>NW_028270165.1:50594680-51818674 GCF_037043375.1 Chiloscyllium plagiosum
AGCCCACACCTCCCACTGTTGCCAGTAAACGTTGCAATGCCAATGAAACAATGAACCTGCAGTACTGACAATTTGACAATTTCTAACAATATTAGCTACTCATTCACTGCACCTTCTGAGATATGGCATTGGAAACTTAGTGCTGGAAGCTGAAAGCAATGAGCAACTTTAAAACAAAAACCTGTTGGATCTCACGGCTTTCAACAAGCATTTAAGCCTAGCAGTAAGTTCAGGTAATTTCTACATCTCCCCAATTTTGTTACAGCTTCAAATCTCCCAGCAAAAAGGTGCACAAAAAGTAGTTTTTTAAAAAAAGATCAAGCTCAAAGTGCAGACACTCCCCCAATTCCCCCCACCCCCACTCTCTTTATTATTGGTCAGCTGAGATGTTGCTTTGGAACTGGATCCCTGGTACAGCCAGGTAAAGCATGCAGCTGGGACGACTGAGTGAACCCTTTCCCACAACAGCAGGCTCCTTCCCTAAAAAGGACATGAGTGAATCAGATGGGGTGTTTTCCCCTGAAACTGGTTTCATCCTTAGAATCTGAAGTCCAGATTACTCACTGAATTCCAATTCTGCCATCTGCCGCGGCAGGATTCGAACCCCCAGTGGCATTCAGCCATGACTCGTTCAATTCCCCCTGCGATGGCACGTGAACTCACTGGTGCCTCCGCAGGTGGGAAGAGCAGGTGAAGCCCTTCTGGCATTTACAGCAGGTGAATGGCCTCTCTCCAGTGTGGACCCGCTGGTGGGTCAGCAATGCAACTGACTGAGTGAACCCTCTCCTGCACATGGGGCACGTAAATAGCTTCTCTCCCTTGTGGACCCACTCGTGCGTCTGCAGATGGCAGATCCGACTGAACCCCTTCCTGCACACTGAGCAGGTGAATGGCCTCTCCCCGGTGTGAATGCGTCTGTGGGTTTCCAGCAGGGATGGGGAAGGGAATCCCTTCACACTGTCCCCACATTTCCACGGTTTCCCCTTTGGGGGAGCTTTCGTTGTGTTGCTTTGGATTTGAAATTACAAACAGAACGGGAACATAGTCTTTCCCACCGTGAGGGGTGAGATTTTGATTCCTCCAAGCTGAGTAAATGGTTTGAAGCACTTTTCACAGTCAGCGCACTGAATCTCCCTTATTCGGAGTCTCAGTATTCTTCCTGCCGCACCAGTGTCCAAAATCTTTCAAGCAAACAAAAACAATCATGTCTTCTTGATTGGAATGGCTGCTGATATTCAAGTCCCAATCAATCAAATGGCTCTGTCAGAAGTTGATGGATCATTTACTTTCAGATTTCTTTCTGCACATCTTCCTGCAAAATAAATCACAAAATAAGTGATCACGGTCAGTACAGTTAAATGAACATAACAAAGGTGGCAATTTCGGTCGATTTCCAGATGCCTGCTGATCACACATTATCCAGCACACAGAAACCTGAAAACACTTATGCAACCAGATAGCCTTAAGTGTGTTTGGAGGAAAACATCATTTCAGTGACAATAGCATGGAATAAAGTGCCTAAAAAGGTGCTGGAAATGGACCTGAATCAAGGATATGAAAATGAAATGTCAAGGCTGCTTGAGAAAAGAAAGCCAGCAAAGTTACTGAATGACTTCCTGCTGTCGGAGTAAATTAAAAAATGATGACAAAAAAGGACGTGACCCCATTACTACATTAGAAGGTGAATAATAATTGCAAAGAAACTTTTACAACAGCCAACAATATCAGATATACACCAAATGAAGCATCATACGTCTACATTTTATATCAATGCCCTCATCCCTTAAATGCTACTCAGTTCCATTAGAAATTACCCTTTTAACTGTGAACATGAGGAAAGAAGCAATCCTTTTCTCGGGTGCAAACTTAAACCTGCCAAACTGAAGGAATATACTAGGAAAACGCTCTTACGAGAAAAAAAGAGTAGCTGAGCACCTTTGGAGACTCTGCTCCCTCCCTGGATTCACTCCAGTTGCTACAAGTGAACAGTGTTTCATCCACCCCATCTCCCCCTCCCTCCCCCTGCCCCACTTGCGGAGGATGGGGAATGGAAAGGGGGTGACATTGGTTTGCTCCAAGATGTTGCCCAGAGAGAAGGAGTTTCACTCTGAAACTGACAGGGCTGATCCCCGTTGTGACGTCAACAATGGAGGGCGTGCCGGACAGCTGCCCTGCAGTTGAGGCACGTGTGGAGGGTAGTAAACTTTGCAAACTCCTACTCTCCTCGAAGTCAAGCAGTTTGAGTTCAAGCAATGCAATGGCTTTAGTTTTAGGTTAGAAAACCTCCTCTGTGCCATGGGAACCCTCCTCCCATGGGGAATGCAGGGTTACAGATTCAGAGTAACAGGAGGAGTCGGCCATTTAGGCCAAATCCTCCAACCCTGGCAACATCCTTGTAAATCATTTTGGAACCATTTCCAGTTTCACAACATCTTTCCGATAGGAAGCAGACCAAAATTACATGCAATATTCCAAAAGTGGCCTGACCAATGTTCTGTACAGTGGCAACATGAGCTCTCAATTCTTTTATTCGATACTCTGAACAATAAAGCAAAGCATAACAAACGCCTACTTCACTATCATTTCTGCATGCGACTCTACTTTTAAGGAGCTATCAACCTGCACTCCAAGGTCTCTTTGTTCAGCAACACTCCCGAGGACCTTACCAATAAGTGTAAAAGACCTGTATTGATTTGCTTTTCCAAAATGCAGCACCCCACATTTATCTGCATTAACCTCAATCTGCCACTCAGCTCATTGGCCCATCTGATCAAAATCCCGTTGTAATCTCAGGTAATCTTCTTTGCATCCACTACACCTCCAATTTTGGTGTCATCTACAAACTTGGTAACTATACCTCCAATGTTTAGATCCAAATCATTTGTATAAATGACAAAATGTAGTGGACCCAGCACCGATCCGTATTACGTCCCACTGGTCACAGGCTTCCAGTCTGATAAGCAACCCTCCATCACCACCCTCTGTCTTCTGCCTTCGAGCCAGTTCTGTATCCAAATGGCTAGTTCTCCCTATATTCCATGAGATAAAACCTTGCTCACCTGTCTCCCATGAGGAACCTTGTTGACTGCCTTCCTGAAGTTAATATAGATCACGTCCACCGCTCTGCCTTCATCAATCCACTTTCTTACTGAGAGTCATAGAGATGTAGAGCATGTAAACAGACCCTTCTGTTAAACCCGTCCATGCCGTACTGATGTCCCAATCCAATCTAATCCCACCTGCCAGCACCCAGCCCATATTCCTCCAAATCCTTCCTATTCATATACCCATCCAAATGCTTTTTAAATGTTGCAATTGTACCAGCCTCCACCACTTCCTCTGGCAGCTCATTCCATACACGTATCATCCTCTGCGTGAAAAAGATGCTCCTTAGAGCCCTTTAATATCTTGCCTCTCTCACTCTAAACCTATGCCCTCTAGTCCTGCACTCCACCATCCCAGAGAAAAGCCTTTGTCTATTTGTCCGATCCATGCCCATCATAATTATGTAAACCTCTATAAGGTCACCCCTCAGCCTCCGACGCTCCAGGGAAAACAGCCCCAGCCTGTTCAGCATCTCCCTGTAGCTCAGATCCTCAAACCCTGGCACATCCTTGTAAATCTTTTCTGAAGCCTTTCAAGTTTCACATCTTTCCGATAGGAAGGAGACCAGAATTGCACGCAATATTCCAACAGTGGCCTAACCAATGTCCTGTACAGCCGCAACATGACCACCCAACTCCTGTACTCAATACTCTGACCAATAAACGAAAGCATACCAAACGCCTTCTTCACTATCCTATCTACCTGTGACTCCACTTTCAAGGAGCTATGAACCTGCACTCCAAGCTCTCTTTGTTCAGCAACACTCCTTAGGACCTTACCATTAAGTGTATAAGTTCTGCTAAGATTTGCTTTCCCAACATGCAGCACCTCGCATTTATCTGAATCAAACTCCTTCTTCAGAAAACTCAATCAAGTTTGTCAGACATGATTTCCCACGGACAAAACCATGCTGACAATCGCTAATCAATTCTTGCTTTTCCAAATGCATGTAATCCTATCTGCCAGGATTCTCTCCAACAACTTGTCACCCACGGATGTTAGGCTTTCTGGTCGTGCGTTCCCTGGCTTTTCCTTACCACTTTCTTAAATAGTGGCACCACATTAGCCACCCTCCAGTCCTCTGGCACTTCACCTGTTACTATCGATGATACAAATATCTCAGTAAGAAGCCGAGCCATGATTTCCCTGGCTTCCCACAGAGTTCTAGGGTACACCTGATCAGGTCCTGTGGATTTATCAATTTTTATGCATTTCAAGACCTCCTCCTCTGTAATGTGAACATTTTCCAACATGTCACAATCTGTTTCCCCACAGTCTATATCTTCCATGCTCTTCTCCACGGTAAACACAAATGCAAAATAATCATTTAGCATCTCCTCCATCTACTGCAGTTCCACACATAAGCCGCCTTGCTGATCTTTAAGGGGCAATATTCTCTCCCTTATTACCTTTTTGTCCTTAATGTATTTTTAAAAACACTGGATTCTCCTTAATTCTATTTGCCAAAGCTATCTCATGTCCCTTTTTTGCCCTCATGATTTCTCTCTTAGGTATGCTCGGACTGCCTATATACTCTAAGGATTCACTCAATCTCTCTGTCTATACCTGACGTATGCTTCCTTGTTTTTCTGAACCAAAATCTCATTTTCTCTAGTCATCCAGCATTCCCTACACCTACTCGCCTTTCCTTTCACCCTAATTGGAATAAACTGTGTCTGGACTCTTGTTATCTCATGTCTGAAGGCTTCCCATTTTCCAGCAGTCCTTTAACCTGCGAACATCTGCCGCCAATCAGCTTTTGAAAGATTTGCTTAATACCTGAATCTTCCTCCAATTTAGAACTTCAACTTTTAGGTCTGATATATTATTTTCAATCACTATTTTAATGTTAATAGAATTGGGGTTGTTGGCCCTTAGGTTTTGCACCCTCTCCAGTATGTACATCCTCATTGTGAATTAGAAAATTTCCTTGTACACACTTAACAAATTCCTCTATTTGGCAGATAGGTAAATGGGCAGGAGTTATGCCTTGGGTCCACTCTTCCTTCATTCCCATCAACCCAACGCCCAATCCCACCCCAATAGTCCAATGGCATTTACCCCTGCAACTGGCGAATGTGTGACACCAGTCCATTTACCTATTCCCTCCTCGCTATACAAGGGGCCAAACTTACCTTCCAGGTGAAGCGACACTTTACCTGCACTACCCACAACCCAGTGTACTGCATTTGCTGCTCACAATATGGGCTCATCGACATTGGGGAAAACGAAGCATAAACTGGGTGACTGCTTCGCAGAACATCTACGTTCTGCCCGCAAAAAAGACCCTGACCTTCCAATTCCACACCCCAACCTGTCCCTGGCCAACATCTCTGTCTCAGGTTTGCTGTATTGTCCCAGCGATGCTCAGCACTAGTAGAACAAAGAGCACCGAATATGACACTTGGGGACCATACATCCCTCCGGTCCCAATATCGAATTCAATAATTCTAGGGCCTGAACTCCATAGTATCCTCGTCCCTACCACACACACCAAGCCTTGTTATTGCATAGTCTGTCATTCCACACTACTTAGCCACGAACAGTCTCTATTAACAGTTATTCACCCTCCCACGCAGATCGTTATCAACTCCTTTTTCTGTCCAACAGTTCTTCCCTCGCTTTGGGCTCTGTCCTGATCTCCGCCTTCCTCCCACAATATCTCCTGCATATAAACCGACATTTTCCCAATCACCATCAGTTCTGTGGAAGGGTCACCGGCAACTCCTGTTTTTTGTTTCTGATATACAGCATCCACAGTTCTTTCAGCTTTTCATTGAGAGAGAGTTGGAAATTTTTTCGAGAGACAGAAAGAGAGGGGTGAGAGACAGACCAGATATGAACTGTTGATCTCCATTCTTACTCATAACGGAAAATCATTGTAGTGCTATCACTTCCCTTCAGCATGAAGGGAGGTCACGCCGCATCCGTGAGCTGGTTGCGCAGCAGTAGCACGTCTGACACCAGAGCAGAAGGTTGCTTGTTCAAATCGCATCAGGCTGACTTAAATCAACTTCTTACATTCCAAATCAAGAAAGGAACACTTTCACTCCGTGCATCTCTTCAGCCAAATCTACTTTGCGGAAACTTTCGATCACCCGTGAAGCTTTGCTGTCAGTTTGATTTGTGAACACTGTGTCAGGGAGGTGGTGTGCCCATTGTTTGGGTAAATGCTCAGCTCCCCGCAATGTGAGAAGTAAAACACAAACTGTTCATCACGGGATTTAAACACACAGCCGCTTCGTTCAGTTGGTGACCGCGTGGTGTGAATAACATTATACCGATATTTTTACAACATAATCTAGAAATTGCCAGCTTTGTGTTTCCATCTATCAGGAGGCCCCAGCTCCTTTTGTCATAGCAGAGTGACAGCGAGTTCAGATAGAAATGTTTCCCACCAACAGCAAAACCTTTCCTCTCACTGAACACAGTTAAAATTATCTTTATTCAACAGAAGGAGCGGAAACGCTAGTCTGACGGTTTCTCTCCACATTAACGGTGAGCCTGAATTTTATAAACGGTGTCAGTAAAATCCAGTGGCGGACACTGATTTGGTTCAATCTGTTTTTTTCCCAAGCGTAATTCACCGAGAGGACGCTGCTGTGTGAAACAGCGTGGGGAATTAATGCAGGACCTCCTGCGCATAGGACACACCGCAACTGATGTGTTTCACCTTCACCAGTTTATTCCTACTCTCGGAGAAGAGAGGTTTGATGATTCGGATCATAGCAGGCCGACAGAAAACAGGAGAAGAGCACTCAGACCTTCACAAGCTTGTCTCCACAGCTGGGTCATCGTGGCCCGTGTATCAGAATGGGATAGTAATCTGCATCTACTGACAGGAAGCACAGCAAATTGGAGTGCTGGTGGGACTATCACACAGGAGAAAACGGCTTCGACCTATCAACTGGAGTGGCTCACAATGCGCAACTCCGCTCACCTCAACTGAATAACTGTAAACAAATTACTCAGTGATTCAAAGGAATACTCGGTTTTGAATCTGCATTGTGGAATGGACCTTCGAGAATGACGTCAACACACCTTCATTGCTGTGATGGAGTATCCTGGTGGGCAGAATATATCTGTTGTCAAATTTCCTACGTTCTGTTGGTCCAATTCTGATTTCACTGAGAATCATGAAATGTGGGACAGCGCAGACTGAGGCTACGCAGCCCACCTTAGCTCTGCTGGTTCAACACAATATGTAAATAAGTGTCTCATTCTGTCGCCTTCTCCCTGTAAATCTGCATATTGTTGCATTGAACATGCCCCACCGAATTCCCTTTTGTGTCCATTGAATCTGCCTCTTTGTCACTGTCAGACAGCGACTTACTGACCCCACTCCCTGTGCGAAAACGGTCTTCCTAATGTCACTTTTACTTATTTTCCTGATGACTTTAAATCTCTGCCAAATCATTCTCGATCATTTCAGGCCTGGGAGCATTTTCACTGCATTATTGCCTCTGTCTAAAACCCTCATGACGTGGAAAACTTCAATCAGGCCAGCTTTCAGCCCTCTGTTCTCCAAAGAGAGCTGCCCCAAACTTTCCAATCTCCCTTCATTGCTGACGTTCCTCAGGACGGTACCATTCACGTTAACCTGTTCAGCGCTTTCTGAAGTATCATCCTCAGAATTGAGCGTAATACAGGTGGAGGATTCATTCAGACTCGGATTGCGCGGGTGAAAAATCTGCAATACTTGTTTTCACTTTCAACAAATGTTTCCCTTCGCCATGTTCACTGCAATGGCAGCTCTGCGCCGTCCCTAATTCAGGCAGTCCGATCTTATTTAACGAAGCGGCTTTTTGAGAAAATTCATCGGGCATTTTCGCTCAGGTCAATTTAAGGAATGATGGTTCGCCTGGGTTGGGAACACGGGAACTCTCACACGGCAAATATAAACTCAGAGAGTAATGTACACTGGAGAGTCTGAGCCAGCTGAAACTTGCTCAGTGCGAAATACATTCCAGTTTTCTCCAAGAATTTAAAGCAGCAAAGAGTTTCCAGAGCATCTGCTTGTCATTCTGTCCCCGGGGCGCTGATGTTTGTCTCATCCCCAGGAAGTGATATGTCTCCGCTGGCGGATAATTAAACCAATTTGTTTCTACTCGTACGCTTTTCTGGAGGGAGGGTAGAGTCCATTCGCTCTTCTGCTCTTTATTTCCCAATCCTTTAGGGTGAGAGGTGTCACTTACACTAATGCGTGGGAAGTGAGTAACTTTGATTGTGAATTTCCTCCAAACGTCTGGTATCGGAGAGATAGAAAGATGCTGTGCTGGCGGGGCAGAGAGAAATGGACATCGCAGACTCTTCCCTGAAGTAAATTCATATGAGCACATTGTTGTGCAGCCTGTTTGGTGTTCAGAATTCGTCTTCACGCAGCAATCTTACGGAAAGTCTATTACAAAGTGGACATCGCTTTCATCGCTGTGACCACGCAGCAGTTAACATCTGAGCCCCAAGTGCCTCAGATGAAAAGAATCCGAGTGAAACCTTCACTCACTGAGAGTCATCCCCACGGCCTTGAGCTGCGGGACTGCAGGCAGTCCAACACGGAAGGGACGGTTAAATGAACCATTGTTGCTCCCTCAGCCTCTCTGTCCCAGAGACAGGCAGCGGGACGGCATAAACACGTAGCATCATTCTCCCGCCGAGAGAGGCGGTCCAGCCCATCGTGTCCACGACGACTCACTACCATTTTGCTCTCTCTGAAATGATTCACAATCGGTGATATCTGTCCGAATACTAAGGGACTGTGTCTGAATGGTGATACAGTTTCTGACATGCTGATAGTCTTGTCATCCACGTCCGAACCGGCGACGCGAATTACGGCAGGCAAGGCACGAAAGCACAAGGTATGCGTCTCAGCTCATTGGCATCTCAAAGAAGTGGTTTTGCGATTCAGTTCATAGGAAACCGACGAAGAACAGGAGAAGACCACTCAGACCTCCAAAAGCACGTTAGTTGAACAGTGTGAGTTTCGCGAGAGTATCGGTATGATTTGGGGCATTCAGACACACAGGAAGTCGTTGAAAGGCAAGATGCTGAACGGAGTACCATCACCCAGGAAAGTCGCTCCAGGAGACATTGAACAAAAGCAGAGGATGGTTTCGAACCAACAAGCTCTGGGTTATGGGGACAGCACGCTCCCGCTGTGCCACTCTGCTCCCATAGACAGCACCGTTTTCCACAGGTCCCTTCAGCCGTTCGTCTGGCGCGTGGCATGCACGTTCGAGACTGATGTCAAAGATCTCCACTGCTGTCGTCTTATATCGTGTTGCGCAGACGTATGGAGGCTGTGCAAATATAAACATTTTCTAACTTCCCACATTGTGTTGGTCGAACTGTGATTTCAGTCTGAATAGACGCCATGCGGCCCACCTTCGCTCTGCTGGGTCGACACAGTAAGTAAACGTGGGTCTCTATTCGTATCATTCTCTTGCCTTCTCCATGTAGTTCTGCACATTTATACTTTAAGCATGACCACCGGATTCCCGTTTGCGTCTAATGAATCTGCCTCTTTGTCAGTGTCAGTTAGGGATTGACTGACCCCAACCACTCCCTGTACGAAAGCGTTCTTCCTAATGTCACTTTTGGTTCTTTTCCCCATGACTTTAAAACTCTGCCGAATCGTTGCCGATGCTTTCAGGCGTGGGACATTTTGACTACATTACTTTCTCTGCCTAGACTTCGCATGACTTGGAAAGCTTCAATCTGGCCAGATTTCAAACTTCTGTTCTCCCAGGAGAGCTGTCCCAAATTCCCAATCGACCCTTATCGCTGACATCCATCAAACACCGCACCATTCACGTCAACCTATTCAACGCTATCTCCAATCATTTCGCTTCGCTGCTTTCTGTCCCATTGGTGCGCCAGGGAGCCCAACCTCGTTTAATGAAGGTGCTTTTCTGAGAAAACAAAACAGGCACTTTTGCACAAGTCATGAAACGCGGGCCCGTCTGCGTCGATGCAAACCCAAAGGGAGAATCACAACCCTAGACCAACAAGCCAAACCGAATGCCTGCCTGCGCCCTCGCTCTACCTCTTGAACCAGCTGAGTCTTGCTCAGAGTGAAGTATAGTTGACATTGAACAGGATGGGGATGTTTGCTCTCGAACGTCAGAGTCTGAAGGGTGACTTTATGGAGGTTTACAAAATTATGAGGGGTATGGATAGGATAAATAGGCAAAGTCGTTTCCCTGGGGTCGGGGAGTCAAGAATTAGAGGGCATAGATTTAGGGTGAGAGGGGAAAGATATAAAAGAGACCTAAGGGGCAAAATTTTCACGCAGAGGGTGGTGCGTGCATGGAATGAGCTGCCAGAGACAGTGGTGGAGGCTGGTACAATTGCAACATTTAAGAGAGGTTTGGATGGATATATGAATAGGAAGTGTTTGGAGGTGGGACTAGATTGGGGTGGGATATCTGGTCGGCATCGACGGCTTGGACCGAAGGGTCTGTTTCCATGCTGTACATCTCTATGACTCTATGAACAGCTGCTTCTCATTCTGTCTCTCTGCTGAACCGGGCCCTCTCTACTGGCAGAAAATTAAACCGTTTTCTTTCTAAACTTTTCTCAGACACCGGAGTGACCAGTGACAAGCATTGCCCTCCTCAACATAGGGTACAGAGAACAGGAGAAGACCCCGCAGACCTCCACGAGTGTGTCATTTCAACTGTGCATACTGGGCCTGTGTATCAATGTGAAATATTTACATCGAAGTTTTTTGGGAAGCAGATGAGAAGGCGAGGTGCACAACAGTGCGCCGTTATACGGGAAAGCTGCTAAAGACGACATTGAGTGAATAGGAAAGAGCTGGCGGGAAAGAGAGCAATGTACATTGGAGACTCTGAGCCTGCTGAAACTTGCTCAGTGTGAAATACATTCCACTTTGCTCCAAGAATTACAAGCAGCAAAGAATTTCCAGAACATCGGCTTGTCATTCTGTCCCCGGAATGCGGTTTCTGACATGCGGATCGTCTTGTCATTCACATCAAATGGCGATTTGAACCCCGGATTTCTCGCACGTCTGCGTCGAAGGAGACCCAAAGCGCAAAATCATACCCCTCGACCAACGAGCCACACAGCACCCACTTCTCCGTCCCCGCTCTACCTCTTGAACCATCTGAGTCTTGCTCAGAGTGAAATATAGTTGACATTGAACAGGCGGGGGTTGTTTTCTCTGGAGCCTTGGAGGCTGAGGGGTGACTTTATGGAGGTTTACAAAATTATGTGGGGTATTGATAGGATACGGGCTGAAAATGTGCTGTTAGAAAAGCGCAGCAGGTCAGGCAGCTTTAAAGGAGCAGTTGAATCGACGATTCGGGCATGAGCCCTTCTTCAGGAATCATGCCGCATTGATAGGATAAACAGACAAGGTCTTTTCCCTGAATTGAGGGAGTCTAGAACTAGATGGCATACATTTACGGTGAGAGGGGAAAGAAATAAAAGGGACTTAAGGGACAACTTTTTAACGCAGAGCATGCGGGTATGGAATTAGCTGCTGGAGGAAGTAGTGGAGGCTAGTATAATTACATTTAAAAGGCATCTGGATGGGTCCATGTATTGGAAGGGCTTTGGGGAGATATGGGCCAAGTGCTAGCAAATGGCACTAGACTGCTTGGGATAACTGGTCAGCATGGATGAGTTTGACTGAAGGGTCTCTTTCCATGTTGTAATTCGTGTGACTCTGTGGAATTCTCTGCCCAAGGGAGCAGATGAGGCAGCTTCATTAATTATATTCAAGACACAGTTGGATGGGATATTCCATGGAGGGGAATTAAGGGTAGATGGAATAATGCAGGTAGGAGGAGCTGAGATGATGGATAGATCAGCCATCATCTGAATGAATAGTGGAGCAGTCTCGACAGGCCAAATAGCCGACTCCTGCTTCTATTACTATGATACGATAACTGCATTTCCCATTGCTAACCTGTCTAACCTGCACATCCCTGGACATGATGGGCAATTCCAAATCAAGGCAGGTGAGCAATGTAGTAATGTGGAAAGTGAATGTCAGAGAACAATAGAAAGGGACAAAGGGAATACATGTGCCACTAATCAAAGCTGGATTGAAAAGATCACAAAAATTGAAACTAAAGACTGTGTCTGAATGTGTGCTGCACTGTAAGAAAAGTGAACGAATTGACTGAAGAAAATAAGTGTGATCTGAGACTCCTTACAGAGACGTGGTTTTAGGATGACAAGGATTGGATCCTGAATATTGAGGGTACGTGACATTCAAATCAAATGGGAAGTTCGGTAAAGGTAGAGGGTTGGCAATGCAAATCAAAGCACTGATAACATGGTAGTCTGGTGTCAGCTTGGATTTCAGGTCCTGATGTCTCTGTCGTCTGTTGGTCTCCCCGTTCCCACAGAGCTAGGTGTTGTCTGTTCTCAGTTCTGTTGGATTTCTATTGAAGCTTTGACACCCTCCGCCCACCACCCCGCCCGCCCAACCGCGCCCCTTACCCCACCCCGCCCCAGCCTTCTACACCTTCCCGAACAATAAAACACTCAGTGTATCAAGGCCCAACCCACAATCTCCCAGCCTGTCAACCATCAGAAAGAGAGAGTCAATTTGGCGGAAATAAAACAAGTAAAGTGAAAATGTGAAAATCATTGTCCTCAAGTTTCTCTCTGAGGTTTGCACTGCCTTCACCTGCCCAACACCCAATTCTGGATACTTGGGACTCTTGCACAATTAAATAATGAGAAGTTCAAATCCATTATGTCCAAATCACACTGCAAACACCACCCTCCAGCACCATTTCCATCTATCCTCATGCCAAATGTGTGAGGCTGAAGTAGCCACTTGAAAGCTTGGTAAATGCTTTACCTCTCAGATGAGCTACCAGCTGCATGTCCACACTTTCATTGGGATCACCTCTTCAAATCTCAGGAATAATTTCTTACCCTGCCCCACCTCAGTTCATCTGATTCTGAAAATTACACTATGCCTTTGTCACTTCTTGAGTTTGATTCTTCTGTCACACACCTGAAGGCCTGAAACATTCTACTCCCCATAAATCTGAGGTCATCCAAATCGCTAAACAAGAAACAAATAACTGTGGATGCTGGAAATCCGAAACAGAAACAAAATCAAAAATTGCTGGAGAACCTCAGTAGGTCTGGTAGCATCAATGGGCAGACAGTACAGTCAACATTTCAGGTCCAGTGACCTCCTTTCGTTCCAGATCACAGCTGCTTCTCGCCTTCCTCACACTAAGTTCATTTAATCTATGAATGCTATGCCTGCTGACGCACACAGGCTCCTGGTGATGCAGCAGATCCATTATAAAATGTTAATCTTTGCTCATAGTTTTGTCCCTCGCTATCTCTATCATCTTCTCCAGCTCTAAACCTCTGAACTCAAGGAGCTCAGTAAATGCCCAACATTCCCATTCAAACTGACATGGAACCCCAGGGTTTCCTGATGAAGGGCTTTTGCCCGAAACATCGATTCTCTTGCTCCTTGGATGCTGCTTGTCCTGCTGTGCTTTTCCAGCACCACGCTCTAGAATCCAACTCCAGGGATCTGAAGTCTGGAGCTCAGAATAGCACAATTAGGTATAGCAAATAGATACTAAAGACGTTCAGGTCCCATGTATGAGTAAGATTGAGGAGTGCAGCTTAACAGTCGCAGTAAACTACAAACCACCAAAATTATCATGTGAATGAGACAGAGGTCAGAAAGACTCACCACACGACACCAGTCAAACATTCAAACATTACTCGAGGAAAAGCCTGTAAAAGCCCCCCGCCCATTAGGGCGGCACGGTGGCTCGGGCGGTGGTTCCCGCCTCGGGCAACTGTCTGTGTGGAGTTTGCATATTCTCCCCGTGTCTGTGTGGGTTTCCTTCGGGTGCTCCGGTTTCCTCCCACAATCCAAAACTGTGCAGGTTAGGTGAATTGGCCATGCTAAATTGCCCATAGTGTTAGGTGGATTAGCCCGGGGTAAATGTAGGGGAATGGGTCTGGGTGAGTTGCTCTTCGGAGGGTTGATGTTGAGCCGAATAGCCTGTTTCCACACTGTAGGTAAACTAATCTAATCTGTGAGAGGAGTTTCTCGGAACGATCACTGTCAGTGTTGAACCGAAATTGACATCATTGGCTTCCGGACCATCACTCCGCATATTCCCAACTCCAGTCCATGTGCATGTAAGCGCGCATTGCGCGTGCTCGTGGGAGTCCTGCATTAAGAATGGGTTGCGATCACATTCGCATGCCATGTTGGGTAAAATTTATGCCATGGACGACTGTGATTTTACATTCGACAGAGCGATTATAGATTGGTCGCTGAAAAACGTTCAAAATTATTAAACATGGAAATTTCCTGAAAGGTAGCTAGATTCAAGCAAGGGTTTTCTCCACTGGAATCTAATCAGAATAACACAATCAGAAGTGGTCTACAGACGGAAATTTGATCGAGGGAATGAGGATGATTAAATCCAGTATAACAGAAAACTGACTGTGTAATACAGGCTATAATCTAATTGAGGGGTTCGGGATAGTTTGTATATAGAATAACATACTCGGGAGTGAATAACAGACTGGAACCTAATCAAGAGGATCGTTGTGATTTATATAGAGAATAACGTACGCAGTAGTAAATTACATCCTGGAATCTAATCAAAACACCTTGATGCCACATTGAGTCGAATGCAGCCTTGAGGTCAAGGGCTGTCAATCTCATCTCACCTCGAGGATTAAGCTTTTTTGTCCATGTTTTAACCAAAGGCTAGAATGAGGTCAGTACCTGAGTGAGACTGGTGGTACTGAGAGGATGTTATTCGATATGTTGCATAGCTTCATCGATAATCGAGAGTATACTGATAGGACGATTAATCCTGAGTTGGATGTATACTGCTACTTGTGCACAGGCAATCTGGCAAATTTCCAGATTGTTGGATAGATGCCAATGTTGTAACTGCACTGAAGAGCTGAGAAAACTGAATGCAGTTTGTATTACACTCGGAGCAAGTGGATGATCTCTCCCTAGTGTGAACTCATTGATGTGTCGGCAGAAGTGAATTCTTTTACACACTCTCACCAGAATGAATGTGTTGATGCATCAGCGGGTTGTGGGACTATCCGAATCCCTTTGCAAACTCTGAGCAAGTAAATAATTTATCTCCAGTGTGAACTCGCTGATGTCGCAACAAGTTTGATGTCCGTGCAAATTCCTTCCCACATACAGGGCACATAAACAGTCTGTCCCCAGTGTGAACTCGTTGGTGCACAGTGAGGTTGACTGACTGTGTGAAACGCTTTCCACAGGAGGTTCAGCTAAACGGTATCTCCTCAGTGTGATAAGCAATTTTTTTCTGGAAGCTGGAATACACTGTGAATCCCTTTCCACATGTCGAGCAGGCAAAAGCTCATTTCCAGTGTGACTGTATCAACTAATTTCCAGCTAGACAGGGCAACTACAATCTCTTCCCATAGTCTCCACATTTACATGGTTGCATCATGGTGTTGGAGTCTTCGTGTTCGTCTAGGACAAATGATCAATGCAATGTTATGAAGTCGAAAGCATGTCTTGTCAGTTGAAGATAGAGAGTGCTTTTCTCAACTTAAAGTACAGCCACAGCTGCTAGCAAAAGGTCGGGCTGTTTCAAATGTAGCGATTGGCTGTTAAATGGATACCTGTGTTCTTTTTTTTGTTTTGACAACAATTCAAATTTAATTAATTTAAGCTATGCCCAGGATACCAGAAGACAATGAGATTTTGAATTTTATTGTTTTGATCCCTGGAAATCAATCAAATAAGAATTTAATGTGCCCTATGGTGGAAAAAAAACCCCGACATTTTGAAAGTTAGTGGGAGAGCAACTGCCGATCTAATACCTTACTCACAGATAAAATGAAAACACTCTCCATCAAAGGTATCTATTCACGTGAAACATACAGTAAAAAGAAGAGCACCCAGGAAGACCAGCAGCTAGAAAAGTAAAAACATCAATGAAGAGGAGACTGTGTGGCCTTGAGATTAAGTTAATGTAACGTTTAATAAATATGTTATTAGAATAGCATATTAAGTTGCGTCGAGTTGGGTCAGATAGTAAGTAGTTAAAGAAAGGGGGTGTTGGATTTGTGAACAGGTTTTGTTTAGTGTTCATTATTCGAGTTAGAAAAATATTTTATTTAAATAGTGGAATTTAGGAATTCTGTCACTCACATTTTAACAGATTATGGGGCAAGATGAGCTTTTCTGGGCGGTTAGTTTAATTAACAGGGTTTGATCTCCATGACGTAACAATAAGTATTATTCTTACTCACACACGGATTTATGGATTATGATTCTTCTTTTCATATGTAAATCTTCACCCTAAAATCCTGTGAGGGAGTTTTACAGAAGTTATTCCTGTCAGTTCATGATGGAAACTCTGAATAGATACTTCTGGTTTCCCTGAAACATTGTGTCCTCTTGTTGACCAAAGCTGGAAATTCCTGTCTCAGAAGTCAGTGGTTTTGTCTCAATGTAACTGGTCTAGTCCTAGCCAACCCTGGTTAATGTTCTGTGAGAGGTGTTCAGATATCACCAGGCCAGATAGGGGTGTTCCGTTAAGTCATTAAAAATCTGGACTGTCAATTATTGTAAGATACCATTGGGCCCACCTTTCTCCGGTTAGACTTACATGTGACTCCATTGTGGTTGACTCCTCACCGCCCTCCAGTCAACGAGGGATGGACAATAAACACACGCAGGCTCAGAGATGAACACATATCTCTTTTATGCTTCAGCTCTTGCGTGACTGACCGCATGTCCTGCCCAATAGAAAGTGGGGCAGCTCGGGACGACATTCTGGAATTGGCGGGATCCCGAGCCAATCAGAGTGAACAAAAGGCAGCGCTGAGTTGCTTATGGAGCATGCGCAGTGCGGGTGTCTGAGCTGGTGGAGTTGAAAAGTGAGAGACAGAGCTGGAGGGAGGGACAGGATGGGTTCAGGAACAACCTGCTGGGAAGTGGTTGTATTCGAGTTAGTACTGAACTCTGGGAAATTCGTTTACGCGAGGTTAGAGTGGAAGAATTTCCTCACAGCAATCTCAAACCAAGAGGAACGTTTGTCTCTCCTGCACTGAGAAGGAGAGGCTTCGGAACGGCTGGTTCTTGAAGGTCAGTGAGCTGCAATTCTCTCTCTCTCTCTCTGTCTCTCTCTCTCCCTCCCTCTAAAGAAACAAAAATATGTATCTACAAGAGGACAGTGTGTGTCTGAAAGCGGAGTTTATAGGTGATGCTTCTTCATGCACTCTGATCTTGATCTTCTTGAAGTGAGGATCTGTCAGTTATTCCTGTGATGGAGATGGAGGAAACTGTCTGTAAGTACCCCACTGCTCTCACTATCTCTACTCTCATTGAGGGATGAGTCTTGTGGAGGGCCAGAACACGCCCTTCCCCGAAGGGCATTTGTCAGCTAGTTGAGTTTTTCATGACAGTCCAGTAATGTTTCACGGTCAGTATTTGAGTTACTTTCACACAAATTGCTGGATTCAAAGAACTCCGTGATGACCCAATCGTTAGCACTGCTGCTTCTCAGCTCTGGGGACCTGGATTTGATTCCAGACTCGGGTGACTGCGTAGAGTTTGCACTTTATTCATATGTCTGTGTGGTTTCCTCTCGGTGCTCCTGTTTCCTCCCACAATTCAACGAGATATGGGTTAGGTGGGTTGACCATGCTAAATTGCCCATAATGTGCAGGGATGTGCAGGCTGGGTGGGTAAGCCATGGGGAATGCAGGGAAATGGGGTGAGTCTGTGTGGGATGCTCTTCAGAGGATGGGTGTGGATTCAAACGGCCTGCTTCCACACTATGAGGTTTTTATGATTCTTAACTCCTTTTAGTATCTTAAACAGTACGATTTCTCAATCTCTATTTTTTCCTGATTTAAGTTTGTTATACAGAGAATCACAGAGACACATTTATCAGCAAATAAATTATTCCAAGCAAATGTCTTTTCAGGATCTTAGAGTGAATCAATTCATCAGGATTTGAAAACCATTAGATTGTCAATGTTTGTCTGTGGGAAAAGTTTGCAAACATCAGTGTCCTCAGTGACAAATGGACAAGTCCTGAACCAGTCCCACAGATTGAATAGCATCCCACCATTCACAGTAGGGAGAGATTAAATTGCCACAGTGGCTCAATTCCAGCCTCAGGCGACTGTCTCTGTGGAGTTTGCACATACCCCCTGGGTCTGCATCAGCTCCACCTGGGTACTCCGGTTTCTTCTCCCAATTCAAAGATGGGCAGGTTAGGTGAATTGGCCATGTAGAATTGCCCATAGTGTCGGGACGTGGAGGTTAGGTGCATTAGTCAAGGGTAAATGTTCAGTCATGGGGTAGGAGAATGGTCTGGATGTCTTTATCCCCAGAGGGTTGGTGTGGACTTGTGGACTGTAGGGATTCTATAAGTCCATTAACCCTGTCCTGCGTCTGGGTGAGGAATCAGCTGATCATCCAACATTATCTACACCACAGAAACCATGGAAATGTGCAAACTGCGGGAAGGGATGCAAATGCTTATACATGCTGGAAATTCATTGATGCTGTTACACTGGAGATAAGTCATTCATCTACTGTTTGTGGGAAGGGATTCAATCAATCACCCGTTCTTGAGAAACAAGAATGAATTCAATGGGGAGAGGCCATCCATCTGTCCTGAGTGTGGGAAGAGATTAAGTGACTCATCCTACCTGCTGACACACCAGTGAGATTACACTGGGGAGAGGCCATTCTCCTGCTCTGAGTGTAACAAGGCATTCTCTGTTATCAACCTCTAGGCACACCAACTGGTTAACACTGAGAGACCTTTCAAATGCTCACATTCAGAGAAAAGCTTTAAACACAGACATGAAATGCTGATACATGAGTATGTTCACACTGCAGAGAGGCCATTCCCCTCTCTGTGTGTGGGAAACGATTTGTCCATTCAAAAAAACCTTCTGAAACTCTAACGAATACATACTGGTAAGAGGCTGTTACCTGCTGCTTTTCTGGGATAGGACTTAATTAGTCATCTCACTTAATGTGTCCACACCTGTCTCAGGCAGCTGTGTGCTGCTACTGCTGTTCTGAATAAAATTCAGGTGGATCTCCCCCCACCCCCGCCACAGGAGGACCAGGGAACAGATGCAGTGGAACAGCGAGATGTTTTAGAGTTTTTAGATTAGATTACATTACAGTGTGGAAACAGGCCCTTCGGCCCAACAAGTCCACACCGACCCGCCGAAGCGTAACCCACCCATACCCCTGCATTTACCCCTTACCGAACACTACGGGCAATTTAGCATGGCCAATTCACCTGACCTGCACATCTTTGGACTGTGGGAGGAAACCGGAGCACCCGGAGAAAACCCACGCAGACACGGGGAGAACGTGCAAACTCCACACAGTCAGTCGCCTGAGGCGGGAATTGAACCCGGGTCTCTGGCACTGTGAGGCAGCAGTGCTAACCACTGTGCCACCGTGCCGCCCCCAAGTGGCGCTTGTGATGTCACATGGGTAGGCCAGCAAAAGGCGGCATTGTGTTACTGTACTTCTCAGAAAGAGAGAGAAACTCTGACTTTGAAAGAATGAATTATAAACGTGATGAATCAAAGTTTGTCCCATTGCAGGCAGAACTGGGAACACACCAACACGCACAGGCACAAAATCAGATTCACAGATAGCTATAAATAAACTTTCAGACACACGCTTCCGGGACAAACTGTGCCACTGCAGACAGTTTGTCATTCATACACAGACGGACACACTCAAACTTCCCTCCGACAAAATCTGTGTCCCATTGCTTGCAGAGATAGTCACATCAACACAGAAAAACAGACATTAACACAGAGATGGAAGCGCAATACAATCAGAGTGAGACACAGAATCACTGACTTTTACAAACATGTCCAGAGATATACTCAGACAATGTTGTGCTCAGCTGTGTGAAAATCCTTGTTTCCTTGTGAAATAAATCTGTGTCCTTTGGGTGCAGAAGCCTGTGTTTTGTTGTGGCTGCTGCTGGTTTGAAACTGAAGCTTTGACTCTGTATGGATTTTAAGTCTGTAATCTGTGTGTGAGGTGAGGAGGTGGGGAAGGAGGAGAGGGACAGACAAACAGATAGTTTGGACTAAACTATTGAGCTGCTGCTTTCTCTTACCCCACTCCCGCTTCCTCTTAACTCACAAATTGCAATGCTCCATCCCTGGGGAAGGTATACTCTCGGTAGAAGAGCTGAGCTTTGGGCACAGAAGGGTCTTTAAGTCATAGACCTGAAGGTATTTAAAGCAGGTCCTGTCAGTCAGAGTTCCCTTTGCCATGTGGATGGAGCAGGAGGTGAGTATCAAAGGGTTTGTGTGTGTGTGTGTGTGTGTGTGTGTGTGTGTGTGTGTGTGTGTGTGTGTGTTTGTGTGTGTGTGTGTGTGTGTGTGTGTGGATGAGTGTGGGTACTGTTAGAGTCTCAGTGTCAGTTTTGATCGATTAACCAACGTTCATCACGCCCACACCGTCCCTGAAACATCCAGACTGACGTTGATTCTTGGAGCAGGGCCTGTCTGTCATGGATGAGAGGGAGTGTATGAAACCATAGAGAAAGCTGGGACCCACTGGAATTGTATCCCTTCCTCAGTCTCTCTATGTTTTTCCTTAACTTCTGTTTTTCTGACTTTTCTCCCTTTTCTCGCTCACTCTGTGTCTCTCTTTCTTCTTGTCTTCCACTCCCATCCGTCTGTCCCATGGGTTCAGGAACATAATTGTTTGAAGTTTGCGTCACCTACTGACCCTGATCACTCCCTGTACGAAAACGTTCTTCCTAATGTCACTTTTACTTCTTTTCCTCGTGATTTTAAAACTCTGCTGAATCGTTGTCGATCCTTTCAGGCGTGGGAGCGTTTGCACGACATTATTCCTGTGTCTCGACCCTCATGACTTGAAAAACCTCACTCAGGCCAGCTTTCAACCTACTGTTCTCCAAGGAGAACTGTCCCAACTTTCCAATCTACCTTCATTGCTGACAATCCTCACACACGGCACAATTAACGTCAACCTGTTCAGCGCTATCTGCAATCACTTCACTTCCCCGCTTCCTGAAATTTCACGCTCACAATTGGGCAATAATGCAGTTGGAGGATTCATTCAGAGTCGCCATGCGCGGGCGAACGATGTGCAATGCTTGTTTTCACTTTGAGCAAGTGTTTCCTTTTACCCTGTTCGCTGTAATGGGAGCTCGGCCCCATCCCTCCTTCAGGCAGTCCGAATTCGTTTAACATAGTTGCGCCGGTGTTTCTGCACACGGAAATTTCAGAAATGAGGCCCCGTCCGGGATCTCTCGCAAGTCCGCCCAACTAAAGGCCCGAAGTGAGAATCATACCGCTGGACCAACGAGACACAGGCCTTTCCAGGCGCGCGCTGCCCTGACCCCGGACGCTCTAAACGCCCTCCCCGAAGCAGCTGAGACTTGCTCAGTGTGAAAAACGTTTAAGTTGCCCCAAGAATCGCCAGCAGCAAAGAGATTCCACAACATTTGCTTCTCATTCCGTCTCCCTGCGCCCAGGACGCTGCTGTTTGTCCCGTTCCCAGTAACTGGACTCTCTCCACTAGTGGATAATTAAACCATTTTGTTTCTACTTGCAACTGTTCTGCGGGAGGACAGTGCCCATTCGCTCTTCTGCTCTCTGTCAATCACTTGGGATGGGAGACGTCAGTTCCACTAATGCGGAGGAAATGGGCAAGTTTTAACTACATTACAAAGGTCTGTAATCAAAGAGACAGAAAGATGCTGTGCTGGTGGGACAGAGCGAAATGGACACCGGAAACTGTTCCCTCAGGTAAATTCATATCAGTGCGTTTGTGTGCAGCCTGTTCGGTGCTCAGAATTCGTCTGCACACAGCAATCCTGCAGAAAGACTTTTCTAACACGGGCGTCTGTTTATTTGCTGCGAACGGGCAGCAGTGAACATCTGAGCCCCAACTGTCCCAGATGAAGTTGAAAATGAGCCATTGTATCTCCCTCAGCCGCTCTGTCCCAGAGACAGGGAGAGGGACGGCATAAACGCGTGACGTCATTCCTCCGCAGCCTGAAGCCGTTCAGTCCATCATTTCCATGTGACTCTCTGTCACTATAATCTCTCCGAGGCGATTCGCAATCGGTGATATGTGTCCTAATCACTTGGAACTGTGTCTGTGTGGTGATGCTGCTTTCGAAATGCTGATCGTCCTGTCATTCACGTCTGAACCGGAGTGGGGAACTATTGCAGGGAATGAATACGACCGCAAATAATGTGGCTTTGCGGCTCAGTGGTTAACACTGCTGTCTCATAACGGGACCTGAATTCGATCCTACCCTTGTGCGGCTTGTTTGTGTGGAGTTTATTCAATCTCCTCGTGTCTGCGTGGGTTTCCTGCGGTGCTCCGGATTCCTTCCACAGTCGAAAGATGTGCAGGTTAGGTGGACTGACCATGCTAAACTGCCCCATAGTGCCCAGAGGTCGGTAGGTTAGGCGCATCAGTCAAAAGTAAATGTCCGGTCTGGGCGGGTTACTCTTCGAAGGGTTGATTCGGACTTGTTGAGCAGGAGGGCCTGTTTCCGCAGTGTCGGGATTGGAATTCGAATTGTTTCAACTTCACCAGCTCATTCCCATTTCAGAGAGGGGTGTTAGGATTCAGTTCAGAGCAGACTGGCGGAAAGCAACTCAAATCTCCACAAGCACTTCCCCTCAATTGTGTAAGTTGGGCCAGTGTTTAGTGACATATTCAGCTCAGATGCTCGAAGATTTGGGAAGCAGAGGCAAAGGCAAGATATAGAACAGAGAACCGTTACAAAGGGAAGCAATAGCAGACGAGAGTTTCGATCGAGGTACATGAACCCAGCACCCTCCTGCTGCGACACTCTACTTTCCCACACGGAGTGTTTTCCATAGATCCCTTCAGCCTTTCGTCTGGCGTGTGGCAGGCACGTTCGAGACTGATGTCAAAGATCTCCACTGCTGTCGTGTAATATGCTGTTGCGCAGACGTATGGAGGCTGTGTAAATATAAACTGTTTTCTAAATTCCCACATTCTGTTGATCGAACTGTGATTTCACTCTGAATCACAACATGTATCACAGCGCAGACGGAGGCCATGCGGCCCACCTTCGATCTGCTGGTTCTACACTGTTAGTAAACGTGTGTCTCAATTCGTATTTCCGTGCCTTTTCCGTGTAAATCTGCACATCTGAACATGACCACCGAATTCCCTTTCGGGTCCATTGAATCTTCCTCTTTGTCAATGTCAGATAGGGATTTACTGACACTAACCACTCCCTGTACGAAAACGTTCTTCCTAATGTCACTTTTACTTGTTTCCCTCCTGACTTTAAAACTCTGCCGAATCGTTGTGGATCCTTTCAGTCGTGGGACCATTTTCACAACATTATTTCCTGTGTCTCGGCCTCTCATGATTTGCAAGGCTTCTGTTCTCCGTGGAGAGCAGTCCCAATTTTCCAATTTCGCTTCATTGCTGACATTCCTCAAGCACCGCATCTCTGGCAAGTCGGAGTAGTAGAAGACCCAAAGCGAGAATCATACCCCTAGACCAACGAGCTGGATACCAGGCGCACCCCATCGCCCGTACCCGCCCCACCTCTTGAACTAGCTGAGACTTGCTCAGTGTGAAATACATTTGAGATTGCTCTTAGAATTGCAAGCGGCAAACAGTTTCCAGAACAGCTGCTTCTCATTCTGTCTCCTTACTGCTTTTTGTCCCGTCCCCAGGAACCGGGCTCTCTCCACTGTCAGATAATTCAACCGTTTTATTTCTAAACACTTTTCTGATACCCAGGTGGCCAGTGACAAGCACTGCCCTCCTCAACATAGGGTACAGAGAACAGCAGAAGACCACGAAGACCTCCACGAGTGTGTCACCTCAACTGTGCACATTGGGACAGTATATCACTGGGAAATATTTATGTTGAGTTTTTTGGGAAGCAAATGAGAAGGCAAGGTGCAGAACAGAGCGCCCTTAGACGGGAAAGCTGCGAAAGACGACATTACGTGAATAGGAGAGAATAGGACATGGCGGATTTCAGGCCCTAAAATCATCGAACTGTAGGTGGGGCTGGTGGGTCTTCAAGTGGAAAATGAGGCGTTGTTCTTCCATCTGGAGCCGAGCTTTGCTGGAACACTGCTGCATGCCTGAGGCTGAGATGTTGGCCAGGGAACAGGGTGGCGTGTTAAAGTGGCGGGCAACCAGAAGCTCAGGGCCTTTTTTGCGGGCAGAATTGAGATGTTCTGCGAAACAGTCACCCAGTTTATGCTTCATGCTACGTTGGGGAAACTACATTGTGAGCAGCGAATGCAGTAGACTAGGTTGTGGCAAATGTGCAGGCAAAGTGCTGCTTGACCTGGCAGGTATGTTCGAGCCCTTGGATATTCAGGAGGGAGTAGGTAAATGGGCAGGTGTTACACATTCGGCGGTTGCAGTGGAAAGTGCCTTGGGACTACGGGAGGTGGGTGTGGGGTGTTGAGAGTGAAGGAAGAGTGGACCCTAGGTCTAAGCCTTGCCCATTTACCTCCTCTTATATACAAATCCCTGAAGTTGGAAGAACACTCCATTGAATGAGTCAGTACCACGTGACTCATGAACTAATTCGTATTCATGTTCCAGGGCCAGCATCATTATTGTGTCACAGCAGCTGCAGGCCATCAACTGGGGCTCGCCCTATGACGTCACGGTCGGCTAGAAGCCTGCCGGACAGTTTATCAAAGAAACCTCCCGGTGGGTCTGGGCAACCCTGCATCGGGAAGTACTGGGATGGCCAATCTCTACCAATTTACATGGGGAACACATCTCCGCATTACGCAGTCTCGAGGCAAACGTCCCGTCCTTCCACTTAAAGTTCAAGAGCACTCAAACCGAAATTCCCCAGGTACGTTTGGCAGAATGTTTTCCAGGTGCTCGCAAAGTATGTCTATGAGCACTTTGTTAAAGTTTGAATTTTGCGAGTGTTGAAATTTTGTACTTTTGAGCGAAATCACAATTCGATAAAACAGAATGTGGGAATTTAGACAGAGTTTATATTTGCGTGTCAGCGAAATGTCTGCGGGTGCGTGATGGGAGCATAACCCAGAGGGGAAACCATCTCTCCTATTCACTCAATGTCGTCTTTAGCAGCTTTTCCGTATCATGGCGCACTGTTGTGTACCTCGCCTTCTCATCTGCTTCCCAAAACACTTCGACATAAATATTTCACATTGATATACTGGCCCAATGTGCACAGTTGAGATGACACACTTGTGGAGGTCTGCGTGGTCTTCTCCTATTCTCTGTTGAGGAGGGCAATGCTTGTCACTGGTCACTCAGGTGTCAGAGAAAAGTTTAGAAACAAAACGGCTTATTTTTCTGCCAGTAGAGAGGGGCCGGTTCCGGAGACGGGAAAAATGGCAGCAGGGAGACAGAATGAGAAGCAGCTGTTCTGTAAATTCTTTGCCTGACCCCATTAAAAACACACGACTACGCAGCTGGAGGGAGAGCAGCGAACACACCGCCCCTAAATGGTCACGAACCACCAACCCTTTAGTTAACAGCCGAACGCGCTGACCAATTGCGCCACAAAGACAAGGAACCACACTACCTTCCCCATCGCTTAGGGGAGGCGATTAGTGGATTCATAATTCAGCCTCCCCGCCGAGAATTACAATTGTCGTCTATCAGTTTTACTTTTCCATAATAAAGCCTGGGACATTCATTGTGGAGACACCGGAGACACTCTGATCCCACTCTCTGCAGACACATCCATGTCACGAGGAACAAGCTTTCTTACTCCGGGGCCGTCGCCCTTCGAGCCTTTCAGTGTTTTGCCTGTTCCCGAGTTCTCGCATTGGCTCGGAATGGGAAGTGGTTTGAATTCCTGATGTGCAGGAACGACAATTCTTTCAATGTCTCAGATCAGTTCATGTCCCGAGAACATCAGAGTCAATCTCCCGGTCTCTTCAACAAGGGGACGGTGTCTGGACTGTCTCTGCTCTTTCGGACAGTTCATCTTTCATTCTTCTCTAAATCCGCTTCCCAAAGAGTTTCTAAAGGTTCACAAAGCTGGTGACTGGGATTTCTGAGGAGAAAGTAAGGACTGCAGATGCTGGAGATCAGAGCTGAAAATGTGTTGCTGGAAAAGCGCAGCAGGTCAGGCAGCATCCAAGGAACAGGGGAATCGACGTTTCGGGCATAAGCCCTTCTTCTCTATTCCTGAAGAAAGGCTTATGCCCGACACGTCGATTCTCCTGTTCATTGGATGCTGCCTGACCTGCTGCGCTTTTCCAGCAACACATTTTCAGCGACTGGGATTTGTGTTTTGCTCCATGAACATTTTTTCATTTCCGAACTGACAATATTTTCCCAAAATCTCTTTCCAAGAGTACGCCATGCTTCATTTCCAGGGATGAGGAATTTCCATTTTGGGGAGACATTTCCAAGGTTGGGAATGTTCGTTTTGGAGCAAAGAAGATTAACTGGAGATTTCCTGGGGTTGTTGGTAATGATGGGAGAAGAAGCGGTGGGAATGGGCAGATTAATGATAAGAAGTACAATTTGCCGCTGACCAGAGTCAGTTACCAGAGGACAGGGATTGAAGTTCTTGAATGAAAAGCAGCACTTGTGCCTAATAAACACAGAGAATACTGCAGAAAACCAACAGGTCGAGCAGCATCTGTGGAAAGGTAAACAGAGCTGACGTTGTGAGTCTGGTACGTTGTTTGTTCAGAACCCGAGTTTCCTGCATGGCAATAAATTACCAGACATGTGAAAACGGGACTTTATTGAGACGGGCTTTGTGAAGTTTGAGCGATAGTGCAACCAACAGGAAGTCATTTAAAATCGCCAGCGAAGAAAGCATAGTCAGCAGGTTACCACCCTGGGCGGGGGAGCCCCAAAGGATCTCTACGCCAACACCTTAAGTGTTCGGCCACAACTGCACGCCCAAAGTTATGCTGCAAAATTTCTCATGGAATGGTTCTAACAGGAAAGGTGTGTATTGGGCTTGTCCTGTCCGCGCCATAGCCCCAGCGTATCCTGTTGCCCTGGATTTGATCAAGACAGAGGAGGCTGATGGGAGATCGAACTGAACTACACCCATTGATGAGAGATAGAGCGGGCGGGAAGGATCCATTTCCATGCGTAGAGAGATTAATAATCAGGGCCGAAAATAAGGAGCCACTTCAAGAAATTTGGGGTTCATTCAGCAAAGCAAATGCAGAACTCTTCACAGAAAATTGTGATGAAAGTCTCTCGAGTTATTTTGATGAGAAGTGTTGATGATGCTAATACAATCGGTAGGATGAACTTAGATTGGTAAATGTATTTGGTGACAGTTCTGTTCTAGCCCTGTGAGCGAAACCTGGATCTGAAGGAATAAAAGGGACATTAACAACATCGATCTGAAATTGGATACGTGACAAGAAACAGAGCCATCATTAACTGTTGGCTTTTGAACTGGAAAAGCTTTCTCGTGAAATTAGCTTGAGGCTTGAGGTCTGCAATGTCAAGATAATTTAGGTAAAACACGGAAACGCTATCCTCATTAGCAGACAGTGAAAGGATTACAAGACACAACCTAAACATTTTCGATAAGTGATACAGAGGACTGGGAAGCTAAGTATTATAAACTGTGAACAACAAAGTTCTTGAGCACAACACTTACATTCAAAGACCGAAAACATCCAGGTCCTGATTAATCAAATGGCATTGTGGTGCTTTTCTGCAAAACATCCACTTGCAATGTCCTACAAAAGAGTGACAAAACCCTTCCCTCTCAGCCCAGGATAGAAAGTCCGAAGGGATGAACGTTTGCTGATTTTCTGAAGATTCACAAGGCTAAGACTGGGTTTTGGTGATTGTTTCCTTTCCACTCCCAGGAGCCACAATGGTTGAGGCGTTGAGTTGGGGAAAGTAAAATGTGCCCGTGAGAAGCGTGTGGGGCCATTTCAGCTTCCCCTCATCTGACAGCGCTGTGACTTGACTCCGATGTTCTCAGGGACATTGACTGACGCGAGACAGTGAAAAGATTCCCATTCCCGCAGATCGGGAATTCAAACCGTATGCCGGCTTCAGGACAATGAGAAAGATTAATTGGGGTGTGTGAAGAAGCTGCATTTCAAACAGGTAGGTGGAGTCAGATGCGTCATCCATTGCGCCCCGGCCCTGTGCGTATCTAACGCCACTATGCTGCAGAGTTCTGACGTTAACACGGACATGCACAGCAATGGGAACCTTCACAAGGTGAACAACCAAAGATAATCACCGTCACTGATTCCCTTCCACCGGCCCAACTTTGTGAAGCAGTATCTTTCACTGGCAAAGGAAACACCGTTGTCCTCAGGTGCCTGCTTTATTTCGATCACGATTTCAAGCCTCTCACTGTTCTAATCTCATTTCGAAACACTTGGCTCACAGCCTCACACGAAGCTCTGCGGGTATCTGCTTGTTCCACCCGAACAGGCAGTGGGTTGCAGATTCCCACCAGTCCCAATGTGAGTGAAATACTTTTCCCCCTCCACTGATTTGAATCTGAAAGAAGAAGCCGGGGAGCAAGCTCCCTTTCTTTTCGACGACATTTCTCATTTTGTAGTCGGCAGGGTTCACACCTGCGTGGGGAAACCGCAATGGATTTCAAGTCCATCACATTAACCACTCGGCCCACTAATACAGAACCACACTGACAACTTCACTTCCCAGGTATGTCTGCCTGTGGAGCTGAGAAAGAGTGAATCATCGCAGAGTTTGTTTGAATTCAATCACTTCACAGTGATTCGAAAGGGTTAAATATCTGCACATGGCGAGTCGAGGTGTTTCATCCCAAAAGGTGAAATGAACTTTCCGTTAAACACAAAACTAGAAATTGCCGGAGGAACTCAGCAGGTCAGGCAACATCTGTGGAAAGAGAATCAGAGACAACATTTCAACATTCTGTTTTCTCCGACAGGCACTGTCAAACCTGCCGAGTTTCTCTTTTTGTCTCGGCTTCTCAGCATCCACAGTCCCTTACTTTAGACATTAATTCAATTCCGAAACCCCTTTGTGGAGAGGATTTCCGTTTGGGGAACATTTTCCTGACCCCATTGAAAGCGTTCAGTTTCGAAGCCAAGGAAGAAAAGCGAACACACCGCCCCTGGGTGGGCTCGTACCACCAACCTTTCGGTTAACAGCCGAACGCGCTGACCAATTGCGCCACAGAGACATGCATTGGCCTGTGCTGCACTATCGCTTAGGGGAGGCTATTAGTGAATTCATAATTTAGCCTCCCCTCCTAGAATTACAATTGTTGTCTTCCGCGCAGTCTTGCGAGAGATCCCGGCTTTCTTAACTTGACTTGTGCAAAAATTCCCGATTAAACTTCTCAAAAAGAACCTTCGTTAAACGAGGCTGGGCTTACTGGAGTACGAATGGACAGGAAGTGAAATGATTGGAGATAGCATTGAACAGTTTGACGTGTTTCCTTCCCTAATTTTCTTATCCCTATGCCAATTGGCACGTGGCTTGGGCAGTAATGTTATTACACACACTGGAGCAGTGGGATTTGAACCTGAGCCTCAGGGCTCTATGGGAGACTACAGCTTCACCACAAAAGAAACTCTACTAGATAGGTCCTCTTCTGTTGAATGAGAGGAAACAGCTTCCTCCTCAACATGAGACACAACCACTGTACCCTCCGTGCCCATTACAATAAATTGAGCCGCCTCCTGTTGAATGAATTAGTGGGAACCCCTCTCCGAACTCCAAGAAGCGGGGGGCCCGGCTGGAGACTGGATTTGCTCAAGGCTTGTATCTATTAACTTATTTAAATGGTACCTCCTGTATGGGAGTATGGTTTACATTAAAACCGGAGGATCATGTCAGAGTGTTTGTTTATATTTAGCAGTTGTAGTTGGTAAAATACACTCCCTGGAGGAGCACCTTCTGTGATGCTGCATTTCTTGCCTTCTGCCCTTCCCCCATTTGTTATCTCTCATCTCGATTTTACATTTTCAGTCAAATTTAATTTCACATTAATCAGCCTTGGTATTCACTGTGTATTATTAATTAAACTGTTGGTTTGTTGTAAAACAAAATTAATGGTGTAATTTCATTTATGTTGTCTGAGTTTGACATGGAATGTGCAGGTGTGAATGCCAGTAAGTTGTAAAAATAAATCAAGAACTTGTGCTTTTTAAACAAAAAGACGAGTTCAATGGTATTACTGGCATTGTCTCCTTTGAGGATGATGATTATAGTCTGACCAACAAACCATTTCATGCAGTCACCCAGTTTAATTAAAATCTTTCGGAAAATAATTCTGGCAGGCAAAGATTTATACAACCCAAAATCATGTATATTCTTATCTTTTAAGCCGTAACAGATAGCATTGCGTGGCGGTTTGAGACGGAAACTTCGCTGGAAAGAATGTAGATTGATGAGGGAAGTCAAAATGGCAGAATCTCGGGCCACAATCTATCAGTCTGGCTTGATTGCTTGAGTGGTGGTTCTTCAAAAGCACCTTCCAAGTCATGACCTCAACCACCAAGAACAGACAAGTGTGAACACAGCATTCCGACTGCAAGATATATCGCATTGTTTCTTTGTTATTAGCCAAAATGCTGGAACTCACTCCTGAACATTGTTACAGTCCACACCATATTTGTGAAGCAATTTAAGAGGCAGTTCCGCACCACCTTTTCAAGGTCAGTTTGGGAAGAGTTGTTGGCACAGCCAATGATATTCACATCTCATGAAGTAGGAAGCAAAGAGTCCACGGTGTTGGGAGGCTGTATGTTAGCATGGATAGAGGATTGGCTAACTACCACAGTTGTGGTAAGGGGCATGTTCAGGATGACAACTTGTAACTGGTGATGTACCACAGGGATCAGCGCTGGGGCCAACATTATTTACAATATATATACGAATTACTTAGATAAGTAAAGTGAAGGTACTATTGCTAAATTTGCAGAAGAGACAGTTGATGTGAAAGCAGGTGGTGAGGATGACATTAGATATCTGGAGAGGGATATAGACAGGTTAAGCAAATGAGCGAAAGCTTGGTAGATGGGAAAATGAGGTAATGCAGTTTGTCAGGAGGTGAAGAACTGAATATTAAATGGAGAAAGCTTTAGAATAGAGGGATTTGGAATCACATCCACGAATCTCTTCATCCAATTTCAGTGAGTAATAGGGAGGCAAATGGGAGGTTGGCCTTTTCAATAGAGTAGAAATGTAGGGAGGTTATAGGGAACCTATGTAAGGCATTAGTCAGGCCACAACTGAATACTGCGAACAGTTTAGGGCCCTTTACCTGAGGAAAGATATATTGGCACTGGAGGCAGTCAAGAGAAGGTTGGCCATGATGATACCAGGATGAAAAAAATGTCTTATGAGGAGAACTGAATAGGTTGGGCCTGTGCTTATTAGAAGTTAGAAGAATTAGAGGTAACCTTATTGTCACGGATAAGATTCTGAGGAGATTTGACAGGCGAGACGTGCAAAAGTGGGACCAGAGGAAGTAACCTCCAAATAAGAGATTGCATGTTTAGGACAGATAGGAATTTCTCCTGAGGGCAGTAAATCTGTGGAACTTGATACTACAGAGGGCTGTTGAGCTTGGGTTGTTACGTGCATTCAAGGCTGAGATAGATTTTTTTTAATCAGTAAGTGAATTGAGGATTATGGGGAAATGGCAGCAAAATGGAGTAAATGTTTCCCAGAATAATCGTGATCTGAATAAATGGCAGAGTCAACTCAATGGGCTGAATTGAATAGTAAATAGTAAGGAGGAAAAGGATACAACTGGCAATTACAGACCAGTCAGTGTTGGGAAGCCTAGAGATTGTAGGGAGTTGGTGGCATTTGGGAATTGTTCCTGGATTTAACATCTGGAGTTTCAAATTGATGCTGCTATGGCCCCGAGGCAATTTGAAATCAATTTATGTATCTGGAATATAAACTTATCGCTGCTTTGGTGATCTTATCAATTGTCATAAGTACTTATCTTGTTCACTAATAAACTTTTTTTTAAGGAAGGAAATCTTCAGTCCTTTCCCAGTTTGGTGAATGTGACACTCTTGATCCAAAGTCATGTTTTGACTCTTAACTGCCCTCTGAATTGGCACTTGGTTATTTTTTGGGAGACCAAGTGTCACGTTCCATGAATGAATAAAGAAAATTATTCAGGACAAGATTGTCAATGTCACTGTCAGTGAAGGGAAGAGTGTGATCTAGTGATACTGGTTAAGTAGCCCAGAGATCTCGGTCTTCTGAGAACAAAAATTAAAATCCCATCATGGATGCTAGTGGACTTTATTTTCAATGAATAAAAAGATCTGGAAGTGAGAGTTTGTCTCTGTACTGGCAACCAGAAAACCATTATTGGCTAAGACAATTAATTGCAGATGTTGGAGATCAGCAACAAAAGGCACAATTGCTGGGGAAATGCAGCAGGTCTGGCAGCATCTGTGGAAAGAAAACAGTTAATGTTTTGAATCCAGCCTAATTTTGAAGGGCCACCGGACTCAAAACAGTAACACTGTCGTCTCCTCATAGATGCTGCCAGAACTGTTGTTTTTGTCCAATCATTACAGAGTGTTGTGAAAGTGTTCTTTTAGGGAGGGAAATCTACCACTCACAACCCTACACACGCGTGCACACGCTCACATCATGTGGCTCCAGACCTACTACAATGTGATGGACTCTCAACTGCATTCAAGCATGTAGCCAATTGCTCGGTCCAAAGGCCATGAGGGATGGGGAGCAAATGTTGGACGTGCAAGCAACAATCCCATCCCTCAAAATATTTTCTTATATATTATAAATCATAGGTTAATGAAGGACAACCAAAACAAACTGCTATGTGAAAGTCATGCCCAACTAACCTGATTTGCTTGTAGTTATCAATATTGTTTTAAAATCCTCTTCAGAGAGGACATTGGTTCCATCATTGTTGGAATACTGCATGCAATTCTGTGATTTCTACTACAGGAAGGGTGTTGTGAAACTTGAAAGGGTTCAGAAAACATTTACAAGGATGCTGCCAGGTTGGAGGGTTTGAGCTGCAGGAAGAGGCTAAATAGACTGGAGCTATTTTCCCTGGAGCTTTGGAGGCTGAGGGGTGACATTAAAGACATTTATAAAACCATGAGGGGCATGGGTAGGGTAAATAGGCAAGGTATTTTACCTTGGGTGGGGGAGTCCAAAATGAGAGGGCATAGGTTTAAGGTTAATGGCAAATGGAGTTTAATATAGATAAGTTTGAGGTCTTACGTTTTGTATAGTCAAATCAAGGTAGGAATTTCATGGTGAATGGTAGGACCTTAAGGAGTGTAGTGGAACAGAGGGATCTTGGAGTACATGTTCACAGTTCTCTGAAAGTGGAGTCACAGGTAGAACTTTTTTGGCACACTGGCCTTCATCAGTCATGGCATTCAGTATAAAATACCGAATTAGAGTCGAGATAAGCACCAAATAATAACACATACCAACAAGCACCAAATCAGTTTCATATGCAGTATTTCAAACCAAGAGATGTTGGGGTGCAGGTTCATAGCTCCGAGAAAGTGGAGTCATGGGTAGACAGGGCAGTGAAGAAGACTTTCGGCATGCTTGCTTTTATCAGTCAGAGCACTGAGTACAGGAGTTAGGATGAATTGATGCAGCTGTCACAGATTCCACACAACAACAACAAGACGTGACCCTGCCCTCCCCTGACTGACCGTCCCTTTGCATATCAGGGGGAAGACACCCCTTTAATTGTGATGATCAGAAAACATCCCATCCTTCAAAAAAAGGGCTGTGTTCACAAATATTTTGACAGAGGAAGGAAGTTGCAGTCTGGGTGAAGATCAATCTTCATTCAGAGAGCGAGAGAGGAAGAGCAGCAGCAGCTTCAGAAGTTTATGGTCCAACTTCTGAAAGGTCCTTGTCTGATTTGCAGTTGTTTCTGGGCTTGTAATATCGTACTGCAGCATATTGTAGATCTTCAGTAAGAGTGTCAATACTGCACTACAGAGGTCCATTCAGCAACTTGAGTCCATGTGAACTCTTCGTGGAGGTATGCAGTCTGCCCCATAACCCTGTTGGTTTACAGTTACATATAGATCTACACAAAGATCTTTGGGATTAAGAGAGGAAAGAATGTTCAAATGAAACTAGAATTACGTTCAGATTTTCTCTCATGGACTGACTGTGATGACCTTTGCAATCTCTTCACAGGAATATTAAAAGAGAAGAATTTGGCGGCAGAAATCTCAGACCAAACATCACATCAAAGTCTGACAGTCACTTGTTTCACGAGGACGTGGATATTGATGGCCTTGAAAACAAAGGGGAGAAGGTTTGTCTGCTTAGTTAGGTTTTAAACGTCAGTGTGACTGGAAACTCAGAGTCTCACATACCCTCACACCAGAGTAGTGACTAGAACAAGCTTTGCAGACTGAATGAGAGTGTTCCAATTATCAGCGGGTTCACCAGTAACACCACACACATGCTGTAAGCGTGAGTGAATTTTCAACTGATTGTTATGGTCTGATACAGACGAGGGCACCAGCACCATGGAGAAACCGTGGAAATGTGGGGAGTGTGGGAATGGTTTCTCTTCGCCATCTGCGCTGGAGATTCATCGACGTTTGCGCACCGGGCAGCGGCTGTTCACCTGCACTCAGTGCAGGAAAGGCTTCACTCAGTTACACCACCTCCTAGCCCACCAGAGGGTCCACACCAGCAAGAACCCGTTCATCTGCCCCGTGTGTGTGCAGGGCTTCACTCAGTCACACCACCTGCTGCCGCACCAGCGGATGTACACCGGGGAGAAACCGTTTTCCTGCTCCGTGTGCGGGAAGGGCTACACCCTGTCGTATCACCTATTGCTCAGCTTCCACGTCCACACTGGGGAGAAGCCGTTCACCTGTCCCGTGTGGAGCAATGACTTCTATTATTCCTCCACCCTGCGCAAATACCAGCGCATCCACACCAAGGAGCGGCCGTTCACCTGTCCAGTGTGTGGGAAGGGCTTCACCCAGTCATGCAACTTGTGGAGACACCAGCAACTTCACAAGTGAGATTGCGCAGGGATTCAGGTTGGACTCTGCTGTTACCGCTGCTGAGAGTCACATCTTGAATACCGTTTAGTGGGTGAAGTGGGAGGGGTAAGGGGTTCCTTTATGCTGAATGGCCGCTCTCTCACCCACTTTACTTCCAGTGGGGGCTGATGCTCTCTGAGCCTGGGATTGCACCTTCCCTACGGAAACAGTCCAGAAGCGGCTGAAGTGCAGGTAGATCTGAAATAGATGCATTTGTCTCTGTCCCATTGAGTCTCCAGCACAGTCGATCCAATTGGCCTCTGTTAGTGTTTATGCTCCACCTGAGCCTCCACCCACCCCTTCATCAGCATACAGGTATCCCCTGCTTTTTGAAAGTTCACTTTACCCCCTATCCCCTCCCCTCCCTTGCCTGTGTCAAGTCTTAATCCTAACTTAGACCTGCTATTTATTGCCGATGCATGGTTTCTGTCCCTGTATTCACCTCCCATTCATGTGTCTATCCAGATACACCTTCAGTGTTGCTAAGGTGCCTCTTACCACTACATCCACTGGAAGTGCATTCCAGGCATCCACCATCCAACTGTGTGAAAAATCTTCCCTTTCAATTCTCCCCCAGACTGTCCCCCTCTCGCCTTGAACTTGTGCCCTCTTGTAGTTGACTTTTCCACCCTGGGGGGGGGGGGGGGGGGGGGGGGGGGGGAGAGAGAAGCCTCTGACTATGTAACAGACTATCTGGCCCAACACCAAACATCCAAAGAATAATCCACACAGACCCATTTCACTACCTCTATTACTCGACATTTACCCTGACTAATGTACCTAACTTTCACATTTCTGAACACTGTGGGGCAATTTAAACACGGACAATCCAACTTAACCTTCCAATTCCTGGGCATTGGGGTAATTTATCATAGCCACTCCACCCTAACCTACACGTTTGGATTGTGAGAGGAAACCGGAGGAAACCCATATCGACACAGGGAGAATGTGCAAACTCCACACAGACAGTCACCTGGGACTGAAATCTAACCAGTTTTCCTGGCGCTGTGAGGCATCAGTGCAAATAATTGAGCCACCACGTCGCCCCCGTCCAGTCAATCTGTGTGTCTCATCATTTTGTTGAGGTCATCTCTCTGCCCCATCTTTACAGTGAAAATAATCCAGGTTTATCCCATTCTCTTCTCATAATGAGACCTCCAGACCAGGCAGTGTCCTAGTGAACCTTCTCTATACCCTCTCCCAGAGCATCCATGTCCTTCTGGTAGTGTAGGGACCAGAACTGCACGCAATATTCTGAATGTGACTGGAATAAATAGCTGTAACATAACTCGCCAACTCTTACACTCAAGGCAAACGTGCTGTGTGCCTTCTTGATCACCTTACCCGCCTGTATTGCCACTTTTAGAGATCTATATGGCCAGATCCCTCTGTATGCCAGTGCTTCTATGTGGTCTGAAATTTATCGTACAATTCTTGTATTTCCTATGTATCTGTATCCAGCTTCACTTTAATTGTGTTCCCCTCTTTATCTCTTTTCCCCCATTCTCACCCCTCCACACATCAGCATATCATAAGATTATAGGAGCAGAAATTATGCCATTCAGCCCATTGAGTCTGCTCCACCATTCAATCATGGCTGATAAGTTTCTCAACCCCATTCTCTCCGTTACCTTTGATCCTCTTGATACTCAAGAACCTAGTTATCCCAATCTTAAATGTATTCAACGATCTGGCCTTCACAGCCTTCTGGGGCAGTGAATTCCATAGATACACCACTCTCGGTCTGAAGAAGTTCTCCTTATCTCCGCTCAAAAAGGTCTTCCCTTTACTTGAAGGCTGAGCCCTCGGGTCCTCTTTCTCCTACCAATGGAAACATTTTCCCAACATCCACTCTGTCTAAGCTGTTCAGTATGCTGTAGGTTTCAATTAGTTCCCTTGTCATCTTCTAAACTTCATTGAGTATAGACCCAGAGACCTCAAATGATCGTCATATGTTAAGCTTTTCAATCCTGGGACCTTTCTCATCAACCTCCTCTGAACATGTTCCAGGGTCAGTACATCCTTCCTGAGATATGGAGCCCACAACTGTGTACAGTACTCCAATTGTGGCCTGACTGGAACCTGAAAGATCCTCAGAAGTACATCCCTACTTTTATATTCAATTCCTGTGAAAATAAATGCCATTGTTGCATTTGCCTTCCTAACTACTGACTCAACCTGTAAGTTTACCTTGAGAGAATCCTGGCCTAGACGTCCCAAGTCTCTTTGCTCTTCGGATTTCTGAATTTTCTCCCCATAATCCTTCTGTTCCAGGGTAGCACCAGAGACTTCCAGACACACTGATTTGTATTCCGGGATATCCACAGATCTCAAGAACTGCCAGTATCTCAGGAGGAATCGTTATTCTGGGAGGAGGCAGAGAGGAGCGTGGCGTGCACCTGTAAACTCCAGAACTTCCCAAACTTCACGAATCAACAACAACTCTTTCTGGACCAAGAAACGAAAGGTCCGACGAGAAACTGTGACACTACAGGAAGTGAAATTAGGCCATTCAGCCCATTGAGTCTGCTCCACCATTCACTCATTCTTGAGTATCAAGGGGCTCAAAGGTTACAGGGAGAATGGGGTCAAGAAACATATCAGCCATGATTGAATGGCAGAGCAGATTCAATACGATAAATGGCTTAATTTCTGCTAGTTAACATCCATGGGAAGAAGGAGGCAACACAATAAGTTGTTTCTTGGGACAGGCAAGATAATGTTGTTTAATAATAGTGTGACAAAAGGACAATTAATTCTGCCTGTAGAAGGAAAGCCCTGACATAGAGGGGTTAATTGCAGGGCAGGCTGTTTCAAACAGACAGCTAACCCTCAAGGATAAGAAGGTAAGCTACAGACCTGAGGTCTCCAGCAATGTGAGGTGATGTTAGAGTCTTAAAAACAAAAGTCACACCACAGATTGGAAATTGAGGAAACGCCACCAAAATTCAACTCCAGAATGATGCAGCCGCAGCAGTACTTAGAAGAATAATACTGCATCAAACCCTTGGACACTTCCAGAGATGGGCACCGTCGGTGGAAACCCAGTTAAATTCAGCCATCAACCGGGTGATAGCCAAGTTTTGTGTCGGGGCGGGGGGTGGGGTGGGGGGTGGGGGGGGGCGGCTGAAGCTGAATGAACTTGAGGGGTTTTATTTGTGGTTGCTCCATGCAATAAAGTGCAAATCATTGTTTCAGCAGTTGATTCTCTGTGCGGTTTCTGAGTCAGGAGCCAAATTCAGGTGATTCACCCACAACCACACCAAGAGGCTGGGATTAATATTGACTCCATTGCATTCAAGAGAATGTCATCAATACTGTTATAAAGCGAAGGCTGACCCACCTCCCCCACTCACCAAGATCTCAAACTGAAACGTCCAAAGAGTGGCACGTTGCCCTTTAATCTGTAAAGTCAGTGTGATAAGTGGTGTAACCTGCTGTAGTTTTAAAAGTAAATCCCTGACACTTTAAAATCGACAATCAGCAATTTATTTAGCCAACTCTCACGGTGAACAAATGAACAAAACTACTAACAAACTGAATAAATCCGTCCTAACTACTGAGTATTCTGGAATAAATCAAGATTCTTCTGGTATGCTGTTCCAATCAATACATGTCCCACTCAGATAACACAAAATAGAATTTAATCTCTCAGATTACAACCAGGTTATGTGTTTTCAGGAATATTCTGTGCCATCTTCTATCGGGGATGCCTCCTCCGATTCCTCTGTCAGGAATGTCCTTCTCTGTTTTTCTAAATGATGCTTTCTCTAATACGCAGATGACTGAGAGCGCCAATTCTTTATGATAGGATTGGTCCTGTTGTCAAAACTTTACGATTTAAATTTAATACGTTTTTGGTAGCCAATGGGGCTGATTTAAACGGATTGGTGAAATTGAAAACCGTTTTCTTGTCCTGCAAACTGTACAGCCTTTTGTTACAAATGTTTCAGTTCAAGTGCTTTTTGTTGTGATCATGTTGCTCCTTTAAGATTACGTTGTTGGTTTATTTTCAGGAGGGGTTGTAAAAGGCTTCCCATTTGTGTAGGATTAAGGTTTTTGCTAATGGTTAACAATCCGGGAAAAGAGTTTGACTTTTTCTTTCCTAAACCACTTCTACAATGAAAGGGCAGTTGTCCCATTCTTTTCCCCTGGTTTTGGTTTTATCAAGCAGTCTGTCTGAAGCTGCTGCATGAAGAGATGTTTCCTGATTCAACAGATGTGTCTGGCTGACTCTGAAGCTTCAGGGAAAATAGTACCAGCGTATTCAGCCTCTCCCTGTAGCTCAAACCTTGCAACTCTGGCAACATCATTCCAAACCTTTTCTGAACCCTTTCAAGTTTCACAATGTCTTAAAAAGACGTCAACTTTGCTCGACTAATGTGGGAGAATTTTCTGCATGACGCGTTGTGTCTGAAAGAGCCCTCCCCTGTGCTGTGACAGAGCTGCAGTGACTTTCAAATGATTGATAACAGCATTTGTCAGGCTAAGATTCATTGGGAGAAGCTTCTCAATCACATCTGTAAATGGAGAAAGTGTTTTTAATAATGAGACATGAATAAAGGCTGCATTAATCTTTTGTTCTGAAGATTTACTCATACATCTCAAAACAGAGCATATGAACCCGGTCACAAGAAGTCTACGGGAATATAAGACACCACTGCCTATTTCCTGACCAGGACCGACTTTACACAGAAAACATGGACATTTTAAATGAATGGGGTGCCATTCGTTTTAAAATCAGGTGAACGTAAGAGGCAAAGCATTGGCTTAGAAATGAGAGATCCTTGACACACACACAGCCAAAATCATCACTGCCATTATTATCAAATTAGAATTTAGGCTGGATAGGCTGGGATGTTTTTCCACTGGAGCAGAGGAAGTTGAGAGGCAATATTTTCAAACCATGAGGGGTAGATTTGGGTGACTGGTAACTGTCTCTTCCCTAGGGGGAGGATTTCAAGGCCAAGGACGCGTTTTTATGGTGAGAGGAGAAAGATGGAAGAAAAGATGTGGGGCAAAATATTTACAGAGTGTAGTTCACCTGGGGAAACAGCTGCCAGTGGAAGTGGTTGAAGCAGGTACATTAACAATATTGAAAAGGCGTTTCAACAAATACATGGATAGGAAAGCTTTAGAAGGATATGGGCCAAGTGAAGGGAAATGAGGTTAGTGTTGACAAACATTTTGGTCAGCATGGACCAGTTTGGGCTGAAGGGCCTGTCTCTGTGCTATAGTACTCTATGACTGGCGTCTCTTTGTAACTCTGACAGTGTTGAGTTTCCACAGGAACCAGGAAAAAGTGAGGACTGCAAATGCTGAAGATCAGAGTTGAGAGTGTGGTGCTGGAAAAGCACAGCAGGTCAGGCAGCACCCGAGGAGCAGGAGAATCGATGTTTCAGGCATAAGGGCATCCAGATGAATATCTCATTAAATCATACTGAATAAAATCTGATCTCATTCGTCAACTCTGATGTGGAGGTGCTGGGGGTGGACAGGTCAGAAGTCACACAACACCAGGTGAGAATCCCAATAGATTGATTTGAACTCATGAGCTTTCGAAGCACTGTTCCTTCATCAGGTGAAGTGATGAAGGAGCAGCACTGATGAAGGAGCAATGCTCCCAAAGCTTGGGATTTCAAATAAACCTGTTGGACTGTAACCTGGTGTTGTGTGACCTCTGACTTCTTGAACTGCGCATTCGTGTTCAACTTGATGGAATACTTTATCCAACTCGGCGTAGTTAACTCATATCGCTTGTAGGGGTTCATTTGAAACCTTTCAGGAGGTGAATTCAACAAGATTGAATTATTCAAAGTTGCTCAATTCTAAACTTACATCAGGACCAGTAGTCATAGAGAGGTACAGCGCGGAAACAGATCCTTCAGTCCAACTCGTCCACGCTGACCAGATATTCTAAATTAATCTAGTCCCATTTGCCAGCACTTGGCCCAAATCCCTCTAACCCTTTCTATTCATGTCCCCAACCAAATGTCTTTTAAATTCTACCAGCCTCCTCCACTTCCTCTGGCAGCTTGTTCCATACACGCACCACACTCTGCATGAAAAGCTTTCCCTTTAGGTCCCTTTTAAATCTTTCCCCTCTCACTCTAAACCTATGCCCTCTAGTTCTAACAACATCCTGATAAATGATTTCTGATGGAGATGTCAACGTTTTGGGTAGAACCCTTCTTCAGTCCTGAGGGATAATACCTGAAATGCTGACTTCTCCACCTCCTGGTGCTGCCTGCCTTATTGTGCCCAGCCTCCTGTTTGTCTATTTTAGATTCCAACATCTGCAGTTTTTTATTTTGTCTCTAACAAATGGTGGAGCAGATTTGATGGGTCAAAATATCCTAACTTCTGCTCCAATGGTCTTGTGGTCTTAGGTTTGTCCGGGTCCTGGGATTAATGAGCAGCAGCGCCCACTGGAAGCAATGTTCACAGAATCATAGAATCACTACATTGTGGAAACAGGTCCTTCTGACCAACAAGTTCAGAGCGACCCTTTGAAGAGTAACTCACCCAGATACATTCTCCTACCCTATGACTCTGCACTTACCCCTAACTAATGCACCACACCTACACATTCCTGAACACTATGGGACTATTTAGCTTGGCCAATTCGCCCAAACATGCGCACGTTTGGACTTTGGGAAGACACTGGAACACGCAGAGGAAACCGACGCAGACACAGGGGGGAATTACATGCAAACTCCACACAGTCACCCTGAGGATGGAATCAAATCTGGGTCCCTGGCGCTATGAGGCAGCAGTGCTAACCACTGAGCTACCACCCCCCTTCCCCCTCCACTCCCCCAGTAGAAAACAAAAAAAGCCTAACAACTCTCCCACTACCCTCACTGTCAGAAAAGGCAGGAGGTTCAGTCCTGGGGGTGACCCTCAGCAGCGTTACCAGCAGTATCTGATTGTTGGGAGCATTGGTGCCTCCGCTGGTGCTTGTTCAAGCTGCAGGACATTGTGAACCTCAGCCCACACTCGGGGCAGGCAAACGGCCTCTCCCCAGTGTGGACCCGCTGGTGCGTCAGTAGAGTGGAGGAGACAGCAAAGCCCTTCTCGCACTCGAGGCAGGTGAACGGCCTCTCCCCAGTGTGGACCCACCGGTGTGTCAGCAGGTGGGAGGCCTGGGTAAAGCCCTTCCCGCACACAGAGCAGCTGAAGGGCCTTTCCCCAGTGTGGACCCGCTGGTGCTTCAGCAGGTCGGAAGAGCGTGTAAAGCACTTCCCACAGGCAGAGCGGGCGAACGGCCTCTCGCCGGTGTGGACCCGCCGGTGGGCCAGCAGGTCAGAGGAATCGCTGAAGGCCTTCCCACATTTGGGGCAGGGGAAGGGCCTCTCACCGGTGTGGACCCGCCGGTGAATCACGAGGTGGGAGGAGCAAGTGAACAACTTCCCACAATCGGGGCAGCGGAAGGGCCTCTCCCCTGTGTGCACCCGCTGGTGCCTCATCAGGGTGGAGGAATCGCTGAAGGCCTTCCCACACTTGAGGCAGCTGAAGGGGCTCTCCCCTGTGTGAACCCGAAAGTGCCTCAGCCGGGCGGAGGAATCGCTGAAGCTCTTCCTGCACTCAGGGAAGCTGAAGGGCCTCTCCCCTGTGTGCACGCGCCGGTGCCTCAGCAGGGCTGAGGAATCACTGAAGGCCTTCCTGCACTCAGGACAGGAGAATGGCTTCTCCCTGGTGTGACTGCGCCGATGTGTCTCCAGGGCAGACGGGACACAGAAGCCTTTCCCGCAGTCGCCACACTTCCATGGTTTCTCCATGGCCGAAGCTACAGTTGCACACAAACGCGTGTATGTCCCCTCCCTGCCTTGAATTCTTCTTTCCAGGCCAGATAACTGTTTCAGGCTCCACACTCAGTGCGTTGCTGCAACAGTAGGCTCTCTCTTCCAGTCCCAATGATGCTGAAAACGTACTGAAACAGGAACCAATTGGATCACAGTTGAAAATTGTTGCAGTCCCGGTGGATTGAGTGACTCACAAATGCTGGAGAATCAGAGTCGAAAACTGCAGGTCAGGCAGCATCTGAGGAGCAGGAGAGTCAATGGTTCAGGCATAAGCCTTTCATCTGTTGATTTTGAAATTTCATCTTCAGATCAAATACTCTGAAAAGAGATTACAAAAGTAATCACTGTCAGTCCAGGGTAGAAATTCAGAACAAGCAATTCTACTTTCTGCAGAACATTCTTTTCTTTTGTTATTCCACAAAACTGAAAGCACCATCCCACTCTCTCTCTCTCCCTCTGTTCTCGCTCCATTCTAATTCTCCTGAAAGTGCTGATTCAGGATCTGACAGGGACAGAAGAGCAAAACAGTCACAACTGACACCTCTCTGAATTTTGGATATCTCCACCTGAAAATTAATATCTTCCACGACATTGGGATACTGTTGAGAGTGAGCAGGTCTGATTTTTGGAAGTAAAAATATAGTGTGTAAATTCAGGATGAACCTGCAATGCAACTTCTTGGCAACCAATCAGATACAAAATGCTTAACGTGCTTCCACAGGGGTGGGGGAGTTTTAGAATGAGACATCAAGGCTATGACACCAGAGAGAAATTGAACAGACAGGCGTGGCAAACCAGAGTCATCTCGATATACAGCACAGAAACAGGTCCTTTGGTCCACTGGTCTATGCTGACCAGATATCCTCACTGAATCTGGTCTCATTTGCCAGCATGTGGCCCATATCCCTCTAAACCCTTCCTATTCATAAACCTATCCAGGTGCCTTTTAAATGTGTCATAATTATACCAGCATCTACTACTTCCTCTGGCAGCTCTTTCCTTACACGCGCCATCTTCTGCATGAATTGCCCCTGAGATTCCTTTTAAATTTCTCGCCCCCTCCCCTGGCCGCCTCACCCTAAACCTATTACTCTATAGTTCTACAGTCCCAGAGAAAAGACCTTGTCTATTTACCCTATCCATCCCTCTCTTGATTTTATAAACAATGGAAGCATCAACGGCTCAGGGCGGGGATGGGGAGGCGGGGTGGGGGAAGTAAGCTGAATGTGCTGGAGCCAACGCAGAAGAAGAGGACACAAAACCTTGAAGCTGCAATGAGGAATACTGCATGTGCTGTACTTGTACCTGTTGATTTTATTTGTGGGAATCAAGTGCATTGTAAAAATAAAAACAAACAAGATATCTATCCCTCCCCTTTCCCAATCTCCTAATGCTGTCCTGAACACAGTGTGAGAGAATTGGGGGCAGGAGTTGGCCATTTGAGCCTGCATCAACATTGAACACATCATAACTGAATATGAATACACCTACATCCAGGTCGATAGATTGGGTTTTCTTTCACTGGAGCAGAGGAGATTGAGAGGTGACCTTATAGAGGATTATAATATCATGAAGGGTACAGATGAGGTGAAAGGCAGGTGTCCTTTCCCTAGGGTGGGGCTTTCAAGATTAGGGAGCAAATTTTGAAGGGGAGAGGAGAACGATTTTAAAAAGACATGAAGATCTCCACTTTTTTCTCACAGAGAGTGGTTTGTGTGTGGAATGGGTGTCCAGAGGAAGTAGTGGATGCATGTTCAGTAACAATGTTTAAAAGGCATTTGGAAATGGACATGAATAGGAAAGGTCCAGAGGGATATGGGCCAATCACTGGCAGGTGGGACTAATTGGGTTTGAGAACATAGTCAGCATAGACCAGTTGGACCGAAGGGTCTGTTTCTGTGCTGTATGACCCTGTAGCTGTTCTGTACTGGTCTTAAAACCACTTTCTTGGAAATCCAAGATGGCGGTGGTTTGAGTGGTCTGTGTGCTGGGCTCTGTGCCATACCCCCGGCAAGGTGGACTTTTACCCCTCCCCCCACCTCATTAACCACCCGTAGGAGAAAACAATTGCTAATATAAACTTACTGAACGTCTGGAGCTGCTATAGTTGTGGTTTGACAGCTTTAGGACCAGAATGAAAGCAAATGAAGGAAAGGGGCCGACAGGGGTGCAGCAGGCAGGGCACTCCCCTACTGCATCGGGGGCGCATGGAACCATTGCTCAAACTCCCAGGGCAGACCCTTTGGATTTAATGGGACAGCAGCAATTACTCTCGGTGTTTGCCAAACTCTGAGATAATATTGGAGCAGCGGTGGAACCATTATCTGCCACGCTGGAAAAGCATGGAGCAGGTAATTCAAATGTTGGCCCGAAGAGAATAGGCAGCGGAGGAGAGGACCGTGGCATCGGAGACCGTGGCCGAGGTCTCAGGAGGAAGGATCCAAACGCTGGAAGACCAGGTTCGGGTCCTTCAGGAGCAAGTGGACGACCTGGAAAACTAAAGTAGAAGAAATATCTTACAGCTCGTGGGTCTTCCAGAATGCGAGGAAGGCGAAGACCTTCTTGGATTCCTGGGGCTGGAGTTGGAGTCGGGCCTGTTGAGTGTGGAGCGGGCCCACTGGATCGAAATGCGCAGGTCCGGGTCGGACCCGCAGCCCGTCGTTGTCCTAGTGCGCCTCCTGCATTATAAAGTAAAACAGTTCGTGATTGAAACAGCAAGAAGTCTGGGAAGAGATCCACAGGCTTTAATGCACAAAGGCTCAAGAATAATATATTTTCAGGACTTCTCAGGAGCCTGGATTAAGAAAAGAACATTTGATGAAGTTAAGAGGAAATTAAGGGATCTGAATATACGATATTCCTTGAGGTCCCTGACCGTATTGCGTTTCACTCATGGAGGGACGGTATATAATTTTGATTCAGCAGAAAAGGCGAAGGACTTTGCGAATTCTCTGAATTAAAGAAATCGAGTCGGGATGAAGGCGGGAGGGACATCATTACAGACAATGCTACTTTTTTGCCCCTTTTTTTGTGGTTATTGTCTTTATACGTACTGCCTTGACAAAAAACTGGAATTATTTAGTATATCGGTCAGTAACACATTGTGTGGGGCCTTTTTTTTTACTGCTGTCCTTTGTTTTTGGATTGGGGGTGGCTAAACCTGTGCTTAAGATGTATGGAGAAGGGGTGTGGGGAGATGGGCAACCATTGTTAACTCTCAGAATGTAAATAACATGTTTTGTTCAATCTGTGAATTGCCTGGCGTTTGGGGCACAGTCTCAGTGGAAAGGAGCCAGGATGGTGGCAATGGTGGGGTTTGGGGAGGGGGGGTAAGAGATCTCTACATAATTGGGGGTTATTTGAGCGTTTGCTTAAGTTATATGGGTGGTTAGATTTTTATTTATCTTAGTTTTTAATAGGAGCAGTTTTCAGACTTTATAGAGTTAATGTCTTTGTTGCTCACTGCACCTCAGATAAGCTTCCTCCTCTTGGAAAACCACCGGCTGCCCTGGATGACCATGGCTACTGAGTCGTTCAGGTGGTGCACCTGGAATGTAAAAGGGAGCCATTCCCCCGTTAAAAAGAAAGAAGGTGCTGTCAAGCCTCAGGAAGGAAAAGGTGGACATCGCCCTGCTGCAGGGGACACATTTAACTGATAAGGAACATCTGAAACTGCAGCAAGGAGGTGATGATGGGTATTCTTCTCCTCCTTTAGCTCCAAGTGTAGAGGAGTGGCTATACTGGGAAGAAGGAACCTCCCTTTGCAGGTATTGAGCAAATTAAGGACAAACATGGACTGTCCGTCATTCTTAAAGCTCTAATACATGGAGAAGAGTATGGCATCCTGAATGTGTATTGTCCCTACGGTGCACCCTCTTAAATTTCTAATTGATGCAGTTGCAAAATTAATGAGTCTTGGGGTACGCCGCATGGTCATTGGAGGGGATTTTAATCGCCGAATAGATCCCGAGGTAGACAGGGTGCCAAGGGGCCAGACAGGTAAACCTGCGTAACCTAAGCAGTTGGTGGGCATGTGCAAGGAGTTGGGATTAGTGGATGTGTGGAGGCATCTCTACCCTAATGGAAGAGACTTTACTTTCTCTTCCAAACCACACAAGTACCACATGGGAACTGACACTTTTTAATGCCATTGGATTGCTTGGACAGAACATTGGCTTGTGAAATTGGCAATATAGATGTCTCGCACCATGTGCCAGTATATTTAGATAGTAAAATCAAGAATGGTGGAATGGATGCACAGCACTGGTGCATGGACCCATTCCTGTCAAGGGAAGCAAAGTTGTTGAGTACATCACAAGAGTTCAGAGCCTTCTGGGATAACAACTCGGGTACGGCCAGTAATCCGGAAATACTGTAGGAGGCCACTAAGGTATATTTATGAGGCCTGATTATTTTTTATTCAACGACTAGAAGGACGCAGAGGAAGGAGCAACAACAGATGTTGGAGACCCGTCTGCAGATAGCTGAGGAAGTACATTACAATAGGCCTTCACTGGTCAAGCTGCAGCTCTCCGGGCTGCTCCCAACTCATTGCACACACTGGGAAATAAAAGGTCTGCTTCGCTCAACAAAAATTGTTTGAATTTGGAGATAAGCCAGGTAGATATCTGGCGAGAAAGAAAAATGCTTCCCAATGTATTATGTCTGTAAGAGAGAAGGTTGGCACAGTTACCCGTGAGTTAACTAAGATTAATGTTAGATTTAGGGAATACTTTGCAGAGTTATATCAGTCAGAGGGAGATGAACACAGTGCAGCGAGAATGCAGGCCTTTTTTGAGATCCTGCACCTCCCTAGTATAAATGCGGAACGGGTTTCCTGTTGAATGGGCCTGTGACAATACAGGAGGTGCAGGAAGCAATAAAGCATCTCCTGGTGGCAAAGCACTGGGGTCAGATAGATTCTCAAGTGAATTCTATAAGGAATTCATAAATGTGTTGGTGGAGCCACCTCTGGGGATGTATAGCTATTCATATGTACAGGATTATCTTCCGCCCTCTCTTAGGGAGGCTAATATCTCCCTCATTTTAAAGGAGGAGAAAGAGCTCGAAGAATGTGCTTCATACAGACCCATTTCACTGTTGAATGTAGATGTTAAAATTCTACCCAAGACGCTGGCCCTGAGGTTGGAAAAGGTGTTGTTCTGTATTGTGAAAGAAGATCAGATGGGTTTTGTGAAGAGCCGTAGCTCCTCCAACAATATCTGGAGGGTACTGAACATGGTGCAGGTATGCTAGCAAAGGTTGATCCTGGGTTCAGTGGCCTCCCTGGATGCAGAAAAGGCATTTGACCAGATAGAATGGCCGTTCCTGTTTGGGGTCCTCAAGCGCTTTGGTCTGGGGACAACCTTTGCTGGATGGGTGGTGGTGTTGTATAATGATCCTAGGGCAACAGTCATCACAAACGGCACTAAGTCAGATAACTTTAAACCTGGGAGAGGTAGTCAACAGGGGTGTCCTCTTTCACCGCTGCTGTTTACCTTGGCAATTGAGCCATTAGCTGAGGCTATCAGGAGGGACCCTGAAATAGTGGCGCCAGGAGTGGGAATGGGGGAACATAAGATTACCCTATATGCTGATGATGTCCTTTTGTTCTTGGCCAATCTGGAGGAGTCCGTTCCTCGATTGACTCAAACAATTAATTTATTTGGCAGTTTTTCGGGCTGCAAGATCAACTTTAGGGCAACGGTGGGCGGCACGGTGGCACAGTGGTTAGCACTGCTGCCTCGCAGCGCCAGAGACCCGGGTTCAATTCCCGACTCAGGCGACTGACTGTGTGGAGTTTGCACGTTCTCCCCGTGTCTGCGTGGGTTTCCTCCGGGTGCTCCGGTTTCCTCCCACAGTCCAAAGATGTGCAGGTTAGGTTAATTGGCCATACTAAATTGCCCGTAGTGTTAGGTAAGGGGTAAATGTAGGGGTATGGGTGGGTTTCGCTTCGGCGGGTCGGTGTGGACTTGTTGGGCCGAAGGGCCTGTTTCCACACTGTAATCTAATCTAATCTAATCTAATTTACAAAATCAGAAGCCATGCCGATGGGGGAGGGGAAGAATTAGTGGAGGTGCCTGATCTGAAGGATGGAATGCAGTTCCTGTTTAGATGGTCGTCAAAAGGGTTTTTGTATTTGGGAATTTTTATTACCCCTGCCTTCCACCAGCTGTATAAAGCTAACTATGTACAATTACTGGAGAGGATAAAGCAGGATTTGCAGCGGTGGGAGGATTACCGTTATCATGGTTAGGCCGAATAGCTCTGATTTAAATGAATGTTCTTCCTCGCCTGTTGTACCCCATGAGAATGCTCCTGTTGTTGCTACCCAGATGAGTATTACTGAGGCTCAATGGTTGGCTCGGTTCTTTTATTTGGTGTCGCAGCCACCCCCTAATTAAGTTTACCAAATTGCTGTTCTCACAGGGTGAGGAGGAGTGGACCTTTTGGACTTGAAGAGATATCAAATAAGCGCTTTCTTAGCATATGTGTGTGACTGGGCACGAGGGGACTCGGGTCGATTTTGCTTGACGTTGAAGCATTACAGTCAAGATGTCCCCTAGTTAATCTATTATTCATTGATAAGATGAAATCTGAGACTGAGCAGTGTAAGAGTACAATCATTCTAAATCCAGTGAAAGCCTGGAGGATAATGAGGCAAGACAAGGGCAATTGGCTGAAGACCTCACTGATTACCCCACTGGTGGCAGCCCAAGGATTTAAACCTGGGGCAATGGACTCCAGCTTTAAGTCATGGGAGAATAAAGGAATCTTCTGTCTGGGAGATTTAATCGAGGGTTAGGTCTTGATGTCATTTAGCCAGCTAAGTCAGAAATATGCATTGTCTAATAGGGACCTTTTCCGCTACTTTCAGCCAAGGGATTATATACAGAGGAATACCACGCTCCTGGCTCAGCATTACAGGTCAAATGTGGAATAAAGAGTACTCTGGTGTACAGGTGCTCTTTCAGTTAGTACGTTGTACTTAAGGGATGTGGAGGGACTCTCTAGGATGTGGAATCGGGAGCTAGGATAGGATATTTCATTAGAAGTATGGCAAGATATATGGGAAAATGTAAGGAAAATTTCAATATGTAACCAAGCACAGGGTAGGAATTTGAAGATTTTACTTAGGGCTTATGTGGTGCCAGAGAGGCTCGCTAAGTTCAAGATAGGCACATCACCAGGGTGTCCCAAATGTAAAATTAGTATAGGCACTCACACACTGCTATTGGTCATGTTGTAAGATCCAGAGATACTGGAGTGCTATAGTAAGGGAGCTGAAGGACATCCTGGGGGATTAAAGTTAAAGTCAATCCGGTACTTTTTCTTCTGGGGTTGCCAAATTTGCCTTCTCTCGGAGAACACAGGAACAGACTGTAACATTCTTATGCACTGTGCAAGGAAGAACATTTTAATTAATTGGACGTTGGAAAAACCCCCAGGGCTTATGGGGTGGCATATGCTGGTGATGAAGCATCCCCCCCAAGATGACCTCACAAATATGTTGCACCACAAAACAGTAGTTTTACAAGACATGGCAGCCCTTTCTAAATTATATTGATGCAGACTGATCAGCAGTATTAATTAGAACTGTGGTATAACTGTGGGAATCAGTCTGGGCGCTCATGGGGCCCTGGGAGGGCAAGGCTGGGTGAAAAGAATACGGGTGCAATAACTGGTGCTCCCATGGATGGGAGCCTTAATGGAGATGTGGTGAGTGAAATAGAATAAAGTAATGTGATAGAATTCAAATTAACTTAAATTATGTTTAATTTTATTTTTATTCAATTTGATTGTAGTTTAGTTTAAGCTAAGTTTGTTCTAGTAGAATAATAGGTAGCTCATTATTAGTAGTATCACAATATATGACATTGTTGTACTGCTATTTTTCTGTATTTTGGTATTGTTCTTTTTTGTATAGAGGTGTTGTGAGAGACTTGAAAAAGTTTCTAATAAAAATATATTTTTTAAAATTTTCTTGCCTTCCCCCATAACTATTTTTGACATTCAAAAGTCAGATGAACTCAGCTTTGAATATATTCAATATCTCCCTAACTACAGAAAGACATCCCCACTTTGAACTCAATTCCTCTTGCTAATCTACCACTTGCCTTGCTGATTGCTTGCTGCACCTATGTGACAACTGGCATTGACTGGAGTAGAAAGCCTGAGCAGAAGGTAGCTGAGGCACGTTTGTACATCCACACATCATTCCTGATGAAGGGCTTTTGCCCAAAACGTTGACTGTTCTGCACCTCGGATGCTATCTGACCAGCTGTGCTTTTCCAGCGCCACAATTTTCGACTCTGATTTCCCGTATCTGCAGTCCTCACTTACTCCACATCCCAATATATCACCATTTAAACAATGTACCTCCTTTCTGTTTTTATTTCATAGGAAAGGCTTTCATTTCACACTGCGTTACTACATTTTCATGATGCAGTTGTATAAGACTCTGGTACGGCCGCATCTGGAATATTGTGTGCAGTTTTGGTCGCCATACTATAGGAAGGATGTGGAGGCATTGGAACGGGTGCAGAGGAGGTTTACCAGGATGTTGCCTGGTATGGAAGGAAAATCGTATGAGGAAAGACTGAGGCACTTGGGGCTGTTTTCACTAGAGAAAAGAAGGTTTAGGGGTGACTTGATTGAGGTGTACAAGATGATTAGGGGGTTAGATAGGGTCGACAGTATGAACCTTTTCCCGCGTATTGAGTCGGGTATTACAAGGGGGCATAGCTTTAAATTAAGGGGGGGTAGATATAGGACTGATGTTAGGGGTAGGTTCTTCACTCAGCGAGTCGTTAGTTCATGGAATGCCCTGCCAGTAACAGTGGTGGACTCTCCCTCTTTATGGGCATTTAAGAGGGCATTGGATAGGTATATGGAGGATAGTGGGTTAGTGTAGTTTAGGTGGGCTTGGATCGGCGCAACATCGAGGGCCCAAGGGCCTGTACTGCGCTGTATTCTTCTATGTTCTATGTTCTATTTACCATGTGTTTGCCAATTAAGACACATACCTGAGCCAACTTTGCTGCAAGTCAAGAACTGAACACCAGAGTGAAAAAAATAAAATGGAAAAGGGGGTGAGAAGAGTGTGTTGTCCTCACAGATGTTGAACAGAGGAAAGAATTTGCAGTCTGGGATGAAATCCAATCTTCATGCATAGAGAGAGGAGCAAGAACACCTTCACAAGCGCATAGTCCAAATTCCGCATTCAGACAATAGGGGGTAGGCTCTCAATGGCAGGAGGACCACATTCCTTCCGGTCCTTCAGGGCTTCCCATTGGTCGATCAGGAATGTTGCGTGCCGTTTCCGCTGACAGCAAAGAGCATGCGTAGTATTTTGCTGACACCAGCGGACATGCGCAATGCTTCCTGACATCGAGAAGCATGCGCAGTATGCCCAGTAGAGATGCTGGTCCAACTGCCAATCGGAGAGAAAAAAAGGCTGGAGCCAGACTTGTTTGTTTTTCTGGGGCTCAACAGTTTATTCCTTTTGCATTTTGTCTGGCTGCTCAGTTTTTGAATGTCTTTTCCCCAGGGTAGAGGAAAGCCAAAACTGGAGGGGCATAGGCTTAGGGTGAGAGGGGAAAGGTTTAAATGGGACCGAACTGGTAACATTTTCATGCAGAGCGTGGTATATGTATGAAATGAGCTGCCAGAGACAGTGGTCGAGGCTGGAACAATTACAACATTTAAAAGGCATCTGGATGGGTGTATGAATAGGAAGGGTTGAGAGAGATATGCGCCAAATGGTGGCAAATGGATCACCAGATTAATTTAGAATATGTGGTTGGCATGCACCGAAAGATTTGTTTCCCTGCTCTGCAACTCTATGACTCTATTTCCAATTAATCTGAACCAACTTCACAAGACGAGGAATTGGCCATTCCATCCTGACAACCTGTCCTCAACTGTGGCCTAATTGCATAGATTTCAATGCAAGTTTTAAAAAAATGCAGCTTTTTAAAAAAATAATTGAATTTGCTTTCAAACTTGACTGATGTTTTTGAAAATATGATTTCAGCGATTCTCAATGTTAAAGATCAGCCATTTCTCACACCACACCCTCCCATCTCCCAGGTAGAGTCATCACCATCCGCGCTCACTCTATCCTTAGAAGGGCTGATACAGTGATCAAAGAGGGCTCGAGGCACAAGAAAGGATGAGGATGGGGGTGCAGGTAGAGAAATTGGACGGGAAACAGAGGCTGGGGTAAGAGAGAGAGAGAAATGGACCCGGGGACAGAGCATTGGAGTTAGAGAAACACTGGGGGTGCACAGGGTGGGGGCAGAGCGTTTGTCAGAGAGAGAGAGAGAATGGGGGTGCAGAGTGTGGGGATAGAGAATGGACGTGGATCAGTGGGTGGGGAGAGAATGGAAGGTGGCAGAGGGTGGGGGAGAAAGAGAGCAACAATGAATGTGAGGAGAGGGTGGGGGGAGAGACAGGGAATGGATGGAGAGCAGAGGGTGGGGGGAGAGAGAGAATGGAGGGGAGCAGAGAGTGCGAGGAGAGAGAGAATGAGTGTGGGGAGAGGGACTGGATGGAGGAAGGCAGAGGGTGGACGAGAGACTGGACGAGACAGGGGGCAGAGGGTATGGAGATAGAATGGACGGAGAGGATGGCATGTGTGTGAGAGGGTGAAAGCTCGGGATAGCGAGAGAGAATAGACAGGGGGCGCTGTGGGCATGATTGGGTCTTGATTGAATGGGGAGTTGGTGAATGCGTCCCACCCACTCCCAGCATCCCCTTCTTTGCACGTGTGCAGTGCAGATTATTGTGAATGACGCGAGAGAGAATCTGGAGCGTGAGCGCAATTACCCTCAGATCCTGACATCAGCAAACCACTGCCTTTCTGTTTTAAAAACGAAATAAAGATGTGGGCAATATACTGGGAATGGCAAGAAGTGACTAAGAAACTGAACCGAGAGTCAGCGCTTTCCGGTGAGGGGAGCTGGGCAAAAACAGGAGAATGGAAGGATGAATTCGAGTTGGAATCCATTGAAAGGTGAAGGAATTGGGAGACAGAGATTTCGGGTAGGAGATAGGGAAGGCTGTTCGGTACAAACTAGAATTCACTTATCCTATTTCCTGCCCTGCACTGACAGCAATGATCTGTTTTCTCAAGGTATTAGCAGAGGAGGATTTGCTGTTCAGGCGTGCACAAGAAATTTACTCAGGGCCTGAATATCAGCAGCGTTTGAATCCAGGAGGGGAAATTATTTCAAACATCAACGTGACTTGAGAAGCCCCGTGATTACACGCATCCTGCGTGGGAGTGTTCCAGGGTTCTGACTGTGCAGAGAACTTTAACTCTGTAGAGAAATGTGGACTAGTGTTCTCGCTGTAGACGAGCCCTTCTTTGGATCGTTGAAGCTGCTGAGACGCAATGACCCCTGCAACGTGGAAACTCTGTGGAAGCAAATTCAATTCCCCAAACGGACTGGAGTGTCACCAGGACTGGCATGAAGCCAATCGATTCCTTCAATCCAAGACTGTGGGCGGCGCGGCAGCAGCTCAGTGGTTAGCGCCGCTGCCTCACAGTGCCAGGGACTTGAGTTCGATCCCACCCTCAGGGTGATTGTGTGGAGTTTGCACTTTTCTACCCTCCCCCCTCCCATCTCTGGGTGCTCTGGTTTCCTCCCAAGGTCTCAAGATGTGCAGCTTAGAGTGGATTGGGCGGTCTAAATTCAAGGATTAGCTGTGGAGGTTATTAGGTGGGATGCTCTAACGGGGGTCAGTGTGGATTGTTGTGCCAAAGGGCCTGTTTCCACAGTGTCGGGGGGTTGATGATTCCCCCAACGTGTCTGCAGCCTGGCTTCCAGCTGCATCTCATTGAGCCGAAGGTCCTCCAGCATGTGTTTTCCCTAGTTTCCAGCACCCAGAACCTCCCACCTTCTGCAAATCGAAAGAAAAATCCCACCCTGCCCTCTCCAATGTGTGCTATGTAACTGCTTATTCAGTTTTAGTGGCCCAGCAGAGGCTGGTAGCCAAGTTCAGAACACATGAGAATGGCCTCAACCAGGATCTTGGGTTCATGTCACATGACAGGTAACCCCACTTCACTGTCACGCTCTCTCACACCCACACAAAGCATACACTCTCACACACGCTCACATTCACGCAGATCACTCTCTCAGACACACACACATATACACCCTCTCACAGGTGATACTCTATCACTCACACACTTTATAAAGCACGCACACACTCACCCATCCTCTCATGCATGCACACTTACATATAAGGCTTTTGTGTGATTTTGAATTTGCAGAATTATATTTGCAGATACATTGTGCGCTTTTTGAGCAAAATACAATCTACAGGCAGTCAATCCATGTGAGATTTTATAAATTCCTACTTTGGAAATAGAACCAGTCTCACTCAAGATTGGGATACAGACCTTAAGTTGTCTCGAGAATGTGTCTTCAAACAAGTTCTGGGATTTACATATTAATGAACCAAAACCTGCAACCCATTCTAAAAGATGAAAGAATTCACAACAATCTAAGTTTCTTCAATATATCATTTCTGTTGCATGAAACTGCGATCTTTTGCGATAAATTATCGATGGAAATGTGTTGCTGGAAAAGCGCAGCAGGTCAGACAGCATCTCAGGAACAGGAGAATCGACGTTTCGGGCATTAGCCCTTCTTCATTAGCCCTTCCTGAAGAAGGGCTAATGCCCGAAACGTCGATTCTCCTGTTCCTTAGATGCTGCCTGACCTGCTGCGCTTTTCCAGCAACACATTTCCATCTCTGATCTCCAGCATCTGCAGACCTCACTTTCTCCTGCTATAAATTATCCTACTATCCTGCTCCACAAACACCTGATGAAGGAGCAGTGTTCCGAAAGTTGGTGCTTCCAAATAAACATGTTGGACTATAACCTGGTGTTGTATGATTTTTAACTTTGTTTCTCATGAATACATCCCACACCTCCCGGTGCTGCCAGTAAAACGTTACAATATCGATGAAATGATGCAATACCTGCAGAGATGGAAAATTTACAATTTCTAACAATATTAGCTCCTCATTCACTGCTCCTTCTGATACATGATAATGGAAACTTAGTGCAAGAGGTTGAAAGGAGTGAGCAGCTTTAAAACAAAAACCTATTGGATCTCATAGCTTTCATTGACAGTCTGAGACTGGGGTTAAGTTCAAGTAACATTTATTGCCACCCAACTTTGTTACAGCTTCAGATCTCCCCAGCAAAAAAAAAGTGTATGAAAAGAAGCTTTTGTTTTAAACAGCTCAAAGCTCACACACTCCTCCCAACTCCACTTCCTTTACTGTTGGTCACGCCGAGTTGTCCCTTTATATTTGGATCCTTGGTACAGCCTTAAGCTCAAGGAAGTATTGCCTCACTCAGCAATTTCAACCCACACACTGTATCCATTTAAGTTACTCCCACTCATTTGACATGGAGTGGGGGCAGTCAAGAGTCAACCATGCTGCTGTGGGTCTGGAGTCAGGTGTAGGTCAGACCGGATAAAGGATACTGTTGAGATGACTGAGTGAATCCTTTCCCACAATGGCAGTTTCCTTTCCTAAAAGGGACATGAGTGAATTAGATGGCAGTTTCTCTCCCCAAAAATGGTTTCATTATTAGATTCAGAACTCCAAATTTCTGACCGAATTCCAATCCCACCATCTGCCTCGGCGAGATTCAAACCCCGGGAATTCCCGGAAATGGGTTGATAGTCCAGTCGATAATGGCACTCGGCCATCGCTCCTTCAATCCCCCTGCATGGCACATGAACTCAATAGACAATAGGTGCAGGAGTAGGCCACTCTGCCCTTCGAGCCTGCACCACCATTCGTTATGATCATGGCTGATCATCCTCAATTAGTATCCTGTTCCTGCCTTATCTCCAAACCCTTGATTCCACTATCCTTGAGAGCTCTATCCAACACTTTCTTAAACAAATCCAGAGACTGGCCTCCACTGCCTTCTGGGGCACAGCATTCCACACACCCACCACTCTCTGGGTGAAGACGTTTCTCCTCATCTCTGTCCTAAATGGTCTACTCCTTATTTTTAAGCTGCGTCCTCTGGTTCGGGACTCACCCATCAGCGGAAACACGTTTCCTGCTTCCAGAGTGTCCAATCTTTTAATACTCTTATACATCTCAATCAGATCCGCCTCGGTCTTCTAAACTCAAGGATATACAAGCACAGTCGCTCCAATCTTTCAACATAAGATAGTCCTGCCATTCAAGGAATTGACCTCGTCAACCTACTCTGCACTCCCTCAATAGGCAGAATGTCTTTCCTCAAATTTGGAGACCAGAACTGCACACAATATTCCAGTTGCGGTCTCACCAGGGCCCTGTACAGCTGCAGAAGAAACTCTTTGCTTCTATACTCAATCCCTCTTGTTATGAAGGCCAGCATGCTATTAGCTTTCTTCACTACCTGCTGTACCTGCATGCTTGCCTTCATTGACTGGTGTACAAGAACACCCAGATTTCTTTGTATTGCCCCTTTACCTAACTTGACTCCATTTAGGTAGTAATCTGCCTTCCTGTTCTTGCCACCAAAGTGGATAACCATGCATTAAACTGCATCTGCCATGCATCTGTCCACTCACCTAACCTGTCCAGGTCACCCTGTAATCTCCTAACATTCTCCTCACATTTCACCCTGCCACCCAGCTTTGTATCATCAGCAAATTTGCTAATGTGACTATTAATACCATCTTCTATATCATTAATATCTGTTGTAAAAAGCTGCGGACCCAGCACTGATCCATGCAGTAGTCCACTAGTCACCGCCTGCCATTCTGAAAGGGAGCCATTTATCACTCGTCTTTGTTTCCTGTCAGCCAACCAATTTTCAGTCCAAGTCAGTACTTTGCCCCCAATACCATGCGCCCTACTTTTGCTCACTAACCTCCTATGTGGGACTTTACCGAAGGCTTTCTGAAAGTCCAGGTACACGGCATCCACTGGATCTCCCTTGTCCATCTTCAGAGTTACATCCTCAAAAAATTCCAGAACTCGCTGGTGGCTCTGCAGGTGGGAAGAACGGGTGAAGCCCTTTCCAAACTGAGAGCAGATGAACGCCCTCTCCATGATATGGACCCTTTGGTAGATTACAGTGTCGATGTCTGAGTGAACCCCTTCCCGCACACAGAGCATGTGAACGGCCTCTCCCTGGTGTAGATCGGCTGGTGCCTCTACAAGTTGCCCACATGACTGAAGCTCTTCCCGCACTTAGAGAAGGTGAACAGCGCCTCTCCGACGTGGACCTGCTGGTGGGTCAACAGGGTGTAAGAATCGACAAATCCGTTCCTGCACTCAGAGCAGGTGAACGGCCTCTCCCCCAGGTGAACCCGCTGGTGTTTCAGGACGTGGGATGCATCGATGAATCGCTGCCCACACAGAGAGCAGGAGAACGGGCTCTCCCTACTTTGAACCTGTTGGTGTGTCTGCAGGTGGGACGACTGAATGAATCATCTCCCACAATGGTGGCAGATGAACGGCCTCTCCCTGGTGTGAACTCGCTGGTGTGTCTGCAGGCTGTACAGCCAACTGAATCCTTTCCCACATACTGAGCAGGAGAACAGCGTCTCCCCAGTGAGAACGCGTCTGTGGGTGTCTAGCCCCAATGGGGAAGGGAACCCTTTCCCAAAGTCGCAACATTTCCATGGTTTCCCCATGAGGGGAGCATTCTTTGTGTCGCGCTGGGTTTGAAATTCAAAACAGAATGGATACATAGTCTCTCCCCACTGTGAGGGATGAGATTTTGATCCCCCAAGCTGAGTAAATTGTTTGACGCATTTTTCACAGACAGTGTACTGAATCTCCCTCACTCGGGTGTCTCAGTATTATTCCTGCCATTCCAGTGTTCAAAATCTCTCACACAGACAAAAGCAAACATTTCTTTTTGAATTGAATGGCTGCTGATATTCAAGCCCCAATGATTCAAGTGGCTCTGTCAGAAGATGACGTATCATTTGTTTTCAGATTTCTTTCTGCATGTCTTCCTCCAAACAAAAATCACAAATTGAGTGATCACTGTCAGTACTGTTAAATGAACATAACATCGGTGGCAATTCCTGTATATTGCCAGATGAGTGCTGACCATATATTATGCAGGACGCAGAAAACCCTCATGCAACAAGATAGCCTTCAGTATGTTTGGAAAAAAACTTAATTTAGATCGCAATAACCTGGAACAAGCTGTCGACAAAGGTGCTGGAAATGGAGCTGAATCACGAAAATGATAATGAAATGTCAAGACTGCTTGGGAAAATAAAGCCAGTGAAGTTACTGAATGACTTCCTGCTGTCCTAGTAAATACAAAAGAGAAGAGAGATATAGAACGTAACTCTATTTCTGCATTAGAAGGTGAAAAATCACAGCCACAAAGTTTTTATAACAGCCAACAATATCAGATATACACCATATGAAGCAACAGATGTTTACATTTGAAATCAATGTGCCAATCCCTTAAATACTGCTTAGTTCCATGAGAAACTACCCTTATAATTTTGAACATGAGGAAAGAAGTAAACCTTTTCCAGGGTACAAACTCTATACGTGCCAAACCGAGGGAATACACAAGGAAAATGTCTTTGAGAGGGACAGAGAGCATCCGAGCACCTTTGGAGAGCCTGCTCCCTCCATGGAGTCACTCCAGTTGCTACAAGTGAACAGTCTCCACCCAACACAACCCCCCACCCACGCCTCTCTCTCTCCCCCTCCCAGGATGAGGAATAGAAAGGGGGAGACGTTGCTATGCTCCCAGATGTTGCCCGGAGAGAGGGAGTTTCACTCTGAAATTGACAGGGCTACCTCCACGTTGAGACGTCCACAATGGGGGAGGGAGGGCACATTGGGAGGGGAGGACACTTTGCAAACTCCTTTCGCTCTCCTCCACGTCAATGCAGTTTGAGTTCAAGCAAAGCACAGGGTATAATTTTAGCTTTACACTCTCAGAAAACCCCCACCTCTGTGAATCCAACACTTTACTCCCCCCTCCACTCCATGGAAATATCGATTTGAGAGATTCCAGAGTTGGAGTTGCTACCATTCCTGCTGTAGGGGGTTTGGTAGAAGCTGTTTATTTTAATGAACCATTTCATTTCAACCTCATGTTTGCCATTCAAATACGAATTTTACACAGAGGGTGGTTGATGTGTGGAATGAACCTCCTCAGGAAGCGGTGGATGCGGGTACAATAAAAAGACATTTGTTTTAGTACATGAATAGGAAAGGTTTGGAGGGATACAGGCCAACAGCAGGCAGGAGAGACTGATTTAGTTTGGGATTATGGTTGGCATGGACTGGTTGGACCAAAGGTCCATGACCATGCTGTATGACTCGATGGTAAGTTCATAATTCCTTGAAAGGGGAATCGCACATAGACAGAATAGTGAAGAAGGTGTTTGATATGCTTGCCTTTATTGGTCAGTGCACTGAGTGCAGGAGTCGGGAGGTCATGTTGCGACTGTAGAAGACATTGGTTAGGCTACGCTTGGAGTATTGCAAGCAATTCTGGTACCAGTGATCCCAACCTGACATACCATAAACCAGAGATAGTGACTGAAATTGAATCTGATACAAAATCAAATCATTAAATCGCTGCAGTGCAGAAAGAGGCCATTTGACTCGTTGAATGCATTGAGTACAGGATTTGGGAGGTCATGTTGTAGCTGTACAAGACATTGGTTCGCCCACTTTTCGATTCTTGCATTCGATTCTGGTCTCCCTACTGTAGGATAGGAACGATGTTGTGAAACTTGCAAGTGTGCAGAAAAGATTGATAAGGATGTCGCCAGGGTTGGAGGGTTTGTGGTATAAGGAGAGCCTGAATAGGATGGGGATGCTTCCCTGGAGTGTCAGAGACTGAGGGCTGATCTTATGGACATTTATAAAATCATGAGGGGCACGGATAGGGTAAATACGCTAGAGGAAGTGGTGGAGGCTGGTACAATTAAAACATTTAAAAGGTATCTGGATGGGTGTGTGAATAGGAAAGGTTTGGAGGGATATGGGCCAAATGCTGGCAAATGGGACACTAGATTTAATTAGGACATCTTGTCAGCATGGATGTGTTGGATCAAAACGTCTATTTCCGTGCTTTATATCTCTATGTCTATTTGATAACAGAAGCTTTATTTTTGTTGATGTAAATATTGTTAGGGAGAGAGAATTCCTCCAGTAGGGGACGATAAGTATCCTGGGACACCCCTAATTCTGGTTTACTATCTAATGAACACACTTTAAGCACCAAATGTGCATTTATGTCTCATTTCGTTTCATTTTTCTTGTTTTATTCCCTGCTCCGATGACTCTCTCAGTCTGGATGGTTGTCAGGCTGAGAATATTGTGGATTGGGCCTTGATCGACTGAATGTTTTATTGCTCTGGAAGGTGTAAAAGGGGCTCAAAGTTTCAGCAGAAAGCCAGCTGAGCTGAGAACAGACAACATCTTTCTCTGGGAACAGGGAGAAGAGGACAGAGAAATCAGGACCTGAAATCCGAGCTGACACCAGAGTACCATGTTATTAGTGCTTTGATTAGCAGTGCCAACCCTCTACCTTTACCTCGCTTCCTATTCAACTTGAATGCCACGTACCCCCTCAATATTCAGATCCAATCCTTGTCATCCTGAAGCCATGTCCCTGTAAGGAGTCTCAGATCATCATTATTCTCTTCAATGTGTGCAGTCAATTCATTCAGTTTTGTTACATTGCAGCACACATTCAGCCATACAGTCTTCAGTTTCAATTCTTGTCTTCTGTAGAATCCAGTTTTGATTGATGAGATTAGATTCCCTACAGTGTGGAAACAGGCCCTTCGGCCCAACAAGTCCACACCGACACCCTGAAGAGTAACCCTCCCAGACCCATTTCTTTCTGATTAATGAACCTAACACTATGGACAATTTAGCATGGTCATTTGACCTGACCTGCACATCTTTGGACTGGGACATTTACTTTCCGTGTCCCTTTCTATCATTCTCTAATGTTCATTTCCACATCACTACATTGCTCACCTGCCTTGATACGGATTGGCCATAAAAAATGCATGTTCATACATTCCCAGTAATAGAAGCAGGAGTAGGCCATTTGGTCCATCAAGCTACTCCACCATTCATTAAGATCATGGCTCATCTATCCATCGTCTCAGCTCTTCTTACCTGCATTATCCTGACTATCCTAAATTCACCTACCATACAAAATTCCATCGAACTATGTCTTGAATATGGCTGCTTCTACTGCTTTCTTGGGCAGAGAATTCCAATGATTCACCACTCTCCGGGAAAAGCAGTTCCTTCTCCTCTGTCTTAAACCTACTCCCCCTAATCTTGTGACCTCGTCTCACTCACCATAGAAACAACTAGATAGGGTGGGTCTGGGTGGCATGCTCGTCGGATGGGTCAGTGTGGACTTGATGGGATGAATGGCCTGCTTCCACGCTGTAGTGATGCTATGACTTACCGCAGTGGTGTTTGCCATGGACCACAGAACCAGAACCTCCCAACTTCTGCAAATCGAAAGACAAGTCCCACCCTGCCCTCTTGTACATGTGTTATCTAACTGCTTAATCATTTCTGGTGAATCCAGCCCACGCCTCCCGCTGCTGCCAGTAATCTTTACAAAGCTGATGAGACAATGCTTCCCTGCAGTACTGAAAATCATAAGGCTTCTAACGATACCAGTTGCTGATTCACCACTCCCACTGATGGACAGCATTGGAAATACAATGTTGGAGGCTGAAAGAAATGACCAGTTTAAACAAAAACTCACATAACCCTTCACTAGGCTCCCTGCTCAGCACACTTTACTTAAATCACTTCAACTCCACATTGCAACAAATTCCCACTTTCCACCAATATCCTGAATGTCCTCACTCACTCACTTGCTGTCTCACAAATGAAAGATTTCATTGTAGCTTCTGCTCCCAGTCAGGATAAAATATCTTTGAAAGCTGCTCTGAAAGTCCAGTCTTCACAATGACACTTCTACTTTCCTTCAGTCCAAATTGTCCGTGCTGACCAGATATCCCAAATTAACATAATCTCATTTGTCATCACATAACCCATACCCCTCTCAATTCTCCCTATTACCAGATGCCTTTTGAAATGCTTTAATTATACCAGCCTCCACCACTTCCTCTGGCAGCTCATTCTATACACACAACACCCTCTGCGTGAGAAAGGTTTGTGCAAAGTTCCTTTTAAATATTTCCCCTCTCACCTCAGACCTCTGACCTCTAGTTTTGGTCTCCCCTACTCTGGGGAAAACCTTTTCGCAATTCACCCTATCCATGCTCCTTATGAACTTCTATAAAGTCACCCCTCAGCCCCCAATGATCCAGAGAAAACAGCTCAGCCTATTCAGCCTCTCCATATAGATCAAACCCTCCAACTCTTGCAATAGCCTTGTAAATCCTTTCCAAATCCTTACAAAGGTTCGTAACACTTTTCCTGTAGCAGGGAAACCAGAACCGAATACAGTATTCCAAAAGTGGCCTAATCAATATCCTGTACAGCCGCAACATGACCTCCAAACATCTGTATTGAAATGCACTGACCTATTAAAGCAAATATACCAAACACCTTCTTTGCTATCCTGTCTACCTGCGACTCCACTATGAACCAACACTCCAAGGTATGTTTATTCAACAACACTCCCCATTAAATGTGTAGATCCTGCCCTGATCTGCCTTTCCAAAATCCATATTTCAAAATGGGGTCGAGAAACATATAAGCCGTGATTGAATGGTGGAGCAGATCTGATGGACTAAATGGCTTAATTTCTGCGCCTATGTCGTATGGTCTCTTGCTGTCCTGGACACACTGAGAGAATTGGAAGCAGGAATAGGTCATTTGTCTTTCCAGCTTTCGCCAGTATTGAACACTTCATAACTGGATATAAATATACCTGCATCTAGATGGATAGGCTAGGACTTTTTTCACTGGAGTATCAGAGGTTGAGAGGTGATCTTAGAGAGGATTATAAAATCATGAGAGGTATCGATGAGGTGAACGGCAGGTATTCTTTCCCTCGTGTGGGTGGTTCAAGATGAGGGAGCAAATTTTGAAGGTGAAGAAAGAAATATTTTAAAAAGACATGAGGGGCACTTTATTTTAATAAGATAAAGTGTAGTTCGTTTGAGGAATCAATGTCCAGAGGAGTTGCTGGATGCAGGTACAGTTACAATGTTTAAAAGACATTTGGATAAGTACATGAATAGGAAAGGTTCGGAGGGGTATAGGCCAATCATTGGCAGGTGGGACCAGTTTAGTTTCAGAACACCGCCAGCATGGACTAGTTCGACTGAATGGTCTGTTTCTGTGCTGTATGACTCTATAACTGCTCTGAACTGTTTTTAAAACCATTTTCTTGCCTTCTCCCATAACTTCTTTGTTCTTCAAAGTCACATGAACTCATCCTTGAATACATTCAATAACCGACCTAACTGCAGGAAGATATCCCCACTTCTGAACTCAATTCCTCTTGCTGATATAACACTTGCTTTGCTCATTGCTTGCTGCACTTTCTGACAACTGGCAGTGACTGATGTAGAAGAACACTGAGGCCTCTTGGTCTATCCACACATCACTCCTGATGAAGGGCTCGTGCCCGAAACGTCGACTCTCCTCCTCCTCAGTTGCTGCCTGACCTACTGTGATTTTCCAGCGCCACAATATTCAACTCTGATCTCCAGCATCTCACTTTCGCCACATCTCAACAGATCACCATTTAAACAATGCACCTCCTTTCAGCTTTTTTTTATACTGCAAAGGCTAGAACTTCACATTGTGGTACTGCATTTGCCATGTGTTTGCAAGTTGACACACAGACCTGGATCAACTTTTCCAGAGTCTGGCCCCTCCCTCGGTTCACTCTTGAACCCCAGAATGAAAAGGTGGTGAGAAAAACACTGTTGTACTCACAAATGTTAGGCAGAGGAAGGAAGTTACAGTCTGGGGTGAAGTTTAACCTTATGCAGAGAGAAGAGACCAACAGCAGCTTCAGAGCTCATGGTCCAACCTCCGCATTTCCAAAATGGCCTGCTCTGATTGGCAGGAGGACCAGACTCCTTCCGGTCCTCCAAGCTTGTCCACTGCTCCACGGAAAGGCGCTGGCGTGCCGTTTCTGCGCACTCCCAAGAGTATACGCAGTGCTTGATGACACTGGCGGTCATGCGCAGTACTTGCTGACACCGCGGAGCATGCTCAGTGTGCAGGAATTTGTTACAAATTTTAAAGTTAAAAATCACAAAGCACCTGGTGATAGTCCAACACACTTATTTGGAAGTACTAGCTTTCGGAGCCCTGCTCCTTCATCAGCTGATTGTAGAGTATAACATCGTAAGACACAGAATTTATGATCTTACGATCTTATATTCCACAACCACCTGATAAAGTAGCAGCGCTCCGAAAGCTAGTGCTTCCAAACAAGCCGACTGGACTGTAACCTGGTGTTGTGTGATTTTTAACTTCGTACACCCCAGTCCAACACGGGCACCTCCCGATCATGACAAATAATAAGCGTCCAAATGCAAATACGAGAGAAAAATGCCGAAGCTATTTTATTTTGCTGATTTTTTTTCCCTGTGTCTCGACATTTTATTTCTTTTGCATTTTGTTTGGCTGCTCAACGTTTCTGTCTTTTCCCCTGGATAGAGGTATTCCAAAACTAGAGGGTAAAGGTTTAGGGTGTGGGGGAAAGATTTTTAAAGATCTAAAAGACTAGGACTAGAACATTCAACCCTTACTGGGCGAAAGTGAGGACTGCAGTTGCTGGAGATTAGGGTCGAGATTGTGGAGCTGGAAAAGCACAGCAGGTCAGGCAGCATGCAAGGAGCAGGAGACTCGACGTTTCGGGCAAAACCCTTCGTCAGGAAATAGCCATGGGGAACTGAAGGGCTGTAGCGTAAACGAGTGAATCTAAGTGGGATGCTGTTGGAAAGGTCTGTGTGAATGGCCTGTTGGGATGATATGGTTCCACTGCCTTAGCCATGCGTATATTGAGAAATGTGGGAGGAGTGGGTTCCAGTTCGTGGGACATTGACACGAGTCCTGGAGAAGGTGGCATTTGTGCTGTCTCTCTCTTCACATTCTGCCCCTTGTCCATTTTCTCCCCATCCACTGCCCCCTGCCCATTCTCTCTCCTCACACTGCACCTTCTATTCTCTCCCCCAACCCTCTGAACCCCTGTCCATTTCTCTCCCTTCTCCACCACCACCAGCGACCCCCTCACCGCGCCCCCGACCCCCACAATTGTCCTTTCTCGTGCCTCAGCCCTCTTTGATCGCTGTATGAAGTCTTTCTCAGGGAAGAGAGAGAATGGATGGTTATGACCTTACCTGGGAAACACGGCATGTGAGAAATAGCTGATTTTTAAAATTGAGAATAACTAAAACCATCTATTCAGAAACTTCGTTAAAGTCGGGAAGAATGTTTTTTTTTTCAAAAAAAAAGCTGCATAAATCTTTCTGAAACTTGCATTGATGTATGTGCAGTTCGGCCACAACAAAGGACAGGCTGTAAGGAGTGAATGAGTGAATAAAAGACAAGTCCAACCTTGCTCTCGAGGAGAAGGTGAAAAATGCAGATGCTGGAGATCAGAGTCGAGAGTGTGGTGTTGGAAAAGCACATGTCCGGCCGCATCCAAGGAGCAGGAGAATCGACGTTTCGTGCATAGGCACTTGGCACTCGGCCATCGCTCCTTCAATCCCCATGTGATGGCACGTGAACGCACTGGTGCCTCCTCAGGTGGGAGGAGCAGTTGAATCCCTTCCAGCACATACAGCAGGTGAATGGCCTCTCTCCAGGGTGGAGCCGCTGGTGGGTCAGCAGTGCAGCTGACTGAATGAAACCCCTCCCGCACATGGGGCACGTGAATGGCTTCTCTCCCTTGTGGACTCACTCATGTGTCTGCAGATGGCTGATCCGACTGAAACCCTTCCTACACACTGAGCAGGAGAATGGCCTCTCCCGGTGTGAATGCGTCTGTGGGTTTCCAGCAGGGATGGGGAAGGGAATCCATTCCCTCAGACCCCACATTTCCAAGGTTTCCCCTTTGGAGGGAGCTTTCCTTGTGTTTTCTGGGATTGAAATTACAAACAGAACGGGTACATAGCCTTTCTCACCTTGAGGGGTGAGACTTTGATTCCCCCAAGCTGAGTAAATGGTTTGAAGCACTTTTCACAGTCAGCGCACTGAATCTCCCTCACTCGGTGTCTCAGTATTCTTCCTGCCACAGGACTGTCCAAAATCTCTCAAACAAGCAAAAGCAAACATGCCTTCTTGATTGGAATGGCTGCTGATATTCAAGTCCCAATGAATCAAGTGGCTCTGTCAGAAGTTGATGTATAATTTGCTATAAGATTTCTTTCTGCACGTCTTCCTACAAAGAAAAATCACAAAATAAGTGATCACTGTCAGTACAGTTAATGAACATAACATAGGTGGCAATTCCTGTAGATTGCGAGATATCTGCTGATCACATATTATCCAGGCCACAGAAACCTGAAAACCCTCATGCAGCCAGATAGCCTTAGCTGTGCACAGAGGAAAACTTCATTTCAGTGACAATAACATGGAACAAACTGCCTACAAAGATGCTGGAAATGGAGCTGAATCAAGGATATGAAAATGAAATGTTAAGGCTGCTTGAGAAAAGAAAGGCAGTAAAATTGCTGAATGACTTCCTGCTGACCTATTAAATAAAAAATTATGACAAAAAAAGGACGTAACTCCATTACTACATAAGAAGGTGAATAATAATTACAACAGAAACTTTTACAACAGCCAACAATATCAGATATACACCATATAGAACAAAGAACAAAGAAAGTTTACAGCGCAGGAACAGGCCATTCAAGCCTGAGCCGAACCAAATGTACTGTCTGAACCTGTCGGTCAATTCCTAAGCATCGTTATCCCTCTGCTCCCCACCCACTCATGCATTTGTCCAGACGCATCTTTAATGAATCGACCGTGCCTGCCTCTACCACCTCTGCTGGCAACGCGTTCCAAACGCCCACCACCCTCTGTGTGAAGTAAAACGCATTTCCACTTTGAATAAGTGCTGCCCTTGCCGCGTTCATTGTAACGGGAGCTCTGCCCCATCCCTAATTCAGGCAGTCGGATCTCGTTAAACGAAGCTGCTTTTTGAGACTGTAGACAGGCCGTTTTTGCACAAGGCAGTGTAAGAAACAAGGACTCGCCCGAGGTTTGCACCCGGGATCTCTCGCATGCCCACGCACCAGAAGGCTCAAAGCGAGAATCACATCAACGACCCACAGGCCACAGGCAGCCTACATGTTTTGAGCAATGTGCCAATCCCTTAAATGCTGCTCAGTTCCTTGAGAATCTAACCTTTTAGTTGTGAACATGAGGAAAGGAGCAATTCTTTTCTAGGGTGCAAACTGTATACGTGCCAAACTGAGGGAATACGCAAGCAAAATAGCTTTAAGTATTTGAGCACCTTTGGAGTGTCTGCTCCCTCCCTGGATACACTCCAGTTGCTACAAGTGAACAGTGTTTCACCCACCCCGACCTCCCCTTCCCCCTCGCTTCTGGAGGGTTGTATATGGAAAGGGGGAGACATTGCTTCGCTCCCAGATGTTGCCCAGAGGGATGGAGTTTCACTCTGAAACTGACAGGGCTGCATTCGTATTGTGACGTCAACAATGGAGGGCGGACCGGACAGCTGCCCTGCAGTTGAGGCACGTGTGGAGGGGAGGGCATTTTGCACATCCCACTCTCCTCCAAGTCAATGCAGTTTGAGTTCAAGCAAAGCAAGGGGTTTAAATATACTTTAGAAAACCTCCTTTGTGCCGTGGGAAAACTCCGGCCGTGGGAAATGCAGTGTTACAGATTTATAGTAACAGAAGCAGGAGTAGACCATTTGGTCAAGCCTGCTCCGTCATTCATTAAGATCACAGCTCCACCAACCTGCACTATCCCGACTACCCTTAATTCCCCTACCGTGCAAAAACCCATCCAACTGTGTGTTCAATATACTTCATGAAGCTGTCTCAACTGCTCTCTTGGGCAGAGAATCCCATGGAGTCTCACAGAGTGACACAGATGTACAGCACGGAAACAGACCCTTCGGTCCAACTCATCCATGCAGCCCAGATATCCTAACCTAATCTAGACCCATTTGCCAGCACTTGGCCCAAATTCCCATAAAACCTTCCTACCCTCCAACCTCCAACCCTGGCAACATCCTTGTAAATTGTCTCTGCACCTTTTCTAGTTTCATAACATCTTTCCGATAGGAAGCAGACCAAACTTACATGCAATATTCCAAACGTGGCCTGACCAATGTTCTGTACAGTGGCAACATGAGCTCCCAACATCTATCCTCGATGCTCTGACCAACAAAGGAAAGCACACCAAACGCCTTCTTTACTATCCAATCTGCCTGCGTTTCTACTTTTAAGGAACTGTCAACCTGAACTCCAAGGTCCCTTTGTTCAGCAACACTTCCAAGGAACTTACCATTAAGTGTAAAAGTCCTGCTCTGATTTGTTTTTCCAAAATGCAGCACCTCATATTTATCTACATTAACTTCCATCTGCCATTCCTCAGCCCATTGGCGCATCTGATCAAGGTCCCGTTGTGATCTGAGGTAACCTTCTTTGCTGTCCACTACACCTCCAATTTTGGTGTTATCTACAAACTTGCGAACGAGACCTCCTCCGTTTTCATACAAATCATTTATATAAATGACAACAAGTAGCGGACCCAGCATCAATCCTTGTGATACACCATTGGTCACAGGCCTTCAGTCTGAAAAGCAACCCTCCGTCACCACCCTCTGTCTTCTGCCTTCTAGCCAGTTCTGTATCCAAATGACTCGTTGACCCTGCATGCCATGAGATTAAACCTTGCTCACCAGTCTCCCATGAGGAACCTTGATGAACGCCTTCCTGAAGTCCAGAGATATCACGTCCATTGCTCTGCCCTAATCAATCCACTTTGTTACTTCTTCAAAAAACTCAATCATGTTCATGGGACATGATTTCCCAAGCATAAAGCCATGCTGACTATCCCTAATCAATTCTTGCCTTTCCAAATACATGTAAATTCTGCCTCTTAGGATTCTCTCCAAAAGCTTGCCCATCACGGATGTCAGGTTCACTGGTCCATAGTTCCCTGGCTTTTCCTTACCACCTTTCTTAAATAGTGGCACCACATTAGCCACCCTCTAGCCTTCTGTCACCTCACCTGTGACTATTAATGATACAAATATCTCAGTAAGAGGCCCAGCAATTACTTCCCCAGTTTCCCATAGAGTTCTAGGGTACTCCTGATCAGGTCCTTGGGATTTATCCACTTTTATGCATATCAAGATATCCAGCAATTTCTCATCTGTAATATGGGCATTTTTTCAACATGTCACCATCTACTTTCTCACAGTCTATATCTTGCATGCCCTTCTCCACAGTAAACACTGATGCACAATATCCGTTCAGTCTCCCGCACCGCCACCCCCACACCCATCTACTGCAGCTCCACACAAAGGCCGCCTTGCTGATCTTTGAGGGGCCCTATTCTCTCCCTTGTTATCCTTTGATCCTTAATGTATTTATAAAAACACTTTGGGTTATCCATGACTCCATTTGCCAAAGCTATCTCATGTCCCCTTTTTGCCCGCATGCTTTCCTTCTTAAGTATGCTCGTACTGCCTTTATACAGTAAGGATTCACTCGATCTCTCTGTCGATACCTGATATATGCATCGTTCTTTATCTCATTTTCTCTCGTCATCCAGCATTCCCCAACCTGCGTGGGTTGCGCTTCGGAGGGTCGGTGTGGACTTGTTGGGCCTGTTTCCACACTGTAATCTAATCTAATCTAATCTAATCTAAACCTACCAGCCATTCCATTCACCCCAACAGGAATATACTGTGTCTGGACTCTTGTTATCTCATATTTGAAGGCTTCCCATTTTCCAGCAGTCCTTGAACCTGCGAACATCTGCCCCAATCAGCTTTTGAAAGATCTTGCCTAATACCTGAGTCTTTCTCCAATTTAGAACTTCAACTTTTGGATCTGATATATTATTTTCAATCACTATTCTAATGCTAATAGAATTATGGTTGCTGGCCCTTAGGTTTTGCACCCTCGCCAGTATGTACATCCACATTGTGAATTAGAAAATGTCCTTGAACACACTTAACAAATTCCTGTATTTGGCAGATAGGTAAATGGGCAGGAGTTATACCTTGGGTACACTCTTCCTTCATTCCCATCAACCCTAACCCCATTCCTACCCCAATAGTCCAACGGCACTTTCCCCTGCAACTGCCGAATGTGTGACACCAGCCCATTTACCTGCTCCCTCCTCACTATCCAAGGGCCCAAACTTACCTTCCAGATGAAGCAGCACTTTACCTGCACTTCCCACAACCCAGTCTACTGCATTTGCTGCTCACAACGTGGCCTCATCTACATTGGGGAAAACGAAGCATAAACTGGGTGACTGCTGCACAGAACATCTACGTTCTGCCTGCAAAAAAGACCCTGAGCTTCCAGTTGCCTGCCAATTCCACACCTCACCCTATTCCCTGGTCAACATCTCTGTCTCAGGCTTGCTGTAGTGTCCCAGCGAAGCTCAGCACCAGCAGAACGAAGAGCACCGAATATTACACTTGGGGAGCATACATCCCTCTGGGCCTGAAATCCATAGTATCCTCGTCCCTTCCACACACACCAAGTCTTGTTATCACATAGTCTGTCATTACACACTACCTATTCTTAGCCATGAACAGTCTCCATTCACCCTCCCACGCAAATCGTTATCAACTCCTTTTCCTGTCCAACAGTTCTTCCCTCGCTTTGGGCTCTGTCCTGATCTATCATTTACTGCATCCGCCTTCCTCCCACAATATCTCCTGCATCTAAACCAACGTTTTCCCAATCACCATCAGTTCTGTGGAAGGGTCACCGGCAACTCCTGTTTTTTGTTTCTGATATACAGCATCCACAGTTCTTTCTCCTTTTTATTGAGGTAGAGTTGGAAATTGTTTCGAGAGACAGAAGGAGTGCGGGGGCGAGGGGGGGGGGGGGGGGTGGAGACAGAACAGACATGAACTGTTGATCTCCATTGTTCCTCAGAACGAAAAATCATTGCAGTGCGATCACTTCCCTTAAGCATGAATAGAGGTCCATTGCCAACTGTGAGCTTGTGGCGCAACGGTAGCGCGTCTGACTCCAGATCAGAAGGTTGCGTGTTCAAATCACGTCAGGCTCACTAACGTCAACTTCTTGCATTTCAAATCAAGAAAGGAGTAGGTTCACTCCGTTTGTCTGTTGAGACAAATCTTCTTTTCGGAAACTTTCGATCAGACGTGAAGCTTTGCTGTCTGTTTGATTTGTGAACACTGTGTCAGGGGGGTGGTGTGCCCATTTTCTGGGTAAATGCGCAACTCCCCTAGTTCATCACGGGATTTAAACACAGCCACCTCCCTCTGGGCAGCCGCTTCGCTCAGTTGGTGACAGCCCGGTGTGAGTAACATAATACCGATACTTTTACAACATAATCCAAAGATTCCCAGCTTTATGTTTCAATCTATCAGGAGAGTGACAGCGAGTTCAGATAGAAATGTTTCCCACCAACATCAAATCCTTTCCTCTCACTGGACACAGTTAAAATTATCTTTATTCAACAGGAGGAGCGGAAACTCTAGTCTGACGGCCTCTCTCCACATTAACGGTGAGCCTGAATTTTATAAATGGTGTCAGTAAAATCCAGTGGCGGACACTGATTAGGTTCAATCGATTTTTTTTGCCAAGAGTAATTCACCGAGAGGATGTTGCTGTGTGAAACAGCGTGGGGAATTACTGCAGGGCCTCCTGCGCATGGGACACACCGCAACTGATGTGTTTCACCTTCACCAGTTTATTCCTATCTCGGAGAAGAGAGGTTTGACGATTCGGAACATAGCAGCCAGACAGAGGACAGGAGAAGAGCACTCAGCCCTTCACAAGCTTGTCACAACAGCTGGGTCATCGTGGCCCGTGTATCAGTATGGGATAGTGAGCTGCATCTTCTGACTGGAAGCACAGCAAATTGGAGTGCTGGTGGGACTGTCACACAGGAGAAAACGGCTTCGACCTATCAACTGGAGTGGCTCCCAATGCGCAACTCCGCTCACCTCAACTGAATAACTGTAAACAAATTACTCAGTGATTCAAAGGAATACTCGGTTTTGAATCTGCATTGTGTCATGTACCTTCGAGAATGATGTCAAAACACCTTCATTGCTGTGATGGAGTATCCTGTTGGGCAGAATATATCCGTTGTCAAATTTCCTACGTTCTGTTGGCCCAACTCCGATTTCACTCAGAATCACGAAATGTGGGACAGCGCAGACTGAGGCCATGCAGTGCACCTTAGCTCTGCTGGCTCAACACAATATGTAAATAAGTGTCTCATTCTGTCGACTTCTCCCTGTAAATCTGCACATTGTTACATTGAACATGCCCACCGAATTCCCTTTTGTGTCCATTGAATCTACCTCTTTGTCACTGTCAGATAGCGACTTACTGACCCCACTCCCTGTGCGAAAACGGTCTTCCTAATGTCAGTTTTACTTATTTTCCTGATGACTTTAAATCTCTGCCAAATCATTCTCGATCCTTTCAGGCTTAGGAGCATTTTCACTGCATTATTTCCTCTGTCTAAAACCCTCATGACGTGGAAAACTTCAATCAGACAAGCTTTCAGCCCTCTGTTCTCCAAAGAGAGCTGCCCCAAACTTTCCAATCTCCCTTCATTGCTGACATTCCTCAGGACGGTACCATTCACGTTAACCTGTTCAGCGCTTCCTTAAGTGTCATCCTCAGAATTGAGCGTAATACAGGTGGAGGATTCATTCAGACTCGGATTGCGCGGGCGAAAAATCTGCAATACTTGTTCTCACTTTGAACAAGTGTTTCCCTTCGCCGTGTTCACTGCAATGGCAGCTCTGCGCCGTCCCTAATTCAGGCAGTCCGATCTTATTTAACGAAGCGGCTTTTTGAGAAAATTCATCGGGTATTTTTGCTCAGGTCAATTTAAGGAATGATGGTTCTCCTGGGATTGAAACCCAAGAATTCTCACACGACTGCATATGCTCGAAGACCCAAAAGCTAGAATCATATCCCAGACTAACGAGCCACCAGCCATGGGTGCAGCCACCTCCGGAAGCAGCTGAGACCTGCTCAGTACGAAATACATTGTGCATTGCTCCCAGAATTGCAAGTAGGGAAGAGTTTCAAGAACATCTGCTTCTCAATCTGTGTCGCTGCTTCCAGGACGCTGCTGTTTGTCCTGTCCCCAGTGACCGGGCTCTCTCCACTGGTGGATAATTGAACCATTTCGTTTCTACTTGCAAGCTGTGCTGGTGGAAGGCAGAGCCCATTCACTCTTCTGCTCTCTCACACTATTACGTGAGGCAGGAGAAGTCAGTTACAGACATGCGTAGGAAATGGGCAACTTTGAATTTCTTCCAAAGGTCCTGTTAATGGAGAGATAGAAAGATGCTGTGCTGTCGGGACAGAGAGAAATGGACACCGGAGACTCTTCCCTCAGGTAAATTGATATCAGTGCATTTTTGTGCAGCCTGCTTGGTGCTCAGAATTTGTCTTAACACAACAATCCTGCAGGAAGTCTTTTCTTACACCGTTGGTTTCTTTACTGCGGGAAATGGACTAAAACAGCAAGTCATATGTTTCAATTTCACCGGTTCATTGCCGTCTGAGAGAAGAGGTTTCACATGAGACACACCGACAGAGACCAGGACAAGACAACTCAGAGCTCCACAAGGGTGCCAGCGCAATTGTGTGAATTTCACTTGTGTATCGATGTGATATATTGAGCTCAGATACCCGAAGTTTTAGGAAACAAATGACATGGCAAGGAAAAGAACAGAGCGCCGTTATACGGGAAAGCTACTAAAGACATTAAGTGAGTCGGAGAAAATGGTTTCGCTTCTGGGTTATGATCCCAGCATGCACCCGTTGTGCCATTCTCCTGCATTGCACGGTAGCTTTTCCAGAGAAGTATTCAGCTTTCCATATGGCGTGTGACTTGCCTGTTCGAGAATGACATCAAAAGATCTTCACTGCTGTAGTGTCATGTGCTGTTGTGCAGACATGTCGCCGATGTGCAAATATAAACTCAGAGAGCAATGTACACTAGAGACTCTGAGCCAGCTGAAACTTGCTCAGTGTGAAATACATTCCACATTGCTCCAAGAATTGCAAGCAGCAAATTGTTTCCAGAACATCTGCTTGTCATTCTGACCACGGGGCGCTGATATTTGTCTCATCCCCAGGAACTGGTCTATCTCCACTGGCGGATAATTAAACCAATTTGTTTCTACTTGTCCGCTTTTCTGGAGGGAGGGAAGAGTCCATTCGCTCTTCTGCTCTTTAACTCCCAATCCCTTGGGGTGAGAGGTATCACTTACACTTTGTGGGCGGCACGGTGGCACAGTGGTTAGCACTGCTGCCTCACAGCGCTAGAGACCCGAGTTAAATTCCCGCCTCAGGCGACTGACTGTGTGGAGTTTGCAGGTTCTCCCCGTATCTGCGTGGGTTTCCTCCGGGTGCTCCGGTTTCCTCCCACATTCCAAAGATGTGCAGGTCGGGTGAATTGGTCATGCTAAATTCCCCGTAGTGTTAGGTAAGGGGTAAATGTAGGGGTATGGGTGAGCTGGGCTTCGGCATATGTGTGAACTTGTTGGGCCGAAGGGCCTGTTTCCACACTGTAAGTAATCTAATGAGTGGGAAGTGAGTAACTTTGATTGTGAATTTCCTCCAAACGTCTGTTATCAGAGAGATAGAAAGATGCTGTGCTGGTGGGGCAGAGAGAAATGGACACCGAAGACTCTTCCCTCAAGTAGATTCATATGAGTACATTGTTGTGCAGCCTGCTTGGTGTTCAGAATTCGTCTTCACGCAGCAATCTTACAGAAAATCTCTCTCAAAGTGGGCATCGCTTTCATCGCTGCGACCGTGCAGCAGTTAACATCTGAGCCGAAGTGCCCCAGATGAAGAGAATCCGAGTGAAACCTTCACTCACTGAGAGTCAGCCCCACGGCAATGAGCTGCGGGACTGCAGGCAGTCCAACACGGAAGGGACGGTTAAATGAACCATTGTCGCTCCCTCAGCCTCTCTGTCCCATAGACAGGCAGCAGGACGGCATAAACACGTACCATCGTTCTCCCGCCGACAGAGGCGGTCCAGCCCATCGTGTCCACGACGACTCTCTGCCACGTGTCTCTCTCTGAGGTTATTCACAATCAGTGATATCTGTCCGAATACTAAGGGACTGTGTCTGAGTGGTGATACAGTTTCTGACATGCTGATCCTCTTGTCATTCACGTCCAAACCGGCGAGGCGAATTACGGCAGGGAAGGCACGAAATCACAAGGTATGCGTCTCAGCTCACTGGCATCTCAGAGAAGTGGGTTTGCGATTCAGTTCATAGGAAACCGACGAAGAACAGGAGAAGACCACTCAGACCTCCAAATGCACGTTACTTGAACGGTATGAGTTTCGCGACAGTATCGGTATGATACGGGGCATTCAGACACGCAGGACGTCTCAATGCTGAACAGAGAGCCATCACAAAGAAAAGTCGCTCAAGGAGACACTGAACAATAGCAGAGGATGGTTTATATCCATCGACCTCTGGGTTATGGGCCCAGCACGCTCCCGCTGCGCCACTCTGCTCTTATGCCCGCCCATTTCCACAGGTCCCTTCAGCCTTTCGTCTGGCGCGTGGCATGCACGTTCGAGACTGATGTCAAAGATCTCCACTGCTGTCGTCTTATATGGTGTTGCGCAGACGTATGGAGGCTGTGTAAATACAAACTTTTTCTAACTTCCCAAATTCTGTTGGTCGAACTGTGATTTCACTCTGAATAGACGCCATGCGGCCCGCCTTCGCTCTGCTGGGTCGACACAGTAAGTGAACGTGGGTCTCTATTCGTATCATTCTCTTGCCTTCTCCATGTGATTCTGCACATTGTTACTTTAAACATGACCACCGGATTCCCGTTTGCGTCAAATTAATCTGCCTCTTTGTCAGTGTCAGTTAGGGATTTACTGATCCCAACCACTCCTTGTACGAAAGCGTTCTTCCTAATGTCACTTTTGGTTCTTTTCCTCATGACTTTAAAACTCTGCCGAATCGTTGCCGATCCTTTCAGGCGTGGGAGCATTTTGACTACATTACTTTCTCTGTCTAGACTTCGCAAGCTTCAATGGGGCCAGATTTCAAACTTCTGTTCTCCGAAGAGAGCTGTCCCAAATTTCCAATCGACCCTCATCGCTGACAGCCCTCAAACACCGCACCACTCACGTCAACCTATTCAACGGTATCGCCAATCATTTCACTTCGCTGCTTTCTGTCCCATTGGTTCGCCAGGGATCCCAAACTCGTTTAACGAAGGTGCTTTTTTGAGAAAATTAAACAGGCACGTTTGCACAAGTCATGAAACGCGGGCTCGTCCGGGATTTGAACCCGGGATCTCTCGCACGTCCACGTCGTTGAAGACCCAAAGCGAGAATCACACCCCTAGACCAACGAGCCACAACGTCAGAACGCTTGCGCCCCCGCTCTACCTCTTGAACCGGCTGAGTCTGATCAGAGTGAAGTATAGTTGACATTGAACAGGCAGGGGCTGTTTTCTCTGGAACGTCGGAGGCTGAAGGGTGACTTTATGGAAGTTTACAAAATTATGAGGGGCATGGATAGGATAAATAGGCAAAGTCCTTTCCCTGGGGTCGGGGAGTCAAGAACGAGAGGGCATAGATTGAGGGTGAGAGGGGAAAGATATAAGAGAGACCTAAGGGGCAACATTTTCACGCAGAGGGTGGTGCGTGTATGGAATGAGCTGCCAGAGAAAGTGGCGGAGGCTGCTACAATTGCAAAATTTAAGAGGCGTTTGGATAGATATATGAATAGGAAGGGTTTGGAGGTGTATGGGCTGGGTGCTGGCAGGTGGGACTAGATTGGGGTGGGATATCTGATCGACATGGACGGGTTGGACTGAAGGGTCTGTTTCCATGCTGTACATCTCTATGACTCTATGAACAGCTGCTTCTCATTCTGTCTCTGCTGCCGGTTGCCCGTCCCCAGGAACCGGGCCCTCTCTACTGGCAGAAAATTAAACTGTTTTCTTTCTAAACTTTTCTCTGACACCGGAGTGACCAGTGACAAGCATTGCCCTCCTCAACATAGGGTACAGAGAACAGGAGAAGACCCCGCAGACCTCCACGAGTGTGTCATCTCAACTGTGCACATTGGGCCTGTGCATCAATGTGAAATATTTACGTCGAAGTTTTTTGGGAAGCAGATGAGAAGGCGAGGTGCACAACAGTGCGCCGTTATACGGGAAAGCTGCTAAAGCCGACATTGAGTGAATTGGAAAGAGCTGGCGGGAAAGAGAGCAATGTACACTGGAGACTCTGAGCCAGCTGAAACCTGCTCAGTGTGAAGTACATTCCACATTGCTCCAAGAATTGTCAGCAGCAGAGTTTTCAGAACATCTGCTTGTCTTTCTGTCCCCGGGATGCGGTTTCTGACATGCGGACCGTCTTGTCATTCACGTCCGAAACGGCGATTTGAACCCGGGATCTCTCTCAGATGACAAGCAACATGAGTTTGACTGGGACAACACTACTATTCTCGGACAAGCCAAAACAGAGAACAGCCAGGGAATTCCTAGAGGCGTGGCACTCATGCACATATTCTATCAACAAGCACATCGACCTGGACCCAATATACCGGCCACTGCAGCGGACAGCTGGAACTGACAACCGGAAGTGGCACGGCAGCACAGTGGCAAAGTGGTTCGCACTGCTGCCTCACAGCGCCAGAGACCCGGGTTCAATTCCTGCCTCAGGTAACTGACTGTGTGGAGTTTGCACATTCTCCCCGTGTTTGCGTGGGTTTCCTCCGGGTGCTCCGGTTTCCTCCCACAGTCCAAAGATGTGTAGGTGAGGTGAATTGGCCATGCTAAAAAAAAAATGCCCGTAGTGTTAGGTGCAGCGGTAAATGTAGGGGAATGGGTCTGGGCGGGTCGGTGTGGACTTGTTGGGCCCAAAGGGCATGTTTCCACACTGTAAGTAATCTAATCTAATACAGATCACAAAAAATGCCGGAGAAACAGCACAGAAGCGCTTCACAGGAGCCTCCCAAGCACTGAGGATGTCACCTAGACAGGGGACGAAACGTCTGCAACACAAATTCCCAGCTCGGCGAGCAGAATCACAACAAAATTTTTGCTTGCGGGAACTGAGTGACACAAACAGGATGCTCTCAAATTTCGGCAGGAATAACACTTCCGTTCAAGATTTGCGGAAAGCTTTGTAACTCGGCTGCTGATTGTCGCAGCTCGCCGAGCTGGGAAGTTGATTTGCAGGCGTTACATCCTCTGTCTAGTTGACATCTTCAGTGCGTTGGACCCACCTGTGAAGCGCTGCTGTACTGTGTCTTCTGGAATGTATTTGGTTCTGTTTCTGCTGCTTTTGTTTGACCGTTCTGATTGTTCGCTGCAGTGATAGGCATATGTCAATGTGTTTATTGGTGGAGTCCGTGGATGAGTGCCGTGTTTGTTGAATTTCTCTGGCTGACCTCTGTTTAGATGTACTATGACCGTTGTGCTGTCCCAGTCGATTTTATCGTCCTTGTCATCTGTGTTTGTGTGGGTACCAGAGATAGTGTTTAATGGGTAGATGTTGTTCATGGTTACAGATTGCTAGTTGTCTGCCTGTTTGTCCTGTACTGTCGACTTTTCGTGCAGCCTTTGCATGGAAGCTTGTAAACTATATTTGTTTTCCACATGATGTGGTTGAGTCTTTTGTTCTGGTGAGTTGTTGTCTGAGCGTGGCTGTCAGTTTATGGGCTGTCATGAATCCGAGTGGTCGGAGATGTCAGGCTGTAAGTTCTGTGAGGTTTATTATATAAGGTAAAGTGGTCAGTGTGTTGGGTCGTGGCAGATCCTTGTCTCGTTGTTTGTCTGCTCGGCCCTTGTGGATGAAGTTGCGGGGATATCCGTTCCTGGTGAAGCCTCTGTAGACGTGTTCTTCTTCCTTTCACAGGTCGGCAGTGCTGCAGTGTGTAGTCACCCTTTGGAACAGCGTCCTAATGCAGCTTCTCTTGTCTGTGTTTTGATGGTTGTAGTTCAGGGTCTGGTCTGGGGGTGTGGCTTTTCTGTACACTTTTGTAGCACATCCCCCGTTCTGTGTCCTTTCTCCCATAGACCGTTAGCTTCCAGTTTCCTGTCACTTCAACTTCCCACTGTGTTCCCATGACACCATTTCAGTCTCTGATTTGCTGCAGTGCTCCCACAAGGCACAGCGCGAGCTGGAAGAGCGGAACCTCATTTTCTCCTGAGAGACCGTGCTACCTTCAGGACACAACGCCGAGTTCAATCATTTTAGAACCTGTCCACCTTCTTCCACTGTCTTTACCCGCCCACTCATTCCATCAGTTCCGAAGACGGATCGTTGGGCTCAAAACATCATCTCTCCTTTCTCTCCACAGATGGACTAGACCTGCTGGTTTTGTTAATTTGAAAATGAACAAAATGAGCAGGGAGACAGAATGAGAAGCACTGTTCTGGAAACTCTTTTGCTGCTTGCAATTCTGAGAACAATGGCGAATGTATTTCACACTGAGCAAGTCTCAGCTGGTTCAGGAGGTGCTGGAGCCAGTGGCTCGTTGGTCTAGGGGTATGATTCTCGCATTGGGTCTTCTAACGGGCAGACTTGCGAGAGATCCCGGCTTTCTTGACTTGTGCAAAAATGCCCGATTAAACTTCTCAAAAGGCACCTTCGTTAAACGAGGCTGGGCTCCCTGGAGTACGAATGGGGCAGGTAGCGGGGAAGTGAAATGATTGGAGATAGCGTTGAACAGGTTGACGTGAGTGGTCCCGTGTTTGAGGAAGGTCAGCGATGAAGGTAGTTTGGAAAATTGGGACAGCTCTCCTCGGAGAACAGAAGTTTGAAATCCGGCGTGGCAAGTTTTCCAAGTCATGAGGGGACTAGAGATTGGAAACAATGTCGTGAAAGTGTTTCCACGCCTGAAAGGATCGAGAACGATTCGGCAGCGTTTTAAATTCATGAGGAAAAGAAGTAAAAGTAACATTCGGAAGAACGTTTTCGTACAAGGAATGGTTAGGGTCAGTAAATCCCTGTCTGACAGTGATAAAGTGGCAGATTCAATGGACACAAAATTGAATTCGGTGGTCATGTTCGACGAACAGAATGTTTATATTAACACAGCCTCCACACCTCTGCGCAGCAGTGTATTACATAACAGCAGTGGAGATCTTTGATATGAGTCTGGAACGTGCATGCCAGATGACTGTCGAAAAGCTGAAGGGTTCTGAGAAAACGCACGGCATACTAAACACAGAGTGACGCAACGAAAGCGTGCGGGCCCCACAACCCAGAGGCCCATAGCTCGAGAACATCCTCTATTGCTATTGCTCAAACTCTCCTTGAGCAGCTTTCCTTTGTCGTGAGTCTCTGTTCTATATCTTTCCTTTGCATCTGCTCCCCAAAACTTCGAGTGTCTGAGTGACATGTATCGTACTGACCGACTCCCCAAATTCATGCAGGCGAAGTGACTCGCTTCTGGAGGTCTGAGTGGTCTTCTCCTATTCTCCGTCGAGTTCCTCTGAAGTGAATTGTAAAACCACTTTTCTGAGATGTCAATGAGCTGATAAAGTTGAAACACATGCCTTACGTTTTTGTCCATTCCCTGCAGTAATTCGCCATGCCGGTTCGGACGCGAATGATAAAACGGTCGGCATGTCAGAAACCGCATTACGACTCAGACACATTCCCCCACGATTAGGAAAGATCACCAATTGTGAATAACTTCAGAGAGAGGCAAGTGACAGAGAATCGCCGTGGACTGGATGGGCTGAACGGCTTCTGTCTGCGCGAGAATGATGCTACGTGTTTATGCCGTCCCACTGCCTGTCTCTGGGACAGAGAGGCTGAGGGAGCAAAACTGGTTCATTTTTAACCGTCCCTTCCGTGTTGGACTGCCTGCAGTCCCTCAGCTCAGGGCCATGGGGATGACTCTCAGTGAGTGAAGGTTTCACTCGGATTCTCTTCATCTGGGACACTTTGGGGCTCAGATGTTAACTGCTGTGCTGTCGCAGCAAAGAAAGCGATGCCCACTTTGCAATAAACTTTCCGTAAGATTGCTGCGTGAAGACGATTTCTGAACACCAAGAAGGCTGCACAACAATGTAAATTTACCTGGGCGAAGAGTCCTCGGTGTCCATTTCTTTCTGTCCTGCCAAAACAGCATCTTTCTATCTCCACGATAACAGACCCTTGGAGAATGTTCACAATCAAAGTTGTTCATGTTCCCCGCATTAATGTAACTGACACCTCAGACCCCAAGGGTTTCAGAGAGAGAGAGAGAGAGAGAGCAGAAGAGCGAATGGACTCTACCCGCCCCCGACCCTACACCTCGTCCCACCCCCAGAACAACGGACAAGTAGAAATAAAATGGTTTAATTATCCAACAGTGGAGGTAGTCCAGTTCCTGGGGATGAGACAAATATCAGCGCCCCGGGGACAGAATGACAAGCACATGTTATGGAAACGCTTTGCTGCTTGCAATTCTTGGAGCAACGTGGTATGTACTTCACACTGAGCAAGTTTCAGCTGGCTCAGAGTCTCCGATGTACATTGCTGTGTTTGCCGCCAGCTCAGAGAGAGAACAATAGGAAGGACGTAGGAGTGAATAACGATCCGCGTGAGAGGGTGAATGACTGTTAATGGAGACTGTTAGCGGCTAACAATACGTAGTGTGTCATAGCAGACGAGGTGATAACAAGGAGTCGTTTGTGTGGTAGGGGTCAAGGACATGGGGGAGTTCAGGCCCTAAAGTTATGGAACTCGAAGTTGAAGACCGGAGGGCTGTATGGTCTCCAAGTGGAAAATGAGGTGTTCTTTCATCTGGAGCTAGAACACTGCTGCAAGCCTGAGACAGAGATGTTGGCCAGGGAACAGGGTGATGTGTTAAAGTGGCAGGCAACCGCAAGGTCAGGGCCTTTATTTCTGCGGGCAGAACCGGGATGTTCTGCGAAGCAGTCACCTAGTTTATGCTTCATGCTACATTGGGGAAACGACACTGTGAGCAGCGAATGCAGTGGACTAGGTTGTGGCAAAAGTGCTGCTTCACCTGGCAGGTATGTTTGAGCCCTTGGATATTCAGGAGGGAGCAGGTAAATGGGCAGGTGTTACACATTCGGCGGTTGCAGGGGAAAGTGCCTTGGCACTATGGGAGGTGGGTGTGGGGTGTTGCGAGTGAAGGAAGAGTGGAACCTATTGTTCTCTCTCTGAGCTGGCGGCAAACACAGCAATGTACATCGGTGACTCTGAGCCAGCTGAAACTTGCTCAGTGTGAAGTACATTCCACATTGCTGCAAGAATTGCAATCAGCAAAGCGTTTCCAGAACATCTGCTTGTCATTCTGCCCCCGGGGCAGAATGCCCACTTTGTCTGATCCCCCGGAACTGGACTATCTCCACTGGTGGATAATGAAACCATTTTATTTCTACTTCCACGTTGTTCTGGGGGATGGGATGGGGTGTAGGGCGGGGGGCGGGGAGATTCCATTCGCTCTTCTGTTCTCTCACTCTCTCTCTCTCTCTGAAACCCTTGGGGTGAGAGGTGTCAGTTACATTAATGCGGGGAACATGAACAACTTTGATTGTGAACTTTCTCCAAGGGTCTATTATCGGAGAGATAGAATGATGCTTTACTGGCAGGACAAAAAGAAATGGACACCGAGAACTCTTCGCCCAGGTAAATTCACATTGCTGTGCAGCCTTCTTGGTGTTCAGAAATCGTCTTCACGCAGCGATCTTACGGAAAGTCTGTTGCAAAGTGGGCATCGCTTTCTTTGCTGCGACCGCGCAGCAGTTAACATCTGAGCCCCAAAGTGTCCCAGATGAAGAGAATCCGAGTGAAACCTTCACTCACTGAGAGTCATCCCCACGGCTCTGAGCTGAGGGACTGCAGGCAGTCCAACACGGAAGGGACGGTTAAAAATGAACCAGTTTTGCTCCCTCAGCCTCTCTGTCCCAGAGACAGGCAGTGGGACAGCATAAACACGTACCATCATTCTCGCGCAGACAGAAGCCCATCGAGTCCACGGCGACTGTCTGTCACTTGTCTCTCTCTCTGAGGTTATTCACAATCGGTGGTATACGTCCTAATTGTAGGGGACTATGTCTGAGTCGTGATGCGGTTTCTAACGTGCTTGTCATTCTCGTCTGAACCAGGGTGGCGAATTACTGCAAGGAATGGACAAAACCGCAAGGCATGTGTTTCAACTTTACCAGCTGATTGGCATCACAGAGAACTGGGTTTGCGATTCAGTTCAGAGGAAACAGACGAAGTACAGACTACCACTGAGACCTCTAAAATCTTGCCACATGAGTTGAGTGGATTTGGCGAGTGCATCGATATGCTACATTTGGACACTCGGTAAGTAGACGCAAAGGCAGGCAGCTTGCAGAAGAGAGCACCGATCTTAAGGAAAGCAGCTCGAGGTGACATTGGACAACAAGCAGACGACGGTTTCGATCCATCGGTTATGGGCCCAGCACGCTCCCGCTGCCCCACTCTGCTGCCACGCCCTGCGGCCCTTCCACAGAACACTTCAGGTTTTCGTCTGGCACGCGGCAGGCACGTTCGAGCCTTATGTCAAAGACCTCCACTGCTGTCGTGTAATATGCTGTTTCGCGGACGTATGGAGGCTGTGTAAATATAAACTTATTTCTAAATTCCCACATTCTGTTGGTCGAACTGTGATTTCACACTGAATCACAACATGTGTCACAGCGCAGACGGAGGCCATGCGGCCCACCTTCGCTCTGCTGGTTCTACACTTAAGTAAACGTGTGTCTCTATTCGTTTCATTCTCTCGCCTTCTCAGCGTAAATCTGCACATCTGAACGTGACCACCGAATTCCCTTTTGTGTCCATTGAATCTTCCTCTTTGTCAATGACAGACAGGGACTTACTGACCCTAACCACTCCCTGTAGGAAAACGTTCTTCCTAATGTCACTTTTACTTCTTTTCATTGTGACTTTAAAATTCTGCCGAATTTTTGAGGTAGAGGTAAACAGCCAAAGATAATCACCGTCACTGCTTCCCTTCCATCAACTCAACTTTGTGAAGCAGTATCTTTCACTGGCAAAAAAACACTTTTGTCCTCAGGTGCCTGCTTCATTTCGACCACGACTTCACGCCCCTCACTGTTCTAGTCTCATTTCCAAACACTTGGCTCATATCCTCAAAAGCAGCTCTGCTGGTATCTCTTGTTCCACCCTGACAGGCAGTGGGTTGCAGATTCCCGACAAGTCCCAATGTGATTGAAATATTTCAACCCCTCCACTGGTTTGCATCTTTAAAAATGCCGTGGAGCAATCTCCCTTTCCTTTTGAAGACAGTTCTCAACTGTAGTCGGCAGGGTTCACACCTGCGTGGGGAAACCGCAATGGATTTCAAGTCCATCGCATTCACCACTCGGCCCACCAATACAGAACCACACTGACAGCTTCATTTCCCAGGTCTCTCTGCCTGTGGAGCTGAGAAAGAGTGAATAATTGCAGAGTTTGTTTGAATCCAATCATTTCACAGGTTTCGAAAGGGTTAAATATCTGCATATGGCGAGTCTGAAAGATGAAATGGACGTTCAGTTAAAAAGAAATACAGAAATTGCAGGAGCAACTCAGCAGGTCAAGCAGCATCTGTAGAAAGAGAATCAGAGACAACATTTCAGAACTTTTTTTTTTCCTCATTCAGGTACAGCCAAACCTACTGAGTTGCTCCAGCAGTTTCGCTTTCTGTCTCGGACTGTCAGCATCCGCATTCCTTTACGTTAGAAATTCAATCAATTCAGAAACACCTTTGTGCTTCCTCAGTGGAAAAGATTTCCGTTTGGGAAACATTTTCCTGACACCATTAAAACGCGCAACTTTGCGGTCAAGAAAGCGGTTGGAGCGTGAACAACAAACACGCCGTCTCTGGGTGGTCTCGAACCATGAACCGTCCGTTTACGAGCCGAACGCGCTGACCAATTGCGCCACATAGACAGGTCCGAACATCGCGAGCACAGTCTCGTTGAGGAAACTACTATTCAATTCATAATTCAACCTGCCCCGCCCAGAATTACCATTGTCTTCGATCAGTTCAAACACAGCGAATACTGCAGAAAGCCAACGGGTCGAGCTGCATCTGTGGGAAGGTAAACAGAGCCGACGTTTTGAGTGTGTTACGGTTTTTGTTCAGAACTCAGTGTTTTGCCTCTTCCCGAAGTTGGTCCAGGTCTGTGTCTCAATTGGCAAACACATGGCAAGTGCAGTGCCGCAATGTGAAGTTATCGTCTTGGCTGTTTTAAAAAAAAAGCAGTGCATTGTTTAAATGGTGATATATTGGAATGTGGAGAAAGTGAGGACTAGAGGTGAAAGTCGAAAAATGTGGCACTGGAAAAGCAGAACAGGTCAGGTAGCATCTGAGGAGCAGGACAGTGAACGTTTCGGACACAAGCCCTTCATCAGGAATGATGTATTGATGTACAAAGGGGTCTCAGAGACCCCCACACCAGTCAATGCCAGTTGTCGGGCAGATGCAGCAGGCAATGAGCGAGGCAAGTGGTATATTACGAAGAGGAATTCAGTTCAGAAGTGGGGTCATTAAACATATTCAAGGCTAAATTCATCTGAGTTTTGAACAGTACAGGTCGGTCACAGAGTATGACAGCACTGAACAGACCCTTCATCCAACTCGTCCATGCTGAGTATGTTCTCAAACTAAACTCGTCCCACCTACCAGTGTTTGGCCCATAAACCTTCGAACCTTTCATATTCATGTACTTATCCAAATGTCTTTTAAACGTTGTAACTGTACGTGTATAAAATCATGAGGGGTATGGATAGGATAAATAGACAAAGTCTTTTCCCAGGGGTGGGGGAGTCCAGAACGAGAGGGCATGGGTTTAGCATAAGAGGGGAAAGATACAAAAGAGATCTAAGGGGCAACGTTTTCACGCAGAGGATTGTACGTTTATTGAATGAACTGCCAGAGGAAGTGGTGAAGTCTAGTACGATTGCAACATTTAAAAGGCATTTGGTTAGGTATATGAATAGGAAGGGTTTGGAGGGATATGGGGCCGTGTGCTGTCAGGTGGGACGAGATTGGGTTGGGATAGTTGGTCGGCATGGACAAGTTGGACCAAACAGTCTGTTTCTGTGCTGTACATCTCTGTGACTCTATGACTTCTTCTGGACGTTCATTCTGCACTCAGACCACTCTCTTAAAAACGATCCTTGTTCTGTCTTTATAAAATCTTTCTCTACTCACCTCAAAATATTTGCTCCCTGATCCTGAAACCCCCAGCTGAGGGAAAGGACACCTGTTGTTCACCTCATCCGTATCCCTCATGATTTTATAATCCTCTTAATGCAGTGTGTAGTGGCTCATTGAAATAATGTCCTGATGCAGCTTCGTTTGTGGGTGTTGGGATGATTGCTTCTGTGGTTAAGCACTTGGTTTGCGTGTGTTGTTTTTCTGTAGACGCTAGTGTGACGTTCCCTATTGATTGTTCGCTCTACTGTGACATCTAAGAATGGCACTTTGTTGTTGTTCACCTCCTCTTCAAACCAGGAGCCCCCCTCAGGCCATAGTCTCACTACTTGGAACACCAATATACAGACTAGTCAAAGGCCTCCACTGAAGACTAAAACACCAAGTCGAAGATTCACGCCACTCCATTTATTCCCTCCAAGAATTCCTGAACACCAAAGACACTAAGTTAGAAGAGGATGGAATAATGATGTCCTTTGACATAACAGCCCTGTTCACATCCATTAACATCAACGTGGCCAAAGAAAACTGGAGACACTACTCGAAGAACCAAAGACACAAATACAGCACCAACTTCATCAGCAAAGATAGCACTATCCACCTCGTGGAACTGTGCCTTACCACCCACTTCATATTCAGTAACAAGCCTCAAACAAATCAACGAAACACCCATGAAACCACCAGTATCAGGATTCCTAGCAGAAGCAATAATGCAGAGTCTCAAACCAACAGCCCTTCCAACGATCCTACCCAAACTTTGTGTCCGCCACAGTGATGACACTTCTGTCATCAAAAAATGAAGTAAATTAGAGGAAACCTACAACACCATCAACAATATCCTTACTGGCATAAAATTCACAAAAGAGGAGAACAACAACAAAGTGCCATTTCGAGATGTCACAGTAGAGCGAACAGTCAATGGTAAATTCAAAACAGCGTCTACAGGAAAACAACACACACGAACCAAGTACTTAGCTACAGAAGCAATGATCCCTGCACATACAAACAAGCGTGAATCAGGACACTATTTCAACTAGGCAATACACACTGCAGTAGCCAGTAACGACGAAGACCAATAAGGAACTGTACAGAGCATTTAAGGAGAATGGGTAGGCAAAAGATCCACTGAGAAATACTACCCTGACCGGGAATCGAACCCGGCCCGCAAGGGTGAATGCGCCGAATCCTAACCACTAGACCACCAGGGAGACCGCAGTGCTCCCTCACAGCTCTAATGTAAATTGCTTCCCTGCCCGGAAATCGAACCTGGGCCACGATTGTGAGAAGGCTTCCACCAATGTCATTGCTTGTATCCATTGCTCCCGATGCGGTCTCCTCTACATTGGGGAGACTGGAGACTCCTCGCAGAGTCAAGTCACAGCGCTTGAGGGAACATCTCGCCTCAGGCGACTGACTGTGTGGAGTTTGCACGTTCTCCCCGTGTCTGCGTGGGTTTCCTCCGGGTGCTCCGGTTTCCTCCCACAGTCCAAAAGATGTGCAAGGTCAGGTGAATTCGCCATGCTAAATTGCCCGTAGTGTTAGGTAAGGGGTAAATGTAGGGGTATGGGTGGGTTTCGCTTCGGCGGGTCGGTGTGGACTTGTTGGGCCGAGGGGCCTGTTTCCACACTGTAATGTAATCTAATGTAATCTAATCTAATCTAATCTCCAGGACACCCGCACCAATCAACCCCATCACCCTCTCAACTCCCTCTCCCACTCTGCCGAGGACATGCAGGTCCTGGGCCTCCTCCATCGCCGCTCACTCCCCACCCGATGCCTGAAGGAAGAACGCCCCATCTTTCACCTCGGATAAATTCAACCCCAGGACATCAATGTGGACTTCACCAGTTCTCTCATTTCCCCTCCCCCCACCTTACCTCAGTTCCAACCTTCCAGCTCAGCGCTGTCCTCATGACCTGTCCTCCCTGCCAATCTCCCTTCTCACCAGTTCTCTCATTTCCCCTCCCCCCACCTTACCTCAGTTCCAACCTTCCAGCTCAGCGCTGTCCTCATGACCTGTCCTCCCTGCCAATCTCCCTTCTCAACTGTCCGCTCCACCCTCCTCTCTGACCTGTCACCTCCATCCCCACCCCCATTCACCTATTGTACTCTTTGCTACCTTCGGCCCAGCCCCCCCCCCTCCCCCCCCCCCAATTTATCTCGTCATCCCTGGAAGCGTCCTGCCTCTATTCCTGAGGAAGGGCTTTTGCCCGAAACGTCGGTTTTCCTGCTCCTCGGAAGCTGTCTGACCTGCTGTGCTTTTCCAGCACCACTCTGATCAAACCTTTGGTTTCCAGCATCTGCAGTCCTCACTTTTGCCTACCCAATAAACCCAGTGTGACGATTTCACATCAACAAACTGACACTAGCAGACACAACGTCTGCAGAAACCCTAGCCACATTACTTTACATTAAAGACATCTGTGAAATGATGTCCAGACAACTCAACTCTCTCAGCATTAAACAACAGATAGTGAACCTTAAATACAAACAACCCGCGAACGAATGTTATTTACAAAATACCATACAAGGAAATTTATACATGAACTCTGCCGCACAGTTCTCTGTGGCAAGAAATGCTGGGATGAGATAAGGAAGATTTTTTTCAGCCAAAACGAATCGGCACTAACTGGACAGCCATTTAAAATCAACGCTGTCAGGCCACGATGGAAGATTGGAAGGGACAATTAGTTTTCTTATTTCCTGAAGATTTACAAAGCTGAGACTGGGTTTTGGTGTTTGTTCCCTTTCCACTCCCAGAAGCCGCAGTGGTTGGGGCGGTGAGTTGGAGAAAGTGAAATGTGCCCGTGAGCAGCGTGTGGGGCTCTTTCAGCTTCCCCTCCTCTGACAGCGCTGTGACGTGACTCTGATGTTCTCAGGGACACTTACTGACGCGAGACAGTGAAAAGATTCTCATTCCCGCAGATCGGGAATTCAAACCGTATGCCGGCTTCAGGACAATGAGAAAGATTAATTGGGGTGTGTGAAGAAGCTGTGAGCTGCATTTCAAAGAGGTAGGTGGAGTCAGATGCGTCATCCATTGCGCCCCTGGCACTGTGCGGACCTGACGCCGCCATGCTGCAGAGTTCTGACGTTATACGGACATGGGCAGCAATGGGAACATTCACAAGGTGAACAGCCAAAGATAATCACCGTCACTGCTTCCCTTCCATTGTACCAAATTTGTGAAGCAGTATCTTTCACTGGCAAATAAAACACCTTTGTCCTCAGGTGCCTGCCTCATTTCGACCACGACTTCACGCCCCTCACTGTTCTCGTCTCATTTCCAAACACTTGGCTCATATCCTCAAAAGCAGCTCTGTGGGTATCTGCTTGTCCCACCCTGACAGGCAGTGGGTTGCAGATTCCCGACCAGTCCCAATGTGATTGAAATATTTCAACCCCTCCACTGATTTGCATCTTTAAAAAAACCGTGGAGCAATCTCCCTTTCTTTTTGACGACTGTTCTCAACTGTAGTCGGCAGGGTTCACACCTGCGTGGGGAAACCGCAATGGATTTCATATCCATCGCATTCACCACTCGGCCCACCAATACAGAACCACACTGACAGCTTCATTTCCCAGGTCTCTCTGCCTGTGGAGTTGAGAAAGAGTGAATCATTGCAGAGTTTGTTTGAATCCAATCACTTCACAGGTTTCGAAAGGGTTAAATATCTGCAAATGGCGATTCTGGGTGTTTCATCCCGAAAGATGAAATGGGCGTTCAGTTAAAAACAAAACCAGAAATTGCAGGAGCAACTCAGCAGGTCAGGCAGCATCTGGAGAAAGAGAATCAGAGACAACATTTCAGAACTTTTTTTTCCTCATCCAGGTACTGAGTTGCTCCAGCAGTTTCGCTTTCTGTCTCGGACTGTAAGCATCCGCAGTCCTTTACGTTAGAAAATCTATCAATTCAGAAACCCCTTTGTGCTTCCTCAGTGGAAAAGATTTCCGTTTGGGAAACATTTTCCAGACACCATTAAAAACGCGCATCTTTGCAGCCAAGAAAGCGGTTTGAGCGTGAACAACAAACGCGCCGTCTCGGGGTGGTCTCCAACCAACAACCTTCCAGTTAACAGCCGAACGCGCTGACCAGTTGCGCCACAGAGACAGGCCCGGCCCTTCCTGCACAGTCTCCTTGAGGAAGTTACTATTCAATTCATAATTCAACCTGCCCCGCACAGAAGTGCCATTGTCAAAGCACTGATAACATGGTAGTCTGGTGTCAGCTCGATTTCAGGTCCTGATTTCTCTGTCCTCTGGTCCCCCTGTTCCCACAGAGTAAAATGTTGTCTGTTCTCAGCTCTATTCGATTTCTGCTGAATCTTTGACCCCCTTTTACACCTTCTGGAGCAATAAAATATTCTGAGCCTCCAGGAAATGACACCTTATTTTTTCCCCCTCCTGATTTTAAAAATCTCTATAAAGTTATCTGTCAACTTGCTAGGCTTCGTTGGAAAAATGTCCCAGCTTCTTCTTAACTCAAACCCTCCATTCCCAGCAGCACGCTGGTAAAGTAGGGAATAGGGATTTGTATCAAATCACATAAATGTACTGTCTGAAAAAATCTGGCTGTGTTCTTGCCTGAGATATTGAGAGTCCCTGGTGTAAGTAATTACGAATGCAATTATTTTGGTCACAGAATTGAACAATCATTTTGCAACAAAGGGGTCTACTCTGATAAGGAGATAGCGGTCATTTCTAGGGTAAGTGAACAGTTTGTAGATCAGGGAGATGAAGTTCCAGACACTTGGGAAAGGCAAGAAATGACTGTGATAAATAAGACAAAGAACTGTGGATGCTGGAAAACTGAAACAAAAACTGACAACACTGGAAAAACTCAGCAGGACTGGAAGCATATGTGGAGAAAAAGCAGAGTTAAGGTTTCCAGTCCAACAACTCCTCTTCAGGATTCTGAAATAGTGTGTGAGAACCTCTTAAGACTACTGCTCCGCTTTAAGACAATAATACACAGGAGCAGGATGAGGCCATTTGGCCCATCGAGTCTACTCCACCAGTCGATCATGGCTGATATATTTCTCCATCCCATTCTGCTGCCTTCTCCTCATAACCCTTGACCCCTTACTAATCAAGAACCTATCTCTGTCTTAAATGCCCTCAATGACTTGGCATCCTCAACCCTTCTCCTAGTGGAAACATCATCTCCACATCCACACTATCCGGTCATAGAGTGGCACAGCGCTGCCTGACCCACTGTGATCTTCAGCATTTGTTGTTTTCAGGAAGGATTCCAGCATCTACAACAACGCGCTTCTAAATTTTGTACCCTGTTGGTTAGCTCTCCCTGGATCCCGTGAGATTTAACCTGACTCAACAATCCACTGTGTGGTACAATTAACAAAGTTCCCAGGCCCCACCTCCTTTTGCACACGTAAGTAGCACAATCAGTGGTGAGCACTGCTGCCTTACCGCACCAAGCACCAGCGTTCGATTCCAGCCTTGGGGCGACTGTCTGTGTGGAGTTTGCACATTCTCCCTGCCGTGTCTGCGTGGGTTTCCTCCGGCTGCTCTGGTTTCCTCCCAAAGTCTAACGATGTGCGGTTTCGGGAGAAGTGACCATACTAAATGGGCCCAGAGTGTGCAGTAAGTGTAGTGTAGTGTAGTGTAATGGGATAGGGGAAATTGTATGCATGGGTTACACTTTGGATGGTCTGCGTGGACTTGTTTGGCTGAATGGCGTGTTTCCACATTGTAGGAATTCTACGTGGCATTCCCCCAACTCCAGAGTCTCAGCACTCTTGGCTTTTCCCATGGACAGTGTTGGGGAGGGAAACAATGTTTTACACGGGAGGGAGGTTCAGCGAGTGTGAAGATAAAAGTACACGCAGTGCATTACTTGAGCTGTTTTCCCCGGTATACCAGAGGCTGAGGGGTGACCTTACAGACGTTTATAGAGTCATGCGAGGTATGCATAGGTTAAATAGACAAAGTCATTTCCCGGGGATGGGAGAAGTCCAGAACAGGAGGGTAGTATGTTTGGCGTGAGAGAGGCAAGTGTAAGGCATGATCTGCCGGAGGAAGTAGTGGATGTAGGTCCAATTATAGCATTTAAAAGGCGTCTGGATGGATATATGAATAGGAAGAGTTCAGAGGGATATGGGCCAAGTGCTGGTAAATGAGACGAGATTAATTTAGGCTATCTGGTCGGCACGGATGAGTTGGACTGTAGGACCTGTTTTTGTGCTGTGTATCTCACTGACTCTGGCTTGCCCGTAATGTTTGCCATACCTGTATGTTCAGTTTCTGTCTGGTGTCGGTGCCAATGCCTTGATATCTCATTTCCTCCACCTCCCCAGATGTTAACCATTCCGTGTCTGGTTGTTTCTCAAGAAGCTGCATTGAAGGTTCATCCTGAATTGGTACTTTTTTTGCTTCCCAAAATCAGACTTACTCATTCCTACATATCGTGAAAGATACTAACTTTCAGGTGGATGTATCCAAAATTCAGAGGTGTCTGTCTTGATGTTTTCACTTTTCGGTCTCTGTAAGATCCTGAATCAGTATCATGGGGAGAATTAGTTTGAGCGGAGTGAGAATAGAGGGGTGAGAGGGGGTGGGATGGTGCTTTCAATTTTGTGGAAAAAGAAAAGAATGTTCTGCGTAAAGTAGAATTGCTTGTTTGGAATTTCTAACCTGGACTGACAGTGATGATTTTTGTAATCTCTTTTCACAGATTATTTGAAGATCTGAAGACGGAAGTTTCAATATCAATAGCTGAAGGGCTTTGCCTGAAATATTGACTCGACTGCTCCTCGGATGCTGCCTGATCTGTTGTGATTTTCCAGCATTGCACTTTGACTCTGACTCTCCAGCATTTGCTGTCCTCAATTTCACGTCAATGTCTGACAGTCACTGAATCCATCGGGACTATAACAATTTTCGACCATGATTCTGTGAGACGGAACCAAGCGTTTTAGTTCCTGTTTCAGTACGTTTTCAGCATCAGTGAGACTGGAAGAGAGACCCTACTGTTGCAGCACTTTGGTTGTGGAGCCAGTAAATGTTATACAGACTGGGAAGAGGAATTCACGGCAGAGAGGTACTGTACACGCGTTTGTGTGCAGGTGAAGCTTCGGTCATGGAGAAACCTAAGGAATCCCGTCCCGTGGAGAAACCGTGGAAGTGTGGCGACTGTGGGAAAGGCTTCCGTTTCCCATCTGACCTGGAGCCTCATGGGCGCAGTCACACCGGGGAGAGAGTGTTCTCCTGCTCTGAGTGCTTAAAGGGCTTCAGCAATTCCTCCCGCCTGCTGAGCCATCAGCGGGTCCATATTAGGGAGAGACCCTTCAGCTGCCCTGAGTGCGGGAAGACCTTCAGCATTTCCTCTGTCCTGCAGAGGTACCAGCGGGTCACACAAGCGAGAGGCCATTCTCCTGCCCCGAATGCGGGAAGGCCTTCAGCTATTCCTCCGTCCTGCTGACCCACCGCCGGGTCCACATATTGGAGAAGCCCTTCAGCTGCTCCAAGTGCGGGAAGGCCTTCAACGATACCTCTGCCCTGCTGAGACACCAGCGGGTCCACACCGGGGAGAGCCCGTTCTCCTGCCTCAAGTGCGGGAAGGGCTTTAACATGGCATCCCACCTTCGGGTCCATACCGGGGAGAGGCCCTTCCCCTGCCCAGAGTGCGGGCAGGCCTTCAGCAATTCCTCCCACCTGCTGAGGCACAGGCGGGGACCATACCGGGGAGAGGCCGTTCACCTGCCCCGAGTGCAGGCGGAGGTTCTCATCATTCTGCACCTTACAGAAGCACCAGCGGGCACACCAGTGCTCCCAACAATCTGATTCTGCTGGTGAAACTGCGGTGGGTCACTGCCAGGACTGAACCCCTGCCCATTCTGACAGTGCTTGTAGCGGGAGAGTCGGTCGGATTTTTTTGTTTTATGCCGTCGTGCTCCCCACCCCCACAACTTTGCTTCCAGTGGGCACTGCTGCTCGTTGAGACCAGGAGCTGTTCTCTCTAGTGTTTTCTGTCCAGTTAAAGAATTATTGGCTCTGTCTGGGAACGAGCCCCAGTCTGTAAGAAATAGCTGAATACTTCAGGGTGTCCATTCACATTCAGCAGTGACTTTGAAATTAAATTTACGGTTATGTGCCTGTGAACAACTCATCATCGAAGGATTGCCCAACGGCTTGGCAATCCATTGTTGGGAATTGATTGCTTCAATTGATAATTTAAAAAATTCTCTTCCTTAATTTACCCCTTAATTTTGTGTCTATGGGATGGTGGAGGACTTGATCTTAAGGCTTAAATCATCACTATTAACTGGATTATTTTGTTTAACTTTGCCCTCGTAAATTTGCGGTATTCATAATTGTTTGTTCTTGTTTAAATTATAATTCTGGTGTGCAAGATGTGTTCATCAAGTGTGGTCCTCTTGATGAAACTGCTGTGGGTCACTCCCAGGACTGAGCCCCTGTGCATTCTGACAGTGTGTGTGCAGTGGGAGAGTCAGTGGGCTTTTTTGTTTTATGCCCTTGCCCCGCCCTGTCCCGCCGCCAACTTTGCTTCCATTGGGCGTTGCTGCTTGTTGAGCCCAGAGCTGTTCTCTCTAGATTCTACTGTCCATTTAAAGAATTGTTGGCACTTTCTGGGAATGAGTCCCAGCCTGTAAGAAATAGCTGAATACTTTGGGGTGTCTATTCACATTCAGCAGTGACTTTTAAATTGGATTTACAGTTACGTGTCTGTGAAACACTCATAGTCCAAGTATTGCACAAAGGCTTGGCAATACATTGTTGGAAACTGTTTGTTTGAATTGGTAAGTTTTTTTTAAAAAATTCTTTCTTAATTTGCCGCTGAAATTTCTATTTCTGAGATGATGGGGGACTTGATCAAAGGGTTTAATTCATTGCTATTAATTAGATTATCTACTTAACTTTGGCCTAGAAAAGTTACCGTATTTATAATTGTTGGTTTTTGTTTAAATTATAATGTTGATATGCAAGATCTGCTCTTCATCAAGTCTGGTTAGGAACAGTTGAGAAATTGAGGGACATTGCATGTTTTAATTTCACTGTGTTGTGAATCTGGTGAGAGTGACATTCATTTGTATTTGGTTGCTTACCCTTAGTTGTAATGTCTTTCACCCCAACTATTCAGTCTCGGAGTGAGTTCCACAGTCTCACCACACTCTGAGGTTTTTCATGAAATCTTTAGTACAGAATTGGAAGGGAAAGTGTTGACGAGGGCAGAATATAGGGTCTTAAATGCAAAAGCCAGGAAGTCATTCGACAAAGTAAAACCATGACAATGTAGGGACAAAGTAGGAACTTTGACAGCAATGAAGAGGTCACACGTCAGATTTCAAGATAATGGTCGTGACAAAAAGAAAAAGTACTCTGCTGATATTGGATATTGTAATTAAGCAAGTTTCGAGATGCTGCAGTTGGTTGAATATGATGACGTAAGCGATGAAATAACCAAAACCACGAATGTAATTTGATGCCGGTAACCATAAAGCAAGAGTATACTGTTGCTTGATATAGGTCAATTGCGTGCAAGTAGGCCATTCAGCCCATCGAGTCAACATTGACTGACCGTCCCACCCAAAACCAGTTCGTTACTCTATCTCTGTAACACTGCATCTCCCATGGTCAATCTACAGTCACCTGCACATCCTTTGGACTGTGGTAGGAGGCCAGAGCACCAGAGGAAACCAACGCAGACACAAGGGGAGAATGTGCAAACTCCTCACAAAGGGTGGGTTCAAACTCAGATCACTGATGCCGTGAGGCAGCAGTGCTACCCACCGTGCCAACACCACATGCTGCTTTCTAAAGAAGTGAATTTCAAAGACTTGGGAACACTTGAGAGAAAAACAAAACTCTCCTATCTTAAATGAGAGGCTCGTCTCTGGCTAGAAATGAGTGGACATTACATTTACATTCAGTCCTCTCCAGATGTTATACAGCTTCATCAGATCATCTGTTTCTTCTAAACGCAAATTGATACAAGCCCAGCCTGACATCTCCTTGTCCCCGATTATAAGTTGAGTAAATCAGCGACCCTCGACCTCACTGGCATGACACAGGATGCCCTCAATCCAAGTTGACCTTAATCGTCTAACCTCTTGACGCCCACGCCACCATGTGGTCAGCCGCAACTCAGCCCTGAATGAGAGCAGAGGAACTGAATAGACAGCAGTGAGGTGGACATTGCATTCCCAGAGAATATTGTTCAAGTGAGAAAGTTGTTCAGCTCACATTCAGATCATTGCAGGGATCATATCTCCTCTCATTTAAATATCTTAGATCCCAATAACGGTCTAGTTTTGTTGTACATTGTGTGTGTTTTACCTGATTTTCTGTTGCTGTCATTCCCTTTGGGTGTGTGAATTCAGTACCAGATAATAGGCTCAGTTCTGAATTATCCTTGAGGATTGGTGTAGAACGTACTAAGTGTCAGTCATAATGGAAGAAACTCTACTGTTTATTTAACCCTTTGCTGTCATTGTCCAGGGACTGAATGAATGGGGAAGTGTAGAGGGAGTTTTACTCTGTATCTAACCCAATGCTCTCTCTGTCTTGACAGTGTTTGTTGGGGACAGTGTTGAGGTAGCTTCACTTTCAATTTAAGAGTAGAGGAAGCTTTATTCTGATTGTAATCCCATGCTGTCCTTTTCCTGGGAGTGTGAGATGGCATCTGTAATTGAAGTGAATGCAGACTTGCTGTGGGAGTGGAGGGTACTTCTACCTGAGCACACCCATCTTTGAGATTGCTGTGCTAATCAAGACAATCTCAGACACCTTCATTCACTTTTCCAACCAAACACAGGGTGGTTAAGGATGGTATAAATGCAAGCATTGCCAGCGATGCCCACACACCATGCATGAATAAATACTTTTTGTTTAAAAGTTACATTCACGTTCCAAACCCTCTAATGTATGATTACTTACATGGAAAATTCCTGTCAGTTTGGAATATCATTTTAAAACATAGGAATGTGTCAACCATGTAGAAATATAACAAGAACAACAAATGGAGAAGTTAACAGGTAATGAGCAGGACCAGAATGCTGAGTCAGTATGACCTCCATGGCTGAGAGAGTTCTCCCAGATGTTGAAGTTACACCAGTGCCTTTTACTCTTGCAGCTTGCCAAAAGTTTGTCCCCGATGTAAGATCATTCAATGACCCGAAGAACTAACTGTTTTTATCTCCATAGCTGCTGCCAGACTTGCTGAGTAATTCCAGCCCTTCTGCTTTATTCTTTTATCGGATTTAAGCTTCCCTAAGTCAGTGTAATGAAGAACTGCAATGCTGGAGATCTGAAACACAAAAATGCACCAATTGCTGGAGAAACTCAAAAGGACTGGAAGCACAAGTGGAGAGAGAAGCAGAGTTAGCATTTCAAGTGCTGTGACCCTTCTTCACAACTGTTCTGGACGCATGCCAGGATCTTGACTCTGTTTCTTTCTCTCTCTCTCCACCGGTGTTGCCAGACTGGCTGAGTTTCTCCAGCACTTTCTGTTCTGACACTTTCACAAGGTTGATGTTTGTTATCCATCCCTAAGTGCAAGGTGTCTTGCTTATGCCAATTCAGAGGGCAATTTAAGAGTCAACCACATTGCTGTGTGTCTGGAGTCACATGTAAGCCAGACCAGGTAAGCATGGCAGTTTCCCTCCTGAAAGGACATTGGTGAACATGGGCTTTTATGACAATTGACGTCAGTGCCATCGATACCATACTGAGACTAATTTTGTGTTCCCCATTTATGATTTGAATTATTCACATCTCACCTCTTGCTGTGGTGGGCTTTGAACTCATGTTCCCTGGATTACTCATCCTGTGACATTATGTCCACACTGTTGTTTCCCATCTTTTGCTATTTTGTGTTTGCTCTTTACGTCTTTGTCCTCAGATGTTTGGGAAATTGAACCTGTTTAAAAGATTGCCCTAAACCTGCCCCTTTGACCAAGTCTTTGGTCACCTGTCCTAATCTGTGCTCCACTCTTGTGATTTTTAAAGGAATTCTCATTATGTTCACGTGAAGCACTTTGAGATAGTTAACTGTACCACAGGTATTATTTGAATGCAGCTTGTATCCCTATCTTAATATCTGAAAATAGAGGGTCATATTTTAAAAGTAGAAGACAAAAATGAGGATGATTTTTTTTCTTTCTCATGGTTGTGTGTCTTCCTCAAAAGGCAGTGAATTCAAAATCTTTAAGGCAGAGGTAGATAGGTTCTTGCTAACCAAGTGGGTGACAGATTGTCGGGGATGTGGAGGAATGTAGAGCTGAGGTTGTATTCAGATCAGCCATGATCTTATTGAATGTTGCAGCAGGCTCGTAGGGCCTAGTGGCCTACTCCCGCCCTTTGTATCAAGCAGTCTGTGTCTCCCCTCTTATAGCTATGAACTGGATAATTCCTTTCCAATATTGCGCCTTGCAGACAGTTAAGTGAACACCAGATGGTCTCCTATTGGGAGCAGGCATATTGTAGCAATTGCAATATTTCTTGTGTTAATTTTGTTGCTTCTTACTCAGTATTGCTGAGAATCATCTAAATAAAAACCAGAACACTTCTATAATTATCGCACCAATGGAAGTGTTGGTTTGGATGTAACATTATTGAATTAGCCATTCCCATCTTTTCCAGAATTCTGTGTTTAAAGCCCTCGAGTCTGGTTTCTACCCCTGAAACAGTTATTATCAAGGTCATATTTGACATCCTTTGTAACGGTGACAGGGATGAACATTCCCTCGTCGACCTGCGGACAGCCTTGATCAGGGTTAATGACAGTACTGACCCTCTCCAACATCGCTGTATCCTCTGGGAGGGTCTGCTTTTAGCGTCTTCCGTTCTTATTTATTTAACCGTAGCTGCTGGTGTTGGCATCTATACTGATGATATCCAACTGTGCCTGAACACCACTTCTCTCCCGACTCCTCTGTCATTCATAATTTATCAATAATTTCATCTGAATGCCTGCCCAATTTCCAGCATTGGATAACCATAAACATTCCCTTAGTTAAATATTATGAAGTGTGAAGCCATTTTTTTAGTCCCCAAGTTCGACCTGAGCACCCCCCGCCCCTCCCCCAACCCCAGTAACTCTGTTGACATCCTTCTTGTCACATTTAAAACTAGGATCGATAGATTCGTGATCAGTCGGGGGATGAACAGTTACAGGAAAAGGGCAGGAAAGTGGATGTGGGGAATGCCAGATCAGCCACGATCCTACTGAATGGAGGAGCAGGCTCAAGAGGCTGAATGGCGTATTGCTGTTCCTATTTCTTGTGGATCCCGAGCCTTTACCTCTGATACAGGACACTGACTTCAGTTTGTGCCATTACTGAGAGTGCTGATGTTCCCTTGTGTAATATCAACAACTTAGCAGCTGCTGAAACCTCTTGCTCCTTTGTTACCTCTGAACACAATATGCCAATGTGTTCAGGGGAGGCGATGGCCACTTTATTGTCACCAGACCATTCACCCAGGTAATGTTCACGGGACTTGGGTTCAAAACCTGCCACGGCAGATGGTGGAATCTGAATTCAATATAAATCTGGAATTAAGAGTCAAATGATGAAATCGTTGTGGTTTGTTGTAAAAACTTATCTGGTTTCCTGCTGTCCAAACCTGGTCTGATCTACATGTGATTCAGATCCACTGTCAGCTGGTTGAATCTTCACTGCACTTTCAATCAAAACCTCCAGGCAGAAGTTCACTATAACCTCCCTACTTTTATATTCCATTGAAAGGCCAATCTCCCTTTTGCCTTCCCGATTACTCACTGAACTTGGATGAAGAGTTCATGTCATCCTCACCACCTGCATTCTAATCAACTGTCTCTACTGCAGTCTTGGCAATAGTACATTCACTTCACTTATCCAAGTAATTCATATCCATATTGTAAATAATTTTGGCCGCAGCATAGATCCCTGTGGCACATTGCTAGTTACAAGTTGTGATCCTGAACATGCCCCTATACCTACTATATCATTGGTTAGCCACTCATCTATCCATACGATTAGAGTGTCTCCAATAACATGTGAATATCATTTGCTCTGCCAGAAACTCTTCCCAAACCGTCCATGAAAAAGTGATGGTGAGCTGCCACTTAAATTGCTTCACAAATATGATGTGGTCTATAATAAAGGTTCAGGAGCGAGTTCCAGGATTTTGATCAATAACATCGAAGCAATGCGTATATGTCACAGTTGGAATGTTGTGTTCACACTTATCTCCTCTTGCTGGTTGAAGTGATGGAGTGGAAGTTGCTCTTGAACAGCCGCCACTCATATAATCAAGCCAGACAGATCAATTGTGGCCAGAGACACTGCCATTTTGACTTCTCATCAATCTACATTCTTTCCAACCAAGTTTTAGTCACATCAAACTGCCTCGCAATGCTGTATGGCCACAGTAAACTATAATAACGTGAAGATCGCTGAGATGATTTTCTACATCCGACTGCAATATAATCACAAAACATTGTTTCCAGTTTTGGTGGAACAAACGACATCGTATTGGTGGATAATTACAGTTAGTGCAAACATAGCTATCCATCGATATATAGTAATTCTGATCACTTCAATGGCAAAATTTCAATTCAGAAACCAAGTGCACTCGGCTGCTTGTAACACAGACAACATGACAAAATGGCTCATAGGAGGAGAAATGGGACATTCAGGAGGAGTGTAATGTTTGCTTTTGGTCACCTCCACAATTGTTAGAAAAACAGGTTGAAAGGATTCTTAAAAGGTGGCTGAAGTAATAATGTGGCATAACACTTCAGACAGCGCAAAGTGGAAGATCACTTTCTAGTGGAAGAAAAAGACATATCTTATTTCTGAAAGAACTGGGAAACAGAAGAGGGAATGAAATCTGACTTGGGAGCTATTTCCTAATTGTTGAGAATGTTGTTTCATCACAGTCTTGGTTTAGAGCATAAGCTCTTCATCAGGAATAAAGGGTGGCCCAAGGGGGCTGAGAGGTAAATGGGAAGGAAGTGGGGCTGGATGAATGGCAGCTGGGAATGCAATAGGTAGATGGAGGTAGGGATTGATGGTAATAGGTCAGAGATGAGGGTGGAGCAGATAGGTGAGAAGCAAGGTGGACAGGTATGACAGGTCAAGAGGTTGGTGTCGAATTGGAAGTTTGGATCTGGGACAAGGTGGGGGAGAGGAAATGAGGAAACTGATGAAATCTACATTGATACCATGTGGTTGGAGGGTCCCAAGTCAGAAGGTGAGGTGTTTTTCTTACAAGCGTCGGGTAGCAAGAGTTTGGCAGTGGAGGCGGCCCAGGACTTGCATGTCCTTGGCGGAATGGGAGGGCGAGTTAAAGCGTTCAGCCACAGGGCGTCGGTCGTTTAGTTTTAGTGTCCCAGAGCTGTTCCCTGAAACGTTCCGCGAGTTGGCGTCCAGTTTCCCCAATGTGGATGAGACCATATTGCAAGCAATGGACATAATCTTATAAATAGATTGCATAAATCTTATTCTGGATCAGTGGTGCTGGAAGAGCACAGCAATTCAGGCAGCATCCGAGGACAGGCAAAATCGACGTTTCGGGCAAAAGCCCTTGACACACACACACACACATGCACACCAACAGACACATGCACACCGACACAGACACATACACACCGACACAGACACAGACACACGCACACCGACACAGACACATGCATACCGACACAGACACATGCACACCGACACAGACACATGCTTGCCCGAAACGTCGATTTTGCCTGTCCTCGGATGCTGCCTGAATTGCTGTGCTCTTCCAGCACCACTGATCCAGAATCTGGTTTCCAGCATCTGCAGTCATTGTTTTTACCTCTGCATAAATCTTAGCCTGCCAGAGCTCTTTTCTTCAATTAAATTAAAGAAAATTTTAACTAAATTGGGTGACTGCATGAAACGGTTTGTTGGTCAGATTTGAATCATCACTCCCAAATGAGACAATGCCATGAATATCAGTGAACTGCTCTTTTTGTTAAAAACCACAAGTTCTTGATGTATTTTCACAACTTACTGGTATTCACATCTGCACATTCAATGTCAAACTCTGACATCAGAAATGAAATTACACCATTAATTTTGACTTTCAATATTCGAAGAAGCAAATTAATAGCACACAGTCAATACCCAGTCTGAATAATATGAAATTAAATTTAACCAAAAAAACATAAAACCAAGCTGGGAGATAAGAAATGGGGGAAGGGCATAAAGCAAGAAATGCAGCATCATAGAAGGTGCTCCTCCAGGGAGTGTATTTTACCAACTACCGCTGCTAAATATAAACACACTGATATGATCCTCCGGTTTTAATGTAAACCATAGCCCCATACAGTAGGAACCATTAAATGAGTTAAAAATACAAGCCTTGAGCAAATCCAGCCTCCAGCCTTACCCCCCGCTTCTTGGAGCTTGGACCTTCCTCAAGCTCCGGCGGGTCGTTGAACTCCTGGGCTCCAGCTGCCACTCATCCACTGAAGAAGCTTTGGGAAGCAGATGCAAAGGCAAGATACAGAACAGAGCACCATTGTAAATGAAAGCAGCTTACGAAGACATTGGGCAATAGCATCACATGGTTTTTACCCATCGACCTCTGGGTTATGTGCCCAGCACACTCACGCAGCACTACTCTGCTTCTGGGCTCCCAGTAGCTGGATTGTGGATCAGTTTAAAGTAGGTCCTATATCTCTGACAACATCGGTACACAAGGCAGTGAAGAAAGATTTCAGCACACTGGCCTTCATCAATTAGGGAATTGAGTATAGATGTTGGCAAGTTATGTTGTAGTTATACAGGACGTTGATGAGGTTGCACCTGGAATATTGTGATCAGTTTTGGTCCCCTTGGTGTTCTGATTTCTTCAACTCTGGGTTTGTGTTGAACTTGATGGGATACTTTGTCCAACTTAGCATGTTTAAACAGTATCGCTCAGATGATTGATTTGAAACTTTTCAGGAAGTGAGCTCAATAAGATTGAACTATTCAAAGTTACTTGGACCCTATTTTAAAATTACATCAGGACCAGTAGTCAAAGACACGTACAGCATGGAAACAGACCCTTCGGTCCAACTTGTCCATGCTGACCTGATATCCTAAATTAATCTAGTCCCATTTGACAGCACCTGACCCATATATTCTGGCAGCTCATTTCATATATGTACCACCCCCTGCATGAAGACGTTGTCCCTTTAATATATTTCGCCTCTCACCCTAAACCTATGCCCTCTAGTTCTGGACTCCCCCACCCCTGAGAAAAGACCTTGTCTATTACCCTGTCCATGCCCCTCATGATTTTGTAACCTCTATTATGTCACTCCTCTGCCTCCGATGCTCCAGGTAAAACAGCTCCAGCCTATTCAGCCTCTCCCTGGAGCTCAAACCCTACAACCCCCAGCATCATTCCCATAAATCGTTTCTCATGGAGAAGTTAACGTTTCAGTCCTGAAGAAGGGTTAATACCCAAAACGCTGACTACTCCACATTCTGAGGTTGTATTCTCCCAAACTCCTGCTTGCAACTTCGGGTTGCAATATGTAGTGGCTCAGTGGTTACCACTGCAGCCTCACAGCGCACGGGACACAGGTTTGACTCCAGCCTTGGATAGCTGTCTGTGAGGAGTTTGCACAATCTCCCAGTGTCTGCATGGGTTTTCTCTGGGCGATCCTGTCTTCTTACATAAACCAAAGATGTGCAGGTCATGTTGATTGGCCATGCTTAATTGCCCATAGAGTTAGGTACATTAGTTAGAGGGAAATGGGTGTGGATGGGTTACTCTTCGGAGGGTTTGTGTGGACTTGTTGGGACAAATGGCCTGTTTCCTGTAGCTAATCTCATCTGCACTAATTTTGTCTCTAACGAATGGCAGAGTAGACTCGACGTGCCCAATGGCCTAACTTCTGCTCCGATGGTCTTGCGGTCTGAGGTTTATTTGGATCATTTCATTGGCAATGTGCAGTCCCTGGCTCAATGAGCAGCAGTGCCCCCGCTGGTGCTTCCGCAAGTTGCAAGCAAACATGAACCTCTTCCCACACTCGGGCCAGCTGAAGGGTCTCCCACTGCTGAAGGACACACAGGTGTTTCAGCAGGGTGGAGGAATTGCTGAAGGCCTTCCCGCACTCAGGTCAGCAGAATGGCCTCACCCCCCCGCCCCCGTGTGGACCAGCTGATGCTTCCGCAGTGTGGAGGAGCGGATAAAGCCCTTCCCACACTCGGGGCAGGAGAACGGCTTCTCCCCGGTGTGGACGGACTGGTGCCTCAGCAAGGCTGAGGAATTGCTGAAGGACTTCCTGCACTTAGGGCAACTGAACGACCACTCCCCCATGTGGACTCACCAATGGGCCAGCAGGTCGGAGGAAAGAGCAAAGCCCTTCCTACACTCGGGGCAGAAGAACGGCCTCTCCTCAGTGTGGACCCATTGGTGTCTCAGCAGGTGGGAAGAACTGCTGAAGGCCATCTCGCACTTGGGGCCGGAGAACAGCCTTCCCCGGTGTGGACCAACTGTTGCGGCAGCAAGCAGAGGAATCACTGAAGGCCTTCCCACACTCAGGGCAGCAGAAGGGCCTCTTCCCCTCTGTGGACCCACTGGTGCTTCAGAACCCTTTCAAATTTCACAGTATCCTTCTGATAGGAGACCAGAATTGCACACAATATTCCAAAACTGGTCTAACCAATGTCCTGTACAGCCACAACATAACTTCCCAACTCCAATACTCAGTCAGAGGATTGGGAAAGCTTTCAAAACCCGCAAAAACAAACAGGAAAGAATGGAGGGACAAACCGAATTTTTGAGAGTCAGCTTGGAATCATCAATGAGAAATCGGCGGACTGGGTTTATTGGGGACCCGTTCTCCTTAAATACACTATATACGTATTTCTCTTGTACTCTTCGTAGTTTCTCTGTGCTGCAGTGTGTAGTGGCTCGTTGAAATAATGTCCTGATGCAGCAACGTTTGTGGGTGTTGGGATGATTGTTTCTGTGGTTAAGAATTTGGTTTGTGTGTGTTGTTTTTCTGTAGATGCTAGTTTGAAGTTCCCCATTGACTGTTCGCTCTACTGTGACATCTAAGAATGGGACTTTGTTGTTGTTCTCCTCTTCAAACCAGGAGCCCCCCTCAGCCCCAAAGCCTCACCATTTGGAACACCAATATGCAGACGAGTCAAAGGCCTCCACTGAAAACACCAAGTCGAAGATTCACGCCACTCCATTTACTCCATCCAAGAATTCCTGAACACCAAAGACACTAAGATAGAAGAGGATGGATTAATGCTGTCCTTTGACATAACAGCCCTGTTCACATCCATTAACATCAACTTGGCCAAACATAACTGAAGACACTACTCGAAGAACCAGAGACACAAACACAGCACCAACTTCATCAGCAAAGATAGCACTGTCAACCTCGTAGAACTGTGTCTTACCACCCACTTCATATTCAGTAACAAGCCCTCCAAACAAATCAACGAAATACCCATGAAACCACCAGTATCAGGATTCCGAGCAGAAGCAATAATGCAGAGACTCGAACAAACAGCCCTTCCAACGATCCACCCAAACTTTGGGTCCACTACAGTGATGACACTTTTGTCATCAAAAAATGAAACAAATTAGAGGAAACCTACAACACCATCAACAATATCCTCGCTGACATAAAATTCACAAAAGAGGAGAACAACAACAAAGTGCCATTTCTTGATGTCACAGTAGAGCGAACAGTCAATGGTAAATTCGAAACAGCGTCTACAGGAAAACAACGCACACGAACCAACTACTGAACTACAGAAGCAATCATCCCTCCACATACAAACAAATCTGAATCAGGACACGATTTCAACGAGCCACGATACACTGCAGCACCCAGGAACGACTATAAATAATTACACAGCGCATTTAAGAAGAATGGGTAGCCTGCACCCCTGAAAATGGTTTCCCTGACCGGGAATCGAACCCGGGCCGCGGCAGTGAGAGCGCCAAATCCTAACCACTAGACCACCAGGGAGACGCGGATTCCGCTTGTCAGCTCTCCTAAAAATTAATTCCCTGCCCGGAAATCGAACCTGGGTCGCGGTCGTCAGCAAGCTTTCACCTGTGCATCCAACAATGTCATTTCTTGTATCCATTGCTCCCGATGCGGTCTCCTCTCCATTGGGGAGGCTGGAGACTCCTCGCAGAGTCCAGTCACGGCGCTTGAGGGGATATTTCCAGGACACCCGCAACAATCAACCCCATCGCCCTCTGGCCCAACATTTCAACACCCCCTCCCAGTCTGCCGAGGACATGCAGGTCCTGGGCCTCCTCCATCGCCGCTCCCTCCCCTCCCGATGCCTGGAGGAAGAACGCTCCATCTTCCGCCTCGGATAATTTCAAACCCAGAACATTAATGTAGACTTCACCAGTTTCCTCATTTCCCCTCCCCACACCTTGCTTCAGTTCCAAACTTCCAGCACTATCCTCATGACCTGTCCTACCTGCCAATCTCCCTTCCCACCTATCCGCTCCACCCTCCTCTCTGACATGTCACCTCCATCCTCACCCCCATTCACCTATTGTACTCCTTGCTACCTTCGGCCCAGCACACCCCCACCCCCCAATTTATCTCTCCGCCCTGGAGGCGTCCTGCTTCCATTCCTGATGAAGGGCTTTTGCCCGAAAAGTCGATTTTCCTGCTCCTCGGAAGCTGTCTGACCTGCTGTGCTTTTCCAGCACCACTCTGATCTAAACTCTGGTTTCCAGCATCTGCAATCCGCACTTTTGCCTACCCAATAAACCCAGTGTGTCGATTTCACATCAACAAACTGACACAAGCAGACACAACGTGTGCAGAAACCCTAGCCACATTACTTTTCATAAAAGACATCTGGGAAATGATGTCCAGACAACCCAACGCTCTCAGCATCATGGTAGCCCACAAACCTACCAACACACTTACACAGCGGCTAATGAACCTGGAATAGCCTTTACAAACAACCCGCAAACGAATGTTATTTACAAAATACCATACAAGGAAATATATACATGAACCCTGCCGCACAGTTCTCTGTGGCAAGAAATGCTGGGATGAGATAAGGAAGATGTTTTTCAGCCAAAACGAATCGGCACTGACTGGACAGCCATTTAAAATCTACGCTGCCAGGCCAGGATGGAAGATCCAACGGGATGAACAGATTTCTTATTTCCTGAAGATTTACAAAGCTGAGACTGGGTTTTGGTGTTTGTTCCCTTTCCACTCGCAGGAGCCGCAGTGGTTGGGGAGGTGAGTTGGAGAAAGTGAAATATGTCCATGAGCAGCGTGTGGGTCGATTTCAGCTTCCCCTCCTCTGACAGCGCTGTGATGTGACTCTGATGTTCTCAGGGACACTTACTGATGCGAGACAGTGAAAAGAGTCTCGTTCCTGCAGATCAGGAATTCAAACCGTAGGGCGGCTTCAGGACAATGAGAAAGAATAATTGGAGTGTGTGAAGAAGCTGTGAGCTGCATTTCAAAGAGGTAGGTGGAGTCAGATGCGTCATCCATTGCGCCCCGGCCCTGTGCGTACCTGACGCCACCATGCTGCAGAGTTCTGACGTTAACACGGACATGCGCAGCAATGGGAACATTCACAAGAGGAACAGCCAAAGATAATCACCGTCACTGCTTCCCTTCCATTGTCCCAACTTGGTGAAGCAGTATCTTTCACTGGCAAATAAAACACATTCGTCCTCAGGTGCCTGCTTCATTTTGATCACGACTTCACGCCCCTCACTGTTCTCGTCTCATTTCCAAACACTTGGCTCATAGCCTCAAAAGTAACCCTGTGGATATCTGATTGTTCCACCCTGACAGGCAATGGGTTGCAGATTTCCAACCCCTCCACGATGTGAATCTTAAAGAAGAAACCGGGGAACAGTCTTCCTTTCTTTTTGACGACATTTCTCAACTGTCGTCGGCAAGGTTCACACCTGCGTGGGGAAACCGCAATCGATCTGAAATCCATCGTATTAACCACTCGACCCACGAATACAGAACCACACTGACAGCTTCATTTCCCAGGTCTCCCTGCCTGTGGAGCTGAGAAAGACTGAGTTATTGCTGTGTTTGTTTGAATACAATCACTTCACAGGTTTCGAAAGGGTTACATATCTGCACATGGCGAGTCTGGTTGTTTCATCACGAAAGATGAAATAAACTTTCAGTTAAAAGCAAAAACAGAAATTCCAGGAGCAACTCCGCATCGGTGGAAAGAGAATCAGAGACAATATTTCAGAACTCTGTTTTCTCCCACAGGTACTGCCAAACCTGCTGAGTTTCTCCAGCAGCTCCTCTTTGTGTCTCGGATTCTCAGCATCCGCAATCGTTTACGTTAGAAATTAAATCAATTCAGCCCCATGTGCAGAAATGAGAATCCTTTCAATTTCCCAAAAATTTGGCAGAGATTTCAAGGCATTTGGCAAAAAAAAGTAAAAGTGACATTAGGAAGAACACTTTCTTGTCCCTGTCTGACCGGGACAAGGAGGCAGATTCAAGAACACAAAAGGGAATTCGGTGGTCATGTCCAAAGTAACAATGTGGAGATTTACAGGGAGAAGGCAAGAGAATGATACGAATAGAGACTCTCATTTACTTGCTGTGTAGAACCAGCAGAGCTCAGGTGGGCCTCCAAATGCGCTGTGACACGTGTTGTGATTCAGAGTGAACTCACAGTTCAATCAACGGAAGGTGGGAATTTTGAAAAGGTTTATATTTACACAATCTCCTCACGTCAACGCAACAGCAAAATAGTTTAATTATCCGCCAGTGGAGAGAACCCTGTTCCTGGAGATGGGACAAAGAGCTGGCTCAGGGATATCAATCCACATTGCTCTCTTTGCCACCAGTTCAGAGGGAGAACATTGGAGGGACAAAGGAATGAATAACGATCTGTGTGGGAGGGTGACTAACTGTTCATGGAGACTATTCCTGGCTAACAATAAGTCGTGTGTAACAGCAGACGATGTGATAACAAGGCCTTGTGAGGGTGTGGAAAGGGTCAAGGGCATGGGGGAGTTCGGGTCCAAATAATATTGGAGACTGGAGGATCCCCAATGGATAGTGAGGCGTTGGACTTGTGGAACATTGCTGCATGAGACACAGATGTTGGCCAAGGAGCAGGGTATCGTGTTAAAGACTCAGGCAACCAGAAGCTCATCGCCTCTGGGTGGGCTTGAACCACCAACCTTTCGGTTAACAGCCGAACGCGCTGACCAATTGCGCCACAGAGACAGGCGATGATATGGGCTGCGCCATCGCTTAGGGGAGGCTATTAGTGAATTTATAATTCAGCCTCCCCGCCTAGAATTACAATTGTCATCTATCAGTTTTACTTTTCCAAATTAAACCCTGGGAGATTTATTGTGGAGACACCAGGGACAGGCTGGAGACACATCCATGTCACGAGGAACTAGCGTTCTTATTCCGGGCCGTCGCCCTTCGAGCCTTTCCGTGTTTTGCCTGTTCCCGAGTTCTCTCATTGGCTCGGAGGCGAGAAGGCGTTTGAATCCCTGATGTGCAGGAACGACAATTCTTTCATTGTCTCAGATCAGTTCATGTCCCGAGAACATCAGAGTCACTCTCCCGGCCTCTTCAACAAGGGGACGGTGTCTGCACTGTCTCTACTCAGTCGGACAGTTCATCTTTCATTCTCCTCTAAATCCGCTTCCCAAAGAGTTTCTAAAGATTCACAAAGCTGGAGACTGGGATTTCTGTTTTGCTTCATGAACATTTTTCCATTTCCTAACTGACAATATTTTGCCAAAATCTCTTCCCAATTGTATGCCTTGAGTCATGTCCAGGGATGAGGAATTTCCATTTTGGGGAGACATTCCCAAGGTTGGGAATGTTCGCTTTGGAGCAAAGAAGGTTAACTGGAGATTTCCTGGGGCTGTTGGTAATGATGGGAGAAGAAGCGGTGGGAATGGGCAGATTAATGATCAGAAGAATCAATTGCCACTGACCAGAGTCAGTTACCAGAGGACAGGGATTGAAGTTCTTGAATGAAAAGCAGCACTTGTGCCTAATAAACACAGAGAATACTGCAGAAAGCCAACAGGTCGAGCAGCATCTGGTGAAAGGTAAACAGAGCTGACGTTGTGAGGCTGGTACGTTGTTTGTTCAGAACCCGAGGTTCCTGCATGGCAATCAATTCCCAGACATGAGAAAACAGGACTTTATTGAGACGGGTTTTGTGAAGTTTGTGCGATAATGTAACCAACAGGAAGTCATTTAAAATCGCCAGCGAAGAAAGCATAGTCAGCAGGTTACCACCCTGGGCGGGGGAGCCCCAAAGGATCTCTACGCCAACACCTTAAGTGTTCGGCCACAACTACACGCCCAAGGTTGTGGTGTAAATTTCTCATGGAATGGTTCTAACAGGAAAGGTGAGTATTGGGCTTGTCCTGTCCGCGCCATAGCCCCAACGTATCCTGTTCCCCTGGATTTGATCAGGACAGAGGAGGCTGATGGGAGATCGAACTGATCTACACACATTGATGAGGGATAGAGCGGATGGGAAGGATCCATTCCCATGCATAGGGAGATTAATAATCAGTACCGAAAATAAGGAGCCACTTCAAGAAATTTGGGGTTCATTCAGCAAAGCTAATGTAGAACTGTTCACAGAAAATTGTGATCAAAGTCTTCTCGAGTTATTTTGATGAGAAGTGTTAATGATGCTAATACAATCGATAGGATGAACGGAGATTGGTAAATGTATTTGGTGACCGTTCTGTTCTAGCCCTGTGAGCGAAACCTGGATCTGAAGGAATAAAAGGGACATTAACAACATCGATCTGAAATTGGATACGTGAGACAAGAAGCAGAGCCATCATTAACAGTTGGCTTTTGAACTGGAGAAGGTTTCTCGTGAAATTAGCTTGAGGCTTGAGGTATGTAAGGTCAAGATAATTTAGGTGAAACACGGAAACGCTATCCTCATTAGCAGACAGTGAAAGGATTACAAGACGCAAATTAAACATTTTCTACAAGTGATACAGTGGACTGGGAAGATAAGTATTATAAACTGTGACCAACAAAGTTCTGGAGCACAACACTTACATTCAAAGACCGAAAACATCCAGGTCCTGATTAATCAGATTGTATTGTGGTGCTTTTCTGCAAAACATCCACTTGCAATGTCCTACAAAAGAGTGACAAAACCCATCCCTCTCAGCCCAGGATAGAAAATCCGAACCGATGAACGTTTGCTGATTTTCTGAAGATTCACAAAGCTAAGACTGGGTTTTGGTGATTGTTTCCTTTCCACTCCCAGGAGCCGCAGTGGTTGAGGCGTTGAGTTGGGGAAAGTAAAATGTGCCCGTGAGCAGCGTGTGGGGCTATTTCAGCTTCCCCTCATCTGACAGCGCTGTGACTTGACTCCGATGTTCTCAGGGACATTGACTGACGTGAGACAGTGAAAAGATTCTCATTCCCGCAGATCGGGAATTCAAACGGTATGCCGGCTTCAGGACAATGAGAAAGATTAATTGGGGTGTGTGAAGAAACTGTGAGCTGCATTTCAAACAGATAGGTGGAGTCAGATGCGTCATCCATTGCGCCCAGGCCCTGTGCGTATCTAACGCCACCTTGCTGCAGAGTTCTGACGTTAATACGGACATGCGCAGCAATGGGAACTTTCACAAGGTGAACAACCAAAGATAATCACCGTCACTGATTCCCTTCCACAGGCCCAACTTTGTGAAGCAGTATCTTTCAATGGCAAAGGAAACATCCTTGGCCTCAGGTGCCTGCTTCATTTCGATCACGATTTCATGCCCCTCACTGTTCTCGTCTCATTTCCAAACACTTTGCTCATAGCCTCAAACGAAGCCCTGCGGATATCTGCTTGTTCCACCCGAACAGGCAGTGGGTTGCAGATTCCCACCAATCCCAATGTGAGTGAAATATTTCTGTCCCTCCACTGATTTGAATCTTAAAGAAGAAGCCGGGACCAAGATCCCTTGCTTTTCCACGACATTTCTTATTTTGTAGTCGGCAGGGTTCACACCTGCGTGGGGAAACCGCAATGGATTTCAAGTCCATCGCATTAACCAGTCAGCCCACCAATACAGAACCACACTGACAGCTTCACTTCCCAGGTCTGTCTGCCTGTGGAGCTGAGAAAGAGTGACTCATCGCAGAGTTTGTTTGAATCCAATCACTTCACAGTGATTCGAAAGGGATAAATATCTGCACATGGCGAGTCTAGGTGTTTCATCCCAAAAGATGAAATGAACTTTCAGTTAAAAAGAAAACTAGAAATTGCAGGAGGAACTGAACAGGTCAGGCAATATCTGTGGAAAGAGAATCAGAGTCAACATTTCAGAATTCCGTTTTCTCCAGCAGTTTCTCTTTTTGTCTCGGACTCTCAGCATCCGCAGTCCTTTACGTTAGAGATTAAATAAATTATGAAACCCCTTTGTGCTCCCTCAGTGGAGAAAATTTCCGTTTGGGGAACATTTTCCTGATCCCATTAAAAACCAGAAACTTCGCAGCTGGAAGGAGAGCAACAAACACGCCGCCCCTGGGTGGGCTCGAACCACCAACCTTTCAGTTAACAGCCGAACGCGCTGACCAATTGCGCCACAGAGACAGGCGACGGCGCTGGCCGCATCATCGCTTAGGGGAGGCTATTAGCGAATTCATAATTCATCCTATTCCGCCTAGAATTACAATTGTCGTCTATTAGTTTTGCTTTTCCATAATAAAGCCTGGGACATTCATTGTGGAGATACCGGGGACAGTCTTCAGACACATCCATGTCACTCGGACCTAGCTTTCTTACTCCGGGGCCGTCGCCCTTCGAGCCTTTCCGTGTTTTGCCTGTTCCCGAGTTCTCTCATTGGCTCGGAGGCGAGAAGGGGTTTGAATTCCTGATGTGCAGGAACGGCAATTCTTTCAATGTCTCAGATCAGTTCATGACCCGAGAACATCAGAGTCAATCTCCCGGCCTCTTCAACAAGGGGACGGTGTCTGCACTGTCTCTGCTCAGTCGGACAGTTCATCTTTCATTCCCCTCTAAATCCGCTTCCCAAAGAGTTTCTAAAGATTCACAAAGCTGGAGACTGGGATTTCTGTTTTGCTTCATGAACATTTTTCCATTTCCTAACTGACAATATTTTGCCAAAATCTCTTCCCAATTGTATGCCTTGAGTCATGTCCAGGGATGAGGAATTTCCATTTTGGGGAGACATTCCCAAGGTTGGGAATGTTCGCTTTGGAGCAAAGAAGGTTAACTGGAGATTTCCTGGGGCTGTTGGTAATGATGGGAGAAGAAGCGGTGGGAATGGGCAGATTAATGATCAGAAGAATCAATTGCCACTGACCAGAGTCAGTTACCAGAGGACAGGGATTGAAGTTCTTGAATGAAAAGCAGCACTTGTGCCTAATAAACACAGAGAATACTGCAGAAAGCCAACAGGTCGAGCAGCATCTGGTGAAAGGTAAACAGAGCTGACGTTGTGAGGCTGGTACGTTGTTTGTTCAGAACCCGAGGTTCCTGCATGGCAATCAATTCCCAGACATGAGAAAACAGGACTTTATTGAGACGGGTTTTGTGAAGTTTGTGCGATAATGTAACCAACAGGAAGTCATTTAAAATCGCCAGCGAAGAAAGCATAGTCAGCAGGTTACCACCCTGGGCGGGGGAGCCCCAAAGGATCTCTACGCCAACACCTTAAGTGTTCGGCCACAACTACACGCCCAAGGTTGTGGTGTAAATTTCTCATGGAATGGTTCTAACAGGAAAGGTGAGTATTGGGCTTGTCCTGTCCGCGCCATAGCCCCAACGTATCCTGTTCCCCTGGATTTGATCAGGACAGAGGAGGCTGATGGGAGATCGAACTGATCTACACACATTGATGAGGGATAGAGCGGATGGGAAGGATCCATTCCCATGCATAGGGAGATTAATAATCAGTACCGAAAATAAGGAGCCACTTCAAGAAATTTGGGGTTCATTCAGCAAAGCTAATGTAGAACTGTTCACAGAAAATTGTGATCAAAGTCTTCTCGAGTTATTTTGATGAGAAGTGTTAATGATGCTAATACAATCGATAGGATGAACGGAGATTGGTAAATGTATTTGGTGACCGTTCTGTTCTAGCCCTGTGAGCGAAACCTGGATCTGAAGGAATAAAAGGGACATTAACAACATCGATCTGAAATTGGATACGTGAGACAAGAAGCAGAGCCATCATTAACAGTTGGCTTTTGAACTGGAGAAGGTTTCTCGTGAAATTAGCTTGAGGCTTGAGGTATGTAAGGTCAAGATAATTTAGGTGAAACACGGAAACGCTATCCTCATTAGCAGACAGTGAAAGGATTACAAGACGCAAATTAAACATTTTCTACAAGTGATACAGGGGACTGGGAAGATAAGTATTATAAACTGTGACCAACAAAGTTCTGGAGCACAACACTTACATTCAAAGACCGAAAACATCCAGGTCCTGATTAATCAGATTGTATTGTGGTGCTTTTCTGCAAAACATCCACTTGCAATGTCCTACAAAAGAGTGACAAAGCCCATCCCTCTCAGCCCAGGATAGAAAATCCGAACCGATGAACGTTTGCTGATTTTCTGAAGATTCACAAAGCTAAGACTGGGTTTTGGTGATTGTTTCCTTTCCACTCCCAGGAGCCGCAGTGGTTGAGGCGTTGAGTTGGGGAAAGTAAAATGTGCCCGTGAGCAGCGTGTGGGGCTATTTCAGCTTCCCCTCATCTGACAGCGCTGTGACTTGACTCCGATGTTCTCAGGGACATTGACTGACGTGAGACAGTGAAAAGATTCTCATTCCCGCAGATCGGGAATTCAAACGGTATGCCGGCTTCAGGACAATGAGAAAGATTAATTGGGGTGTGTGAAGAAACTGTGAGCTGCATTTCAAACAGATAGGTGGAGTCAGATGCGTCATCCATTGCACCCAGGCCCTGTGCGTATCTAACGCCACCTTGCTGCAGAGTTCTGACGTTAATACGGACATGCGCAGCAATGGGAACTTTCACAAGGTGAACAACCAAAGATAATCACCGTCACTGATTCCCTTCCACAGGCCCAACTTTGTGAAGCAGTATCTTTCAATGGCAAAGGAAACATCCTTGGCCTCAGGTGCCTGCTTCATTTCGATCACGATTTCATGCCCCTCACTGTTCTCGTCTCATTTCCAAACACTTTGCTCATAGCCTCAAACGAAGCCCTGCGGATATCTGCTTGTTCCACCCGAACAGGCAGTGGGTTGCAGATTCCCACCAATCCCAATGTGAGTGAAATATTTCTGTCCCTCCACTGATTTGAATCTTAAAGAAGAAGCCGGGACCAAGATCCCTTGCTTTTCCACGACATTTCTTATTTTGTAGTCGGCAGGGTTCACACCTGCGTGGGGAAACCGCAATGGATTTCAAGTCCATCGCATTAACCAGTCAGCCCACCAATACAGAACCACACTGACAGCTTCACTTCCCAGGTCTGTCTGCCTGTGGAGCTGAGAAAGAGTGACTCATCGCAGAGTTTGTTTGAATCCAATCACTTCACAGTGATTCGAAAGGGATAAATATCTGCACATGGCGAGTCTAGGTGTTTCATCCCAAAAGATGAAATGAACTTTCAGTTAAAAAGAAAACTAGAAATTGCAGGAGGAACTGAACAGGTCAGGCAATATCTGTGGAAAGAGAATCAGAGTCAACATTTCAGAATTCCGTTTTCTCCAGCAGTTTCTCTTTTTGTCTCGGACTCTCAGCATCCGCAGTCCTTTACGTTAGAGATTAAATAAATTATGAAACCCCTTTGTGCTCCCTCAGTGGAGAAAATTTCCGTTTGGGGAACATTTTCCTGATCCCATTAAAAACCAGAAACTTCGCAGCTGGAAGGAGAGCAACAAACACGCCGCCCCTGGGTGGGCTCGAACCACCAACCTTTCAGTTAACAGCCGAACGCGCTGACCAATTGCGCCACAGAGACAGGCGACGGCGCTGGCCGCATCATCGCTTAGGGGAGGCTATTAGCGAATTCATAATTCATCCTATTCCGCCTAGAATTACAATTGTCGTCTATTAGTTTTGCTTTTCCATAATAAAGCCTGGGACATTCATTGTGGAGATACCGGGGACAGTCTTCAGACACATCCATGTCACTCGGACCTAGCTTTCTTACTCCGGGGCCGTCGCCCTTCGAGCCTTTCCGTGTTTTGCCTGTTCCCGAGTTCTCTCATTGGCTCGGAGGCGAGAAGGGGTTTGAATTCCTGATGTGCAGGAACGGCAATTCTTTCAATGTCTCAGATCAGTTCATGACCCGAGAACATCAGAGTCAATCTCCCGGCCTCTTCAACAAGGGGACGGTGTCTGCACTGTCTCTGCTCAGTCGGACAGTTCATCTTTCATTCCCCTCTAAATCCGCTTCCCAAAGAGTTTCTAAAGATTCACAAAGCTGGAGACTGGGATTTCTGTTTTGCTTCATGAACATTTTTCCATTTCCTAACTGACAATATTTTGCCAAAATCTCTTCCCAATTGTATGCCTTGAGTCATGTCCAGGGATGAGGAATTTCCATTTTGGGGAGACATTCCCAAGGTTGGGAATGTTCGCTTTGGAGCAAAGAAGGTTAACTGGAGATTTCCTGGGGCTGTTGGTAATGATGGGAGAAGAAGCGGTGGGAATGGGCAGATTAATGATCAGAAGAATCAATTGCCACTGACCAGAGTCAGTTACCAGAGGACAGGGATTGAAGTTCTTGAATGAAAAGCAGCACTTGTGCCGAATAAACACAGAGAATACTGCAGAAAGCCAGTATTGTGAGGCCGGTACTTTGTTTGTTCAGAACTGGAGTTTCCTGCATGGCAATCAATTCCCAGACATGAGAACATTCTTTTCTTTTTCCACAAAATTGAAAGCACCATCCCACCCCCTCTCACCCCTCTATTCTCACTCCGCTCAAACTAATTCTCCCGATGGTACTGATTCAGGATCTTACAGAGACCGAAAAGTGAAAACATCAAGACAGACATCTTTGAATTTTGGATACATCCACCTGAAAGTTAGTATCTTTCACGACATCTAGGAGTGAGTAAGTCTGATTTTGGGAAGCAAAAAAAAGTGTCAATTCAGGATGAACCTTCAATGCAGCTTCTTGAGAAACAACCAGACACGAAATGGTTAACATCTGGGGAGGTGGAAGTGGGGAGATGGGGGAAATGAGATATCAAGGCATTGGCATCGACACCAGACAGAAACTGAACATACAGGCATGGCAAACATTACGGGCAAGCCAGGGTCATAGAGATACACAGCACAAAAACAGGTCCTTCAGTCCAACTCATCCGTGCCGACCAGAGAGCCTAAGTTAATCTCGTCTCATTTACCAGCACTTGGCCCATATCCCTCTGAACTCTGTCAGAATGGGCAGTGGTTCAGTCCTGGCAGTGACCCACAGCAGTTTCACCAGCAGAATCAGATTGTTGGGAGCACTGGTGTGCCCGCTGGTGCTTCTGCAAGGTGCAGAATGATGAGAACCTCCGCCTGCACTCGGGGCAGGTGAACGGCCTCTCCCCGGTATGGCCCCGCCTGTGCCTCAGCAGGTAGGAGGAATTGCTGAAGGCCTTCCCGCACTCTGGGCAGGGGAAGGGCCTCTACCCGGTATGGACCCGAAGATGGGATTCCTGGGTAAAGCCGTTCCTGCACTTGAGGCAGAAGAACGGCCTCTCCCCGGTGTGGACCCGCTGGTGTCTCAGCAGGGCAGAGGTATCGTTGAAGGCCTTCCCGCACTTGGCGCAGCTGAAGGGCTTCTCCAATATGTGGACCCGGCGGTGGGTCAGCAGGACAGAGGAATAGCTGAAGGCCTTCCTGCATTCGGGGCAGGAGAATGGCGTTTCGCCTGTGTGACCTGCTGGTGCCTCTGCAGAAAGTAGGAACTGCTGAAGGCCTTCCCGCAGTTGGGACATCTGAAGGGCCTCTCCCCCGTGTAGACCCCCTGGTGCCTCAGTAGGCGGGAGGAATTGCTGAAGCCCATTCCGCACTCGGGGCAGGGGAAAGGCCTCTCGCCCTTGTGGACCCGCTGGTGCCTCTGCAGTACAGAGGAATTGCTGAAGGTCTTCCCGCACTCAGGGCAGGAGAACAGTCTCACCCCGGTGTTACTGCGCCCATGAGGCTCCAGGTCAGATGGGAAACGGAAGCCTTTCCCACAGTCGCCACACTTCCATGGTTTCTCCACGGGACGGGATTCCTTAGATTTCTCCATGACCGAAGCTTCAGCTGCACTCAAACGCGTGTACAGCACCTCCCTGCCGTGAATTTCTCTTCCCAGTCTGTATAACATTTTCTGGCTTCACAACCAAAGTGCTGCAACAATAGGGTCTCTCTTCCAGTCTCACTGATGCTGAAAACGTACTGAAACAGGAACCAAAAAGCTTGGATCCTTCTCACAGAATCATAGTCGAAAATTGTTATAGTCCCAATGGATTCAGTGACTGTCAGACATTGACGTGAAATTGAGGATTGCAAATGCTCGAGAGTCAAAGTGCAATGCTGGAAAATCACAGCAGATCAGGCAGCATCCGACGAGCAGCAGAGTCAATGTTTCAGGCAAAGCCCTTCATCTATTGATATTGAACCTTCCGTCTTCAGATCTTCAAATAATCTGGAAAAAGAGATCACCAAAATCATCACTGTCAGTCCAGGTTAGAAATTCCAAACAAGCAATTCTACTTTCCGCAGAACATTCTTTTCTTTTTCCACCATCCCACCCCCTCTCACCCCTCTATTCTCACCACACTCAAACTAATTCTCCCGATGGTACTGATTCAGGATCTTACAGAGACCGAAAAGTGAAAACATCAAGACAGACATCTTTGAATTTTGGATACATTCACCTGAAAGTTAGTATCTTTCACGACATCTAGGAGTGAGTAAGTCTGATTTTGGGAAGCAAAAAAAGGTGTCAATTCAGGATGAACCTTCAATGCAGCTTCTTGAGAAACAACCAGACACGAAATGGTTAACATCTGGGGAGGTGGAAGTGGGGAGATGGGGGAAATGAGATATCAAGGCATTGGCATCGACACCAGACAGAAACTGAACATACAGGCATGGCAAACATTACGGGCAAGCCAGAGTCATAGAGATACACAGCACAAAAACAGGTCCTTCAGTCCAACTCATCCGTGCCGACCAGAGAGCCTAAATTAATCTCGTCTCATTTACCAGCACTTGGCCCATATCCCTCTGAACTCTTCCTATTCATATACCCATCCAGATGCCTTTTGAATGTTATAATTGGACCTACATCCACCACATCCTCCGGCAGATCATTCCTTACACTTGCCTCCCTCACCCCAAACATATTACACTCCTTTTCGGGACTTCTGCCATCCCAGGGAAATGACCTTGTCTATTTACCCTATCCATACTTCTCATGACTCTATAAATGTCTGCAAGGTCATCCCCTCAGCCTCTGGTATACCGGGGAAAACACTGCGTTTACTTTTGGGTTCACACTCACTGAACCTTTCTCCCGTGTAAAACATTGTTTCCCTCCCCAACACTGTCCAGGGAAAAGCCAAGAGTGCTGAGACTCTGGAGTTGGGGGAATGCCACGTAGAATTCCTACAATGTGGAACACGCCATTCAGCCCAACAAGTCCACACTGACCATCCAAAGTGTAACCCATGCAGACACATTCCCCTATCCCATTACTCGACATTTACTGTAAACTGTGGGCCCATTTAGTATGGCCACTTCAGCCGAAACTGCACATTGTTAGATTTAGGAGGAAAACAGAGCACCCGGAGGAAACCCACGCAGACATAGCCGGGAGAATAGGCAAACTCCACACAGACAGTCGCCCCAAGGCTGGAATCGAACGCGACTCCTTGGTGCGGTAATACAGCAGTGCTAACTACTGATCCATCGTGCGACCTATGTGCACAAAAAGAGGTGGGGATTGGGAACTTTGTTAATTGTACCACACAGTGGATCGTTGAGTAAGGTTAAATCTCACGGGATCCAGGGAGAGCTAACCAACTGGTTACAAAATTTAGAAGCGCATTGTTGTAGATGCTGGAATCCTTCCTGAAAACAACAAATGCTGGAGATCACAGTGGGTCAGGCAGCGCTGTGCTACACCATGACTGGATAGTGTGGATGTGGAGATGATGTTTCCACTAGGTGAAGGGTTGAGGATGCCAAGTCATTGAGAGCATTTAAGACCGAGATAGGTTCTTGATTAGGAAGGGGTCAAGAGGTATGAGGAGAGGGCAGCAGAATGGGATGGAGAAACATATCAACCATGATCGACTGGTGGAGCAGACTCGATGGGCCAAATGGCCTCATCCTGCTCCTGTATATTATGGTCTTAAAGCTTGGCAGATGTCTTAAGGGGTTCTCACAAACTATTTCAGAATCCTGAAGAGGAGTTGTTGGACTCGAAACTTTAACCCCGCTTTCTCTCCACATATGCTTTCAGTCCTGCTGAGTTTTTCCAGTGTTGTCAGTTTTTGTTTCAGTTTTCCAGCATCCACAGTTCTTTGTCTTATTTATCATAGTTATATCATATCATATTTATCTTGCCCTTCCCAAGTGTCTGGAACTTCATCTCCCTGATCTACAAACTGTTCACTTACCCTAGAAATGACCACTACCTCCTTATCAGAGTAGACCCTTTTGCTACAAAATGGTTGTTCAAATCTGTGACCAAAATAATTGCATTCGTAATTACTTACACCAGGGACTCTCAATATCTCAGACAAGAACACAGCCAGATTGTTTCAAACAGAACATTTATGTGATTTGATACAATTCCCTATTCCATACTTTACCAGCATGTTGCTGGAATGGAGGGTTTGAGTTAAGACGAAGCTGGGACATTTTTCCAACGGAGCCTAGCAGGTTGAGAGAGAACTTTATAGAGATTTTTAAAATCAGGAGAGGTATAGATAAGGTGTCATTTCCAGGAGGCTCAGAATATTTTATTGCTCCAGAAGGTGTTAAAGGGGGTCAAAGCTTCAGCAGAAATCAAACAGAGCTGAGGACAAACAACATCTAACTCTGTGTGAACAGGGAGACCAGAGGACAGAGAAATCATGACCTGAAATCCGAGCTGACACCAGACTACCATGTTATCAGTGCTTTGATTAGCAGTGCCCACCCTCTACCTTTACGGAGCTTCCCACTCGACTTGAATGCCACGTATCCCCTCGATATTCCGGATCCAATCCTTGACATTCTGAAGCCATATCTCTGTAAGGAGTCTCAGATCATAATTAATCTCTTCAACGAGTGCAGTCAATTAATTCGCTTTGGTTACAATGCAGCACACATTCACATACTGAGCTTTTAGTTTTATTTTTTTGTGATGGTTAGAATCCAGTTTTGATTGCTAGCACATTTGTTCTCCTTGTCCCTTTCAATCATTCTCTGGTGTTTGGTTTCCACATCAATACATTGCTCACTGGCCTTGATTTGGATTGGCCATGCTAAATTGCCCAGTGTCCAGGGATGTGCAGGTTAGGTGGGTTAGCCATGGGAAACGCAGGGTTATAGTTTCAAAGTAATAGAAGGAGTAGGCCATTTGGCCCATCGACCCTGCTCCGCCATTCATTAAAATCATGGCTGATCTATCAATCATCTCAGCTCCTCCTACTTGCATTATCCCAACTACCCTTAATTCCCCTACCACGCAAAAACCCATCCAACAGTGTCTTAATGAAGCTGCCTCTACTGCTTCCTTGAGCACAGAATTCCATAGATGTACCGCCCTCTGGGACAAGCAGCTCCTCCTCATCTCTGTCCGAATTCTACTGCCCCCTAATCTTGCAGCCAAGTCTCACCCACCAGCAGAAAAGACGTGATGGGGTGGTGATGGTGGAGTGGTTGGGAGGTGTATCTGGGGTGGTGTGTGTTTGGAGGGCTCAGTGTGTACTTGATGGCCTGAATGGCCTGCTTCCACACTGTTGGGATTCAATGATATACTGCAGTTATGTTTGCCCCAGATCACAGCACCCAGAATGTCCCGTCTTCTACAAATCAAAAGACTAGCCCCACCCTGCCCTCTTGTATGTGTGTTATCGAAATACTTAATCATTTCTAGTGAATACAGCCCACACCTGCTGCTGCTGCAAGTAACCTTTACAATGCTGAAGAAACAATGCAATACCTGCAGTACTAAAAATTGTAAGGCTTCTAACCCTTCACTAGGCTCCCTGCTCAGCACACTGTACTTACTGCCGGTAAAACTTAAAACACTTCATCCCCACAGTGCAATGAATTTCCACTTTCTAACAAAATCCTGGATGTACTCACTCACCCAGCTTCTGTCTCACAAATGGAAGATTTCTGCTCCTCGTAAGGGCAAAACATCTTTGAAAGCTGCTTCTGAATGTCCACTCTTCACAACGACACTTCTGCTTTCACCAAAGATCATTAGAGTCATGCAGCACGGAAACAGACACATCGTCCAACTCGTCCGTGCCAACCAGGTATCCAAAATTAATCTTGTCCCATTTGCCAGCATTTGGCCCATAACCCTCTCAAGCCTTCCTATTCATATACCCATCCAGATGCCTTTCAATATTGTAATTGAACTAGCCTCCATCATTATCTTTGGCAGCTCGTTCCATGCACACATCACCCTCTGCATGAAAATGCTGCCCCTCAGGTCCCTTTAAAGTCTTCCACCCTCACCTCAAACTGAAACTCACGACTTTCGGACTCCCATATCCTGGGGAAAAGATCTCTGGTATTCATCCTATGCATGCCCCTTATAAACTTCGAATGGTCACAGACGCTCCAGGGAATACAGCCCCAGCCTATTCAGCCTCTCCCTGTAGCTCAAACCCTCTAACTCTGGCAACAACCTCCTAAATCTTTTCCTAGCCCTTCAAAGTTACACAACACCTTTCCGACAGCAGGGAAACCAGAACTGAGTGCGGTATTTCAAAAGTCACCACTTCCTCTGGCAGTTCATTCAATAAACGTACCATCCTCTGCGTGAAAAAGTTGCCCCTTAGATCTCTTTTGTATCTTTCCCCTCTAACGCTCAACCCATGCCCTCTCGTTCTGGACTCCCCCACCCCAGGGAAAAGACTTTGTCTATTTATCCTATCTATGCCCCTCATGATTTTATGCATATACAGTTACAACGTTTAAAAGACATTTGGATAAGTACATGAATACGAGAGGTTCGAAGGTTTATGGGCCAAACACTGGTAGGTGGGACGAGTTTAGTTTGAGATCATACTCAGCATGGACTGGTTGGATGAAGGGTCTGTTCAGTGCTGTCTGATCTAGGACTGGCCTGTACTGGTCTTAAACCCATTTTCTTACCTCCCCCATAACCATCCACATCTTTATCGTTCAAAACTCCGATTAACTTAGCCTTGAATATGTTCAATGTAGAATGGGGAAGAGGTTTTGGCAAAATATTGTCGGTTGGCAGGTGGAAAAATGTTCAGGAAGTAAAACAGAAATCCCAGTCTCCAGCTTTGTGAGTCTTTAGAAACTCTTTGGGAAGTGGAATTAGAGGAGAATGAAGGAATGAACTGTCCGACTGAGCAGAGACAGTCCAGACACCGTCCCCTTGTTTAAGAGGCCGGGAGATTGACTCTGATATTCTCGGGACATGAACTGATCTGAGACATTGAAAGAATTCTCTGCACATCAGGAATTTAAACCTCTTCTCGACTCGGGACCAATGAGAAAATACGGGAAGAGGCAATACACTGAAAGGCTCGGAGGGCGATGTCCCCGGTGTAAAAGGGCTAGTTCCTCGTGACATGGATGTGCCTGCAGATGGTGGGATCAGACTGTCCCCATGTCTCCACTACGAATGTCCAAGGCTTTATTATGGATAAGTAAAACTGACAGAAGACAATGGTAATTCTGGGCGGGTCATGTTGAATTATGAATTGAATAGCAGCTTTCTCAAAGAGACTGTGCATGCGCTTTTCGGGTCTGTCTCTGTGGCGCAATTGGTCAGCGCGTTCGGCTGTTAACTGAAAGGTTGGTGGTTCGAGACCACCCAGAGACGGAATGCTTGCTATTCTCGCTTTTACCGCTTTCTTGGCTGCGCGTTTTTAATGGTGTCAGGAAAATGTTTCTCGAACGGAAATCTTCTCCACTGAGGAAGCACAGAGGGGTTTCTGAATTGACTGAATTTCTAACATAAAAGACTGTGGATGCTGACAGTCCGAGACAGAAAGAGAAACTGCTGGAGAAACTCAGCAGGTTTGGCTGTACCTGGATAAGGAAACAAAAAGAGTTCTCAAAAAGGTTTTCTCTGATTCTCTTTCCACAAATGCTGCCTGACCTGCTGAGTTGCTCCTGCAATTTCCGGTTTTGTTTTTAACTGAATGTCCATGTCATCTTTCGGGATGAAACACCCAGACTCGCCATTTGCAGATATTTAACCCTTTCGAAACCCTGTGAAGTGATTGGATTCAAACAAACTCTGCAATGATTCACTCTTTCACAACTCCACAGGCAGAGAGACCTGGGAAATGAAGCTGTCAGTGTGGTTCTGTATTGGTGGGCCGAGTGGTGAATGCGATGGACATCAAAACCATTGCGGTTTCCCCACGCAGGTGTGAACCCTGCCGACTACAGTTGAGAACTACCGTCAGAAAGAAAGGGAGATTGCTAAGACGGCTTTTTTTAAAGATGCAAATCAGTGGAGGAGTTGAAATATTTCAATCACATTGGGACTGGTCGGGAATCTGCAACCCACTGCCTGACAGGGTGGAATAAGCAGATTACCACAGAGCTGCTTTTGAGGATATGAGCCAAGCATTTGGAAATGAGACGAGAACAGTGAGGGGCATGAAGTCGTGATCGAAATGAAGCAGGCACCTGAGGATTAATGTGTTTTATTTGCCAGTGAAAGATACTGCTTCACAAAGTTGGGACTATGGAAGGGAAGCAACGACGGTGATTATCTTTGGCTGTTCACATTGTGAATGTTCCCATTGCTGCGCATGTCCGTGTTAACGTCAGAACTCTGCAGCATGGCGGGGACAGGTACGCTCAGTGCCAGGGGCGCAATGGATGACGCATCTGACTCCACCTACCTGTTTGAAATGCAGCTCACAGCTTCTTCACACACCCCAATTATTCTTTCTCATTGTCCTGAAGCTGGCATAAGGTTTGAATTCCTGATCTGCAGGAACGAGACTCTTTTCACTGTCTCGCGTCAGTAAATGTCCCTGAGAACATCAGAGTCACGTCACAGCGCTGTCAGAGGAGGAGAAGCTGCTCATGCGCACATTTCACTTTCCCCACTTTCCCCAACTCACAGTCCCAACCACTGCGGCTCCTGGGAGTGGAAAGGGAACAAACACCAAAACCCAGTCTCAGCTTTGTAAATCTTCAGGAAATAAGAAAACTGTTCATCCCTTCGGATCTTTCATCGTGGGCTGACAGCGTTGATTTTAAATGGCTGTCCAGTCAATGCCGATTCGTTTTGGCTGAAAAAAATCTTCCTTATCTCATTCCAGCATTTCTTGCCACAGAGAACTGTACGGCAGAGTTCATGTATATATTTCCTTGTATGGTATTTTGTTAATAACATTCGTTTGCTGGTTGTTTTTATCGGGTATTTCAGGTTCATTAGCCGCTGTTCAAGTGTGTTGGTAGGTTTGTGGGCTACCATGATGCTGAGAGGGTTGAGTTGTCTGGACACCATTTCACAGATGTCTTTAATGTAAAGTAATGTGGCTCGGGTTTCTGCAGACGTTGTGTCTGCATGTGTCAGTTTGTTGATGTGAAATCGGTACACTGGGTTTATTGGTTCGGCAAAAGTGAGGACTGCAGATGCTGGAAACCAGAGTTTAGATCAAAGTGGTGCTGGAAAAGCACAGCAGGTCAGACAGCTTCCGAGGAGCAGGAAAATCGCCGTTTCTGGCAAAAGCCCTTCATCCGGAATAAAGGCAGCACGCCTCCAGGATAGAGAGATAAATTGGGGGTTGCTGGGCCGAAGGTAGCAAAGAGTACAATAGGTGAATGGGGGTGGGGATGGAGGTGACAGGTCAGAGAAGAGGGTGGAGCGGATAGGTGGGAAGGGAGATTGGCAGGTAGGATAGGTCATGAGTACAGAGCTGAGCTGCAAGGTTGGAACTGAGGTAAGGTGGAGGTAGGGGTAATGAGGAAACTGGTGAAGTCCGCATTGATGGCCTGGGATTGAATTTATCCGAGGCGGAAGATGAGGCGTTCATCCCCCAGGAATCGCGTGGGGAGGGAGCGGCGATGGAGGAGGCCCAGGACCTGCATGTCCTCGGCAGAGTTGGAGGGGGGTTGAAATGTTGTTCCATAGGGCGATGGGGTTGATTGGTGTGGGTGTCCTGGTGATGTTCCCTCAAGCTCTGTGACTTGACTCTGCGAGGAGTCGCCAGTCTCCCCAATGTAGAGGAGACCGCATCAGGAGCAATGGATACAAGAAATGACATTGGTGGATGCACAGGTGAAAGCCTTCTCACGACCATGGCACGGATTTGATTTCCGAGCAGGGAAGAAATTTTCAGTCGAACTGTCAGCCCCCTCAGCCTCTCCCTGGTGGTCTAGTGGTTAGGATTCGGCGCTTTCTCCGCTGCGGCCTGGGCTCGATTCCCGGTCAGGGAAGCAATTCTCATGGGGTTTATAGGTTGCCCGTTCTTCTTAAAAGCGCTGCACAGTTATTTATTGATCTTCGTAGTTCCTGGATGCTGCAGTGTGTAGTGGCTCGTTGAAATAGTGTCCTGATTCAGATGTGTTTGTATGTGTAGGGGTGATTGCTTCTGTCGTTAAGTTCTTGGTTTGCGTGCGTTGTTTTCCTGTAGAGGCTGTTTTGAATTTACCATTGACTATTCGCTCTACTGTGACATCTAGAAATGGCACTTTGTTGTTGTTCTCCTCTTTTGTGAATTTTATGCCAGTAAGGAGATTGTTGATGGTGTTGTAGGTTTCCTGTAATTTGTTTCATTTTCTGATGACAAAAGTGTCATCGCTGTAGCGGACCCAAAGTTTGGGTTGGATCGTTGGAAGGGCTGTTTGTTCGAGTCTCTGCATTATTGCTTCTGCTAGGAATCCTGACACTGGTGGTTTCATGGGTGTTTCGTTGATTTGTTTGGAGGGCTTGTTACTGAATATGAAGTGGGTGGTAATGCACAGTTCCACGAGGTTAACAGTGCTATCTTTGCTGATGAAGTTGGTGCTGTGTTTGTGTCTTCGATTCGTCGAGTAGTGTCTTCAGTTTTCTTTGGCCACGTTGATGTTAATGAATGTGAACAGGGCTGTTATGTCAAAGGACAGCATTATTCCATCCTCTTCTATCTTAGTGTCTTTGGTGTTCAGGAATTCTTGGATGGAATAACTGGAGTGGCGTGAATCTTCGACTTGGTGTTTTAGTCTTCAGTGGATGCCTTTGACGAGTCTGTATATTGGTGTTCCAAGTAGTGAGACTCTGGCCTGAAGGGGGCTCCTGGTTTGAAGAGGAGGAGAACAACAACAAAGCGCCATACCTAGATGTCACAGTAGAGCGAACAGTCAATGGGGAACTTCAAACTAGCATCGACAGAAAAACAACACACACAAACCAAATACTTAACCACAGAAACAATCATCCCAACACCCACAAACGAAGCTGTATCAGGACATTATTTCAACGAGCCACTACACCCCGCAGCACAGAGAAACTACGAAGGAGAGAAGAGAAATACGTATATAGTGCATTTAAGGAGAACGGGTCCCCAATAAACCCAGTCCGCCGATTTCTCATTGATGCTTCCAAGCTGACTCTCAAAAATTCGGTTTGTCCCTCCATTCATTCCTGTTTGTTTTCTGTGGGGTTTGAAAGCTTTCGTAATCCTCTGACTGAGTATTTGAGTTGGGAAGTTATGTTGTGGCTGTAGAGGACATTGGTTAGACCACTTCTGGAATATTGTGTAATTCTGGTCTCTCGCCTATCAGAATGATATTGTGAAATTTGAAAGGGTTCTGAATCACCAATGGGTCCACAGAGGGGACGAGGCCCTTCTGCTGCCCTGAATGTGGGAAGGCCTTCAGTGATTCCTCTGCCTTGCTGACGCACGAGTTGGTCCACACCGGGGAAGGCTGTTCTCCAAACAAGTGCGAGATGGCCTTCAGCAGTTCTTCCCGCCTGCTGAGACACCAGTGGGTCCACATCGAGGAGAGGCCGTTCTCCTGCCCCGAATGTGGGAAGGCCTTGACACGCTCCTCCACACTGATGAATCACCAGCTGGTCCACACGGGGGAACGATGGCGGTGGCGGAGGCGGGGAGGCCATTCTGCTGCCCTGAGTGCGGGAAGGCCTTCAGCAATTCCTCCGCCCTACTGAAACACCAGTGTTTTCACACCGGGGAGAGGCCCTTCAGCTGGCCCGAGTGTGGGAATAGGTTCATGTTTTCCTCCAACTTGCGGAAGCACCAGCGGGGGCAGCAATCAGATCCCACTGGTGACGCTGCCTTGGGTTACCCCCCCAGGAATGAATCTCCTGACAGTGTGCAGTGGGAGAGTAGGTGGGATGTTTTTGTTTTCTGCTGGACTGCAATTGCCGCCCTTACACCCCACAACCACATCCCCATGGTAGCTCAGGGTTAGCACTGCTGCCTCATGGCACCAGGAACCCAGGAATAATTTCACACTTGGGGGTCTGTGTGCAATTTATGGAGGGTAGGAAAATGGATCTGAGTAGGTTACTCCTTCGGAAGATCAGTGCAGACGTGTTGGGCTGAAGAATATGTTTCACATTGTAGGAGTTCAACCATCCTATGAACTTTGCTTTCAGTGGACACTGCCGCTCATTGAGCCAGGGACTGCACATTGCCAAATGAAATGATCCAGAGAAACCTAAGACCGCAAGACCATCAAAGCAGAAGTTAGGCCATTCGGCCCGTCGACTCTTCTCTGCCATTCGTTCGTGACAAAAGTAGCGCAGATGAGATTAGCTTCAGTGTGGAAACAGGCCATTTGTCCCAACACGTCCACACCGACCCTCCGAAGAGTAACCCATCCAAACCCATTTCCCTCTGACTAATGTACCTAACTCTATGGGCAATTAAGCATGGCTCATCCACATGACCTGCACATCTTTGGTTTATGGAAGAAAGCAGGATCACCCACAGAAAACCCACACAGACACTGGGAGAAAGTGCAAACTCCTCACAGACAGCCAACCAAGGCTGGAATCAAACCTGAGCCCCTGGTGCTGTGAGGCTGCAGTGGTAACCACTGACCCACTACATATTGCACCCCGAAGTAGGCAAGCAGGAGGTTGGGAGAATACAGCAAGCCATGCAGCACCAGAATATGGAGTAGTCAGCGCTTTGGGTATTAACCCTTCTTCAGGACTGAAACGTTGACTTCTCTATGAGAAACGATTTACAGGAATGTTGTTGGGGTTTGGAGGATTTGAGCTGCATGGAGAGGCTGAATAGGCTGGGGCTGTTTTCACTGGAGCATCGGAGGCAGAGGAGTGACCTAATAGAGGTTACAAAATCATGAGGGGCATGGACAGGGTAATAGACAAGGTCTTTTCCCTGGGATGGGGGAGTCCAGAACTAGAGGATTAGGTTTAGGGTAAGAGATGAAATATATTAAAGGGACAACGTCTTCATGCACATGGTGGTAGATACATGAAATGAGCTGCCAGAGTATATGGGTCAGGTGCTGTCAAATGGGACTAGATTAATTTAGGATTTCAGGTCAGCATGGACAAGTTGGACCGAAGTGTCTGTTTCCATCCTGTACGTGTCTCTGACTACTGGTCCTGATGTAATTTTAAAATAGAGTCCAAGTAACTTTGAATAGTTCAATCTTGTTGCGCTCAACTCCTGAAAATTTTCAAATGAATCCCTCTGAGAGATACTGTTTAAACATGCTGAGTTGCACAAAGTATCCCATCAGGTTCAACACAAACCCAGAGTTGAAGAAGTCAGAAGTCAGAACACCAAGGGGACCAAAACTGATCACAATATTCCAGGTGCAACCTCATCAACGTCCTGGAAAACTACAACATAACTTGCCAACATCTGTACTCAATTCCCTAATTGATGAAGGCCAGTGTGCTGAAACCTTTCTTCACTGCCTTGTGTACCGATGTAATCAGGGATATAGGACCTACTTTTGAATGATCTACAATCCAGCTTATGGAGCACAGAAGCAGAGTAGTGCTGCGTGAGTGTGCTGGGCACATTACACAAAGGTCGGTGGGTCAAAACCGTGTAATGTCTCCGTGAGCTGCTTTCCTTTGCAAAGGTGCTCTGTTCTGGATCTTGATTTGCATTTACTTCTCAAAGCTTCTTCAGTGGAGGAGTGGCAGTGGCAGCTGGAGCCCAGAAGTTCAACAACCCCCCCAGAGCTGGAGGAAGATCCAAGCTCCAAGAAGCGGGGTGTAAGGCTGGGGGCTGGATTTGCTTAAGGCTTGTATCTATTAACTCATTTAAATGGTACCTACTGTATGGGGCTATGGTTTACATTAAAACCGGATGATCATATCAGAGTGTTTATATTTAGCAGTGGTAGCTGGTAAAATACACTCCCTGGAGGAGCACCTTCTATGATGCTGCATTTCTTGCCTTCTGCCCTTCCCCCATTTCTTATCTCCCATCTTGATTTTATGGTTTTTTGGTCAAATTTAATTTAATATTAATCAGACTTGGTATTCACTGTGTGCTATTAATTTGTTTCTTCGAATATTGTAAGTCAAAATTAATGCTGTAATTTCATTTCTGATGTCAGGGTTTGACATTGAATGTGCAGGTGTGAATACCAGTAAGTTGTGAAAATACGTCAAGAACTTGTGGTTTTTAACAAAAAGAGCAGTTCACTGATATTCATGGCATTGTCTCATTTGAGGGTGATGACTCAAATTTGACCAATAAACCGTTTCATGCAGTCACCCAATTTACTTAAAAATTTCTTTAATTTAATAAAATAAAATAACTCTGGCAGGCTACGGTTTATGCAATCTATTTATAAGATTATGCCCATTGCTCACAATATGATCTCATCCATTTTAGGGAAACTGGACGCCAACTAGTGGAACATTTCAGGGAACAACCCTGGGACACTGAAACTAAGCGACCGACGGCCCTGTGGCTGAACACTTTAACTCCCCCTCCCATTCCACAAAGGACATTCAAGTCCTGGGCCTCCTCCACTGCCAAACTCTTGCTATCCGACACTGGTAGGAAAATCACCTCATCTTCTGACTTGGGACCCTCCAAGTACATGGGATCAATGTAATTTCACCAGTTTCCTCATTTCCTCTCCCCCACCTTGTCCCAGATCCAACCTTTCAATTCAAGACCAACCTCTTGACCTGTCATACCTGTCCACCTTGCTTCTCACCTATTTGCTCCACCCTCATCTCTGACCTATCACCATCAATCCCTACCTCCATCTACCTATTGCATTCCCAACTACCTTCCCTCCAGCCCCACTTCTTTCCCATTTATCTCTCAGCCCCCTTGGGCCGCCCTTTATTCCTGATGAAGAGCTAAACCAAGACTATGATGAAGCAACATCCTCAACAAATAGGAAATAGCTCCCAATTCAGATTTCATCCCCTCTTCTGTTTTCCAGTTCTTTCAGAAATAAGAAATGTCTTTTTCTTCCACTAGAAAGTGATCTTCCACTTTGCGCTGTCTGAAGTGTTATGCCACACCACTACGTCAGCCACCTTTTAAGAATTCTTTCAACCTGTTTTTCTAACAATTGTGGAGGTGACCAAAAGCAAACATTTCACTCCTCCTCAATGCCCCATTTCTCCTCCTATGAGCCATTTTATCATGTTGTCTGTGTTACAAGCAGCCAAGTGCACTTGGTTTCTGAATTGAAATTTGGCCATTGACGTGAACAGGATTAATATTTATCGATGGCTCGCTGTGTTTGCACTAATTGTAATTATCCACCAATACGATGTCTTTTGTTCCACCAAAACTGGAAACATTGATCTGTGTTTATATTGCAGTCGGATGTAGAAAGTCATCCCAGCGATCTTCACGTTATTATAGTTTACTGTAGCCGTAACAGCATTGCGTGGCAGCTTGATGGGACTAAAACTTGGATGGAAAGAATGTAGATTGATGAGAAGTCAAAATGGCAGAGTCTCTGGCCACAATCGGTCTGTCTGGCTTGATTATATGAGTGGCGGCTCTTCAAGAGCAACTTCCACTCCATCACTTCAACCAGCAAGAGGAGATAAGTGTGAACACAACATTCCAACTGTGACATATCCGCATTGCTTCGATGTTATTGATCAAAATCCTGGAACTCGCTCCTGAACCTTTATTATAGACCACATCATATTTGTGAAGCAATTTAAGAGGCAGCTCACCACCACTTTTTCAAGGACAGTTTGGAAGACTTCTGGCACAGCAAATGATACACACATGATATTGGAGACACTCAAATCGTATGGACAGATGATTGGCTAACCAATGATACAGTAGGGATAGGGGCATGTTCAGGATCGCAAATTGTAACTAGCAATGTGCCACAGGGATCAGTGCAGGGGCCAAAATTATTTACAATATGGATATGAATTACTTGGATAAGTGAAGTGAATGTACTATTGCTAAGACTGCAATAGAGACAGTTGATTGGAGTGCAGGTGGTGAGGATGACATGGAGAGGGATATCGACAGGTTAAGCAAATGAGCAAAACCTTGGCCGATGGAATAGAATGTGGAAAAATGAGGTTGTGCACTTTGTCGGGAGGAAAAGTGCTGAATGTTAAATGGAGAAAGCTGCTGAATAGGTGGATTTCCAAGTTCGCATCCATGAACACTTCATCCAAGTTCATTGAGTAATAGGGAAGGTAAATGGGCAGTTGGTTTTTAAATTGACTATAAAAGTAGGGAGGTTATAGTGAACCTAAACCAAACACCAATTAGGCCACAACTGAAAACTGGGAAGTGTTTTGGGCCTTTTAGCTAAGGCAAGATATACCGGCATTGGAGGCAGTCCAGAGAAGTTTGACCAGGATGATATCAGGGATGGAAATAATGTCTTACGAGGAGAAATGAATAGGTTGTGCCTGTGGTTAATAGAAGTTAGAAGATTTCGATGTAACCTTATTGTCACAAACAAGATTCTGAGGAGACGTGACAGGCTAGATGTGGGAACGTTTACCCTTATGGGTGAGTTTCGAACCAGAGGGAATACCTGCAAATAAGGGATTGCATGCTTAGGACAGCTGTTGAGCCTGGATTGTTAAGTGCATTCAAAACTAAGAAGTTTTTTTTAAATCAGAAAGGGAATTGAGGATTATGGGGAACAGCGGGAAAGTGAAGTTGATGTTTACCAGAACAATAGTGGGAGACAAAATGCGACATCCGATGAATGAATAAAGGAAAATAGTCAGGAGAAAATTGTCATTGAAGGGAAGATTGGGATCTAGTGATAATGGTTGAGCAACCTAGAGATCTCGGTCTTCTGAGAACATAAATTCAAATCCCATCATGGCCGCTGGTGGAATTTATGTTCAACTAATAAAGAGATCTGGAAGTGAAAGTTTCTCTCGGTCCTGGCAACCAGGAAACAGTTATTCACTAAAATAATGAATTGCAGATGTTGGAGATCAGCAACAAAAGGCAAAATTGCTGGGGAAACGCAGCAGGTCTGGCAGCATCTGTGGAGAGAACCTAGTTAATGTTTTGAATCCAGCCAAGTTTTGAAGGACCACTGAAATCAAAGCAGGAACACTGTTGTCTCTTCATAGATGCTACCAGAACTGTTGCGTTTCTCCTGAAACTGTCCTTTTTAGGGCAGGAAATCTACCATTCATGAACCCTGCTTGCATGTATGTACGTGCGTGCGCGCACAGACACACACACACACCTTGTGACTCCAGACCTACTATAATGTGGCTGACTCTCAACTGTCTTCTAGCATGTAGTCACAATTACTCTGTCCAAGGGCCATGAGGGACAATGAGCAAAGTTGGACGTGCCCGCAATCATCACATCCCACAATATATTTTCTCATTACTGAAAAAAAACAAAGAGTAATGAAGGACAGCCAAAACAAACTGCAATGGGAAAGTCATGCCCAACTAACCTGATTTGCTTGTAGTTATATTTTTTAAAATCCTCTTCAGAGAGGACATTGATTACACCACTGTTGGAATACTGCATGCAATTCTGGGCTCTCTGCTACAGGAAGGAGGTTGCGAAACTTGAAAGGGTTCAGAAAACATTTACAAGGATGCTGGCAGAGTTGGAGGGTTTGAGCTACAGGGAGAGGCTGAATCGACTGGGGTCATTTTCCCAGAAGTTTTGAAGGGTGAATGGTGACTTTATAGATGTTTATAAATTCATGAGGGCATGGATAGGGTACATAGGAAAGGTCTTTTACCTGGGGTGGGAGAGTCCAAAACTAGATTGCATAAGTTTAAAGTTATTTGGCAAACGGAGTTTAATATAGCTAAGTATGAGGTCTTACATTCTGTATCGTCAAATCAACGTAGGATTTACATGGTGAATGGTAGGACCTTGAGTGCAGTTGAACAGAGGGATTTTGAAGTTCAGGTTTTGGCACACTGGACTTCATCAGTGATGGCATTCAGGATAAGATAGCAAATTAGAGGAGAGATATGCACCAAATATTAACGTCTTCCAACAAGCACCAAATCTGTTTCATATGCAGTATTTTGAACCAAGAGATCTAGGGTTGCGGGTTATTAGCTCCCAGAAAATGGAGTCGTGGGTAGACAGGGTGGTGAAGAAGGCTTTTGGCATGCTTGCTTTCATTGGTCAGAGCATTGAGCACAGGAGTTGGGACGTCTTGTTGCAGCTGTCACACATGCCACACAACAACGATAGGCGTGGCGCTGCCCCCCTCTGACTGGCTGTCCCTTTGAATATCTGGGGGAAGATTAGACCCACCTCCCTGTGTTTGGCTCATGTGTACTTAACCAAATAATTTTAAACATTGTAACATTACCTGCATCCACCACTTCCTCTGACAGTTCATTCTACACACGAACCACCTTCAATGTAAAAAACGTTGCCCCCCACCCCGTCCTTTTCAAATCTTCTCCCTCTCATCTTAAAAATATACTCCCAAACTTTGAACTCCCCTACCCTTCGGGAAAAGACACTGGTTATTCACCTTACCTTTGTCCCTCATGACTTCATAAACCTCCATAACCTCCACCCTCAACCTTCTACACTCGAGTGAAAAAAAGCTCCAGCCGATGCCGTCTATAAATCATTCTGGCAACATCATTGTTAAAAAAGGTGAGCTTTAAGAATTGCCTGAAAGGGCAGTGAAGATTCAACCAGCTGACAGTGGATCTGAAATCACATGTAGATCAGACCAGGTTCGGACAGCAGCAAACCAGAGAAGTTTTTACAACAAACCACAACGGTTTCATCATTAGACTCTTAATTCCAGATTTATATTGAATTCAGATTCCACCATCAGCCGTGGCAGGTTTTGAACCCAGGACCCCAGAACATTACCTGGGTGAATAGTCTGGTGACAATAAAATCGGCCGTTGCCTCCCCTGAACACATTGGCATATTGTGTTTAGAGGTAACAAAGGAGCAAGAGGTTTGAGCAGCAGCTAAGTTGTTGATATTACACAAGGGAACATCAGCACTCTCAGTAATGGCACATACTGAAGCCAGGACCTGTTTCAGAGGTAAGGGCTCGGGAACCATAAGAAATAGGAACAGGAAAATGCCATTCAACTCCTTGAGCCTGCTTCTCCATTCAGTCGGATCGTGGCTGATCCGACATTCCCCACATGCACTTTCCTGCCCTTTTCCTGAAACTGTTCATCCCCCGATTGATCACGGATCTATCGATCCTCGTTTTAAATGTGACATGAAGGCTGTCAACAGAGTTACTGGGATGGGGGAGGGTCGGGGTGGGGCTCAGGTTGAACTTGGGGACTAAAGCAATGGCTTCACACTTCACAATATTTATCAAAGGGAATGTATATAGTTTATAGTTAAAAATTCCTGGAGAAGGGGTCATGCTGGAAACTTCAATTCTCCTGCTCGTTGGATGCTGCGCTTTTCCAGCAACACATTTTCAGCTCTGATCTCCAGCATCTGCAGTCCTCACTTTCTCCTAGAGAATCCCATGGAGTCTCACAGAGTGACACAGATGTACAGCACGGAAACAGACCCTTCCATCCAACTCGTCCATGCAGCCCAGATATCCTAACCTAATCTAGTCCCATTTGCCAGCACTTGGCACAAATCCCCATAAAACTTTCCTATTCATATACACATCCAGATGCATTTTAAATGCTGTAATTGTACAGCCTCCATCACTTACTCCAGCAGCTCATGCCGGACATGCATCACCCTCTGCGTGAAAAGGTTGCCCCTTAAGTTCCTTCTATATCTTTCCACTCCCCTCCCTAAAACTATGCCCTGTAGTTCTGGACTCCCCCATCCCAGGGAAAAGAACTTGTCTATTTGCTCTCCATATCCCTCATGATTTTATATACCTCTATAGCCCTTAGCCTCCGACGCTCCAGAGAAAACAGTCTATTCAGCCTCGCCCTACAGATCAACCCTCCAACCCTGGCAAAATCCTTGTAAATCTTTTCTGCACCTTTTCTAGTTTTGCAACATCTTTCCGAAAGGAAGCAGACCAAAATTACATGCAATATTCCAAACGTGGCCTGACCAATGTTCTGTACAGTGGAAACATGAGCTCCCAACATCTATCCTCGATGCTCTGACCAACAAAGGAAAGCACACCAAACGCCTTCTTTACTATCCAATCTGCCTGCGTCTCTACTTTTAAGGAACTATCAACCTGAACTCCAAGGTCTCTTTGCTCAGCAACACTTCCAAGGAACTTACCATTAACTGTAAAAGACCTGCTCTGATTTGTTTTTCCAAAATGCAGCACCTCATATTAATCTACATTATCCTCCATCTGCCACTTCTCAGCCCATTGGCCCATCTGATCAAGGTAACCTTCTTTGCTGTCCACTACACCTCCAATTTTGGTGTCATCTACAAACGTACTAACTATACCTCCTCCGTTTACATACAAATCATTTATATAAATGACAAAAAGTAGCGGACCCAGCATCAATCCTTGTGATACACCATTGGTCACAGGCCTTCAGTCTGAAAAGCAACCCTCCATCACCACCCTCTGTCTTCTGCCTTCTAGCCAGTCCTGTATCCAAATGGCTAGTTGTCCCTGCATGCCATGAGATTAAACCTTGCTCACCAGTCTCCCATGAGGAACCTTGATGAACCCCTTTACTGAAGTCCATATAGATCACGTCCATCGCTCTGCCCTCATCAATCCACTTTGTACTTCTTCAAAAAAACTCAATCAAATTCGTGAGACATGATTTCCCAAGCCTAAAGCCATGCTGACTATCCCTCATCAATTCTTGCCTTTCCAAATACCTGTAAATCCAATCTCTCAGGATTCTCTCCAAAACCTTGCCCAACACGGATGTCAGGCTCACCGGTCTTTAGTTCCCTGGCTTTTCCTCACCACCTTTCTTAAATAACGGCACCACGTTAGCCACCCTCTAGCCTTCCGGCACCTCACCTGTGACTATTGATGATAGAAATATCTCAGTTTAAGGCCAAGCAATCACTTCCCCAGTTTCCCACAGAGTTCTACGGTACTCCTGATCAGGTCCTTGGGATTTATCCACTTTTATGCATTTCAAGATAACCAGCAATTTCTCATCTGTAATAATGACATGTTTCAACATGTCACAATCTACTTTCTCACAGTCTATATCTTCCATGCCCTTCTCCACAGTAAACACTGATGCACAATATCCGTTCAGTATCTCACCCCCGCCAACCGCCCCCCCCCCCCGCCCCCCATCTACTGCAGCTCCACACAAAGGCCGCCTTGCTGATCTTTGAGGGGCACTACTCTCTCCCTTGTTATCCTTTTGTCCTTAATGTATTTATAAAAACCCTTTGGGTTATCCATGATTCTATTTGCCAAAGCTATCTCATATCCCCCTTTTGCCCTCATGATTTCCCTCTTAAGTATGCTCGTACTGCCTTTATACGGTAAGGATTCACTCGATCTCTCTGTCGATACCTGATGTATGCATTCTTCTTTATCTTAACCAAAATCTCATTTTCTCTAGTCATCCTGCATTCCCCAACCTACCAGCCTTTCCTTTCACCCTAACAGGAATATATTGTGTCTGGACTCTTGTTATCTCATATTTGAAGGCTTCACATTTTCCAGCAGTCCTTTAACCTGCGAACATCTGCCCCCAATCAGCTTTTGAAAGATCTTGCCTAATACCTGAGTCTTCCTCCAATTTAGAACCTCAACTTTTAGATCTGTTATATTATTTTCAATCACTATTCTAATGTTAATAGAATTATGGTTGCTGTCCCTTAGGTTTTGCACCCACGCCAGTATGTACATCCACATTGTGAATCAGTAAATGTCCTTGTACACACTTAACAAATTCCTCTATTTGGCAGATGGGTAAATGGGCAGGAGTTATATCTTGGGTCCACTCTTCCTTCATTCCCATCAACCCTAACCCCATTCCCACCCCAATAGTCCAACGGCACTTTCCCCTGCAACTGCCGAATGTGTGACACCAGCCCCTTTACCTGCTCCCTCCTCACTATCCAAGGGCCCAAACTTACCTTCCAGCTGAAGCGGCAGTTTACCTGCATTTTCCACAACCCAGTCTACTGCATTTGCTGCTCCTAATGTGGTCTCATCTACAATGGGGAAAACGAAGCATAAGCTGGGCGACTGCTGCACAGAACAGCTACGTTCTGCCTGCAAAAAAGACCCTGAGCTTCCAGTTGCCTGCCAATTCCACACCCCACCCTGTTCCCTGGCCAACATCTCTGTCTCAGGTTTGCTGTCGTGTTCCAGCGAAGCTCAGCACCAGCAGAACGAAGAGCACCGAATATTACACTTGGAGACCTTACATCCCTCTGGTCCCAATATCGAATTCAATAATTCTCGGGCCTGAAATCCATAGTATCCTCGTCCCTATCACACACACCAAGCCTTGTTATCACATAGTCTGTCATTACACACTACCTATTCTTAGCCACGAACGGTCTCCATTCACCCTCCCACGCAGATCGTTATCACCTCCCTTTCCTGTCCAACAGTTCTTCCCTCGCTTTGGGCTCTGTCCTGATCTATCATTTACTGCGTCCGCCTTCCTCCCACAATATCTCCTGCATATAAACCAACTTTTTCCCAATCACCATCAGTTCTGTGGAAGGGTCACCGGCAACTCCTGTTTTTTTTATTTCTGATATACAGCATCCGCAGTTCTTTCAGCTTTTTATTGAGGTAGAGTTGGAAATTGTTTCGAGAGACAGAAGGAGAGGGGGAAGAGACAGAACAGACATGAACTGTTGATCTCCGTTGTTACTCATAATGTAAAATCATTGCAGTGCGATCACTTCCCTTAAGTGTGAATCAAAGTAATGGGCCATGCGTCAGCTTGTGGCACAACGGTAGCGCGTCTGACACCAAGTCAAAAGGTTGCTTGTTCGAATCATGTCAGGCTCACTGGAGTTGATTTCTTGCATTTCAAATCAAGGAAGGAGTCGGTTCTCTCCAGATATCTGTTGAGCCGAATCATCTTTGCGGAAATTTTCGATCACACGTGAAGCTTTGCTGTCTGTTTGATTTGTGAACACTGTGTCAGGGAGGTGGTGTGCCCATTGTTTGGGTAAATGCTCAGCTCCCCCAGTTCATCACCGGATTTAAACACAGCCGTCTCCCTCTGGGCAGCCGCTTCGTTCAGTTGGTGACAGCGCGGTGTGAATGACATAATGCTAATATTTTTACAACATAATCCAGAGACTCCCATGCTTTATGTTTCAATCTGTCAGGAGAGTGACAGCGACTTCAGATAGAAATGTTTCCCACCTTCTGAAAATCCTTTCCTCTCACTGGACACAGTTAAAATTATCTTTATTCAACAGGAGAAGCGGAAACGCTAGTCTGACGGCCCCTCTCCGCATTAACGGTGAGCCTGAATTTTATAAACGGTGTCAGTAAATTCCAGTGGCGGACACTGATTTGGTTCAATCGATTTTTTTTGTCAAGCGTAATTCACCGAGAGGATGCTGCTGTGTGAAACAGCGTGGGGAATTACTGCAGGGCCTCCTGCGCATGGGACACACCGCAACTGATGTGTTTCACCTTCACCAGTTTATTCCTATCTCGGAGAAGAGAGGTTTGATGATTCGGATCATAGCAGTCAGACAGAGGACAGGAGAAGAGCACTCAGATCTTCACAAGCTTGTCACCACAGCTGGGTCATCGTGGCCCATGTATAGGTATGGGATAGTGAGCTGCATCTACTGACTGGAAGCACAGCAAATTGGAGTGCTGGTGGGACTACCACACAGGAGAAAACGGCTTCGACCTATCAGCTGGAGTGGCTCCCAATGCGCAACTCCTCTCACCTCAACTGAATAACTGTAAACAAATTACTCCGTGATTCAAAGGAATACTCGGTTTTGAATCTGCATTGTGTCATGTGCCTTCGAGAATGATGTCAAAACACCTTCATTGCTGTGATGGAGTATCCTGGTGGGCAGAATATACCCATTGTCAAATTTCCTACGTTCTGTTGGCCCAACTCCGATTTCACTCAGAATCACGAAATGTGTGACAGCGCAGACTGAGGCTACGCAGCCCACCTTAGCTCTGCTGGCTCAACACAATATGTAAATAAGTGTCTCATTCTGTCGACTTCTCCCTGTAAATCTGCACATTGTCACATTGAACATGCCCCACCGAATTCCCTTTTGTGTCCATTGAATCTGCCTCTTTGTCACTGTCAGACAGTGACTTACTGACCCCACTCCCTGTGCGAAAACGGTCTTCCTAATGTCACTTTTACTTATTTTCCTGATGATTTTCAATCTCTGCCAAATCATCCTCGATCCTTTCAGGCCTGGGAACATTTTCACTGCATTATTTCCTCTGTCTAAAACCCTCATGACGTGGCAAACTTCAATCAGACCAGCTTTCAGCCCTCTGTTCTCCAAGGAGAGCTGCCCCAAACTTTCCAATCTCCCTTCATTGCTGACATTCCTCAGGACGGTACCATTCACGTTAACCTATTCAGCGCTGTCTGCAAACACATCACTTCCCCGCTTCCTGAAGTGTCACCCTCAGAATTGAGCGTAATACAAGTGGAGGATTCATTCAGACTCGGATTGCGCGGGCGAAAACTCTGCAATACTTGTTCTCACTTTGAACAAGTGTTTCCCTTCGCCGTGTTCACTGCAATGGCAGCTCTGCGCCGTCCCAAATTCATGCAGTCCGATCTTATTTAACGAAGCGGCTTTTTGAGAAAAATCATCGGCCATTTTTGATCAGGTCAATTTCAGGAATGATGGTTCGCCTGGGATTGGAACCCAGGAATTCTCACACGGCTGCATATGCTCGAAGACCCAAAGCTAGAATCATATCCCAGAAAAACGAGCCACCAGCCATGGGTGCAGCCACCTCCGGAAGCAGCTGATACTTGCTCAGCACGAAATATATTGTACATTGCTCCCAGAATTGCAAATAGGGAAGAGTTTCAAGAACATCTGCTTCTCAATCTGTCTCCCTGCTCCCAGGACGCTGCTGTTCGTCCCGTCCCCAGGGATCGGGCTCTCTCCACTGGTGGATAATTGAACCATTTCGTTTCTACTTGCAAGCTGTGCTGGTTGAAGGCAGAGCCCATTCACTCTTCTGCTGTCTCAGACTATTATGTGATGCAGGATAAGTCAGTTACAGTCATGCGTAGGAAATGGGCAACTTTGAACTTGTTTCAAAGTTCCTGTTAACGGAGAGATAGAAAGACGCTGTGCTGTCGGGACAGAGAGAAATGGACACCGGAGACTCTTCCCTCAGGTAAATTGGTATGAGTACATTTTTGTGCAGCCTGCTTGGTGTTCAGAATTTGTCTTGACACAGCAATCCTGCAGAAAGTCTTTTATTACACGGCTGTTGGTTTCTTTACTGCAGGAAATGGACAAAAACAGCAAGTCATGTGTTTCAACTTCACCGGTTCATTGCCATCTGAGAGAAGAGGTTTCACACGAGATCAGGACACACCGACAGAGAACACAAGACAACTCAGAGCTCCACAAGGGTGCCAGCGCAACTGTGTTTGAGTTGTGTTTCGATGTGATATATACAGCTCAGGTACTCTAAGTTTTGGGAAGCAAATGACATGGCAAGAAAAAGAATAGAGCGCCAGAAGAGACATTCAGCAAGTCGTTTGAAAGGCAAGATGCAGAACAGGATACCATCACAAAGGAAAGTCGCTCAAGGAGACAGTGAACAACAGCAGAGGATGGTTTCAATCCATCGATCTCTGGGTTATGGGCCCAGCACGCTCCCGCTGCGCCACTCTGCTCCTACACTCCGCGCCCTCTTCCACAGGTCCTTTCAGCCTTTCGTCGGGCGCGTGGCATGCACGTTCGAGACTGATGTCAAAGATCTCCACTGCTGTCGTCTTATATCGTGTTGCGCAGACGTATGGAGGCTGTGTAAATATAAACTTTTTCTAACTTCCCACATTCTGTTGGTCGAACTGTGATTTCACTCTCAATAGACGCCATGCGGCCCAGCTTCGCTCTGCTGACTCGACACAGTAAGTGAACGTGGGTCTCTATTCGTATCATTCTCTTGCCTTCTCCATGTAATTCTGCACATTGTTACTTTAAACATGACCACCGAATTCCCGTTTGCGTCTAATGAATCTGCCTCTTTGTCAGTGTCAGTTAAGGATTTACTGACCCCAACCACCACTCCCTGTACGAAAGCATTCTTCCTAATGTCACTTTTGGTTCTTTTCCTCATGACTTTAAAACACTGCCGATCCTTTCAGGCGTGGGAGCATTTTGACTACATTACTTTCTCTGTCTCGACGTCGCATGACTTGGAAAGCTTCAATCGGGCCAGATTTTGAAACTTCTGTTCTCCGAAGAGCTGTCCCAAATTTCCAATCGACCCTCATCGCTGACAGCCCTCAAACACCGCACCACTCACGTCAACCTATTCAACGGTATCGCCAATCATTTCACTTCGCTGCTTTCTGTCCCATTGGTACGCCAGGGAGCGCAACCTCGTTTAACGAAGGTGCTTTTTGAGAAAATTAAGCAGCCACTTTTGCACGAGCCACGAAACGCGGGCTTGTCCGGGATTTGAACCCAGGATCTCTCGCACGTCTGCGCTGACGAAGACCCAAAGCAAAAATCATACCCCTAGACCAACGAGCCACGCCGCCGGGCTGCTTGCGGCCCCGCTCTACCTCTTGAACCAGCTGAGTCTTGCTCAGAGTGAAGTATAGTTGACATTGAACAGGCTGGGGCTGTTTTCTCTGGAACGCCGGAGGCTGAAGGGTGACTTTATGGAGGTTTACAAAATTATGAGGGGCATGGATAGGATAAATAGGCAAAGTCTTTTCCCTGGGGTCGGAGAGTCAAGAACTAGAGGGCATAGATTTAGGGTGAGGGGGAAAGATATAAAAGAGACCTGAGGGGCAACTTTTTCACGCAGAGGGTGGTGCGTGCATGGAATGAGCTGCCAGAGAAAGTGGCGGAGGCTGGTACAATTGCAACATTTAAGAGGCTTTTGGATGGATATATGAATAGGAAGGGTTTGAAGGTATATGGGCCGGGTGCTGGCAGGTGGGACGAGATTGGGGTGGGATATCTGATCGGCATGGACGGGTTGGACCGAAGGGTCTGTTTCCATGCTGTACATCTCTATGACTCTATGAACAGCTGTTTCTCATTCTGTCTCTCTGCTGCCGTTTGCCCGTCCCCAGGAACCGGGCCCTCTCCATTGGCAGAAAATTAAACCGTTTTCTTTCTAAACTTTTCTCTGACACCGGAGTGACCAGTGACAAGCATTGCCCTCCTCAACATAGGGTACAGAGAACAGGAGAAGACCCCGCAGACCTCCACGAGTGTGTCATCTCAACTGTGCACATTGGGCCTGTGCATCAATGTGAAATATTTACGTCGAAGTTTTTTGGGAAGCAGATGAGAAGGCGAGGTGCACAACAGTGCGCCGTTATACGGGAAAGCTGCTAAAGACGACACTGAGTGAAGAGGAAAGATGGTTTCCCATTCTGGGTTATGCACCCATCACGCACCGGCAGACATATCGCCGACAAGCAAATATTAACTCTGTCTAAATTGCCACATTCTATTTTTACGAACCGTGACTTCACTCAGAAGCACAATTTACCCGCTCCCTCCTGAATATCCTTCCAGGCTCGAACATACCTTCCAGGTGAAGGAGCACGTTACCTGCACATTTGCCGCAACCTCGTCGACTGCATTCGCTCGTCCTCCTGACTTTAAAGCTCTGCCGAATCACTATAGATCCTTTAAGGCATGGGAGAATTTTCACAGCATTATTTCCTGTTTCTCGGCCCCTACTGACTTGGAAAACTTCAGTTCTCGAGGAGAGCTCGCCCAATTTTTCAATCTACCTTTATTGCTGACATTCCTCAAACACCGCACCACTCATGTCAACCTGTTCAACGCGCTCTCCAACCATTTCACTTCCCTGTTTTCTGCCCCATCCGTATTCAAGGCAGCCCAACCTCGTTTCACGAAGGTGCTTTTTGAGAAAATTAATGGGGCATTTTTGCACAAATCAAGTTAAGAGACGCAGCCTCGTCTGGGATTTGAATCTAGGACCACGCACAAGTCTGAACAGTTAAAGACTCTACCTGAGATTCATGCCCCTAAACCAACAAGCCAAACAGCAGCTATTGCCCCACCCACCACACACCTCTTGAGTCAGCTGAGACATGCTTAGTTTGAAATACATTTGACATTGCTCTAAGAATTGCAAGTGACGAAGAGTTTCCAGAACAGCTGCTTCTCATTGTGTCTCCCGGCTGCTGTTTGTCCCATCCCCAGGAACCGGGCTCCCTCCACTGTTTCGAAACTTTTCTCTGACACCCAAGTGGCCAGTGACAAGCATTGCCCTCCTCACCATAGGATACAGAGAACAGGAGACCACTCAGAGGTTGTCACCTCAACTGTGCACATTGGGCCAGTATATCATTGTGAAATACTTATGTCGAAGCTTTTTTGGGAAGCGGATGAGAAGACGAGGTGCAGAACAGAGCGCCGTTATACGGGAAAGCTGCTAAAGACGACGTTGAATGAATAGGAGAGAATGGTTTCTCTTTTGGGTTATGGTCCCAACACGCACGCGTTGTGCCATTCTCCTGCATTGCTCGGCAGTTTTTCCAGAGAAGTATTCAGCTTTTCATCTGGCGTGTGGCAGGCACGTTTGAGAATGACGTCAAAAGATCTTCACTGCTGTCGTGTCATATGCTGTTGTACAGACACATCGTCGATGTGCAAAAATAAACTCTGTCTAAATTCCCACATTCTGTTTTTCGAACTGTGATTTCGCTCAGAGTCACTCATTTTCAAAACTCGCAATATTCAAACTTTAACAAAGTGCTCATAGAAATGATTAGTGAACACCTGGAAGAAAGTCTTCCGAACTTAACTGGGGAATTTCGCTTTGAGGGGTCTTGAACTTTAAGTGGAAGGAAGGGAAGTTTGCCCCGAGGCTGTTTAATGTGGAGATGTGTTCTCCATGTAAACTGGTCGTAGTTGACCATCCCAGTGCTTCCCGATGCAGGGCTGCCTGACCCCGAGGGAGGTTTACTTGTAGCAACTGGAGTGAATCCAGAGATAGAGCAGATTCTGCAAAGGTGCTCAAATACTTTCTACCTCTCTTTTAGTTATTTTCCTTGTGTATTCCCTCAGATTGGCATGTTTTCCAAGCAACCCTGGAAAATGGTTGCTTTTTTCCTCATGTTCACAATTAAAAGTGTAGTTTCTCATGGAACTGAGCCGCATTGAAAGGATTGGCATATTGATATATATATGCACACGTATTTAGTTTAAGATTAGTTTAGATTAGATTTGAATGAAGTTTTCCTCTAAACACACCTAAGTCTATCTGGCTGCATGAGGGATTTCAGGTTTCTGTGTGCTGGGTATTATGTGATCAGCAGGCATCTGGCAAACTACAGGAACTGCCACCTATGTTATGTTCGTTTAAGTGTACTGCCAGTGATCACTTATTTTGTAATTTTTCTTTGCAGGAAGACGTGCCGAAAGAAATCTGAAAACAAATGATACACCAACTTCTGACAGAGCCACTTGATTCATTGGGACTTGAATATCAGCAGCCATTCCAATCAAGAAGACATGGTTGCTTTTGTTTGCTTGAAAGAGTTTGGACACTGGTGCGGCAGGAAGAATACTGAGACACCGGGTGAGGGAGATTCAGTGCGCTGACTGTGAAAAGTGCTTCACACCATTTACTCAGCTTGGAGGAATCAAAATCTCATCCCTCACGGTGGGGATAGACTATGTCCCCATTCTGATTGTAATTTCAAACCCAGACCAACGCAAGGAAAGCTCCCCCAATGGGGAAACTGTGGAAATGTGGGGACTGAGGGAAAAGATTCCCTTCCCCATCCGTGCTGGAAACCCACAGACGTATTCACAGCGGGAAGACGCCATTCACCTGCTCGGTGTGCAGGAAGGGCTTCAGTCGGATCAGCCATCTGGAGATGCACGAGTGGGTCCACAAGTGAGAGAAGCCATTCACGTGCCCCATGTACGGGAGGGCGTTCACTCAGTCAGCTGCACTGCTGATGCACCTGTGGGTCCACACCCGAGAGAGGCCGTTCACCTGCTGTCCGTGCGGGGAGGGCTTCACCTGCTCCTCCCACCTGGGGAGGCACCAGCGCGTTCACGTGCCATCGCGGGGGGGATGGAAGGAGCGATGGCCGAGCGCCGCTAACAACCCAGTTCTGGGGACTCTCAGGTTCGAATCCCGTCGCGGCAGATGGCAGAATTGGGATTCGGTCAGTAGTCTGGACTTCAGAATCTAAGGATGAAACCATTTTCAGAGGGCAAAAACCCATCTCATTCACTCATGTCCTTTTCAGTGATGGAAACTGCCGTTGCGGGAAAGGATTCACTCAGTCGTCCCAGCTGCATGCTTTACCCGGCTGTACGAAGGATCCAGTTACAAAGGGACAACTCAACTGACCAATAATAAAGAAAGTGTGGTGGGGGGAGTGGGGGTGAGAGTGTGCACTTTGAGCTTGAGGTGCTTTTTTTTAAAGAAAAGCTACTTTTTGTACGCCTTGTGATGTGGAGATCTGAAGCTGTAAGAAAGTTGGGTCACAATAGAGGTTACCTGAACTTACCGTCAGGCTTAAACTCTCATTGAAAGCTGTGAGATCCAACAGCTTCTCATTTCTTTCAGCCACCAGCACCGAGTTTCCAATGTCGTGACTCAGAAGGAGCAGTGAATGAGTAGCTAGTATTGTTCGAAATTGTAAATTTTTCAGGACTGCAGGTTTATTGTTTCATTGGCATTGCAAAGTTTACTGGCAACAGTGGGAGGTGTGGGCTGTATTCACTGGAAACAAAGTTTTAAAATGACACAAACACCAGGGTATAGTCCAACAGGTTTATTTGGAAGCACTAGGTTTTGCAGCGCTGTTCCTTCATCAGGTAGCTGTTGAGTAGGATGGTAAGACACAGAATATAAAGCAAAAGATTATAGTGTCATGCAACATAAATGATATATTGAAGAAACCTGTTAAGTCTTTCATCTTTTAAAATGGGTTGCAGATTTCGGTTCATTAATCTGTAAAACCCAGAACTTCTTTTTAGTAACATTCTCCAGGTAACTTAATATTTTATAAAGGGAGGTGACACCTCAGGTCAGACAACGCATGAGAGCTGTGAGGTTAGAGTCTTTCTGTATCCGAGTCTTGAGTCAGACTGGTTCTATTTCCAAATATATAATCCTGCAAATGCAATTCACCCCAAAGACTTCTATGTGTGAGTGCATGCATGAGACAGAGCGTCTGTGTGTGTGCGTGTGCATGCTGGGTAAAATGGGTGTGTGATGGAGTATAATTGTGTGAGAAGGTGTTGCATGGATGTGAGTGTGAGGGGTGTATCGATGTGTGTCTGAGAGAGAGCCTGTCTATCAGAGAGGGTCTGCACGACCGTGTGAGTACTTGTGTGTGTGTGTGTGTGTGTGTGTGTGTGTGTGTGTGTGTGTGTGTGTGTGTGTGTGTGTGAGAGAGAGAGAGAGAGAGAGAGAGAGAGAGAGTTTGTGTGTGTATTGTGTAGCTGGGTCTTCTGTAGTGATACATGAATCCAAGGTCTCAGCTGAGGTCATTCTCGTGTGTTCTAAACTTGTTATCAGCCTCTGCTCGGCCACTAGAAACGATTAAACAGTTAAGCAGTTTCACAACACACACTGGAGAGGGCAAGGTGAAGGGTTTATGTCTGAAACGTTGATTCTCCTGCTCCTTGGATGCTGCCTGACCTGCTGTGCTTTTTCAACACTACCTGGTGGGCGGCACGGTGGCACAGTGGTTAGCACTGCTGCCTCACAGCTCCAGAGTTCAATTCCCGCCTCAGGCGACTGACTGTGTGGAGTTTGCACATTCTCCCCGTGTCTGCGTGGGTTTCCTCCGGGTGCTCCGGTTTCCTCCCACAGTCCAAAGATGTGCAGGTCAGGTGAATTGGCCATGCTAAATTGCCCGTAGTGTTAGGTAAAAGGTAAATGTAGGGGGTATGGGTGGGTTGCGCTTCGGCGGGGCGGTGTGGACTTGTTGGGCCGAAGGGCCTGTTTCCACACTGTAAGTAATCTACTCTCGATTCTGATCTCCAGCATCTGCAGTTCTCACTTTCTCCTCCTGGGCGAGGTGGGACTTGTATTTTATTCACTCATTCACTCCTACAGCCTGTCCTTGGTTGTGGCCTAACTGTGCATATATCAATGCAAGTTTCAGAAAGATTTCTACAGTTTGTTTTTTTAAAAAAGAACATTCTTCCAGACTTTAACAACGTTTCTGAATATATGATTTTAGCTATTCTCAATTTTAAAAATCAGTCATTTCTCGCACACCCTGTTTCCCAGGTAGAATCGTCAACACCCATTCTCCCTCTCTCCTTAAAAGGGCTTGATACAGCGATCAAAGAGGGCTGAGGCACCAGAAAGGACGGGGAGGATCGCTGGTGGGGGTGGAGAAGGGAGAGAAATGGAGAGGGGGACAGAGGTTGGGAGGTAGAGAAGGACTGGGGTTCAGAGGGTTATGGGGAGAGAATGGTGCAGTGTGAGGAGAGAGAATGGGCAGGGGGCAGTGGGTGGGGAGAAAATGGACGGGGCGGGGGGAGTGTGAAGAGAGAGACAGCACAATCCTACCTTCCCCAGAACTGATATCAATGTCCCACGAACGAACCCACTCCTCCCACAGCAGACTTGGGGCAATCATTTCTCAATATACGCGTGGCTAAGGCAGTGGAATCATATCATCCCTATAGGCCATTCACACCGATCTTCCCAACAGCATCCCATCCAGACCCACTCGATTATGCTTCAGCTCTGGTAAAAATAATGACTGCAGATGCTGCAAACTAGATTCTGGATTAGTGGTGCTGGAAGAGCACAGCAGTTCAGGCAGCATCCGAGGACAGGCAAAATCGACGTTTCGGGCAAAAGCCCTTAATCAGGAATAAAGGCAGAGAGCCTGAAGCGTGGAGAGATAAGCTAGAGGAGAGTGTGGGTGGAGATAAAGTAGCATCAGTCCGGACAAGACAAGGGGACAGTGTTGAGCTGGAGGTTTGAAACTAGGATGACGCGAGGGAAGGGGAAATGAGGAAGCTGTTGAAGTCCACATTGATCTCGGAACACTTCAACCCCAGGGCATCAATGTGGACTTCAACAGCTTCCTCATTTCCCCTTCCCCCACTTCATCCTAGTTTCAAACCTCCAGCTCAACACTGTCCCCTTGTCTTGTCCGGTCTTGTCCGACCTGCCCAGCTCCTTTTCCACCTATCCACTCCACCCTCTCCTCCCTGACCTATCACCTTCATCTCCTCCCCCACTGACCTATTGTACTCTATGCTACTCTCTCCCCACCCCCACCCTCCTCTAGCTTATCTCTCCACGCTTCAGGCTCTCTGCCTTTATTCCTGATGAAGTGCTTTTGCCCGAAACGTCGATTTTGCCTGTCCTCGGGTGCTGCCTGAACTGCTGTGCTCTTCCAGCACCACTAATCCAGAATATGCTTCAGCTCTGCAATTCCACATAGCTATTTCCTGATGAAGGGTTTTGCCGGAAACGTCGATTCTCCTGCACCTCGCACGCTGCCTGACCTGCTGTGCTTTTCCAGCACACACTCTCGACCCTAATCTCCAGCAGTCGTCACTTTCGCCCTGTAGGGGGTGAATGTTCGATGCCGAGTCTTTTGAATCTCTTCAAATCTTTCCTCCTCACCCTAAACCTGTACCCTCTAGTTTTGTAATACCTCTACCCTGGGGTAAAGACAGGAACGTTGAGCAGCCAGACAAAATGCAAAAGGAATAAAACGTCGAGGCACAGGGGAAAAAAAACATTCCGGCAAAAAAAATGGCGTTGGCATTTTTCTCTCGTATTCGCATTTGGACACTTAAAATCTGTCATGATCTGGAGGTGCCCGTGTTGGGCTGGGGTGTACAAACTTAAAAATCACACAACACCAGGTTACAGTCCAATCGGCTTGTTTAGAAACACTTAGCTTTCGGAACGCTGCTCCTTCATAAGGCGGTTGTGGAGTGTAAGATCAGAAGATCATAAATTCTGTGTTACCATGTTATACTCCACAACCGCCTGATGAAGGAGCAGCACTCCAAAAACCCGTGCTTCCAAATAAGCCTGTTGGACTGTAACCAGGTGTTTTGTGATTTTTAACTCTAAAATTTGTCAGTAACACCAGCATCGTGACAGATTATACTGAGCATGCTCCGCGGTGTCAGTAAGCACTGCGCATGTCTGCCGGTGTCAGCAAAGTACTGCGCATACTCCTGGGTGTCCGCAGAAAAGGCGCACGAGCTCCTTTCCATGGACCAATGGAGAACCTTGGAGGATCCGAAGGAGGCTGGTCCTCCTGCCAATCAGAGTCGGCCGTTGTCGAAATGCGGAAGTTGGACCGTGAGCTCTGAAGCCGCTGATGCTGCTCTTTTGTCACCCCAGACTATAAATTCCTTACTCTGTCTAAAATTTGTGAGTATAATAGAGGTTTTGTCACCACCTTTTCCATTTTCTTTTCATTCTGGGATTCAATTATTGATTTGTAGCAACTGAAAGGAAAGAGTGAATCGAGGGAGGGGACAGACTCTGGAAAAGTTGATCCAGGTCTGTGTCTCACTTTGCAAACGCAGTGCCACAATGGGAAGGTATAGCCTTTGATGTATGTTAAAAAATAGCAGAAAGGAGGTGCATTGTTTATGTAGTGATATGTTGAGATGTGGCGAAAGTGAGATGCTGGAGATCAGAGTTGAAAAGTGTGGCGCTGGCTAACCACAGCAGGTAAGGCAGCAACTGAGGAGGAGAGTCGACGTTTCGGGCACGAGCTCTTCATCAGGAAAGATGTGTGGATGGACAAAGGGGCCTCGGCGTCCTTCGAAACCAGTTACTGCCAGTTGTCAGACAGGTGCAGCAAGCAATGAGCAAAGCAAGTGATATATTAGTAAGAGGAATTGAGTTCAGAAGTGTGGATGTCTTTCAGCAGTTAGGCAGGTCATTGAATGTATTCAAGGCTGAGTTCATTTGACTTTGATGAACAAAGAAGTGGATGGTTTTGGGGAAGGCAAGAAAATGGTTTTAAGACCAGTATAGAACAGTTACAGAGTCATACAGCACAGAAACAGACCCTTCAGTCCAACTAGTCCATGTTGACTATATTGACAAACTAAACTAGTCCCACCTGCCAATTTCTATTCGTGCACTTATTCAAATTTATTTTAAATGTTGTTACTGTACCTGCATTCACTACTTCCTCTGGACATTCATTTGACACACACTCCACTCTCTTAAACGAAAAATGTGCTCCTCATGTCTTTTTAAAATTTTTCTACCCTCACCTTAAAAAGACTGCTCCCTATTCTTGAAACAACAGCTGATATTGACCTAATTTATGCACCTCATGATTTTATAAACCTCAATAAGGTCACCACTCAACCTCCTATGTTCCAGTGAAAAGGTTCCAGCCTATTCACCTAGATGTAAGTAGATCCATATTCAGTTATGATCTGTTCAATGCTTGTGCAGGCTCGAAAGACCAAATGGCCAACTCCTGCTCCCAATTCTCTCACTGTGGCCAGGACAGCAAGAGACCATAAGACATAGGAGCAGAAATTAGGCCATTCAGCTCATCAGGTCTGTTCATACCATTCAATCGTGGCTGATAGGTTTCTCAACTCCATTCTCCCGCACTCTCCTTGGAACTCTCCATCCCCATGATACTCAGGAACCTATCTACCTCAGTCTTAAATATCCTCAGTGACCTGGCCTCTAGAACCTTCTGTAGAAATGAATTCCATAGATTCACCACTCTTTCACTGAAGAAGTATCTCCTTATCTGCGTTCTAAAACACCCTCCCTTTACTCGAAGGCTGTGCCCTCTGGTCCGAGTCTCTCCTACCAATGGAAACATCCTCTGAAAGTCTACTCTGTCCAGGCCATTCAGTATTCTGTATGTTTCCATTAGATCCCCCTGAGTGTGGGCCTGTTAATCAGCATGAAACAGACCCTTCAGGATTAGGTACAGCAGGGGTTAGGTTCAGCAATGAGAGAATGGAGGGAGAGTATGTGGGACAGAGATTTTCAGCTTCGAGGGAATAACAGAGGAAAGAGAGTTTAGCATAAATTAGAATTGATCGGATGGGCCAAGGAGTAGCAGATGGGGTTTAATTCAGAGAAATGTGAGATGTTGCATTTTGGTCCAGCAATCCAGGCAGGACTGACACAGTTAAGGGGAGTGTCGCAGAACAAAGAGACCTTGGAGTGCAGGTTCATAGTTCCTTGAAGGTGGAGTCTTACATAGATAGTATAGTGAACAAGGTGTTTGGTATGCTTTCCTTTATTGGCCAGAGCATTCAGTATAGGAACTGGGAGATCATTTTGCGGCTGTACAGGACATTGGTTAGGCCATTTTTGGAATACTGCATTCAATTCTGGTCTCTCTGATGTAGGAAAGATGTTATGAAACTTTGAGAGGGGTCAGAAAATATTTAGAAGGCTGTTGCCAGATTTGGAGGGTTTGAGCTGCTGGAAGGGGCTGAACAGGCCAGGGAGATATTTTCTTTGGAGCATCAGAGGCTGAGTGGTAACCTTGAAAGAAGTTTATAAGGGGCATGAATAGGGTGAATACCCAAGGTCTTTTATCCATGGTAGGGGAGTCCAGAACTAAAGGGGCAGAAGTTGAAGGTGAGGAGGGCAAGGGACCTGAGGGGCAACATATTTTCAGACAGAGGGTGGAACGTGTATGGAACGAACTGCCAGAGGAAGTGGTAAGGCTGGTACAATGACAACATTTAAAAGCTACTGGATGGGTACTTGTATAGGAAGGATTTAGAGGAATGAGTCAAATGCTAGCAAATGGGACTAGATTAGTTTGTGATATATAGTTGGCACGGATGAGTTGGGCCAAAGGGTCTGTTTCTGTGCTGTTTGACTTTAATCATCTTCAGTGAAAGCAGAAGTGTTGTTGTGAAGACTGGACTTTCAGAGCAGCTCTCAAAAATGTTTTGCCCTTACTCAGAGCAGAAGAAGTTCCAATGAAATCTTTCATTTGTGAGACAGCAACTGAGTGAGTGAGTGAGTACATCTGGGATTTGGTGGAAAGTGGGAATTGATTGCACTGTGGGGATGAAACCCTACCCTATCCAGACATTTCTGCTGGTAGATGAGACTAGGCCCCAAGATTAGGGGAAGTAGATTTAGGACAGAGATGAGGAGGAACTGCTTTTCCTGGAGAGTAGTGAAACTATGGAATTCTCTGCCCAAGGAAGCAGAGAAGGCAGCTTCGTTAAGTATATTCAAGACACAATTAGATGGGTTTCTGCATAATTGGTGAATTAAGGATTGTTTGGACATTGCAGGGAGGAGGACCTGAGATGATGGATAGATCAGCCATAATCTTAATGAATGGCAGAGCAGGCAGGACAGGCCAAATGGCTGACTCCTGCTTCTATTACAATGAACCTAAAACCCTGCATTTCCCATGGCTAACCCAACTAACCTGCACATCCCTGAACACTATGGGCAATTTAGCCTGACCAATCCAAATCAAGGCTGATGAGCAATGTCGTGATGTGGAAATGAACATCAGAGAATGATAGAAAGGGACAAGGAGAGTAAATATACCAGCAATCAAAACTGGATTCAGAAAATCACAAAAACTGAAACTAAAAACTGAATGTGAGCTGCATTGTAACAGAAGTGAATGAATTGACTGAACACATTGAAGAGAATAATTATGATCTGAGACTCCTTACAGGGACATGACTTCAGGATGGCAAGGACTGGATCCTGAATATCGAGGGGGTAGTCAAATGGGAAGCTCAGTAAAGGGAGAGGGTTGGTGCTGCTCATCAAAGCACTGATCACAGGGTAGTCTGGTGTCAGCTTGGATTTCAGGTCCGGATGTCTCTGTCCTCTGTTGATCTCCCTGTTCCCACAGAGTAAGATGTTGGTCTGTTCTCAGCTCTGCTGGATTTCTGCTGAAGCTTTAATGCCCCCTTTTACACGTTTGGGAAAAATAAAACATTTATTCAATCGAGACCCAATCCATAATCTCCCAGACTGTCAACCAGTCCCGGTAAATCTGAAGTAGGGGTCTCCCAGGATTCTGATAGTGCTCTACCTGAGGAATTCTCTCTCCCTTACATCTAACTATTAATATCCAGCTATGATTTACAACCATACTTGCACCAACAAAAATAAAGCATCTGTTATCAAATAGACATATGGATATACAGCATGGAAACAGGGTTTCTCTATTGCACACACAGAACCACACTCTCCATGGGGATGAATTTGAATTTGCAGCATTACATTTGCAGATACATTCTATTTTGCTCAAAAATTCTAAATTTGACGGTATTAGGCAAGAATTTTCAAAAGCTGATTGTGCGCCAATGTTTGCAGGTAAAGGGACGGCTGGAAAATGGGAAGCCTTCAGAACTGTGATAACTAGAGTCCAGAGAAAATATATTCTTGTTAGGGTGAAAGGAAAGGCTGGTAGGTATAGGAAAAGCTGGCTGACTGGAGAAATTGAGGGTTTGGTTCAGAAAATGAAGGAAGCATATGTCAGGTATAGATAGGACAGATTGAGTGAAGCCTTACAGTATAAAGGGAGTAGGAGTATACTTAAGAGAGAAATCCAGGAGGGGAAACGAGGGGACATGAGATAGCTTTGGCATCTAGAGTTAAGGGGAATCCAAAGGATTTTTACAAATACGTTAAGGACAAAAGAATAAGTAGGGAGAGAATAGGGCCCCTCAAAGATCAGTAAGCTGGCCTTTGTGTGGAACCGCTGGAGGTGGGGGAGATACTAAACGGGTGTTTTGCATCAGAGTTTACTGTGGAAAAGGACATGGAAGATATAGAATGTAGGGAAATAGATGGTGACATCTTGAAAAATGTCCATATTACAGAGGAGCAAGTGCTGGATGCCTTGAAATGAATAAAAGTGGATAAATTCCCAGGAGCTGATCAAGTGTACCCTAGAACTCTGTGGGAATCTAGAGAAGTGATTGCTGGGGCTCTTGCTGAGATATTTGTATCATTGATAGTCACAGGTGATGTGTTGGAAGACTGGAGGTTGATTAACGTTGTGCCACTGTTAAAGAAAGGTGGTAAAGACAAGCCACGGAACTATAGACCAGTGAGCCAGGCGTCGGTATTGTCGGAGGGAATCCATCGAGGGACAAGATATACATGTATTGGAAAGGCAAGAACTAATTAGGGAAAGTCAACATGGCTTTATGTGTGGGAAATCATGTCTCACAAACTTGAATGAGTTTTTTTGAAGAACTAACGAAGGGAACTGATGAGGGCAGAGAATAGATGTGATCTATATGGACTTCAGTAAGGTGTTCGACAAGGTTCCCCATGGGAGACTGGTGAGCAAGGTTAGATCTCATGGAATACAGGGAGAACTTACCATTTGGATACAGAACTGGCTCAAAGGTAGAAGGTGGTGGTGGAGGGTTGTTTTTCAGACAGGAGGCTTGTGACCAGTAGAGTGCCACAAGGATCTATGCTGGGTCCACTACTTTTCATCATTTATATAAATGATTTGGATGTAAGCATAAGAGGTATAGCTATAAGTTTGCTGATGACACTAAAACTGGAGGTGTAGTGGACAGCGAAGAAGGTTACCTCAGATTACAACGAGATCTTGATCAGATGGGCCAATGGGCTGAGAAGTGGTAGATGGAGTTTAATTCAGATAAATGTGATGTGCTGCATTTTGGGAAAGCAAATCTTAGCAGTACTTATATACTTAATGGCAAGGTCCTAGAGAGTGTTGCTGAAAAAAAGAGATCTTGGAGTGCAGTTTCATAGCTCCTTGAAAGTGGAGTCGCAGGTAGTGAAGAATAGGATAGTGATTAGATAGTGAAGAAGGCATTTGGTCTGCTTTCCTTTAATGGTCAGGGTATTGAGGACAGGAATTAGGAGGTCATGTTGCGGCTGCACAGGACATTGATGGAAATGTGTTGCTGGAAAAGCGCAGCAGGTCAGGCAGCATTTAGGGAACAGGAGAATCGACGTTTCGGGCATTAGCCCTTCTTCAGGAATGCACAGGACATTGGTTAGGCTACTGTTGGAATATTACATGCAATTCTGGTCTCCTTCCTATCAGAAAGATGTTGTGAAACTTGAAAGGGTTCAGAAAAGATTTACAAGGATATTGCTAGGATTGGAAGATTTGAGCTATAGGGAGAGGTTGAATAGGCTCGGGCTGTTTTCCCTGGAGTGTCAGAGGCTAAGGGGTGATCTTGCAGATATTGATAAAATCATGAGGGGCTTGGATAGGATAAATGGACAAAATCTTTCCCCTGGGGTGGGGGAGTCCAGAACTAGAGGGCATAGGTTTAGGGTGAAAGAGACCTAAGAGGCAACTTCTTCACTCAGGGAGTGGTATGTGTATGGAATGAGCCGCCAGAGGAAGTGGTGGAGGCTAGTCTGGATGGGCATATGAATTGGAAGAGTTTGGAGGGATATGGGCAAGTTGCTGGCAGGTGGGACTTGATTGGGTTGGGATATCTCGTCGTCATGGATGAGTTGGACTGTCCATCTATGACATGGATGATGCTGTCCATCTATGACTGTATAACTCTAAGTGCACAATGTGCTGGCAGTCAATGCAGGCAGCCAATACATGTAATATTTTGTAAATTTCACTTTGCAAATCGAAGCAGGCTGACTCAAGATTGGGATACAGACAGACTCTGACCTCACTCCTTTCATGCATTATCTGAGCTGAGATGTCACCTTTTCTTATAAAAGCTTAAGTTATCTGGAGAAGGAGCCTGATAGGAAGTTCTGGGACTTGCATATTATTGATACCTGCAACCCATTCTAAAAGATGAAAGACTTAACAATCCAGGTTTGTTCAGTATATAATTTCAGTGGCCGGACACTGTAATGTTTTTCCATAAATTCTGTGTCTTATGATCTTGTACTCCACAACCAACTGAATAAGACGCAGCACTCCAAAAGCCGGTGCTTTCGAAATAAACTTGTTGGACTGTAACCTTTTATTATGTTATATGTAACTTTGTCCAGGTTGGGGTGGATTCGCCATGTTAAATGACCCATAATGTTCTGTTTTGGATGGGTTCAGGTGGATTGGCAGTGTTCAGTTCCCCATATCGTCGAGGGATGTGCAGGTTAGGGTGGATTGGCTGTGCTAATTTACCCATAGTGCCCAGGGATGTGCAGGTTAGGGTGGATTGGCTGTGCTAATTTACCCGTAGTGTCCAGGGATGTGCAGGTTAGCATGGATTGGCTGTGCTAACTTAACCTACACATCCCTGGGCACTATGGGTAAGATGGATTCACTGTGCTAAATTCACTCTTTCATTAAGAGAGTGGTGCGTGTAAGGAATGAGCTGCCAGAGGAAATGGTGGATGCTTGTACAATTATGACATTTGAAAGGCATCTGGATGGAACTATAAAATGGAAGGGTTGAGAGGGATATGGGCCAAATGCTGGCAAATGGGTCTAGATTAATTTAGAATATCTGGTTGGCATCGACGAGTTGGACTGTTTCCATGCTGTATATCTCTGACTCTGGCTTGCCACATCTGTATGTTCAGTTTCTCCCTGGTGTCGGTGTTAACGCCTTTGATGTCTCATTTTGCTCTCTCCTTTCCAGGGATGTTAACCACTTTATGTCTGGTTGTTCCTCAAGAACTTGCATTGCAGGTTCACCCTGAACTGACACTATTTTTTCAGCTTCCCAAAATCAGACCTGCTCACTCTCAGCAGTGGAGTTATCCAAAATTCAGAGAGATGTTAGTCTTGAAGTTTTTGCTGTTCTGCCCCTGTAAGATCCTGAATCAGCACCTTCAGGAAAATTAGTTAGAGCGGTGTGAGAACAAAGGGGGAGAGAGAGAGTGGGATGGTGCTTTCAATTTTCAGTGTGGAATAACAAAAGAAAAGAATGTTCTGCAGAAAGTAGAATTGCTTGTTCTGAATTTCTACCTTGCACTGACAGTCATGACTTTTGTAATCTCTTTTTACAAAGCATTTGATGATCTGAAAACGGAAGTTTCGAAATCAACAGATGAAGGGCTGATGCCCGAAAAATCAACTTTCCTGCTCCTCGGATGCTGCCGGACCTGTTGTACTTTTCCAGCGCCGCACTGTTCAACTCTGACTCTCCAGCTTCTGCAGTCCTCACTTCGACGTCAATGTCCGACAGTCACTCAATCCACCAGGACTGCAACAATTTTTGACTGTGATTCTGTGAGAAGGAGCAAAGCCTTTTGGTTCCTGTTGGAGCACGTCTTCAGCATCAATGGGACTGGATGAGAGACCCTACTGTTGCAGCGCACTGATTGTGGAACCTGAAGCAGTTATACGGCCTGGAAAGGGAAATTCACGGCAGGGAGGGGCTGTACATGCTTTTGTATGCAGCTGAAGCTTCGGCCATGGAGAAACCCAATGGATCCTGCCCCGTGCAGAAACCGTGGAAGTGTGGCATCTGCGGAAAAGGCTTCCGTGTCACTTCTATCCTGGAGACTCATCAGCGCAGTCATACTGGGGAGAGGCCATTCACATGCCCCGAGAGCGGGAAGGGCTTCAGCTATGCCTCCGACCTGGTGAGGCACCAGCGGGTCCACGCCAGGGAGAGGCCCTTCAGCTGCCCCGAATGCGGGAAGGCCTTCAGCAATTCCTCTGACCTGGTGAGGCACCAGCGGGTCCACACAGGGGAGAGGCTCTTCAGCTGCCCCGAGTGTGGGAAGGGCTTTACCCAGGCCTCCACCCTGCTGGCCCACAGGCAGGGGCACACCGGAGAGAGGCCGTTCTTCTGCACTAAGTGTGGGAAGGCCTTCAGCAATTCTTCCATCCTGCTGGCCCACCGGCAGGTGCACACTGGGGAAAGGCAGTTCACCTGCTCTCAGTGTGAGAAGGGCTTTACCCGCGCTTCCCATCTGCGGAGGCACAAGCGAGTTCATGTGCCATCGCATGGGGATTAAAGGAGGGATAGTCAATTGCCTTATTGACTGGACTATCAACCCAGTTCCGGGGACTGCCAGGTTTGAATCCCGCCGTGGCAGATGGTGGAATTGGATTTCGGTCAGAAATCTGGAGTTCAGAACCTCATGAAGAAATGATTGTTTGGGGGGACATCACCCATCTGATTCACTCACATCCCTTTTTAGGGAAGGAAACTGCTGTTGTAGGGAAGGATTCACTCAGTTGTCCCAGCTGCATCCTTTACCCGGTCTGGCCTACACGTAACTCCAGACCCACAACAGCATGGTTGACTCTTCATTGCCCACCACTGTCACCGGTCATTGAGTGGGGAAAGACTTACTTGTTTACAAGGTATGGGTTGAAATTGCTGAGTGAGGCAATACTTCCTACAGTTAAGGCTGTACCAAGGATCCAATTAGAAACTGACAACTCGGTGGTGACCATAGTAAAGAAGGTGAGGGGGTGTGGGGTGGGGGTGCACGCTTCGACCTTGAGCTATTTAAAAAGCAGCTACTTTTTCTACACCTTTATGCTGGGAGGGATCTGAAGCTGTAACAACGTTGGGTCACAATAAAGCTTACCTGAACTTATCACCGGGCTCAGACTCTCATTGAAGGCTTTGAGCTCCAAGAGGTTTTTGGTTTCAAGCTGCTCATTTCATTTCAGCCTCCTGCACTAAGTTTCCAATGTCATGTATCAGATGGAGCAGTGAATGAGTAGCTAGTATCGTTAGAAGTTGTAAATTTTTCAGAAGTGCAGGTACTGCACCGTTTGATCAGCATTGTATAGTTTACTGGCAGCAGCGGGAGATGTGGGCTGCGTTCACTGAAAATGGTGTGGAGGTGTCGATGTTGGACTGGGGTAGATAAAGTTAAAAATCACACAACACCAGGTTATAATCCAACAGGTTTGTTTGGAAGCACTAACTTTCAGAGTGCTGCTCCTTCATCGGGTAGCTGTTGGCCGGGGAATAATACACCGATTGTATAGCAAAAGATCACAGTGTCATGCGACTGATAGAATATATTGAACAAACCTAGATTGTTGTTGTCTTTCATCTTTTAGAATGGGTTGCAGGTTTTGATTCATTAATATGTAAATCCCAGAACATCTTTAAAGTCACGTTCTCGAGATGACTTAATGTTTTATAAAAAAAAGTGACATCTCAGCTCAGACAATGTATTAAAGATGTGATTTTCGAGTCTGTCAGTATTCCAATCTTGAATCAGACTGGTTCTGTTTCCAAAGTAGGAATTTATAAAATAATGCATGGATTGACTGCCTGCAGATTGTGTGCTTTTTGAGCAAAATTGAAAGTATCTGCAAATATAATTCTGCCAATACAAATTCACTCCATAGAGTTTTGTGTGTGTGTATGTGTATATGTGAGTTTGTGTTTGAGTGCGTGCGTAAGAGTGAAGTGTGAGTGTGATGGAGTTTATGCCTGTGAGTGTGTTGTGGGGTGTATGTGTGTGTGCGCCTATGAGAGGGGTATGAATAAAAGTGAGAGGTTGCATTTTGCTAAACAAGGAAGGGCTGGACATAGTGAGTTTTGAGAAGATTTGTAGCTCATGTTGAGGTTTTGGATGTAGGTTTGCTTGCTGAGCTGCAAGGTTCATTTCCAGACGTTTCGTTACCTATTGGGTAACGTCTTCAGTGGGCTTCAGGCGAAGAATTTTCAGCTTTGCTATGTATAGTTAATGGTAGGTCCCTGGGTTGTGTTGTAGAACAGAGACACTTTGGCGGGGGAGGGGGGTGGAGTTAGGGGGTTCAGGTATATAGTTCTTTGAAAGTTGCATCACTGGTAGACAGGTGGTAAAGAAGGCATTTCGCACCATTGCCTTCACTGTCCATCCTATTGAGTTCAGAAGTTGGGACATCATGCTGAGGTTGTACAGGATGTTGATGAGGCCACTTTCTGGGTACTGAGTACAGTGTTGGTGGCTCTGTGATAGGAAGAATACTATTAGAGAGGGTTCCATAAAGATTTACCAGGATGTTGCCAGGACTGGAGAGTTTGAGTTATAAGGAAAGGTTGGGACTGTCTTCTTTGGAGTGTAGGGGGTTGAGGGGTGACCTTACTAAGATTTATAAAATCATTAGGAGTGGAGGTAAAGTGAATAGCAAAGAGCTCTTCCTTAAGACCATAAGACACAGGAGTGGAAGTAAGGCCATAAGTCCACTCCGCCATTTAATCATGGCTGACGGGCATTTCAACTCCACTTACCATACTCTCCCCATTGAGATACCAAGAATTTATCAATCTCTGCCTTGAAGACATTTAATGACCCGGTCTCCACTGCGCTCCATGGCAATGAATTCCACAGGCCCACCACTCTCTGGCTGAAGAAATGTCTCCTCATTTCCATTCTAAATTGACCCCCTCTAATTATCAGGCTGTGCCCATGGGTCCTAGTCTCCCTGCCTCATGGAAAAAAACTTATCAGCATCCACACTTTTTAAGCCATGCACTATCTTGGAAGTTTCTATTAGATCTCCCCTCAACCTTCTAAATTCTGATGAATATAATTCCAGGATCCTCAGCTGTTCATCGTCTGTTAGGCCTATGATACCAGCGACCATCGTGTGAATCTCCGCTGGGCACGCTCCAGTGCCACTATGTCCTTACTGAGGTGTGGGGCCCAAAATTGGACACAGTATTCTAAATGGAGCCTCACCAGAGCTCCAAGTCTCAGTAGCACATCGCTGCTTTTACATTCCAACTCTCTTGAGATAAATGACAACATTATATTTGCTTTCTTAAGCACGGACACAACCCGCAAGTCAAACTTTAGAGAATCCTGGACTAGCAGTCCCAGATCCCTTTATACTTTGGCTTTATGAATTTTCTCAATGATTAGAAAATAGTCCATGCTGTATTCTTTTTTCCGAACTGTAAGACCTCACATTTGCTTACATTGAATTTCATCAGCCATTTCCTGGACCACACTCCTAAACTGTCCAAATCTTTCTGCAGCCAACCCACCTCCTCAGAACTACCTGCCTGTCTGCCTAACTTTGTATCATCAGCGAACTTCGTGGGAATGCCCCCAGTCCCTTTATCCAGATCATTAACATATAAAGTGAACAGCTGCAGCACCAACACTGAGCCCTGCGGGACACCACTTGTCACCAGCTGCCATTCCGAAAAAGAACCTTTTATCCCAACTCTCTGCCTTCTCTCGGGCAGCCTATCCTCAATCCATGCCAGTAGCTCAACTCGAATACCATGGATCCTCACTTTACTCAGCTGCCTCCTATGAGGCACCTTATCAAAGGCCTTTTGGAAATCTCGGTAGATGACATCCTCTGGGTTTCCCAAGTCTAACCTACTTGTTAACTCTTCAAGTTTGTCAGGCATGACTTCCCCTTACTAAATCCATGCTGACTTATTTTAATCCAACCATGCACTTCCAAGAATTTCGAAATCTCATCCTTAACGATAGATTTTAGAATTTTATCTACAACTGAGGTTAGGCTAATCGGCGTATAATTTTCCAGCTTTTGTCTTGATCCTTTCTTGAACAAAGGACTTACAACAGTGATTTTCCGATCATCTGGGACTTTCCCTGACTGCAGTGATTTTTGAAAGATTACAACCAACATCTCTGCTAATTCTTCAATCACCTCCATCAGAACGCTAGGCTGCAGCCATCAGGGCCAGGAGATTTCTCAATTTTTAGACCTATTAGCTTTTCGAGCACTTTCTTTTTTTGTAATGGCTACCATACTCAATTCTGCTCCTTAACGCTCCTTAATTGGAAGGATATTACTCATGTCTTCCACTGTGAAAACTGACACAAAGTATTTATTAAGTTCTTCAGCTATTTTCTTATCTCCCATCACTAACCTTCCTGCATCAATTTGGAGCAGCCCAATTTCTACTTCTGCCTCTGGTTTGTTTCTTATGTATTGCAAAAAAACTTTGACTATCATTTCTAACATTACTGGTCCGCTTACCTTCATATTTGATCCTCTCCTTCCTTATTTCTCTCTTTGTTATCTTCTGTTTGTTTTTGTAGTCTTCCCAAGCTTCTGATTTCCCAATGGTCTTGGCCACTTTATAGGCTCTCTTTTTCGTTGATACATTTCCTGACTTCCTTTGTCAGCCATGGCAGTCTTCTTCCCTCCCTCCCCCCCCCCCCCCCCCCCCCCCCGCCCGCTGCCCGATGCCCGATAATCTTTATTTTTTGGGGGGATGAACCGCTGTACTGTGTCCTCAATTACACCCAGAAATTCCTGCCATTTGTTGCTTTACTGTCTTCCCCACTAGGCTCTGCTTCCAGTCAATTTTTGACAGTTCCTCCCTTATTGCCCTTTATTTAACTGTAACACCATTACATCTAATTTTGCCTTCTCTCTTTCAAACTGCACATTTGTGTCCAATTGCCAATTTGGGATAAAAAAGGCGGGAGTCACAGGGGAAAAAAATTGTGACTCCCGCCTTTTTTATCCCAAATTGGCAATTGGACACAAACTCTGTCAGTAACAACCGGCACCGGTCGCCATTGGTCAGGTGGAGTAAGGTGCGCTCTGATTGGGCGGAGCGTGGATGACGTGCGTCACTGAAGGAGGAGACGGAAAGAAGAAGAAAAACAAAGATGGCGGCGCGAGGCTGCGGTTTTCTCATCGACTCAGCGGGCGGTTTCTGACGGAGGGAGGGGGCAGACAGGCATCGTTTACCTCAGAAAATACCTTTAAAATGCATTTCAAATTAAAGTCAGAACTTTTCAAACAAAAGTTGTGAAGAAAAGAAGACAGTCCCCGGTGGGGTTTATTGTTTATTTGTGTATAATTCCCGGGGCCCGGGAAGGGGGAGGTGACGGTTACCGGGTGAACGAGAAAACAAATTAAAAATGTCGGCGGTGGAGGAGAGAGAGTCGGCGCCCGCGGCTTCTTCGGCGGCGGGAGGTGGAGGAGCGGCGGCGGCGGGGGGTAAAGTCCGGCGGAACACAAGCTGGAGGAGAGGCTGCACTCGGTGCTGTGCTGGACCGTGAGCCTGGAGCTACCCGCGGCTTCACTCTACCAGGTACAGGGCTGGGCTGAGGGGGAACCCGGGGGATAAGGCGGATCGCCATTAGCCTGGAGCCACAATCACTCCCATTCCTAAAACAAACATAATTTCTATTAGAATCACTATCTAATCCTCCATACACCTTCTATAATCAATGTAGGAGGGCAGGCTGTACCATCTGACTGAACTGTTCCGATGTTAAATTGTGTATAATGCATAGATATATTTTTTTATAAAATATACAATGTGATTTAACACATTGGATATGAAATACTGTCATCATGGGATTTGCAGCACTTCACAGCGCTGTAGAAGGTCACAGGCAATATTGTGTACGAGAGCCTGTGTAAACCTCTATGGTTATGTTTTAGAAATGTGATTTGAGGTAATTGCACGTAAAATGGGTAGGATTGTGTGTGTGTGTATGTAGGTATGTTATTTAGATCCTGGGGTTTTGTCTTGCCCAGTGATGTGATGCAGGGAGGGGAGTGGGCATACTAATTAATCATTTTACCAAATCCAGCATTTTGTTGAAAAGCTTAATTTCTTTGCGATTGTCATCTTCCAAAGAATCAACCTACCCAGTATTTAAATGGACATGTGCACATGTATAGTTGTGTATGAATGCTGGAAATCTCTTTTTTTAAAAAAAAAAAAATTCTTTACTTTATTTCCTGTTCTCCATGCATGGCGAATTGGACGTGTTTGATTTCTTTTTCTTGCAAGTGTTGTGAAAAGTAGTCTGATCATGGAAAAGTCGACCCTAGTTCTTCATAGACAACCGACCCATGTTTGTGAGACAGTGTGATGGCCGTCATGTTCCACTCCAGCTCTGCAGTCTGTCGGTTGTTCGGCTCTGTTCCTGTCTTCCAGTCTGTTGTCTGTATGTTCCACTCAGTTTTCAGAATTACCATAATTTTTTTTGCTTTATTCATCAGTTGAGCTTCTGCTTATGATACGGTATGAATCTTGACAGGCATGAATTTCAGCCCCTCAAGTAGTATCCAAGTAACAGTCGACCCCCTAAATTTAACCTTAAAAAGTAGTCAAAAATTTGACTATTACTTGAGTATATACGATATAAATGAATTAATGTTCATTGCTTCTTCGCTTTACGCTATTTTGCCTTATGAAAGGTTTCATAGGAACGCTCCCCTTTTGGATAGTGGGGAAAACCTGTATCAGTACAACACAGTCACAAGCCATTCTTATTTGGTTTAGGCACCCCTGTCAAGCCTGTGCCAATTCTTAATTTTCACTTGGACCTGCTATTTATTGCCCATGTGCGGTTTCTATCCTTCTGTTCATCTCGCGTTCATGTGTCTATCAAGATACACCTTAAACGTTGCCATGATGCCTCCTTCCACCACCCATCAACCCTCTGTGTGAAAAATCTTCCCCTCCACTTCTCCTGTGGACTGCCCTCCTCTTGCCTTGAACCTGTGCCCTTTTGTTGTTGTTCTTTTCACTCTGGGGAATAAAAAAACCTCTGAGTAACATAGAATCCCTAGTGTGGAAAAGACCATTCGGCGCAACATGTGCACACTGACCCTCTGAAGAGTAACTGACACAGACTTATTCACCTACTCCTATTACGCAACATTAGCCCTTGACGAAAGCACCCTCTCCCAGAGCATCCACGTTCCTTCTGATAGCGTGGTGACCAGAACTGCATACAATATTCCGAATGTGGTTGAAATAAATAGCTGTAATGTAACTTGCCAACTCTCACACCCAGGAAAGGCAAGCATCCTATGTGCCTTCTTGACCACCATACCCACCTCTGTTTCCACTTCCAGATCCCTCTGCATGCCAGTGCTCCTAAGAGTTCTGTCATTTATTGTACAGTTCTTGTATTTCTTTCACCCTTGTGGCTGTATCCAGCTTCCCCTTCATTCTACTCCCCCTTCATCTCTTTGCCCACTCATCACCCCTCCACACATCAGCATATCATAAGACCATAGGAGCTGAAATTAGGCCATTCATCCCATTGAGTCAACTCCACCATTCAATCGTGGCTGTTAACTTTCTCAAGCCCATTCGTCCCAGAACCCTTGATCCCCTCGATACTCTCGAACATTTCTGTCTCCATCTTAAATCTGCTCAATGACCTGGCCTCCACAGCCTTCTGTGGCTGTGAATTCCATAGATACACCACTCTCTGGCTGAAGAAGGTTTTCCTTATCTCCCAACTAAAGGGTCTTCCTTTTCTTCTTAAGGCTGTACTCTCGGGTCCTACTTTGTCCTAACAATGGAAACATCTTCCCAACATCCACTCTGTCCAGGCCGTTCAATATCCTGTAGGTTTCAATTGTAACCCCCCTCATCCTTCTAAACTCCATATAGTCCCAGAGTCCTCAAAAGTTCCTCATATGTTAAACGTTTCATTCCTGGGACCATTCTCGTGAACCTCCTCTGAACACCCTCCTGGGCCAATACATCCTTGCTAATAGGAGGCCCAAAACTGCTCTCAATGCTGCAAATGTGGCCTGACCAGAGCCTTATAGTGTCTCAGAAGTACATCCCTGCTTTTGTATTCAAGTCCTGTCAAAATAAATGCCATTATTGCATTTGCCTTCCTAACTACTGACTCAACCTGCAAGTTTACTTTGAGAAAATCCTGGACTTGAATTCCCAAGTCTCTTTGCACTTCGGATTTCTGTATTTTCTTCCCATAATCCTTCTGTTCCAACAGTGACTGTCTGGTGTCAGGGCAGTACTAGTGATTTACTGACATGTGGATTGTATTTGGGGATACCAAGGAATGTCAGGAACTGCGAGTATCTCAGGAGCAGTCATTATTCCTGGAAGAGGCAGACAGGAATGTGGTGTGGTCCTGTAAACTCCAGAACTTTGATAACTTCATGAGTCAGCAATAACACTTTCTGGACCAAGAAACGAAAGGGCCAATGAGAAACTGCTACAAGGGAGTTAACAAATAACATACATTAACTATCGCTGGGAAGAAGGAGGCAAAACAATGAGCTGTTTCTTTGGACAGATGAGATAATGGTGTTTAATAACTGTGTGACAAAAGGACAATTAATTCTGCCTGTAGAAGGAAGGCCTTGGTGTAGAGGGCATACAAGGAGCAGGAAAATCAACATTTCGGGCAAAAGCCCTTCATCAGGAATCCTGTATTCCTGATGAAGGGCTTTTGCCTGAAACGTTGATTTTTCCTGCTCCTTGAATGCTGTCTGAACTGCTGTGCTTTTCCAGCACCACTCTAATCTCGACTCTGGTTACCAGCATCTGCAGTCATTGTTTTTACATTGGCGTAAAGGGGTTAATTGCAGGACAGGCTGTTTCAAACAGGTGGAAAACCCTCAAGGATAAGAAGGTAAGCTACAGACCTGAGGTCTCCAGAAGTGTGGGGAGATGGTGTTAGAATCTCAAGAAACGTTACAGCACAAATCTGAAAGTGACGGAACTCCACCAGAATTCAACTCCAGAATGTTTCAGCTGCAGTGCTTGGAAGAACAACCCTGCATCAAACCCCTGTAAACTTCCAGAGATGGGCACTGTTGGTAGAAACAATGTTAAATTCCGCCATCACTTGGGTGATAGCCAAGATTTGGGGGGTGAGGGTGAACTTGCTTACTTGAGGGGTTTTATATTTTGGTTCCTCCTTACAATAAAGTGTAAATTATGATTCAACAGTTGGTTGTCTGTGCAGTTTCTGAGTCAGTATTCAAATTAAAGCGATTCACCCACAATCAGAGTGAGAGGCTAGGATTAATAATGACTCCTTTGCATTCAGCAGGACGGCACGTCAATACTGTTATAAAGCGAATGCTGAATCCCCTCCCCTCTGAGATCTCAAACCGAAACACCAAAAGAGGAGCACATTGCCCGATAATCGGAAAATTAGTGTGAAAAGTAGTGTCATCTGCTCTAGTCTTAAAAACAAAAATAAGTCCCTGACACTTTAAAAATCAACAAAAAGCAATTTACATATCCAACTTGAATGGTGAACAACTGAACTAAACTATTAACAAACCTAATAAATCCCTTCGAACTACTGACGATTCTGGCATAAAACAGGATTTTTGTCATATGCTGTTCCAGTAAATACAAGACCCACTAAAACAACAAGAAATAGAATTTCGTCTCTCAGATTACGTTTTACAGAATATTCTCAGCATCCTTCTATTGAATCTTTTGTCAGGAATGCCTCCTGCAATTCCTGCTCTTCTGGTTTTTTTGTAAATGATGCTCTCTCATTCACAGCTGACTGTCAGAGCTGATGTCTCTCTCTCGTGCTGAGGACTCTTAGCTCTAGCAATGGGGAGTTAGCTCTGGGGTTCTGTCCAACTGTCCCCTTCTTTTATGCCCTTGATGCCATATTGAGTTTTTACAATAGGATTGGTCCTCTGTTGTCAAAACCATCAGATTTAAATTTAATAGATATTGGTAGCCAAAGGACCGGATTTAAATTGATTGGCTAAATTGAAAAGACATTATCTTGGCCTGTTAACTGTACAACCTTGTGATAGAAATGTTTCTGTTTGTGTGCTCTCTGTTGTGATGATGTTACTCCTTTAAGAAGATTATGTCATCTTGATTTTTTTCCCCCAGAGGGGTTGTAAAAGGCAGAGGGTCCGATTCGACTGGGCTAAGGGACTTCACTAATGGCCAACAGATATTGGCAAAGGCAACAATCGGAAAAAGGTTTGAGATTTTTTTTTCCTGAAACACTTCTACAGCGAAACAGTCTGTAAGGTCACCCCTCAGCCTCTGACCCTCCAGGGAAAATAGCCCCAGTCTATTTCAGCCGCTTGCAACAGCTCAAACTCTCCAACCCTGGCAGTATCTTTGTAAATCTTTTCAGAACCCTTTCATGTTTCACAACTTGTTACAAACATGTCGACTAATTCAGAGAAGCCTCTCAATTACAGCTGTAAATAGAGAAAGTGTGTTTAATCATGAGTCATGAATAAAGGCTGTATTAATATTTTATTGTGAAGTTTTACTCCTACATCTCCAAACAGAGCATACAAACATGATCAGAGGGGAGTGATTGAGAAAATATGTGGGGCAAAAATTTTAGAGTGTGGCTTGTGTATGGAATGAGCTTCCAGTGGAAGTGGTTGAGGTCGGTACATTAACAACATTTAAAAGACATTTAGTCAAACACATGGAGAGGAAAGGCTTAGAAGGATAGTGGCCAAGTGCAGGGAAATGGGGTTACTGTTGATGGACATTTTGGTCGGCATGGACCAGTTTGGGCCGATGGGCCTGTCTCCGTGCTGTAGCACTGACTCGTGTCTCTTTGTCTCTCCAACAGTTTTGAGTTTTCAGATGAGCATCTCACTTAATCACACTGAATAAAATCCGATCTCATTAGTCAACTCTGATGTGGAAGTGCTGGTGTTGGATTGGGCTGGACAAGGTCAGAAGTCAAATGGCACCAGGTTAGAGTCCAACAGGTTTATTTGAACTCAAGATTTCAGAGCACTGCTCCTTTGTCGGTGAAGTGATGAAGCAGCAGCATTGAAGAAGGAGCAATGCTCCTAAAGCTTGTAATTTCAAATAAACCTGTTGGTCTGTAAGCTGGTGTTGTGTGATTTCTGATATCTTCAGCTGTGGGTTTGTGTCGACCTTAATGAGATATTTTGTCCAACTTGGCATTTTTAAACAGTATCACTTGGAGGGATTCACTTGAAACCTTTCAAGAGGTGAGTTCAACAAGACTGAACTATTCAAAGTTACTTGGACTCAATTTTAAAACTTACATCAGGACCGGTAGACATAGAGATGTACAGCACGGAAACAGACCCTTCAGTCCAAATCATCAACGCTGACAAGACATCCTAAATTAATTTGGTCCCATTTGTCAGTATTTGGCCCATTATCTTTCTGAACCCTTCCTGTTCATGTCCGAAACCAGATGCCTTCTCAGTGGTATAATTGTACCAGCCTCCACTTTCTCTGGAAACTCATTCCATACATGCACTACCCTCTGCGTGAAAACATTGCCCCTTACGTCCCTTTTAAATCTCTCACCCAGCCAAATAGCCTCTCCCTGTAGCTCAAACCCTCCAACCCCCGCCAACATCCTAGTAAATTGTTTCTGATACAGAAGTCAATGTTTTGGGAAGAACCCTTCTTCAGTCCTGAAGGAGGGTTAATACCCGAAATGCTAACTTTACCTCCTAATGCTACCTGGCTTGCTGCGTTCTCCCAGCCTCCTGCTTGCCTACTTTGGATTCCAGCAACCGCAATTATTTTTTGTTTCTAACAAATGGTGGAGCAGACTCAATGGGCTGAATGGCCTCATGTCTGCTCCAGTGGTCTTGTGGTCTTAGGTTTCTGCAGATTCTTAGGAACGTGCAGTCCCAGACTCCGAGTAATGTCGCCCACTGGAAGCAAAGTTTATGGAATCACAGAATCCCTACAGAATGTAAACAGGCCTTTTGGACCAACAAGGCAACACCAACCCTCCATACAGTTACCCACCCAGACCTATTCTCTTAACCCTATTACTTTACATTTACTTGGAGAAGGTGAGGATTGTAGATGCTGGAGATCAGAGTCAAGAATGTGGTGCTGGAAAAGCACAGCAGATCAGGCAGCATCCGAAGACCAGGAGAATCCTGATGAAGGACTTATGCCCAAAACGTCGATTCTCCTGCGCCTTAGATGCTGCCTGACCTGCTATGCTTTTCCAGCACCACACTTTTGACCAGTCTACATTTACCCCTGACTACTGCACCACACTTACACATCCCTGAACACTATGGACAATTTGGCTAGGCTAACTCACCCTAACTTGTACATCTTTGTATTGTGGGAGCAAAAGCGGAACACCCGGAGGAAACCCATGCAGACACGGGATAATCAAACAGTAGGTTCAAACCCGAATCCATGGCTCTATGAGGCAGCTGTGCTAACCACTGAGCCACCATGTCGCCCCGAGCCACTTTAGAGTTGCACTTGGGGGTGCGAGGCAGTGTGCAGTCCAGAAATTTTTTGACAATTGGTACAGTGGGAAAGTTGGTGGGCTTTTAAGAGTGGGGCACAAGGTTTAATCCACAGTAGCGTCACTGGCAGTATCCGATTGTTGGGAGCACTGGTGCCCCCGCTGGTGTCTTTGCAAGTTGCTGGAAAATGTGAACCTCTTGCCACACTCAGGGCAGCCGAATGGCCTCTCCCCTCTATTGACCCGCACGTGGGTCAGCAGAGCAGAAGAATTGCTGAAGCCCTTCCTGCACTCAGGACAGTAGAACGGCCACTCTCCCATGTGGATCCGCTGGTGGGTCAGTAGGTGGGAGGAGCAGTTAAAGCGTTTCTCGCACTCTGGGCAGGAGAACGGCTTCTCCCCTGTGTGGACCCGCTGATGCCTCAGCAGGTGGGAGGAATTGCTGAAAGCCTTCCCGCACTCGCGACAGCTGAAGGGCCTCTCCCCCGTGTGGACCCGCCGGTGGGCCACGAGGTTGGAGGAGACTGCAAAGCCCTTCCCGCACACTGAGCAGGAGAATCGCTTCTCCCCGGTATGGACCCGCCGGTGGGTCAGCAGTTGGGAGGGCTGGGGAAAATTCTTCCCACACTCCGGGCAGGCAAATGGCCTCTCCCCAGTGTGGACCCGCTGGTGTGTCAGCAGGGAGGAGGAACTGCTGAAGCCCTTCCCACATTCAGGGCAGGGGAACGGCTTCTTGCCTGTGTGGACCCACTGGTGCCTCAGCAGGGCAGAGGAATCGCTAAAGGCCTTCCCGCACTCGGGGCAACTGAATGGCCTCTCCCCCGTGTGGACCCGTTGGTGCTTCAGCAGGTCAGAGGATTTGCTGAAGGCCTTCCCACAGTCAGAGCAGGGGAAGGGCCTCTCCCCGGTGTGGACACGCTGATGCGCCAGCAAGTGGGAGGAGTGGGTGAAGCTGTTCCCACAGTCGGGGCAGGTGAATGGTCTCTCCCCAGTGTGGACTCGGCGGTGGTCCAGCAGGTGGCAAGAGCGGATAAATCCCTTCCCACACTCTGGGCAGGAGAACGGCCTCTCCCTAGTGTGACTGCGCTGATGAATTTCCAGGGCAGATGGGACACTGAAGCCTTTCCCGCAGTCACCACACTTCCACGGTTTCTCCATGGGGCGAGATTCCTCTGGTTTCTCCATGGCCAAAGCTTCAGCTGCACACAAACGCGTGTACAAACCCTCCCTGCCGTGAATTCCTCTTTCCAGGCTGCATAATTGTGACAGGCTGCACATTCAATGCGCTGCCACAGTAGTGTCTCTCATCCAGCTCCACTGATGCTGAAAGCGTACTGAATCAGAAACCAAAGAATTTTGCTCTTTCTCACAGAATCATAGTCAAAAATCATTACAGTCCCAATGGATTGATTGACTGCCTGTCATTGACATGAAAATGAGGACTGCAGATGCTGGAGAGTCCGTCAAAATGTGTGGTGCTGGAAATACACAGCAGGTCAGGCAGCATCCAAGGAGCAGGAGAGTTGCTGTTTCGGGCATAAGCCCTTCAACTACTGAATTTGAAACTTCAGTCTTCAAATCTTCAAATGCATTGGAAAAAACAGATTATGAAAGTCATCACTGCCAGTCAGGGTAGAAATTCAGAACAAGCAATTCGACTTTATGCGGAACATTCTTTTCTTTTGGAATTCCATGAAATTGAAAGCACCATTACCCTCCTCTGATTGCTCTACATTTACACCTGATTAATGCATCTAACCTACACATCGTGGACACTATGGACAATTTAACATGGCTAATTCACCCAAACCAGCACATCTTTGGATAGTGGGAAGAAACAGGTGCACTGGAAGAAATCCGCCGCAAACACCAGACGGAGAATGTGCAATATCCACACAGACAACGGCCCCGAGGCTGGAATTGTATCTGGCTCTCTGGTGCCGTGAGGCAGCATCACTAACCACAGACACTGTACCTTCCTTTTCCAGTCCCGCCACCAAGTCACTCAGCTTGAGCTCACGCAAAGCACTACGTTTAATTTTCACTTCACACACACTGAACTTTCGCCCCGTCCCCACTTCCCCTACAGGAAATGCAAACAGCTGGGGGGTTGCCACATCAAATCCCTACAGTGCAGAATGAGGCCATTTGGCCCAACAACTCTCCATTTACCTCCGACTAATATACCTAATCCACACATCCCTGAACACTGTGGGGCAATTGAGCATGGCCAATTCATCCTAACCTGTACATCTTTGGACTGTGGGAGGAAACCGGAGCATCTAGATGAAATCCACACAGCCACGGGGAGGACAATGTCTGTGTGGAGTTTGCACAGTCACCTGAAGCTGGAGTCAAATCCTTGTCCCTGGTGCTGTGAGGCAGCAGTGCTAACCACTGAGCCACGTGCTGCCCGTGTGTGCTGAAAGAGATGCAATGTGGAACGTTATTGACTGTACCGCACAGTGGATTGTTGAGTAAAGTTGAGTCTCAAAGGATCTGGAAAGAGGTAGCCAACATTTAGGAGCGCATTGTGACAGATGCTGGAATCCGTCCTGAAAACAACAAATGCTGTAGATCACAGCTGGTCAGGCAGCGTCCACATAGAGAGAGCAAGCTAACATTTCAGGTCTTCTTTGAGATTTATAAAATCTTGCTGGATACAGAGAAGGTGAATGCAGGGAGTCATTTCCCTGGAATGAGGGATTTCAAGACTAGCGGACATATTTTTAAGGTGAGAACAGAAAGATTTAAAAACAAAATAAGGGGTAACATTTTTACACAGAGTGCTTCACGTGTGGAATGAATTTCCAGAGGAAGTGATAGATGCGCCTACAGTCACAACATTTAAATGACATTTGGATAAGTACATGAATAAGAAATGTTCAGAGGGATATTGGGCCAAGTACATGTAGGTGGGACTAGTTTAGTTTGGGATTATGGTCAACATGGACTGGTTGGACCGAAGGATCTGTTTCCGTGCTGCGTGACTCTGACTGGATACAGTGGATGTGGGGAAGATGTTTCCACCGGTAGGAGAAACGAGGACCAGAGGACACAGGCTCAGGGTGAAGGAATGCCTTCAGAACTGAGATGAGGAGGAAATTCTGCAGCCAGAGGATGGTGAATCTGTGGATCTCATTGCTGCAGAGCGCTGTGGAGGCCAAGTCGTTGAGGGCATTTAAGACAGGGATAGATAGGTCTTTGATAAGTAAGGGGATCAAGGGTTACGAGGAGAAGGCAACAGAATGGGGTTGAGAAACATGTCGGCCATGATCGACTGGTGGAGCAGACTCAATGGGCCAAATGGCCTCATTCTGCTCTTGTATATTGTAGTCTTAAAACTGGGCAGATTACTGAAGTGGTTTTCATGAACAATTTCAGAGTCCTGAAGTAAAGCCGAAGAGGTGTACAGCACGGAAACAGACCCTTTAGTCCAACTCGTCCATGCCGACCAGTTATCCTAACCTAATCTCGTCCCATTTGCCAGGACTTGGCCACTATCGCTCTAAACCTTTCCTGTTCATATACCCATCCAGATGCCTTTTAAATGCCTTAGTTGTACCATCCTCCATCACTTACTCTGACACTCATTCCATACATTCACCACCCTCTGCATGAAACACTTGTCCCTGAAGTCCCTTTTAAAATCTTTCCCCTCTCACTCTAAACCAATGCCCTCTAGTTCTGGACTCCACAACCCAGGGAGAAGACCTTGTCTGTTTATAAAATCATGAGGATTATGGATAGAATAAACGTGTCGAAGGTCTCCAGTCTGAAAATCAACCCTTCACCACCACTCTGTCGACTACCTTCAAACCAGATCTGTATCCAAATTGCTAGTTCTCCCTGTATTTCTCGAGATCTAACCTTGCTAACCAGTCTCTCATGAGGAACCTTGTTGAATGCCTTTCTGAAGTCCATGGAGATCATGTCGACTGCTCTGCCCTCGTCAATCCCTTGCTGCTTCTTCAAAAAATTCAATCAAGTTCGTGAGGCATGATTTCTCACGCACAAAGCCATGCTGACTATCCCTAATCAGTCCTTGCCTTTCCAAATACATGTAAATCCTGTCTCTCAGGATTACCTCCAACCACTTGCCCTCCGGCAATGTCAGGCTCACTGGTTGATAGTTCCCTGGCTTTTCCTTGCAATCTTTCTTAAATATTGGTACCACGTTAGACAACCTCCAGTCTTTCATCACCTCACTTGTGACTACCGATGGTACAAATACCTCAGCAAGGGACCCAGCAATCACTTCTCCAGCTTCCCACAGAGTTCTAGGGTACAACTGTTCAGGTTCTGGGGATTTATCCACTTGCATGCATTTCAAGACATCCAGCACCACCTCCTTTGTAGTATGGACATTTTTACATTTTTCAAGATATCATCATCTGTTTCCACACATTCTATTTCTTCCATGTCCTTCCCTACAGTAAACACTGATGCAAAATACTTGTTTATTATCACCCCCAACTCCTGCAGCTCCACACATCGGCTGTCTTGCTGATCTTTGAGGGGCCCTGTTCTCTCCCCAGTTACCCTTTTCTCCTTAATGTATTTATAAAAACCCTTTGGATTCTCCTTAACTCTACTTGTCGAAGCTATCTCATGTTCCCTTTTTGCCCTCCTGAGTTTACTCTTAAGTATAATCCAACTGCTTTGTACTGTCAGGATTCACTCGATCTCTCCTGTCTATACTTGTCATATGCTTCCTTCTTTTTCTGAACCAAAAGCTCAATTCCTCTCGTCATTCAGCATTCACTACACCTACCAGCCTCCCCTTTCACCCTGGGTTCCAGATGAGATTGGTGCTGGAAAAACACAGCAGTTCAGGCAGCATCCAAGGAGCAGGAAAATCGATGTTTTGGGCAAAAGCCCTTCATCTAATCTAGAATCTGGTTTCCAGCATCTGCAGTCCTTGTTTTTACCTAGTTTTTCCCCTTTCACCCTAACAGGAATCTACTGTCTCTGGACTCTCAGTTTCTTATTTTTGAAGGCTTCCCATTTTCTAGCCATCCCTTTTCCTGCGAACATCTGCTCCCAGTTAGCTTTTGAAAGATCTTGCCTAATACCAAGTTAGCCATCCTCCAATTTAGATCTGGTCTATACTTTATCATCACTCTTTTATAGCTCATAGAATTATGGTCACTGGCCCCAAAGTGCTCCTCCACTGACAGCTCAGTCACCTGCTCTGCCTTATTTCCCAAGAGTAGGTCACGGTTTGCACCTTCATTAGTCAGAACATCCACTTACTGAATCAGAAAATTTTCTTGTACACATTTAAATTCCTCCTTAACTCTACTTGTCGAAGCTATCTCATTTTCCCTTTTTGCCCTCCTGAGTTTACTCTTAAGTGTACTCCAACTGCCTTTGTACTGCCTTTAAACACTATAGCAGTCCCAGTCTATGTTTGGAAAGTTAACATTCCTGACCATAACCACTCTATTATTATTACAGATAACTGAAATCTCCTCACAATTTTTTTCTCAATTTCCCTCTGACTATTAGGGAGTCAGTAATAAAATCCCAATAAGGTGATCATCCCTTTTCTTATTTCTCAGTTCCACCCAAATAAGCTTCCTGCATGTATTCCCAGGAATATCCTCCCTAAGCACAGTAATATATCCCTTATCAAAAAAGCCACTCTCCCTCCTCTCCTGCCCCCCTTTCTATCCTTCCAATACCATGTGTGTTCTAGAACATTAAGCTGCCAGTGCTGTCCATCCTTGAGCCATGTTTCTGTAACTGCCATGATATCTCAGTCCCAAGTTCCTAACCATCATCTGCCTTCCCTGTTTGGCCTCTTGCAATTGAAATAAATGCAGTTTAATTTACCAGTCCTACCTTGTTCTCTGCTTTGTTACTTCCTGCTCTGATTGTTTAACTCAGTCCCTTTCCCAACTGGACCAGTCACAGACTGATCTCTTTCCTCACTATTTCTCTGGGTCCCAGCAATCCCTGCCCCCCACCCACCCCTACCTTACTAGTTTAAATCCTCCTGAGCAGTTCTCGCAAATCTCGCCGCAAAATATTAGTCCCCTTCCAATTCGGGTGCAATCCATCCTTCTTGTCCAGGTCTTTTCTACCCCAGAAGAGATTCCAATATTCACATTTTTGGATCCTTTCTCCCATGCACCAGTTCCTCAGCCACGCATTCATCTGCCCTGTCCACCTATTCTCACCCTCAATAGGAACATTCCCCATTAACTGGTTAGGTCCTGGATTGCTTTCCTAAAATGCAACACCTCACGTTCGTCTAAATTAAACTCCATCTGCCAATCCTCGGTCCATTATTCCATCCGATCGATTATAATTTATAGCAAACTCTCTTTCCTCCCTTATTCCCTAAAAGCTGAAAATCTCCATCCCACACACTCTCCTTTCATTCTCATTTTACTGAACCTAATCCGTGCTCTGCCTCATCCTGGAAAGTCTGGTTCATGCTGATTAACAGGCCTACACTCAGGGGGGATTTAATTGAAACATAAGAATGCTGAATGGCTTGGACAGAGTGCATGTTGGGGGAGATGTTTCCAGTGGTAGGAGAGATGGGGACTCGAGGGCACAGTCTTCGAGTAAACGGAAGATCTTTTCGAACGGAGATAAGGAGAAACTTCTTCAGCCAGACAGTGGCGAATCTATGAAATTTACTGCCACAGAAAGCTGCGGTAGCCAAGTCACTGAGTATATTTAAGACTGAAACAGATGATAGGTTCTTGAGTATCAAGGGGAGAAAGCTGGAGAATGGGGTTGAGAAATTTATCAGCCATGATTGAATGGTGGAGCAGACCCAGTGGGCTGATTGGCCTAATTTCTGCTCCTGTGTCTTATGGTCTCTTGCTGTTCTGGACACAGTGAGAGAAACTTGGGAGCAGGAGTAGGCCATTTGGTCTTTCAAGCCTGCACCAGCGTTCAACAGATCATGACTGGACATTAATCTACCTACATCTAGGTGGATACACTGGGATTTTTTTTCACTGGAGCATAGAGGTGACCTCACAGAGGATTATAAAATCACGAAGGATAGAGATGTCCTTTCGCTCAGATGTGAGCATCAAGATTAGGGAGCACATTTTTAAGGCGAGAGGAGAAAGATTTTAAAAAGACATCAGAAGCACCCTTTTTTTAAGAGAGTAGTTTGTGTGTGGAATGAATGTCCAGAGAAAGCCCAGAGGTCAGATCAGTTTTCCTTCGTGTGAATCCAAGGAAAGCGATGGGATCAGACGTCGGACCAGGCCGTGCACTCAGAGCATGGGCAGATCAACTGACAGAGGTCTTCTCGCACACCTTCAACCTCTCCCTGCAGCAGGCCATTGTCCCTGCCTGTTTCAAGAGGGCCAACATCATCCCTGTGCCTCAGAAGACTCATGCAGCACATCTCAATGACGACCGCCTAGTTGCCTTAACTTCGGTGGTCATGAATTGCTTTGAAAAGTTGGTCATGGCATTAATCAACTCCAGCCTTCCCACTACTTTTGCCCCACTCCAATTTGCCTATCGGGAAATTGGGATCCACGTCAGATGCCATATTATTTGCCCTTCCCTCCTCCCTAGAACATCTTGACACCAAGAACAGGTACGTAAGAATCCTACTTGACTACAGTTCAGCCTTCAACACTGTTATCCCCTCGAGACTGATTACTAAACTTAGTGATCTCGGACTAAGCCCCACTCTCTGCAACTAGATCCTCAGTTTCCTGACCCACAGGCCACAATCAGTGAAGACTGGGGACAATATTTGATCCTCACTAACACTGGAGTCCTCCAGGGGTGCATACTCAGCCCCCTACTGTACTCACTGTATACTCATGACTGCGTCACCAAATACAAGACTAATGCCATTTACAAGTTCACTGGCACCACTATAGTCAGTCAAATCTCAGATGGCAACAAAACAGACTGCAGACGGGAGATGGAAGACCTGGAAAAATGATGCACTGAAAACAAACTAGATCTCAATGCTAGCAAAATCAAGAAACTAGTTATTGACTTTTGGCGGGATGTTACTCATGCCCCCATACACATTAACAGCACAGAGGTGGAATGAGAGGAGAGTGTCAAGCTCCTGGGAGTGGTCATCCACAACAAGCTGTCTTGGATGTATCACGACCTGGTATGGCAACTGTACCATTGAAGATTGGAGACGGTTACAGAGAGTGGTGAACTCAGCCCGGACAATCACAAAGGCCAACCTCCCATCTATAGAATCCATCTACCAGGCCTGCTGTCAAGGGAAGCCGCCAGCATTCTGAAAGATCCATCCCACTCTGGCAATGTTTGTCTACAACCTCTACCATCGAGGAGAAGGTACAGAAGCCTGAACAAACGCACCAGCCAGTTTTGTAACAGTTTCTACCCTACTATTGTTAGAACACTGAATGGACTCTCAAACTCTCAGCATTTGCCTGAACCTTTGTTTTTGTTTTTGCCGCTGTTTACCTATTATTTACTATGCTACTTAACTGTGTGATCGCAAGACAACGCTTTTCACTGTGCCGCAGTACATGTGACAATAAATAAATTCAATTCAGTTCAAGTGGTGGATGTAGTCCAGTTAAAAAGGGTTAAAAAGCATTTGGATCAGCACATGAATAGGAATGGTTCGGAGAGATGTGGGCCAAACACTGGCAGGTGCAACTAGTTTAGTTTGAGAACATAGTCAGCATGGACTAGTTGGATAGAACAGTCTGTTTCTGCACTGTCTGACTGTCTAACTGTTCTATACTGGTCTTAAACCCATTTTCTTGCCTCCCCCCATGACCATCCACTTCCTTGTTGTCGAAAATTCAAATGAACTCAGCCTTGAATATATTCAATGAACTCCCCCCCCCCCCCCCAACTGCAGGAAGACATCGCCACCTCTGAATTCCTCTTGCTAATGTACCACTTGTCTTGCTCATTGCTTGCTGGTATAGAAGGACGCTGAGGCCTGTTTGTACATCAACACATCATTCCTGATGAAGGGCTCGAGCCTGAAATGTCGAATCTCCTGCTCCTCAGATGCTGCCTGTACCTGCTATGCTTTTCCAGCCCTACACTTTTCGACTCTGATCTCCAGCATATGCAGTCCTCACTTTCTTCACATCCCAAAATATCACTATTTAAGGAATGCGTCTCCTTTCTGCTTTTTTTTTTAAAAAAACAGCAAATGCGATAACTTCAAATTGTGCTACTACATTTGCCACGTGTTTGCTAACTAAGACACAATCTTGGCCCAACTTTTCCAGACTCTCTCCCCTCGCCGGGATTCACTCCCTTTCCTTTCAATTGCTGCAAAACAAAAATTGAACCCCAGAATGAAATCAAATGGAAAAGGGGGTAAGAAAAGAGAGTGCCGTACTCACAAATGTTCGACAGAGGAAAGAAGTTGCAGTCTCGGGTGAAGCTCAATCTTCATTCAGAGAGGAACAACAGCAGTAGCAGCTTCAGAAGCTCATGGGCAAACTTCCGTATTCAGACAATAGCAAGGCTCTGATTGACAAAGGAACCAGGCTCCTTCCGGTCATCCCGAGCTCCCCATTGGCCCATCAAAAGAAGGTCGCGGTCCGTAATTGCGGACAGCGTGGGGCATGCGCAGTTCTTATTAACGCCGCTGAACATGCGCAGTACTTACTGACACCGAGGCGTATGCGTAGTGTGGTCTGTGGCGATGCTGGTGTTGCTGACAAGATTTTGTACCCGAATGTCAAATGTCAACAGGAGTTTAAAAAAAGCTGAAACCATATTTTTTTAAACCTGTAGCTCGACATTTTATTGTGTTTGCATTTTGTGTGACTCCTCAACTTTTGAATGTCTTTTCCCTAGGGTAGGGGAGTCCCCTCGAGGCATAGATTTCGGTTGAGAGGGAAAAGATTTAAAGGGACTCAGGGTCAGAAAAAAAACAGTTTGAAAGTTAATTCCCCTCAACAAATGCCCCCTCTTATGCCCTGAACAAGATAGATTGTTCACAGCCTATTAATCATGAGTAGCAATGATGTTGTGAAACTTAGAAGGGTTCAAAAACGATTTACAAATATGTTGCAAAGGTTGGAGAGGTTCAGTTGCAGGGAGAGGCTGAATAGGCTGGAGCTGTTTTTCATACAGCGTTGGATGCTGAGGGTTTATAAAACCTTATAGAGATTTATAAAATCATGAGGGGCATTGATAGGTTAAATACACAAGGTCTTTTCACTGGGGTGGGAGAGTCCAGAAATAGAGGGCATTCATTTTGGGTGAGAGGGGAAAGATATTAAAAGGACCTAAGGGGCAAATTTTTCACACAAAGGGTGGTGCATGTATTGAATTAGCTGCCAGAAGAAGTGATGGAGGCTGGTACAATTACAAAATTTAAAAGGCATTTGGATGGGTATATGGGCCAAGATTAATTTAGGATACCTGGTCAGCATGGACCGACGGGTTTGTACAACTCTATGGTTTTATTTCTGCATAGTCAGAATCAATTTCACAAGACTAGGAATGGGCCATCCACAAATTACACCCTGTCCTCAACTGTGGACTAACTGGACATATTTGAATGCAAGTTTCAGAAAGATGTCTGCAGCTTTTCTATAAAGTTGAACATGCTTTCATGATATTTCTGAATATATCATTTTAGCTATTCTCAATTTTAAAGATCAGTCATTTCTCGTGCAGTCGTGTCTACCAGGTAGAGTCATCAACATCCATTCTCTTTCTCTCTTCCTCGAAGGGTTTGATACAGCGATCGAAGAGGGTTTGAGGCATCCGCAAGGACAGGGAGTGGGTGGAAGAGAAGGAGAGAGAATGGACAGAGGGGGCAGAGTGTCAGGGGGTGAGAGAGATAATTGACAGGGGGACAGAGGGTGGGAGGATGAGAACACTGGGGGGAACAGAGGGTGATGGGAATGGAGAAGATTGTGGGGACCGATGGTGAGGGAAAGAGAAAGACTGGTGGGCATAGGTGGGTAGGAAGAGAATGCAGGGCAGAGGGTGGGAGTTGAGAGAGAATGGACGGGGACAGTGGGTGAGAAGAGATTGGACAGGGGGGCAGAGGGTGGGGGGGAGAGACTGCCCAAATCCCACCTTCCCCAGGACCGGTGTTGATATCTCACGAACTGGAACCCACTCCTCCCACAGCAGACCTGTGTCAATCATTTCTCAATATATACGTGGCAAAAGCAGTAGAATCATAATTCTGACAGGTCATTCGGCCCATCGAATTCACACTGACATTCCAAATAGCATCCCATCCAGACCCATCTGCTGACCCTACAGCCCTGCAGTTCCTCATGGCTAACCCACTCTAATCTGCACACTTCAGCATGGCCAATTCACCCGAAACTGCAGATCTTTGGACTGTGGGAGGAAACCAGAGCACTCGCAGGTAACCTACCCAGACACAAGGAGGAGGACGTGCCAAAGTCCACACAGACAGTTGCCCAAGGATGGAATCAAACATGAACCCCTGGCACTGTGAGGCAGCGGTACTAACCACTGAGCCACTGTGCCGTCCAGAGTTAGCTTTTAACTTTTCACGCAGCCTCAGCAGAGGCTCTCTCCTGCTGTAACCTCCCTTTCCCACATCTTCAGGCCTGAACACATTGGTTCCCGAATCCTGGCACCAGATAGACACCGATGTCATCTGGCCTCCTGCTACCAATTGCGGAGACCGGAGAAAATCCCTGTCACTATTCTGTCCCTTACCACCACCTCCCCAATGTTGTTCGTACTCCCAGCACCCAGCCAGTTCGCTCTTCCACTCCCTTGCAGCCCTCTCTCAGATCCCCTTTACCTGCCTCATCCACGCTCACACCTCCTGAGTCAGTGGACAGGGTCAATCAGAAGGGTCTGTCCGGAGAGGAATGACCAACTCCTGGAATAAAATGTCTGGCTATCTTTTTCATAAAAGGTCTGCAGCCTGGCTTTCAGCTCCATTCTCTGAGCCAAATGTCCACCAGCATGTGTTTGCCCTGGATCACAGCATCCAGAGCCTCCTACCTTCTGCAAATCAAAAGACAAGTCCCACCTTACACTCTCCAATGTATGTTGTGTAACTGCTTAATCATTTCTGGTGGCCGAGCAGAGGCTAAGTTCTACTTGGATTCCAAACTTGGGTATCAATAGACATGAGGATGGCTTCAAATTGACCTTGGGTTGATGTCATACTACATGTGACTCCACTACACTATACAGTCTCTCTCTCTCTCTTTCTCTTTCTCACACACACACACACACACTCATACACACACACACATGCACGTAAATCAATAGGGTGAATTTGCGGAATTATATTTGCAAATACATTGTATTCTGCTCAAAAAGTGCACAATCTGCAGGCAGTCAATGCATGTAATAATTTTATAAATTCCTACTTTGGAAATAGAACCAGTCTGACTCAAGATTAGGATACTGACAGACTTGAACCTCACACCTTCCATGCATTGTCTGAGCTGTCACTTCTTTTTATACAATAGAGTCATAGAGTCTTAGAGATGTACAGCATGGAAATAGACCCTTTGGTCCAATCCGTCTACGCCGACCAGACATCCCAACCCAATCTAATCCCACCTGCCAGCACCCAGCCCATATCCCTCCAAACCCTTCCTATTCATATACCCATCCAAATGCCTCTTAAATGTTACAATTGTACCAGCCTCCACGACATCCTCTGGCAGCTCATTCCATACACGTACCACCCTCTGCGTGAAAAAGTGGCCCCTTAGGTTTCTTTATATCTTTCCCCTCTCACCCAAACGGAATGTCCTCTAGTTCTGGACTCCCCGATCCCAGGGAAAATACTTTGTCTATTTATCCTATCCATGCCCCTCATAATTTTGTAAACCTCTATAAGGTAACCCCTCAGCCTCCGACGCTCCAGGGAAAACAGCCCCAGCCTGTTCAGCCTCTCCCGAAAACTCAAATCCTCCAACCCTGGAAACATCCTTGTAAATCTTTTCTGAACCCTTTCAAGTTTCATAACATCTTATGGGCGGCACGGTGGCACAGTGGTAAGCACTGCTCCTCACAGCGCCAGAGACCCGGGTTCAATTCCCGCCTCAGGCGACTGACTGTGTGGAGTTTGCACGTTCTCCCCGTGTCTGCGTGGGTTTCCTCCGGGTGCTCCAGTTTCCTCCCACAGTCCAAAGATGTGCAGGTCAGGTGAATTGGCCATGCTAAATTGCCCGTAGTGTTAGGTAAGGGGTAAATGGGTGGGTTGTGCTTCGGCGGGTTGGTGTGGACTTGTGTAGCCTGTTTCCACACTATAATGTAATCTGTAATCTTTCCGATAGGAAGGAGACCAGAATTGCATGCAATATTCCAACAGTGGCCTAACCAATGTCCTGACCAGCTGCAACATGATCTCCCAATTCCTGTACTCAATACTCTGACCAATAAAGGAAAGCATACCAAACGCCTTCTTCACTATCCTATCTCCCTTAAGTTATCTCGAGCATATGACTTAAAAGAAGTTCTAGGATTTGCATATTAATGAACTGAAACCTGCAACCCATTCTAAAAGATGAAAGACTTAACAGCAATCTTGGTTTGTTCAATATATCATTTCAGTTGCATGACACTGATCATTAGCTATAAATTCTGTGTCTTCTGATCCTGCTCCACAGCTACCTGATGAAGGAGCAGTGCTCCGAAAGCTAGTGCTCCCAAATAAACGTGTTGGAATATATCCTGGTGTTATGTGATTTTTAACGTTGTTTCTCATGAACACAGCCACAACACTTCCTGCTGCTGCCAGTAAACATTACAATGCTGATGAAACGATGCAGTACCTGCAGAGATGAAAATCTTAACAGTTTCTAACGATACTTGCTACTGATTCACTGCTCCTTCTGATACACTTCTTTGGTAACGTAGTGCTGGAAGCTGAGTGAGCAGCTTTAAAACAGAAACCTGTTGGATTTTAAATCTTTCAATGTCTGAGTCCGAATTTAGGTAACCTTTATTGCGACCCAACTTTGTTACAGCTTCATGATCTCTCCAGCAAAACAATTACAAAAAGTAGCTTTCCTTTTCTTCAACAGCTGAAGCTCAAAGCACACACACACACCCTGACCTCCCCTGACACCCCAGTTGCTTTATTATTGGTAAGCACTGAGGTGTCCCTTTGCAACTGAATCCTTGATACAGTCTTAACCCGGAGGAAGTAATGCCTCACTCAGCAATTTCAACCCATATACTGTATCCAAGTAAGTTTCTCCCCAGTCATTTTCCCGGGGCAGGGGTGGGGACAGGGGTTTAAAGTCGACCATATTGCTGAGAGTCTGGAGTCATGTGTAGGCCAGACCGGGTAAAGGATGCATCTGGGACGACTGAGTGAATCCTTTCCCACAACAGCAGTTTCCTTCCCTAAAAAAATCATGAGTGAATCAGATGAGGATGTTTTCCCCCTGAAAATGGTTTCATCATTAGATTCTGAACTCCAGATTTCTGACCAAATTCCAATCTGCCATGGCGGGATTCAAACCCGGGAGTTCCCAAAGTTGAGGTAGTAATCCAGTTGATAATACCACTCGGCCATTGCTTCTTCGATCCCAGTGATGGCACATGAACTCACTAATGCCTCCGGAAGTTGTCCACCCAACTAAATCCCTTCCTGCACTCAGGGCAGGAGAACAGCCTCTCCCAGTGTGGACCCACTGGTATGTCTGCAGGGTGGATGAACTCATGAACCTCTTCCTGCAGTGACAGTAGGTGAACGGCCTCTCCCCAGTGCGGACCCAAGGATATTTCAGCAGGCCAGGAGAATTGACGAATGTATTCCTGTACTTGGAGCAAGTGAATGGCCTCTCCCCTGTGTGAATGCTTCTATGAGTCTCCAGCACTGACGGGGAAGGGAACCCTTTCCCACAGTCCCCTCACTTCCACAGTTTCCCCATGGGGAGAGCTTTCCTTGTGTCGCTCTGGGTTTGAAATTACCAACAGAATGGGTACACAGTCTCTCTCCACCGTGAGGGGTGAGACTTTGATTCCCCAAACTGAGTAACTGGTTTCAAGCACTTTTCACAGTCAGTGCACTGAATCTCCCTCACTTGGGTGTCTCCGTATTCTTCCTGCCAAAGTGTCCAAAATCTCTCAAGCAGACAAAAGCAAACATTTCTTCTCAATTGGAATGGTTGCTGATATTCAAGTCCCAATGAATCAAGTGGCTCTGTCAGAAGTTGATGTATCATTTGCTTTCAGATTTCTTTCTACATGTCTTCCTGCAAAAATAAATTCACAAAATACGTGATCACAGTCAATACTGTTAAATGAACATAACATAGGTGACAATTCCTGTAGTTTGCCAGATGCCTGATCACATATTATCCAGGACACAGAAACCTGAAAACCCTCATGCAGCCAGATAGCCTTAAGTGTGTATGGAGGAAATCTTCATTTCGGTGACAATAACCTGGAACAAGCTGCCGACAAAGGCACTGGAAATGGAGCTGAATCAAGGACAATGAAAATGAAATGTCAAGGCTTCTTGAGAAAAACAAACCAGTAAAGTTGCTGAATGACTTTCTGCTGTCCTATTTAATAAAAAAGATGACAAGAAATACAGAACATCACTTCAGTGCTAGATTAGAATGTGAAAAATAATAGCCACAAGGCTTTTATAACAGCAAATAAAGCAGATATACACCATTTGAAGCAACATATGTCTACATTTTATATCAACGTGCCAATCCCTTAGATTCTGCTCCATCCCATGAGTAACTACCCTTTTAATTCTGAAGCGATCTCTTTCCACAATGCAAATTGTATTTAAATAAACCTATCAAACTGAGGGGAAAAAAATTAATATACCGTTAAGAAGGACAGAGAGCATCTGAGACCTTTGCAGAGTCTGCTCCCTCTCTGGATTCACTTCAGTTGCTACAAGTGAATAGTGTTTCCTCCCTCTCTCTCTCCCTCCCAGGATGAGGAATGGAAAGGGCGAAGATATTGGCTCTCCCGATTTCTCCATGATGTGGGAATCCTTGTCTCTGTCCAGCTTTGACAATTGGTTGAAAGACCACTCATGTATGGAACGTGTTCCATCTATTGCTGCTGCAAATGGGGTGTTGCTATTTCAGGCTGTGTACCCTCTTAAGGCTCTTCCCACAGTCAGTTCATTGGAACACTCTCACTCAGGTATGCATACCTCAGTCTCACTGATGTTTGAAACCTTGTGAAGCAGACAGGACAAGAGAGAAATAAAAAAAATTCTACTAGATTCAAAGGCTGATGATATTCCTGTGCCAATGAATTGATTGTCTCTATCAGATCTTGTTTTGAGATTTCTGGCTGTAAATCCTCCCTTTCACGTATCCTGTAAAAGGAGATTACAGAAGACATTGCTGTCTACACAGTATAGAAATTCAATACAGACAATTCTGGTTTCTGTGGAACATTCTTTCTTTTCTCCTTCCCTCAAAAATGTGAATCGTAATGCTACAGTCTCCCTCCATTCTTACTCTACTGTGGCTATTATCACCCGCATTTCCGTTCTCCTAAAAATGCTGAAAAATGTTGACTGACAGATCCTGTGGAACCCTAGGTCTGAATATCATACATAAGTTGAAGCATTTTATCCATATCTCCCCTGTCAAGGTCCCACAGGATGTTTATAAGCCCTTCGGCCAAAATAATTCACCCCATCGAATCTGCTCCACCATTTATTACCATAATGATTAATATTATAATCCAAAAATCCACATTCATGCCTTATTATTGATTCTCCTATTGATTAAAATTCTGCCCAACATCTACCTTGACTGTACTTAGTGATTGAACTTCAATAGCCCTGTCATTCATTACCCTCTGAGAGAAGATATCCACCTCATCTCCATCATAAATATGCAAACATTTAAGATTAGAAGCTATTCCTTCTGGTCTGAGACTCTCCCACAAATGAACACTACCTTTTTGGCAACTAATCTTTCAGGCCCACTAAAATTCTGATATTTATTCATTCAGATCTCCTCTCATTCTTCCAAACTCGAACGAATGCTCAGCTAAGCTACTCAACATTGCATCATTAGCAAACACGTCAATTCCCGGGATTAATTTTGTGAACGCTCTCTCACCAGATTCCAATGTTTCTGTCATCTCCTCTACTTCGAGGGACCAGAGTGCAAAACACGCAAGTTACAGCATAATAAAAGAATGATAAATAATAGACATTTTTCTAGCAGAAATTCGAAAATGTGCAAAAATAGTCAGATGGAAAAGCGTCCAATCATGTAGTGGTAAGGAGCCTGATGGCTTGGGGGGGAAGAAACTGTTGCCTAGTCTGGTCGTGATAGATTGAATTGGGAGGTGGGTGTGAGGATCTAAAGTTGGAATTTAGGCAACAAAATATGTACATTTTTATTTCAACAAAATGGCTTCTCGATTTAAAAGAATACTACAAAATGGCCTGTGAACCATACTGCTGAACATATTGCTGATTCGCAGAATTAACTTGCAGTTCAAAGATAAGAGGACAATAGAATTTTCATAAGATGAATACTGACACATTATTTGACCATTTGAACTAACCGTGAACTAATACATGGCATGACAATTTATGTAAATTAGATATCCTTCTTAAAGAAAATATCATTGGATTAACTTGCTGTAAATCATGTCACCTTATTATATGTGATTGGTCTTTCTCGTAATTAAGACTACTATTTCTTAAAAAAACATATAAATCATGTGCAATTTTCAAACGTAATTGCGCAACTTCATCACGGAACACAGAAGCTTCAATCTCTGTGTTGCTGGATAGAATTGCGTTAAGATACTTTAATTCAATAAACTAATGAACCTTGCTTTTCGAATACAACGCATTTGTCGATTCCTTTGACCGATCTCGAACCAAGAGGCCCCTCTTGAGGAGGCGCAGATCTTCATTTTGGTGCCCTGACACGTTTCGGCTCGGACAGATTGTGAACAGCAGTGTACGAGTTAAATGTCCCTCACTATTGAGTGTTGAGGAATTCGGCCTGCCAGACGTGATTATTTTTAGAACGTTTGGTTTTCCTGTCAGTCAAGTGGTGTCTGACGTGACCAGTCCAGCCCGAAGGGATCGGTCCTAGCAATGGCTGAGTCTGGGAGACTTGTTAAATGTTTAAAAAGGGGGGAGAGATTAATTGAAGTTGAGGGTGCTTTGGTACTTACGGACAGTGGTCTTCGAAAATTGCTGAACTCTGAGGGGAGGGTTGAAATCATCTGAATTCCCAAGCTTTATTAATTTTTGATTTTTTTTAAAAATTCTTTCTCCCGAGCTTCATTGCTTTCAGAAATAAAACAAAATCAATCTCCAGAGGTTGGTTATTTTCTGGTGTTATCTTTTTAATAGAAAAAAATTCGATCGCTTAAAATTCATTTATTTTCGGTTCGGGTTGCGTTAACTTTGTTTGTTTTCGGTTTAAAAAAAAACTCCGATTGCCTAAACTTCGTTTATTTTCGGGTTCGTTTCATTTGAACTTCGTTATTTTTCGGGTTGTAGCTTCGTTTATTTTCGGGTCGCGTCATTTAAATGTCGTTACTTTTCGGTTTAAAGAAACTCCGATTGCCTTCGTTTATTTTCGGGTTCGCGTCGTTAAACTTCGTTACTTTTCGGGTTTTAAAAAAACTCCGATTGCCTTGATTTAGAGATGCCGCTGTTGTACTGGGGTGTACAAAGTTAAAAATCACACAACACCAGGTTGTCGTCCAACAGGTTTAACTGGAAGCACACTAGCTTTCGGAGCGACGCTCCTTCATCAGGTAATAGTGGAGGGCTCGATCGTAACACAGAATTTATAGCAAAAATTTGCAGTGTGATATAACTGAAATTATACATTGAAAAATTGATTGTCTGTTAAGCCTTTCATCTGTCAGAATACAGTGATAGTTTCACTTCTTTCATGTGTAAATCACAAAACCCTTTTTTTTAAAAGTTGCATTCTCGGGTTAGCTGTTAACAGTGGTGATAGCTAGACAATATTTTGAAGGAGTTAGCCCCCTGTGTTCTCTGTCTATGACCTGATGTTTAGATTGATTCTAATCTAAAAAGTGATATAACAGAGTTTTACATAAATTCACGCAGTTTTTGAGCTCAGAGTTCTACATGAATGTATGCAGTTTTTGAGCAAAGTGCAATGTAACTCTGCAAGTACAAATTCACCACACAAAATATATGTGTGCATGTGGGTCTTTGTCTGTGTGTGTGTATCTGTCTGGGTTGGGAGTTGTGAGTTTGAGAATGTGTGTGTGCGTGTAGTGAGTGCAGAGTGTCTTAAGTCTGTGAGGGGGTGCGTGTGGGAGTGTGTGTGTCTATAAGGGTGTGTGTGGGCGCCTGTGTGCACCTATGTCCGTGTGTGTTTGTGTAGGAATATGTGTGTGTGTGTGTGTGTAGTGCAATGGTGATCACCTGTAATGTGACATGGTCCCGGTTGAGGCCCTCCCTATGGGTACCGAACTTAGCTGTCAGCCTCTGCTCGGCCACTTTCCTCTGCTGCCTGTCCCGAAGTCCACCTTGGAGGATGGTCACCCGAAGGTCCGAGGCTGAATGTCCTGGACCACTGAAGTGTTCCCCAACTGGGAGGGAACCCTCCTGTCTGTTGATCGTTGTGCGGTGCCCATTCATCCGTTGTCGTAGCCTTTGCTCGGTTTTCCCAATGTACCATGCCTCCGGGCATCCTTGCCTGCAACGTATAAGATAGACAACGTTTGCTGAGTCACATGAGTACCTGCCAATTACAAGGTGGGAGGTGTTCCCACGCGTAATAGTGGTATCTATGTCCACAATCTGACACGTCTTGCAGCATCCACCGTGACAGGGTTGCATGGAGTTGTCCTGAGAGCCGGGCAGTTTGCTATGAACAATGATCTGTTTTGAGGTTTAGCAGTTGTTTAAAGGCAAGCAGTGGAGGTGTGGGGAAGGTCTTGGTGAGGTGCTCATCCTCATTGATAATGTGTTGCAGGTCATGAAGAACATGGCGTAATTTTTCAGCCCCTGGGAAGTACAGAACAACGAAGGGTACCCTGTCAGTTGAAGCATGTGTCTGTCTCCTGAGGAGGTCATTACGGTTCCTTGCTGTGCCACAGAATCTCCTACCCTGGGGAAAAGACTTTAAGTACTCACCCTATCCATGCCCCTCACAAACGTCTATAAGATTACCATGCAGCCTCCGATGCTCCAGGGTAAATACTGTCAGCCTATTCAGCCTCTCCATGAAGCTCAAACCCTCAAAATCTGGCAACAGCCTTGTCAATCTTTCGAAGTATCACACATATTTCCTCCAGCAGGGAGACCAGAACTGAACACAGTATTCCACAACTTATCCTCTCAACTCCTGTACTCTCTGCTCTGACCAATAAAGGCCAGCATACCAAACGCCTTCTTCACTATCCTGCCTACCTGCAATTCCAATTTCAAGGAACTATGAACCTGCAGTCCAAGGTCTCTTTGCTCTGCAACACTCGTCTTAACTGTCAGTCCTGGCTGGATTCACTTCTCCTTATCAACAGCTCAAGGCCAGGAGCCTGGAACATTTGAGGTCCTTTTCATGTATGGAGTTGTTTGTCTTATTCCTTGACTGTTGATATGGTAGTTTACTGGCCTTGTAAGTCTGCTGTTAGGTCGGTTTAACTTTACATTTTTTTTCTGCCTGTCTGCAAAGTCAGGCCCTTACTTCTTTGTTTCCCTGTGCTTTTATAGATTTCACAATAAATGTTAATTTTCCATTACACCAGCTGGGTACCTTTTAAATGCTGTAATTGTACCAGCCACCACCAATTCCTCTGGCAGCTCATTCCTTACACGCACCATCCTCTGAATATAGGAGTTGCCCCTTAGGTTCATTTTAAATCTCACCCTCACCCTGAAGGTTTGACCCATCCAGGGAAAAGATCTTGTCTATTTACCCTATCCATGTCCCTCCTGATTTTATAAAAGTTTGTAGGGTCACCCCTCAGCCTCTGGCGCTCGAGAGAAAACAGCCCCAGCCTGTTCAGCTCAAGCCCTGACAACATCCCTGTCAATCTTTTCCGAACACTTTCAAGTTTCACAACACGGGGGGCACGGCGGCACAGTGGTTAGCGCTGCTGCCTCACAGCGCCAGAGACCCGGGTTCAATTCCCGCCTCAGGCAACTGACTGTGTGGAATTTGCACGTTCTCCCCGTGTCTGCGTGGGTTTCCTCCGGGTGCTCCGGTTTCCTCCCACAGTCCAAAGATGTGCAAGTCAGGTGAATTGGCCATGCTAAATTGCCCGTAGTGTTAGGTAAGGAGTAAATGTAGGGGTATGGGTGGGTTGCGCTTCGGCGGGGCGGTGTGGACTTGTTGGCCCGAAGGGCCTGTTTCCATACTGTAAGTAATCTAATCTAAAAAAAAAACATCCTTCCTCTAGCAGAGAGACCAGAACTGCATACAATATTCCAAAAGTGGCCTAACCAATGTCTGGTGCAGCTACAACATAAATTCAACTCCTATAATCAGAGGATTGGGAAAGTTTTCAAAACCCACAAAAGACAACTGGGAAAGAACGGAGGGGCAAACCGAACTTTTGCGGGTCAGCTTGGCCATCAGGGCAGGGAGATGGGAATGAGGGAAGGAAGCTGAATGTGCTGGAGCCAAGGCGCAGGAAGAACAGAGGATGCAAAACCCGGCGTGAAGCTGCAATGAGGAATATTGCATGTGATGTACTTGCACCTGTTGCAGTGACTTGTGGGAATCAGCTGCATTTTAAAAATAAAAACAGAAAACCGAGCTACCCCTGACACAAAACTACGTGGAAGCCATTTTGTCACGAAGCAATGTTTGCAGTAAAATGTAGCCTGTTAACATAATGCTGTCTGAGCCCTGGCTAAGGAATTCTGTTTTGATAGCCTGACCTTGCAGCTGCAGGCTGTCTCTGCTCCTCGGGCCATTAGACTGTGCTACTCCATAGAATCATGGATTGGTTCTCTCTGTCCCTTATCGGTAATTCGAGCCTTGCTGAACCTGCAGCATAAGATAACATTCAGATTTGTAGACATTAAGAAACGTAGGTCTGGACAACGTATGAGAAACTTACGACTGCCCCTCAGTTGCATAATTAATGGAGATTGTGCTTGTGATTTACCATAAAACTTGTAACATTCTGTATTACATTAGAATACGTCAGACTTTGTTTGACTCCCCATGGCAACGAATGAAGCTAGTTAATTGCTCAAGTTCTCCTCTCATGACTACTTTGCTTTAAATGATTTGACACACGAGTTACTTTGCCCCAACAATACTAATAGTTACATCTAGGGAGAGAGAATTCCTCAAATAGGGCATTCTCAGAATCCTGGGACAACCCTATTTCTGGTTTACTTCCTAATGAACAAACATTAAGCATTTATTTATTTTTGATTTTGTTTCATTTTTCTTGTTTGATTCCCTGCTCTGACTACACTCTGAGTTCTGGATGGGTGACAGGCTGAGATTGTGGGTTTGCTTTCGATTGACTGAATGTTTTCTTGTTCTGGAAGCTGTAAAAGAGGCGTGAAAGCTTCAGCAGAAGTCCAGCAAAGCTGAGAACAGACCGACATCTTACTCTGTGGGAACAGGGAGATCAGAGGACAGAGAAATCAGGCCCTGAAACCGGAGCTGACACCAGACTACTGTGTGCTCAGTGCTTTGGTGAGCAGTGCCAACCCTCTGCCTTTACCTCACTTCCCATCTGACTACACCTCAATATCCAGGACCCAATCCTTGCCATCCTGAAGCCATGTCTCTGTAAGGAGTCTCAGATCATAATTATTCACTTCCAATGTGTGCAGTTAATTCATTCACTTTTGTTACAATGCAGCACACATTCAGACTCACCATGTATCATTTCAATTTTTGTGACATTAGTATTCAGTTTCGATTGCTGATACATTTCCTCTCCTTGTCCCTTTCTGTTGTTCTGATGTTCATTTTCCACATCACGACATTGCTCACCGGCCATGATTTGGATTGGCCATGCTAAATTGACCACAGTGTCCAGGGATGTGCAGGTTAGGTGGGTTAGCCATGGGAAATGCAGGGTTATAGTTTCGTAGTAATAGAAGCAGGAATAGGCCATTTGGCCCTTCCAGCCAGCTCCGCCATTCATTAAGATCATAGCTGATCTATCCATTGTCTGAGCTCCTCCTCCCTGCATTGTCCCAACTACCCTTAATTCCCAGACTCAACAGAGACACTCAGCCTTGCAGCTGTACTGCTACCTGATAAACAAATTCTTTCCTTCCATGGGAATATCCTTCTCTTTGCAAGGACCTATTGCACACTTATCAGCTACTAACCAACACCGTCCAGACACTACGTCGCTGGGCAATGTGACTTAGTTACTCAATATCCTGCAATTAACAGTTTGCTAATTGTTAAATGACTGTAACCTATATAATCACATAACTCTCTGTTTCTCGTCGGAGTGACTTGTGACTATTAGGTCGACTTGGCTCTCCCCGTGAGCTCCCGAATAAACAGTCAATAACTCAAGGTTTGTGTGTCATGATTACTTATCCAATACTTATTGGACTACTACGAGCAAGTCACCCACAGCATAATCCACTTCCATCCCCAACATGGACCAAGAGGCCATACTTTTTTGCCAGACAAGTGAATGTATCAAGCTCAGGAAACAAAGCCTGTCAAACATTAACAGGCACAGATCTAAACCAACCTTTTCCAGAGTCTGTCCTTTCCCCTCGATTGACTTCCTTTTTCCCTCAGCACCTACAAACCAACAGCTGAACCCAAGGATAAGAAAAGAAAGGGGAAAGGGGGCGAGAAAAGAGAGTGCGGTATTCCAGATGTTAAACAGAGAAAGGAAGATGCAGTATGTACTGAAACTCAATCTTCATTCAGCGAGAGAAGAGCTTCAGAAGCTCATGGTCAAACTTCCGCATTCAGACAATGGCGGGGGTTTTAATTAGCAGGAGGACGAGACTCCTTCCGGTCCTCCTGGGATTCCCAAAGGTTGGTCGCACCGTCCATCAGAACGACGAGGGGCGGGGCCCCATTCCGATCTCACACATGCGCACCATGAACATTGCTCACAGCCGATAGAGCAGTATCTGGGTCGCATGGGATTGTGGGTGGGACATCAGCCATGAAAGAGCTGAAATAAAGAGTCCCATATGCCTTCTTAACGGTCCTTTTTCATGTGTTCATGACGTACACGCCAGGAGCCAATCTTTAATCGATTTTCAATTGATCCACTGAGTGAAACACTACAGATGTTTAACTCGAAACTCTATTTCCAATTTAGTGTCAGTATATCGCTCTTTGTCCGTCCTCAAATAAGGACCAAATCATGCCTGCCTTGAAGAAGTTTTCCTCCTCTCTCTACAAGAATCTCAGGGAGTCCCTCTCCCACTGCAACTCCCAGGTCTTTTCCTCTGCCCTGAAGCTCTTCAAACTTCCAGCTCAGCACTGTCCCCATGACTTGTCCGGACGTGTCCGACCTGCCTAGCTCCTTTTCCACCTATCCACTCCACCCTCTCCTCCCTGACCTATCACCTTCGTCTCCTCCCCCACTCACCCATTGTACTCTATGCTACTCTCACCTCAACCCCACCCTCCCCTAGCTTATCTCTTCACGCTTCAGGCTCACTGCCTTTATTCCTGATGAAGGGCTTTTGCCTGAAACGTCGATTTCAAAACTCCTTGGATGCTGCCTGAACTGCTGTGCTCTTCTAGCACCACTAATCCAGAATCTGGTTTCCAGCATCTGCAGTCATTGTTTTTAGCTAGTTGATTTTAACCCTACTGCGAATCCTCTTGCAAGGATGCCTGCCTTGAAGAAGTTTTCCTCCTCTCTCTACAAGAATCTCAGGGAGTCCCTCTCCCACTGCAACTCCCAGGTCATTTCCTCTGCCCTGAAGCTCTTCAAACTTCCAGCTCAGCACTGTCCCCATGACTTGTCCGGACTTGTCCGACCTGCCTAGCTCCTTTTCCACCTATCCACTCCACCCTCTCCTCCCTGACCTATCACCTTCATCTCCTCCCCCACTCACCCATTGTACTCTATGCTACTCTCTCCCCACCCCCACCCTCCCCTCGCTTATCTCTTCACGCTTCAGGCTCACTGCCTTTATTCCTGATGAAGGGCTTTTGCCTGAAACGTAGATTTCAAAGTTCCTTGGATGCTGCCTGAACTGCTGTGCTCTTCCAGCACCACTAATCCAGAACCAAATCAAAGCCCAACGTCTATTCCACATGAACATTATTTTTTTTTTTAGTTTGCAGATTCCAACCATTTATTAAAAGTTATTCATGGTACATGAGCATTGCTGGCTGGCCAGCATTTGGTTCCGCTTGAAAAGGTAATGGTGACCTGACTTCTTCAACTGCTGTGGTCCACACGCTGTACGGTGACCCATAATGTCCTTATGGAGGGTATTCCAGGATTTAGACCCAGCAACACTGAAGGAACAGCAATATATTTCCAAGTCAAGATGGTGAGTAGCTTGGAGGGGTACTTGCAAGAAGTTGTGTTCCTAAGTATCTGTTGCCTGATCCTTCTAGATGGAAGTGGTTGTTGGTTTGGAAAGTATTTTCTAAGGATCTTTGGTGAATTTCAGTGTTGTGTCTTGTAGATCATATGCACTCCTGCTTCTGAACAGTCGGGCAGAGGGATTGGATGTATGTGGAGATGGTGCCAATCAAGCAGGCGACTTTGTCCTGGATGGTATCAAGCTTTTTGAATGTTGTTGAAGCCGCACCCATCCAAGCTGGTGGGAGAGTAGTCCATTATTCTGTTGACTTGTGCCTTGTAGAAGATGGGCAGGATTTGGGGAGTTTCTTGCCACAATATTCCTGACCCGTTGCCTGCTCTTGTTGCCATTCTGTCTGTTGTTAGTCTAGTTGAGTTTCTGGTCAATGGTAAACCCCAAGGATGTTGATAGTGGGGTGTTTAGTGACAGTAACACTGTTAAATATCACGCGGCTGTGGTCAGATTATCTCTTTTGGGGATGAGTCATTGTTTGGCATTGGCGTGGCATAAATGTTACTTGTCACTCATCAGCCCATTTGATATTGTTAAGATCTTGTTGCATTTCAAACTGAACTGCTTCAGTTTGTGAGGAATTGTGAACATCGTGCAATTATTGGTGAATATCACCACCTCTGACCTTATGATGGAAGAAGGTCACTGATGAAGATGGTTGAGCCTAAGACACTACCCTATGAATTCCTGCAGAGACGGTCCTGGAACTGAGATGACTGACCTCCAACAACCACAGCCATCTCTCTGGGTGCCAGGTATACCTTAACAATTAAGATACACAACAATTATTTTAAAACAAATTGAAGGAATACATACGAGACACTCCTCTTCTGGGAGACGCCAGTGCAAGTTTTTCTGTTCCAGAAACAATCTGATAAATGTTGACTGTCATCAACTTTTTTGATCTTCGCCAGCCACAGCTTCCCCTGTCCATTCCCCCCATCACCCACAGAGCCCACTGTCTATTCTCCCCCGCCATCCACAGCGCCCTTTGTCCATTCTCTTTCCATCCCCAGCTTCTTGTCCATTCTCCCTCTATACTTCAAACAGCCTGTCCATTCTCTCTCATGCAACCCTCTGCAACCCTGTCATTTCATTCCTCACCCTCTGCCTTCTGACCAGTCCTTCTACACACCCTCTGCCCCATCTATTCTCTCTCCACCACACCCGCTGTCCCCATCTATTCTCTCGCCACACCCTCTGTCCCATTTCTATTCTTCCAGGCCTCCACCATCTCCTCTCTATCCATTCTCTCTCTCTCCCTCCCCCCACCATCTGTCATCCCCGCACATTCTCTCTCCCCTGTTGTGGGGAAAAACACCAGGCTCGGATTCAGAATTGAGGTTCAATGACAGAGTTTATTGCACAAGGTAATACTGGGGATAGAAAGACACCAACAGAACAGTGTCAGCTGCGAGACTTCTCTCGACCTGGAGCACACGTCAAGAAAATTTATACATCTTGTGATACAATCGGTCAGGGATGAGATTATTGTCTTTGTAACATGATTTGTTTATGGTAATCCTTGTAGAATTGTTGATAGTTTCGGTAGAGTCTTTGTCAGTTCAGGCACAGCCTTTGTTAATTTCCGCACAGTCGTTGTCAGTTTCAGTGCAGACATTGTCCATTTCAATGTCTGCATGGAAATCCATTGTTGTAGTAATGGGCGCTAATTGCTCTTCCTGAGAAGGGGGATTCCTGCAGCCCTGGCTATTAGCATTTGGTATTGAGTCTGTATCAAGCTGTTAGCACTTCTATAATGGGTGTTGGCTGGACCCAGACACTTCGGCGGGCAGTGTTCATTACTCATGTGTATTCTCTCCCCCACCCACCTTAAACTAATCACCTGGGTTGTGAGTCCATTGTGCTGGCATTCTGGTGGCCCCAAGCAGTATCTGTATCAGCTCTGCAGTTTCTCTCCGTATTGTCATCTGGCGGCCATCTTGTGTGTCAAGTTGGCCAACTGATGGCTCAGTGATCATCTTGTGTATCTGTGTGTCTAGTGTCACCCTGCCCTGTGCCATCTCCCACTTCTCCGCCACGCCCATTCTTTCTCCCCCGCCCAATCTCTCTATCAACCCCACTTATTCTCTCTCTCTGTCCCCCCCCCCACAGTTTCTCTCTGTCCCCCATCCATTCTGTCTCTTTTCTCCCCAGCCCCAACCACACCCTTCTTTTCTCATGCCTCAAACCAGCTTTGACCGCTGTATCAAGCCCTTCAAAGGACACACATACACAGAGAAAATGGATGGGGATGACTCTACCTGGGAGTCGGGAGGGGTGAAAAATGGAGAAAGTGAGGACTGCAGATGCTGGAGATCAGAGCTGAAAATGTGTTGCTGGAAAAGCGCAGCAGGTAAGGCAGCATCCAAGGAACAGGAGAATTGACGTTTTGGGCATAAGCCCTTCTTCAGGAATTCTCCTGTTCCTTGGATGCTGCCTGACCTGCTGCACTTTTCCAGCAACACATTTTCAGGGGTGAGAAATGGCTGATCTTCAAAATTGAGAATACCTAAAATGATATCTTCAGAAACATCGTTAAAGTCAGAAAGCACGTTCAAGTTTTTCAAAGAGCTGCTGAAATCTTTCTGAAACTTTCACTGAAATAAGCATAGTCAGGCCACAGCTCGGGAGAGGCTTGGAGGTGTGAATGGGCGAAAGTGAGGACTGCAGGTGCTGGAGATTAGAGTGGTGCTGGAAAAGCACAACAGGTCAGGCAGCATTTAAGGCTTTTGTCTGAAACGTCGATTTTCCTGCTCCCTTGGATGCTGCCTGATCTGCTGTACACTTCCAGCACCACTCTGATCTTGACTGTAAGGGGTGAATGGCCTAATGAAGTTATTCCAACTATCTAGAAATAGCATCACAGAGCACAGAAACATACCCTTCGGTCTATGCCGACCAGATATCCTGAATTAATCTAGTGACCCATTTGCCAGTATTTGGCCCCTTATCCCTCTGAATCTGTCCTATTCATACCCCCATCCAGATGCATTTTAAATATTATCATTGTACTAGCCTCCACCAATTCCTCTGGCTGAGACGCACCACTGTCTGTGCAAAAAGGTTACCCCTCAGAAACCTTTCCCCTCTCACCCGAAACCCATGCCCTCCAGTTCTGGACTCGCCCCCCAACGTGGTGAAAAGACATACAAAAGTTGAGCAGCCAGACAGAATGCAAAAGCAATGAAGTGTCGAACCACAGCGAAAAAACAAATTGTGCCTCTACCCCTTATTTACCCATTGGCATTTGGACTCTTAAAATCTGACAGGAACACCAGCATCCCCAGTGAGCATACTGCGCATGTTATCCGGTGTCAGCAACGCAGTGCGCATGCCCACCGGTATCAGCAAAACTCTGGGCATGCTCATCGCGTTCCGCAAAAAAAGGCTCGCGACCTTTCCTTTGATGGCCCAGTAGGGAACTCTGGAGGACCGGAAGGAGACTGGTCCTCCTGTCAATCAGAGCCACAGTATTGTCTGAATGCGGAAGTTGGACCATGAGTTTCTGAAGCTGCTACTCCTGCTCCTCTCTTTCTGAATCAACATTGAGCTTCACCCAGACTGCAAATTCCTTCCTCTGTCTAAGATCTGTGAGTACAGCACTCTCTTTTCTCGCCCCCTTTTCCGTTTCGTTTTCATTCTGGGATTCAATTGTTGATTTGCAGGAACTGAAAGGAAAGGGAGTAAACCCAGGGAGGGGACAGACTCTGGAAACATGGTCGAGGTCTGTGTCTCAATTGGCAAAATAGACAGGCAGGAGGCTGGAACGACACAGCAAACCAGGAAGCATCAGGAAGTGGAGACGTTGATGTTTTGGGTGTAATTCTTCAGGACTGGGGATGGGTGCTGGGGCAGGGGTCTAAAGTGGGGATAAGTGAAGACAGGGAGAGGTTACGGCCTGATGAGTCAATGGGTGAAAGAAATCAGGTTAATGAAAGGGAGAAGTGGAAATGAGGGGCACGGGGCTGAGAAGGGAGTCGGGAGATGGAAAGGGAGGTTATTTGAAATTGGAGAACTTGATGTTGAGTCCTACAGGCTGTAGGCTGCCCGGGCGGAAGATGGGGTGTTGTTCCCCCAATTTGCGGTTTGGTTCGTTGTGGCAATAGAGGAAGCCTAAGATGTTCTTGTCAGAAAGGGAGTGGGAAGGGGAATTAAAATGAGTGGTGACTGGGAGGTCTGGTCAGCCTCTGCGGACCCAGCTGTGATGCTCGCTAAACTTTTCCCCAAGTTTACACTTGGTCTTCCCAATGTAGAGAAGACCACAATTTACAAACACGTGACAAATGCAGTATCTCAATGTGAAGTTATAGCCATTGCTGTGAAAAAAAAGCAGAAAGGGGATGTATTGTTTAAATGATGATATATTGGGATGTGGAGAAAGTGAGAACTGCAGATGCTGGAGATTAGAGTTAAAGTGTGGGGCTGGAAAAAGGCAGTAGGTCAGGCAGCATCCGAGGACCAGGAAAGTCGACATTTCGTTCCTGAGCACTTCATCAGGAATGATGTGTGGATGTGCAAAGGGGCCTCAGCATCCTTCTACACCAGTCACTTCCAGTTGTCAGACAGGTGCAGGTGAAGAGCTTTTGCCTGAAATGTCGATTTTTCCTGTTCCTCAGATGCTGCCTGACTGGCTGTGCTTTTCCAGCATCACTCTAATCTCGACTCTGATTTCCAGCATCTTCAGTCCTCACTTTTGCCTGGACAGGTGCAGCAAGCAATCAGCAAGGCAAGGGGTATATTAACAAGAGGAATTGCGTTCAGAAGTGGGGATGTCTTCCTGCGTTAGGGGGTCATTGAATATTATTCATCTGATTTTTGAACACCAAAGAAGTGGATGTTTCTGGGGAAAGGCAAGTAAATGATTTAACACCAGTATAGAACAGTTACAGAGTCAGACACCAACAAAACCAGACCCTTTAGTCAAACTAGTCTAAGGCCGACTATATTCACAAACTAAACTAATTCCACCTACCTGTGATTGGCACATATTCCTCCGAACCTTTCCTATTCATATACTTATCCAAATGTCTTTTAAATGTTGTTACTCAACCTGCATCCACATTCATTCCACGTACAAACCACTCTGTGTAAAAAAGAAAAGTGCCCCCCCCCTCCGCCGGCCTTTTTAAAATCCTTTCTCCTCGCACCTTCAAATTTGCTGCCTAATCTTGAAACCCCCACCTTAGAGAAAGGATACCAGCGGTCACCTCATCTCTGCCCCTCGTGATTTTATAAACCTCTGTCAGGTCACCTCTAAACATCCTGTGATCCAGTGAACAAGTCCCAACCTATTCATCTCGATGGTTGTGAATCTGCCGATAATCTGTTGAATGTTGGTGCAGGCTTGAAAGACCAAACAGCCTACTCCTGCTTCCAATGCGCTCTGTGTGTGTCCAGGACAGCAAGAGAACATAAGGCATCGGAGCAGAAATTGGACCATTCAAGGTTTGCTCTGCCATTCAATCATGGCTGATAGGTTCCTCAGTCACATTCTCCCACTTCATCTCCGTAACCTTCCATCACCTTGAGACTCAAGAACGTCTCCATCTCAATCTTGAATATCCTCGGTGACCTGGCCTGCACAGCCTTCTGTGGCAGTGAATTCCATAGATTCACCGCTCTCTGGCTGAAGAAGTTTCTCCTTATCTCCATGCTGAAAGGTCTTCCCTTTACTCTAAGGCTGTGCCCACTGGTTCTAATCCCTCCAACCAATGGAAACAGGTTTCCAAATTCCACTCTGTCCAGGCTGTTCAGTATTCCTTGTTTCAATTAGGTTCCCCCACTCCCCCCCCCCCCACCCTGAGTGTGGGCCTGTTAATCAGCATGAAGCAGACCCTTCAGGATGAGGTCCAGCAGGGATTAGGTTCAGCAAACTGAGAATGGAGAGAGGGTGTGTGGGTGGAGATTTTCAACTTCAAAGGAATAAGAGAGGAAACAGAGTTCACTATGAATGAGAATTGATCAGGTGAGCTGATGGGCCAAGAAGTGGCAGTTTAGTTTAAGAGGTGTGTAGTTTGCATTTTGGTCAAGCAATCCAGGCAGGACTGACACACTTAAGGGGAGTGTTGCAGAACAAAGAGACTTTAGAGTGCAGGTTCATAGTTCCTTGAAAGTGGAGTCACCGGTAGACAGGATAGTGAAGAAGGCATTTGGTATGCTTTCTTTTATTGGTCAGAGCAGAGAGTACAGGAATTGGGAGGTCATGTTGCAGCTGTGTAAGTCCACATTTGGAAGACTGCATTCATTTCTGGTCTCCCTGTTATAGAAAAGATGTTGTGAAACTTTGAAAGGGGTCAGAAAAGATTTTTAAGGCTCCTGTCAGAGTTGGAGGGTTCGAGCTACAGGGAGAGACTCAAATGGCTGGGGATATTTTCCCGCGAGCACTGGAGGCTGAAGGGTGACCTTATAGACGTTCGTAAGGGGCATGGATAGGGTGAATAACCAAGTTACTTTTGCCAAAGTAGAAAGGTCCAAAACTAGAAAGTATATGTTTGAGGTGAGGGAGAATTTTAAAAGGCATTTGGATGGGTACATGAAAAGGAAGGGTTTAGAGGGATATGAGCCACATGCAGGCAAATTGGATTAGGTTGATTTAGGATATCTGTTTGGCTGGACAAGTTAGACCAAATGGGCTGTTTTCCGTGCTGTATGACTCTAATCTTTGGTGAAAGCAGAAGTGTGATTGTGAAGGCTGGAGTTTCAGAGCAGCTTTCAAAGATGTTTTGCCCTTAATGGGAACAGAAGAAGTTACAATGAAATCTTGCATTTGTGAGACAGCAACTGAATGAGTTGCATCCAGGATTTTGGTGGAAAGTGGGAATTCATTGCACTGTGGGGATGAAGCTCTACCTATTGAGTAATTTCTGCTGGTGAATGAAACCAGGCCTCAACATTAGGAGGAGTAAATTTAGGACAGAGATGAGGAGGAACTGGTTTTCCTGGAGAGTAGTGAATCTTTGGAATTCTCTGCCCAAAGAAAGGTGGAGGCAGCTTCATTAAGTATATTCAAGACACAGTTGGATGGGTTTTTGCAATGGTAGGGGAATTAAGGGTAGTTGGGATAATACAGGGAGGAGGAGCTGAGAGAATGGATAGATCAGCCATGATCTTAATGAATGCCGGAGTGGCTGGATGGTCCAAATGGCCTATTCCTGCTTCTATTACTCCGAAACTATAACCCTGCATTTCCCATGGCTAACCCACCTAACATGCACGTCCCTGGACATTATGGCCAATCCAAATCAAGGCCAGTGAGTAATGTAGTGATGTGGAAAATGAACATCAGAGAACAATTGAAAGGGACAAGAAGAGTAAATGTACCAGCAATCAAAACTAGATTCTAAAGATCACAAAAATTGAAACTAAAAATGGTGTGTCTGAATGTGTGCTGCATTGTAACAAAAGTGAATGAATTGACTACATACATTGAAGTGAATAATTGCAATCTGACACTCCTACAGAGACATGGCTTCAGGATGACAAGGATTGGATCCTGAATATTGAGGGGGTCCTCAAATGGGAAGTTAGGTAAAGGTGGAGGGTTGGCACTGCTAATCAAAGCACTGATCACAGGGTAGTCTGGTGTCGGCTCAGATTTCAGGTCCTGATTTCTCTGTCCTCTGTTGATCTCCCTGTTCCCTTCTACACCTTCTGGAACAATAAAACATTCAGTCAATCAAACCCCAACCCACAATCTCCCAGCCTGTCAACCATCCAGGCACAGTGTAGTCACAGCAGGGAATCACACAAGAAAAATGAAACCAAATTTGAAATAAATAGGTGCTTGTGTTTAATGTTTGTTCATTAGCAAGTAAATCAGAAATAGGGCTCTCCCAGGATTCTTATACTGCCCTATTTGAGGAATTCTCTTCCCCCTTATATCTAACTATTAGTACCCAGCTATGATTTACAACAATACTTACACCAACAGAAGTAAGGCATCTGTTCTCAAATAGGTAGAGACATACAGGATGGAAATAGACATTTTCTCTCTCTCATGACCGCACCGCACTACACTTCACTTGCAGAGCTGGGCTAAAATGTCACTTTTTGTTATAAAACTTGAAGTTCTCTTGAGAAGGTGCCTTACAGGTAGTTCTGGGATTTACATGTTAATGATGCCTGCAACCCAATCGAAAAGATGAAAGACTGAACAATCCAGGTTTGTTCAACATGTCATTTCAATGACATGGACATTGTCATGTTTTTCCATAAATTCTATGACTTATGACCGTATTCTCGACAACCACCTAATGAAGAAGCAGCGCTCCAAATGCTAGTGCTTCCAAACACACCTGTTGGTCTCCAACCTGGTGTTGTGATTTTTAACTTTATCCATTTTAGGGGGGGATTTGCAATACAAAATTATCCATAGTGTGTAGGGATGTGCAGGTTAGGATGGATTGGCAGTTCTAAATTACCCATTGTGCCCAGGGATGTGCAGGTTAGGTGCATTAGTCAGGAGCGTTAGTGTTGTGAGAAACATGTTTAATAAAATTTAGACGAGACCACCAAAACTGGAAACAAGATAATTTATTCTACGATCTTGCAAGAAAGGGCATCAAATGCAGAAGCAAATGAGCAAATTAGAACTTAGGTTAATGTACAGTTATACCCTTTGAGCTGAGTGAGGGCATCTCTCCAGACTCCTAATTACCCAATCTCTCTTACTGTACCAGACCACTGCCCAGCTGCACTCCACCCTTATTACTTCCCCCTTCCCCAGGTTGGCAACCTTCCTTTCTGTAAATGCTGACACATACATTTATTTTGTCAAGATCTGGTTTAACATTTTGTATCAATTCTGCTGGTACATTCCACCCTCGGACATTTCATTAACTTGTATCGTTTTGTATAGCTCAAACATTTCGGTTATCTCAGCTTTTTGCTGAAAGCATAACTTTACAAAAAGAACTTTTTGTTATAGTAATTACACACCAAAGTTAGCATTTAATTAACCACAATTATACACTGAAAAGTCCCTAAATACCTGCAGGGTTAATAGTTCTCTTGCTGTACCCCTTTTCTGTATGCTTTTTCTATATCTGCAAAAACGTACTTTACCCATTTCTAACAATTCCCCCATTTCTTTTCTTAACCATTTGTTGTTTTTGCAATCTTATGTTCTGCCCTCTTTTCATCCTAAGGTGTCGAGGTTCACAATCTAGTCATTTCTGACCTTCTAAGTTTGTACCATTATTGGTTGTTGTCCTCCCAAAGACATTACCAGCTTAGTCATTATCCATTTTAACACATTAAACCCTATCAGTAAACCTACAATTATTAGTAGCTCATAAATGCCTAAATTCACTAACCGTTTTCCCACCCGGTCAATCTCCAGTTACCCCATCCCCATCCTTCATCTTTTCGGAGTTCATCTTCAATTTCTCTTATATTGCTTATCTTTTTCTTTACTATTTCCACCTTATCTTCCACTATGGAAGAGATGTCTGGGATGAAGGTGCAGAATTCTTTACCAATCAGAGCACAGGTTCCCCCTTTTTCGGCCAAAAGATAGTCTAAAGCCATTCGATTCTGTAAAGCTGTCAGTCTTGTGGCAATCATTTCAGTGGTTATGGCCGATATTTGGGATTGAGTTTCTCCCATCGCGCCGGTGGTATCATTAATTAAATTTTCAAGGGCAGCCGCTATTTCTGTATTTTCACCCCTGCCCTTGTAGTGCCGTATTGGGAGTAGTGTCCACAGTAGACGGTCTCCTTCTGAGACCTCTCTGGTCTTGCGTCTTATCCCCCCCTCCTTTCTCAGGTTGGGCTCATGCTTTTCTATTCAGAGGTGAGATAACAGCAGCCACTCCAACCTTTCTGGTTTTGGGGAAGTGTTTCGTCAACTTCATAACATGACACATTTGATCACACGAACATATTTTTTCCCGGGAATAAATGGATAGGCCTTCAGACCGCATACCCAATATGTTCCGTTTAATATTTGGGGAGTGGTCGTGGCAGTGGCTTGACTGGTGTGGACACAAGATGATTTTCCCAGTTGGAAAGGTGCAGCATCATTCTGATTACAGAAACCGGTGGTATTTACTGCTCCTTTTGGTGGGGAAATTCTAAGACTATCAATAGCGCCCTGATGCTTTGGAGCTGGCCTTGGGAACCATCCCGCAAAGCTATATTTGCTTCTTTCAAACCTCCACTTTGTATTATTTGAACCCACATCAAATTATTGTACATCGAAAACTTCTTATTTGGTGAGCGGTATTACCGAGGTGGGGATCCCAGATTCGCCATGGTGTGGGACTTCTGCACAGACCCAACAGTCAGCAAGTCCCTCTTGTTTAGCATAATTCTGGCACAGCGTAGTGAAGTGATTTTTCCCTCTTCCTTGAATAGTTAGTACTACTAACATTACAATACTATACCAGTATCTACCCATCTCTGAATTCTGCCTACCATCCTGTCTTAACATTTTAGGTGTCACACAGCCCTTACAATCAATAACTATATATATATATCAGCAAACGTTAAAAGAGTCTTTTGTCTCCGTTCATTCTTTCTTTCTTAACTTTCAGAGGGTTGTCTGTAGGATGAGCGTGCCAGTCCACCTTTGGGGCATTCACAGGACCTTTAACGTGAGTGTGATGACTCCACCCTTTCTCAGCAGTCCGAATAGCTGTTTCACTAGTTAGGAGGGTTAGGAATGGTCCCTCCCAGCTCGGGTGCAGTTTGGTATCTTTCCAGGTCATGATCAGGACCCAATCACCCGGTTGTATTCGATGTACTGCAAACTCGAGTGGCGGTGTCTGTATTCTTATTCCTAAGAATAGACAAAGAAGAGCCGAGCGCCACAATATAGTTCGTTAAAAACTTATCATTGAACTCTGACCAGCCGTTAGGCAGTCTTTCAGCCTCGATAATGCTTCCCTCTATCCCGTCTACTACAGTATATTCATTGTGCTTTTTACCCTCAATCATCCGGGAGGACCCGTCGATAAACAACCGAGCTCTCGCATGCAACGGTACATCTCTTAAGTTCATTCGCAGTTTAGTCTGATATTCAGTAATATCAAAGCAGTCATGTTCTGGATTGACAGGGGCCACCCCCCTCTCTCCGCCACAGAAATGCAGCTGGATTCAAGCAACTGTCTGTGACTAACACAAGGTCATCCTGTTCTATTAAGATTGTCTCATATTTCAAGATCCTCGAGTCTGTGAGCCATTGTCCTGCATTTTGATTTAAGAATTCTTTGCCTTTTACTCCAGAAACCTTGAGACCTTTGTTAGTTAATTTAACACCGCTAGGTCTAAAGCTTAGGGATGATCGTGCTGCTCCCGTATCCACTAAAAACACTGTTTCCGCTCCTTCAGGTCCCACCTTTAAATTTATCAAGGGTTCCCGGTGGGTCACAGGAGGAGGGAACCCCTGACTCCCCTAATCTTCATCAAAAATCATCAATGATACCGCTTCTCTTTGTCGTCCGAACCTTGGACATTGTCTTTTAAAATGTCCTGTTTTTCCGCAGTAATAACATCCTACCAGTTGCTTCCTTCCCCTACCATCTGCTCTCTGTTTCTCTTGTCCTCCTCTGTTCTCTGATTCTAACTTTCTCGTCGTAATTTCTTCAACTGCTGCAACCATTATTTTAGCTTTTTGTTTTTGTTTCTCCACTTCCCTTCTCACACACACTTTCTGTGCCTCATATAACAGATCTTCTATCTGTTTTTCACTCCAGCCTTCTAATTTCTGTAATTTCTTTTGTATGTCCGGCCATGATTTAGTTACAAATTGGACCTTTAAAAGTCCCTGTGCTACTGGATCATCGGGATTCATTCCCGAATATTTTCTACAGGCTTCTTTTAATCCCTGTAAAAAGGCTGATGGGGCTTCCTCCTTTTCCTGTCTTACTTCAAAAGTTTTAAAAGAATTCTGAGATTTAGGTGCTGCTTCTTTAATACCCAAAATGACCATCTCTCGAAAGTCCCTCATTTTTCCTCTATCGTGTTCATCCATACCCTTCCAATGGGGGTCTACATTGGGGAATTTGGTTTTGGCTGGTATCACTCCCTCACCCACCGGATCTCTCTTTTCCATTCCCTCAGAGCAGCTCTTCTAATCATGCCCCTTTCTTCTCCTGACCGTACCTGATGTGGGGTGCTGACTACTAAGGCTCCCCTAAAGGTAAGTTTCCGACTCTCCTCTACCAATAAGGCTATTGCTACCACTGCCTGCACACACTCTGGCCAGTAATGTAGCTTTCCATTCTTTAATTAACAATGAATTAATGCAGTCATGTTTTAAATTAACCATGAATCAATATGACAGGTCATTGAGAATGTATGAAGGAATCCTGCCAATTAATATTGATTCAGGCTAACACAATTGAATTATTATAAATATTAATTACTAATTATATATATTATATAATTCAGGATGGAAACACAACCAAGTGATTAAAACATTTTTAAAACTGTAATCGCGCAGTTCTGTTTGTTTCCCAGTCACTTGTGACTTCTCATTCTGTTTCTGTAATTGTTTTGCTCGAGCACATTCATTTTTAAGAACCGATTCCATAGCACCTTTTGCAGTTAATTCGATCCCCAATTTGGTGGCAATATCTCGTCATGAACGCAAAACTGATTCTTCATGCCTCTCATCACAAAACTGTTGCCATAATCCAATTAACTTTTGTTTTTGTTCCCACTCCCTTGAGCTTAAAATTTAAGGATGACCTTGCTGCCCCCGTCTCGACTAGGAAAACTACGTCCTCTTTGTAAGGTCCCACCTTTAAATTTATCAAGGGTTCCTGGTGGGTCCCCGGGGGCAGGAACTCCTGACACCCCTATTTTCATCAAGGTTCATAAACGACACTGCCTTTACTTCCTTTTTCAGCTCTGGACACTCTCTCTTAAAGTGACCTGTCTTTCCACAGTAATAACATCCCGCCTGTGGAGATTTCCACTTTGATCCTTGATCCTTGTTCCTGTCTACCAGCCCCCTTAACATCTCCTCCATGATCCTTTCTCCTCACTTTATTTTCAACATGCTGCCCGCCACCATTCCGGTTTCCTTATCCTTTTAGTTTTCTCCTTTTCTTTATTACCTCATTAACCGTGGCTTATCATTATTTTAGTCTTCTGTTTCTGCTTCTCATGTTACGTTCCCAGATTAATTACTGAGCTGATTTAACCAACTGAACAGCTTTAGGGCCACCTCATGGCCATTCCTCATCACCCAATGTTTTGTTTAGATCTTGATTCTTTTCAAGAAATATTGCAATTTTTCTTGCTCCCTGTAATCTCAAATACAGTTTATCAATTGATGCTTGCTTTTCTTTAAAGCCTGTTCCTAACTATACATTTTGGAATCTTACTTGTAAATATATATTTATATATTATAAATTCACTTAGTCAGTGTTTAATATTCAAAATGCAAAATGCACACAGTTCCCACCTCTGAAATCCACCACAATCACCCGGTTCCAGTCCCCTGATTCAAATCCAAAACTAGTTCTCCCAAGTAATCCTGACCAGTCATTGCTCAATTGCAATGCTATAGGTCGTGAAATAACCAGAGCTGCCTTAAAAGGATTTGTCTATTCAAGTTAAAACTTCAACTGTCCTCCATAAATCGCTTTTATGTAAGGATAAAAGAGATTAGTTAGAAACTGATAGTAAAGCATTTATGACCTGTAAAAAGAACAGTTTATTTCATAATCTTGCAAAATCCTTAACCTTAAAAGAAATCATGTTAAAATTTCCATAATGGAAATCAGATTCAAAACAATTCCGGATCTCAAGCTCCAGGGAACATTCAATCACCAACAAACAAATGTGCATTCACACTGAATCACAAAGGGATAAACTTTCTATGAGCTGTACAGCTCTTTTCTCTCACACTCTCACTCTCTCACTCTCTCACTCTCTCACACTCTCACACTCTCACACTCTCACACAGACACTTTTTGAGTTTCCCGCAACGACGACTCTAGCTTTTGAATATTTTTTCTGGACGTCTGGCCATAAGTTAGTTACGAAGTGCACCCTCAGAAGCCCTTCAGCTACTAGCCCTTCTGACACGAACCATAATCTGATTCCTCTTGACTTTAAGGCTGTTTTTCATTGACATTTTATCATTTTTTTTATCCTTTCCTCGCGTCCAGGATTGTACTTCCAATCTCTTAACATTTTTCCTAAAGGACTGTCCATTGGAATGTGGTCCTCGGACGTCCCTCTCATGTCCCCTTCGACACTTAAACAACTATTCTTGTTTCCCATTTTAATAGTCGGCCGTTTCTTTATGTAATTTAGTGAACCTTACTGAGGTCTGGTGGTCACCTTCTTCCACACCCACTTCAGGGTCCTAACCTTCGCGTGGGGGATTTCCCCTCTTAACAACCGGTCTCAGGCTGGGTGATCGAATCAGGTAGACACCTTACTCATCAGATTAATCTAGCCAATTAAACACTTTATGTTGAAAGTTGCCAATTTCCCATTCTTCTCGTACATCCCGTACTTCTCGTACATCCCCGACCACCAAGGCAATACTTAAAGATCCCTTTTCTTACCTTGGTCTGTGCACAAGAGTTACCTGGTCGAATCCGCACGCCCTTATCCCGCGGCAATACCTGGCAACCACTACCGTTGACTATCCCGGTCGCTTACCGACCGAACTTCCCGCCGCGTGTTTGTGCACCCTGTCCCGCAGCAATTCCCCGGATATATCCACCTGGCAACAGTGACAACTGCTACCTACCCTGGTTGATTGGGTTCGCCTAACCCGGTCGCCCAGAACCCCGGTTCCCTGGATACCCAGATTTATCTGACTGGCAACAACTGCCGCTGCCGGCCACCCGGATATATCCACCTGGCAACAGTACCAACGGCCATCCACCCTGGCTGACCAGGTTCGCCTATTCCAGTCACCAGCACTCCGGTTCCCTGGATATATCCAACTGGCAGCAACTACCGCTGCCTACCCCAGTCGCCCGGATAAATCTTTTAAGACCTTTCTTACCCGGGTCTTGTACACAGAAGAGTCACCCGACCGAACCTGCCGTGTCTGCCCATCTTGTTTTCAGGGTCTCTCAGTCCGGATCATGCTCTCCCAAAGCTGCCGCGGAAACAAGGGGAAACCAGAGATCCCGAAATCAGCGAGGTGCACCTTTTCCGTTTCTCCAAGAATGCCGAGCGACCGGAGCTTGGGATCCCAGAACGAGCCCCCAAATCTGTTAGAAACAAAATTCAATAAAATTTAGACGAGACCACCAAAACTGGAAACAAGACAATTTATTGCGAACTTGCAACTAAGGGCTTCAATTGCAGAAGCAAATGGGCAAATTAGAACTCAGGTTAGTGTACAGTTATACCCTTTGAGCTGAGTGAGGTCATCTCTCCAGACTCCTAATTACCCAATCTCTCTTACTGTGCCAGACCACTGCCCAGCTGCACTCCACCCTTATTACTTCCCCCTTCCCCAGGTTGGCAACCTTCCTTTCTGTAAGTGCTGACACATACATTTATTTTGTCGACAGTACATCAAGATCTGGTTTAACATTTTGTATCAATTCTGCTGGTACATTCCATCCTCGGACATTTCATTAACTTGTATCGTTTTGTATACCTTAAGCATTTTGATTATCTCAGCTTTTTGCTGAAAGCATAATTTTTAAAAAATAACTTTTTGTGATAATAATTACACACCAAAGTTAGTGTTTCATTAACCACAATTATACACTGAAACGTAAAGATACTCTTCCCTAAATACCTGTAGGGTTAATAGTTCTCTTGCTGTACCCCTTTTCTGTATGCTTTTTCTATATCTGCAAAAACAACACTTTACCCCATTTCTAACAGACTATCATTAATTTCACAAGGGAACGGCTGTGAATGTTATCACTTGGTGTCCTGTTCACACAGATTCACCGATGCTTAGGCAAACGTTCTTAATTGCCTCACAACATCCTGTTATCACTTGGTGAGCCCAGGTGTGCCTATCTTTAAGTTCTCTCCTCTTTCTGAGCCTTCCTGCCTGTTTATTTTCTAGTGCAGTAAATGTATTCAATAATTCAGCATTACATTTTAGTCTGAATGTTTAAAGACAAGTTTTAAGGCTATAGACTTTCTCACCCAGATGCCCATACCCTCATTCCTCCCTTTGATTGCACCGCGATCACTGAAAGAGAAGGCTAATCCAAACGAATGCCCTTCAAGGTGGTCCAACCATCAACATCCTGTAGAGCGGCACCACCATCTTCGCAGCTCATCTGGTCATATTTATCATCGCCATCGGCACGTGTGGGTGAGCCATCGGATCGCAAAAGGAGCATCTTCTGGGGCAAATCTATATCACTAAGGGACCGCATAATCTTAGCAATTAAATACCTAACAATACCAATACCGACAAACAGACATATCTAAATTGATAAGCCAATTGTACCATCAGCCCGATCTGCAGTTTCCCCAACTGGTCCCTTCAGTCATTCTGTCAAGGAATGCCTGGATCTCTTCTTATATCTCAGTAATATTGCCAGTGAGATAGGGAATGCCCATAGTGCATTTATCTTGGACAATGATGCAGACCTCACCCTCCTGGGCAAGTATATAGTCTAAGGCATACTGATTCTGCACAGAGTAAAGACACAGGTCTGATAATCCCAGTTTACTCTGTTCCAGAGCCTCTTTAGTCTTATTTCCTCGAATGATCAGGCCGCAAAAGAGGGAATTGCGGTTCTGTTGACATGTCACCCCTGCCAATCCTTCCAACCTCAGGGTACTCTGGATTCCCCAGCCTATTGGGTGTCCTGTATTGTCACCCAGTCCCTTGGGATCATTCCAGTTGGAGCAAGGCTGGTTGAGACCGACCGCTGCATCCTCCTCAGATGGAGGTTCCATCGACTTGTCCACTGGCCAGGACAAGGTACTGTTGTGGGAACAAGGGCTCTGATAGTCACCTTATGAGGGACATCGTTGCCATCAAGGACAAGGACATTGGTAGCTTTACCTTAGCTGAAGAAATAATAGTCTGGTTTGGTGTATATTAGGAAGAGTTTGTCAAAGTAGGTTACTGAAATGTTACAGCAGGGGGTCTGGTCAGGTCTACAGGAGTAAAGGGTCGACGTGTTGCAAGAGGAGTTGCTTGAGCACTGTAAAAAATGGGCCAAGTGACTCGAGCACTCGCACTATATGGGAGACAATGGTCCTCAGAATGCTGTTCCCATTGGGCTCTCCCTTAGCTCTATTGTACATGGTCTTGGTGACAGTATCAGGTTCTGAAAAGAGAAAAGGCCTATAAATGCGCATGGGAAGGGTTCCATTCCAGGTCCAGGTGCCACATAAGGCCTACTGTACGCCAGCCAGTGTTACACCAGCTGTTTGTATACACAGATCCGAGGTTATTGGAAAACGATATTTCTCTTCGTTGGGTCGGCAGTAGGAAGTCTGACGAATAGAATGGAATCGGGGACTGAGGACGGGGCAAGTAAGTCATCTCCCGATAGAGAGGAGTAACATATTACTATCTCTGGGGTGAAGAGCGTTCTGTGGGCCTGTATAAATACGTTGTTTGTGGATTGAGGAGTGTCCCCTATCAGGCTTCCCTTTTCTCAAGTCGGCCAGTCCTGCAAAATGGGATGGTGTTCCTGGGCGTCCTTAAAATATTTACCATAATAACGGGGTTGATCATTTTTATCCTCACTAGGCTTGCGTCTGCAGGTAAAATAAAAAAAACATGGTAACGACATGGTAACTCCCACTGATTTCTACTGTCCAGATGGACCATCTGGTCTTTCTGATGTAAGAGTCCATTGCAATAATCAATCTTCATCACGTCAAAGGCGTCTGGTCCGGTGCACTGGACGACATCTCCTCAGCATGGGTGGTGGATAATCTCTGATCATTCCTGGTCGCATCCATACTTAGTGGCTTTCCCCATCAGGATGTTGTACGTGATCAGAAAGGTGAGGAGATAAGCGATCCACCACATGTCCCTCCTCTTAGTTCAAGTACCTGTAATAAGATTAACATTAGAACAACAGCAAAATTCAAAACCCATCGACAATGGTGCAGTTGGACCCAAGCTGAGTGCCCAGTGACTTTGACCACCATAGGGGTGGGAAGTAAAACCTGGAAGGAGCCATCCCAACGAGGTTGGAGACCTTTGCCAGTCCAGTTCTTGATGAGCACGAACGAACCAGGCTCTACCCGTGACGAGGCTGAAAGGGAGGGTACATCGCTGTAGGCCGCACGCTCCTGGGAGTGAAAGGCACGCATAACATTGGTTAGAGCAAGAACATAACCAATCATTGCTTCGATCATGTGGTGGAAGTGGACTGAGAAGGGAGTTGAATCGTTCCAAGGGGTTCGGAGGCGGTGACCAGAGAGACTCTCAGCTGGAGACAGTCGTGTCTTGCTCGCAGACATGGATTGCATCTGGAATAAGGCCACAGGGATGAGCATAACCAGGAGAGGCCATACTCTGCCACTAATTTGGCAAGTTTAGTCTTGAGTCTGGTTAAAACATTCAACAAGGCCGGCCGCCTGACGATGATAAGCACCATGCAGTTACCGACAAATACAAAGCTGGGAACAGAGTTCTCCGTTAATATTACCTACAAAGTGTCGTCCATTGTCCGAGCTAATGCACACAGGTATACTGAAGCGGGAATTATTTCCTTAAACAAAATTTTCATCACAGTCTCAGCAGTAGCATTAGGAGGAGGGTAGGCTTCAATCCACTTCGAAAAGACATCAGCAACAAGCAAAACACATTTATAGCAACTCAACTCATTTCTCCAACTCAATGAAATCCAGTTGAAGTGTCTCCAAGGGACCCTCCAGCAACGGAGTTCTCGTAGAGATACTTGAACTAAGAGGTGGAGGATCGCCTACCCACTGACCTGTTTGATCACGTACAACATCCTGATCGGGAAAGCCACTGACTGAGTATCGATGCAATCCGGTACAATCTGAGATTATCCTGATGTCATATGGTGCACCAGATCTGACGCTTTCAACGTGGAGTCGCTTGAGCGATGGCGTGAGCTGCCAGAGGAAGTGGTGGGTGCTGTTACGATGACAAGTTAAAAGGCTCCTGGACGGGCATCTGAATATGAAGGGTTCAGTTGGGTCAGGGCCAAGTGATGGCAAATGCAACTGGAGTCATAGAGATGTACAGCACAGAAACTGACCCTTCGGTCCAACCCGTCCTTGCTGACAAGATAGCCAATCCAATTTAGTCCCAGCTGCCAGCTCCCGCCCCATATAGGGGCCAAGTATTGGCAAACGTGACTAGATTAATTTAGGATATCTGGGCAGGTTGGGTCAAAGGGTCTGTTTCCGTGCTGTGTGACTCTAATTGTCTTCAGTGAGAGCAGAAGTGTGGTTATGAAAGCTGGACTTTCAGAGCATGTTCTGCCTGACTGGAAGCAAAAGAGTTTGACTGAAGTGTGTTGGTGTTAATGCCTTGATGTCTCATTTTGCTCCCACCTTCTCGGGGTCGATAACCATTTTGTGTCTGGTCCTTCCTCAAGAAGCTGCATTGCAGGTTGACCCTGAATTGACACTTTTTTTTTTGCTTCCCAAAATCAGACCTGCTCACTCTCAGCAGTATCCCAGTGTTGTTAAAGATATTAACTTTCAGCTGGAGGTATGTAAAATTCAGCGAGATGTCAGTCTTGATGTTTTTGCTTTTTCTGCCCCTGTAAGATCCTGAATCAGCACCTTCAGGGGAATTAGTTAGAGCGGAGTGAGAACAGAGGGGGAGAGAGAGTGGGATGGTGCTTTCAATTTTGTGGAACAACAAAAGAATATTCCACAGAAAGTAGAATTGCTTGTTCTGAATTTCTACCCTGCACTGATAGTGATGACTTTTGTAATCTCTTTTTGCAGAGTATTTGAAAATCTGAAGATTGAAGTTTCAAAATCAACAGATGAAGGGCTTATGCCCGAAACATTGCCTCTCCTGTTCCTCAGATGCTGCCTGACCTGTTGTGCTTTTCCAGCGCCACATTTCTTGACTGACTCTCCAGCGTCTGCAGTCCTCACTTTGATGTCAATGTCTGACAGTCACTCAATCCATCGGGACCGCAAAGATTTTTGACTGTGATTTCTGTGAGAGGGATCAACGCTTTTTGGTTCCTGTTTGAGGACGTTTTCAGTATCAGTGGGACTGGACGAGAGCCCCCACTGTTGCAGCGCACTGTGCGTGGAGCCCGAAACAGTTATACGGCCTGGAAAGGGGATTTCACGGCATGGAGGGGCTCTAAACGTGTTTGTGTGCAGCTGAAGCTGTGGCCATGGAGAAACCCGAGGAATCCCGCCCCGTGGTGAAACCGTGGAAGTGTGGCGACTGTGGGAAAGGCTTCCGTGTCCCGTCTGCCCTGGAGACTCATCGGCGCAGTCACACTGGGGAGAGGCCATTCCCCTGCACCGACTGCGGGAAAGCCTTCAGACATTCCTCTTACCTGTTGGCCCACCAGCGGGTCCACACCGGGGAGAGGCCCTTCAGCTGCCCAGAGTGCGGGAAGGCCTTCAGCACATCCTCCCACCTGCTGAGCCACCAGCATGTACACACGGGGGAGAGGCCCTTCAGCTGCCCAGAGTGTGGGAAGGCCTTTACCCAGGCCTCCACCCTGCTGAGGCACAAGCGGGTCCATACGGGGGAAAGGCCTTTCAGCTGTCCCGAGTGCGGGAAGGCCTTCAGCAATTCCTCCACCCTGCTGACCCACCAGCATGTCCACACGGGGGAGAGGCCCTTCAGTTGCCCTGAATGCGGGAAGACCTTTACCCAGTTCTCCAACCTGCTGAGGCACCAGCGTGTCCATACGGGGGAAAGACCTTTCAGTTGCCCTGAATGCGGGAAGGCCTTCAGCGATTCCTCCACCCTGTGGAGTCACCGGCATGTCCACACGGGGGAGATGCCGTTCACCTGCTCTCAGTGTGGGAAGGGCTTCACCTGCTCCTCCAATCTGCGGAGCCACCAGCGTATACACACGGGGGAGAGGCCCTTCAGCTGCCCCAAGTGCGGGAAGGACTTCAGCAATTCCTGCGCCCTGTTGATGCACCAGCCTGTCCACACCGGGGAGGGGCCGTTCACCTGCTCTCGATGCGGGAAGGGCTTCACCTGCTCCTCCACCCTGCAGAGCCACCAGCGGATCCACACAGGGGAGAGACCCTTCAGCTGCTCTCAGTGCGGGAAGGCCTTTACCCACGTCTCCTCCCTGATGACCCACCAGCGTATCCACACGGGGGAGAGGCCGTTCACCTGCTCTCAATGCGGGAAGGGCTTCACCTGCTCCTTCAACCTCCAGACCCACCAGCGGGTCCACACTGGGGAGAGGCCCTTTAGCTGCCCAGAGTGCGGGAAGGCCTTTACCCAGGTCTCCACCCTGCTGAGGCACCAGCGGGTCCACACGGGGGAGAGGCCCTTCAGCTGCCCCGAGTGCGGGAAGGCCTTCAGGAATTCCTCCACCCTGCTGGCCCACCAGCGGGTCCACACGGGGGAGAGGCCCTTCAGCTGCCCCGAGTGCAGGAAGGGCTTCAGGTATTCCTCCCACCTGCTGACCCACCGGCGGGTCCACACGGGGGAGAGGCCCTTCAGCTGCCCAGAGTGCGGGAAGGCCTTTACTCAGGTCTCCACCCTGCTGAGGCACCAGCGGATCCACACCGGAGAGAGGCCGTTCACTTGCTCTCAGTGCGGGAAGGGCTTCACCTACTCCTCCAACCTGCGGAAACACCAGCGAGTTCACGTGCCATCACAGGGGGATTGAAGAAGTGACGGCCGAGAGCCATTATCGATTGGACTATCAACCCGGTTCTGGGGACTCCCGGGTTTGAATCCCCCCACGACAGATGGCAGAATTGGCATTCGGTCAGAAATGTGGAGTTCGGAATCGAACGATGAGACCGTTTCAGGGAGGGTGTGGTGCGGGAGAAAGCCCCCATCTGATTCACACTCTCCCTTGTTAGGGAAGGGAACCACCATTGTGGGAAAGGATTCACTCAGTCGTTCCAGCTGCATCCTTTACCCGGTCTGCCCTACACGTGACTCCAGACCCACAGCAGTCTGGTTGACACTACACTGCCCCTTCCTGGCAAATGAGCGGGGAGAAACTTACTTGGAGACAAGGTATGGGTTGAAATTGCTGATGAGGCAATACTTCCTCCGGGTTACGGCTGTACCAAGGATCCGATTACAAAGGAACAACTTGGTGCTGGCCAATAGTCAAGACAGTGAGGGGGGGTGGGACAGGGGAGGTGTGGTGTGTGCACTTTGACCTTGAGGTGCTCAAAAAGCAACTGCTGTTTCTTTGCCTTTTTGCTGGGGGGGATCTGAAGCTGTAACAAAGTTGGGTTGCAATAAAGGTTACCTGAACTTACCACTGGGCTCAGACTCTCATTGAAAGCTTTGAGCTCCAAGAGGTTTTTGTTTTAAAGCTGCTCATTTCTTTCAGTCTCCTGCACTCAGTTTAGAACATAGAACAAAGAACATAGAACAATACAGCGCACAACAGCCCCTTCAACCCTCGATATTACGCAACCTGTGAACTATTCTCAGCTCGTTCCCTGACACTATCCCAAAATCAACCATGCGCTTACCTAAGGATTGTTTAAATCTCCCTAATGTGGCTGAGTTGACTACCTTAGCAGGTAGGGCATTCCACGCCCTTACCACTCTCTGCATAAAGAACTTGCCTCTGACATCTGTCTTAAATCTATCACCCTTAAATTTGTAGTTATGCCCCCTCGTACAAGCTGACGTCACTATCCTAGGAAAGAGTCTTTCACTGTCTACCCTATCTAATCCTCTGATCATCTTATATGTCTCTATCAAATCACCTCTTAGCCTCCTTCTTTCCAATGAGAACGGACCCAAGTCTCTCAGCCTTTCCTCATAAGACCCTCCCTCCAGACCAGGCAACAACCTGGTAAATCTCTTCTGCACCGTTTCCAATGCTTCCCACATCCTTCCTGAAATATGGGGGCCAGAACTATACACAACATTCCAAGCGTTTTGTATAGTTGCAGCGTGACATTACGGTTCCCTGGAACTCAATCCCTCTACGAACGAAACCTAACACACTGTATGCCTTCTTCACAGCACTATCCACCTGAGTGGCAACTTTCAGGGATCTATGCACATGGACTCCAAGATCACTGGCTTCCTGTTATTCTTTCCAAAGTGAATCACCTCACATTTAGCTGCATTGAACTCCATTTGCCACCTCTCAGCCCAATTCTGCTAATCCATCCACCTCTGCCTGCACCGAAGTAATTTTAAAAATGACAAACCGCAGTAGTCCCAAAACAGATCCTTGTGGCACACCACTAGTAACCGGACTCCAGGCTGAATATTTTCCATAAACCACCACTCGCTGCCTTCTTTCAGAATGTCAGTTTCTAATCCAAACTGCTAAATCACCCTCAATCCCATGCCTCTGCATTTTCTCCAACAGCCTACCATGTGGAACCTTTACTGAGGTCCATGTACACCACGTCAACTGCCCTATCCTCATCTACATGCTTGGTCACCTTCTCAAAAAACTCAATAAGGTTTGTGAGACATGATCTGTCCTTGATGAAACCATGTTGACTATCTGAAATCAAATTGTTTTTTGCTAGATGATTATAAATCCTATCTCTAATATTGCTTTCCAAAAGCTTTCCTTCAACAGAAGTAAGGCTCACTAAACCTGTAGACAATGACGACTCAAATATTAAAACCAAAGGCTCTGCTATCTCCTCCCTCGCTTCCCAGAGAATCCTTGGATAAATCCCATCAGGCCCAGGGCACTTGTCTACTTTCACTCCTTCTAGAATTGATAACACCTGTGTGCAACTAACCTTGATCCTTTTGAGTCTAATATCTCGTACCTCATTCTTCTCCTCTACAATATTCTCCTTTTCCTGAGTGAAGACCGATAAGAGATATTCATTAACACCTCTCCAATCTCCACAGGGCCCACACTCAACTTCCCACTTCTGTCTTTGATTAGCCCTATTCCTACCCTAATCATCCTTTTATTCCTCACATACCTATAGAAAGCTTTCGGTTCTCCTTTATTCTATTTGGTAACGACTGCTCATGTCCTCTCTTTGCTCTTAACTCTCTCTTTAAATCCTTCCTAGCTGATCTGTAACTCTCCATCACCTCATCTGAACCATCTTGCCTCATCAACACGTAAGGCTCCTTCTTCTGTTGTAAACCACGGTTCCCTTACCTTATCACTTCCTGCCTGACAGGGACATATCTATCAAGGGCACAGAATATCTGTTCCTTAAACCAGCTCCACATTTCAATTGTTCCCATCCCCTGCATTTTGCTACCCTATTCTATGCATCCTAAGTCTTGCATAATTGCATTATAATTGCCCTTGCCCCATCAATAACTCTTGACCTGTGGCATGTTCCTAAATCTTTACATCGCTCAATGAAACCTAACTGAATTATGGTCACTCTCTCCAAAGTGCTCACCTTCCACTAAATCAAACACCTGGCCTGGTTCGTTACCAAGCACCAGATCCAGTGTGACCTCCCTTCTTGTCGGCCCTTCGACATACTGTGTCAGAAAGCCCTCCTGCACACACTGGACAAAAACTGATCCATACGACGTACTAGAATGAAAGCATTTCCAGTCAATGTTGGCGAAGTTAAAGTCCCCCATAATGACCAGCCTGTTCCTTTCACTCCTACCCAGAATAATTTTGCTAATCCCCTCTTCCATCTCCCTGGAACTCTGCGGAGGCCTATAAAAAAACTGCAAGCAGTGTGACCTCTCCTCTCCTGTTTCTAACCTCAGCCCACATTACCTCAGTAGAACAGTCCTCATCAAAAGTTCTGTCAGCCACCGTTATACTATCCTTGACTAACAAGGCCACGCCTTTTCCTCTTTTACCGCCTTGGCTGTTCTTATTGAAAGATCAAAACCCTGGAACCTGCAACATCCATTCCTCACCCTGCTCTCTCCATGTCTCCAAAATGGCCACAACATCCAAGTCCCAGGTACCTATCCGTGCTGCAAGCTCACCGACTTTATTGCGGATACTCTGGCGTTGAAGTAGACACACTTCAAATCACTTCACTGTCTGCCAGCACATTCCTGTGACCCTGAAATCCTGTCCCTGCCCTTCCTACTCTCATCCTCCTGTGCATTGCAGCTACACCCCCTGGTTCCCATCCCCCTGCTGAGCTAGTTTAAACCCACCCGAATAGCACCAGCAAATTTCCTACCCAGGATATTAGTACCCCTCTGGTTCAAGTGAAGACTGTCCTGTTTGTACAAGTCCCATCTTCCCCAATTATCCAAAAACCTGAAACCCTCCCTCCTGCACCATCCTTGCAGCCAGGTGTTCAGCTGATATATCTCCCTATTCCTTGCCTTGCTATCACGTGGCACGGGTAACAAACCAGAGATAACCACTCTGTTTGTTCTAGCCCTCAGCTTCCACCCTGCTCCCTGAAATCCTGCCTTACATCCCTATCCCTCTTTCTGTGGGAGATTAGAAATGTTGTTTTTGCAGATGGGTGATGGGATGTAGTAGGGGGAAGGGAAGCGGAATTCTTGTAGCATGTAGCAAACATAAGGCTACGACTTTAATGAATATAGACGGTCTTTTAAAGAAAATAGTTTTAAGCTAGGAAATAACTTTAAAGTGTTGTAGTGGACCACAAGAAGAAGCAGCGGGGGTATTTCACAATAAAGCTGAAGTAAAGTGATTCCGCAATAAAGTGATTCCGCAACTTGTAAACTGAATAAGAAAGCGAACAGGCTCTGTTTTGGCACGCATTTCTGCTTGATTGCAGAAGCGTCCAGTACTTAGAAGACTGTAATAAATTGTTCTTGTTTCCAAGGCTTTGTCTCAGGCTGATTGATTTGTGAGTGAGTTCTGTTTCTCACAACTGGGGGCCTCGTTCTGGGATCCAAGACTCAGACCGCTCGACACTCTTGGGATGACCGGGGAGGTGCACCTCGCCGATTTCGGTGATCTTCGACTCCCTTGCTTGTCGTTCGCGGTTTGGGCGAGTACGATCCGGACTGGGAGACCCTGGAAACAAGGCGGGCAGACACGGCGGGTTAGGTCGGGCAGCTCTTGTGCACAGGAACCAGGTAGGGAAAGGTCTTCAAGGATATATCCGGGCGACCGGGGGCAGCGGTATTTGCTGCAAGAATTGCTGCGGGACGGGGCGCACCGAAATGACCAGGTAACTCTGTGCACAGACCAAGGTCAGAAGAGAGACCTTTTATGTCTTGCCTTGGTGGTCGGGACATATAAAAGTATGAGGAATTGGCAATATATAAAATTAAGCATATGTCAATGGAAAACAGCCAGTGTCAGAAGGGCTAGTAGTTGAAGGGCTACTGAGGATGCCCTTCATAACTAACTTATGACCAGACGTCCAGATGAATATTCAAAAGCTAGAGGAGTCGTTGCGGAAAGCTCAAAGTTTCTGTGAGACACGGTGTCTGTGTGTGTGTGTGAGAGAGAGAAAGAGCTGTACAGCAACTAGAAAGTTTAATCTGTTGTGATTTGGTTTGAATGCACATTTGTTTGTTGGTGATTGAATGTTTCTGCTTTGTTCCCTGGAGCTTGAGATCCGGCACTGTTTTGAATCTGATTTCTACGATGGAAATTTTAACATGATTTCTTTTAAGGTTAAGGATTTTACAGATTATGAAATAAAGTGTTAACTCCTGTTCTTTTTACAGGTCATAACTGCCTTACTATCAGTTTCTAACTAATCTCTTTTATCCTTACATAAAAGTGATTTATGGAGAACAGTTGAAGTCTCAAAAAGCATATAGTTAGTCAGATTAATTGGACGAGTAATGTGTCTAGTCAGGACCCTGAAGGGGGTGTGGAAGAAGGTGACACCGGACCTCATTAAGATTAATTAAATTAGCAACAATGGGAGGCACGGGGAGTTGCCTGGGTAACGATCGATCTGTAAATAACGTTAAAGGGGAATATATTTCACCCGACAGTCCTTTGGGGAGAATGTTGGGAAATTGGGAACACAACTCCCCGACGCGGGGGAAAGATAAGGCTACAATGGTAAACTATTGTTGTTTTGTCTGGACTAGATAAAGTATTAAGGCGCCTGGTATTTTTTTGCCCAAATATGGGTCCGATGAGGATTGGCTGTGTCAAGATCTTAATATATATGTCAATCGGAAAGAAGCGTACAGTCAAAAAGAGTCCGATTATGCGGTTTGTTGGATAGAGAGCGCAGGGGAAAAATTATCTCCCATGAATAGGGAGGAATCAGGGAAAGAACAGAAAAAGAATGAACAAGGGAAGCCACAATAGGATCCCTTAACGTGTTTGCCGCCCCCATATACTACTCCCCGGAACGAGCCTACAGCTCCCGAAGTAGAACCGAGTCCAGACACAGAAATGGGAACGGACTCTGAACTAAAAGATGCAGAACCTGGGGGGAGGGGGCAGAGTCACTCGAGCCACCACACGTAAAGGAGGGGCAGAGATATTGGAAAATGTAAAATTATGTCCCTTATGAGAGGTTCTGATTGGGGAAGGTACAATCGGATATGTAAACGCTCCCTTAACTAGCAGTGAAGTTAGGGTCTTTACAAAGGAAATGACAAGTTTAATAGAGGATCCGGTTGGACTAGCCGAACAATTAGAGCAATTCCTAGGGCCTAATTTATATACCTGGGGAGAACTGATGGCAATTTTAGGAACATTATTTTCAGGGGAAGAACGAGGTATGATTAGGAGAGCAGCTTTATAGCAATGGGAAAAGAGGCACGCAGTTGGGGAAGAAGGGGCCCCAGCAGAACAGAAATTCCCAAATGTTGACCCTTATTTGGAAAATAATGACAGAGAAGATAGGGAGTCAATGCGGGATCTATGAGAAATGGGAATATTAGGAATTAAAGAGGCGGCACCAAGATCATAAAACTTTGTTAAGGCCTTTGAAGTACGACAAGAGACGGATGGAACCACTTCTGCATTTCTTAAAAGCTCAAGGAGGCCACAAGGAAGTGTTTGGGAATGGATCCCAATAATCAGATAGCACAGGGACTCTTAAAGGTCCAGTTTGTAACGAAATCATGGCCGGACATACAAAAGAAATTACAGAAATTAGATGGATGGATGAAAGACAGATGGAAGAGCTGTTACGTGAGGCACAGAAAGTGTATGTGAAAAGGGAAGACGAGAAGCAGAAACAGAAAGCCAAAATGATGGTAGAGGCAGTAGAAGAAATAACAAAAAGGAGACTGGGGTCAAGGGATAACAGGAAGGGTAGGGGAGGACACAAAAGACAAGGGTCAGATACCTGGGAAAGGAGGCAACAAACCAGAGATAACCACTCTGTTTGTTCTAGCCCTCAGCTTCCACCCTAGCTCCCTGAAATCCTGCCTTGCATCCCTATTCCTCATTTTTTTGTGGTTAGCACTGCTGCCTCACAGCACCAGAGCCCCAGGTTCAATTCCCTCCCCCTCCCCCCGCCGCGTCTGCGTGGATTTCCTCCCACAGTCCAAAGATGTGCGGGTTAGGGTGAATTGGCCAAGCTAAATTGCTCCGTAGTGTTAGGTGACGGAAAATGGGGCTGGGTGTTTTGCTCTTCGGCGGGTCGGTGTGGACTTGTTGGCCCGAAGGGCCTGTTTCCACACTGGAGGGAATCTGATCTAAAGTTCTGGAATTTATATATTGATGAACTGAAACCTGCAACCCATTCTAAAAGATGAAGGACTCAGCAGCGGTCCAGGTTTGTTCCAAATATTGCATCGGTTGCATGACACTGTGATGTTTTGCTATTAATTCTGTGTCTTATGATCCTGCAGCACAGCTACCCACAGAAGGAGCACTGCTGCAGAAGCTCGTGCTTCCAAATACACCTGGGTGGGCGCGGTTTACCAGGAGGGGCGGGGATTAGTCTGGGGGCGGGGTTTACGATCTACGTTCGGAAGGGGCGGGGCTTACGTGTCGCCTTGGACGAGGAGGGGGCGGGACCAGGACCAGGGGGCGTGGCCATCCCGAAGCCGGAAGTGTGCCCGAGGCCTGTTTCCTCCGCTGGAGCTTCGGCTGCAGCAAGTAAGGTAAAGCTTTATCAATATTTCCTTTTACAGAGTTTGTATTTAATAACCAGTAATGGCTACTCAATATCATCATATAATCCCAAAATGCAATTCATTTCAATCCATAGCAGATAAGCACTAATAGTTAATTTTCTACGGGATTCGACAGCGTCAGCACTAAAATGGTCTCACAAGGGAACGGCTGTGAATGTTATCACTTGGTGTCCTGTTCACACAGATTCACTGATGCTGAGGCAAACGCTCTTAATTGCCTCACAGCATCCTGTTATCGCTTGGTGAGCCCAGGTGTCCCTATCTTTAAGTTCTCTCCTCTTTCTGAGCCTTCCGGCCTGTTTATTTTCTAGTGCAGTAAATGTATTCAATAATTCAGCATTACATTTTAGTCTGAATGTTTAAAGACAAGTTTTAAGGCTATAGACTTTCTCACCCAGGTGCCCACACCCTCATTCCTCCCTTTGATTGCACGGAGATCACTGAAAGAGAAGGCTAATCCAAACGAATGCCCTTCAAGGTGGTCCAGCCATCAACATCCTGTAGAGTAACACCACCATCCTCGCAGCTCATCTGGTCATATTTATCATCGCCATCGACACGTGTGGGTGAGCCATCGGATCGCAAAAGGAGCATCTTCTGGGGCAAATCTATATCACTAAGGGACCTCATAAGCCGAACAATTAAACACCTAACAATACCAATACCGACAAACAGACATAGCTAAATTGATAAGCCAATTGTACCATCAGCCCGATCTGCAGTTTTCCCAACTGGTCACTTCAGTCATTCTGGATCTCTGCTTGTATCTTAGTAATATTGCCAGTGAGATCGGGAATGCCCATAGTGAATTTATCTTGGACAATGGTGCAGACCTCACCCTCCCGGGCGAGTATATAGTCTAAGGCATACCGATTCTGCATAGAGTAAAGACACAGGTCTGATAATCCCAGTTTACTCTGTTCCAGAGCCTCTTTAGTCTTATTTCCTCGAATGGTCAGGCCGCAAAAGAGTGAATTGCGCTTCTTTTAACTTGTCACTCCTGCTGATCCTTCCAACCTCAGGGTACTCTGGATTCCCCAGCCTATCGGGTGTCCTGTATTGTCACGCAGTCCTTTGGGATCTTTCCAATTGGAGCAAGGTTGGCTGAGACCGACCGCTGCATCCTCCTCAGATGGAGGTTCCATCGACTTGTCCACTGGCCAGGACAAGGTACTGTTGTGGGAACAAGGGCTCCGATGGTGACCTTATGAGGGACATCTTTGCCATCCCGGACAAGGAAATTGGTAGCTTTACCTTTACCTTAAGAAATAATAGTCTGGTTTGGTGTATATTAGGGAGAGTTTGTCAAAATAGGTTACTGAAATGTTACAGCAGGGGGTCTGGTCAGATCTACAGGAGTAAAGGGTCGACGTTTTAGATTAGATTAGATTAGATTACTTACAGTGTGGAAACAGTGATGAATAGATTGGAATCGGAGACTGGGGACAGGCAAGTAAGTCATCTCCCGATAGAGAGGAGTCACATACTACTGCCTCTGGGGTGAATAGCGTTCTGTGGGCCTGTATAAATAAGTTGTTTGTGGATTGAGGAGTTTCCCCTATCAGTGCACACCACCCCGCCGAAGCGCAACCCACCCATACCCCTACACAACTACCCCCTACCTAACACTATGGGCAATTTACCATGGCCAATTCACCTGACCTGCACATCTTTGGATTGTGGGAGGAAACCGGAGCACCCGGAGGAAACCCACGCAGACACGGGGAGAATATGCAAACTCCACACAGTCAGTCGCCTGAGGCGGGAATTGAACCCGGGTCTCTGGCGCTGTGAGGCAGCAGTGCTAACCACTGTGCCGCCCACAGTGGCACAGAGGAGTTGCTTGAGCACTGTAAAAATGGGCCAAGGGATTCGAGCACTCGCACTGTATGGGAGACAATGGTCCTCAGAATGCTGTTCCCATTGGGCTCTCCCTTAGCTCTATTGTACATGGTCTTGGTGACAGTATCAGGTTCTGAAAAGAGAAAAGGTCCATGTGCTGCATAAGGTCTGCTGTACCCCAGCCAGTGTTACACCAGCTGTTTGTATACACAGACCCGAGGTATTGGAAAGTGATATTTCTCTTCGCGGGGTCGACAGTAGGAAGTCTGATGAATAGATTGCAATCGGGGACTGGGGACGGGACAAGTAAGTCATCTCCCAATAGAGAGGAGTAACATACTACTGCCTCTGGGGTGAAGAGCGTTCTGTGGGCCTGTATAAATAAGTTGTTTGTGGATTGAGGAGTTTCTCCGATCAGGCTTCCCTTTTCTCGAGTTGGCCCGTCCTGCAAAAAGGGATGATGTTCCTGGGCATATTTACCATAATAACAGGGTTGATCATTTTTATCTTCACTAGGCTTGCGACTGCAGGTAAAATATAAAAAAAACATGGTAACGACATGATAACTCTCACTGATTTCTACTGTCCAGATGGACCATCTGGTCTTTCTGATGTAAGAGTCCATTGCAATAAACAATCTTCATCACGTTCCACACGTCAAAGGCGTCTGGTCCGGTGCACTGGACGACATCTCCTCAGCATGGGTGGTGGATAATCTCTGATCATTCCTGGTCGCATCCATAGTTAGTGGCGTTCCCCATCAGGATGTTGTACGTGATCAGAAAGGTGAGGAGATAAGCGATCCCCAAATGTCCCTCCTCTTAGTTCAAGTATCTGTAATAAGATTAACATGAGAACAACAGCAAAATTCAAAAACCCAACTGGACAGGGTCCACTCCTTTTGTTGAGATTCCAGGATTCTCTCCTCCTCTTCCCCCCTTTTGATTGGTGCGGTCAATCAATTTACAATGGTGCAGTTGGACCCAAGCTGAGCGCCCAGCGACTGAGACCGCCGGAGGGGTGGGAAGTAAAACCTGGAAGGGGCCATCCCAACGAGGTTGGAGACCTTTGCCAGTCCAGTTCTTGACGAGCACCAACGAACCAGGCTCTACCCGTGACAAGGCTGAAAGGGAGGGAACATCGCTGTAGGCCGCACGCTCCTGGGAGTGAAAGGCACGCATAACATTGGTTAGAGCAAGAACATAACCAATGATTGCTTTGGTCATGAGGTGGAAGTGGACTCAGAAGGGAGCCGAATCGTTCCAAGGGGTACGGAGGCAGTGACCAGAGAAACTCTCAGCTCGAGACATTCGTATCTTGCCCACAGACATGGATCGCATCTGGTATAAGGCCACAGGGATTAGCATAACCAGGAGAGGCCAGACTCGGCCATTAATTTGGCAAGTTTAGTCTTGCATCTGGTTAAAACATTCAACAAGGCCGGCCGCCTGAGGATGATAAGCACCATGCAGATACCGCCAAATACAAAGCTGGGAACAGAGTTCTCTGTTAATATTACCTACAAAGTGTGATCCATTGTCCGAGCTAATGCACGCAGGTATACTGAAGCAGGGAATTACTTCCTTAAACAAAATCTTCACCACAGTCTCAGCAGTAGCATTAGGAGGAGGGTAGGCTTCAATCCACTTATAAAAGACATCAGCAACAAGCAAAACACATTTATAGCATCTCAACTCATTTCTCCAACTCAATGAAGTCCAGTTGAAGTGACTCCAAGGGACCCTCCAGCAAGGGAGTTCTCGTAGAGATACTTGAACTAAGAGGTGGGGGATCGCCTACCCATGGACCTGTTTGATCACGTACAACATCCTGATCGGGAAAGCCACTGACTGAGTATCGATGCGATCTGGAATGATCTGAGATTATCCTGGTGTCATTTGGTGCACCAGATCAGACACTTTCAACATGGAGTCGCTTGAGCGATGGCATGAGCTGCCAGAGGAAGTGGTGGGTGCTGATACGATGACAAGTTAAAAGGCTCCTGGATGGGCATATGAATATGAAGGGTTCAGTTGGGTCAGGGCCAAGTGATGGCAAATGCGACTGGAGTCATAGAGATGTACAGCACAGAAACAGACCCTTCAGTCCAGCCCGTCCTTGCTGACAAGATAGCCAACCCAATTTAGTCCCAGCTGCCAGGACCCAGCCCATATAGGGGCCAAGTGATGGCAAACGTGACTAGATTAATTTAGGATATCTGGGCAGGTTGGGTCAAAGGGTCACTTTCCGTGCTGTGTGACTTTAGTGTGTCTTTAGTGGAAGCAGAAGTGTGGTTGTGAAGGCTGGACTTTCAGAGTATGTTTTGCCCTGACTGCGAGCAGAAGAGTTTGACTGAAGTGTGTCGGTGTTAATGCCTTGACATCTCATTTTACTCCCACCTTCTCGGGGTCGTTAACCATTTTGTGTCTGGTCCTTCCTCAAGAAGCTGCATTGCAGGTTCACCCTGAATTGACACTTTTTTTTTTGCTTCCCAAAATCAGACCTGCTCACTCTCAGCAGGATCCCAGTGTTGTGAAAGATATTAACTTTCAGGTGGAGGTATCCAAAATTCAGAGAGATGTCAGTCTTGACGTTTTTGCTTTTCTGTCCCTGTAAGATCCTGAATCAGCACCTTCAGGAGAATTAGATAGAGCGGAGTGAGAACAGAGGGGGAAGAGGGTGTGGGAGTGCTTTCAATTTTGTGGAACAACAAAAGAAAAGAATATTCCACAAAGTAGAATTGCTTGTTCTGAATTTCTACCCTGCACTGATAGTGATGACTTTTGTAATCTGTTTTTAACCGTGTATTTGAAGATCTGAAGACTGAAGCTTCAAAATCAACAGATGAAGGGCTTATGCCCGAAACATTGACTCTCCTGCTCCTCAGATGCTGCCTGACCTGTTGTGCTTTTCCAGCGTCACACTTTTGGACACTGACTCTCCAGCATCTGCAGTCCTCACTTTCACGTCAATGTCTGACAGTCACTCAATCCATCGGGACCGCAACGATTTTCAACTATGATTCTGTGAGAAGGAGCAAAGCATTTTGGTTCCTGTTTGAGTAAGTTTTCAGCATCAGTGGGACTGGATGAGAGACCCTACTGTTGCAGCGCACTGAGTGTTGAGCCTGAAACAGTTATACGGCCTGGGAAGAGGAATTCACGGTGGGGAGGGGCTCCACACGCATTTGTGTGTAACTGAAGCTTCGGCCATGGAGAAACCTGAGGAATCCAGCCCCGTGGAGAAACGGTGGAAGTGTGGCGACTGCAGGAAAAGCTTCTGTGTCCCATCTGTCCTGGAGACTCATCGGCGCACCCACACCAGGGAGAGCCCGTTCCCCTATCCCATCTGCGGGAAGGACTTCAGCAGTTCCTCCACCCTGCTAACCCACCAGCGGATCCACACTGGGGAGACGCCCTTCAGCTGCCCAGTGTGCAGGAAGGCCTTCAGCGATTCCTCCACCCTGCTGAGGCACCAGCGGGTCCACATGGGGTAGAGGCCCTCAGCTGCCCCCTGTGCCGGAAGGGCTTCACCAGCTCTACCAACCTCCAGAGGTACCAGGGAGTTTATGTACCATTGCAGGGGGATTTAAGGCACGATGGCTGAGTGCCAGTATCGACTGGACTATCAACCCAGTTCCAGGGGCTCCCAGGTTTGAATCCCACTGCAGCAGATGATGCGATACAGGGTATGGGTTGAAATTGCCGAGTGAGGCAACACTTCCTCCAGGTTAAGGCTGTACCAAGGATCCAATTACAAAGGGACAACTTGGTGGTGACCAATAGTAAAGAAGTGAGGTGGGTAAGGGGGTGGTGGGGTAGCGTGCGCGTTTTGACCTTGAACTGTTTAAAAAACAGCTACTTTTTCTTTGCCTTTTTGCTGAGGGGGCTTGAAGCTGTAACAAACTTGGATCTCAATAAAAGTTATCTGAATTTACCCCCGGCTCAGACTCTCATTGAAAGCTTTGAGCTCCAAGGATTTTGTTTTATAACTGCTCATTTCTTTCAGCTTCCTGCACTAAGCTTCCAATGTGGCGTATCAGATGGATCAGTGAATGAGCAGCCAGTTTCGTTAGAAATTGTGAATTTTTCAGGAGCGCATAGTGTGTCATTTCATCGGCGTTGTAAAGTTTACTGGCAGCATTGGGAGGTGTGGGCTGTGCTCACTAGAAATGATGTGGAGGAGCCGGTGGTGGACTCGCCTGGATGAAGTTAAAAATCACACAACACCAGGTTATAGTCCAACAGGTTTATTTGGAAGTGTGAGCTTTTGGAGCACTGCTGCTTCATCGGGTAGCTGTGGAGCAGGATCATAAGACACAGATTTTATAGCAAAAGATCACAGTGTCATGCAACTGATAGGATATATTGAACAAACCAAGATTGCTGTTAAGTCTTTCACCTTTTAGAATGCGTTGCAGGTTTCAGTTCATTAATATGTAAATCCCAGAACATCTTTTGATTCACATTCTCAAGATGACTTAAGTTTTTTTTTAAAAAAAGTGACAACTCAGCCCAGACAGCCCCGATAAAGGTTTGAGGTTCGAGTCTGTCAATGTCCCAATTTTGAATCAGACTGGTTCTATTTCCAAAGTAGGAATTTATAAAATATTACATGGATTGACTGCCTGCAGACTGTGCACTTTGAGCAAAATTGAATGTATCTGCAAACATAATTCTGCCAATACAAATTTGCCCAAAAAGTGATATGTGAGTTTATGCATGAGTGCACATAAGAGTGTGATGGAGTATATGCCTGTAAATGTGTTGGGGGTGTATGTGTGCGGTATGAATAAAAGCAAGGGCTTGCGTTTTGCTAAAGCAAGGAAGGTCAGGACTTGTACAGTTAATGGTAGGGCCCTGTGTCATGCTGTAAGAGAGAGACATGGTGGGGTTCAGGTACACCGTTCTTTCAAAGTTGCTTCACTGCGAGACAGGGTGGTTAAGAAGGCGTTTAGCACACTTGCCTTCATTGTTCACCACATTGAGTATAGGAGTTGGGACATCATGTTGACGTTGTACAGGATGTTGGTGAGGCCACTTTCAGAGTACTGAGTATGGTTCTCGTGTCCCTGTAATAGGAAGAATACTATTAGAGAGGGTTCGGTAAAGATTTCCCAGGATGTTGCCAGGACTGGAGGGTTTGAGTTATAATGAGAGGCTAGGACTTTTTTCACTGGAGCACAGGAGGTTGGGGGGTGACATTATTGAGATTGATAAAATCATGAGGAGTGGAGGTAAGGTGAATAGCAAAGGCTCTTCCTTCGCGTTGGGGAGCTCAAGACTAGGGGGCATATTTCTTTAAAGTGAGAGGAGAGAGATTCAAAAGGAACCCGAGGGGCAACGTTTTGACAGAGGGCGGTTTACACATGGAATGAACTTGTTGAGGATGTGGCCAATGCAGGTACGTTTACAAAGTCTAAACGACATTTGGATGGGTACCTGAATAGAAAGGTTTAGAGGGATTTGGGCCAAACGCAGGCAAGTGAGGCTAGTTTAGTTTGGGAACCCTGGTCGCCATGGATGAGTTGGACCAAAGGGTCTATTTCTGTGCTGTCTACCTCTCTGAACCAGAAGTGATCTTATTGAAACCAGTAGAATTCTGAAAGGGGCTTGACAGGATAGATGCAGATAAAATGCTCCTTTGTGGTGGGAGTCATAGAATCCCAACAATGTGGAAACAGGCCATTCAGCCCATCTATTCCACACTGGCCCTCTGAACAGCATCCCACACATACCCACCCCCTTACTCCGTATTTCCCATGGCCAATCCACCCTAAGTTTCACATCCCTGGTCACTATGGGTAATTTAGCACAGCCTATCCACCCTAACCTCTACACCCTAATCTGTAAATTACCTTCTCAAAAATGTAATTTAAATGTAGAGTTTTTCTCGAAGAAAAATGTTAGTCTGACTCAATTCGGGCGCAGACAGAATTCACACTTATTGTTAGAAAAGCTCTGCATTTGAATGGCATTCTTGAGAAGGTAACAAAAAGGAAGTTCTGGGATTAACAAACCAAAGAGCAGAAACCTATTCTAAAAGATGAAGGATTTAATCTAAAATTGTTTGATATGTCACATTTCCATGACCCTAGACTCCTTTGGATATAAATTGTGATCATGATCTCATTCTCCACAACTACCTGATGAAGGAGCGGCGCTCCGAAAGCTAGTGCTTCCAAACAAACCTGCTGGATTATAACCTGGTGTTGTGTGATGTTTAGCTTTGTCCATGGGAAACACATGAGTTGTGGGACTGGTAAGAGTTCTTATTTTGTGATCTATTCCAAGTGAAATTTCTCCTCTGCACAGGCACGGGTGAACAGTTTGTTTTTGTGCGAGATCGGGCTAGCAGCTTTTAAATCCTTATGTTAAGCAGTTCAAGTAAACTGTCAATCAGCAATTATATTCCGAGAGTGGTACTTCCAGCTCTGGTAATCCTGTTGCATTAACAGAGAGGGAGAGGTTGTCACATCTAAAGAGCAGAGAGAAAAGTTATTTTGCTTGTTGAGTCGGTTCCTCACTCAGATGAGACTGGATACTGCTTTTAATGGATCATCATTAAATGCTACAATGGAACACCTTAAATTCAAGGAATTTTGAAAGGGCAAACGAACAGTAACTTTGAACAGAGATGTTCTTCCATTTCTAACCTTGGTTGAGCCAAATGAAGCATTTTTACTGATAGCTCCATAATCATGTTCCTGCTGGATTTTTTTCAGGGCAAACAATTTCTGGTGGGAGAAATTCTGCATCCTGGGAAGGCGGGGAAATGAGAAAAAAAGCTGTTGAAAGCTTTGAACTGTGGGCCCATGAGCTCTCGTGGGAGCAGTGCATTTGCCAAAAACATTTCGGAGGAATTCTGTTTACCTGTTGGACTGAAAATAGTTTCCCCACTGAACGTTAAACAGGTATTGAGAACGTTGCGCATTATAGATTGTGTTCCTGAGGACCGGAGGAGGATTGAACTTGCCAACGTGAACCACACTTTGCAGAGAGAGGAAATTTCTCTGGATGGAATAGGTTGATGGAAGTCAACAATTGTCAGATTATTTCATGAAAATAACAGCTGGTATGGGGATCCCAGAAGAGGGGCGTCTGTAATGAACACACAGAAACAAACCCTTCAGTCCAGGCCAACCAGATATCCTAAATTAATCTAGTGACCCATTTGCCAGCATTTGGCCCATATCCCTCTGAATTCTTCCTATTCATGTCGCCATCCAGATGCATTTTTTTCTTCGGAGAATACTTGGGTGAGAGCCAAGATATGCAATATCTCAATGTATAATAATGAAGCAGCTCATTTATTCTGAAATTATTTCAATTAGTTGGTCAATTGCCAAATAATAGCTGCATAACTGTTGTCAATATTGATACCCAGGAAAGCTATTTTGTTTAGTATATTTCCTTTGTAAAGATCTTATCCAAATTATAAAATGAATGTATTTTCATATGAAATAAAATTTGCAGTGTTTTATTAAATGGTTGAAAGTAACTTTGCACTTAATTGCTCCATTTGGGATTAAACATTGTGACTTAGATAAAAGTGATCTTTCATAATTTATGATGAGTCTATTAACAAACGAATGTTGCCATTTGCTCTCAAGTTAGCTCAGATTCAATTTGAAATTCTTAAATGAGTTGAATAAGTGGTAAAAAGTAAATATTTATTGCACTTTTCTGAAATTCTCTGCACTGCCATTGTATTTGGTTAAACAAAATATGTATCTCTCTTCATAACTTTGATATCACCACAAATCCTAGTAACCCCATCCAGGACAAACATATAAATAGAAAGTAGGAGACAACAGCTTCGCTTCACTTGGAAGTCACCACTGATGATATTACCTAGCCAGGTAATGAAACGTCTGGATATCAAACCTACAGCTCAGCGAGCAAACCTGCACCCTAAACATTCTACTTTGCTGAAAGACTGCACAATCTGCAGGCAGTCAATACATGTAATATATTGTCAATTCCACTTTGAAAATAGATAATGGGCCCACTACCTTTTGGATGTGAGCATAAGTGGTATAGTAAGTAAGTTTGCTGATGACAATAAAAATTGAAGGTGTAGTGGACAGCGAAGGAGGTTACCTCAGATTACAATGGGATCTTGATCAGATGGGCCAATTGGCTGAGAAGTGGCAAATGGAATTTAATTTAGATAAATGTGAGGTGCTGCAGTTTGGGAAAGCAAATCTTAGCAGGACTTATACACTTAATGGAAAGGTCCTAGGGGGTGTTGCTGAACAAAGAGACCTTGGAGTGCAAGTTCGTAGCTCCTTGAAAGTGGAGTCGCATGTTGATAGAATAGTGAAGATGGTGTTTTGCATGCTTTCCTTTATTTGGTCAGAATATTGAGTACAGGAGTTGGGAGGTCATGTTACTGCTGTACAGTTGGAATATTGTGTGCAATTCTGGTTTCCTTCCTATCAGAAAGATGTTGTGAAACTTAAGGGTTCAGAAAAGATTTACAAGGATGTTGCCAAGACTGGAAGATTTGAGCTATAGGGAGAGACAGAACAGGCTGGGGCTGTTTTCCCTGGACCGTCAGAGGCTGGGGGCTGACCTTATAGAGGTTTATGAAATCATGAGGATCATGGATAGGATAGATAGACAAAGTCTTTTCCCTGGGGTGGGAGAGTCCAGAACTAGAGGGCATAGGTTTACAGTGAGAGGGGAAAGATATGAAAGAGACCTAAGAGGCAACCTTTTAATTTAGAGGGTGGTACGTGTATGGAATGAGCTGCCAGAGGAAGTGGTGGAGGCTGGTACAATTACAACACTTAAAAGGCAACTGGAGGGATATGGGCCCCATGCTGGCAGGTAGGACGAGATTGGGTTGGGATATCGTGCACAGGGTTGTGCAGGTTAGGTGCATTAGTCAGGGGTAAATGTTGAGCAATAGGGGTAGGGGAATTGTGTGGGTGGGTTACCCTTCGAAGGATCGGTGTGTCGTCTTTGGGCCGAGTGGCCTGCTTCCACACTGTGGGGAGTCTCTGAAGGGGAAGGGATTTTTGTAAACTGTGCAAGGTAACACAGGTGTAGTGCGGGGGCCTGCTGTTGGCCTTGCTCTGCCCCTTGCTCCTCCCCCTGTTGTTGAGCTGTCTAACAAACAGATACTCTTTCTCTGCCTTTTTGCTGGGGGCATCTGAAGCTGTAACAATGTTGGGACACAATAAAGGTTACCTGAACGTTCTGCCGGACTCAGACTCTCATTGAAAGCTTAGAGTTCCAAGCGGTTTTTGTTTTAAAGCTGCTCATTTCTTGCAGCCTCCTGTACTAAGTTTCCAATGTTGTGTATCAGATGGAGCAGTGACTGAGTAGCTGGTTTCGTTTGAAAGTTTAAATTTTTTGGGAGTGCAGGCACTGCATCGTTTCATCGGCAGTTTACTGGCAGCACTGGGAAGTATGGGTTGTGTTCATTAGAAAGGAAGTGGAGGTGCTGCTGTTGGACTAGGTGGGACAAGGTTTAAAAATCACAACACCGGGTTATAGTCCAACAGGTTTATTTGGAAGCACCAGCTTTCAGAGTGCTGCTCCTTCATCGGGTAGCTGTGGAGCAGGATCATAAGACAGAGTTAAGAGCAAAAGATCAATGTCATGCAACTGATATGATATATTGACAAATGTAGATTACTGTTAAGTCTTTCATCTTTTAGAATGGGTTGCAGGTTTTATTTCATTAATGTGTACATCGCAGAACTATTATTAAGTCGTATTCTCAAGATCACTTAAGGTTTTTTTTAAAAACAGGTGACAGCTCAGCCCAGACAATGCATGAAAGGTGTGGCAGTATCCCAATCTTAAATCAGACTGGTTCTATTTCCAAACTAGGAATTTATAAAATATTATGTGGACTGACTACCTGCATGTTGTGCATTTTTTGTGCAAATTGAATATATCTGTAAATATTATTCTGCAAATGCACGCCATCGTTATATGTGTACACACGTGTGCGTGTGTGTGTGTGCACATGCTTTGTAAAGGGAGTGTGATGGAGGAGAAGCCTATGAGAGGGTGTGTGTACATCTGAGAGAGAGCGTACGTATGAGAGAGGTATAGATAAAAGTGAGGGATTGCATTTTCCTAAAATAGGGGCAGGACTTGTACAGAGGGATATTGGGGGGAGGGGTGGGGGGGGGGGGGGGGGAGGTGTTCAGGTACATACTTCATTGAAAGTTGCATCACTGGTTGGAAGGGTGCTTCACAAGGCATTCAGCCCACTTACCTTATTTGTTCACACCATTGAATAAAGGAGTTGGGACATCATTTAGAAGTTGTACAGGATGTTGGTGAAGCCACTTGTAGAGTACTGAGAACACTTCTGGTGGCCCTGTAATAGGAAGAATACTATTACAGAGGGTTCAGTAAAGATTTACCAGGATGTTGCCAGGACTGGAGGGTTTGAGTTATAAGGAGAGGCTGAGACTCTCTTCACTGGAGCACAGGAGGTTGAGGGGTGACCTCATTGAGATTGATATAATCATGAGGGTTCTAGGTAACATGAGCATCAAAAATAGCGAGGACCCTGCACGGTTATGTCAAGTGACTGGGGGGGGGGGGGGGGGGGGGAAGAAATTGTGGCATTTGGACACTTTAAATCCATCAGGAACAGCATCTCCATACAGCATACTGCGCATGTCAGGTGAGGTGCCTGAAGATTGGAGGTTGGCTAATGTGGTGCCACTGTTTGAGAAGGGTGGTAAGGACAAGCCAGGGAACTTTAGACCAGTGAGCCTGACGTCAGTGGTGGGCACATTGTTGGAGGGAATCCTGAGGGACAGGATGTACATGTATTTGAAAAGGCAAGGACTAATTAGGGATAGTCAACATGGCTTTTTGTGTGGGAAATCATGTCTCACAAACTTGATTGAGTTTTTTGAGGAAGCAACAAAGAGGATTGAGGAAGGCAGAGCAGTAATGTGATCTATATGGACTTCAGTAAGGCATTTGACAAGGTTCCCCATGGGAAACTGATTAGCAAGGTGAGATCTCAAGGAATACAGAGAGAACTAGCCATTTGGATACAGAACTGGCTCAAAGGTAGAAGACAGAGGGTGGTGGTGGAGGGTTGTTTTTCAGACTGGAGGTCTGCGACTAGTGGAGTGCCACAAGGATCGGTGCTCAGTCCTCTACTTTTTGTCATTTACATAAATGATTTGGATGCGAGCATAAGAGGTACAGTTAGAGGGAGAGGCTGAACAGGCTGGGGCTGTTTTCCCTGGAGTGTCAGAGGGGTGACCTTATAAAGGTTTACAAAATTATGAGGGGCATGGACAAGATAAATAGACAAAGTTTTTTCCCTTGGGTTGGGGAGTCCAGAACTAGAGGGCATAGGTTTAGGGTGAGAGGGTAAAGATATAAAAGAGACCTACGGGGCAATTTTTTCACACAGAGGGTGGTACGTGTATGCAATGAGCTGCCAGAGGAAGTGGTGGAGGCTGATACGAATGCAACATTTAAGAGGCATTTGAATGGGTATATGAATAGGAAAGGTTTGGAGGGATGTGGGCCAGGTGTTGAGGGGCGGGACTAGATTGGGTTGAGATATCTGGTCGGCATGGACGGGTTGGACCGAAGGGTCTGTTTCCATGCTATACACTTCTGACTCTATGCTGGTTCAGCAAAAGCCGCGCATGCTCTGTCTGCAGAAACAGTGCAAACCCTTCTTCAGATGGACCAATGAGAAGCCAGACAAGGAGCCTGGTCCTCCTGCCAATCAGAACTCCCCAATTGTCTGAATGCGGAAGATGGACCATCAGGTTCTGAAGCTGCTGCTGCTCCTCCTCTCCAAATGAAGAACGAGCTTCACCTCAGACCGCAACTTCCTTCCTCTATCCGCCATCTGAGTACGGCACTGTCTTTACCATTTCATTTTTTCATTCTGGGGTTAAATTGTTGACTTGCAGCAACTGAAAAGAAAGCGAGTGAATCCAGGGAGGGGACAGAGTCGGGAAACGTTGGTCCAGGTCTGTGTCTCAAACGCACAGCAAATGCAGTCCCACAGTGTGAAGTTATAACCTCGGTTATGAAAAAATAACTGCCAAAAGGAAGTACGTTGTTTAAATGGTGACATATCGGGATGTGGAGAAAGTGAGGACTGCAGATGCTGGAGATGAGTCTCGAAAAGTGTGGCACTGGAAAAGCACAGGAGGTCAGACAGCATCCGAGGAGCAGGAGAATCGACGTTTCAGGCACGAGCCCTTCCTCAGGAATGATGTGTGGATGTAAAAAGTGGCCTCAGCATCCTTCCACACCAGTCACTGCCAGTTGTCAGACGGATGCAGCAAGCAATCAGCAAGGCAAGAGGTATATTAGCAAGAGGAATTGATTTCAGAAGTAGGGATGTCTTCCTGCAGTTAGGGGGTCATTGAATATATTCAAAGCTGAGTTCATCTGATTTTGGAACAACCATGAAGTGGATGTTTATGGGGGAAGGCAAGTAAAATGGTTTTAAGACCAGTACAGAACAGTTAGAGTCATACAGCACAGAACAGAGCCTTTAGCCCAACTAGTCCATGCTGACTATATTCACAAACTAAACTAGTCCCACATTCCACTGAACCTTTCCTATTCATGTACTTATCCAAATGTCTTTTAAACGTTGTTACTCAACCTGCATCCACCATTTCCTCTGGACATTCATTCCACACAAACCACTGTTTAAAAAAAGAGGTGCTCCTCATGTGTTTTTTTAAATCTTTCTCCTCTCACCTTAATTTGCAGCCTAATCTTGAAACGACACATGCCAATCACCTTATCTACGACCCTCATGGTTTTGTAAACCTCTATAAAGAGAGCAACGAACCTTACAGCACAGGAACAGGCCCTTCAGCCCTCCAAGGCTATGCTGATCGAGATACTCTATCTAAACCTGCCGCCTATTTTCTAAGGATCTGTATCCCTCTGCTCCTTGCCCATTCATGTCTCTGTCTAGATACATCTTAAATGACGCTATCGATCCCACCCTTACTGCCTCCACTGGCGATGCATTCGAACGCCCACCACCCTCTGTGTAAAGAACTTTCCATGTATATCTCCCTCAAACCTTTCCCCTCTCACTTTGAACTTGTGACCCTGAGTAATTAAGTCTTCCCCTCTGGGAAAATAATTCTTACTATCCACCCCTGTTTACAGCCCTCATAGTTTTTAGGCCTCAATCAGGACCCCCCCTCAACCTCCTTATTTCCAATGAAAATAATCCTAATGTACTCAACCTCTCCTCATAGCTCGCGCTCTCCATAACAGGCAACATCCTGGTGAACCTCCTCTGCACTCTCTCCAAAAGTATCCACATCCTTTTGGAAATCTGGCGACCGGAATTGTATGCAGTATTCCAAATGCGCCAAACCAAAATCTTATATAACTTTAACATGACCTGCCAGCTCTTTTACTCAATCCGTCCGATTATGGAACGCGTGTTGTATACTGCCTTGACCACTCTACTGACATGCGTTGCCACCTTCAGAGAACAATAGACCTGAACACCCAGATCTCTCTGTACATCAATTTCCCCCAGGACCTTTCCATTTATGTATAGCTCGCTCTTGAATTGCATCTTCCAAAATGCATCACCTCGCATTTGTCTGGATTGAACTCCATCTGCCATTTCTCTTCCCAACTCTCCAATCTACATTCTGCTGTATCGTCTGACACTCTTTCAACCTCCTGTGCTCCAGTGAAAAAAGTCCCAGCCTACCCACCAATAGGTGTGAATTCTGTCTGGGTCCCAATGTCGAGTCAGCCTGACATTTTTGATAGAAAAGCTCTGCATTTAAATTACGTTCTTGAGAAAGTTACTGAAAACAGGTTTTGGGATTAACATACCAAAGAACAGAACCCCATTCTAAAAGATGAAAGATTTAATCTAAATTGTTTAATGTATCACATCTCCATGAACTGGACTCTGTTGGCTATAAATAGTCTAATCATGATCTTATTCCCCACAACCACCTGAAGCAGCAGTAGCAGCACTTCAGAGATCCGGGTTCAATTCCCACCTCGGGCAACTGTCAGTGTGGAGTTTGCACATTCTTCCAGTGTCTGCGTGGATTTCCTCCCACAGTCCAAAGATGTGCAGGTTAGGTGAAGTGGCCACGCTAATTTGCCTGTAGTGTTAGGTGAAGGAGTAAATGTTGGGGAATGGGTCTGGGTGGGTTGCTCTTCGAAGGGTCGGTTTGGGCTGAAGGGCCTGTTTCCACACTAAGTAATAAAATCTAAAATAAATCTAATCACTCCGAAAGCTAGGGCTTCCAAACAAACCACGTTATGGCAGCGGTGGGAGGTGTGAATTATATTCACTAAAAACAGTTAAGCAGTTAGATAACACGTTCGAGTGGGAAGTGTGTATAACATGATCTCACAACTCCTATACTCAATGCTATGAGCAATGAAGGAAAGCAAACCAAATGCCGCCTTCACTACTCTGTCCACCTGAGACTCCAGCACTCCAAGGTCTCTTTATTCTGCAACACTCCCCTTAACTGTGTCAGTCCTGCCTGGATCGCTTGACCAAAATGCAAATCTCTGATTTCTCCAAATTAAACTCCAACTGACACTCCTCGGTTCATCAGCCGATCCCATAAATTCCAATTTATAGTGAACTCTTTCCTCTCTTATTCCCCGGAAGCTGAAAATCTCCATCCCACACTCTCTCCCTCCATTTTCACTTTGCTCATAGCGGAAGAATGTAACTGAGAAACTTATCAGCCACGATTGAATGGAATGAGCAGACCTGATGGCCTAATTTCTGCTCCTATGTCTTGTGGTCTCTTGCTGTCCTGGACACAGAGAGAATTGGGACCAGCATTGAACCGATCATGACTGGATATGGATCTACCTGCATCTAGGTGGATGGGCTGGGACTTTTTCACTGGCGCATAGGAGGAGGAGATGTGACCATATCAAGGTTTATAAAATCATGAGGGGAGAGATGAGGTGAACGACGGGTGTCCTTCCCCTAAGGTTGGGGTTTCAAGATTAGGGAGCAAATTTTGATGGTGACAGGAGAAAGAGATTTTAAAAAGACTTGAAGAGCACAATTTGTTTTATGCAGAGTGGTTCACATGCGGACTAAATGTCTCAAGGAAGTGGTGGATGCAGGCACAGTAACGACGATTAAAAGACATTTGGATAAGTTCATGAATAGGAAAGGTTTGGAGGGATATGGGCCAAAACACTGGCAGGTGGGACTGGTTTAGTTTGAGAATATAGTCAGCATGGACTAGTTGGACTGAAGGGTCTGTTTCTGTGCTGTATGGCTCTGTAACTCGGTCCAATACTAGTCTTAAAACCATTTTCTTGCCTTCCCCATAAACATTCACATAAAAATCAGATGAACTCAGCCTTGAATATACTCAATGACCCCTTAACTGCAGGAAGACATCCCCACTTCTGAACTTAATTCCTCTTGCTGATACACCACTTGCCTTGCTTCTTGCCTGCTGCACCTGTCTGACAACTGGCACAGAAGGACACTGATGCCCCTCTGAACATCCACGCATCATTTCTGATGAAGGGCTTGTGCCCAAAACTTCGACGTCCTACTTCTCGGATGCTGCTTGACCTGCTGTGCTTTGCCAATTGTGGTCTTCTCTACATCGGGGAGACCGAGCGTAAACTTGGGGAACGGTTTGCTGAGCATCACAGCCGGGTCCGCAGAGGCTGAGCGGACTTCCCAATCTCCACCCATTTTAATGCCCCTTCCCACTCCCCTTCCACAACAAACCAAACCACAAATTGGAGGAACAAAACCTCATCTTCTGTCTGAGCAGTCAACAGCCCGGAGGACTCAACACTGAGTTCTCCAATTTCAAATAATCTCCCATCCCATCCCCCAAGTCACTTCCCAGCCCCTTCCATTCTTCCCTGCCAACTAGATTCCTTCCTCCGATTCACCAGTCCAGGTTATGGGGATAAGGCAGGAACAGGATATTGATTGAGGATGATCAGCCATTATCACAATGAATGGTGGTGCTGGTTCAAAGGGCAGAATAGCCTACTCCTGCATCTATTGTCTATTGTACCCTCTACCTGTCTCCACCTATCCCCACTTCAATACCCTGCCCCCAGCACACCCTTGTTCCACAGCTCTCCCTATACCCACCCCCAGTCCTGAACAAGGGTTACACCAGATACCTAGACTTCTCCACCTCCTGATACTGCCTGGCTTGCTGCGTTCTTTCAGTCTCCTGCCTGTCTATTTTGCCAGTTGAGAACAAGCCTGGACTAACTTTCCCAGAGCCTATCCCCTCGCTGGATTCACTCCCATTCCTTTCAGTTGCTCCAAGTCAACAACTGAACCTCAGAATGAAACATAAATGGAAATGGGGGTGAGAAAAGAGAGTGCCGTACTCTCAGATGTTGGACAGAGGAAAGAAGTTGCAGTCTGAGGTGAAGCTCAATCTTCATTCAGAGAGAGGATGAGCAGGAGCTTCAGAACCTCATGGTCCAACTTTCACATTCACCAATAGGGGAGTTCCGAATGGCAGGAGGACAATTCTCCCTCCGGTCCTCCAGTGCTCCTTATTTGTCCATCAAACGTAGGTCTCGCCCCTTTTCTGCCAACAGCGAGAAACATGCCCAATGTTTTGGTGACACCGGCAAACATGTGCCCTGCTTGTTGACACTGAGGAGTGTACACAATATGCACTGTAGCAATACTGGTGTCATTGACAGATTTTAAGTGTCCAAATTCCTATGGGAGAACAAAAAGGGTAGAGCCATAATTTTTTTTTCCATGTGGCTCAATATTTGATTGCTTTTGCATTTGTCTGGCTGCTCAATGTTTTTCTGTCTTTTCCTCAGTTTTGGGGTGAGATTCACAACTAGAGGGCATAGGTTTATGGTGAGACCACAAAGGTACCTCAGGGGCATCGTTTCCGTGCAGAGGGTGGTGCACGTATGGAATGAACTGCCAGAGGAAGTAGTGGAAGCCGGTATAATTACAGCACTTAAAACACATCTGGATGGGTATATGAATAGGAAGGGATTAGTGGGATATGAGCCAAGTGTTGGCAAATGGGACTAGATCAATTTAGGATATCTGGTTGGCATGGACAGGTTGGATCAAACGGATTAGTTTCCGTGCTGTACATCTGTGACTTTAAATAATAAAGTCGATTTTTCCAAATAACAAACTATATCCATGTTAACAAGGCTTAGTGCACAACATGCTTTACTAACCATTCTCAACAGGTCCTGCCCCTTCAATGGCTGAGGAACATATACATGCTGGTGTATAATCTCCTTCACTAGTATTTACACACTACCCTCAACAATTGGGCGGCACGGTGGCACAGTGGTTAGCACCGGGTTCAATTCCCGCCTCAGGCGACTGACTGTGTGGAGTTTGCACGTTCTCCCCGTGTCTGCGTGGGTTTCCTCCGGGTGCTCCGGTTTCCTCCCACCATCCAAAGATGTGCAGGGTCAGGTGAATTGGCCATACTAAATTGCCTGTAGTGTTAGGTAAGGGGTAAATGTAGGGGTATGGGTGGGTTTCGCTTCGGCGGGTCGGTGTGGACTTGTTGGGCCGAAGGGCCTGTTTCCACACTGTAATCTAATCTAATCTAATTGCACAAGTAAGAGCAAACAGCACAAGGATTAAACAAACAGTGAGGGGGAAACAGCACAAGGATTAAACAAACAGAGAGGGGGAAACAGCACAAGGATTAAACAAACAGAGAGGGTGAAGCGCCAGTAAAAGCAGATGGAAAGGGAGTGTAAAATGTCACTATGACAGGACAGGCCCCACATTCCTTCCCCTCCGTCCCCCCACCCCCCAACCTGCCTCACCTTTCACCTCCCGGGCCCAGTACCTTCCAGGTGGCCCCATAGTTGACACAGGGACCGCCCCACGACCAGTAGAACTCCACCACCCAGGCGGCCGACGAGTTCCCAAGCAGGCCTTTAACCCCATCCGCCTCCAGAATGCTCACCGGCTCCTGGCTGCTGTACAACCGGCCGGCGTGGCCGTGACCCAGCAGCTGCGCCAGGAAGGCGGCGGTGCCCAGTGACGGGTGTCTGCCCCGGGCCGCACGGCGCCATTTTCCTAACGGCCGCCCTCCCGCCGCTTCCCCGCTCGAGCGACTTCTCCTCCCAACCGCCTTCGCCCCCGCGCGACGTCTGCACGGGGGATGGGCGGGGCCGGGGAGCCTCACCGTCACCAAGCAACAGCCACCTCGCGCTACAACTGCTCATTCACAAAAACAAACTCTCCTGTCTCGCTCTGCAGCTGCAGGGGGGACACTGCCACGTTTCCAGGAGCCCTGTCTATATTGGGAAAGCTCACGGCTCAATTTAAACACATTCCGACATCTAACGGAACGGCTTCATATCTAAAGGGGCAATCTGCATTTTAAAGGGACGTGGACATTTTAATGGGTATTTCTGCAAATAAAGAGGTTTAAATGGACAAGATTATATTTCAAAGGGATGTGGCACATTCAAAGGGATATCTTCATGTGTAAAGTGACGCAGTTATATCTAAATGAATCTACATTTCGAAGAGACGTTGCCCTATTTATAAGTAGAGACAATAGGTGCGAATTCTGTCTGTTTCCCAATGTTGAGTCAGACTGACATTTTTCTTAGAAAAGCTCTGCATTTAAATTACATTCTTGAGAAGGTAATTTATAGATTCGGTGTAGGTTCGGGAGAATTGGCCGTGCTAAGTTACCCATAGTGACCAGGGATGTACAGGTTCGGGTGGCTTGGCCATGGGAAATACGGAGTAAGGGGTTGGGTATGAGTAGGATACTGTTCAGGAGGGCCAGAAAGGAAGAGATGGGCTAAATGACCTGCTTCCACATTGTTGGAATTCGATGACCCTCCCCACAAAGGAGTATTTTATCTGCATCTATCCTGTCAAGCCCCTTTCAGAATTGTACTGGTTTCAATAAAGATATGCAGCACAGAAACAGACCCTTCGGTCCAATTCATCCATGCCGACCAGGATTCCAAACTAAACCAGTCCCACTTGGCTGCATTTGGCCCATAATCCCTCGCAACCTTTCTATTCATGTACCCATCCAAATGCTGTTTCAATGTTGTAACTGTACCTGCATCTACCACATCCTCAGCAAGTTCATTCCATATACAAAGCCACCCTCTTTCAAAATGTTGCTCCTCAGGTTCCTTTTAAATCTTTCTACTCCAAGCAATATGCCCCCAAGTTTTGAGCTCCCCGATGCTAAGCAAGAGCCCTTTGCTATTCACCTTACCTCCATTCCTCATGATTTTATCAATCTCCTGCACTCGAATGAATAAAGTCCCAGTCTCTCCTTATAACTCAAACCCCCTTCCAGTCCTGGCAACATCCTGGTAAATCTTTACCAAACCCTCTCTAATAGTACTCTTCCTCTTACAGGGCCATCAGAACTGTACTCAGTACTTTGAAAGTGGTCTCACCAACACCCTGTACAACCTCAACATGATGTCCCAACCCCTATACTCAATGGTGTGAACAATGAATGCTATGCTGCTAAATGCCTTCTTAACCGCCCTGTCTACCTGTGATGCAACTTCCAAAGAACTATGTATCTGAACACCCCCCCCCCCCCCCCCCATGTCTGTCTGTTCTATAACATGACCCAGGGCCTTACCATTATCTGGACAAGTGCTGCCCTTCCTTGTTTTAGCAAAATGCAACCCCTTGCTTGTATTAATACCTCTCACACACATGCTCCCCCTCAGACACACACAAACATTTCCCTCCCCAATGCTCTCACAGGCTTCTACTCCATCACACTCACACTTTACCAAGCATGCACACACTCTCATGCACAAACTCACATGCACGCATCCACAATTCTTTGGAGTGAATTTGTATTGGCAGAATTATATTTGCAGATACATTCAATTTTGCTCAAAAAGCATATAGTTTCCAGGCAGTCAATCCATGTAATATTTTATGAATTCCTCCTTTGGAAATAGAACCAGTCTGATTCAAGATTGAAATACTGACAGACTCAAATCTCACACCTTTAATGCATTGTCTGAGCTGAGATGTCATCTTTTTTATAAAACCTTAAGTCATCTCAAGAATGTGACTTAAGAGATGTTCTGGCAGTTACACATTAATGAACCAAAGCCTACACCCATTCGAAGAGATGAAAGACTTGACAGCAATCTAGACTTGTTCAATATATTCCATCAGTTGCATGATACTGACCTTTTGATATACGTTCTGTGTCTTACGATGCTGCTCCACAGCTACCCGATGAAGGAGCAGCACTCAAAGCTAGTGCTTCCAAATAAACCTGTTGGACAACAACCTGGTATCGTGTGATTTCTTTTTAACTTTATCAACCCAGTTTAATACCGACACCTCCACATCATTTCTAGTGAACACAGCCCACACCTCCTGGTGCTGCCAGTAAACTTTACAATGCTGATGCAACAACACAGTACCTGAAAGATTTACAATTTCTAATGACACTAGCTGCTCCATCTGATACACGACATTGGAAACTCAGTGCAGGAGGCTGAAACGAAAGAGCAGCTTTAAACAAAAAACCTCTTGGAGCTCAAAGCTTTCATTGAGAGTCTGAGCCTGGCGCAAAGTTCAGGTAACCTTTATTGTGACCCAACTTTGTTACAGCTTCAGATTCCCCCCCTGCAAAAAGGTATAGACAAAGTAGCTGCTTTTTAAACAGCTCAAGATCAAAGCCCACACAAACCCCACTGTCTTTACTATTGGGCAGCACCAGGTTGTAATTAGATCCTTGGCACAGCCGTAACCCGGAGGAAGTATTGCCTCACTCAGCAATTCAACCCATACCCTGTATCCTGGTAAGTTTCTCCCCACTCATTTGCCAGTGGGGGAAGGGCAGTGGAGAGACAACCAGACTGCTATGGGTCTGGGGTCACATGTAGGCCAGACCGGGTAAAGGATGCAGCTGGAACGACTGAGTGAATCCTTTCCCACAATGGCGGTTCCATTCTCTAACAAGGGAGAGAGTGAATCAGATGGGTGCTTTCTCCCCCGTACCACCCCCTCCCTGAAACGGTATCATCGTTAGATTCCGAACTCCACATTTCTGACCGAATACCAATTCTGCCATCTGTTGTGGCGGGATTCGAACCCGGGAGTCCCCGGAACCGGGTTGATAGTCCAATCGATAATGGCACTCGGCCGTCACTCCTTCAATCCCCCTGCGATGGCACGTGAACTTGCTGGTGTTTCTGCAGGTTGGAGGAGTAGGTGAAGCCCTTCCCGCACTGAGTGCAAGTGAACGGCCTCTCCCCTGTGTGGACATGCTGGTGGGTCAGCAGTTTGCAAGAATTGCTGAAGGCCTTCCTGCACTCGGGGCAGCTGAAGGGCCTTTCCCCGTGTGGACCCGCTGGTGCTTGTGCAGGTGGGAGGAATACCTGAAGCCCTTCCCGCACTGAGATCAGGTGAACGGCCTCTCCCCCGGTGTGGATCCGCTGGTGCCTCAGCAGGTTGGAGGATTAGGTGAAACCCTTCCCGCACCGAGAGCAGGTGAATGGCCTCTCCCCCGTGTGGACCCGCTGGTGGGTCAGCAGGGTGGAAGAATTGCTGAAGGCTTTCCCGCACTCATGGCAGCTGAAGGGCCTCTCCCCCGTGTGGACCCGCTGGTGCCTCAGCAGGTGGGAGGAATGTCTGAAGGCCTTCCCACAGTCGGTGCAGGGGAATGGCCTCAACCCGGTGTGACAGTGCCGATGAGACTCCAGGGCAGACGGGAAACGGAAGCCTTTCCCACAGTCGCCACACTTCCACAGTTTCTCCACAGGGTGGGATTCCTCGGGTTTCTCCATGGCCACAGCGTCAGCTGCACACAAACACGTGTAGAGCCCTCCCTGCCGTGAAATCCCCTTTCCAGGCCGTATAACTGTTTCAGGCTCCACACACAGTGCGCTGCAATAGTGGGGTCTCTCGTCCAGTCCCAACTGATGCTGAAAACATCCTCAAACAGGAACCAAAAAGCGTTGATCCCTCTCACAGAAATCACAGTCAAAAATAGTTGCTGTTCCGATGGATTGAATGACTGTCAGACATTGACATCAAAGTAAGGACTGCAGACGCTGGAGAGTGAGTCAAGAAATGTGGCGCTGTAAAAGCACAGGGGAGTCAGGGAGCATCCGAGGAGCAGGAGAGTCAATGTTTCGGGCATAAGCCCTTCATCTGTTGATTTTGAAACTTCAGTCTTCAGATCTTCAAATACTCTGCAAAAAAAAAGAGATTACAAAAGTCATCACTATCAGTGCAGGGTAGAAACTGAGAACAAGTAATTCTACTTTCTGTGGAATATTCTTTTGTTGTTCCACAAAATTGAAAGCATCATCCCACTCTTCCCACCCCCACTCTGTTCTCACTCCATTCTAACTACGAGAACTCCCTTGCTGGAGGGTCCCTTGGAGACACTTCAACTGGACTTCATTGAGTTGTAGAAATGAGTTGAGTTGCTAGAAATGTGTTTTGCTTATTGCTGATGTCTTTTGTAAGTGGATTGAAGCCTACCCTCCTCCTAATGCTACTGCTGAGACTGTGGTGAAGATTTTGTTTAAGGAAATAATTCCCTGCTTCAGTATACCTGCGTGCATTAGCTCGGACAATGGACCACACTTTGTCGGTAATATTAACGGAGAACTCTGTTCCCAGCTTTGTATTTGTCGGTAACTGCATGGTGCTTTTCATCCTCAGGCGGTCGAATGTTTTAACCAGACTCATGACTAAACTTGCCAAATTAGTGGCAGAGTCTGGCCTGTCCTGGCTATGCTAATCCCTGTGGCCTTATACCGGATGCGATCCATGTCTCCCGGCAAGACACGACTGTCTCCAGCTGAGATTCTCTCTGGTCACCCTCTCCATACCCCTTGGAACGATTCGGCTCCCTTCTGAGTCCACTTCCACCACATGACCGAAGCAATTATTGGTTATGTTCTTGCTGTAACTAGTGTTACGCGTGCCTTTTACTCCCAGGAGCGTGCGGCCTACAGCGATGTTCCCTCCCTTTCAGCCTCGTCACGGGCAGAGCCTGGTTCGTTGGTGCTCGTCAAGAACTGGACTGGCAAAGATCTCAAACCTCGTTGGGATGGCCCCTTCCAGGTTTTACTTCCCACCCCTACAGCGGTCACAGTTGCTGGGCTCTCAGCTTGGGTCCAACTGCACCATTGTAAATTGATTGGCCGCACTAATCAAAAGTGGGGGGGGGGGGGGAAGAGGAGGAGAGAATCCTGGAATCCCAACAAAAGGAGTGGACCCTGTCCAGTTGGGTTTTTGACTTTTGCTGTTGTTCTCATGTTAATCTTATTGCAGATACTTGAACTAAGAGGAGGGACATGTGGGGGATCGCTTATCTCCTCACCTTTCTGATCACGTACAACATCCTGATGGGGAAAGCCACTAATTATGGATGCGACCAGGAATGATTAGAGATTATCCACCACCCATGCTGAGGAGATGTCGTACAGTGCACCGGACCAGGCGCCTTTGACGTGAGGAACGTGATGAAGATTGATTATTGCAATGGACCCTTACATCAGAAAGACCAGATGGTCCATCTGGACAGTAGAAATCAGTGGGAGTTACCACGTCGTTACCATGTTTTTTTGATTTTACCTGCAGACGCAAGCCTAGTGAGGATAAAAATGATCAACCCCGTTATTATGGTAAATATTTTATGGACGCCCAGGAACACCATCCCTTTTTGCAGGACAGGCTTACTCGAGAAAAAGGGGAAGCCTGATAGGGGAAACTCCTCAATCCACAAACAACTTATTTATACAGGCCCACAGAACGCTCTTCACCCCAGAGGCAGTAGTATGTTACTCCTCTCTATCGGGAGATGACTTACGTGCCCCGTCCCCAGTCCCCGATTCCATTCTATTTGTCAGAATTCCTACTGCCGACCCTGTGAAGAGAAATATCACTGTCCAACAGCTCCCGTCTGTGTATACAAACAGCCGGTGTAATGCTGGCTGGCGTACAGTAGACCTTATGCTGCACATGGACCTGGAACGGAACCCTTTCCTTGCGCATTTATAGGCCTTTTCTCTTTTCAGAATCTGATACTGTCACCAAGACCATGTACAATAGAGCTAAGGGAGAGCTCAATGGGAACAGCATTCTGAAGACCATTGTCTCCCATACAGAGCAAGTGCTCGAGTCACTTGGCACATTTTTTACAGCGCTCAAGCGACTCCTCTTGCAAAACGTCGACTCTTTACTCCTGTAGACCTGACCAGACTTCCTGCTATAACATTTCAGTAACCGATTTTGACAAACTCTCCCAAATATACACCAAACCAGACTATTATTTCTTCAGCTAAGGTAAAGCTACCAATTTCCTTGTCCTGGATGGCAAAGATGTCCCTCATAAGGTCACAATCGGAGCCCTTGTTCCCACAACAGTACCTTGTCCTGGCCAGTGGACAAGTCGATGGAACCTCCATCTGAGGAGGATGCAGCGGTCGGTGTCAGCCAACCTTGCTCCAACCGGAAGGATCCCAAGGGACTGGGTGACAATACAGGACACCCGATAGGCTGGGGAATCCAGAATACCCTGAGGTTGGAAGGATCGGCAGGGGTGACAAGTCAACAGAACCGCAATTCCCTCTTTTACAGCCTGACCATTCGAGGAAATAAGACTAAAGAGGCTCTGAAACAGAGTAAACTGGGATTATCAGACCTGTGTCTTTACTCTGTGCAGAATCGGTATGCCTTAGACTATATACTCCCCCAGGAGGGTGAGGTCTGCACCATTGTCCACGATAAATGCACTGTGGGCATTCCCGATCTCACTGGCAATATTAACTAAGATACAAGAAGAGATCCAGGCATTCCTTGACAGAATGACTGAAGGGACCAGTTGGAGAAACTGCAGATCAGGCTGATGGTACAATTGGCTTATCAATTTAGCTATGTCTGTTTGTCAGTATTGGTATTGTTAGGTATTTAATTGCTAGGCTTATGAGGTCCCTTAGTGATATAGATTTGCCCCAGAAGATGCTCCTTTTGCGATCTGATGGCTCACCCACACGTGTCGATGGTGATGATAAATATGATCAGATGAGCTACGAAGATGGTGGTGCCGCTCTGCAGGATGTTGATGGCAGGGCATTCGTTTGGACTAGCCTTCTCTTTCAGTGATCGCGGTGCAATCAAAGGGAGGAATGAGGGTATGGGCATCTGGGTGAGAAAGTCTATAGCCTTAAAACTTGTCTTTAAACATTCAGACTAAAATGTAATGCTGAATTATTGAATACATTTACTGCACTAGAAAGTAAACAGACAGGAAGGCTTAGAAAGAGGAGAGAACTGAAAGATAGGGACACCTGGATTCACCAAGTGATAACAGGATGCTGTAAGGCAATTAAGAACGTTTACCTCAGCATCGGTGAATCTGTGTGAACAGGACACCAAGTGATAACATTCACAGCCGTTCCCTTGTGAAACTAATGATAGTCTTTGAATCTGACCCTGAAACAAGACTCGGTACTATCCATAACTTTGTAATTAATGGTTGGATCTTGTCCATTATAATGCATTCTTACTCCCCCTTGCAAGCGGGGCATTCACAAAATAAATCTTTGCTGTCTTGAGAGTTCAAAAGGACACGGGAGAGAGGCTGTTGAATCCCTTAGAGAATTAACTCTTAGTGCTTATCTGCTATGGATTGAATTGAATTGCATTTTGGGACTTTATGATGAAAGGTTTTTATTCCAGGCTTCCAAAGAGTATGATCTCCAGGACAAACCAAGAGAGGGGCTTTACAGGTCTGAGTTCTCAAAGGATTCCCTGGGCCACCTCAAATCTCCACATGGGAGATAGGACATGGGAGGTAGGACAAAATGGCTTCTGCTTGGCTAACTCGGTGGGACTGAGTCAGGCAGATACTCACAACTCAGAACAAACAAGAAACCACAGACTGATATAAATCCAGTGAAAAAAACTGCAAATGCAGAAGTAACAAACGTGAACCTAACCATCAATCGCAGTAGTAACGGTTTAATCCTAACCACCAGACAGGACAAATACAATTCCAAGAACAGGTTGTCTACAAGAAATTATGATAGATTAGATTATATTCCCTACAGTTTGGAAACAGGCCCTTCGGCCCAACCAGTCCACACTGACCCTCCAAAGAGTAACCCACCCAGAACCATTTTCCCTCTGACTAATGCACCTAACACCATGGGCAATTTAGCATGGCCAATCCACCTGACCTGCACATCTTTGGACTCTGGGAGGAAACCGGAGCACCCGGAGGAAACCCACGCAGACACGGGGAAAATGTGCAAACTCCACACAGACGGTCACCCAAGGCTGGAATCGAACCTGGGATCCTGGTGTTGTGAGGCAGCAGTGCTAACCACTGAGCCACCATGCCACCCTAGGCTAAGTCAAAAATGCATGAGGACCTCGCGGGATCTGATTGGTTGTTACTATGTGATCTTGCTCAATGTCTGACTCTAAACAATGTACATAAGTTCTATCCACACTCTGTAAAAGTTGGCGGATTCTTTTGGCACTCTAGGAGTACTCATCGATGGCCCAGTGGTTAGCACTGCTGCCTCACAGCACCAGGGGTCCCAGGTTCGATTCCTGCCTCCGGGGGCTGGCTGTGTGGACTTTGCACATTCTCCCCATGTCTGCGTGGGTTTCCTCCCACAATCCAAAGATGTGCAGGTTTGGTGAATTGGCCATGCTAAACTGCCCATAATGTTAGGTGCATTAGTTAGAGGGAGATGGGTCTGGGTGGGCTACTCTTCAGAGGATAGGTGTGGACTGGTTGGGCCAAAGGGCCTGTTTCCACATTGTTGGGAATCTAATCTAATCTAATCCTTCTGGGCTGATCAGAGTCTACCGACCGGGCCATATCAAAGAATAAACTATTGCTTGTGTGATTGACAAAGTCACTTCCAGGTATGTTTCTTGACCAATCCCAGAAATCCGATCCAGACAGCAGTCCAGATCAGAACAACCAGATAGGAAATGGTTAATGTCCCCTGGATGTGGGGAGCAAAATAAGACACCAAGGCGTTAACACCAACATCAGGGAAAAACTGAACATACAGACGTAACAAACATTCGTAGCAAGCCAGAATCGCAGATGTACAGCACAGAAACAGTCCCTTCAGTCCATGCTGACCAGATATCCTAAATCAATCCAGTCCCATTTGCCAGCACTTGGCCCATGTCCCTCTAAATGTTTTTTTTTGATTAGATTAGATTAGATTAGATTACAGTGTGGAAACAGGCCCTTCGGCCCAACAAGTCCACACCGACCCGCCGAAGCGAAACCCACCCATACCCCTACATTTAATCATTACCTAACACTACGGGCAATTTAGTATGGCCAATTCCCAATATATACCCATCCAGATACCTTTTAAAGGTTGTAATTGTACCAGCAGCCACCACTTCCTCTAGCAGCTCATTCTTTACACACACCACCCTCTGTATATAGGAGTTTCCCCTTAGGTTTCTTTTAAATCTCACCCTAAACCTATGAGCAATCTCAGATCAAAGATCTTGTCTATTTACCCTCGCCATGCCCCACATTATTTTATACAAGGTTGTAGGGTCACCCCTGTGGGATATAGGTAAAGCAGTGTTACTTCTACAACCATAATTGCTTCTGCAAGGTAAATGAACTAACGCCAGGGTATAATTGTTTCAGCCAAGAGTGGAGTTAAGAATGAAAACTATGTGAAGGAAATATATAATTGCTTTTGTATTAGCTAAAATGTGCATACATGAAATGTGCCTGCAAACAATGGTAGATGTTACAGACAAACAGATAAGATGCTGTGAGGGGAGGGGGTGTAGGTTAAGCTAGATATGCTCGTACAAACAGTTATAAGCATCTGTTTCCTGCTTCTGCAAAAACAAAAAAAAACACACAATCATGGAGGTCAGAAGGCTCAGTGTCGGCGAAAAATGGGAGGAAATGTTGCTTTCGCAAACAAGGAAGTAGCTGGCAGTGAAAGAGGATATACGCTAACACTTTGTTCACGCACAAGGCCGGATAAGGCAGAAATAGACAAGAGTAATGGACGCCACCGGGAAAGAATGGAGGGACAAACCGATCTTTTGAGGATCGGCTTGGAACATCAGGGCGGGGGCGGAGGAATGTGAATGAGGGAAAGAAGCTGAATGTGCTGGAGCCAAAGTGGAGGAAGAACAGAGGATGCAAAACCGGCTTGAAGCTGCAATGAGGAATATTGCATGTGCTGTACTTTACCTGTGGCAGTTAATGGTGGGAATCGGGTGAATTTTAAAAATAAAAACAGAAAAGATATCCAGCCCTCCCCCTTCCCAATCTCTATCCTTCAGTCCCTCCTCACCTGGCTAACTAAGACACATACCTGAGTTTGCAGAGTCTGCTCTCTCCCTGCATTCACTCCAGTTGCTACAAGTGAACAATTTCCCCTCCTCCCATCTCTGTCTCCCTCCCAGGATGAAGAGTGACCCAGAGGGCGGGATATTCACTTTGAAACTGACAGCCACTTCCGCCTTGTGACGTCACAAAGGAACTAGGGGCGGGCCGAGGAAAAGTGACGGTTGAGGGGGCGGGGCATGGCCAACCGCGGGACGACGCACCGCACATGCGCTGCGCCTGCAGCAGACGCGGACGAGAAAACACTTTCCAAAAAACCCCTCCCTTCAGAGAATCCCCACAGTGTGGAAGCAGGCCACTCGGCCTCACCGAACCTCCCAAGGGTCACCCACCTACACCGAATCCCCTACATTTAACCCTGAGTAATGCACCTTACCTGCACATTATGCCTAATTTCGCATAGCCAATTCACCCCTACCTGCACATCCCTGGGCACGATGGGTATTTCAGCATGTCCAATCCACTTTAGATTAGAGTGGTACTGGTAAAGCACAGCAGTTCAGACAGCATCCGAGGAGCAGGAAAATTGACGTTTCGGGCAAAAGCCCTTCATCAGGAATAGAGGCTGCAGGGTGGAGAGATAAATGAGAGGAGGGTGGGGGTGGGGGTGGGGGTGGGGGTGGGGGTGGGGAGAAAGTAGCATCGAGTACAATAGGTGAATGGGGGTGCGGATGGAGGGGATAGGTCAGACAGGAGGGTGGAGTGGCCTGTTCGGATCTGAACTCTGCTGGTTTAAAGGTGGTCCGGAGTCAGTGTAGGATGAGTTGGTTACGGAGGCAGGTAATGAGGAAGCAAATGTGGCTGTGGTAGTGAGTCTGTTTCAGGACATGGTTGAAAAGCTTCAGGGCAGAGGAAATGACCTGGGAGTTGCAGTGGGAGAGGGATTCCTTGAGATTCTTGTAGAGAGAGGAGGAAAACTTCTTCAATGCAGGCATCCTTGCAAGAGGATTCACTGTAGGGTTAAAATCAACTAGGTAAAAACAAGGACTGCAGATACTAGAAACCAGATTCTAGAATCACAACTCCAGGCTGTAGTCCAACAGGCTTCTTTGGAAGCAATAACTTTTGGAGTTCTGCCTCTTCATCAGGTGGTTGTGGAGGATAAGATCCTAAGACACAATTTAGAGCAAAACATTCCAGTGTCCTGCCACTGAAATGGTATATTGAACAAACCTGGATTGTTAAGTCTTCCACCGTTTCAAATAGGTTGTAGGTCTCATTACAATGTAAATCCCAGAACTTCTTGTTGTCACCTTCTCGAGATAACAAGGCTTTATAGCAAAAGCTCACATCTCAGCCCAGACAATGCATTAAAGGTGCGAGGTCAGAGTCTGCCTGTATCCCAATCTTGAGTCAGACTGGTTCTGTTTCCAAAGTCGAATTTACAAACTATTACATGTATTGACTGCCTGCAGATTTTTCCTTAAAAAAATGCACATAGAATTTATCTGCAAATATACGTGTGTGTCCCCCCCCCCCCCCCCCCCCCCCCCCCCCGCCACACACACACACACACACATGCACAAGTTTGTTGGGTGAATTCGTACTTGCAGAATTATGTCTTACTTTGCTCAAAAACTGCATGAATCCATGTAAGATTCTGTAAATCAGTTTAACCATTGTGGCACAGAGTCTCACACAGGGGAGCTCACACCTTCAATACATTATCTGGGCTGACGCGACACCAATTGGTAAAGTTCACTTGAGGATTTAACTATTTTAAAAGGTTTTGTGATTTACATTTGAAAGAACTGAAACTATCATGGTCATTCAAACAGATGAGAGACTTAAACAATCCAGGTCTTTTTCAATATATAGTTTCAGTTACATCACACTATAAACTGTTGCTATAAATTCTGTGTCTTACAATTTCATATTCCACAATCCCCTGATGAAGGAGCTGCACTCCGAAAGCTACTGCTTCCAATTAAACTTGTTGGACAGAATTTCTCAAGTAGGGCACCATACGAATCCTGGGAGACTGCTATTTCTTGTTTACTTCATAATGAACAAACATTAAGCACGGTCGCCAATTTATTTCTAATTTTGTTTCATTTTTCTTATTTAATTCTCTTCGATGATGTGGGAGAATTGTTAGATTTGGGTCAGCCATTTGGTCACATATTAAAGCCTGGAAACCATTTTGAATCTCAGCTTAGTGCCTGCTTGTTAAAGTTTGTGTTTCCCAGGCTCAGCGGAGACGGTTGGCCTTGCAGCTGTACTGCTTCCTGATAAACAAATTCTTTCCTGACATGGGGCTTTATTTCCATCCCCCACAGTTGGCGAGTCAGGCAGGAGATACCCTGGTCCTGCCAGGTCACCGGCCGATATCCTTTGAGAGATGAAATATCTGGTTGCTGCTTTTGTTGTGTCCAAAATAAAGAGGAAAGCTGGCCAGGGACAAAAGTGCCGATAGAAATATTGATACAATTCTCCCTACTCAGCCACAAGATACTAGTGAGAGAACTAAACAGGGTCCCAGCATCTGGACATAATACTGCTGAGAGCACTTGTGCTTTACAAAATTAGTCATAAATAATTTGCGTACTGCAGGGTTATGAGAGGTGAAACCCTATTTGATAAGCCCTGGACCCACACTGAGGTCCGTGGCATGCTTCAAGATACCCTCAATCTGTTCGAGTGCCCAACATTAGTTTTAATTGGCGAGTAGAAATCTGAAGTATAATTGTTCACTTCAGGATGTCCAGACTTGAATGAATTTGGCATACAGGACACATTGGGCAACCATTAAAGACTCTGTTGTATTTCCCTGGGTTATGGACTCATGCAGAGACACAAACAACTTGTGTTGAAAACAGTGTTTGATTTGCAAATGGAACAGCTGAGAGGTATTTAGAGTTTGCACACTTGGTTAAGCAGCAATGTGTCACAGCCAGGATTTATGAGGCTCAACTCCCTAACTTGGGCTGTTCTGGAATGTGAGTGCCTCATTAGCCTTGGAAGGAAGGAAGGAATAAACAAAAGCTGACAAACTGAGATATGAAGCAAGTTAGAAAATGTTACAGAGAGACACACACAGGCAGAAGTTTGCAGGAAAGTTAACACTTCATAATCTGGTTTCAATGCACATTAGCCTGGGTATAGTACTGATATCACAGGGGCCTCAAATAGGGGACTCCCTCAATACGCAAACCAAAACATGGGTGCCCCCTGCTGGACTGGTTTGTATTCATTCTTTGCTGCTGCCTATTTCAGTTGATGATGTCCATTATTGTGGCACCCAGATTTTCGGAAAGCAGCTAGGAAAAGATCTGAAGCGTATTTAATTTGTAAACAAACAAGATGCATACTCTAAGGGATGCCCTGTGTTTGTTAACCACTTCCTTGCCTGGTCAGCCTTTACTGGTTTACAACTTGTGTATATAGAATCACCTCGCGTACATTGTCATGAATATTGTCTAATAAGAGTAGATGTATTTAGTAGATGAATCAAAACCATCTCAATGACTGAAACAGCTGACACTGCATTGTTGGTCAAATGGGAAATATTTGCATCAGTTAATGAAAACTCTTCAAAGTATACAGTCACGGGTACGTCAAGCTGAAGAATTAGGAGCGGGGCATATTGGAGCCTGCTTCCTCGGGCAGAGAATTCCGCAGATACACTACTCTCTGGGAAAACCAGCAGCCCTCACTTCCTCCTCCTCATCTCTGTCCTAAACCTACTCCCCCAAAGCTAGGGGCCTAGTCTCAGCCACCAGCAGAAATGACTGGATAGGGTAGGGCTTCATCCTCTCAGTGCAAAGAATTCCCACTTTCCAGCAAAATCCCGGAGTTGCTTGCTGTCTCACAAATGAAAGATTTTGTTGTAACTTCTTCCGGTCCCAGTAGGGCAAAACATCTTTGAAAGCTGCTCTGAAAGCCCTGTCTTCACAACCACACTTCTGCTTTCACCGAAGACAGTAAGAGTCATACACCACAGAAACAGATCCTTCCACCCAACTAGTCTATGCCAACCATGTATCGAAAATCAAAGTATTCCATTTGCCAGCATGTGACCCATATTCCTCAAAAACCTTCCTCTTCATGTACCCATCCAGATGCTTCTTAATTGTTGTAATTGTACCAGCCTCCACCACTTCCTGTCAGCTCGTTCCATAAATGCAAAACCCTCTGAGAAAAAGTGGCCCCTCGGGTCCCTTTTAAATCTTTGCCATCTGAGCTCAAACCTCTGCCTTCTAATTTTGCACTCCCCGACCCGGAGGAAAAGACTTTGGCTATTTACCCCTATCCATGCCCCTTATAAACTTCTATAATGTCACCCCTGAGCCTCCGACACAAAGGGAAAACAGCCCCAGCCTATTCAGACTCTCACTCAAACCCTCCAACTCTGACACCAGCCTTATAAACCTTTTCCAAACCCTTTCAAGTTTCACAACATCCTTCCATAGGATGGAGATCAGAATTACACACAATATTCCAAAAGTGGCCTAACCAATGTCCTGTACAGCCGCAATATGTCCTCCCAACTCCTTCACTCAATACTTTGACCAATAGAGGAAAGCATTCCAAACATCATCTTCACTATCCTGTCTACCTGCGACTCCACTTACAAGGAACTATGAGCATGCACTCCAAGGTCTCTTTCTTCTGCAACACTCCCCCTAAGTCCTACCTGCATTGCTTGACCAAAATGCAACACATCACATTTCTCCAAGTTCAACTCCATCTGCCCCTCCTTAGCCTATCAGCTCATCCAATCAATTCTAATTTATCGTGAACTCTCTTTCCTCTCTTATTCTTTAGAAGCTGAAGATCTCCATCCCACACACTCTCCCTCCATTTCCAATTTGCTGAACCCAATCCCTGCTGTACCTCATCCTGAAGGGTCTGGTTCATGCTGATTAACAGGGCCATACTCAGGGGAGATCTAATTGAAGCATACAGAATACTGAACAGCCTGGACAGAGTGGATGTTGGGAAGATGTTCCCCTTGATAGGAGAAACTAAGACCTGAGGGCACAGCTTTAGAGGAAAGGGAAGACTTTTTAGAATGGAGCTAAGGAGAAATTTCAGCCAGAGAGTAGCGAATCTATGGAATTCATTGGCACAGAAGACTGCAGAGGCCAGGTCACGGAGGATATTTAGACTGAGATAGCTAGGTTCTTGAGTATTGAGGGGATCGAAGGTGACAGGGAGAAAGCAGCAGAATGGCTCAGAAACTGATCAGCCACGATTGAATGGTATGAACAGATCTGATGGGCTGAATAGCCTACTTTCTACTCCTTTGCCTTATTGTCTCTTGCTGTCCAGGACACTGAGAATTGGGAGCAGGAGTCGGCCATTTGGTCTTTTAAGCCTGCACCAGCATTGAACAGATCACAAATGGATATGGACCTCCCTATATCGAGATGCAGAGGCTGGAACTTTTTTCACTAGAGCATCAGAGGTTAAGAGGTGTCCTTAGAGAGGGTTAAAAAATCATGAGGGGTATAGGTGAGATGAATGGCAGGTGTCATTTCAAGATTAGGGAGCAAACTTTTAAAGTGAGAGTAGAACGAGTCTAAAGACATGAGGAGCACTTTTTTTTAAAGAAAGAGTGTGGTTGTTTGTGGAATGAATGTCTAGAGGAAGTGGTGGATGCAAGTAGTTACAATGTTTAAAATACATTTTGATAAGTACGTGAATAGGAAAGGTTCGGAGGGATATGGGCCAAACACAGGCAGATGGGATTAGTTTGTGAATATAGTCAGCATGGATTAATTGACCTGAAGGGTGTGTTTCTATGCTGTATGACTGTCACTGTTCTGTACTAGCCTTAAAACTATTTTCTTGCCTTCCCCAATAACCATCCACTTCTCTGTTGTTCAAAAATGATATGAACTCAGCCTTGAATATATTCAATGACCCCCTAATTGCAGAAAGGCATCCCTACTTCTGAACTCAATTCCTCTTGCTCATATACCACTTGCCTTGCTGAATGCTTGCTGCACCTGTCTGACAACTGGCATTGACTGGTGTAGGAGGACGCTGAGGCTCCTTTGTCCATCCACACATCATTCCTGATGAAGGGCTCTTACCCGAAACGTCAACTTTCCTACTCCTTGGATGCTGTCTGACCTGCTGTGCTTTTCCAGCGCCACACATTTTGACTCTGATCTCCAGCATTGCAGTCCTTACTTTCTCCACTTCCCAATATATCACCATTTAAACAATACATCTCATTTCTGCTTTGTTTTTTCCACAGCAAAGACTATAACTTCACCCTCTGGTACTGCACTTGCCAGGTGTTTGAGGCACAGACCTGGACCAGTTTTTCCAGAGTCTGTCCTCTTTCTGGATTCACTCCCGTTCTTCTCAGTTGCTGCAATTCAACAATTGGATCCCAGCATGAAAATAAAAGAAATAGAAAAGGCAGTGAGAGAAGAGTGTGCTGTTGGACAGAGGAAGGAAATTACAGTCTTGGATGAATCTCAATCTTCATTCAGAGAGAGAGGAGCAGCAACAGCTTCAGAAGCTCATGGGTCAAGATTAGAGTGGTGCTGGAAAAGCACAACAGGTCAGGCAGCATCCGAGGAGCAGGGGAACGGCAAAAGAAATTCATGCACCATTTTTAGACAGATAGAAGCATGTGCAGTTTTTTGCAGACACCGGCGAACATGCGCAGCGCTTGCTGACACCGAGGAGCACGTGCAGTAGGCTCTGTAGATATGTTGGTGTAACTGCCAGATTCAACTGGCCAAATGTCAATAGGAGGAAAAAAGGGTAGAGCCACAATTTTGTTTCACCTTCCCACCTCTGGCTCTACATAACCGCGCATGTTCCTCGCTTTTCTCCTTACCCTCACCCCTCATGATTTTTCAAATCTCAATAAGGTCATCCCTCAACCTCCTCCGTTCCAGTGAAAAAGTCCCAGCCTCTCCCGATAACTCAAACCCTCCAGTCCTGGCAACGTCCAAGTAAATCTTTACCGAACCCCCTCTAATAATATTCTTCCTATTACAGGGTGATCAGAACTGTACTCAGTACTCTAAACAAAATGACCTCACCAACATCCTGTACAACCTCAACACAGAACAAAGAAAATTTACAACCCAGGAACAGACCCTTCAGCCCTTCAAGCCGAAGCCGATCCAAATCCCCTGTCTAAACCTATCGCGCAATTCCTGAATCTGTATCCTCTGCTCTCCCCCTACTCATGCATCTGTACAGATGTACCTTTTCTTTTTATAGATATTTTTATTGAAAATTTAACATTTTTACAAGTTTACAAATTTAAAAAAGACAAGTACAAACATTAATATACAATTAAATTTTAAATAAAGAGCCAAAACCTGTCCAACAAAAAGAGATACAGAGAAGAAAAAGAAAAAGACAAAACTCATCTAGCTACTAATCTAACCTATAACTAAGGTAAAAACAATAACTGCAGATGCTGGAAACCAGATCTAACCTATAACTAACCAGAGTGTATGATCAAATATCTTACATTATTCAAAAGAAAACAGGATAACATAGTAATTAAGTAGTGAAGTACACACTCGTAATGAGTTAACATCAAGTTGTAATAAAACCCGTATTCATGTGGGATTCCTCTCCCAAGGGGCCCCGGACCAGCCAGAACTGTTACCTCAACTAGATGAAAGCCCTTGAAAGAATGGCCGAAATATCTGTATCGATGTAATTCAAAAAGGGCTGCCATATTTTATAGAATAATTCAGTTTTTTGGTGCACCATATTTGTAAGGAAGTCAAGGGGAACACATTCCATGATTAATCTGTGCCAATTCTGAAGTCCTAGAGGGCCCTCAGCCACCCAGTTTACTAAGATATTTTTCCTTGCATAGAAGGAGAGAATGGAAAATAATTTCCTCCCGTGCACATCCAGAGGAGGTAAGCTCGAGAAGCCCAGATCTATTGTAATTTCCGTTCCCAAGATGTCTGTCAGGGCGTTTACTACTTCGGTCCAGTATTTGTGGATCTTATGGCATGTCCATAAGCGGTGTGTAAGAGTGCCCACCTCTGTTTTACATTTGGGACACATTGGAGATACTCCTGCCCTAAATGTTGCCAATCTTTCCGGTGCCATATGGGCCCTATGAAGTATTTTTAACTGAATGGCCTGAGTTCTGTTACAAATGGAGATTTTTTTGGCATTTTCCCAGATGTCATTCCACATTTCTGTAGAAATTTCCAGCCGCAAATCCTGATCCCATGTTCTAAGCAGACGGTCCATATCTTCTGACACTTCATCACGTAATAAATGATAAAGAGTGCTGACCGAGGGTACGCCCATTGGCCACAACACTCTTCGTTCTCTATCTGATTTACAGAGACTATTTAATAGCGTAGTCGTCTTCTGTATGTAATCTCGTATTTCGAAGTATCAAAAGAGGTCTCCATTAGGTAATCCAAATTTCTGATGCAGCTGTTCAAAAGACATCAGGACCCCCTTCTCAAACAGATCCCCTAAACAGGAGATACCCCTGGATCTCCAGGATTTGAATGTGGTATCTGTAAGCCCCGGTTGAAAACCCCATGCCCCCACTATAGTAGTATAGGGGGACGTTTTATTTGAATTACCCTCGTTTTGCCGCATAATATTCCAAGCTTTAATTGTGTTTAGTACTATAGGGTTTCTACAGTGGTCCGTAATGATTTTCATCTAATCTAAAAATAAGAGGTTAATAAGAGAGCACTGTACTTGAGAAACCTTGATGTCCATCCAGATTGGGTCATGTCTGACCCGCAATCAATCGGCTATGCAGCTTAACAAGAAACTTAACTGATACTTCCTAAAGTCTGGAAAATCCAGCCCTCCCCCCTTGCCTGTGGAAGCTGTAGCTTCCTTAACTTAATGAGGGGCCGTCTAGGATTCCAGATGAACGAACCCAGCCAACCATACAATTTGCACGGTGCCAGCCTCAGCAGCACCACCGGAAACATTCTCACAGGGTATAAGAGACGGGGCAAGACATTCATTTTAATTAGGGCTATTCTACCTAGCCAGGAAATTGGAAGGTCTCCCCAGCGTGAAGGTCCTGCCTTACCCTTTCCAATAGATGCACAAAATTGGCCTTGTATAGCTGGCCAAATACTGGAGTGATAAAAATGCCTAAGTATAGGAAACCCTCCAGAGACCACCGAAAGGGGAAGTGGGATCGGTCCAATAAGTGGGACATACTAGTGAGACGTGGCCTCCGATTTTGAAAAAATTAATTTTGTAGCCTGAAAATGCACTAAATGTATTAATAATTTAGATTAAGGGACGCACGGACATCAGAGGATTACTAAGAAAAAGGAGATCATCATCTGCACATAGGGTAATTTTATGTTTACTTGTACCAACCCTCAGGGCCGTTATATTAGAGTCAGCCCGTATCGCTTCCACCAGTGGCTCAATTATTAGCGTGAATAGCAACGGTGAGAGAGGACATCCTTGACAGCAGCCCCTACCCACACGGAAGCTACCTGAGCCTAATCCATTGGTGATCACAACTGCTTTGGGATCATTATACAGTGTTGAGACCCATTTGGCAAATACGTTTCCAACACCAAAACTTTCTAATGTATAGAACAGGTATGACCATTCAACCCTGTCAAATGCCTTCTCCGCGTCCAAAGAGACTACTATTCCTGGTATTTTTTCCTGATGACAGACTTGATTCACATTCAAGACCCTTCTGATATCATTAAATGATCTATGGCCCTTAATAAACCAAGTCCGCTCCTCTTTTATGATATATGGCAGTACCCTCTCCAGCCTCAATGCTAATGTTTTAGAGAGAATGTTAAAATCTACAGTTAGCAAGGATATCGGTCTGTATCATGCACAATCTTCTGGATCTTTTCCTTTTTTGAGAATAAGGGAGATATTCACCTCATTCAGTGAAGGCAGGAGGCAGCCCTGGCTATTTCTGTAGTTTTACATGTTCATAAGTGGGCCAGCTAATACTCCTGTGAACTCTTTGTAAAATCCAACCTGAAAGCCCTCTGGGCCAGGTGCCTTACCGCTCTGAAATTGCCTAATTGCATCAAGTATTTCCTGGGTTGTTAGGGAAGCATTCAGGACCGATACATGTTTCGGGGTTAAGTCCGGAAATGCCAGGCTTTTAAAAAAGGACTGCATCCTCCTGGCTCTACCTTCACAATCCTGCGATCAGAATAAAACTTTCTGAAGATTGAGTTGATCCTTTTAGGATCGTGAGTCAGAGTACCAGCATTTTCCCTGATAGCTGTGATAGCTTGAGAGGCCCTTTTTTTTACTTGCAAGAAATGCTAAGCATCTACCAGGTTTATCACTAAATTCATATAATCTTTGTTTTGCAAATAATATTTCCTTCTTTGCCGTTAGGGAGAAGGCGGTATTCAGAGCTGTCCTAAGGGCCGTAATCCTTTGTAATTTGGCAATAGAAGGTCTGTCAGCGTATGCTGTTTCAGCTGCTTTTAAGCGAGCAGCAAGTAGATGCTGTTGTTCTCCCTTTAATTTTTTCTGGGTCACCAAGTATGAAATGATCAGACCTCGTGCATAAGCTTCAATAGTCTCCCACATCATTGACGGGTTACTGGCCGTACCTGAATTAATTTCCAAGAAAGCTTCAAATTCTTGAGAAAAATATTTTGCAAATTTACTATCCTTCGTTAAGAAGGAACCCATACACCAATGTCAGGGGGATGCCTCATTGTTCCTAGCCTTGATTTCCATACACACAACAGCGTGATCAGAAATTATCATATCACCTATTTTACAGGATGATATGGAATTTAAAAAACTCGAAGGGGCAAAAAACATGTCAATTCTCGTGTGACATTTATGTGGATTAGAGTAAAAAGAGAAATCTCTGCCTTGCGGGTGGAGGCACCTCCACACATCTACTAATCCTAATTCTTGATTCAAATCCGCCAATTGTCTATATCTGGGGGATACACCCGCAGTACTCTTGGGTATGCTGCCTATTTCCGGCTCCATAATGCAATTAGAGTCTCCCCCTATAATTGTATGATGAGCACCAGTGCCATCAATTTGGAGAAAGCTTCCTTTATAAATTTGAAAGGATGCGCCGGGGGACAATACTGCTTTAAAATCCCATATTCCTCTCCATTTATAAGGGCTTTAATTCGTATATATCGCCCAGATTCATCTTTCATCTGACTTAGGATTTTGAAAGGGAGATTCTTTTAAATAAGAAGAACTACTCCCCTACTTTTTGAGCTGAAGGAAGGAAAGAACGCCTGATCAAATCCACCCTGTTGTAATTTCAAGTGTTCTTCATCCAATAAATTGGTCTCCGTGGCCTCCGTGGCCTTCTCCGGCGATCCGAAGTCATACACTGACCTTCGTGGCTAAAACGTAGTGTTGCTGGGTAGCGCAGGGAGTACTGAATGTTTAAATCCCTTAAACGCCCTCCTCTTTTGGACCAGAGATATGGAAAAGTCCTCAATCAGCATAATCTTGGATCCTTTGTAAATCATGGCTTGGGGATCTTTCCCAAGATTTCTGGAAGCTTCCAGGAGCATCTGCTTCTCCTAAAAGCACTGCAGCCGGAACAGGACTGGGTGGGGGCGCTGGTCCAAGCTGGGCCTGTGTATTGCAACCCGGTGGGCCCATTCTACCCAGACCTGGCCTGATCCAGCCTCCAGATTCAATAACTGTGGAAGCCACTGCTCCAGAAACGTTGTAAACTGGCCTTCCTCTTCCCATTCGGGAAGGCCCAGCAAACAAATATTTTCGACGACCTTGCTTTTTGAGGTCGTTAATGTGATCTTCCAAGGCCCGGACTCGCTGGTCGAGAGTCCAGACCCGACCCACGGCTGATTCTGCAGCAGCCTCGGAGGTCGCAGCCTTTAGCTCCGCCCCTCCGACTCGATGTTCGATTCTTTCAATATCTCGGTCGTGCTTCTGCAGCGCGACCAAGAGCAACTCCCACCTGCTCCTGGACTCTTCTATGAAGGTGGCGATCTTCTCTTCAAGCTTAGAAATCACTGCAACAAGGCTCGCTACCATAGTTAAGTACCCTGGGGCAGCTGTGGACGCCTCTGCTGCAGCTGGGGAGGGGTTCCTATGTGCTGCGAGCTGCGGGCATTCTTTCCTTTAGTCATTTTAACGGGGCACTAAACTGCTCAAGTTTGGTGCAAAATAACTAGCTGTATTTAAATAAAACCTATTTAAATGATTTGGAAGGTGTGGTGGAGGCAGGTAGCCTACTTTGCCTGAGTCTTGGGCAGAGCACTACAGACTCAGACTTGCTGGGTCGCCGCCATCTTGGATTTCCTCCACCCAGATGCACCTTAAATGAATCTACCGTCCCTGCCCCTACTTCTGCTGGCAATGCATTCCAGACATCTATCACCCTGAGTAAAGTACTTTCTGTGTGCATCTCCAACATGATATCCCAACTCCTGTACTCAGCATGGGAACAATGAAGGCAAGTGTGCAAAACACCTTCTTCACCCCCGTCTACCAGTGATGTAACTTTCAAGAACAATGAACCCGAACACCCCCAGGTCTCTGTTCTACAACACGACCCAGGCCCTAATATTACCTGTACAAGTCCTGCCCTCCTTTATTTTAGTAAAATGCAAACCCTCACTTATATCCATACCTCTCTCATACACACGCTCTCTCTCAGACATACACATACACCATCCTCTCAACACACTCACCCTCTCGCAAGCTCATTCTCCATCACAATCACACTTTATCAAGCATGCACACATGCAAAGACACACTCACTGAACCACAGTCTTATACACAAACTCACATACAAACACACTTTCATGATGAAAGGCTTTTCCCCGAAACGTTGATTTTCCTGCTCCTCGGATGCTGCCTGACTTGCTACAACACCACATTCTTGATCCTAAACTTATTACCCTTTAGTTCTGGGCTCCCCCATCCAAAGGAAAATACCATGTCTATTTACCCTATCCATGTCCCTCATGATGATATAAAAGTGTATAAGGTCACTCCTCAGACTCTGGCACACTACGGAAAACAGTCCCAGCCTATCCTTATGTCTCTCCTCACCCGGCTAACCATGACACATACCTGAGGTCGTAAAGTCTGCTCCCTCCCTGGATTCACTCCAGTTGCCACAAGTGAGCCTGCTCCACAATCATTAAGATCACGGCTGACCAGTCCATCGTCTCATCTCCTCCTCCCTGCAGTCACAAGGAACCCCTTAATTCCCCTACCAGGCAAAAACCCACCTAACTGTGTCTTCAATATACTTAATGAAGCTGCCTCTATTGCTTCCTTGGCCAGAGTATTCCATAGATTTTGATGGAAGCCCTTTTGACCAAAACATCGATTTTCCTGCTCCTCAGATGCTGCCTGACTTGCTGCCTTTTCCAGTACCACTCTAATCTAGACTGTTCCATAGATTCATGACCCTCGGGGAAAAGCAGTTCCTCCGCATCTCTGTCTGAAAGCTACTCCCTCTAACCTTGAGGCGTAGTCTCACCCACCAGCAGAAATGACCGGACAGGGTAGTGCAATGGCATTGGGAAGATGTTTCCACTGGTAGGAGAGACAAGGACCAGAAGGCACAGCTTTAAGAATAAAGGGAAGACCTTTAGGAACAGAGATAAGCGATGTCACCTTTTCTGCCAACAGCGAGGAGCATGGACACCAGCGGGCATGCGTGCTGTTGTTCACACAGAGGAGCAGACACAATATGCTCTGTGGCGATGCTGGTGTTATTGACAGATGTTAAGTGTTCAAATGCCAAGGGGAGAAATAAAGAGTAGAGCCACAGTTCTTTTTCCTCATGTGGTTCAACATTTTATAGCTTTTGCATTTTGTCTGGCTGCTCAACTATTTTTAAAATGTCTTTTCGTCAGTGTAGGGTTGAGGTTCACAACAAGAGGGCATAGGTTATAGGGTGAGAGCAGAACGATATTAAAGGTATCTAAGTTGCAACTTTTCCATGCAGAGGATGGTGCACGTATGGAATGAACTGCCAGAAGAAGTAGTGGAAGCCGGTATAATTACAGCACTTAAAACACATCTGGATGGGTATATGAATAGGAAGGATTTAGAGGGATATGAGCCAAGTGTTGGCAAATGGGACTAGATCAATTTAGGATATCTGGTTGGCATGGACAGGTTGGACCGAATGGGTCTGTTTCCGTGCTGTACATCTGTGACTTTAAATAATAAAGTCTACTTTTCCAAATAACAAACTATATCCATGTTAACAAGGCTTAGTGCACAACATGCTTTACTAACCATTCTCAACAGGTCCTGCCCCTTCAATGACTGAGGAACATATACATGCTGGTGTATAATCTCCTTCACTAGTATTTACACACTAACCCCAGCAATTGCACAAGTAGCAGTAAAGGGCAAACAGCACAAGGATTAAACAGACAGTGAGGGGTAAACAGCACAAGGATTAAACAGACAGTGAGGGGTAAACAGCACAAGGATTAAACAAACAGTGAGGGGGCAAACAGCACAAGGATTAAACAAACAGTGAGGGGCAAACAGCACAAGGATTAAACAAACAGTGAGGGGGCAAACAGCACAAGGATTAAACAAACAGTGAGGGGGCAAACAGCACAAGGATTAAACAAACAGTGAGGGGTAAACAGCACAAGCGCCAGTAAAAGCAGATGGAAAGTGAGTGTAAAATGTCACTGTGACAGGACAGGACAGGACAGGACAGGACAGGACCCACATTCCTTCCCCCCCCCGCACCTTTCACCTCCCGGGCCCAGTACCTTCCAGGTGACCCCATAGTTGACACAGGGGCCGCCCCACGACCAGTAGAACTCCACCACCCAGGCGGCCGACGAGTTCCCAAGCAGGCCCTTAACCCCATCCGCCTCCAGAATGCTCACCGGCTCCTGCCTGCTGTACAGCCGGCCGGTGTGGCCGTGACACAGCAGCTGCGCCAGGAAGGCGGCGGTGCCCAGTGACGGGTGTCTGCCCGGGCCGCACGGCGCCATTTTCCTAACGGCCGCCTCCCGCCGCTTCCCCGCTCGAGCGACTTCTCCTCCCAACCGCCTTCGCCCCCGCGTGACGTCTGCACGGGGGGATGGGCGGGGCCGGGGAGCCTCACCGTCACCAAGCAACAGCCACCTCGCGCAACAACTGCTCATTCACAAAAACAAACTCTCCTGTCTCGCTCTGCAGCTGCAGGGGGGGACACTGCCACGTTTCCAGGAGCCCTGTCTACATTGGGAAATCTCACGGCTCAACTTAAACAGATATTCCGACATCTAACGGAACGGAGTCATATCGAAAGGGGGCAATCTGCATTTTAAAGGGACATGAATATTTGCGGAAATACCGTTAAAATGAAGAGATGTAGATGGACGAGATTACATTTCAAAGGGATGTGGGCACATTCAAAGGGATGTCTTAATATGTAAAGTGATGCAGTTATATCTAAATGAATCTACATTTCGAAGAGACGTTGCCCTATTTATAAGTAGAGACAATAGGTGTGAATTCTGTATGTTTCCCAATGTTGAATCAGACTGACATTTTTCTTAGAAAAGCTCTGCATTTAAATTACATTCTTGAGAAGGTAAGTTATAGATTCGGGTGTAGGTTAGGGAGGATTGGCCGTGCTAAGTTACCCATAGTGACCAGGGATGTACAGGTTAGGATGGCTTGGCCATGGAAATATGGAGATGGAAATGTGTTGCTGGAAAAGCGCAGCAGGTCAGGCAGCATCGAGGGAACAGGAGAATCGACGTTTCGGGCATTAGCCCTTCTTCATGGAAATATGGAGTAAGGTTCAGAGGGCCAGAGAGGAATAGATGGGCTGAATGGCCTGCATCCACATTGTTGGGATTGTATGACCCTCCCCATAAAGTATCCATTTTATCTACATCTATCCTGTCAAGCCCCTTTCAGAATTCTACTGGTTTCAGTAAACGTATGCAGCACAGAAACAGACACTTCGGTCCATGCCGACCAGGACTCCAAACTAAACCAGTCCCACTTGCCTGCATTTGGCCCATATCCCTCTAAACCTTTCTATTCATGTACCCATCCAAATGCTGTTTAAACGTTGTAAATGTACCAGCAACTACCACATCGTCAGAAAGTTCATTCCACATACAAAGCCACCCTCTTTCAAAATGTTGCCCCTCCGGTTCCTTTTAAATCTCTCTCCTCACCTTAAGTAATATGGCCTCAAGTTTTGAGCTCCGCGATGCTAAGCTAGAGCCCTTTGCTATTCAGCTTACCTCCAGTCCTGGCAACTTCCTGGTAAATCTTTACCGAACCCTCTGTGATAAGAATACTTCCGATTACAGGGCCATCAGAACTGTACTCAGTACTCTGAAAGTGGCCTCACCAACACCCTGTACAACCTCAACATGATGTCCCAACCCCTATACTCAATGGTGTGAACAATGAATGCTATGCTGCTAAATGCCTTCTTAACTGCCCTGTCTACCAGTGATGCAACTTCTAACGAACTATGTACCTGAACACCACCCCCCCATGTCTGTCTGTTCTATAACATGACCCAGGGCCCTACCATTATCAGTACAAGTCCTACCCTTTCTTGTTTTAGCAAACTGCAACTCCTTGCTTGTATTAATACCTCTCTCACACATGCTCCCCCTCAGACACACACACACACACACACACGTATACCCCCAATACTCTCTCAGGCTTATACTCCATCACACTCACACTTTACCAAGCATATACACACTCTCACACACAAACCCACATGCACCCACACACAATTCTATGGGGTGAATTTGTATTGGCAGAATTATATTTGCAGATGTATTCAATTTTGCTAAAAAAGCACACAATTTCCAGGCAGTCAATCCATGTAATATTTTATGAATTTGGAAATAGAACCAGTCTGACTCACGATTGGAAAACTGTCAGACTCAATTCTCAGGAAGAAAGTGAGGACTGGAGATGCTGGAGATCAGAGCTGAAAAGGTGTTGCTGGAAAAGCGCAGCAGGTCAGGCAGCATCCTGAAGAAGGGCTCATGCCCGAAATGTCGATTCTCCTGCTCCTCGGATGCTGCCTGACCTGCTGTGCTTTTCCAGCAACACATTTTCAGACTCAATTCTCACACCTTTAAATGCATTGTCTGAGCTGAGATGTCATCTTTTTTATAAAACCTTAAGTCATCTCAAGAATGTGACTTAAAAGATGTTCTGGTAGTTACACATTAATGAACCAATACCTGCACCCATTCGAAGAGATGAAAGACTTGACAGCAATCTAGGCTTGTTCAATATATTCCATCAGTTGCATGATACTGATCTTTTGATATACATTCTGTGTCTTACAATGCTGCTCCACAGCTACCCGATGAAGGAGCAGCACTCAGAAAGCTAGTGCTTCCAAATAAACCTGTTGGACAACAACCTGGTATTGGGTGATTTCTTTTTAACTTTATCAACCCAGACTAATACCGACACCTCCACATCATTTCTAGTGAACACAGCCCAAACGTCCTGGTGCTGTCAGTAAATTACAATGCTGATGAAACAATGCAGTACCTGAAAGATTTACAATTTCTCACGATACTAGCTTCTCATTCACTGCTCCATCTGATACATGACATTGGAAACTCAGTGCAGGAGGCTGAAACGAAAGAGCAGCTTTAAACTAAAAACCTCTTGGAGCTCAAAGCTTTCAATGAGAGTCTGAGCCCGCCGATAAGTTCAGGTAACCTTTATTGTGACTCAACTTAGTTCCATCTTCAGATTCCCCCCTGCAAAAAGGCATAGTCAAAGTAGCTGCTTTTTAAACAGCTCAAGATCAAAGCCCACACACACCCCACTGTCTTTACTATTGGGCAGCACCAGGTTGTAATTGGATCCTTGTTACAGCCGTAATCCGGAGGAAGTATTGCCTCACTCAGCAATTTCAACCCATACCCTGTATCCTGGTAAGTTTCTCCCTGCTCATTTGCCAGTGGGGAGAGGGCAGTGTAGAGTCAACCAGACTGCTGTGGGTCTGGAGTCATGTGTAGGCCAGACCGAGTGAAGGATGCAGATGGAACGACTGAATGAATACTCTCCCACAATGGCGGTTCCCTTTCCTAACAAGGGAGAGAGTGAATCAGATGGGGGCTTTCTCCCCCGCACCACCCACTCCCTCTGCCATCTGTCGTGGTGGGATTCAAACCCGGGAGTCCCCGGAACCGGATTGATAGTCCAATCGATAATGGCACTTGACCGTCACTCCTTCAATCCCCCTGCGATGGCACGTGAACTCGCTGGTGCTTCTGCAGGTGGGAGGAGCGGGCGAAGCCCTTCCCGCACTGAGAGCAGGTGAACGGCCTCTCCCCGGTGTGGATCCGCTGGTGCCTCAGCAGGGTGAAAGATGTGCTGAAGGCCTTCCCACACTCGGGGCAGCTGAAGGGCCTCTCCCCCGTGTGGACCCGCTGGTGGGCCAACAGGGTGAAAGATGTGCTGAAGGCCTTCCCGCACTCGGGGCAGCTGAAGGGCCTCTCCCCCGTGTGGACCCGCTCGTGGCTCCGCAGGTGGGAGGAGCAGATGAAGCCCTTCCCGCACTGAGAGCAGGTGAATGGCCTCTCCCTCGTGTGGATGCGCTGGTGGATCAGCAGGGTGGAGGAAGTGCTGAAGGCCTTCCCGCACTCAGGGCAGGTGAACGGCCTCTCCCCCGTGTGGACCCGCCGGTGGGCCAACAGGGCAGAGAAAAACATGAAGGCCTTCCCACAATCTGGGCAGCTGAAGGGCCTTTCCCCTGTGTGGTCCCGCTGGTGGGCCAGCAGGTGGGAGTAATGTCTGAAGGCCTTCCCGCAGTCGGTGCAGGGGAATGGCCTCTCCCCGGTGTGACTGCGCCGATGAGTCTCCAGGGCAGACGGGAAACGGAAGCCTTTCCCACAGTCGCCACACTTCCACGGTTTCTCCACGGGGCGGGATTCCTCAGGTTTCTCCATGGATGAAGCTTCAGCCACACACAATCGAACTTCCAGCCCCTTCCTGTCGTGAATTCCTCTTTCCAGGTCGTACAGCTGCTACACGCTCCACGCACAGTGCGCTGCAACAGTGGGGTCTCTCGTCCAGTCCCAGTGATGCTGAAAACATACTCACTCAGTCAGGAACCAAAAAGCTTTAATCCCTCTCAGAGAAATCAGTCGAAAATCGTTGCGGTCCTGGTGGACTGAGTGACTGTCAGACATTGACGGCAAAGTGAGGATCGCAAATGCTGGAGAGTCAGTCGAAAAATGTGGCACTGGAAAAGCACAGGGATGTCAGACAGCATCCGAGGAGCAGGAGGGTCAATGTTTTGGGCATAAGCCCTTCATCTGTTGATTGAGAAACTTCCGCCATCAGATCTTCAAATATGCTGTAAAAAGAGATTACAAAAGCCATCACTGTCAATGCAGGGTAGAAATTCTGAACAAGCAATTCTACTTTCTGTGGAATATTCTTTTCTTTTATTATTCCACAAAATTGAAAGCACCATCCCACTCTCTCTCCCCCTCTGTTCTCACTCCGCTCTAACTAATTCCCCTGCAGGCGCTGATTCAGGATCTTACAGGGGCAGAAAAAGCAAAAACATCAAGACTGACATCACTCTGAATTTTGATACCACCACCTGAAAGTTAATATCTTTCACAACATTGGGATCCTGCTAAGGATGAGCAGGTCTGATTTTGGGAAGCAAATACAATGTGTGTCAATTCAGGGTGAACCTGCCACGCAGCTTCTTGAGGAACAACCAGACACAAAATGGTTAACATCCCTGGGAAGGGGAAGCAAAATGAGACATCAACGTCTTAACACTGACACCAGAGAGAAATTGAATATACTGACATGTCAAACATTAGTGGAAAGCCAGAGTCATAGAGGTGTACAGTACAGAAACAGACCCTTCGGTCCAACTCGTCTGTACCGACCAGATATCGTAAATCAATCTGGAACCGTTTGCTCACACGTGGCCCATAGCTGGGGTCATCCCCACCCCCTGTCCTGAGACCTTGATGCCTCCAAGCTGACCTTCAAAGGTTTGGTTTTTCCCTCCATTCTTTCCCGGTTGTCTTTTGTACGTTTTGACAACTTTCCCAATCCTCTGAGTATAGGATTTGGGCAGTTGTGTTGTCGCAGTACAGGACATTGGTTAGGCCACATTTGGAACATTGTGCACAATTCTGGTTTCCTTCCTATCAGTAAGATGTTGTGAAACTTGAAAGGGCTCAGAAACATTTACAAGGATATTGCCAGGGTTGGAGGATTTGAGCTAAAGGGAGGCTAGGGCTGTTTTCCCTGGAGCGTTGGAGGCTAAGAGGTGACCTTTTAAAGGTTTATAAAATCATGAAGGGCATGGATAGGATAAATAGGCAAAATCTTTTCCCTGCGGTGGGGGGAAGGGGAGGTCCAGAACAAGAGGGCATAGGTTTAAGGTGAGGGGGGAAAGAAACAAAAGAGATCTGAGGGGCAACCTTTTCACACAGAGGGTAGTAAATGTATAGAATGAGCTGCAGGAGAAAGTGGTGGAGGCTGGTACAATTGCAACATTTAAAAGGCATCTGGATGGGTATATATGAATGGGAAGAGTTTGGAGGGATATGGGCTAGGTGCTGGCAGATGGGACTAGATTGTGATGGGATATCTGGTCGGCATGGACAAGTTGGACCGAAGGGTCTGTTTCCATGCTGTATATCTCTATGACTAGTTGGACTTAAGGGTCTGTTTCTGTGCTGTATGACTCTGGAACTGTTCTGTACTGGTCTTAAAATCATGTTCTTGCCTTCCCCCACAAACATTCATTTCTTTTTTGTTCAAAAATCAGATGAACTCAGCCTTGAATATATTCAATGACACCCTAACTGCAGGAAGGCATCCCCACTTCTGAACTCAATTCCTCTTGCTAATATTCCACTTGCCTTGCTGATTGCTTGCTGCACCTGTCTGACAACTGGCAGTGACTGGTGTAGGAGGACGCTGAGGCTCCTTTGTCCATCCACACATCGTTCCTGATGAAGGGCTCGTGCCCAAAAAAGCCAACTGTCCTGCTCCTCAGATGCTGCCTAACGTACTGCTCTTCCAGTACCACACTTTTTGACCCTGATCTCCAGCATCTGCAGTTCTCACTTTCTCCACATCCAATTACATCTCCATTTAAACAATGCACTTCCTTTCTACTTTTTGTTTCCCACAGCAAAGGCTATAACTTCATATTGTGGTACTGCATTTGCCATGTGTTTGCCAGTTGTGGTCTTCTCTATATCGGGGAGAGCGAGCGCAAACTTGGGGAATGGTTCACTGAGCATCATATCTGGGTCCACAGAGCCGACCAGAGTTCCCAGTCACCACCCATTTCAATTCTCCTTGCCACCCCTTTCTGACATTACCATCTTTGGCCTCCTCTATTGCCACAACGAATCAAACCGCAAACTGGAGGGACAACATCTTAATAGAGAAGGGAGTAAGCAATAAATAATAGACCCCTACAGAGTGCTGAGGAAAAAAGGGACCTTACTGTCCAAGTTCAGAGATCCCCAAAGGTATCAGTACAAGTAAAACGGGGAATGAGGAAGGCAGCTGGATGGGTATGTGAATAGGTGGGGTTTAAAGGGAAATGGGCCAAGTGCTGATAAATAAGATAGATTAATTTCAGATATCTAGTCAGCATGGACAAGATGGACTGTTTCTGTGCTGTACAGCTCTATGGCCATCCACTTCATTTTGAAATGTTTGCACTATCACTTGGAACATCCTGTTAGGGTTCAGAGATTGCCAGGTCCTGACATCTCCTTCCTCATGGCTCCTATGTATTTTAAATCAAAAATACCATTTTTATGTTCCTGGGTTAGTACTTTAAATACACAGACACATACAATATAATCAGAGTTTCTACTCGGTAGAGACAGTGATGATTTATTTCAACTTGCTAATAGGGTATCAGAAGGGGAGGATCTGCAGACAGAAATCTTGGAAGAAATTCCATAACAAGATCTGACAGGGTCACTCAGTATCATTGGGGGGTTGAATCTGGAAAGAGAAATCCATTCGACCTGCTTCAAAGAGGAACTAACAGTGAACTGAGCTTTAACTGGTTACACAGAATGAGTGTATGTGTCCCAGTGAGCTGACAATGGGAAGGAGCTTTGACCAGTTACACAGACAGAGAGGGGCTGTGGCATTTATTTTACCCCTGGAGCATCAGAGCCTGAGGGGTGACCGTAGAGAGGTTTATAAAATCATGAGGGGCATAGATAGGGCAAATAGCCTAGGTCTTTTCCCCCCAGGGTGGGGGAGTCGAAAACTAGAAGGCATAGGTTTAAGGTGAGAAGGGAAAGATTTGAAAGGGACCTAAGGGACAACTTTTCATGCAGAGGGTTGTGCATGCATGGAACGAACTGCCAGAGGAAGTGGTGGAGGTGGGTACAATTGCAATGTTTAGGAGGCATTTGGTTGGGTATATGAGTAGGAAGGGTTTGGAGGGATATGGCCTGGGTGCTGCCAGGGGGCATTAGATTGGATTGGAATATCTGGTCAGCATGGATGAGTTGGACTGAAGGGTCTGTTTCTGTGCTGGTTCTGGGTTATGCTAATCCCCGTGGCCTTATTCCAGATGCGATCCATATCTGCAGGCAAGACACGACTGACTCCAGCTGAGAGTCTCTCTGGTCACCGCCTCCGTACCCCTTGGAACGATTCGGCTCCCTTCTCAGTCCACGTCCACCACATGACCGAAGCAATTATTGGTTATGTTCTTGCTCTAACTAATGTTATGCGTGCCTTTCACTCCCAGGAGCGTGTGGCCGACAGCGATGTTCCCTCCCTTTCAGCCTCGTCACGGGTAGAGCCTGGTTCGTTGGTGCTCGTCAAGAACTGGACTGGCAAAGATCTCCAACCTCGTTGGGATGGCCCCTTCCATGTTTTACTTCCCACCCCTACGGCGGTCCCAGTCGCTGGGCGCTCAGCTTGGGTCCAACTGCACCATTTTAAATTGATTGACCGCACCAATCAAAAGGGGGGAAGAGGAGGAGAGAATCCTGGAATCCCAACAAAAGGAGTGGACCCTGTCCATTTGGGTTTTTGAATTTTGCTGTTGTTCTAATGTTGATCTTATTACAGATACTTGAACTAAGAGGAGGGACATGTAAAGGATCGCTTATCTCCTCACCTTTCTGATCACATACAACATCCTGATGGGGAACGCCATTAAGTATGGATGCAACCAGGAATGATCAGAGATTATCCACCACCCATGCTGAGGAGATGTCGTCCAGTGGACCGGACCAGACGCCTTTGACGTGTGGAACGTGATGAAGATTGATTATTGCAATGGACTCTTACATCAGAAAGACCAGATGGTCCATCTGGACAGTAGAAATCAGTGAGAGTTACCATGTCGTTACCATGTTTTTTTGATTTTACCTGCAGACGGAAGCCTAGTGAAGATAAAAATGATCAACTCAGGAACACCATCACTTTTTGCAGGACGGGCCAACTCAAGAAAAGAGAAGCCTGATAAGGGAAACTCCTCAATCCACAAACATCATATTTATACAGGCCCACAGAACGCTCTTCACCCCAGAGGCAGTAGTATGTTACTCCTCTCTATCGGGAGATGACTTACTTGCCCCGTCTCCAGTCCCCGATTCCATTCTATTCATCAGAGTTCCGACTGCCGACCCTGCGAAGAGAATTATCACTTTCCAATACCTCGGGTCTGTGTATACAAACAGCTGGTCTAACACTGGCTGGGGTACAGCAGGCCTTATGCGGCACATGGACCTGGAACAGAACCCTTCCCTTGTGCATTTATAGGTCTTTTCTCTTTTCAGAATCTGATACTGTCACCAAGACCATGTACAATAGAGCTAAGGGAGAGCCCAATGGGAACAGCATTCTGAGGACCATTGTCTCCCATACAGTGCGAGTGCTCTGTTTTTTTTACAGAGCTCAAGCAACCCCTCTTGCAAAACGTCGACACGACCAGACCCCCTGCTTTAACATTTCAGTAACCTATTTTGACAAACTCTCCCGAATATACACCAAACCAGACTATTATTTCTTCAGCTAAGGTAAAGCTACCAATTTCCTTGTCCTGGATGGCAAAGATGTCCCTCATAAGGTCACCATCGGAGCCCTTGTTCCCACAACAGTACCTTGTCCTGGCCAGTGGACAAGTCGATGGAACCTCCATCTGAGGAGGATGCAGCGGTCGGTGTCAGCCAACCTTGCTCCAACTGGAAGGATCCCAAGGGACTGCGTGACAATACAGGACACCCGATAGCCTGGGGAATCCAGAGTACCCTGGGGTTGGAAGGATCGGCAGTGGTGACAAGTCAACAGAACCGCAATTCCCTCTTTTGCGGCCTGACCATTCGAGGAAATAAGACTAAAGAGGCTCTTAAACAGAGTAAACTGGGATTATCAGACCTGTGTCTTTACTCTGTGCAGAATCGCTATGCCTTAGACTATATACTCCCCCGGGAGGGTGAGGTCTGCACCATTGTCCAAGATAAATGCACTATGGGCATTCCCGATCTCACTGGCAATATTAACTAAGATACAAGAGGAGATCCAGATATTCCTTCACAGAATGACTGAAGGGACCAGTTGCGGAAACTGCAGATCGGGCTGATGGTCCAATTGGCTTATCAATTTAGCTATGTCTGTTTGTCGGTATTGGTATTGTTAGGTATTTAATTGCTAGGCTTATGAGGTCCCTTAGTGATATAGATTTGCCCCAGAAGATGCTCCTTTTGCGATCCGATGGCTCACCCACACGTGTCGATGGCGATGATAAATATGACCAGATGAGCTGTGAAGATGGTGCTGCCGCTCTGCAGGATGTTGATGGCTGGACCACCTTGAAGGGCATTCGTTTGGACTAGCCTTCTCTTTCCGTGATCGCGGTGCAATCAAAGGGAGGAATGAGGGTATGGGCATCTGGGTGATAAAGTCTATAGCCTTAAAATTTGTCTTTAAACATTCAGACTAAAATGTAATGCTGAATTATTGAATACATTTACTGCACTAGAAAATAAACAGGCAGGAAGGCTCAGAAAGAGGAGAGAACTTAAAGATAGGGACACCTGGGCTCACCAAGTGATAACAGGATGCTGTGAGGCAATTAAGAACGTTTACCTCAGCATCAGTGAATCTGTGTGAACAGGACACCAAGTGATAACATTCACAGCCGTTCCCTTGTGAAATGAATGATAGTCTTTGAATCTGACCCTGAAACAAGACTCGGTACTATCCATAGCTTTGTAATTAATGGGTGGAGCTTGTCCATTATAATGGATTCTTACTGCCCCTTGCAAGCTGGGCATTCACAAAATAAATCTTTGCTGTCTTGAGAGTTCAAAAGGACACGAGAGAGAGAGAGACCATTTTATTGCAGAGGCTGTTGAATCCCGTAGAGAATTAACTCTTAGTGCTTATCTGCTATGGATCGAATTGAATTGCATTTTGCGACTTTATGATGAGAGGTTTTTATTCCAGGTTTCCAAAGAGCATGATCTCCAGGACAAACCAAGAGAGAGGCTTTACAGGTCTGAGTTCTCAAAGGATTCCCTGGGCCACCTCAAATCTCCACTTTAACATGGGAGGTAGGACAAAATGGCTTCTGCTTGGCTAACTCAGTGGGACTGAGTCAGGCAGATACTCACGACTCAAAACAAACAAGAAACCACAGACTGATGTCAATCCAGTGAAAAAAACTGCAAATGCAGAAGTAACAAACCTAACCATCAATCGCAGAAGTAACGGTTTAATCCTAACCGCCAGACAGGACAAATACAATTCCAAGAACAGGTTGTCTACAAGAAATTATGATAGATTAGATTATATTCTCTACAGTTTGGAAACAGGCCCTTCGGCCCAACCAGTCCACACTAACCCTCCAAAGAGTAACCCACCCAGAACCATGTTCCCTCTGACTAATGCACCTAACATTATGGGCAATTTAGCATGGCCAATCCACCTGACCTGCACATCTTTGGACTGTGGGAGGAAACCGGAGCACCCGGAGGAAACCCACGCAGACACGGGGAGAATGTGCAAACTCCACACAGATGGTCACCCAAGGCTGGAATCGAACCTGGGACCCTGGGGCTGTGAGGCAGCAGTGCTAACTACTGAGCCACCGTGCCGCCCTAGGCCAAGTCAAAAATGCACGAGGACCTTGCGGGATCTGATTGGTTGTTACTATGTTTGGGCGGCACGGTGGCACAGTGGTTAGCACTGCTGCCTCACAGCGCCAGAGATCCGGGTTCAATTCCCACCTCAGGTGACTGACTGTGTGGAGTTTGCACGTTCTCCCCGTGTCTGCGTGGGTTTCCTCCGGGTGCTCCGGTTTCCTCCCACAGTCCAAAGATGTGCACGTCAGGTGAATTGGCCATGCTAAAATTGCCCGTAGTGTTAGGTAAAGGGGTAAATGTACGGGAATGGGTGGGTTACGCTTCGGCGGGTCGGTGTGGACTTGTTGGGCCGAAGGGCCTGTTTCCACACTATATCTAATCTAATCTATCTAATCTAATCTATGTGATCATGCTCAATGTCTGACTCTAAACAATGTACATAAGTTCTATACAAACTCTGCAAAGGTTGGCGGATTCTTTTGGCACTCTAGGAGTACTCATCGGTGGCCCAGTGGTTAGCACTGCTACCTCACAGCACCAGGGGTCTCAGGTTCAATTCCAGCCTCCGGGGGCTGGCTGTGTGGAGTTTGCACATTCTCCCTATGTCTGCATGGGTTTCCTCCAGGTGCTCTGGTTTCCTCCCACAATCCAAAGATGTACAGTCTGGTGAATTGGCCATGCTAAATTGCCCATAATGTTAGGTGCATTAGTTAGAGGGAGATGGGTCTGGGTGAGCTACTCTTCAAAGGGTCGGTGTGGACTGGTTGGGCCTTGGGCCTGTTTCCACACTGTTGGGAATCTAATCTAATCCTTCTGGGCTGATCAGAGTCTACTGACCCGGCTGTATCAAAGAATAAACTATTGCTTGCATGATTGACAAAAGAGTCATTTCCAGGTGTGTTTATTGACCAATCCCAGAAATCCGAAGATCCGGACAGCAGTTCAGAACAACCAGATAGGAAACGGTTAATGTCCCCAGAATGTGGGGAGCAAAATAAGACACCAAGGCATTAACACCAATACCAGGGAGAAACTGAACATACAGACGTGACAAACATTTGTGGCAAGCCAGAATCACAGATGTACAGCACAAACAGTCCCTTCAGTCCATGCTGACCAGATATCCTAAATCAATCTAGTCCCATTTGCCAGCACTTGGCCCATGTCCCTCTAAATGTTTCCCAACATATGCCCATCCAGATACCTTTTAAAGGTTGTAATTGTACCAGCAGTCACCACTTCCTCTGGCAGCTCATTCTTTACACACACCACCCTCTGTATATAGGAGTTGCCCCTAAGGTTTCTTTTAAATCTCAGCCTCACCCTAAACCTATGAGCAATCCAGATCAAAGATCTTGTCGATTTACCCTCGCCATGCCCCACATTATTTTATTCAAGGTTGTAGGGTCACCCCTGTGGGATATAGGTAAAGCAGTGTTACTTCTGCAACCATCATTGCTTCTGCAAGGTAAATGAACTAACGCCAGGGTATAATTGTTTCAGCCAAGAGTGGACTTACTCAGTGGGAATAGGGAGATCAGAGGACAGAGAAATCAGGTCGTGAAACCCGAGCTGACACCAGACTACCGTATGCTCAGTGCTTTGGTGAGCAGTGCCAACCCGCTGCCTTTACCTAGCTTCCCATCTGACTCCCCCCTCAATATTCAGGATCCAATCCTTGCCATCCTGAAGCCATGTGTCTGTAAGGAGTCTCAGACCATAATTATTCATTTCAATGAGTGCAATTAATGCATTCACTTTTGTTACAATGTGGCACACGTTCAGACTCACCATGTATCATTTCAGTTTTTGTGACATTAGTATCCAGTTTTCATTGCTGGTATATTTACTCTCCTTGTCCCTTTCTATTGTTCTCTGATATTCATTTTCCACATCACTACATTACTCACCGGCCTTGATTTGGATTGGCCATGCTAAATTGCCCACAGTGCCCAGGGATATGCAGGTTAATGGGTTAACCATGGGAAATGCAGGGTTATAGTTTCATAGTAATAGAAGCAGGGGTAGGCCATTTGGCCCTTCCAGCCTACATTAAGATCAGGGCTGATGCATCCATTGTCTAAGCTCCTCTTCCCTGCATTGTCCCAACTACCCTTAATTCCCTGACTTAACAGAGACACTAAGCCTTGCAGCTGTACTGCTACCTGATAAACAAATTATTTCCTTGCGTGGGAATATCCTTCTCTTTGCAAGGACCTATTGTACACTTATCAGCTACTAACCAACACTATCCAGAGACTGTGTCGCTGGGCAAAGTGACTTAGGTTGCTCAATATCCTGCAATTAACAGTTTGCTAATTGTTAAATGATTGTAACCTATATAATCATACAACTCTCTGTTACTCGTCGGAGTGACTTGTGAGCTCGCAAATAGACAGCCAATAACCCAAGGTTTGTGTGTCATGTTTACTTATCTAATACTTATTGGTCTACTACGAGTAAGTCACCCGCAGCATAATCCACTTCCATCCCCAACATGGATCAAGACGCCATCCTTTTTTGCCAGTCAAGTAAATGTGTCATGCTCAGGAAACAAAGCCTGTCAAACATTAACAGGCACAGATCTAAACCAACCTTTTCCAGAGTCTGTCCCTTCACCTCAATTGACTTGCTTTTTCCCTCAGCTCCTACAAATCAACAGCTGAACCCAAGGATGAGAAAAGAAATGGGAAAGAGGGCGAGAAAAGAGAGTGCGGTACTCCCAGATGTTAAACAGAGGAAGGAAGATGCAGTCTGGACTGAAGCTCAATCTTCATTCAGAGAGAGAAGAGCAACAGCAACTTCAGAAGCTCATGGTCGAACTTCCGCATTCAGACAGTGGCGGGGGGGGACTCTGATTGGCAGGAGGACCAGGCCCCTTCCGGTCCTTTCGGGTTTCCCAAAGATTGGTCTCCCCGTCCATCAGAACGACGAGGGGCGGGGCCCCATTCCGAGCTCACACATGCGCACTATGAACACTGCTCACGGCCCAAAGAGCGGTTTCTGGATCGCATGGGATTGTGGGTCCTACAACAGCCATTAAAGAGATAAAATCAAGAGTCCCATATGCTGTCTTAACCGTCCTTTTTTATGTGTTAATGACGAACACGTCAAGAGCTAATCTTTAATCGATTTTCGATTGATACACTGAGTGAAACACTACAGGTGTTTAACTCTCTATTTCCAGTTCAGTGTCAGTATAACACTCTTAATCTGTCCTCAAATAAGGACCGAATCAAAGCCCGACGTCTGCTCCACCTGAAGGTTGTTTTTTTTAGTTTGCAGTTTCCAATCCTCCGTTTCAATCATTTATTAAAAGTTACTCGTGGTACATGAGCATTGCTGGCTGGCCAGCATTTAGTTCCCCTTGAGAAGTTGATGGTGACCTGCCTTCTTCAACTGCTGTGGTCCACACGCTGTACGGTGACCCATAATGTCCTTACGGAGGGTATTCCAGGATTTAGACCCAGCAACACTGAAGGAGCAGCAATATATTTCCAAGTCAAGATGGTGAGTGGCTTGGAGGGGTACTTGCAAGAGGTTGTGTTCCCAAGTATCTGTTGCCCTGGTCGTTCTAGAGGAAGTGGTTGTTGGTTTGGAAGGCATTTTCTAAGGATCTTTGGTGAATTTCAGTGTTGTGTCTTGTAGATCGTACACACTCCTGCTTCTGAACAGTGGGACAGAGGGAGTGGATGTATGTGGAGATGGTGCCAATCAAGCATTTGTCCTGGATGGTATCAAGCTTTTTGAATGTTGTTGAAGCTGCACCCATCCAAGCTGGTGGGAGAGTATTCCATTACACTGCAGTCTTGTGATTTGTAGAAGATGGGCAGGGTTTGGGGAGTCACAGTATGCCTGACCTGTTGCCTGCTCGTGTTGTCATTGTGTCTGTGATTAGTCTAGTTGAGTTTCTGGTCAATGGTAAACCCCAAGGATGTTGATAGTGGGGTGTTTAGTGACAGTAACACTGTTGAATATCACGGGGCAGTGGTCAGATTCTCTCTTTTGGGGATGAGTCATTGTTTGGCATTGGCATGCATACATGTTACCATAAGACCATAAGACATAGGAGTGGAAGTAAGGCCATTCGGCCCATCGAGTCCACTCCGCAATTCAATCATGGCTGATGCGCATTTCAGCTCCACTTACCAGCGTTCTCCCCGTAGCCCTTAATTCCTCTAGACAACAAGAATCTATCAATCTCGGCCTTGAAGACATTTAGCGTCCCGGCTTCCACTGCACTCCGTGACAATGAATTCCACAGGCCCACCACTCTCTGGCTGAAGACATGTCTCCGCATTTCTGTTCTGAAATGACCCCCTCTAATTCTAAGGCTGTGTCCACGGGTCCTAGTCTCCTCGTTTAACTGAAACAATTTCCTAGCATCCACCTTTTCCAAGCCATGTATTATTTTGTACGTCTCTATTAAGTCTCCCCTTAATCTTCTAAACTCCAACGAATACAATCCCAGTATCCTCAGCCGTTCCTCATATGTTAGACCTGTCATTCCAGGGATCATCTGTGTGAATCTCCGCTGGACACGTTCCAGTGCCAGTATGTCCTTCCTGAGGTGTGGGGACCAAAACTGGACACAGTACTCCAAATGGGGCCTAACCAGAGCTTTATAAAGTCTTAGTAGTACATCTCTGCTTTTATATTCCAACCCTCTTGAGATAAGAGACAACATTGCATTCGCTTTCTTAATCACGGACTCAACCTGCATGTTTACCTTTAGAGAATCCTCGACTAGCACTCCCAGATCCCTTTGTGCTTTGGCTTTATTAATTTTCTCACCATTTAGAAAGTAGTCTAATCTTTTATTCTTTTTGCCAAAGTGCAAGACCTCGCACTTGCTCACGTTAAATTCCATCAGCCATTTCCTGGACCACTCTCCCAACCTGTCTAGATCCTTCTGTAGCCTCCCCACTTCCTCAGTACTACCTACCTGTCCACCTAACTTCGTATCATCGGCAAACTTCACTAGAATGCCCCCGGTTCCCTCATCCAAATCATTAATATATAATGCGAACAGCTGTGGCCCCAGCACCGAACCCTGCGGGACACCGCTCGTCACCGGCTGCCATTCTGAAAAAGAACCTTTTATCCCAACTCTCTGCCTTCTGTTAGACAGCCAATCCTCAATCCATCCCAGCAGCTCACCTCGAACACCATGGGCCCTCACCTTGCTCAGCAGCCTCCCGTGTGGCACCTTATCAAAGGCCTTTTGAAAGTCTAGATAGACCACATCCACTGGGTTTTCCTGGTCTAACCTACTTGTTACCTCTTCAAAAAATTCCAACAGGTTTGTCAGGCATGACCTCCCTTTACTAAATCAATGTTACTTGCCACTCCTGAGCCCATTGGATATTGTTAAGATCTTGTTGCATTTCAAACTGAACTGCTTCAGTTTGTGAGGAGTTGTGAATCGTGCTGAACATTGTGCGAATATCTCCACCTCTGACCTTATGATGGAGGACGGTCATTGATGAAGATGGTTGAGCCTAAGAAGACACAACCCTATGAATTCCTGCAGAGACGTTCTGGAACTGAGATGACTGACCTCCAACAACCAAAGCCATCTCTCTATGTATCAGGTATCCCTGAACAATTCAGATACACAACAATATTTCAAAACTAATTGAAGGAATACAGATGCAACACCCCTCTTCTGGGAGTCTCCAGTGCAAGTTTTTCTGTTCGGGAAACAATCTGATAAATGTTGCCTGTCATCAACCTTTTTGATCTTGGCCACACACAGCGCTCCCTGTCCATTTCTTCCCCGCCACTCCAGCGCCCCCTATCCATTCTCCCTCACCACTCACAGCACCCCCGTTCTTTCCTCCCACCACCCACAGCTCCCCCTGTCCATTCCCACCGCCAACCACAGCGCCCCTTGTCCATTCTCTCTCCATCCCCAGGTTCTTGCCCATTCTCCCTCTATACTACAAACACCCTGTCCATTCTCTCTCGCGCAACTCTCTGTACCCCTGTCGTTTCATTCCTCAGCCCCTGTCCAGTCCATCTCCCCACCTTCTACACCCATCTATTCTCTCTCATCCCACCCTCTGTCCATGTCCATTCTTCCAGCCCCCACCATCCATTCTCTCTCTCTCGCTCCCCCCACCATCTGCCACCCCACCCATTCTCTCTCCCCTGAAATACACCAGGCTCGGAGTCAGAATTGGCGTTCAATGACAGAGTTTATTACACAAGGAAATACCAGGGCTCCGGGGAGAGAAACACTTTTTTTTATTTCAAAATATACTTTATTCATAGAAATAAATCTTTGGTACTTGTACAATTTGTCATGTCGTTCATATATATATATACATTGCATGTCTTCACATTACAAAGAACAGATTAAATTAATCGAATTTACAGTTATCCTATTTACAGTTCCCTTTATTAACCATCCAGTCTCTTATTATTTAGCTGTGGCTTCAGCAGGACCCACCTACTGAGTGGGTGCCCTGTTAAGAACAGAATTTTTTTTTATTTCAAAAATATACTTTGTTCATAAAATACTTTGGTGATCTGTACAACTGGACATGCCATACATATGTAAACATTCGATTTGTTTGCATTCCAAAAACAGAGTAATCATTCCTGTTTACAGGTCTGTACGATTACATTTTTAGCTGAGGCGTCAGCAGAGCCCAAATGACTGCGTGGGCTCCCTGTTCTTCTTTCGGCAGGCAGATGTTACACGGTGGTCTTTCCCCACCGCGCCTTGGCAGCAGCTGTCCCAAGCTTCAGCGCGTCCCTCAACACATATTCCTGGACCTTGGAATGCGCCAGTCTGCAACACTCAGACAGGGTCAAATCCTTCAGCTGGAAGATCAACAGGTTTCGGACCGCCCAGAGAGCGTCCTTCACCGAGTTGATGATCCTCCAGGCACAGTTGATGTTCGTCTCGGTGTGTCCCCCTGGGAACAGGCCGTAGAGCACGGAATCCCGCGTCATGGCGCTGCTCGGGACGAACCTCGACAAACACCACTGCATTCCTCTCCAGACTTCTTCTGCGTAGACACATTCCAGAAGGAGGTGTGTGACAGTCTCGTCCCCCCCCGCAGCCGCTTCGAGGGCAGCGTGTGGTGCGGCTGAGAGTCTGGGCATGCATAAAGGATCTCACAGGCAGAGCCCTTTTCACCACCAGCCAAGCCATGTCTTGGTGCTTGTTGGAAAGTTCTGGCGATGAGGCATTCTGCCAAATGGCTTTGACAGTCTGCTCAGGGAACCGCTCGATCGAATCCGCCCTCTCCTTTTCCCAAAGGGTGCTGACCACTTCCTGATGGACTTGTGGTCAAAGGTGTTTTTCTTCACAAACTTCTCCAGGACAGGTGATACGGAACGGTCCAACTACTCGGAGTGTTCCGTGGCAGCGAGGCCAGGCCCAACCTTCGCAACACCGGGGACAGGTAGAACCTCAACACGTAGTGACACTTGGTGTTTGCATACCAGGGATCCACACACAGCTTGATGCAGCCACACACAAAGGTGGCCATCAGGGTGAGGGGAGAGAAAGACACCAACAGCACAGTGTCAGCTGCGAGACTTCTCTCGACCCAGAGCACACGTCAAGAAACCTTTATACATCTTATGATACAATCGGTCAGGGATGAGATTATTGTCTTTGTAACATGATTTGTTTATGGTAATCATTGTAGAATCGTTGATAGTTTCGGTAAGTCTTTGTCAGTTCCAGCACAGCCTTTGTTAATTTCCGCACAGTCGTTGTCAGTTTCAGTGCAGACATTGTCCATTTCAATGTCTGCATGGAAATCCATTGTTGTAGTAATGGGCGCTAATTGCTCTTCCTGAGAAGGAGGATTCCTGCAGCCCTGGCTATTAGCATTTGGTATTGAGTCTGTATCATGCTGTTAGCACTTCTATAAGAGGTGCTGGCTGGACCCAGACACTTCGGCAGGCAGTGTTCATTACTCATGTGTATTCTCTCCCCCACCCGCCTTAAACTAATCACCTGGGTTGTGAGTCCATTGTGCTGGTATTCTGGTGGCCCCAGGCAGTGTTGTATCAGCTCTGCTGTTTCTCTCCATATTGTGATCCGGCGGCCATCTTGTGTGTCAAGTTGGCCAACTGATGGCTCAGTGGTCATCTTGTGTATCTGTGTGCCTAGTGTCACCCTGTCCTGTGCCATCTCCCACTTCTCCGCCACGCCCACTCTCTCCCCCACCCAATTTCTCTATCAACCCCACTCATTCTCTCTCTCTGTATCCCCTAGTCTCTCTCTACCCCCACCCTCTGCCCCCCGTCCATTTTCTCTCTCTCTGTCCCCCATCCATTCGGTCTCTTTTCTCCCCAGCCCCCACCACACCCGTCCTTTCTCGAGCCTCGAACCATCTTTGACCACTGTATCAAACCTTTCAAAGGACAGAGCGAGGGAGATAATGGATAGTAATGACTCTGCCTGGGAGTCGGGAGGGATGAGAAATGGTTGATCTTCAAAATTGAGAATACCTAAAATATATTCAGAAACATCATTAAAGTGAGAAAGCACGTTCAAGTTTTTTAAAAGAGCTGCTGAAATCTTTCTGAAACTTTCACTGAAATAAGCGCAGTCAGGCCACTGCTCAGGAGAGGCTGGAAGGGGTGAATGGGCGAAGGTGAGCATTGCGGATGCTGGAGATTAGAGTCAAGATTAGAGTGGTGCTGGAAAAGCACAGCCGGTCAGGCAGCATTTGAGGCTTTTGCCTGAAACGTTGTTGTTCCTGCTCCTTGGATGCTGGCTGACCTGCTGTGCATTTCCAGCACCACTCTGATCTTGAATGTAAGGGGTGAATGGCCTAGTCCTCGTCTTGTGAAGTTGGTTCCAACTATCTAGAAATAGCGAAACAGAGCACAGAAACATACCCTTCGGTCTATGCCGACCAGATATCCTAAATTAATCTAGTGACCCATTTGCCAGTATTTAGCCCCTTATCCCTCTGAATCTGTCCTATTCATATCCCCATCCAGATGCATTTTAAATATTATCATTGTACTGGCTTCCACCACTTCCTCTGGCTGACACGCACCAGCGTCTGTGCAAAAAGGTTACCCCTCAGAAATCTTTCCCCTCTCACCCTAAACCCATGCCCTCCACTTCTGGACTCGGGGTAAACCTGGGGAAAAGGCATACCAAAGTTGAGCAGCCAGACAGAATGCAAAAGTAATACAATGTCGAATCACAGGGAAAAACAAATTGTGGCTCTACCCCTTTTTTCCTATTGGCATTTGGACTCTTAACATCTGACAAAAACACCAGGATTGAAAAGTGTGGTGCTGGAAAAAGACAGCAGGCCAGGCAGCATCCGAGGAGCAGGAGAATTGACGTTTCGGGCATAAGCCCTTCTTCAGGAATCTTATGCCCGAAACGTCGATTCTCCTGCTCCTCGGATGCTGCCTGGCCTGCTGTCTTTTTCCAGCACCACACTTTTCAACTCTGGTCTCCAGCACCTGCAGTCCTCACTTTCTCCAAGAAACACCAGCATCCCCAGTGAACATACTGCGCATGTTTTCCGGTGTCAGCAACGCAGTGCACATACCCACCGGTGTCAGCTAAACACTTTCCGAATCAACATTGAGCTTCACCCAGACTGCAAACTCCTTCCTCTGTCTGAGATCTGTGAGTACGGCACTTTTTTTTCTCGCCTCCTTTTCCATTTCTATTTCTTTCCGGAGTTCAATTGTTGACTTGCAGCAACTGAAAGGAAAGGGGGTAAACCCAGGGAGGGAACAGACTCTGGAAACGTGGTCCAGGTCTGTGTCTCAATTGGCAAAATAGACAGGCAGGAGGCTGGAAGGACACAGCAAATCAGGCAGCATCAGGAGGTGGAGAAGTCGATGTTTCGGGTGTAACCCTTCCTCAGGACTGGGGATGGGGCTGGGGCTGGGGCTGGGGCTAAGGCTAAAGTGGGGATAGGTGAAGATAGGGAGAGGGTATGGCCTGATTAGTCAGTGGGTGGAAGAAATCAGGTTGGTGGCAGGAAGGAGTGGTAGTGAGGGGCAAGGGGCTGAGAAGGGAGTCGGGGGATGGAAAGGGAGGTTATTTGAAATTGGAGAACTCGATGTTGGGTCCTGCAGGCTGTAGTCTGCCCGGACGGAAGATGGGGTGTTGTTCCCTAATTTGCGGTTTGGTTCGTTGTGGCAATAGAGGAAGCCTATGATGTTCTTGTCAGAAAGGGAGTGGGAAGGGGAATTAAAATCGATGGTGACTGGGAGGTCTGGTCAGCCTCTGCGGACCCAGCTGTGATGCTCGCCAATCCGTTCCCCAAGTTTATGCTCAGTCTCCCCGAAGCAGGGAAGACCACAATTTGCAAACACGTGGCAAATGCAGTATCTCAATGTGAAGTTATAGTCTTTGCTATGGAAAAAAAAGCAGAAAGACAGTGTATTGTTTAAATGGTGATACTTTGGGATGTGGAGAAAGTGAGAACTGCAGATGCTGGAGATCAGAGGCAAAGTGTGGTGCTAGAAAAAGGCAGTAGGTCAGGCAGCATCTGAGGACCAGGAGAGTCGACATTTCGGTCCCGAGCACTTCATCAGGAATGATGTGTGGATGGACAAAGGGTCTGATTCGGTTCTATATAACTCTAATCATCTTCAGTGAGAGCAGAAGTGTGATTGTGAAGGCTGGAGTTTCAGAGCAGCTTTCAAAGATGTTTGCCCTTAATGGGAGCAGAAGAAGTTACAATGAAATCTTGCATTTGTGAGACAGCAACTGAGTGAGTGAGTAAATCCGAGGTTTTGGTGCAAAGTGGGAATTCATTGCACTGTGAGGATGAAGCTCTACTTAATGAGTCATTTCTGCTGGTGAATGAAACCAGGCTCAAGATTAGGAGGAGTAAATTTAGGACAGAGTTGAGGAGGAACTGCTTTTCCTGGAGTGTAGTGAATCTATGGAATTCTCTGCCCCAGGAAGCAGTAGAGGCAGCTTCATTAAGTATGTTCAAGACACAGTTGGATGGGTTTTTGCAATGGTAGGGGAATTAAGGGTAGTTGGGACAATGCAAGGAGGAGGATCTCAGATGATGAATAGATCAGCCCTGATCTTAATGAATGGCGGAGCAGGTTTGACGGGCCAAATGGCCTTCTCCTGCTTCTATTACTATGTAACTGTGTAACCCTGCATTTCCCATGGCTAACCCACCTAACCTGCACATCCGTCATCATTGTAGGCAATTTAGCATGGCCAATTCAAATCAAATCAAGGTGATGTGGGAAATGAACATTAGAGAAAGGGACAAGGAGAGTAAATGTACCAGGATTCTAAAGATCACAAAAATTGAAACGGTGAGTCTGAACGTGTGCCGCATTGTAACAAAATTGAATTAATTGACTGCACACATTGAAGTTAATAATTATGGTCTGAGACTCCTTACAGAGACATGGCTTTAGGATGGCAAGGATTAGATTCTGTATATTGAGGGCGTTGTCTAATGGGAAGCTTGGTAAAGGTAGAGGGTTGGCACTGCTAATCAAAGCACTGATCGCATGGTAGTCTGATGTCAGCTCGGGTTTCAGGGCCTGGTTTGTCTGTCCACTGTTGATCTCCCTGTTCCCAAGGAGTATGTCGGTCTGTGCTCAGCTCTGCTGGATTTCTGCTGAAGCTTTGTCCCCTTTTTCACCTTCTGGAACAATAAAGCATTCAGTCAATCAAGCCCCAACCTACAATCTCCCAGCCTGTCAGCCATCCAGGCACAGTGTAATCACAGCAGGGGATCTCACAAGAAAAATGAAACCAAAGTAGAAATGACTAGGTGCTCGTGTTTAATGTTTGTTCATGAGAAAGTGGACCACAAATGGGGCTCTCCCAGGATTCTTATACTATCCTACTTGAGGAATTCTCTCTCCCTTACATCTAACTATGAGAACCCAGCTATGATTTACAACAATATTTACACCAACAGAAGTAAGGCACCTGTTCTCAAATAGACAGAGACATACAGGATGGAAATAGACATTTTCTCTCTCATGCGCGCGCACACACACACACAAGTTCACGGGAATAAATGCACATTTGCAGAGCTGAGCTCAAATGTCACTTTTTGTTCTAAAACTTTAAGTTCGCTTGATAAGGTGCTTTCCAGGAAGTTCTGGGATTTGCATATTAATGATACCTGCAACCCTTTTGAAAAGATGAAAGACTTAACAATCCAGGTTTGTTCAATGTATCATTTCAGTGGCAGGACACTGTCATGTTTTTCTATAAATTCTGTGTCTTATTATTTTATTCTCCACAACCACTTGATGAAGGAACAGCGCTCCAAAAGCTAGTGCTTCTAAATAAACCTGTTGGACTATAACCTGGTGTTGTGTGATTTTTAACTTTGTCCAGGTTAGGGGGGAATTGCTATGCTAAATTACCCATAGTGTCCAGGGATGTGCAGGTTAGGTGTGATAGTCAGGGAGTAGAGCAACAGGTGCAGGGATGTGGGTGGGTCGGTGTGGACTCGTCGGGCCGATTGGCCTCCTTCCACACTGTGGGGATTCTGTGAAGGGAAGGAATTCCTGCAAACTATGCAGGGCAGTGCGGGCTAGCCAGCCGGTCGGCCGCGACCCACCCCTTCCTCTCGTCCCTTTTCCCATTCCCTACCCCACCCCTGACCCATTGAAGGCGTCACAACGCGGAAGTGGCCCTGTCAGTTTGCATGAAACTCCCTCCCTCTCGGCAATTCTTCATCCTGGGAGTGTGTGGGGAGGAATCTGTTCACTTGTGGCAACTGGAGTGAATCCAAGGAGGCAGCAGACTCTGCAAACTCAGGTATGTGTCTTAATTACCCGGGCGAGGAGGGACAGAAGGATGGGGTGGGGCTGTTTTCCCCATCGCGCCAGAGTCTGAGACTTTTATAAAATCATGAGGGGTATGGATAGGGTAAATAGACAAGGTCTTTCCCTTGGGATGGGAAAGTCCCAAACTGGAGGGTCATAGGTTCAGGGTGAGGGCAGTGGGGAAATGTAAAAGAGACCTCAGTGGCAACTTTTTCATGAAAAGGTTGGTGCTTTTATGGAATGAGCTGCCAGAGGAAGTTGTGGGGACTGCTAGAATTCCAACAGTTAAAAGGCATCTGGATGGGTGTATGAATACAAAGGGTTCAGTGGATCGGGGCCAAGTGATGGCAAATGTGACTGGAGTCATAGAGATGTACAGCACAGAAACAGACCCTTCGGTCCAACTCGTCCTTGCTGACAAGATAGCCAACCCAATTTAGTCCCAGCTGTCAGCACCCGGCCCATATAGGGGCCAAGTGATGGCAAACGTGACTAGATTAATTTAGGAAATCTGGGCAGCTCGGGCAGATTGGGCCAATGAGTCTGTTTCCGTGCTGTGTGACTCTAATTGTCCTCGGTGAAAGCAGAAGTGTGGTTGTGAAGGCTGGACTTTCAGAGCATGTTCTGCCCTGACTGGGAGCAGAAGAGTTTGACTGAAGTGTGTCAGTGTTAATGCCTTGATGTCTCCGTTTGCTCCCACCTTCCCGGGGTCATTGACCATTTTGTATCTGGTCCTTCCTCAAAAAGCTGCGTTGCAGGTTCACCCTGAATTGACACTTTTTGTTTACTTCCCAAAATCAGACCTGCTCACTCTCAGCAGGATCCCAGTGTTGTGAAAGATATTAACTTTCAGGTGGAGGTATCCAAAATTCAGAGAGATGTCAGTCTTGATGTTTTTGCTTTTTCTGCCCCTGTAAGATCCTGAATTAGCACCTTCAGGGGAATTAGTTAGAGCGGAGTGAGAACAGAGGGGGAGAGAGAGTGGGATGGTGCTTTCAATTTTGTGGAACAACAAAAGAATATTCCACAGAAAGTAGAATTGCTTGTTCTGAATTTCTACCCTGTACTCATGGTGATGACTTTTGTAATCTCTTTTTGCAGAGTATTTGAAAATCTGAAGTCAGAAGATTCAAAGTCAACAGATGAAGGGCTTATGCCTGAAACATTGACTCTCCTGCTCCTCGGATGCTGCCTGACCTGCTGTGATTTTCCAATGCCACACATTTCGACACTGACTCTCCAGCATCTGCAGTCCTCACTTTGACATCAATGTCTGACAGACATTCGGACCGCAACAATTTTCAACTGTAATACTGCGAGAAGGAGCAAAGCTTTTTGGTTCCTGTTTGGGTACGTTTTCAGCATCAGTGGGACTGGATGAGAGACCCTACAGCGCACTGAGTGTGGAGCGTGTAACCGCTATACAGCCTGGAAAGAGGAATTGATGCCAGGGAGGGGCTTGTATGCGTGTTTGCGTGTAACTGAAGCGTCAGCCATGGAGAAACCCGAGGAATCCCACCTTTTGGAGAAACGATGGAAGTCTGATGACTGCGGGAAAAGCTTCTGTTTCCCATCTACCGTGGACTCTCATCGGCCGTTCCCTTCCCCAAGTGTGGGAAGGCCTTCAACAATTCGTCCACCCTGCTGACCCACCGGCGGGTCCACACAGGTGAGAGGCCATTCACCTGCTGTCAGTGCAGGAAGGCTTACACCTGCTACTCCGCCCTGCGGAGGCACCAGCGAGTTCACCTGTAGGGGAATTGAAACAGTGATGGTTAAGTTGCATCCTTTACCTGGTCTGGCCTACACATGACTCCAGGTTCACAGCAGTGTGGTTGACTCTACACTGCCCCACCCCTCCTCACTCGGCAAATGAGAGGGGAGAAACTTACTTGGAGACAGAGTATGGGTTGAAATTATTGAGTGAGGCAACACTTCCTCCAGGTTACAGCTGTACCAAGGATCCAATTACAAAGGGACGACTGGGTGCTAACCAATAGTAAAGAATGTGAGGTGGGGGGGGGGGGGGGGGATGTATGTACTTTGACCTTGAGCTGTTTAAAAAGCAGCAACTTTTTCTCTGCCTTTTTGCAGGGGGATCTGAAGCTGTAACAAAGTTGGGTTGCAATAAAAGTTACCTGAACTTACCGCCGGGCTCAGACTCTCATTGAAAGCTTTGATCTCCAAGAGGTTTTGTTTTAAAGCTGCTCATTTCTTTCAGCCTCCTGCACTAAGCTTCCAATGTTGTCTATCAGATGGAGCAGTGAATGAGGTGCCAGTATCATTAGAAATTGTAAGTTTTTCAGGAGTGCAGAGTGCATCATTTCATCGGCATTGTAAAGTTTACTGGCAGCATCGGGAGGTGTGGGCTGTGTTCAGTGGAAACGATGTGGAGGAGCCGGTGGTGGACTTGGCCTGGGCAAAGTGAAAAATCGCACAACACCAGGTTATAGTCCAACAGGTTTATTTGGAAGCACTAGCTTTCGGAGCGCTGCTCCTTCACCGGGTAGCTGTGGAGCCGGATCAAAAGACACAGAATTGATAGCAAAAGCTCACAGTGTCATGCAACTAATAGGATATACTGAACAAACCTAGATTGCTGTTCAGTCTTCCATCTTTGAGAATGGATTGCGGGTTTTGGTTCATTAATCTGTAAATCCCAGAACATCTTTTAAGTTCCGTTCTTGAGATGACTTAAGGTTTTATTTTTTAAAATGCTTACAGCTCAGACAATGCATTAAAGGTGTGAGGTTCGAGCCTGTCACACCCCAATCTTGGATCAGACTGGTTCTAGTTCCAAAGTAGGAATTTATAAAATATTACATGGATTGACTGCCTGCAGTTTCTGCACTTTTTTGAGCAAAGTAGAATGTACTTGCAAATAATTCTGCCAATTCAAATTCACTTCTTGGAGTTATTTGTGTGTGTGCATGTGAGTTTGTGTGCATGCTTGGTATAGATTATAAGCCTGTGAGAGTGTTGGGGGGTGTATGTGTGTGTGTATATGTATGAGAGAAGTATGAATAAAAGCAGGGGGTTGCATTTTGCTGAAACAAGGAAGGGTGGACCTATACAGGTGATGGTAGGGCCTTGAGCCTTGTTGGAGAACAGAGACATGGGAGGATTCAGGTGCATAGCTGCATCACTGGGAGACAGGGTGGTTAAGAAGGCGTTTAGCACACTTGCCTTCATTGTTCACACCATTGAGTATAGGGGTTGGGACATTATGTTGAGGTTGTACAGGATGTTGGTGAGGCCACTTTCAGAGTGCTCAGTACAGTTCTGGTGGCCCTGTAATAGGAAGAATACTATTAGAGAGGGTTTAATAAAGATTTACCAGAAGGTTGTAAGGACTGGAGAGTTAGACTTATAAGGAGAGACTGGGACACTTTTCACTGAAGTGCAAGAGGTTGAGTGGTGATGTCATTGAGATTTATAAAACCATGAGGAGTGGAGGTAAGGTGAATAGCAAAGGGCTCTTCCTTAGTGTAGAGGTGCTCAAAACTAGGAGGCATATTTTTAAAAGTGAGGGGAGAGAAATTTAAAAGGAGCCTGAGGGACAACGTTTTGGTACAGGGTGGTTTGCATATGGAATGAACTTGCTGAGGAAGTGGTAGATGCAGGTACAGTTACAACATTTAAGCGAAATTCAGATGGGTACATGAATAGAAAGGTTTAGAGGGATATGTGCCAAATGTAAGTAAGTGGGACTAGTTATTTTGGGAATCCTGGTCGGCATGGACGGGTTGGACCGAAGGGTCTGTTTCTGTGCTGTCTACCTCTATGAACCAGAAGTGATCTTATTGAAACCAGTAGAATTCTGAAAGGGGCTTGACAGGATAGATGCCAATAAAATGCTCCTTTGTGGGGAGGGTCATAGAATGCCAACAATGTGGAAGCAGGCCATTCAGCCCATCTATTACACACTGACCCTCTGAAGAGCATCCCACCCATACCTAACCCCTTTCTCCATATTTCCCATGGCTAATCCACCCTAACCTACACCCTAAAATACAGAGGAGGAAGTGTTGGCTGTCTTGAAACATAAAGGTGGATCAATCCCCAGGACCTGATCCGCTGTAGCCTAGAGCTCCATGGGAAGCTAGAGAAGTGATTGCTGGGCCTGTTGCTGAGATATTATCATCAATAGTCACAGGTGAGGTGCCGGAAGACTGGTGCTTGGCTAACATGGTTCTACTGTTTAAGAAGGGTGGTAGACCAGTAAGCCTGATGTCATTGGTGGGCAAGTTGTTGGAGGGAGTCCTGAGGGACAGGATGTACATGTATTTGGAAAGGCAAGGACTGATTAGGGATAGTCAACATGACTTTATGCATGGGAAATCATGTCTCACAAACTTGATTGAGTTTTTCTGAAGAAGTAACAAAGAGGATAGATGAGGGCAGAGCAGTAGATGTGATCTATATGGACTTCAGTAAGGCATTCAACAAGGTTCCCCATGGGAGACTGATTAGCAAGGTTAGATCTCACGGAATACAGGGAGAACTTGCCATTTGGTTACAGAACGGGCTCAAAGGTAGAAGACAGAGGGTGGCAGTGGAGGGTTATTTTTCAGACTGGAGGCCTGTGACCAGTGGAGTGCCGCAAGGATCGGTACTGGGCCCTCTACGTTTTGTCATTTACATAAATGATTTGGATGCGAGCATAAGAGGTACAGTTAGTAAATTTGCAGATGCCACCAAAATTGGAGATGTAGTGGACAGCGAAGAGGGTTACCTCAGATTACAACAGGGTCTGGACCCGATGGGCTGAGAAGTGACAGATGAAGTTTAATTCAGATAAATGTGAAGTGCTGCATTTTGGGAAAGCAAACCTTAACGGGACTTATTTACTTAATAGTAAGGTCCTAGGGAGTCTTGCTGAACAAAGAGACCTTGGAGTGCAGGTTCATAGCTCCTTGAAAGTGGACTTGTAGGTAGATAGAATAGTGAAGAAGGCATTTGGTATGCTTTTCTTTATTGGTCAGAGTATTGAGTACAGAAGTTGGGAGGTCATGTTACGGCTGTACAGGACATTGGTTAGGCCACTGTTGGAATATTGCGTGCAATTCTGGTCTCCTTCCTATCAGAAAGATATTGTGAAACTTGAAAGGGTTCAGAAAAGATTTACAAGGATGTTGCCAGGGTTGGAGGATCTGAGCTACAGGGAGACACTGAACAGACTGGGGCTGTTTTCCCTGGAGCGTCAGAGGCTGAGGGGTGACCTTATAATGGTTTACAAAATTATGAGGGGCATGGATAGTATAAATAGACCAAGTCTTTTCCCTGGGGTCGGGGAGTCCAGAACTCGAGGGCATAGGTTTAGGTTGAGAGAGGCAAGATATAAAAGAGACCCAAGGGGCAACATTTTCATGCAGAGAGTGGTACGTGTATGAAAAGAGCTGCCAGAGAATATGGTGGAGGCTGGTACAATTGCAACATTTAAGAGGCATTTGGATGGGTATATGAATAGGAAGAGTTTGGAAGGATATGGGCCAGGTGCTGGCAGGTGGGACTAGATTGGATTGGGATATCTGGTCGGCATGGACGGGTTGGACCAAAGGGTCTGTTTCCATGCTGTACATCTCTATGACTCTAAAAACAAGTTGTAGACAAGTAAAAAGGCTGACCAGGCAAGGAGGTGGTTAACAACCTCAGGGCATCCCTCTTAAACCATGCATCTTGTTTGTTTACAAATTAAACATGCTCCAGCTCTTTTCCTAGCTGCTTTCTGGAAATCTGGGTGACACCAGGTTTGTAATACAGTATTAACCATTCCCTCCTTGCCCACATGTGTACAATAATGCACATAATCAATTGAAAAAGGCAGCAGCAAAGAAGGAACACAAACCAGTCCATCAGGGGTCACCCACATTTCGGTTTGAGTATCGAGGGAGTACCATATTTGAGGCCATAGTTTGTGCTGCTCAGTAGGGGGCCTCCCCTGTGATTTCAGTCCCTTACCCAGGCCTGGCATACCTGTCTCCATATTGTCTCTATTCGGGTTTTGCTGGGGACCCAATGGGACCAAAGGTTTGGGGTGTCAGGCTGCCTGCTTGGCAGCAGCATCCATCTGCTCATTCCTTTGGAGACTGTATCCATTGCCTCAGCATGAGCTGAACATCTTGAAAGCTGCCATATTGATTGGACAAAACAGCATTACTATTCATCTGCCCCGTGGGGGTTACAAATCCTCTATGTTCCCACAAGTCTCTGGAATCATGGGTCATACCAAAAGCACAGTGAGAGTTGAAGATCTCAACCCCCAGCAGGGCTCTCTCAGTTCTGAGATTGGTCACATCAACAGCAAGCTTCAGCAAGGTTTCACGCTTTAATTTGTAATGGCCGGGCAAAGATTTGTCCAGCAAGACCGATATTAAAAGATTCTGTGTTCCTTGGAGAAACTGCGTGATTAACTTGGAATAAAATATCAATTTTCATATGTTTCTAAAGAGACAGTACAGTCTTAATTACAGAGTAAATCCAATAAAATTACATAATGGACAACAGATTAACCCAATGATATTTCCTGGGAAACAATGTTGTTTCACATGCATTTTCTCCTCATACCTGTGCTTCAAGGTTAGCTAGGATGGTCAGTAATGTCCTATCTAGCTTAATTAGATCCATACTATGAAGAAGGCATTGTTTGCTTAATCTGTGATTCAGTTAGCTCAGGAATGCAGAAATGCAGCTTTTAGCCATTTTAAACACAGTGTTAATTTGCAGTCTGAAGACATGTTTTATATTACTTTATATTGAGATGCCATTTTGTGTTTAATAAAAGCTCCTGACAACAGCCTAAATCTACATATTAGATCCTCATCTGGTGTGGATCTGCTCCGTCACTCAAAACAAAACTAGATTTACAATTTAAGGTCATACATGCTATTCTGCTAAATTAATCCAGTTGATTTTTTTTGTTTAAAAATGTGAACATTTCGTGAACAGTTCTTCCAGTTAATCACTGAATATTCAAATTTCTCTTCAAAATTAAAGATCATAACAGAACTGGGTGTCATTGTGGGATTTTGAATTTGGAGGGTGTGCTTGTGAAGCTTGAATGAACAATATTTCAAAGTGAATGTTATCGTGTTCAGTACTAAGACTTTCTGGAGATGAAAAATTTTCCTTTGTGTGTTTTGCAACACTTAACCAAGGTCAGTTCCATAGAATATGCAGTCAGGTTGATGCGAGAGTTAAGAGCTGGGGCAAACATCAGAAATAATGGAGGCAGGAGCACAGCAATTAGAGTTAGAAAGTTAGCCAAAAATATAAAAACAGGAAGGAAAGTTGTGTCACTTTGTTAACTTTTTAAAGAAAAGCTAAGTGTTGGTTCTGTAAAAAAATGAGTCTGGGGATTCAATAACGGAGGATAAAGAGATGGCAGATGAATTGAAAAGAGCTTGAATCTGTCTTCAGTCGAGAGGATACAAGTAACACCCTAGAACTAGCTGGAAATCAGGAACTGAAAGGGAAGGAGGAACTGAAGACAATTACAATTACCAGGGAAGTAGTACTGAGTAAACTGTTGGAACTACAAGCTCACAAGTCCCAGGGGTCCAAAGGATTTCATTCTAGACCCTTAAAGAAAAATTAGCTAGTGATATAGTTAATGCATTGGTTTTAATTTTCCAAACCTTATTAGTTTCAGGGAAGGTTTCTGTAGATTGGAAAACTCCTTTCTTCAAAAAGGCAGACCGAGAACAGGAAACTGCAGACAATTTACCTTAATATATGCCATAGGGAAAATGTTCAAAGCTATGATTAAAGATGTGATGACGGGGCACTTGTATAAGTTCAGGCAGCGTGAATGTGTTTTTGTCAATGGGAAATAATGTTGTAATAATGTTTTGAAGAACTGCCTCTCCCAACTGCGACTGAGCTGATAAATCTCCGACAGGGAATGGAATCCGTTAGCACACTCCCCGCATTTCCACGACTTCTCTGTCGTTCTGGTGTCCTTTTGGCTCCCGGATTCTGATGAACAATTGAAACTGTGATCACACTCAGGAAATGTGTGCAGTTACTCCCTGCTGCGAATACTATAATGTTACTTCAGTCTGTGTAACTGGTTACAGCTCCATCCCATAGACAGCTCACTGGGGCACACTCTCTCTCAACAAGGGCAAAAGACATACAAAAGTGGAGTAACCAGACAAAATGCAGAAGCAATAAAATGTCGAACCACAGGGGAAAGAAATTGTGGCTCCACCCCTTTTATCCCTGTTGGCATTTGGACACTTAAAATCTGTCAATAACAGCAGCAGCCTCAAAGAGCATACTGCGCATGTTTGCCAGTGTCAGCAACGCAGTACGCATGCTCGCTGGTGTCAGCAAAAAATAGTGCTCATGCTAATCACTCTTGGCAAAAGAGGCGCGGGACCTTCTTTTGATTGACCAATAGGGAGCACAGGAGGACCGGAAGGACATTTGTCCTCCTGCCAATGAGAGGCACCCCATTGTCTGAATGCAGAAGTTGGACCATGAGGTTCTGAAGCTGCTGCTGCTCGTGTCTGAATGAACATTGAGCTTCATCCCAGACTGCACATTCCTTCCTCTGTCCATTATCTATGAGTACGGCACTCTTCTCTTGCCACCTTTTCCATTTATTTTTTCATTCTGGGATTCAGTTGTTGACTTGCAGCAACTAAAAGGAAAGAGAATGAGTCGGGATGCGGAGAGACTCTGGAAACGTTGCGCCAGGTCTGTGTCTCAATTGGCAAAATACACAGGTAGGTGGCTGGAAGAACACAGCAAGCCAGGCAGTATCAGGAGGTGGAGAAGTCAACGTTTCAGGTGTAACCCTTCTTCAGGATTGGGGATGGGTTTAGGGGGTGTTAGAAACGAAAATCGCTTCTCAATAATCGCTCTAGACAAATTCAGGAAAACAAAGTTTTATTAACAGAGTTGGGCACCCTTGAAAAAAAAAGGCGCCCCAGGCTAACAATGTTTCTGATTAAATACAGTACAAGTCCCTCCCCTCTATAGCTCTCAAGAGTCACGAGGTTCACATTCTCACAAAGTCTGCAACAGTTTCCCGAGTTGTTTTTCTACCCTGTAGTCTTATCAATCAAGGACTTGTTTTTCTACTCTGTAGCAGCAGATGTCTCGTCCTTTATTATAGAGAAGCATGTTTTACCCTACCCCCTCTATTCCCCTTAGACTCTGAGGTCATGCACATCTTAACTATTTGTACCAAAATCGTCTCTCACAATTCCACCCTTTCTGTTTTTAAGATGTGCATGACAAAGATAAGCGTCCTCCCATCAGGGGCCCGGGAAATCCTTGGTCTTTCGCAGCAACAGCACCTTAAGTTCCTGCGTTCCATGTTGGGGTATCGCCACTGCCTGGAGTTGGGAAATATTGTTCTGGATTAAAGATTGAACACAGGGGATCAGGCAGGGTAAGATGAGTAGAAGCATTACGCCCCCCCAGCCACCAGTAACGCCGTGCGCCACCAACTACCACCTAGGAGACCATCCCACCATCCGATGCCACCAAGAGGGCGCCAGGATTGAACCGGCACATGGGCCAGTTTCCGAATTTCATCGGAAATCTTCAAAACCGCTTTACCATTATCGTCAATTTTCAGACAGCAGTTAGTCAGGTTAAACTTCCCGCACACGCCCACTTCCGAGGCCAACAGATAATCCAAGGCAAGCCGGTTTTGGTATATAGCAGCCCTCATCTGATCCTGCTGCTTAGCCAGCAACTCCAGGGCCAGGGCGGTCTGATTAGTAATGACCTCTACGACTGCTTGGAGCCTGATAATTCGGTTTAACATATAGATAGGAGTACGGTATCCCCATGATCCGTCCGTGCCCACGTAGCAGGCCCGTAGTATTCAATAATACGGGCCGGTGGCCACTCATCCCCCCAATCACCGACTTGGATATCCCTTGGCGACCTACGCAGGGAGTCAAAGAGTTTAACTCCCAAATCATCGCCTTCCTCCCGGGGTTATAGGAAGAATTCAGGTCTTATTAGACCCAGGAAGCATACTCCAGCCCATCCCATGGGCAGTTGGAATATGCCTGATTACCGCATATCCAAAATAGGCCATCTGGAGCAGGCCCTCCCTGCCTCACAACGTCATCCCATAACTCCTTTACCCCAGGGACGCCCTCATAAGGACCAGGACCACTGCAATTCCAGTATTCGGATTGTTGGCCCCGTGGCAGAGTCTGGACAGGATTATTCCAGCATTGATTCCCCTGACAACCACCGCTCCGCACTCTTTTCATGCCATCGGAAGGGTCAGCACTTAGCTCGTAAGAGGAGGAATCAGAACGTAACCGAATGCAATTTTGATGATCTCGGTTTGCAATGTACCAAGCAATATTCTCAGGCCACCATACTTGTGTGGTGGCATTCAATACACTCAGACAGGGACTAATTCCTACCTCCACGGTCCCCTTGCCTTCAACACATAACTGGCCCTCAGGGCTATTCGTCAGTCTCCACCCCTGGCTTTTCCTCTCGTTGACATGTATCCAATTGTATTGAAGCAATTCCCCTATGTCTAAGCTTTGCCCAGTCCACGGCCATTGTTCTGACATATGTGCCCCCCCACAAACCCAGCAATTGCTAACATTTAAAACAGTGGCAATCCTAGAGGTGAGATCAATAAACAGGTTTTGTGTTACATCAGGGAGCTCAATCTGCTCTTCTACCTCTTTGTATATAGATGGCACTTTAGAGACAACGACCGTTCTCTGACGGTCGTTCTCTTTCTCTAACTCCCGTTCAGTGTTCTGAACTCTGGTCTCCTTGACTCTGTCAACCTGCTCTCTGAGCAACACGGAGGGTAGGCCCCACTGCCCATCTTTGTTAACACACACCCAGCAGTCATTTTTAGGGCACCCACGGACTTTGCCACCGTACCCTTTATTATACACTTGATAATAGGGTTTTCCATCCTCCCAACATTCTTGCCTTGCATTCACATCGTAACACCGATCGTTCACATGGGAGTGAGACACAAATGATCCCGAGTAGATCTGACTCCCAAGCCTCACCGTAGTCCGACATTTATCACATCTCCCCTCGCCCTCCCCCACATACAGGAGTAAACCGATCAATATCCCCACCAATACAGTCCAGGTAGAGTTCATTGTCGCTGTCTTTTCAGCTTTACCACCAATGGCTTGTCCCCTGGCCCGCATGTCCAAGTGCTCTCTCCTTCTGGCGGAACAGGCCCCTTTATCCTCGATGCGTGGGCCCACCCTTTTTCTTTCGTCCGAACAGCGGCTTCAGTTGTTAACAGGACCAGGAACGGTCCTTCCCACTGCGGCTGGAGCTTTTCGGCCCTCCAGGTCTTTACAAGTACCCAATCTCCGGGCTCCACCTTATGTAAGAGGAAGTCGAGCGGCGGAGTTTGAGCCAGGAGACCCTTCCTCTGGAGTTCTGCAAAAGAACGGGATAAGGCCAGTAAATAGTCTCTGACAAATACATCTCCCCCTTGTAGAGTGGGACACCCATCAACCTTACTCCAATATGGTAATCCGAACAGCATCTCATAGGGGGAGACCCCGATATCCCGGCGAGGTGCTGTACGTATTCTCATTAGGGCAATGGGCAGGCACTTTGGCCATGGTAACTTAGTTTCTAACATCAGCTTAGTCAATTGGGTCTTGAGTGTGCCATTCATTCTCTCAACTCGACCCGAGCTCTGGGGATGCCAGGGTGCATGGAATTTCCATTGGATACCCAGGGCAGTACAGATCAAATGGTGTAGCCTAGAAACAAAATGTGTCCCGCAGTCTGAGTCTATAGATTCCATCATGCCATATCTCGGGATTATGTTCTCTAACAATAGACGGGCCACGGTTGGTGCATCGTCTTTGGCGGTTGGGAAAGCCTCTACCCAGTGGGTGAAATGGTCTACTATTACTAGCAGATACTTCCATCTCTGTACTGGAGGTAAGTCTGTAAAGTCAATTTGGATCCTCTGGAATGGCCTAATTGCGAGGGGCTGACCACCAGCTGGCATAGAACGCATGGCTTTCTTGTTAATTCGCTGGCAAGTGGGGCATCCGACTATTTCTTGTTGGGCTAACGTGTATATCCCCATACATACATAGTCTCTCAGGATCGTGTCACACATGGCTTGCACCCCCCAGTGGGTCTGATGGTGTAATCGGTGCAGAATACTCCGGGTGATCTGTTTGTTTAGTACTTGTCTCCCATCAGGAACCGTCCACTTCCCGTTAGTTTCTAGCCGGGCACCCAATTGATCCATTTTATCAATCTCCCCCTGGGTGAAGACGGGTTGTTTAGCGAGCCCTTCCCTCAACGGTATTAATGTTAATAATTGGACGGATTTTTCGACCGCTGCCCGTTTGGCTTCCTCATCTGCCAGCCGGTTTCCCACCGCTTCCGGTGTCGACCCCTTCTGGTGACTGGGTACATGGACTACTGCGAGTTCCGTAGGCAACGCCAGGGCTTCCAACGTTAGGCTGATCATTTGTTCGTGAGCTAATTCCTTTCCCCGGGAAGTTATCAATCCTCGCTCTTTCCAGATTTTCCCGAAAGTATGAACAATTCCGTATACATACTTTGAGTCAGTATATATGGTCCCCACTTTCCCCTCCAACAACTTCAGGGCCCTCTGGAGGGCGTACAACTCACAGGATTCGGCTGACCACTTCCCGGGCAGTTGTCCGGACTCGATCGTCCGTTTCGTTGCGCCATCTACGACCGCATAGCCATTGTACCGTACCCCATTTATGCACCGGGAGGACTCGTCGATGTACTGTTCCTGTCCTTCACCCAGCGGAGCCTCTTGCAGGTCCTCTCGGCTTTTGGTCTGTAAGTCTACAAATTCCACACAATCATGCTCCTGTTCCCCATCTGCAGGATGTCCGTATAGAAACTGGGCAGGGTTGCAACTGAGATCGTTTGCAAAATTGAGATCGTCTCCGGTCATCAAAATCGTCTCATACTTCAGGATGCGAGAGTCTGTTAACCAGCGGTGAGCCTTTTGAGCCAGTATGGTACTAACCGAATGTGGGGAGTATACTGTGATTCTTCCTCCAAAGGTAAGTTTCCGGGCCTCTTCTACTAACATTGCCGTAGCTGCCACTGCCTGGATACAGGTCGGCCATCCACGTGACACGGGGTCTAACATTTTTGACAAAAATGCAACCGGCTGACGTTTCCCTGCCCGCAGCTGGGTAAGCACACCTTGGGCAATTCCGCCGGCGCTATTAACATATAACTGGAACGGTTCCTTCAGGGTGGGCAAAGCCAATACCGGAGCTTGGATCAGTTTATTTTTAAGAATATTAAATCGCTGCTCCTCCTCATCTGACCAGTCCAGCTTTTGTTCTTCTTGTCCCAGTTTGTCGTACAAAAACTTTACTAGAGTGGTGTAACTTTCAATCCATATCCGGCAATACCCTACTCGCCCAAGGAACTGTCTGATTTCCTTCTTCGTCCTGGTATTGGCATACCCGTAATCCCCGATATTCGTTCTGGCGTGATACGGCGATGCCCCTTACTAACCTGATGGCCCAGATATCTTACTTCTTGCTCCACAAACTGGAGTTTTGTCCTGGAGACGCGTAGGCCCTGTTTCCCCAGGAAGTTCAGCAGGGCAACGGTGTCTGCTCGTACCTCCTCTTCTCTCGGTCCTGAGAGTAAGAGATCATCGACATATTGGAGCAATTGATTCTCCGCGTTACACCGAAATCCTCCTAAGTTCTGCTCTAGTATTTGTCCAAACAAGTTGGGTGACTCCGTGAATCCCTGCGGCAAGACTGTCCATCTTAACTGTCGCTTTCGTCCTGTGAAGGGATTCTCCCATTCAAATGCAAAAAGGTTCCGACTTTCTTCGTCAAGGGGGCAACTCCAGAAGGCATCCTTCAGATCTATTACGCTGAACCATTCATGTTCGGGGGGAATTTTACTCATTAACGTGTAGGGATTGGGTACCACCGGGTATCTAGCCTGGACTACTTCATTCAACCCCCGCAAGTCTTGCACCAGCCTATACGTCCCATCCGGCTTTCTCACAGGGAGTATTGGAGTATTGAAAGGGGACATACATTCCTCCAGTAGTCCATCTGTGATTAATCTTTCTATCACAGGTTGTAACCCTTCCCGTCCTTCCATGGCAATCGGATACTGTTTCCTTCTTACCGGGCCTTTTCCTGGTAACATGGTGATTTGGAGAGGTTTGATGTTTAGACCCCCTCTGTTCCCCTCCCGGTACCAAACTCCCGGGTCTATTTGTTGATCATCTTCTTCGGTGAGGGCGAACAACCGTACCACCATTTCCCCGTTACTTGGTACCGTTCCGATCCCTAGTTTGACCTGCAAGTCTCTACCTAACAAATTAAACCCCGCCGATGGCAGTAGAAGGAGGTCTCGTTTAGTAGTTCTGTTTTCATATCCAATTTCCACGTCCTCCACTACTGGGACTTGCAATGTCTTTCCTCCAATGCCAGATACACCCATAACTGTTCTTCCTGCTCGGGTGCCGGGGGGTATTTGGATTATACTTGATCTTTCGGCTCCCGAGTCCACCATAAATGTGATCTCCGACCCTTGGGGCCCTACTTTCAAGTTTACCAGGGGTTCCTGTCGATAGTCCTTTTGCCCCAAGGGTAGGAACCCCCGACCTCCCTAATCTTCCTCCATCAGGGCGTACGACCGCACTTCCCGCTTGTAGAGGGGGCACTCTCGCTTAAAATGTCCCTCTTCATTACAGTAGTAACATCTGAGTATCCTCCTCGTTTCCCTGTCGCGGCCTCGAGTTCCTCCACCCTTCCTTTGTTCCGGCCCCGGTCCTCTTTTCCTCTGCTCTTGCCACGACTCTCCCCTTTCCTGTTCCTGCCACGGCTCCCCCTTTTCCCTCCTTCCAGCTGTCACTTGTTGCACCGTCTGCATCATTATCTTTGTCGCCTTCTTTTGCTTCTCATCGTCCCTTCTCACAAACACCTTTTGCGCCTCCCGTAGTAGTTCACTCAGAGGTTTACTATCCCAATCACCCATTTTCTCTAACTTCTTTCGTATGTCCGGCCAGGCTTTTGACACAAACTCTACCCGTATGAGTTGCTGTCCCACTTCCGTCTCAGGGTCCACCCCAGCGAACTGCTGCAAGTTCTTCCTAATCCTGTCTAGGATGTCTGTAGGGTTTTGATGATTCCCAAAGGCCTTGGTAAAATTGTGCCCCTTCGGGGCTGCCTGCCTTATTCCTTTTATCCAATATTCCCGCATATCCCTCATGTTGCGTCTCCCTTCTTCCGTTTGCTTATCCCACTCGGGGTCGGTGAGGGGAAATTTCTGCTCCCCTCCTGCTCCTCCCTCTCTCTCCCAGACCAACAGCGCAGTTTGTCGTACGTGGATTCATTCTTGGAATCGGGACAGAGTTCCGTCTGTGACTCTTTTCAGCTTGAGATCTAGTCTGTACTCCTGAGGCACCTGGTGGTTCCTCCCCGCTTTCTTCCCCTTCCCCTGAATCGTCGCCACCCGAAGGACCATTTTGCGGGGCCGACGGGGTCATGTAGGGCGGCGGTAAGTGATCTAAAGGTTCCCATTCTTTCTGCCCTTTCGAGTCTTCATTGGTTACCTTCATTTTGCAAGATAGTGTGACTGGTAGCCAACAAAGGGCGTAATCACTTTCCTCCCGAGTAACATTAGGTTTCGAATTGACATATAAAATTAGAGCTTGCCGGACCCAGTCTTCATCAGTGCCGAATTTAGGCCACCACACTGAGTCGCCCTGAATAGGTGTTTGGGACCACGTTTGACAGTATCTCATCATCTTCTTTCTAGATTTTCCTTTTCTCCTACACTGATCCCAATTATTTAACATTATTCCTAACGGACTATCGTCAGGTACCCCGGGGTATTTTTCATTGTCTACGCTCAAGCCTACCTTTCCGTTATTCGTCTTGGAACCCTTACTTCCCATTGCCGAGGACTTTGTAAAATCGGAGATTCCTGTATTATCCCGTGATAATCTATCACTATTTAGCCAATTCCCGGACCTTCAGTCCCGTGATCGCCCAGGTCCCTTTGCAGCCACCCCCGGTCTTTGGATTCCTGTGTCCTACGTCTCTGTGAAACAGATCACAGGCACCCCGTAGGTCCACGTTCCTCCGCAAACACGGTCTCTGCAAAATCCCGCACAGACGAGCCCCGGTCTCTAGATTCCTGAGTCCCACGTCTCTGTAGAAAAATCTACAGGCACTCCGCAGGTCCCCAGTCCTCCGGAAAGACGGTTCCCGCAAGTCTGTTCTTACCTGGGTTCGGTGCACTGAAATTACTCGACCGTTAACCGTCCCCACTGCCTCGGCCACACCCCTCCTTTGTTCTCCTGAGCCTTCCGGATATCACTCGCTCAAGCCGCGCGGGGCGACAAGCAAGGAATCAGGGACTGCCGATCTCGGCAGGGTGCACCTTCTCCGATGTCCTTCCTCAGCCCCCCCTCGCGGCCGGAGTGTTGATCGGACGAGCCCCCAAGTTTGTTAGAAACGAAAATCGCTTCTCAATAATCGCTCTAGACAAATTCAGGAAAACAAAGTTTTATTAACAAGTCTGCAGAGTTGGGCACCCTTGAAAAAAAAAAGGCGCCCCAGGCTAACAATGTTTCTGATTAAATACAGTACAAGTCCCTCCCCTCTATAGCTCTAAAGAGTCACGAGGTTCACATTCTCACAAAGTCTGCAACAGTTTCCGAGTTGTTTTTCTACCCTGTAGTCTTATCAATCAAGGACTTGTTTTTCTACTCTGTAGCAGCAGATGTCTCGTCCTTTATTATAGAGAAGCATGTTTTACCCTACCCCCACGGCTCTATTCCCCTTAGACTCTGAGGTCATGCACATCTTAACTATTTGTACCGAAATCGTCTCTCACAGGGGGCGATGCAGATAAAGGGTGTGCTGGTTGGTGAAGTGGGGATAGATGTAGACAGGTAGAGGGTTCGACCTAGGCAAAATGGAGGACTGCAGATGCTGGAAACCAGAGGTTAGATCAGAGTTGTGCTGGAAAAGCACAGCAGGTCAGGCAGCATCTGAGAAGCAGGAAAATCGACGTTTCGGGCAAAAGCCCTTCATCAGGAATTTCCCTAGAGTAGTGGACTCCAAAGCTAGAGGACATATGTTTGAGGTGAGAGGGGAATGATTTAAAAGAGACGTAAAGGACAACTTTTTCACATGGACAGTTGTGCATGCGTGGAATGAGCTGCCAGAGGAATTGGTGGAGGCTGGTACAATTATATTTAAAATGCATCTGGCTGGGTACATGAATCGGGATGGTTTGAAACTGTGTGGGTCACATGCTGGCAAACGGGACTAGATTAATTTTGGATATCTGGTCATCATGGACAAGTTGGGCCTAAGGGTCTGTTTCCATGCTGGATGGCTCTTAATCGTCTTTGGTGAAAGCAGAAGTGTGGTTGTGAAGACTAGACTTTCAGAGCAGCTTTCGAAGATGTTTTGCCCTTACTGGGAGCAGAAGAATACAATGAAATCTTGCATTTGTGAGATAGCAACTGAGTAAAGGGAGTACATCTGTGATTTTGGCGAAAAATGGGAATTTATTGCACTATGGGGATGAAGCCCTACCTTATCCAGTTATTTCAGCTGGTGGATGAGACTCGGCAGTTCATGCAGGCAGTCAATCCAGTCATATTTTGTAAATTCCACTTTGGAAATACAACCAGTCTGATTCAAGATTGGGATACAGACAGACTCTGACCTCACACCTTTAATGCATTATCTAAGCTGAGATGACCCCTTTTGTTATAAAACCTTAAGTTATTTCAAGAAAGTGTCTTACAGGAAGTTCTGGGATTTACATATTAATGATACCTGCAACCCATTCTGAAATATGAAAGGCTTAACAATCCAGGTTTGTTCAATATATCATTTCAGTGGCAGGACACTACTGTTTTTCTATAAATTCTGTGCCTTATGATGTTATTCTCCACAACCACCTGATGAAGGAGCAGCACTCCAAATGCTGGTCCTTCCAAATAAACCTGTTGGACGATAACCTGGGTGTGTGAGTTTTTTTTAACTTTGTACAGGTTAGGGTAGATTGACCATTCTAAAGTGCTCTCTGTGACCAGGGAGGTGCAGGTTTGTGTGAATTGGCTGTGCTAAATTACACATCGTGTCCAGGAATGGATTGGTCATGCTAAATTACCTGTAGTGCCCAGGAATGTGCAGGTTAGGGTTAATTGGCCAGGCTACCTTATCCAGAGTGAAGATCGAAACCCCTCTGAAGGAGCCTTTTGGTTCGCGATTGGTCTAAAGAATCAATGGAATGCGTCTGTACAAAGCAAGGCTATCAGTTTAATAAGGCATCTTGACACAATTCTGTCCAGCAACACAGCGGTTAAAGCTTCTTTATTTTTTAGATTAGATTACATTACAGTGTGGAAACAGGCCCTTCGGCCCAACAAGTCCACACCGACCCGCCGAAGCGAAACCCACCCATACCCCTACATTTACCCCTTACCTAACACTACGGGCAATTTAGCATGGCCAATTCACCTGACCTGCACATCTTTGGACTGTGGGAGGAAACCGGAGCACCCGGAGGAAACCCACGCAGACACGGGGAGAACGTGCAAACTCCACACAGTCAGTCGCCTAAGGTGGGAATTGAACCCGAGTCTCTGGCGCTGTGAGGCAGCAGTGCTAACCACTGTGCCATGGTGAAGTTGTGCAATTACATTTGAAAATTACACATTATTTATTTAAGTTTTTTTAAGAGACAGTACAGCCTTAATTTCAAGAAAATATCAATCAAATATAATAAGGTGACATGATTCACAGCAGGTTAATCCAATGATATTTCCTGGGAAAGGAGTCTTAATTACGTAAATCATCATGCATGGTAGCAGCTCAAGGTTAGTTCAATTGGTCAATTAATGTGTCAGTGTTCATTTTAAACAAACTCCATTGTCCTCTTATCTTTGGATTTTAGCTTAATTCTGCAAAACAGCAGGACAAGTTCACAGAGTTCGATCATTATTCTCGGCCATTTTGTTCCATTATTTTAAATTGAAAAGCCATTTTGTGGTTAGTAAAAATCTACATATACTTGTTGCATGTGACAATAACCTAAATTCAAATTTTAGATCCTCACCTGAAGGATCAGAGTCTGAGGGGTGACCTTATAGATGTTTGTAAGAGGCATGGATATGGTGAATACCCAAGGTCTTTTCCCCAGGGTAAGGGAGTCCAAAGCTCGAGGCCATATGTTTGAGGTGAGATGGAAATGATTTCAAAGGGACCTGAGGGGGAACTTCACGCAGAGAGTGGTGCATGTATGGAACGAGCTGCCAGAGGGAGTGGTGGCGGCTGGTAAAATTACAACATTTTAAAAGCATCTGGATGCGGATATGAATAGGAAGGGTTCAGAGGGAAATGGGCCACATGCAGACAAATGAGGCTAGATTAGTTTTGGATATCTGATCAGATGAATTGGACCAAAGGGTTTGTTTCAGTGCTGTATGACACTAATCGTCTTTGGAGAAAGCAGAAGTGTAGTTGTGAAGACTGGACTTTCAGAGCAGCTTTCAAAGATGTTTTGTCCTTCCTGGGAGCAGAAGAAGTTACAATGAAATCTTGCATTTGTGAGACAGCGACTGAGTAAAGGGAGTACATCTGCGATTTTGGCGAAAAATGGGAATTCATTGCACTGTGGGGATGAAGCCGAACCCTATCCAGTCACTTCTGCTGGTGGGTGAGACCAGACCTCAAGACTAAGGGGAGTAGATTTAGGACAGAGATGAGGAGGAGAAAGTGAGGACTACTGCTTTTCCTGGAGTGTAGTGAATCGATGGAATTCTCTTCATTAAATATGTTCAAAATGGGTTTTTGCATGGTTGGGGAATTAAGGGTAGTTGGGGCAATGCTGCTAGGAGGAGCTGAGACGATGGATAGATCGGCCATGATCGCAATGAAGAACGGGGCAGGCTAGATGGGCAAAATGGCTGACTCCTGCTTTTATTACTGTGAAACTATTTCCCATAGCTAACCCACCTCATCTGCACATCACTGAGCACTGTGGGTAATTTAGCATAGCGAATCCACTCTAACCTGCACCTACCTGGACACCATGGGTAATTTAGCACAGCCAATCCAACCGAAATTACGCAACACTGAACACTGGGAAATTTAACATGGTCAATCCACCCTAACCTGGACAAAGTTAAACATCACAACACCAGATTATAGCCCAATGGGTTTATTTGGAAGTACTAGCTTTCGGAGCACTGCTCCATCATCAGGTGGTTGTGGAGTATAAGGTCATAAGGCACAGAATTTATGGAAGAAGATTAAAGTGTCCTGCCACTGAAATGATATATTGAACAAACCTGGATTGTTACCTCTTTCATCTTTTACAGTGGGTTGCAACTATCATTCATATGTAAATCTCGATAACACAAGGTTTTATAACAAAAGGTAACAACATCTGTGTGACATGGTGGCTCAGTGGTTCTTAATTCTGCCTCACAGCACTTGGGACCCAGGTTCAATTCCAGCCACTGGCCACAGTCTGTGTGGAGTTTGCACATTCTCCCCGTGTCTGCATGAGATTTCTCCAGGTGCTCTGGTTTCCTCCCACAATCCAAAAATATGCAGGTTAGGTGAATTGGCCATGCTTAAATTGCCCAGTGTGTTACATGCATTGGTCAGGGGTAAATATGGGGAATGGGGCCTGGTGGGTTACTGTTTGGAGGGTTGGTGTGGACCTGTTGGGCCTGTTTCCGTACTGTAGGGAATTGAATCCAATCTCAGCTCAGACAATGCGTTAAAAGTCAGAGTCTGTCTTTATCCCCACTTGAATCTGACTAGTTCTGTTTCTAAAGTAGGAATTTATAAAATACAACGTTCTGACAGCTTGCAGATTGTGCATTTTTGAGCAAAATAGAATTTATCTGAAAATATAATTCTGCAAATGCAAATTCACCCCCATGGACTTGTGTGTGCTTACAGCTAAAAAGTTTATTTCCGTGCTGTGTATCTCTGTCTATTTGGTAACAGATGCTTTATTTCTGTTGGCATTAATATTGTTGTAAGTCATAGTTGGGTACTAATAGTTAGATATAAAGCAAAGAGAATTCCTCAAATAGGGCACTATCAGAATCCTGGGAGACCCCTATTTCTGGTTTACTTCCTATTGACAAACATTAAGCATGAGCACCTATTTATTTCTATTTTTTTGTTTCACCTTTTCTTGTTTGATTCCCTGGTATATTTGCACTCTGTGTCTGGTCGGTTGTCAGGCTGGGACATAGTGGATTGGGTTTCGATTGACTGAATGTTGTATTGTTCTGGAAGGTGTAAAGGGGGTGGGGGGGGGTAGTGTTGGGGAATCAAAACTTCAGCAGAGCTGAGTACAGACCAACATCTTACTCTGTGGGAACAGGGAGATCAACAAAGGACAGAGAAACCAGGACCTGAAATCCGACCTGACACCGGATTACTGTGATCAGTGTTTTCATTAGCAATGCCAACCCTCTACCTTCACCTTGCTCCCCGTTTGACTACCCCCTCGATATTCAAGATCCAATCCTTGTCGTCCTGAAGCCATGTCTCTGTAGGGAGTCTCAGATCATAATTATTCTCTTCAATGTGTGCAGTCAGTTCATTCACTTTTGTAACAGTGCAGCACACATGCAGACACACTGTTTTCGGTTTACATTTTTATGATCTTTGCAATCCAGTTTTAATTGCTGGTACATTTACTCTCCTTGTCTCCATCATTCTGTGATGTTCATTTCCCACATCACTACATTGCTCACTGGCCTTGATTGGGATTGGCCATAGTGCCCAGGGATGTGCAGGTTAGGTGTATTTGTCAGGGTAATGTAGAGCGGTAGGGGAATGGGTCTGGGTGGGTTCCCCTTCAGAGGGTCGGTGTGGACTCGTTGGGCCGAGTGGCCTGCTCCCACACTGTGGGGATTCTCTGAAGCGAAGGGATATTTACAAACGGTGCAGGACAGCGCAGGCGCAGTGCGTGCGCCCGGCTTGGCCTCGCCCATTCGTTCCTTTAGTGACGTCACAACGCGGAAGTGACCCTGAATGAATGAAAATCCCTCCGTCTGGGCTAATCCTGGGGCGGGAAAATCTGTTCACTTGTAGCAACGGGAGTGATTCCAGGGAGAGAGCAGACCCTGTCAACTCAGGTATGGGACTTAATTACCAGGTGAGGAGGACAGAGATTGGGAGGAGTAGATATCTTTTCTGTTTTCCTTTTCAAAATGCACCCGATTTCCACAAGTAAATGCAACAGGTATAAGTACAGCACATGCAGCTTCAAGCCGGCTGTGCATCCTCTGTTCTTCCTCTGCCTTGGCTCCAGCACTTTTGGCTTCCCTTCCCTTCTCGACTCCCCCCTCCCCCGCCGGGTGTTGATACCTCAATGTTTTTCCGGTTGTCTTTTGTGGGCTTTGAAAACTTTCCCAATCGTCTGAGTACAGGATTTGGGAGATTATGTTGCAGCTGTACAGGACATTGGTTAGGCCACATTTGGAATATTGTGTGCAGTACTGGTCTCTCTGCTGTAGGAAGGATGTCATAGAGTCATGGATGTTGTGAAACTTGAAAGGGTTAAGAAAAGATTGGCAAGGATGTTGTCAGGGTTTGAGCTGATCAGGATGGGGCTGTTTTCCCTTGAGTACCAGAGGCTGAGGGGAGACCCGACAGATTTCTATAAAATCATGAGTGGCATGGACAGGATAAATAGACGAGGTGTTTCCCTGGAATGGGGAATCCAGAACTAGAGGGTAATAGGTTTAGGGTTGGGGGGAGATTTAAAAGGGCCCTAAGGGGCTACTCTTGTATTCAGAGGGCGGCGCATGTAAGGAATTAGCTGCCAGAGGAAGTGGTGGAGGCTGGTACAATTCCAGCATTTAAAAGGCATCTCACTGGGTATATGAATAGAAAGGGTTTAGAGGGATATGGGCCAAGTGCTGTCAAATGGGACTAGTGATTGAGGATATCTGATCGGCATGGATGAGTTGGACCGAAGGGACTATTTCTGTGCTGTACATCTGGTAGACAATGGTCCTCAGAATTCTGTTCCCATTAGGCTCACCCTTAACTCTATTGCACATGGTCTTGGCGACAGTATCACATTCTGAAATGAGAAAAGACGTATAAATGCGCAAGGGAATAGTTCTGTTCCGGGTGTGTACATGGAGATGGGTATAGTTACTTATGATGCATAAGGCCTGTTGTTACCCAGCCAGTGGAATGCAAGCCATCTTTGTATATGGACAGGAGGTATAAGGCTCCTTTTGTCTTGCAGGAGTGGGCGTGACAGGTCTCAAGTAGGCAGGTGATGTTATGTGGAATATGAACAATTGCACACCCATAGCCGGTTCCATTAAAGCAATTCTCATATGACCATGCAGTAGAGTGAAAAGATGTCAGCAAACAGGTAACAGGAGGCTCATATGGTGTTGGAAAGTGATACTGTATTTCTCTGCGGAGGGTCGGCAGTCGGGAGTCTGATGAATAGAATGGAATCGGGGACTGGGGACAGGGCAAGTAAGTCATCTTCCGATAGAGAGGAGTAACATACTACTGCCTCTGGGGTGAAGAGCGTTCTGTGGGCCTGTATAAATAAGTTGTTTGTGGATTGAGGAGTTTCCCTTATCAGGCTTCCCTTTTCTTGAGTTGGCCCGTCCTGCAAAATGTGATGGTGTTCCTGGGCGCCCTTAAAATATTTACCATAATAACGGGGTTGATCACTTTTATCCTCACTAGGCTTTCGTCTGCAGGTAAAATCAAAAAGACATAACTCCCAATGATGTCTACTGTCCAGATGGACCATCTGGTCTTTCTGATGTAAGAGTCCATTGCAATAATCAATCTTCATCACGTTCCACACGTCAAAGGCGTCTGGTCCGGTGCACTGGACGACATCTCCTTGGCATAGGTGGTGGATAATCTCTGATCATTCCTGGTCGCATCCATAGTTAGTGGCGTTCCCCATCAGGATGTTGTACGTGATCAGAAAGGTGAGGAGATAGCGATCCCCCACATGTCCCTCCTCTTAGTTCAAGTATCTGTAATAAGATGAATATTAGAACAACAGCCAAATTCAAAAACCCAAATGGACAGGGTCCACTCCTTTTGTTGGGATTCCAGGATTCTCTCCTCCTTTTCCCCCCCTTTTGATTGGTGCGGTCAATCAATTTACAACGGTGCAGTTGGACCCAAGCTGAGCGCCCAGCGACTGTGACCACCGTAGGGGTGGGAAGTAAAACCTGGAAGGGGCCATTCCAACGAGGTTGGAGACCTTTGCCAGTCCAGTTCTTGATGAGCACCAACGCACCAGACTCTACCCGTGACGAGGCTGAAAGGGAGGGAACATTGCCATAGGCTGCACGCTCTTGGGAGTGAAAGGCACGCATAACACTAGTTAGAGCAAGAACATGTCCACATGACCGAAGCAATCATTGGTTGTGGACTGAGAAGGGAGCTGAATCATTCCAAGGGGTACGGAGGGGGTGACCAGAGAGACACTCAACTGGAGGCAGTCGCATCTTGCCCGCAGACATGGATCGCATCTGGAATAAGGCCACAGGGATTAGCATAACCAGGAGAGGCCAGACTTGGCCATTAATTTGGCAAGTTTAGTTTTGCGTCTGGTTAAAACATTCAACAAGGCCGGCCGCCTGAGGATAAGCACCATGCAGTTGCCGACAAATACAAAGCTGGGAACAGAGTTCTCCGTTAATATTACCTACAAAGTGTGGTCCATTGTCCGAGCTAATGCACGCAGGTATACAGAAGCGGGGAATTATTTCCTTAAACAAAATCTTCACCACAGTCTCAGCAGTAGTGTTAGGAGGAGGGTAGGCTTCAATCCGCTTAGAAAAGACATCAACAATAAGCAAAACATATTTCTAGCAACTCAACTCATTTCTCCAACTCAATGAAGTCCAGTTGAAGTGTCTCCAAGGGACCCTCCAGCAAGGGAGTTCTCGTAGAGATACTTGAACTAAGAGGTGGGGGATCGCCTACCCACTGACCTGTTTGATCACGTACAACATCCTGATCGGGAAAGCCACTGACTTGAGTATCGATGCGATCTGGAATGATCTAAGATTATCCTGATGTCATCTGGTGCACCAGACCTGACGCTTTCAACGTGGAGTCACTTGAGCGATGGCGTGAGCTGCCAGAGGAAGTGGTGGGTGCTGGTACAATGACAAGTTAAAAGGCTCCTGGACGGGCATCTGAATATGAAGGGTTCAGATGGGTCAGGGCCAAGTGATGGCAAATGTGACTGGAGTCACAGAGATGTACAGCACAGAAACTGACCCTTCGGTCCAACTCGTCCTTGCTGACCAGATAGCCAACTCGGACAGATTTGGCCATGGTCTGTTTCTGTGCTGTGACTCAAATTGTCTTCAGTGAACGCAGAAGTGTGGTTGTAAAGGCTGGACTATCAGAGCATGTTTTGCCCTGACTGAAAGCAGCTGAAAATGTGTTGTTGGAAAAGCGCAGCAGGTCAGGCAGCATCCAAGGAGCAGGAGAATCGACGTTTCGGGCATGAGCCCTTCTGCGCTTTTCCAGCAACACATTTTCAGCTCTGATCTCCAGCATCTGCAGTCCTCACTTTCTCCTGACTGGAAGCAGGAGAAGAGTTTGACTGAAGTGTGTCGGTGTTAATGCCTTGATGTCTCATTTTGCTCCCACCTTCCTGGGGTCATTAACCATTTCGTGTCTGGTCCTTCCTCAAGAAGCTGCATTGCAGGTTTACCCTGAATTGACACTTTTTTTTGCTTCCCAAAATCAGACCTGCTCACTCTCCGCAGGATCCCAGTGTTGTGAAAGATATTAACTTTCGGGTGGAGTTATCCAAAATTCAGAGAGATGTTAGTCTTGATGTTTTTGCTTTTTCTGCCCCTGTAAGATCCTGAATCAGCACCTTCAGGGGAATTAGTTAGAGCGGAGTGAGAACAGAGGGGGAGAGAGTGTGGGATGGTGCTTTCAATTTTGTGGAACAACAAAAGAATATTCCACAGAAAGTAGAATTGCTTTTTCTGAATTTCTACCCTGCACTGATGATCCCTTTTGTAATCCCTTTTTGCAGAGTATTTGAAAATGTGAAGAATGATGTTTCAAAATCAACGAATGAAGGGCTTACGATCGAAACACTGACTCTCCTGCTCCTCGGATGCTGCCTGACCTCCTCTGCTTTTCGACTGACTGTCCAGCGTCTGCAGTCCTCACTTTGATGTCAATGTCTGACAGTCACACAATCCATCAGGACCACAATGATTTTTGACTGTGATTTCTGTGAGAGGGATCAACGCTTTTTGGTTCCTGTTTGAGGACGTTTTCAGCATCAGTGGGACTGGACGAGAGACCGCACTGTTGCAGCGCACTGTGTGTGGAGCCTGAAACAGTTATACGGCCTGGGAAGGGGATTTCACGGCAGGGAGGAGCTCCACACGTGTTTGTGTGCAGCTGAAGCTGTGGCCATGGAGAAACCTGAGGAATCCCACCCCGTGGAGAAACCGTGGAAGTGTGGCGACTGTGGGAAAGGCTTCCGTGTCCCGTCTGCCCTGGAGACTCATCGGCGCAGTCACACCGGGGAGAGGCCATTCCCCTGCACCGACTGCGGGAAGGCCTTCAGACATTCCTCCCACCTGTTGGCCCACCAGCAGGACCACACGGGGGAGAGGCCCTACAGCGGCCCAGATTGTGGGAAGGGCTTCAGGTATTCCTCCACCCTGCTGAGCCACCAGCGTGTCCACACAGGGGAGAGGCCCTTCAGCTGCCCTGAGTGCGGGAAGGCCTTTACCGACGTCTCCGCCCTGCTGAGGCACCAGCGGATCCACACAGGGGAGAGGCCCTTCAGCTGCCCTGAGTGCGGGAAGGCCTTTACCGACGTCTCCTCCCTGATGAGGCACCAGCGTGTCCACACTGGGGAAAGGCCCTTCAGCTGCCCTGAGTGTGGGAAGGCCTTCAGTTATTCCTCCACCCTGCGGAGCCACCGACGCGTCCACGCGGGGGAGAGGCCCTTCAGCTGCCCTGAGTGCGGGAAGGCCTATACCGACGTCTCCGCCCTGCAGAAGCACCAGCGGATCCACACTGGGGAGAGGCCCTTCAGCTGCCCCGAGTGTGGCAAGGCCTTTACCCACATCTCTGCCCTGCGGAGCCACCGGCGCGTCCACACGGGGGAGAGGCCCTTCAGCTGCCCTGAATGCGGGAAGGCCTATACCGACGTCTCCTCCCTGATGAGGCACCAGCGGGCGCACACAGGGGAGAGGCCCTTCAGCTGCCCCGAGTGTGGGAAGGCCTTTACCGACATCTCCTCCCTGATGAGGCACCAGCGGATCCACACGGAGGAGAGGCCCTTTGCCTGCTCTCAGTGCCGGAAGGCATTCAGCAATTCCTCCACTCTGCTGATCCACCAGCATGTCCACACAGGGGAGAGGCCGTTCACCTGCTCTCAGTGCGGGAAGGGCTTCACCTGCTCCTCCAACCTGCGGAGCCACCAGCGGATCCACACGGGGGAGAGACCCTTCAGCTGCCCCGAGTGTGGCAAGGCCTTTAGTGATTCCTCCAACCTGCTGACCCACCAGCGGATCCACACCGGGGAGAGGCCGTTCACCTGCTCTCAGTGCGGGAAGGGCTTCACCCGCTCCTCCCACCTGCGGAGCCACCAGCGAGTTCACGTGCCATCGCAGGGGGATTGAAGGAGTGATGGCCGAGTGCCATTATCGATTGGACCATCAACCCAGTTCCAGGGACTCCGGGTTTGAATCCCTCCCCGACAGATGGCAGAATTGGTATTTGGTCAGAAATGTGGAGTTCGGAATCTAACGATGAGAGTGTTTCAGGGAGGGGGTGGTGCAGGGGAGAAAGCCCCCATCTGTTTCACTCTCTCCCTTGTTAGAGAATGGAACCGCCATTGTGGGAAAGGATTCACTCGGTTGTTCCAGCTGCATCCTTTACCCGGTCTGGCCTACACGTGACTCCAGACCCACAGCAGTCTGGTTGACTCTACACTGCCCTTCCTGGCAAAGGAGTGGGGAGAAACTTACTTGGAGACAAGGTATGGGTTGAAATTGCTGAGTGAGGCAATACTTCCTCCGGGTTACGGCTGTACCAAGGATCCGATTACAAAGGGACAACTTGGTGCTGGCCAATAGTAAAGACAGTGAGGGGGGGTCGGACAAGGGGAGGTGTGGTGTGTGCACTTTGACCTTGAGCTGTTCAAAAAGCAACTACTTTTTTCTCTGCCTTTTTGCTGGGGGGATCTGAAGCTGTAACAAAGTTTGGTTGCAATAAAGGTTACCTGAACTTACCACCGGGCTCAGACTCTCATTGAAAGCTTTGAGCTCCAAGAAGTTTTTGTTTTAAAGCTGCTCATTTCTTTCAGCCTCCTGCACTAAGTTTAGAACAAAGAACATAGAACAATCCAGCGCAGAACAGGCCCTTCGGCCCTTGATGTTGTGTCGACCTGTGAACTATTCTCGTTCCCCTACACTATCCCAAAATCATCCATGCACTTATGAAAGGATTGTTTAAATCTCCCTAATGTGGCTGAGTTGACTACCTTAGCAGGTAGGGCATTCCGCTCCCTTACCACTCTGAGTAAAGAACTTGTCTCTGACATCTGTCTTAAAGCTATCCCCCCTCAATTTGTAGTTATGCCCCCTCGTACACGCTGACGTGATCATCCTAGGAAAACGTCTTTCTCTGTCTACCCTATCTAATCCTCTGATCATCTTGTATGTCTCTATCAAATCCCCCCTTAGCCGCCGCCTTTCCAATGAGAAAAGGCCCAAGTCTCTCAGCCTTTCCTCATAAGACCTTCCCTCCAGACCAGGCAACATCCTGGTAAATCTCCTCTGCTTTTCCAATGCTTCCACATCCTTTCTGTAATTGGGTGACCAGAACTGTACACAATATTCCAAGTGTGGCTGCACCAGCGTTTTGTATAGTTGCAGCATGATATTGCGGTTCCGGAACTTGATCCCTCTACCAATGAAACCTAACACACCGTATGCCTTCTTCACAGCACTATCCACCTGGGTGGCAACTGTCAGGGATCTACGCACATGGACTCCAAGATCCCTCTGCACATCCACACTACCAAGAATCTTTACATTGACCAAGTACTCTGCCATCCTGTTATTCTTCCCAAAGTGCATCACCTCGTATTTAGCTGCATTGAACTCCATTTGCCACCTCTCAGCCCAATTCTGCAGTTTATCCAAATTTCCCCTGCAACCTGTAACATTCTTCCAAACTGTCCAGTACTCCACCGACTTTAGTGTCGTCTGCAAATTTACGAATCCATCCACCTATGCCTGTGTCTAAGTCAGTTATAAAAATGACAAACAGCAGTGGTCCCGAAACTAGTAATTGGACTCCAGACTGAATATTTTCCATCAACCACCACTCGCTGCCTTCTTCCAGTTTCTAATCCAAACTGCTAAATCACCCTCTATTCAATGCTTCTGCATTTTCTCCATCAGCCTCCCATGTGGAACCTTATCAAAGGCTTTACTGAAGTCCAAGTATACCACATCAACTGCCCTACCCTCATCTACATCTACCTTCTCAAAGAACTCAATGAGATTTGTGAGACGCGACCTGCCCTCCACGAAACCATGTTGACTGTCTGAAATCAAATTGTTGCTTACCAGATGATTTTAAATCTTCTCTTATAATCCTTTCCAAAATCTTTTCTACAATAGATGTAAGGATCACTGGTCTATAATTACCTGGGTCAACTCTGCTGCCCGACTTGAACAAGGGCACAATATTTGCAATCCTCCAGTCCTCCGGTACTAAACCCGTAGACAATGACGACTCAAATATCAAAGCCAAAGGCTCTGCTATCTCCTCCCTAGCTTCCCAGAGAATCCTCGGATAAATCCCATCCAGCCCAGGGGACTTGTCTACTTTCACTCCTTCTCAAATTGATAACACCTGTGTGTAACTGACCTCGATCCTTTCGAGTCTAATATCTCGTACCTCATTCTTTTCCTGAGTGAACACCGATACAGGGTCCATGCTCAACTTCTCACTTCTGTCCCTATTCCTACCCTAATCATCCTTTTATTCCTCACATATCGATAGAAAGCTTGAGCGATTTCCTGTATTCTATTTGCTAAAGGCTGCTCCTGTCCTCTCTTTGCTCTTCTTAACTCTCTTTAAATCCTTCCTACGTGATTTGTAATTCTCCATCGCCTCATCTGTTCCATCTTGCCTCATCAACACATAAGCCTCATGGAACAGCATCATAAGACACAGAACTTATATCAAAACATCAGTGTCATGCAACTGATAGAATATATTGAACAAACTTAGATAGTCTTCATCTCTTAGAATGGGTGTGGGCTTTGGTTCATTAATATGTAACACTTTTAGAGTACTCAGTACAGTTCTGTTGGCCCTGTAATAGGAAGAATACTATTAGAGAGGGTTTAATAAAGATTTACCAGGATGTTGTAAGGACTGGAGGGTTTGAGGTTATAAGGAGAGGCTGGGACTTTATTCACTGGAGCACAGGAAGTTGGGGGGGTGACCTCATTGAGATTGATAAAATCATGAGGATTGGAGGTAAGGTGAATAACAAAGGGCTCTTGCTTAGCGTCGGCGAGCTCAAAACTAGGGGGCATTTTTTTTTAATGTGAAGAGGAGAGATTTAAAAGGAACCGGAGGGGCAACATTTTGAAAGAGGGTGATTTGCACGTGGAATGAACTTGCTGAGGATGTGGTAGATGCAGGTACAGTGACAACATTGAAACAGCATTTGGAAGGGTACGTGAATGCAAAGGTTAGAGGGATATGGGCCAAATGCAGGCAAGTGGGACTGGTTTAGTTTGGAATCCTGGTCGGCATGGACGAATTGGACCGAAGTGTCTGTTTCTGTGCTGTATCCCTTTATTGAAACTGGTAGAATTCTGAAAGGGGCTTGACAGGATAGATGCAGATAAAATGCTCCTTTGGTGGGGAGGGTCATCGAATTCCGACAATGTGGAAGCGGGCCATTCAGTCCATTGATTCCTCTCCGGCCCTCTGAAGAGTATCCCACCCATACCCAACCCCTTACTGCGTATTTCCCATGGCCAAGCCACCCTAACCTGTACATCCCTGGTCACTATGGGTAACTTAGCACGGCTAATTCTCCCTAACCTCTACACCCGAATCTATAACTTACCTTCTCAAGAATGTAATTTAAATGCAGTGCTTTTCTAAAAAAAAAATGTCAGTCTGACTCAACATTGGGACACAAACAGAATTCACACCTATTGTCTCTACTTATAAATAGGGCAACGTCTCTTCGAAATGTAGATTCACTTAGATATAACTGCGTCACTTTACATATGAAGATATCCCTTTGAATGTGCCCACATCCCTTTGAAATGTAATCTCGTCCATTTAAACCTCTTTATTTGCAGAAATACCCGTTAAAATGTCCACGTCCCTTTTAAAATTCAGATTTGCCCCTTTAGATATGACGCCGTTCCGTTAGATGTGGGAATATCTGTTTAAATTGAGCCGTGAGCTTTCCCAATGTAGACAGGGCTCCTGGAAACGTGGCAGTGTCCCCCCTGCAGCTGCAGAGCGAGACAGGAGAGTTTGTTTTTGTGAATGAGCAGTTGTAGCGCGAGGTGGCTGTTGCTTGGTGACGGTGAGGCTCCCCCGGCCCCGCCCATCCCCCCGTGCAGACGTCACGCGGAGGCGGTTGGGAGGAGAAGTCGCTCGAGCGGGGAGGCGGCGGGAGGGCGGCCGTTAGGAAAATGGCGCCGTGAGGCCTGGGGCAGACACCCGTCACTGGGCACCGCCGCCTTCCTGGTGCAGCTGCTGTGTCACGGCCACACCGGCCGGCTGTACAGCAGGCAGGAGCCGGTGAGCATTCTGGAGGCGGATGGGGTTAAGGGCCTGCTTGGGAACTCGTCGGCCGCCTGGGTGGTGGAGTTCTACTGGTCGTGGGGCGGCCCCTGTGTCAACTGTGGGGCCACCTGGAAGGTACTGGGCCCGGGAGGTGAAAGGTGAGGCAGGTTGTGGGGGGACGGAGGGGAAGGAATGTGGGGCCTGTCTTGTCATAGTGACATTTTATACTCACTTTCCATCTGCTTTTACAGGCGCTTGTGCTGTTTACCCTCACTGTTTGTTTACCCCTTGTGCTGTTTACCCTCACTGTGTGTTTAATCCTTGTGCTGTTTGCCCTTTGCTGTTACTTGTGCAATTGCTGAGGGTAGTGTGTAAATACTTGTGAAGGAGAGTATGCACCAGCATGTATATGTTCCTCAGGCATTGAAGGGGCAGGATCTGTTGTGGATGGTTGGTCAAGTGTGTGGTGTACTAAACCTTGTTAATATGGGTATAGTTATGATTTGGAGATGCCAGTGTTGGACAGGGATGTACAAAGTTAAAAATCACACAACACCAGGTTATAGTCCAACAGGTTTAATCAGCTGATGAAGTAGCATCGCTCCGAAAGCTAGTGTGCTTCCAATTAAACCTGTTGGCCTATAACCTGGTATTGTGTGATTTTTAACTGGGTATAGTTTGTTACTTGGAAAATATACTTTTTATTATTTAGAGTCATAGAGATGTACAGCACGGAAACAGACCCATTTGGTCCAACCTGTCCATGCCAGCCAAATATCCTAAATTAATCTAGTCACATTTGTCAGCACTTGGCTCATATCCCTCTAAACCCTTCCTATTCATAGACCCATCCAGATGCCTTTTAAATGCTGTAATTATACCGGCTTCCACTACTTCCTCTGGCAGTTCATTCCATACATGCACCACCCTCTGCATGGAAACGTTGCCCCTTAGGTACCTTTTATATCTTTTTGCTCTCGCCCTAAACCTATGCCCTCTAGTTGTGAACTTCACCCCAACACTGAGGAAAAGACATAAAAACATTGAGCAGCCAGACAAATGCAAAAGCAATAAAATATCGAAGCACATAGTATAAAACAAATTATGGCTCTAATCCTTTTTGTTCTGAGGCATATGAACACTTAAAATTTGTCAATAACATCAGCATTGCTACAGAGCATATTGTGTACACTCCTCAGTGTCAACAAGCAGGGCACATGTTTGCCGGTGTCACCAAAACATTGGGCATGTTCCTCGCTGTCGGCAGAAAAGGGGCGAGACCTACTTTTGATGGACAAATAAGGAGCACTGGAGGACCAGAAGGAGAGTTGTCCTCATGCCAATTGGAGCTCCCCTATTGTCTGAATGCGGAAGGTGGACCATGAGCTTCTTAAGGTCCTGCTCCTCCTCTCACACTGAATGAAGATTGAGCTTCACCTCAGACTGCAACTTCCTTCCTCTGTCCAACATCTGTGAGTACAGCACTCTCTTTTCTCACCCCCTTTTCCATTTACGTTTCATTCTGGGGTTCAATTGTTGACTTGGAGCAACTGAAAGGAATGGGAATGAATCCAGCGAGGGGATAGACTCTGGAAAAGTTAGTCCATGCCTGTGTCTCAATTGGCAAAACAGACAAGCAGGAGTCTGGAAGAATGCAGCAAGCCAGGCAGTATCAGGAGGTGGAGAAGTCGACGTTTCGAGTGTAACCCTTGTTCAGGACTGGGGGTGAGTATAGGGAGAGCTGCAGAACAAGGGTTTGCTGAGGGCAGGGTGATGAAGTGGGGATAGGTGTAAATAGGTAGAGGGTACGACCTGGTTGGTGAATGTGAGGAAGGAACCTAGTTGGTGGCAGGGAGGTGGAGGGGCAGGGGCTCGGAAGGGAGGTTATTTGAAATTGGAGAACTCATTGTTGAGTCCTTCGGGCTGTGGACTGCTCAGGTGGAAGATGAGGTGTTGTTCCTCCAATTTGCACTTTGGTTTGTTGTGGCAATGGATGGGGCCAAAAATGGTCATGTCAGAAAGGGAGTGGGAAGGGGAATGAAAATGGGTGGTGACTGGGAGGTCCGGTCGGCCTCTGCAGACCTTGCTGTGATGCTCGGCGAACCATTCCCCAAGTTTATGCTCGTGCTCCCCGACGTAGAGAAGGCCACAGTTGGCAAATACAGTACCCCAACGTAAAGTTACAGCCTTTGCTGTGAAAAAAGTAGAAAGGTATATTGTTTAAATGGTGATATATTGGGATGTGGAGAAAGTGAGGACTGGAAATGCTGGAGATTAGAGTCAAAAAGTGTGGTGCTGGAAAAGCGCAGTAGGTCAAGCAGCATCCGAGCAGTAGGACAGTCGAGGTTTTGGGCGCAAGTCCTTCATCAAGAGTGATGCGTGGATGTTCAGGGGGCATCAGTGTCCATCTGTGTCAGTTGTCAGACAGGTGCAGCAGGCAATGAGCAAGGCAAGTGGTGTATTAGCAAGAGGAATTAAGTTCAGAAGCGGGGATGTCTTCCTGCAGTTGGGGGGTCATTGAATATTCGAGGAGATAGTGAGGTCTGCCGATGCTGGAGATCAGAGCTGAAAATGTGTTGCTGGAACAGCGCAGCAGGTCAGGCAGCATCCAGGGAACAGGAGAATTGACGTTTGATTCCTAAAGAAGGGCTTATGCCCGAAACGTCGATTCTCCTGTTCGCTGGATGCTGCCTGACCTGCTGCACTGTACTAGCAACACATTTTCAGGTCATTGAATATATTCAAGGCTGAGTTCATCTGATTTTTATGTGGATGTTTATGGGGAAGGCAAGAAAATGGTCTTGAGACAAGTACAGAACCGAGTTACAGAACCATACAAGCACAGAAACAGACCCTTCAGTCCAACTAGTCCATGCTGACTATGTTCACCAGCTAAACCAGTCCCACCTGCCAGTGTTTTGTCCCATACCCTTCTGAACATTTGCTAATCATGTAATTATCCAAATGTCTTTTAAACCTTGTAACTGTACCTGCACCCACCACTTCCTCTGGATATTCAGTCCACACGTGAACCACACTCTGTATATAAAAAATATTGTGCCCTTCAAGTCTTTTTAAAATTTCTTTCTCCTCTCACATTCAAAATTTGCTCCCTCATCTTGAAACCCCCAGCCTCGCATTCACCTCATCTCTCCCCTCATGATTTTATAAACCTTGATAAGGTCACATCTCCACCTCCTATGCTCCAGTGAAAAAAGTCCCAGCCCATCCACCGAGATGCAGGTAGATCCATATCCAGTCATGATCGGTTCAATGCTGGTCCCAGTTCTCTCTCACGGTGTCCAGGACAGCAAGAGACCACAAGACATAGGAGCAGAAATTAGACCACCAGGTCTGCTCATTCCATTCAATCATCGCTGATCAGTTTCTCAATCCCATTCTTCCACTTTCAACAAAGTGAAAACGGACGGGATGGAGTGTGGGATGGAGATTTTCCGCTTCTAGGGAATAATAGAGGAAAGAGAGTTCACTATAAATTAGAATTTTTGGGATCGGCTGATGAGTCGAGGAGTGTCAGTTGGAGTTTAATTTAGAGAAGTCTGAGGTTTGCATTTTGGTCAAGCAATCCAGGCAGGACTGATGCAGTTAGGGGAATGTTGCAAAATAAAGAGACCTTGGAGTGCAGGTTCATAGTTCCTTGAAAGTGGAGTCTCAGGTGAATAGAATAGTGAAGAAGACGTTTGGTTTGCTTTCCTTCATTGCTCAGAGCATTCAGTATAGGAGTTGGGAGGTCATGTAATACACCCTCCCCCCTCAAATGTGTGGTATCCAACTGCTTCATTGTTTCTCGTGAATACAGCCCACACCTCCCGCTACTGCCATAACATGAAAGCACTAGCTTTTGGAGTTCTGCTCTTTTATCAGGTGGTTGTGGAGAATAAGATCATGATCACAGAATTTATAGCCAAAGGAGTCCAGTGTCATGGAGATGTGATACATTAAACAATTTAGATTAAATCTTCCATCTTTTAGAATGGGGTTCTGTTCTTTGGTATGTTAATCCCAGAACCTGTTTTCAGTAACTTTCTCAAGAACGTAATTTAAATACAGAGCTTTTCTATCCAAAATGTCAGGCTGATTCGACATTGGGACCCAGACAGAATTCACACCGATTGAAGGTTAGGCTGGGACTTTTTTCACTGGAGCACAGGAGGTTGAAAGGTGAAGGTGTCGGGTGCCTCATTAGCAAGTTTGCAGATGACATTCAGATTGATGGAATATCAGATAGTGAAGGGGACTGTCAGATGATACTGCAGAATATAGATTGGAGAGTTGGGAAGAGAAATGGAGTTTAATCCAGATAAATGCGAGGTGATGCATTTTGGAAGGTGCAATTCGAGAGCAAACTATACATTAAATGGGAAGGTCCTGGGGGAAATTGATGTACAGAGAGATCTGGGTGTTCAGATCTATTGTTCTCTGAAGATGGCAATGTCTGTCAGTAGAGTGGTTAAGGCAGCATACAACATGCTTTCCATCATTGGACGGAGTATTGAGTACAAGAGCTGGCAGGTCATGTTAAAGTTATATAAGATTTTGGTTCGGCCACATTTGGAATACTGCTGTACAATTCCGGTCGCCAGATTTCCCAAAGGATGTGGATGCTTTGGAGAGGGTGCAGAGGAGGTTCACCAGGATGTTGCCTGTTATGGAGAGCGCTAACTATGAGGAGAGGTTGAGTAGATTAGGAGTATTTTCATTGGAAATAAGGAGGTTGAGGAGGGGTGTTGATTGAGGCCTATAAAACCATGAGGCATGTAGACAGGGGTGGATAGGAAGAATTTTTTTTTCCCCCATAGGGGAAGACTTAATTACTAGGAGTCACGAGTTCAAAGTGAGAGGGGAAAGGTTTGAGGGAGATCTACATGGAAAGTTCTTTACGCAGAGGGTGGTGGGTGCCTCATGCAGTGGAGGCAGTAGGGCTGGGATCGATAGCGTCATTTAAGATGTATCTAGACAGATACATGAATCGGCAGGGAGCAAAGGGATACAGATCCTTAGAAAATAGGCGGCAGGTTTAGGTAGAGAATCTCGATCAGCATAGCCTTGGAGGGCTGAAGGGCCTGTTGCTGTGCTGTAGGGTTCTTTGTTCTCTTTATAGAGGTTTCCAAAACCATGAGGGGCATAGATAAGGTGAACGGCATGTGTCATTTCAAGATTAGGCTGCAAATTAAGGTGAGAGGAGAAAGATTTTAATAAGAGATGAGGAGCACCTTTTTTGTAAACAGAGTGGTTTGTGTGTGGAATAAATGTCCAGAGGAAATAGTGGATGCTGGTTGTGTAACAACATTTAAAAGACATTTGGATAAGTACATGAATAGGAAAGGTTCAGGGGGATATGGGCCAAACACAGGTAGGTGGGACTAGTTTAGTTTGTGAATATAGTCAGCATGGACTAGTTGGGCTGAAGGGTCTGTTTCTGTGCTGTATGACCCTTTAACTGTTCTGTACTGGTCTTAAAATCATTTTACTTGCCTTCCCCCAGAAACATCCACTTCTTTCTTGTTCTAAAATCAGACGAACTCAGCCTTGAATATATTCAATGACCCCCTAACTGCAGAGACTTCTGAACTCATTTCCTCTTGCTAATATACCACTTGCCTTGCTGATTGCTTGCTGCACCCGTCTGACAACTGGCAGTGACTGGTGTGGAAGGACGCTGAGGCCACTTTTTACATTCACACATCATTCCTGAGGAAGGGCTCATGCCTGAAACGTTGATTCTCCTGCTTCTCGGATGCTGTCTGATCTGCTGTGCTTTTCCAGTGCCACACTTTTCAACTGTCATCTCCAGCATCTGCAGTCCTCACTTTCTCCACATCCCAATATGTCACCATTTAAACAACGCACCTCCTTTCAGCGGTTATTTGTTCGTAACTGAGGCTATAACTTCACACTGTGGGACTGCATTTGCCATGTGTTTGCCAATTGAGATACAGACCTGGACCAACGTTTCCCGACTCTGTCCCCTCCCTGGATTCACTCACTTTCTTCAGTTGCTGCAAGTCAACAATTAGCTTCTCATTGGTCTATTTGAAGAAGGATTTGCGCCATTTTTGCAGACAGCGAAGAGCATGAATGGCTTTTGTTGAACCAGCATGGAAACAGACCCTTTGGTCCAACCCGTCCATGCCGACCAGATATCCCATCCCAATCTAGTCCCATCTGCCAGCATTTGGCCCATATCCCTCCAAACCCTTCCTATTCATGTACCCATCCAAATGCCTCTTAAATGTTACAATTATACCAGCCTCCACCACTTCCTCTGGCAGCTCATTCCATACACGTACCACTTTCTGTGTGAAAAAGTTTCCCAGTAGGTCTCTTTTATATCTTTCCCCTCTCACCCTAAATCTTTCCTCTTGACTTCTGGACTCCCCCACCCCAGGGAAAAGACTTTGTCTATCTATCCTATCCATGCCCCTTTGGAGACCTCAGCTTCCGACGCTCCAGGGAAAATAGCCCCAACCTGTTTAGCCTCTCCCTATACCTCAAATCCTCCAACCCTGGCAACATCCTTGTGAATCTTTTCTGAACTCTTTCAAGTTTCACAAAATCTTTCCAATAGGAAGGAGACCAGAATTGCACACAATATTGCAACAGTGGCCTAACCAATGTCCTGTACAACCGCCAAATGACCTCCCAACTGTACTCAATACTCTGACCAATAAAGGAAAGCATACCAAACACCACCTTTACAGTTCTATCTATCTGCGACGCCAGTTTCAAGGAGATATGAACCTGCACTCTGAGGTGTCTTCGTTCAGCAACACTCCCTAGGACCTTACCATTAAGTGTATAAGTCCTGCTAAGATTTGCTTTCCCAAAATGCAGCACTTCACATTTATCTGAATTAAACTCCATCTGCCACTTCTCAGCCCATTGGCCAATCTGGTCAAGATCCTGTTGTAATCTGAGGTAACCCTCTTCACTGTCCACTACACCTCCAATTTTGGTATCATCTGCAAACTTACTAACTGTACCTCTTATGCTCGCATCCAAATCATTAATGTAAATGACAAAATGTAGAGGGCCCAGCACCGATCCTTCTGGCACTCCACTGGTCACAGGCCTCCAGTCTGAAAAACAACCCTCTGTCTTCTACCTTTCAGCCAGTTCTGTATCCAAATGGCTAGTTCTCCCTGTATTCCATGAGATCTAATCTTGCTAATCAGTCTCCCATGGGGAACCTTGTCGAACGCCTTACAGAAGTCTATATGGATCACATCTACCGCTCTGCCCTCCTCAATCCTCTTTACTTCCTCAAAAAACTTCAAATTTGAGACATGATTTCCCACACAAAAAGCCATGTTGACTATCCCTAAGCAGTCCTTGCCTTTCCAAACACATGTACCACCTGTCCCTCAGGACTCCCTCCAACAACGTGCCCGCCACCGATGTCAGGCTCACTGGTCTATAGTTCCCTGGCTTGTCCTTACCACCCTTCTTAAACAGTGGCACCACGTTAGCCAACCTCCAGTCTTCTGGCACCTCACCTGACATGCGCAGTATGCTGTATGGAGATGCTGTTCCTGATGGATTTAAAGTGTCCAAATGCCACAATTTCTTCCCCTGTCACTCGACATAACCGCGCACGCTGCTCGCTGTGTTTGATGTTCATCTTCCCTATAACCCTCATGATTTTATAAATCTCAAATGAGGTCACCCCTCAACCTCCTGTGCTCCAGTGAAGAGTGTCTCAGCCTCTCCTTACAACTCAAACCCTCCAGTCCTAATCTTTACTGAACCCTTTCTAATAGAATTCTTCCTATTACAGGGCCACCAGAAGCGTTCTCAGTACTCTACAAGTGGCTTCACCAACATCCTGTACAACTTCAACATTATGTCCCAGCTCCTTTATTCAATGGTGTGAACAATTAAGGTAAGTGTGCTGAATGCCTTCTGAAGCTTCCTTCCAACCAGTGATGCAACTTTCAAAGAAGTATATATCTGAACCCCCCCCACCCCCCCGCCCCCCACCATATCCCTCTGTACAAGCCCTGCCCTTCCTTATTTTGGCAAAATGCAACCCCTCACCTTTTATCTATACACATGTTCTCTCTCAGACATACACACATACACTCCCCCCCCAACACACACACCCTTTCACAGGCTTCTCCTCCATCACACTCACTTTACAAAGCATGTGCGCACATACTCTCTTACACGCACTCTCATGCTGCACACATACATATAACAATGTGATGCATTTGCAGAATTATATTTGCAGATATATTCAATTTTGCACAAAACGCACAATATGCAGGTAGTCAATCCATGTAATATTTTATAAATTCCTAGTTTGGAAATAGAACCAGTCCAATTTAAGATTGGGATACTCTCACACCTTTCATGCATTGTCTGGACTGAGATGTCACCTGTTTTTTAAAGTGATCTTGAGAATATGACTTAATAGTAGTACTGCGATGTACACATTAATGAATTAAAACCTGCAACCCATTCTAAAAGATGAAAGATTTAACAGCAATCTAAGTTTGTCAATATAACATCAGTTGCATGACACTGATCTTTTGCTCTTAACTCTGTGTCTTATGATCCTGCTCCACAGTTACCCGATTAGGAGCAGCACTCCGGAAGCTGGTGCTTCCAAATAAACCTGTTGGACTATAACCTGGTGTTGTGATTTTTAAACCGTGTCCAACCTAGTCCAACAGCAGCACCTCCACCTCGTTTCTAGTGAACACAGCCCATACTTCCCAGTGCTGCCAGTAAACTGCCGATGAAACGATGCACTCCTGAAAAATTTATAGTATCTAACGAAACCAGCTACTCATCCAGCTGCTCCATCTAATACACAACATTGGAAACTTAGTGCAGAAGGCTGCAAGTAATGAGCAGCTTTAAAACAAAAACCGCTTGGAGCTTTCGATGAGAGCCTGAGCCCAGCAGTACGTTCTGGTTACCTTTTATTTTGTGTCCCAACATGGTTACAGCTTCAGATCCCCCCCCCCCCCCCCCCCCCAGCAAAAAGGACAGAGAAAGAGTAGCTGTTTTTTAGACAACTCCACAACAGGGGAAAGGAGCAAAGGGCGGGGCAAGGCCAACAGCAGGCCCCCACACTACGCCTGCATTGCCTTGCACAGTTTACAAAAATCCCTTCCCCTTCAGAGACTCCCCAAAGTGTGGGAGCAGGCCAACTGGCCCAAAGGCTACACACCGATCCTCCGAAAGGTAACCCACCCACACAATTCCCCTAGTGCTCAACATTTACCCTTGACTAATGCACCTAACCTGCACATCCCTGGGCACTATCTGAACCTGGACAAAGTTAAAAATCTCACAACACCAGGCTAAGTCCGACAGTTTATTTGGAAACACGAGCTTCGGAGCACTGCTTCTTCATCAGGTGATTGTGGACAATAAGATCATATGGCACAGAATTTATAGGAAAACATTACAGTGCCCTGCCACTGAACTGGTATATTGAACAAACCTGGATTGTTAAGTCTTTCATATTTTAGAATAGGTTGCAGCAATCATTAATTAGATTACTTACAATGTGGATGCAGACCCTTCGGTCCAACAAGTCCCCGCCCCGCCGAAGCGCAACCCACCCATACCCCTTACATTTACCCTTTACCTAACACTACGGGCAATTTAGCATGGCCAATTCACCTGACCTGCACATCTTTGGACTGTGGGAGGAAACCAGAGCACCCGGAGGAAACCCACGCAGACACGGGGAGAACGTGCAAACTCCACACAGTCAGTCGCCTGAGGCGGGAATTGAACCCAGGTCTCTGGAGCTGTGAGGCAGCAGTGCTAACCACTGTGCCACCGTGCCGCCCACTAAACAAAAACAAACATTGCATAGGGCTTTCTGATAGGAAGGAAACCAGAATTGCATGCAACATTCCAACTGTACAGCTGTTACATGACCTCCCAACCCCTGTACTCAATACTCTGACCAATAAAGGAAAGCATACCAAATGCCATCTGCACTATCCTATTGACCTGCGACTCCACTTTCATAGAGCTGTGAACCTGCACTCCAAGGTCTCTTTGTTCAGCAACACTCCCTTGGACCTTACCATTAAGTGTACAAGTCCTTCTAAGATTTGCTTTCCCAAAATGCAGCACCTCACATTTACCTAAATTAGATTCCACTTGCCACTTCTCAGCCCATTGGCCCATCTGATCAAGATCCCATTGTAATCTGAGGTCACCTCCTTCGTTGTCCACTACACCTCCAATTTTGGTGTCATCAGCAAACTTACTTACTATACCACTTATGCTCACATCCAAAAAGTAGTGGGCCCACTATCTATTTTCAAAATGGAATTTACAATATATTACATGTATTGACTGCCTGCAGATTGTGCAGTCTTTGAGCAAAGTAGAATGTATTTGCAAACATCATGCTACAAAGACAAACTCCCACCATGGATGATCTATCTCATGTGTGCATGAGATAGAGAAAAAGTCCATGTCCGTGCTGTATATCTCTGTCTATTTGATAACAGATGCTTTATTCCTGTTGGTGTAAATGTTGTTGTAATTCATCGCTGGGTACTAATAGATGTAAGGGTGACAGAATTCCTCAAGTAGGGCACTGTAAGATTCCTGGGAGACCCCTATTCCTGGTTTACTTCCTCATGAACAAACATTAAGCACGTGCGCCTATTTATGATTTTTGTTTCATTTTTCTTGTTTGATTCCCTGCTATGACTGCACCTTGTATCAGGATGGTTGACAGGCTGGGAGATTGTGGGTTGGGTTTTGATTGAATATTTTATCGTTCCAGAAGTTATAAAAGGCGGGGTCAAAGCTTTAGCAGAAATCCAGCAGAGCTGAGAACAGACCGACATCTTAGTCTGTGGGAACAGGAGGATCAACACGGGACAGAGAAATCAGGGCCTGAAATCTGAGCTGACACCAGACCATCCTGTGATCCAGTGCTTTGATTAGCAGCATCCTTCTACATTAGTCAATGCCAGTTGTCAGACAGGTGCAGCAAGGCAAGTGGTATATTAGCAAGCTGAACTGAGATTAGAAGTGGGGATGTCTTCCTGCAGTTAGGGGGTCATTGAATATATTCAAGGCTGAGTTCATCTGATTTTTGAACAATAAAGTGTGGATTTCTTTGTACGCAGGAGGTGTTTTTTTTTTATTTTGAATAATTTATGTGTTGAATGCAGGTACAGTATCCACGTTGAAGGTAAGAAAATGGTTTTAAGACCATGACAGAATAGTTACGTTAGACAGCACAGAAACGGACCCTTCAGTCCAACTATTCCATGCTGTCTATGTTCTCCAACTAAACTAGTGCCACTTGCCAGTGTTTGGCCCATATCCCTCCGCACCGTGCGTCTTCATATACTTATCCAAATGTCTTTTAAACGTTGCATCTGAATGTGCATCCACCACTTTCTCTTTGCATTCACTCCACACGTGAACCACTCTGTTTATAAACAAACTTTTCCTGATTCTGTCCACTCCGTGAGTTCATTCCCTTTCCTTTCGGTTGCTGCAAGTCGTAAATTGAAGCCCAGAATGAAAAACATGGAAAAGGAGTTGTGAAGAGAGTACCATACACTCAGATGGTTGACAGAATAAGGAGGTTGCAGTCTGGAGCAAACTCGATCTTCATTCAGAGAGAGCAGCAGCAGATTCCGAAGCTCATGTTCCAACGTCTGCATTCAGACACTGATTGGCAGGAGGACCAGTCACCTTCCGGTCCTCCAGGGCTCCTGACTGGCCTCTTTCACTACCCTGTGTCCCAATGATGCAACTTTCAAAGAACTATGTACCTGATTTGGAGATGCTGCCGTTGGACTGAGGTGTGCGAAGTTAAATTTCACACAATACCAGGTGATACTCTAACAGGCTCATTTGTAAGCACTAGCATTGGGAGCACTGCTCTTTCATCAGGTGGTTGTGTCTTATGATCCTGTTCCACAAACACCCAATGAAGAAGCTCGTGCTTCCAAATAAGCCAGTTGGACGATAACCTGGTGTTGAGTTTTAACTTTATCCACCCCAGTCCAACACCGGCACCGTGGACGGCACGGTGGCACAGTGGTTAGCACTGCTGCCTCACAGCGCCAGAGACCCGGGTTCAATTCCTGCCTCAGGCGGTAAGGGGAATTACCCCTTACCTAGTGTTATGTAAGGGGTAAATGTAGGGATATGGGTGGGTTGCGCTTCGGCGGGTCGGTGTGGACTTGTTGGGCCGAAGGGCCTGTTTCCACACTGTAATGTAATGTAATCTAATTTAAAACCGGCACCTCCACATCATGTCTAGTGAACCAAGCACACACTTCTCAGTGCTGCCAGGAAACTACAATGCTGATGACATTGCACTCCTAAAAATTTTACAATTTCTAACAATACTGGCTACTCATTCACTGCTGCAACCGATACACAACATTGGAAACATAGTACAGGAGACTGTCAGAAATGAGCACAGCAGGTCAGGCAGCATCTGAGGAACATCAACGTTTCTGGCAATTTCCCTGGTCCTTGCACGCTGCCTGACCTGCAGTGCTTTGCCAGTACCACTCTAATCTTGACTCTGATCTTCAGCATCAGCAGTTCTCACTTTCACATGTAAAATGAGCAGTTTTAAAACAAAAACCTGTTGCAGTTTAAAGCTCTCAGTGAGAGTCTGAGCTCAGTGTGAAGTTCAGGTCATCTTTATTGTGACCCAACTTTGTTACAGCTTCAGAATCTCCCAGCAGAAAGGCGTAGAAAAAGTAGCAATTTTTAAAAAATAGCTCAAGGTCAATGTGCAACCCCTCACTTTCTTCATTATTGGTCACCACTGAGTCGTCCCTTTGTAACTGCATCCTTGGTACAGCCTTAACCTGGAGGAAGTATTGCCTCACTCAGTAATTTCAACCTGTATTCCAATCAAGTTGGATGAGCAGCGTAGAGTCCACCAGACTGTTGTGGGCTGGAGTCACGTGTAGGGCAGACCAGGTAAAGGATGCAGCTGGGACGACTGCTCTAATAACTGCTCAAGTCTTCCCTAAAAAAGAACTGAGTGAATCAGATGGGGGTTTTCTTCCACCCCCACCCCACCGACAATGGTTTCACCGTTAGATTCTGAACTCCAGATTTCTGACCAAATTCGAATTCCACCATCTGTCGCGGTGGGAATCGAACTCGGGAGCCACTGGAACTGGGTTGATAGTCCAGTTAATAAAGGCACTCGGCCGTCATTCTTTCAATCCCCCTGCAATGCCACATGATCCCGCTGGTGGCTCCGCAGGTGGGAGAAGCAGTTGAAGGCCTCTCCCCTGCGTGGACTCAGCAGGGCAGAGGCCTGGATAAAGGCCTACCCCCACACTGTGTAGGGGAACGGCCTCTTCCCCCGTGTGGACCCGCTGGTGGATCAGCAAGGAGGAAGCCTGGGTAAAGGCCTTCCCGCACTCGGGGCAGCTGAAGGGCCTCTTCCCCTGTGTGGACCCGTTGGTGCCTCAACAGGTTGGAGGATTCACGGAATGTCTTTCTGCACTCGGGGCAGCTGAAGGGCCTCTTCCCCCGTGTGGACCCACCGATGCCTCAGCAGGGCAGAGGCCTGGGTAAAGGCCTTCCCGCACTCAGGGCAGCTGATTCCCTGCTGTGACTACACTGTGCCTGGATTGTTGACTGGCTGGGAGATTGTGGATTGGGGCTTGATTGACTGAATGTTTGTTTGTCCTAGAAGATGTAGAGTGGGGGCTTCAGAACTTCAACAGACATCCAGCAGAGCTGAGAACAGACAGACATCCACATGCCTTTTAAATGTTGTAATTGTGCCAGCCTCCCTCACTTCCTCTGGCAGTTCATTCCATACATGCACCACCCTCTGAAGTGGTTGCCCCTGCAATCTCTTAAATCATTCCACTCTCACCTCAAACATATGCCTTCTAGTTTTGGACTGCCCTACCCTGGGGAAAAGACCTTAGGGTTTCCCCTCTATCCCTTACAAAGGTCTATAATTTTACCCCTCAGCCTCTGATGCTCCATGGAAAATGCCCCAGGCCTATTCTTTTCTGACCCCTTTCCAAGTTTCATAACATCTTTCCTACAGCAGGGAGACCAGAACTAAATGCAGTATTCCAAAAGTGGCTTAACCAACATCCTGGACAGCCACAACATGACCTCCCAAATCTACTCAATGCTCTGACCAACAAAGGCTATCCTGTCTACCTGAGAACTATGGAACTTGCACTCCAAGGACTCTTTGTTCTGCAACACTCCTCTTAACTGTGTCAGTCCTGCCTGGATTGCTTGACCAAAATGCAACAACTCACATTTCTCAAAATTAAATTCCATCTACCACTCTTTGGCCCCTCCGATCAATTCTAATTTATAGCGAACTCACTTTTCTCTCTCATTCCCTAGAAGCTGAAAATCTCCATCCCACACACACTCCCTCCATTCTCACTTTGCTGACTCTAATCCCTGCTGTACCTCATCCTGAAGGGTCTGGTTCATGCTGATTAACAGGCCCACACTCGGGGGGAGGGAGGGGGGGGGTCTAATTGAAACATACATAATCTTCAAAGCCCGGACAGAGTGGACATTGCAAAGATGTTTCCATTGGTAGGACAGACTTGGGCCAGAGGGCACAGCCTGAGAGTAAAGGGAAGACCTTTTAGAACGGAGAAACTTCTTCAGCCAGAGAGCGGTGAATCTGTGGAATCTATTTCCACAGAAGGCTGTGCAGGCCAGGTCACTGAGGATATTTAAAACTGAGACAGATAGGTTCTTGAGTATCAGGGGGATCAAAGGTTACGGGGAGAAAGTGGGAGAATGGGGCAGGTGGGACTAGTTTAGTTTGTGAACACAGTCAGCATGGTCTAGTTGGATTGAAGGGTCTGTTTGTGCTCTCTGGCTCTGTAACTGTTCTAAACTGGTCTTGAAACCATTTTCATGCCTTCCTCTTGTTCAAAAATCCAATTAAGATCATGGCTAATCTATTCACCATCTGAGATCCTCCTCCCTGCATTGTCCCAACTACCCTTAATTCCCCTATCATTGCAAAAACCCATCCAATTGTGTCTTGAATATACTTAATGAAGCTGCCTCTACTGCTTCCTTGGGCAGAGAATTCCACAGATACACTACACTCCAGGAAAAGCAGTTCCTCCTCATCTCTGTCCTAAATTTACTCCTCCTAATCTTGAGCCTGGTTTCATTCACCAGCATAAATGACTCAATAAGTAGAGTTTCATCCTCACAGGGCAATGAATTCCCACTTTGCACCAAAACCTCGGATTTACTCACTCACTCAGTTGCTGTCTCACAAATGCAAGATTTCATTGTACCTTCTACTCCCATTAAGGGCAAAACATCTTTGAAAACTCCTCAGAAACACTTCTGCTCTCACCGAAGATGATTGGAGTCATACAGCACAGAAACAGACCCTTTGTCCATCCACATTAAGGGCAAAGCATCTTTGAAAGCTGCTCTGAAACTCCAGCCTTCACAATCACACTTCTGCTCTCACTGAAGATGATTAGAGTTATATAGAACTGAATCAGACCCTTTGTCCATCCACACATCATTCCTGATGAAGTGCTCGGGACCGAAATGTCGACTCTCCTGGTCCTCAGATGCTGCCTGACCTACCACCATTTTCAACGCCACACTTTGACTCTAATCTCCAACATCTGCAGTTCTCACTTTCTCCACATCCCAAAGTATCACCATTTAAACAATACATCTCCTTTCTGCTTTTTTTCCATAGCAAAGACTATAACTTCACATTGAGATACTGCATTTGCCACGTGTTTGTAAATTGTGGTCTTCTCAACTTCGGGGAGACTGAGCATAAACTTGGGGAACGGATTGGCGAGCATCACAGCTGGGTCCGCAGAGGCTGACCAGACCTCCCAGTCACCATCGATTTTAATTCCCCTTCCCACTCTCTTTCTGACAAGAACATCATAGGCTTCCTCTATTGCCATAACGAACCAAACCGCAAATTAGGGAACAACATCCCATCTTCCGCCCAGGCAGACTACAGCCTGCAGGACCCAACATCGAGTACTCCAATTTCAAATAACCTCCCTTTCCATCACCCGACTCCCTTCTCAGCCCCGTGCCCCTCACTACCACTCCTTCCTGCCACCAACCTGATTTCTTCCACCCAATGATTAATCTGACTGTATCCTCTCCCTGTCTTCACCTATCCCCACTTTAGCCCCCGAACCCGGCACCCATCCCCAGTCCTGAGGAAAGGTTACACCCGAAATATCGACTTCTACACCTCGTGATGCTGCCTGATTTGCTGTGTCCTTCCAGCCTCCTGTCTGTCTATTTTGCCAATTGAGACACAGACCTCGATCACTTTTCCATAGTCTGTCCCCTCCCTGGCTTCAATCCCTTTCCTTTCAGTTGCTGTAAGTCAACAATTGAACTCCGGAAAGAAATAGAAATGGCAAAGGGGGCGAGAAAAGAGAGTGCCGTACTCACAGATCTTAGACAGAGGAAAGAATTTGCAGTCTGGGTGAAGCTCAATGTTGATTCAGAAAGAGAGGAGCAGGAGTAGCAGCTTCAGAAACTCATGGTCCAACTTCCGCACTCAGACAATGGGGTTGCTCTGATTGGCAGGAGGACCAGTTTTGTTTTGGTCCTCCATGGTTCCCTATTGGACCATCAAAGGAAGGTCGCGCGCCATTTTTTGCGGAGAGTGATGAGCATGCCCAGTGTTTAGCTGACACCGGTGGGCATGTGCACTGCGTTACTGACACCGGGAAACATGCGCAGTATGCTCACTAAGGATGCTGGTGTTCCTATCAGATTTTGTGTCCAAATGCCAATAGGACAAAAAAGGGGTCGAGCTACAATTTATTTTTCCCTGTGATTCGACATTGTATTGTTTTTGCATTCTGTCTGGCTGCTCAACTTTTGTATGTCTTTTCCCCACGTTGCGCGAGTCCAGAACTGGAGGGCATGGGTTTAGGGTGAGAGGGGAAAGGTTTCGGAGGGGTAACCTTTTTGCACAGACGGTGGTGCGTGTCAGCCAGAGGAATTGGTGGAGGCTAGTACAATGATAATATTTAAAATGCATCTGCATGGGGATATGAATAGGACAGATTCAGAGGGATAAGGGGCCAAATGCTGGCAAATGGGTCACTAGATTAATTTAGGATATCTGGTCGGCATAGACCGAAGGGTTTGTTTCTGTGCTCTGTGACGCTATTTCTGGATAGTTGGAACCAACTTCACAAGACTAGAACTAGGCCATTCACCCCTTACATTCAAGATCAGAATGGTATTGGAAATCACAGCAGGTCAGGCAGCATCCAAGGAGCAGGAAAATCGACGTTTCAGGCAAAAGCCTCGAATGCTGCCTGACCGGCTGTGCTTTTCTGGCACCACTCTAATCTTGACTCTAATCTCCTGCATCTGCAGTGCTCACTTTCGCCCATTCACCCCTTCCAGCCTGTCCTGAGCGGTGGTCTGACTGCGTTTATTTCAGTGAAAGAATTAGATAGATTTCAGCAGCTCTTTTAAAAAACTTGAATACGCTTTCTGGCTTTAATGATGTTTCTGAAGATATCATTTTAGGTTTAGGGTGTAGGTTTGATATCCACACGTTTCATCACCTGGCTCGGTAACATCATCAGTGGCGACCTCCAAGTGAAGTGAAGCTGTTGTCTCCTGCTTTCTATTTATATCTTTCTCCTGGATGGGGTTCCTGGGGTTTGTGGTGATGTCTTTTCCTGTTCGTTTTCTGAGAGGTTGATAGATGGTATCTCGGTCTATGTGTTTGTTTATGGCGTTGAGGTTGGAGTGCCAGGCCTCTAGGAATTCTCTGGCAAGTCTTTGCTTAGCCTGCCCCGGGATAGATGTGTTGTCCCAGTTGAAATGGTGTTTTTTTTTCATCTGTGTGTGGGGCTACAAGGCCTGGCACTCCAACCACAACGCCATAAACAAACACATAGATCTTGATGCCATCTATCAACCCCACAGGAAATGACATCATCACAAACCCCAGGAACCCCATCCAGGAGAAAGATATAAATAGAAAGCAGGAGACAACAGCTTCGCTTCACTTGGAGGTCGCCACTGATGATGTTACCTAGCCAGGTAATTAAACACCTGGATATCAAACCTACAGCTCAGCGAGCAAACCTACACCCTAAACCTCAACCTGAGCTACAAACCTTGCAAAAATCATTTTAGGTATTCTCAATTTTGAAGATCAGCCATTTCTCACCCCCCCCCCCCCCCCAACTCCCAGGTAGAGTCATTACTATCCATTATCTCTCTCTCTCTGTCCTTTGAAGGGCTTGATACAGCGGTCAAAGATGGTTCGAGGCTTGATAAAGGACGGGTGTGGTGGGGGCTGGCGAGAAAAGAGACCGAAAGGATGGGGGACAGAGAGAGAGCAAATGGCGGTCAGAGTGTGGGGGTAGAGAGAGAGAGATTGAGCGGGGAAGAGAGAGTGGGCGTTGCGGAGAAGTGGGAGATGGCACAGGACAGGGTGATACTAGGCACATAGATACACAAGAAGAAAGTGCTGGAGATCAGAGCTGAAGAAGGGTTATGCCCGAAACGTCGATTCTCCTGTTCCTTGGATGCTGCCTGACCTGCTGCGCTTTTCTAGCAACAGATGTTCAACATATATACACAAGATGGCCACTGAGCCATCAGTTGGTCATCTTGACACACAAGATAGGCTCTGGATCACAATATGGAGAGAAACAGCAGAGCAGATACAGACACTGCCTGGGTCACCAGAATACCAGCACAATGGACTCACAACCCAGGTAATTAGTTTAAGGTGGGTGGGGGAGAGAATACACATGAGTAATGAACATTGCCCGCTGAAATGTCTGGGTCCAGACAACACCTCCTATAGAAGTGCTTACAGCTTGATACAGACTCAATACCAAATGCTAATAGCCAGGGCTGCAGGAATCCTCCTTCTCAGGAAGAGCAATTAGCGCCCATTACTACAAAAATGGATTTCCATGCAGACATTGAAATGGACAATGTCTGCACTGAAACTGACAACGCCTGTTGGAAATTAACAAAGGTTGTGTTGGAACTGACAATGATTGTATCAACTATCAACGATTCTGCAAGGATTACCATAAACAAATCATGTTACAAAGACAATAATCTCATCCCTGACCGATTGTATCACAAAATGTATAAAAGTTTCTTGACGTGTTCTCCAGGTCGAGAGACGTCTCGCAGCTGACACTGTGCTGTTGGTGTCTTTCTCTCCCCGGAGCCCTGTCATGATGAACTCTGTCATTGAACCCCAATTCTGACTCTAAGCCTGGTGTTTTTCCCCACAACAGGGGAGAGAGAATGATGCGGGGGGTGGCAGATAGTGGGGGGAGCGAGAGAGAATGGATGATGGGGGCTGGTAGAATGGACATGGGACAGAGGGTGGGGTGAGAGAGAATAGATGGGGGCAGAGGGTGGGATGGAGAGAGAATAGATGGCGGGGCAGAGGGTTGATAGAAGGACTAGTCAGGAGGCAGAGGGTGGGGAAACAAACGACAGGGGTGCAGAGGGTTGCGTGAGAAAGAATGGACAGGGTGTTCGGATTATAGAGGGAGAATGGACAAGAAGTTGGGGGTGAAGAGAGAAATGACATGGGACGCTGTAGATGGCGAGGGAATGGACAGTGGGTGGAATGAACAGGGGGAGCTGTGGGTGTCAGGGGGAATGGACAAGGGGGAGCTGCGTGGTTAGCACTGCTGTCCCACAGCATCAGGCTGCCAGTTTTGATTCCAGCCTCGGGCGATTGTCTATGTGGAGTTTGCACATTCTCCCTGTGTCTGCATGGGTTTCCTCTGGGTGCTGCAGTTTCCTCTCACAGTCCAAAGATGTGCAGGTCAGGTGAATTGGCCATGCGAAATTGCCCATAGTGTTAGGTGCATTAGTCAGGGGTAAATGGGTCTGGGTGGGTTACTTTTCAGAGGGTCGGTGTGGACTGGGTGGGCTGAAAAGCCTGTTTCCACACTATAGGGAATCTAATCATCTAATCAAAAAGAGGGGTGTCTCATATGTATTCCTTCAATTAGTTTTGAAATATTGTTTGTGTGTCATAATTGTTAAGGTATACCTGGCATATAGAGAGATGGCTATGGTTGTTGGAAGTCAATCATCTCAGTTCCAGGACATCTCTGCAGGAATTCATAGGGTAGTGTCTTAGGCTCAACCATCTTCATCAGTGACCTTCAACTATCATAAGGTCAGGGGTGGTGATATTCGCCAATAATTGCACAATGTTCAGCACGATTCACAACTGCTCACAAACTGAAGCAGTTCAGCTTGAAATGCAACAAGATCTTAACAATATCCAATGGGCTGATGAATGGCAAGTAACATATATGCCATTCCAATGCCAAACAATGACTCATCCCCAAAAGAGATAATCTGACCACTGCCCCGTGATATTCAACAGTGTTACTGTCACTAAACACCCCACTATCAACGTTCTTGGGGCATCCAAAAAGCTTGATACCATCTAGGACAAAGTCGCCTGCTTGATTGGCACCATCTCCACATCCATCCACTCCCTCTGTCCCACTGTTCAGAAGCAGTAGTGTGTACGATCTACAAGATGCAAAACAGAAATTCACCTAAGATACTTAGAAAATACCTTCCAAACCAAGAACCACTTCCATATAGAAGGATCAGGGCAACAGATGCTTGGGAACACAACCTCTTGACTTGGAAACACATTGCTGTTCCTTCAGTGTTGCTGGGTCCAAATCCTGTAATTCTCTCCCTCAGGACATTGTGGGTCACCGTACAGCGTGTGGACCACAGCAGTTGAAGAAGGCACCTTCTCAAGGGGAACTAAATGCTGGCCAGCCAGCGGTGCCCATGTAACATGAATAACTTTTAATAAATGATTGAAACGGAGGGTTGGAACCTTCAAACTAAACAAAAATTGACGTTCAGGTGGAACAGACGTTGGGCTTTGATTCGGTCCTTATTTGAGGACAGATAAAGAGCGATATACTGACACTGAACTGGAAATAGAGTTTAGAGTTGAACACCTGTAGTGTTTCACTCAGTGTATCAATCGAAAATCGATTAAAGATTAGCTCTTGACGTGTCCGTCTCCAACACATAAAAAAGGACAGTTAAGGAGACATACGGGACTCTTGCTTTCATCTCTTTAATGGCTGATGTAGGACCCACAATCCCATGCGATCGACATACTGCTCTATCGGCCGTGAGGAGTGTTCATGGTGCGCATGTGTGAGATCGAAATGGGGCCCCGCCCCTAGTCGTTCTGATGGACGGGGAGACCAATCTTTGGGAAACCCTATAGGACCGGAAGGGGCCTGATCCTCCTGCCAATCAGAACCCCCGCCACTGTCTGAATGCGGAAGTTCGACCATGTGCTTCTGAAGTTGCTGTTGCTCCTCTCTCTCTGAATGAAGATTGAGCTTCAGCCCAGACTGTAACTTCCTTCCTCTGTTTAACATCTGGGAGTACCCCACTCTCTTTTCTCGCCCTCTTTCCCATTTCTTTTCTCATCCTTTGGTTCAGCTGTTGGTTTGTAGGAGCTGAGGGAAAAAGAAAGTCAATCGAGGTGAAGGGACAGACTCTGGAAAAGGTTGGTCTAGATCTGTGCCTGTTAATGTTTGACAGGCTTTGTTTCCTGAGCTTGACACATTCACTTGTCTGCAAAAAAGGATGGCCTTTTAATCCATGTTGGGGATGGAAGTGGATTATGCTGTGGGTGACTTGCTGGTAGTAGTCCAATAAGCATTGGATAAGTAATCATGACACACAAGCCTTGAGTTATTGACTGTTTATTCGGAGCTCACGGGGAGAGCCAAGTCGACCTAATAGTCACAAGTCACTCCGACGAGAAACAGAGTTGTGTGATTCTATAGGTTACAATCATTTAACAATTAGCAAACTGTTAATTGCAGGAAATTGAGCAAACTGAGGCACTTTACCCAGTCACGTAGTGTCTGGACAGTGTTGGATGTGTACAGTAGGTCCTTGCAAAGAGAAAGATATTGCCATGCAAGGAAAGAATTTGTTTATCAGGTAGCAGTACAGCTGTAAGGCAGACTGTCTCTGTTGAGTCTGAGAATTAAGGGTAGCTGGGACAATGCAGGGAGGAGGAGCTGAGACAATGGATGGCAGAGCAGGCTAGATTGGTCAAATGGCCTACTCCTGCTTCTATTGCTCTGAAACTATAACCCCGCATTTCCCATTGGCTAACCCACCTAACCTGCACATCCCTGGACACTGGCCAATTTAGCATGGCCAATCCAAATCGAGGCCGGTGAGTAATGTAGTGATTTGGAAAATGAACATCAGAGAACAATAGAAAGGGACAAGGAGAGTAAATATACCAGCAATCAAACCTGGATTATAAAGATCACAAAAACTGAAACGATACATGGTGAGTCTGGATGTGTGCTGCATTGTAACAAAAGTGAATGAATTAACTGCACACACTGAAGTGAATAATTATGGTCTGAGAGTCATCACAGAGACATGGCTTCAGGATGGCAAGGATTGGATCCTGAATATTGACGGGGGAGTCAGATAGGAAGCGAGGTAAAGGCAGAGGGTTGGCACTGCTAATCAAAGCACTGAGCACACGGTAGTCTGGTGTCAGCTCGGGTTTCAGGGCCTGATTTCCCTGTCCTCTGATTTCCCTGTTCCCACAGAGTAAGATGTCGGTCTGTTCTCAGCTTTGCTGGACTTCTGCAGAAGCTTTCACGCCTCTTTTACAGCTTCCAGAACAAGAAAACATTCAGTCAATCGAAAGTCAAACCACAATCTACCAGAAATAGGGCTCTCCCAGGATTCTGATAGTGCCCTACTTGAGGAATTCTCTCTCCCTTCAATGTAACTATTAGTATTGTTGGGGCAAAGTAACTCGTGTGTCAAATCGTTTAAAGCAAAGTAGTCAGGAGAGGAGACCTTGAGCAATTAACTAGCTTTATTCATTGCCATTGGGGAATACCTCTTAGTTTAAAACAAAGTCTGACGTATTCTAATGTAGTACAGAATGTTACAAGTTTTATGGTAAATCACAAGTCCCACTCTCCATTAATTATGCAACTGAGGGGCAGTCGTAAGGTTCACATACATTGTTGAGACCTACATTTCTTAATGTCTACAAAACTGAATGTTATCTGAAACTGCAGGTTCAGCTAGGTTCTAATTACCGATAAGGGACAGAGAGAACGAATCCATCATTCTATGAAGCAGCACAGTCTAATTGCCTGAGGAGCAGAGACAGCCTGCAGCTGCAAGGTCAGTCTATCAAAACAGAATTCCTTAGCCAGGGCTCAGACAGCATTATGTTAACAGGCTACATTTTCCTGCAAACATTGCTTTGTGACAAAATGGCTTCCATGCAGTTTTGTCAATTTTGATCAAATTCTCCCACAATCTCTCCTTTTTATTAAAAAGAAGAGATTGTGGATGTCAGCAAAAGGAGGAATTATACCCAGAGCCAGGGGTATTGTCAGGGGTTGGTGTTTGGAGATCAGACTGATAGTCCTCGGGTTCAGTAAGGACAGGAACAGAAGGCTCCAGGGATTGGGAATCATCATCAGGGGTTTCATCAGGAATGGCAAATCTCGGCATCTGGGAGATCGCTGGAGAGGAGGGCCACAACAGTGAACTGAGCAGAGCACAGGATTGTCTGCGGGGTGACTTTGGTATCCAGTTCCAAAGGCAGGGGAAAAGAAAGCTGCAAGTTGCTCAAACTCTATAAGGGCTCGCTTGATACGAGTTCAGGACGGATGGGGATATGGGCACATACCTAGCAGCTAGAGTGGTTGACCTACTGTGCATAAAAAAAAAAGTAATCAACTGTAATTCATGTTACTAGAGGTTATCAGGCCCAATCAAACATAGTTAGTGAAAGAAAGATAAGGAATAGTGCAGTGAAAGGCAGAATGATCAGGCCGAGCCATTGACGGATGAAGGCTGAAGATGTGTCTCTGACGGGGTCTTCTGGTGTTCCTCCAGGAGGTGGCGCTCGTTTGCATTGTGTTGTGTGTGTCCATGCGGCCTCCCCTTGACCCTGACTGCTGACCGGGTAACCCAGCAGGACTAGGAACGGGCCTTTCCATCTCAGCTCCAATATGTCCCGGTCCTAATGCTGAGGCTTGGCGTACCCATGAATGTAAACTCTGAAGAGTTTTGGTTAACTGATGCAAATATTTCCCACTTGTCCAACACTAGAGTGTCAGCTGTTTCAGTCATTGGGATGGTTTTGATTCATCTACTAAATACATCTACTCTTATTCGACAATATTCATAACAATGTACGCGAGGTGATTCTATAAAAGCAAGTTGTAGACAGGGAAAAAGGCCGACCAGGCAAGGAGGTGGTTAACAAACACACTCTCTCTGCCTGCCTGCCTGCGGCTCTCGCTCTCTCTTTTTTTTTCTCTCTTTTTTTTCTCTCTCTCTCTATTTGCCTGCCTGCGCCTCTCTCTCTGCCTGCCTGCCTGCGCCTCTCTCTCTGCCTGCGCCTCTCTCTCTCTCTGCCTGCACCTCTCTCTCTCTCTGCCTGCCTGCACCTCTCTCCCGCTAACTGCGCCCCCCGTCTCTCTCTGCCTGCCTGCGCCCCTGTCTCTCTCTCTCTCTGCCTGCCTATGCCCCCCTCTGCCTGCACCTCTCTCACTCTCTGCCTGCCTGCGTCTCTCTCACTCTCTGCCTGCGTCTCTCTCACTCTCTGCCTGCCTGCATCTCTCTCACTCTCTGTCTGCCTGCACCTCTCTTACTCTCTCTGCCTGCGCCCCTCTCTCTCTCTCTCTCTGCCTGCCTGCGCCCCTCTCTCTTTCTCTCTCTGCCTGCCTGCGCCCCCCTCTCTCTTTCTCTCTCTCTGCCTGCCTGCGTCCCTCTCTCTCTGCCCGCTTATTCCCCCTCTGCCTGCACACCTCTCTCTCTCTGTCTGCCTGCGCGCCTCTCTCTCTCTAACACTCGTCAACTTTCTACATGTCTCAGTTAATAGTTGCCCAATGTGTCCTGTATGCCAAATTCATTCAAGTCTGGATGTCCTGAAGCGAGCAATTATACTTCAGATTTCTACTCGCCAATTAAAACTAATGTTGGACACTCAAACAGATCGGGGGCATCTTGAAGAATGCCACGGACCTCAGTGTGGGTCCAGGGCTTATCAAATAGGGTTTCACCTCTCGTAACCCTGGGGTAAGCAAATTCATTATTACTAACTTTGTAAAGCACAGGTGCTGTCAGCAACTTTACGTCAGGACACTAGGACCCTGTTGAGTTCTCTCACTCGTATCTTGTGGCTGAGTAGGGAGAATTGTATCAACATTTCTAACAGCATTTTTGTCCCTGGCCAGCTTTCCCCTTTATTTTGGACACAACTAAAGCAGCAACCACCCTCTATATTTCATCTCTCAAAGGATATCGGCGGTGACCTGGCAGGACCCGGGTATCTCCTGCCTGACTCGCCAACTGTGGGGATGGAAATAAAGCCCCATGTCAGGAAAGAATTTGTTTATCAGGAAGCAGAACAGCTGCAAGGCCAACCGTTTCCGCTGAGCCTGGGAAACACAAGTTTTAGCAAGCAGGCTCTAAGCTGAGATTCAAAATGGTTTCCAGGCTTTAATATGTGACCAAATGGCTGACCCAAATCTAACAATTCTCCCACATCATCGCAGGGAATAAAACAAGAAAAATGAAACATAATTAGAAATAAAAAGGGGATCGTGCTTAATGTTTGTTCATTACGAAGTAAACAAGAAATAGCAGTCTCCCAGGACTCGAATGGTGCCCTACTTGAGGAATTCTGTCCAACAAGTTTAATTGGAAACAGTAGCTTTCGGAGTGCAGCTCCTTCATCAGGGGATTGTGGAATATAAAATTGTAAGACACAGAATTTATAGCAACAGTTTATAGTGTGATGTAACTGAAACTATACATTGAAAAAGACCTGGATTGTTTGTTAAGTCTCTCATCTGTTCGAATGACCATGATAGTTTCAGTTCTTTCAAATGTAAATCACAAAACCTTTTAAAATAGTTAAATCCTCAAGTGAACTTTACCAATTGGTGTCGTGTCAGCCCAGATAATGTATTGAAGGTGTGAGTTCCCCTGTGTGAGACTGTCTGTGCCACAATGGTTAAATTGACTTACAGAATCTTACATGGATTCATGCAGTTTTTGAGCAAAGTAAGACGTAATTCTGCAAGTACAAATTCACCCAACAAACTTGTGCGTGTGTGTGTGTGTGTGTGTGTGTGTGTGTGTGTGTGTGGGAGGGGGGATGTATATTTGCAGATACATTCGATCCACTTTTTTAAGGAAAAATCTGCAGGCAGTCAATGCATGTAATAGTTGGTAAATTCGACTTTGGAAACAGAACCAGTCTGACTCAAGATTGGGATACAGGCAGACTCTGACCTCACACCTTTAATGCATTGTCTGAGCTGAGATGTGAGCTTTTGCTATAAAACCTTGTTATCTCGAGAAGGTGACAACAAGAAATTCTGGGATTTACATTGTAATGAGACCTGCAACCTATTTGAAAAGGTGGAAGACTTAACAATCCAGGTTTGATCAATATACCATTTCAGTGGCAGGACACTGGAATGTTTTGCTCTAAATTGTGTCTTAGGATCTTATCCTCCACAACCACCTGATGAAGAGGCAGCACTTCAAAAGTTACTGCTTCCAAAGAAGCCTGTTGGACTACAGCCTGGAGTTATGTGATTCTAGAATCTGGGTTCCATCATCTGCAGTCCTTGTTTTTACCTAGTTGCATTTAACCCTACTGTGAATCCTCTTGCAAGGATGCCTGCCTTGAAGAAGTTTTCCTCCTCTCTCTACAAGAATCTCAAGGAATCCCTCTCCCACTGCAACTCCCAGGTCATTTCCTCTGCCCTGCAGCTCTTCAACCATGTCCTGAAACAGACTCGCTACCACAGCCACATTTGCTTCCTCAGTGCCTGCCTCCGTAAGCAACTCATCCTACACGGATTCCGGACCACCTTTAAACCAGCAGAGTTCAGATCCGAACAGGCCACTCCACCCTCCTGTCTGACCTATCACCTTCATTCCCACCCCCATTCACCCATTGTACTCTTTGCTACCTTCCCCCACCCTCCTCCCTGACCTCCCCTCCAAACCCACCCCCATTCACCTATTGTACTCTATGCTACTTTCTCCTCACCCTCACCCTCACCCTCACCCTCCTCTCATTTATCTCTCCACCCTGCAGGCTCTATTCCTGATGAAGGGCTTTTGCCCGAAACGTTGATTTTCCTGCTCCTCGGATGCTGCCTGAACTGCTGTGCTTTTCCAGCACCACTCTAATCTAAAGTGGATTGGCCATGTTAAATTACCCATAGTGCCCAGGGATGTGCAGGTTGTGGTGGATTGGCTATGCTAAATTACCCATAGTGCTGTGAGAAACGAACCCCACTTAATCAATAATTTTCAGTCCGAGTCAAAGAGTTCTGAAGCAGCACATTTATTCGAACATCTTGCAAGATGGGTGGCTGTATGAAGAGAGACACACCCAACAGTAAAATAAAGAGTTTTTTTATACTTTTCTGAGGGGTCTCTCGACATCCCTACACTGAGCAATAAACCTATCATAAGTGTCTATTTCATTCTATCCCTTTATTTTGTTATTACTTGCGCCCGTTATTCCTTTATTTGGTAATTCCTGCACCCAAGCCTGAGCCTATCATACTTATTAATTACCTCGCTTGTTTTTCTTTAAATCTGCCTTATTTGGCTGTCCTTGTTCGTTACAGCCTTCCAGTTATTTTGTCCAGTTCCTCTTATCTTATCTAACCGTCTGACTTCTGAGATCATCCTTTACTATCTTGATAGTCCAAAACGCGGACCTACAAACTATGAACTTATTGCGAAATGCCCCTGCTGCCCTTTTTTTGTGGTCAGCAACAAGTAATTTCTTAGCTTAAAACTATTTCTTAAAAGACCCTTTATATTCTTTAAAATCAACATACAACTGACAACCTGAAATTTATCTCTCTCAATCCCCTCCCCCTCTCACTCTCACTCTCACTCTAATTTATCTCACCACCCTACTGGCAATCTGCCTCTATTCCTGATGAAGGACTTTTGTGCGAAACGTCGATTTTCCTGCTCCTCGGATGCTGCCTGAACTGCTGTGCTTTTCCAGTACCACTTTAATCTAAAAGTGGATTGGCTATGTTATATTACCCATAGTGCCCAGGGATGTGCAGGTTAGGATGGATTGGCCATGCTAAATTACCCATAGTGCCCAGGGATGTGCAGGGTAGGGTGGATTGGTCATGCTAAATTACCCATAGTGCCCAGGGATGTGCAGGTTAGGGTGGTTTGGCCATGCTAAATTACCCGTAGTGCCCAGGGGTGTGCAGGTTAGGGTGGATTGGCCATGCTAAATTACCCATAGTGCCCAGGGATATGCAGGTTAGAGTGGATTGGCCATGCTAAATTACCCATAGTGCCGAGGGATGTGCAGGTTAGAGTGGATTGGCCATGCTAAATTACCCATAGTGCCCAGGGATGTGCATGTTAGGGTGGATTGGTTATGCTAAATTACCCATAGTGCCCAGGGATGTGCAAGTTAGGGTGGATTGGCCATGCTAAATTACCCATAGTGCCCAGGGATGTGCAGGTTAGAGTGGATTGGCCATGCTAAATTACCCATAGTACCCAGGGATGTGCAGGTTAGGGTGGATTGGCCATGCTAAATTATCCATAGTGCCCAGGGATGTGCATGTTAGGGTGGATTGGTCATGCTAAATTATCCATAGTGCCCAGGGATGTGCAGGTTAGGGTGGATTGGCCGTGCTAAATTACCCATAGTGCTCTGGGATATGCAGGTTAGGGTGGATTGGCCACGCCAAATTCTGCAGGTAAGGTGCATGATTCAGGGTTAAATGTAGCGGATTCGGTGTGGGTGGGTGACCCTTGGGAGGTTCGGTGAGGCCGAGTGGCCTGCTTCCACACTGTGGGGATTCTCTGAAGGAAGGGGTTTTTTTGGAAAGTGTTTTCTCGTTCTCGTCTGCTGCAGGCGTAGCGCATGCGCAGTGCGTCGTCCCGATGTGGGTCATGCCCGGCCCCCTAACCGTCACTTTTCCTCGACCCGCCCCTAGTTCCTTTGTGACGTCACAACGCGGAAGTGGCCCTGTCAGTTTCAAAGTGAATGTCCCGCCCTCTGGGCAACTCTTCATCCTGGGAGGGAGACAGAGATGGGAGGAGGGGAATTTGGTCACTTGTAGCAACTGGAGTGAATGCAGGGAGGGAGCAGCCTCCGCAAACTCAGGTATGTGTCTTAGTTACTCGGGTGAGGAGGGACGGAAGGATAGAGATTGGGAAGGGCTGGATATCTTTTCTGTTTTGATGTTTAAAATGCATCCGATTCCCACCAGTAACTGCAACAGGTGCAAGTACAGCACATGCAATATTCCTCATTGCAGCTTTAAGCCGGTTTTGCATCCTCTGTTCTTCCTCCACTTTGGCTCCAGCACATTCAGCTTCTTTCCCTCAGTCACATTCTTCTTCCCCCCCCCCCCCCCCCCCCCCCCCATGTTCCAAGCTGACCCTCAAAAGATCGGTTTGTGCCTCCATTCTTTCCCGGTGGCGCCCATTACTCTTGTCTATTTCTTGCCTTATCCGGCCTTGTGCGTGAACAAAGTGTTTGGCGTATATCCTCTTTCACTGCCAGCTGCTTCCTTGTTTGCGAAAGCAACGTTTCCTCCCATTTTTCGCCGACACTGAGCCTTCTGACCTCCTTGATTGTGTTTTTTTTTGTTTTTGCAGAAGCAGGAAACAGGTGCTTATAACCGTTTGTACGAGCATATCTAGCTTAACCCTACACCCCCTCCCCTCAAAGCACCTTATCTGTTTGTCTGTAACATCCACCATTGTTTGCAGGCACATTTCATGTATGCACACTTTAGCTAATACAAAAGCAATTATGTATTTCCTTCACATAGTTTTCATTCTTGTTAACTTCACTCTTGGCTGAAACAATTATACACTGGCGTTAGTTCATTTATCTTGCAGAAGCAATTATGGTTGCAGAAGTAACACTGCTTTACCTATATCCCACAGGGGAGACCCTACAACCTTGTATAAAATAATGTGGGGCATGGCGAGGGTAAATAGACAAGATCTTTGATCTGGGATTGCTCATAGGTTTAGGGTGAGATTTAAAAGAAACCTAAGGGGCAACTCCTATATACAAAGGGTGGTGTGTGTAAAGAATGAGCTGCCAGAGGAAGTGGTGGCTGCTGGTACAATTACAACCTTTAAAAGGTATCTGGATGGGTATATGTTGGGAAGCATTTAGAGGGATATGGGCCAAGTGCTGGCAAATGGGACTGGATTGATTTAGGATATCTGGTCAGCATGGACTGAAGGGATTGTTTCTGTGCTGTACATCTGTGATTCTGGCTTGCCACAAATGTTTGTCACGCCTGTATGTTCAGTTTCTCCCTGGTGTTGGTGTTAACGCCTTGGTGTCTTATTTTGCTCCCCACATCCTGGAGACATTAACCGTTTCCTATCTGGTTGTTCTGATCTGGACTGCTGTCCGGATCTTCAGATTTCTGGGATTGGTCAATAAACACACCTGGAAATGACTCTTTGTCAATCACACAAGCAATAGTTTATTCTTTGATTCGTCTGGGTCTGTAGATTCTGATCAGCCCAGAAGGATTAGATTAGATTCCCAACAGTGTGGAAACAGGCCCCTCGGCCCACCTAACATTATGGGCAGTTTAGCATGGCCAATTCACCAAACTGTACATCTTTGGATTGTGGGAGGAAACCAGAGCACCTGGAGGAAACCCATGCAGACATGGGGAGAATGTGCAAACTCCACAAGCCAGCCCCCCGAGGCTGGAATCGAACCTGGGACCCTGGTGCAGTGAGGCAGCAGTGCTAACCACTGGGCCACCGATGAGTACTCCTAGAGTGCCAGAAGAATCTGCCGACTTTTGCAGAGTTTGGATAGAACTTATGTACATTGTTTAGAGTCAGACATTGAGCATGATCACATAGTAACAACCAATCAGATCCTGCAAGGTCCTCGTGCAGTTTTGACTTAGCCGAGGGCGGCACGGCAGCTCAATGGTTAGCACTGCTGCCTCACAGCATCAGGGTCCCAGGTTCGATTCCAGCCTTGGGTGACCGTCTGTGTGGAGTTTGCACATTCTCCCTGTGTCTGCGTGGGTTTCCTCCGGGTGCTCCGGTTTCCTCCCAGAGTCCAAAGATGTGCAGGTCAGGTGGATTGGCCATGCTAAATTGCCCATTGTGTTAGGTACATTAGTCAGAGGGAAAATGGTTCTGGCTGGGTTACTCTTCGGAGGGTCAGTGTGGACTGGTTGGGCCGAAGGGCCTATTTCCAAACTGTAGGGAATATAATCTAATCTATCATAATTTCTTGTAGACAACTTGTTCTTGGAATCGTATTTGTCCTGTCTGGTGGTTAGGATTAAACCGTTACTTCTGCGATTGATGGTTAGGTTCACATTTGTTACTTCTGCATTTGCAGTTTTTTTCACTGGATTTATATCAGTCTGTGGTTTCTTGTTTGTTCTGAGTCGTGAGTATCTGCCTGACTCAGTCCCACCGAGTTAGCCAAGCAGAAGCCATTTTGTCCTACCTCCCATGTTAAAGTGGAGATTTGAGGTGGCCCAGGGAATCCTTTTGAGAATTCAGACCTGTAAAGCCTCTCTCTTGGTTTGTCCTGGAGATCATACTCTTTGGAAGCCTGGAATAAAAACCTCTCATCATAAAGTCCCAAAATGCAATTCAATTCAATCCATAGCAGATAAGCACTAAGAGTTAATTCTCTACGGGATTCAACAGCCTCAGCAATAAAATGGTCTCTCTCTCTCTCTTGTCCTTTTGAACTCTCAAGACAGCAAAGATTTATTTTGTGAATGCCCTGCTTGCAAGGGGTAGTAAGAATGCATTATAATGGACAAGATCCAACCATTAATTACAAAGTTATGGATAGTACCGAGTCTTGTTTCAGGGTCAGATTCAAAGACTATCATTCATTTCACAAGGGAACGGCTGTGAATGTTGCCACTTGGTGTCCTGTTCACACAGATTTACCGATGCTGAGGCAAATGTTCTTAATTGCCTTACAGCATCCTGTTATCACTTGGTGAGCCCAGGTGTCCCTATCTTTAAGTTCTCTCCTCTTTCTGAACCTTCCTGCCTGTTTATTTTCTAGTGCAGTAAATGTATTCAATAATTCAGCATTACATTTTAGTCTGAATGTTTAAAGACAAGTTTTAAGGCTATAGACTTTATCACCCAGATGCCCACACCCTCATTCCTCCCTCTGATTGCACCGCGATCACTGAAAGAGAAGGCTAGTCCAAACGAATGCCCTTCAAGGTGGTTCAACGATCAACATCCTGTAGAGCGGCACCACCATCCTCGCAGCTCATCTGGTCATATTTATCATCGCCATCGACACGTGTGGGTGAGCCATCGGATCACAAAAGGAACAAGTTCTGGGGCAAATCTATATCACTAAGGGACCTCATAAGCCTAGCAATTAAACACCTAATAATACCAATACCGACAAACAGACATAGCTAAATTGAGAAGCCAATTGTACCATGAGCCCGATCTGCAGTTTCCCCAACTGGTCCCTTCAGTCATTCTGTATCTCTTCTTGTATCTTAGTTAATATTGCCAGTGAGATTGGGAATGCCCATAGTGCATTTATCTTGGACAATGGTGCAGACCTCACCCTCCCGATCAAGTATATAGTCTAAGGCATACCGATTCTGCATAGAGTAAAGACACAGGTCTGAGAATCCCGGTTTACTCTGTTCCAGAGCCTCTTTAGTCTTATTTCCTCGAATGGTCAGGCCGCAAAAGAGGGAATTGCGGTTCTGTTGACTTGTCACCCCTGCTGACCCTTCCAACCTCAGGCGACTCTGGATTCCCCAGCCTATCGGGTGTCCTGTATTGTCACCCAGTCCCTTGGGATCCTTCCAATTGGAGCAAGGTTGGCTGAGAGCGACCGCTGCATCCTCCTCAGATGGAAGTTCCATCGACTTGTCCACTGGCCAGGACAAGGTACTGTTGTGGGAACAAGGGCTCCGATACTGACCGTATGAGGGATATCTTTGCCATCCAGGATGAGGAAATTGGTAGCTTTACCTTAGCTGAAGAAATAATAGTCTGGTTTGGTGTATATTAGGGAGAGTTTGCCAAAATAGGTTCCTGAAATGTTACAGCAGGGGATGTGCACAGGTCTACAGGAGTAAAGGGTCGAGGTTTTGCAAGAGGAGTCGCTTGAGCGCTGTAAATAAAATGGGCCAAGTGACTCAAGCACTTGCACTGTATGGGAGACAATGGTCCTCAGAATGCTGTTCCCATTGGGCTCTCCCTTAGCTCTGTTGTACATGATCTTGGTGACAGTATCAGATTCTGAAAAGAGAAAAGGCCTATAAATGCACAAGGGAAGGGTTCCTTTCCAGGTCCATGTGCCGCATAAGGCCTGCTGTACCCCAGCCAGTGTTACACCAGCTGTTTGTATACACAGACTGGAGGTATTGGAAAGTGATATTTCTCTTCGCAGGGTCGGCAGTAGGAAGTCTGACGAATAGAATGGAATCGGGGACTGGGGACGGGGCAAGTAAGTCATCTCCCAATAGAGAGGAGTAACATACTACTGCCTCTGGGGTGAAGAGCGTTCTGTGGGCCTGTATAAATAAGTTGTTTGTGGATTGAGGAGTTTCCCTTATCAGGCTTCCCTTTTCTCGAGTCGGCCCGTCCTGCAAAAAGGGATGGTGTACCTCGGCGTCCTTAAAATATTTACCATAATAATGGGGTTGATCATTTTTTATCCTCACTAGCTTGCGTCTGCAGGTAAAATAAAAAAAACATGGTAACGACATGGTAACTCCCACTGATTTCTACTGTCCAGATGGACCATCTGGCCTTTCTGTTCAAGTATCTGTAATAAGATTAACATTAGAACAACAGCAAGATTCAAAAACCCAACTGGACAGGGTGCACTCCTTTTGTTGAGATTCCAGGATTCTCTCCACCTCTTCCCCCCTTTTGATTGGTGCGGTCAATCAATTTACAACAGTGCAGTTGGACCCAAGCTGAGCGCTCAGCGACTGTGACCGCTGTAGGGGTGGGAAGTAAAACCTGGAAGGGGCCATCCCAACGAGGTTGGAGACCTTTGCCAGTCCAGTTCTTGACGAGCACCAATGAACCAGGCTCTACCCGTGACGAGGCTGAAAGGGAGGGTACATCGCTGTAGGCCTCACGCTCCTGGGAGTGAAAGGCACGCATAACACTAGTTAGAGCAAGAACATAACCAATCATTGCTTTGGTCATGTGGTGGAAGTGGACTGAGAAGGGAGCCGAATCGTTCCAAGGGCTACGGAGGCGGTGACCAGAGAGACACTCAGCTGGAGACAGTCGCGTCTTGCCCGCAGACATGGATTGCATCTGGAATAAGGCCACAGGGATTAGCATAACCAGGAGGGGCCAGACTCTGCCATTAATTTGGCAAGTTTAGTTTTGAGTCTGGTTAAAACATTCAACAAGGTCGGCCGCCTGAGGATGATAAGCTCCATGCAGTTGCCGACAAATACAAAGCTGGGAACAGAGTTCTCCGTTAATATTACCTACAAAGTGTGGTCCATTGTCCGAGCTAATGCACGCAGGTATACTGAAGCGGGGAATTATTTCCTTAAACAAAATCTACACCACATTCTCAGCAGTAGCGTTAGGAGGAGGGTCGGCTTCAATCCACTTCGAAAAGACATCAACAATAAGCAAAACATATATTTCTAGCAACTCAACTCATTTCTCCAACTCAATGAAGTCCAGTTGAAGTGTCTCCAAGGGACCCTCCAGCAAGAGAGTTCTCGTAGAGATACTTGAGGTGGGGGATCGCCTACCCACTAACCTGGTCCTTCCTCAAGAAGCTGCATTGCAGGTTCACCCTGAATTGACACTTTTTTTTTTGTTTCCCAAAATCAGACCTGCTCACTCTCGGCAGGATCCCAGTGTTGTGAAAGATATTAACTTTCAGGTGGAGGTATCCAAAATTCAGAGAGATGTCAGTCTTGATGTTTTTGCTTTTTCTGCCCCTGTAAGATCCTGAATCAGCACCTTAAGGGGAATTAGTTAGAGCTGAGTGAGAACAGAGGAGGAGAGAGAGTGGGATGGTGCTTTCAATTTTGTGGAACAACAAAAGAATATTCCACAGAAAGTAGAATTGCTTGTTCTGAATTTCTACCCTGCACTGATAGTGATGACTTTTGTAATCTCTTTTTGCAGAGTATTTGAAAATCTGAAGACTGAAGTTTCAAAATTAACGGATGAGGGGCTTATGCCTGAAACATTGACTCTCCTGCTCCTCGGATGCTGCCTGACCTGCTGTGCTTTTCCAACGCCACATTTTTCGACTGAACGTCCAGTGTCTGCAGTCCTCACTTTGATGTCAATGTCTGACAGTCACACAATCCATCGGGACCGCAACAAGTTTTGAATGTGATTTCTGTGAGAGGGATCAACGCTTTTTGGTTCCTGTTTGAGGACGTTTTCAGCATCAGTGGGACTGGACAAGAGACCCCACTGTTGCAGCGCACTGTTTGTGGAGCCTGAAAGGGGATTTCATGGCAGGGAGGAGCTCTACACGTGTTTGTGTGCAGCTGAAGCTGTGGCCATGGAGAAACCTGAGGAATCCCGCCCTGTGGAGAAACCATGGAAGTGTGGTGACTGTGGGAAAGGCTTCCGTGTCCCGTCTGCCCTGGAGACCCATCGGCGCAGTCACACCGGGGAGAGGCCATTCCCCTGCACCGACTACGGGAAGGCCTTCAGACATTCCTCCCACCTGTTGGCCCACCAGCAGGACCACACGGGGGTGAGGCCCTTCAGCTGCCCAGAGTCAGGGAAGGCCTTTACCCAGGCCTCCACCCTGCTGAGGCACCAGCGTGTCCACACGGGGGAAAGGCCCTTCAGCTGCTCCGACTGCGGGAAGGCCTTCAGCAATTCCTCCAACCTGCTGACCCACCAGCGCGTCCACTTGGGGGAGAGGCCGTTCACCTGCTCTCAGTGCGGGAAGGGCTTCACCTGCTCCTCCAACCTGCGAAGCCACCAGCGGGTCCACACGGGGGAGAGGCCCTTCAGCTGTCTCGAGTGCGGGAAGGCCTTCAGCACTTCCTCCACCCTGCTGACCCACCAGCATGTCTACACGGGGGAGAGGCCGTTCACCTGCTCTCAGTGCGGGAAGGGCTTCACTTGCTCCTCCAACCTGCAGAGCCACCAACGGGTCCACACGGGCGAGAGGCCCTTCAGCTGCCCCGAGTGCGGGAAGGCCTTCAGCACTTCCTCCAACCTGCTGACCCACCAGCGTGTCCACACGGGGGAGAGGCCGTTCACCTGCTCTCAGTGCGGGAAGGGCTTCACCTGCTCCTCAAACCTGCAGGGCCACCGGCGGGTCCACACGGGCGAGAGGCCCTTCAGCTGCCCCGAGTGTGGGAAGGGCTTCACTTGCTCCTCCAACCTCCAGACCCACCAGCGTGTCCACACGGAGGAGAGGCCGTTCATCTGCTCTCAATGCGGGAAGGGCTTCACTTGCTCCTCCACCCTGCAGAGCCACCAGCATGTCCATACAGGGGAGAGGCCCTTCAGCTGCCCCGAGTGTGGGAAGGGCTTCACCTGCTCCTCCATCCTCCAGACCCACCAGCGGGTCCACACGGGGGAGAGGCCGTTCAGCTGCCCAGAGTGCGGGAAGGCCTTTACCCATGTCTTCTCCCTGATGAGGCACCAGCAGATCCACACAGGGGAGAGGCCCTTCAGCTGCCCAGAGTGCGGGAAGGCCTTTACCCAGGTCTCCACACTGCTGAGGCACCAGCGTGTCCACACGCGGGAGAGGCCCTTCAGCTGCACCGAGTGTGGGAAAGCCTTCAGCACTTCCTCCAACCTGCTGACCCACCAGCATGTCCACACAGGGGAGAGACCGTTCACCTGCCCTCAGTGCGGGAAGGGCTTCACCTTCTCCTCCAACCTCCAGACCCACCAGCGGGTCCACACCGGGGAGAGGCCCTTCAGCTGCCCCGAGTGTGGGAAGGCCTTTACCCAGGCCTCCACCCTGCTGACCCACCAGCGGGTCCACACCGGGGAGAGGCCGTTTACCTGCTCTCAGTGCGGGAAGGGCTTCACCTACTCCTCCAACCTGCGGAAGCACCAGCGAGTTCACGTGCCATCGCAGGGGGATTGAAGGAATGACAGCCGAGTGCCAATATCGATTGGACTATCAACCCGGTTCCGGGGACTCCCGAGTTCGAATCCTGCCACGACAGATGGCTGAATTGGTATTCGGTCAGAAATGTGGAGTTCGGAATCTAACGATGAGACCGTTTCAGGGAGGGGGTGGTGCGGGGAAGAAAGCCCCCATCTGATTCACTCTCTCCCTTGTTAGGTAAGGGAACCGCCATTGTGGGAAAGGATTCACTCAGTCGTTCCAGCTGCACCCTTTACCCGGTCTGGCCTACACGTGACCCCAGACCCACAGCAGTCTGGTTGACTCTACATTGCCCCTTCCTGGCAAATGAGCAGGGAGAAACTTACTTGTTGAGAGGGTATGGGTTGAAATTGCTGAGTGAGGCAATACTTCCTCCGGGTTATGGCTTTACCAAGGATCCAATTACAAAGGGACAACTTGGTGCTGGCCAATAGCAAAGACAGTGTGGTGGTGGGGTTGGGGTGGGGGCGGGGTGGTGGGTGAGTAGGAGGGGAAGTGTGGTGTCGGGGGAGGAGGGGAGGTGTGGTGTGTGCACTTTCACCTTGAGCTGTTCAAAAACTACTTTTTCTCTGCCTTTTTGCTGGGGGGATCTCAAGCTGTAACAAAGTTGGGTTGCAATAAAGGTTACCTGAACTTACCACCGGGCTCAGACTCTCATTGAAAGCTTTGAGCTCCAAGAGGTTTTTGTTTTAAAGCTGCTCATTTCTTTCAGCCTCCTGCACTAAGTTTAGAACATAGAACAAAGAACATAGAACAATCCAACACAGAACAGGCCCTTCGGCCCTCGATGTTGCGTCGACCTGCGAACTATTCTCAGCTCGTTCCCCTACACTATCCCAAAATCATCCATGCACTTATGTAAGGATTGTTTAAATCTCCCTAATGTGGCTGAGTTGACGACCTTAACAGGTAGGGCATTCCCCTCCCTTACCACTCTCCGTGTAAAGAACTTGTCTCTGACATCTGTCTTAAAGCTGTCACCCCTCAATTTGTAGTTATGCCCCCTCGTACACGCTGACGTGATCATCCTCGGAAAAAGTCTTTCTCTGTCTACCCTATCTAATCCTCTGATCATCTTGTATGTCCCTATCAAATCCCCCCCTTAGCCGCCTTCTTTCCAATGAGAAAAGGCCCAAGTCTCTCAGCCTTTCGTCATAAAACCTTCCCTCCAGACCAGGCAACATCCTGGTAAATCTCCTCTGCTTTTCCAATGCTTCCACATCCTTTCTGTAATTGGGTGACCAGAACTGTACACAATATTCCAAGGGTGGCCGCATCAGCGTTTTGTATAGTTGCAGCATGATATTGCGGTTCGGAACTCAATCCCTCTACCAATGAAACCTAACACACCGTATGCCTTCTTCACAGCACTATCCACCTGGGTGGCAACTTTCAGGGATCTACGCACATGGACTCCAAGATCCCTCTGCACATCCACACTACCAAGAATCTTTACATTGACCAAGTACTCTGCCATCCTGTTATTCTTCCCAAAGTGCATCACCTCGCATTTAGCTGCATTGAACTCCATTTGCCACCTCTCAGCCCAATTCTGCAGTTTATCCAAATTTCCCCCTGCAACCTGTAACATTCTTCCAAACTGTCCAGGACTCCACCGACTTTAGTGTCGTCTGCAAATTTACTAATCCGTCCACCTATGCCTGTGTCTAAGTCAGTTATAAAAATTACAAACAGCAGTGGTCCTGAAACTAGTAACCGGACTCCAGACTGAATATTTTCCATCAACCACCACTCGCTGCCTTCTTCCAGTTTCTAATCCAAACTGCTAAATCACCCTCAATTTCATGCCTCTGCATTTTCTCCATCAGCCTACCATGTGGAACCTTATCAAAGGTTTTACTGAAGTCCAAGTATACCACACCAACTGCCCTACCCTCATCTACATGCTTGGTCACCTTCTCAAAGAACTCAATGAGGTTTGTGAAACGTGACCTACCCTCGACGAAACCATGTTGACTATCTGAAATCAAATTGTTGCTTACTAGATGATTTTAAATCTTCTCTTATAATCCTTTCCAAAATCTTTTCTACAATAGATGTAAGGCTCACTGGTCTATAATTACCTGGGTCATCTCTGCTGCCCTACTTGAACAAGGGCATAATATTTGCAATCCTCCAGTCCTCGGGTACTAAACCCATAGATAACGATGACTCAAATATCAAAGCCAAAGGCTCTGCTATCTCCTTCCCAGCTTCCCAGAGAATCCTCGGATAAATCCCATCCAGCCCAGGGGACTTGTCTACTTTCACTCCTTCTCGAATTGATAACACCTGTGTGTAACTAACCTCGATCCTTTCAAGTCTAATATCTCGTACCTCATTCTTTTCCAGAGTGAACACTGATGAGAAATGTTCATTTAGCACCTCTCCGATCTCTACAATCTCCACACTCAACTTCCCACTTCTGTCTTTGGCTCTATTCCTACCCTAATCATCCTTTTATTCCTCACATACCTATAGAAAGCTTTAGGGTTCTCCTTTATTCTATTTGCTAAAGACTGCTCGTGCCCTCTCTTTTCTCTTCTTAACTCTCTCTTTAAATCCTTCCTCGGTGATCTGTAATTCTCTATCGCCTCATCTGTACCATCTTGCCTCATCGACACATAAGCCTCATGGAACAGCATCATAAGACACAAAACGTATATCAAAAGATCAGTGTCATGAAACTGATAGAAAATATTGAACAAACTTAGATAGTCTTCACCTCTTAGAATGGGTGCGGGCTTTGGTTCATTAATATGTAACAATGTTCTTGAGATGACTTAAGGTTTTATGAAAAAAAGACATCTCCGCAGTCAATGCATTAAAGGTGTGAGATTTGAGTCTGTCAGTATTCCAATCTTGAATCAGACTGGTTCTGTTTCCAAAGTCAGAATTTGTAAAATATTACATGCATTGACTGCCTGCAGATTGTGTGCTTTTTGAACAAAATTGAATCTATCTGCAAATATAATTCTGCCAATACAATTTCACCCCAAAGAGTAGTGTGTGTGTGCGTGTGAGAGTGTGCAGAAGTGTGTGTGTGTATATGCTTGGGAAAGTGAGAGTGTGATGGAGTATGAGGCTGTGAGTGTGACAGAGTGTTGAGGGGTGTGTGTCTGTCTGTCTGAGAGGTAGAGTATGTGTGTGGGAGAGAGAGGCTTAATAAAAGCAAGGGGTTGTACAGTTAATGGTCGGGCCATGAGTCGTGTTATAGAACAGACAGACATGGGCGGGAGGTGTTCAGGTACATAGTTCTTTGGAAGTTGCATCACTGCTAGACAGGGAGGTTAAGGTGGCATTTCACAACATTGCCTTCATTGTTCACACCATTGAGTATAGGGGTTGGGACATCATGTTGAGGTTGTACAAGATGTTGGTGAGGCCACTTTCAGAGTACTGAGTACAGTTCTGGTGGCCCTGTAATTGGAAGAATACTATTAGAGAGGGTTTAATAAAGATTTACCAGGATGTTGTAAGGACTGCAGGGTTTGAGTTTGTAAGGAGAGGCTGGGACTTTATTCACTGGAGCACAGGAGGTTGGGGAGCGACCTCATTGAGATTGATAAAATCATGAGGAGTGGAGGTAACATGAATAGCAAATGCTCTTGCTTAGCGTCGGGGAGCTCGAAACTAGGGGGGGCATTTTTTTTAAATGTAAGGAGAGAGATTTAAAAGGAACCGGAGGGGATTTTGAAAGAGAGTGAGTTGCATGTGGAATGAACTTGCTGAGGATGTGGTAGGTGCAGGTACATTTACAACATTTAAACAGCATTTGGATGGGTATCTGAATAGAAAGGTTTAGAGGGATATGGGCCAAATGCAGGCAAGGCCATTCAGCCCATCTATTTCACTCTGTCCCTCTGAACAGTATCCCACCCATACCCAAACCCTTACTCCGTATTTCCCATGGCCAAGCCACCCTAACCTGTACATCCCTGGTCACTATGGGTAACTTAGCACGGCCAATTCTCCCTAACCTACACCCAAATCTATAACTTACCTTCTCAAAAATGTAATTTAAATGCACAGCTTTTCTAAGAAAAATGTCAGTCTGACTCAACATTCGGACACGGACAGAATTCACACCGATTGTCTCTTAAAGGGATATTTCTGCTTATAAATAGGGCAATGTCTCTTCGAAATGTAGATTCATTTAGATATAACTGCGTCACTTTACATATTAAGATATCCCTTTGAGTGTGTCCACATCCCTTTGAAATATAATCTCTTTATTTACATCTCTTTATTTGCAGAAATACCAGTTAAAATGTCCATGTCCCTTTAAAATGCAGATTGCTCACTTTAGATATGACGCCGTTCCGTTAGATGTGGGAATATCTGTTTAAATTGAGCCGTGAGCTTTCCCAATGTAGACAGGGCTCCTGGAAACGTGGCAGTGTCCCCCCTGCAGCTGCAGAGCGAGACAGGAGAGTTTGTTTTTGTGAATGAGCAGTTGTAGCGCGAGGTGGCTGTTGCTTGGTGACGGTGAGGCTCCCCCGGCCCCGCCCATCCCCCCGTGCAGACGTCACGCGGGGGCGAAGGCGGTTGGGAGGAGAAGTCGCTCGAGCGGGGAGGCGGCGGGAGGGCGGCCGTTAGGAAAATGGCGCCGTGCGGCCCGGGGCAGACACCCGTCACTGGGCACCGCCGCCTTCCTGGCGCAGCTGCTGTGTCACGGCCACACCGGCCGGCTGTACAGCAGGCAGGAGCCGGTGAGCATTCTGGTGCATAATCTCCTTCACTAGCATCCCGTCCCGTCCAGTCCAGTCAAGGACACTATGCACCAGCATGTATATGTTCCTCAGTCATTGAAGGGAAAGGACCTGTTGAGAATGGTTAGTAAAGGATGTGGTGCACTAAGCCTTGTTAACATGGATATAGTTTGTTATTTGGAAAAGTAGAGTCACAGAGATGTACAGCACGGAAACAGACCCATTCGGTCCAACCTGTCCATGCCAACCGGATATCCTAAATTAATCTAGTCCCATTTGCCAACACTTGGCTCATGTCCTTCTAATCCCTTCCTGTTCATATACCCATCCAGATATGTTTTAAATGCTGTAATTATACCGGCCTCCACTACTTCCTCTGGCAGTTCATTCTATACATGCACCACCCTCTGCATGGAAAAGTTGCCCCTTAGGTACCTTTACTATCTTTCTACTTCACCCTAAACCTATGCCCTCTAGTTGTAAGCCTCACCCCTACACTGACGAAAAGACATTTAAAAAATATTTGAGCAGCCAGACAAAATGCAAAAGCTATAAAATGTTGAGCCACATGGGGAAAAAGAACTGTGGCTCTACCCTTTATTTCTCCTATTGGCATTTGAACACTTAACATCTGTCTATAACACCAGCATCGCCACAGAGCATATTGTGTCTGCTCCTCGGTGTGAACAGCAGTGCACCTGCTCGCTGGTGTCACTAACACATTGTCCATGCTCCTCGCTGTTGGCAGAAAGGGTGACATCGCTTATCTCTGTTCCTAAAGGTCTTCCTTTTATTCTTAAAGCTATGCCCTCTGGTCCTAGTCTCTCCTACCAATGGAAACATCTTCCCAATGTCATTGCACTGTGGGGATGAAGCCCTATCCTGCCTGGTAATTTCTGCTGGTGGGTGAGACTAGGCCTCAAGGTTAGAGGGAGGAGCTTTCAGACAGGGGAGGAGCTTTCAGACAGATGAGGAGGAACTGCTTTTCCCAGAGGGTCATGAATCTATGGAATAGTGTAGATTAGAGTGGTGCTGGAAAAGCACAGCAAGTCAGGCAGCATCCGAGGAGCAGGAAAATCGATGTTTTGGGCAAAAGGCCTTCATCAAAATCTATGGAATACTCTCTGGCCAAGGAAGCAATAGAGGCAGCTTCATTAAGTATATTCAAGACACAGTTAGGTGGGTTTTTGCCTGGTAGGGGAATTAAGGGGTTCCTTGTGACAGTGCAGGGAGGAGGAGATGAGACGATGGATAGATCAGCCATGATCTTAATGATTGCGGAGCAGGCTCACTTGTAGCAACTGGAGTGAATCCAGGGAGGGAGCAGACTTTGCGACCTCAGGTATGTGTCTTGGTTACCTGGGTGAGGAGAGACATAAGGATAGGCTGGGACTGTTTTCCGTAGCTTGCCAGAGTCTGAGGAGTGACCTTATATGCTTTTATATCATCATGAGGGACATGGACAGGGTAACTAGACATGGTATTTTCCTTTGGATGGGGGAGCCCAGAACTAAAGGGTAATGAGTTTAGGTTCGAGAGTGTGGTGTTGCAGCAAGTCAGGCAGCATCCGAGGAGCAGGAAAATCAACGTTTCGGGGGAAAAGCCTTTCATCAGGAAAGTGTGTTTGTATGTGAGTTTGTGTATAAGACTGTGCATCAGTGAGTGTGTATTTGCATGTGTGCATGCTTGATAAAGTGTGATTGTGATGGAGAATGTGTGTGTTGAGAGGATGGTGTATGTGTATGTCTGAGAGAGGTATGGATATAAGTGAGGGGTTGCATTTTACTAAAATAAAGGAGGGCAGGACTTGTACAGGTAATGTCAGGGCCTGGGTCATGTTGTAGAACAGAGACCCGGGGGTGTTCAGGTTCATTGTTCTTGAAAGTTCCATCACTGGTAGACGGGGGTGAAGAAGGTGTTTCGCACACTTGCCTTCATTGTTCACATGCTAAGTACAGGAGTTGGGACATCATGTTGGAGATGCACACAGAAAGTACTTTACTCAGAGGGTGATAGATGTCTGGAATGCTTTGACAGCAGAAGTAGAGGCAGGGACGGTAGATTCATTTAAGGTGCATCTGGGCGGGGAAGATCAAAGATGGCGGCGACCCAGCAAGTCTGAGTCTGTAGTGCTCTGCCCAAGACTCAGGCAAAGTGGGCTGCCTGCCTCCACCACACCTGCCAAATCATTTAAATAGCTTTTATTTAAATACAGCTAGTTATTTTGCACCAAACTTGAGCAATTTAGTGCCCCATTAAAATGACTAAAGAATACCCGCAGCTCGCAGCACATAGGAACCCCACCCCAGCTGCAGCAGAGGCGTCCGCAACTGCCCCAGGGTACTTAACTATGGTGGTGAGCCTTGGTGCAGTGCTGCAGAAGCACAACCGAGATATTGAAAGAATCGAACATCGAGTCGGAGGGGCGGAGCTAAAGGTCGCGACCTCCGAGGCTGCTGCAGAATCAGCCATGGGTCGGGTCTGGACTCTCGAACAGTGAATCCGGGCCTTGGAAGATCACATCAACAACCTCAAAAATCGAGGTCGTCGAGAAAATATTCGTTTACTGGGCCTTCCCGAATGGGAAGAGGAAGGCCAGCTTGCAATGTTTCTGGAGCTGTGGCTTCCGCAGTTATTGAATCTGGAGGCTGGATCAGGCCAGGTCAGGGTAGAATGGGCCCACCGGGTTGCAATACACAGGCCTGGCTTGGACCAGCGCCCCCACCCGGTCCTGTTCTGGCTGCAGTGCTTTTAGGAGAAGCCGATGCTCCTGGAAGCTTCCAGAAATCTTGGGAAAGATCCCCAAGCCATGATTTACAAAGGATCCAAGATTATGCTGTTTTAGGACTTTTCCCCAGCTCTGGTCCAAAAGAGGAGGGCGTTTAAGGGATTTACACATTCAGTGCTACTCAGCAGCGCTACGTTTTAGCCACGAAGGGTCCGTGTATAACTTTGGATTGCCGGAGAAGGCCAAGGAATGTTTGGACTCTCTTAGATAAATTGTAAGAGTTAACTCGTGTGGTGAATGATGTTGTTCTGCCCTCCCCCTTCTCCTGTTCACTCTTTTTTCTCTTTTATGACTTTATTGCTTAATATTATCTCTGGGGAGTAGGGAGGGGGGGGGGGCTGCTTATTTGTTCTCCACTCTGCGATTTTTTTTCCCTTTTTTGTAAATATATATAGGCCTGGTGGTCTAGTAGATTTAGATGAGGAGGGGTCTCTGCGAATGGTTAGTAAAGCATGTGGTGCACTAAGCCTTGTTAACATGGATATAGTTTGTTATTTGGAGAAGTAGAATTTATTATTTAGAGTCACAGAGATGTACAGCACGGAAAAAGACCCATTTGGTCCAACCTGTCCATGCCAACCAGATATCCTAAATTAATCTATTTGCCAGCACTTTGCTCATATCCCTCTAATCCCTTCCTATTCATATACCCATCTAGATGTGTTTTAAATGCTGTAATTATACCGGCTTCCACTACTTCCTCCGGCAGTTCATTCCATACATGCACCACTCTCTGCATGGAAAAGTTGCCCCTCAGGTACCTTTAATATCTTTCTGCTCTCACCCTAAACCTAAACCTAAACCTATGCCCTCTAGTTGTGAACCTCACCCCTCCACTGACGAAAAGACATTTAAAAAAAAGTTGAGCAGCCAGAGAAAATGCAATAGCTATAAGAGCCACATGGGGAAAGAGAACTGTGGCTCTACCCTTTAGTTCTCCTCTTGGCATTTGAATACTTAAAATCTGTCAATAACACCAGCATCGCCAGAGCATATTGTGTCTGTTCCGCGCACCTGCTCGCTGGTGTCACCCAACACATTGTCCATGCTCCTCGTTGTCGGCAGAAAAGGTGACATCGCTTATCTCTGTTCCTAAAGGTCTTCCTTTTATTTTTAAAGCTGTGTCCTCTGGTCCTAGTCTCTCCTACCAATGGAAACATCTTCCCAATGTCATTGCATTGTGGGGATGAAGCCCTACCCTGTCCGGTAATTTCTGCTGGTGTGAGAGACTAGGCCTTAAGTTTAGAGAGAGGAGCTTTCAGACAGATGAGGAGGAAGTGCTTTTCCCAGAGGGTTGTGAATCTATGGAATAGTCTAGATTAGAGTGGTGCTGGAAAAGCACAGCAAGTCAGGCAGCATCCGAGGAGCAGGAAAATCGATGTTTTGGGCAAAGTGCCTTTGTATGTGAGTTTGTGTATAAGACTGTGCATCAGTGAGTGTGTATTTGCATGTGTGCATGCTTGATAAAGTGTGATTGTGATGGAGAATGAGCCTGCGAGAGGGTGAGTGTGTTGAGAGGGTGGTGTATGTGTATGTCTGAGAGAGAGCGTGTGTATGAGAGAGGTATGGATATAAGTGAGGGGTTGCATTTTACTAAAATAAAGGAGGGCAAGATTTGTACAGGTAATGTTAGGGCCTGGGTCGTGTTGTAGAACAGAGACCCGGGGGTGTTTGGGTTCATTGTTCTTGAAAGTTCCATCACTGGTAGACGGGGGTGAAGAAGGTGTTCCGCACACTTGCCTTCATTGTTCACATAGGTAAAACCTACCTCTTGCAAAAATGCCATCCCTTATTCCCAATTCCTCCGCCTCCGCCGTATCTGCTCCCAGGAGGACCAGTTCCACCACAGAACATACCAGATGGCCTCCTTCTTTAGAGCCCTCCAACGCATCTCGTCCACATCCCGTGCCTCCGCCCCTACCCCTCCAACCGTAACAAGGACAGAACGCCCATGGTGCTCACCTTCCATCCTACCAACCTTTACATAAACCAAATCATCCGCCGACATTTCCGCCACCTCCAAAAAGACCCCACCACCAGGGATATATTTCCCTCCCCTTTCGGCCTTCCGCAAAGATCGTTCCCTCCGTGACTGCCTGGTCAGGTCCACGCGCCCCCTCCAACCCACCCTCCCATCCTGGCACCTTCTCCTGCCACCGCAGGAACTGCAAAACCTGTGCCCACACCACCTCCCTCACCTCCATTCAAGGCCCTAAAGGAGCCTTCCACATCCAAAGTTTTACCTGCACATCCACTATCATCATTTATTGTATCCGTTGCTCCCGATGCAGTCTCCTCTACATTAGGGAGACTGGACGACTCCTAGCAGAGTGCTTTGGGAACATCTCCGGGACACCCGTACCAATCAACCTCACCGCCCCGTGGCTCAACATTTCAACTCCCCCTCCCACTCTGCCGAGGACATGGAGGTCCTGGGCCTCTTTCACCGCCGCTTCCTCACGACCAGACGCCTGGAGGAAGAATGCCTCATCTTCTGCCTCGGAACACTTCAACCCCAGGGCATCAATGTGGACTTCAACAGTTTCCTCATTTCCCCTTCCCCCACCTCACCTGAATTCCAAACTTCCAGCTCAGCACTGTCTCCATGACTTGTCCTACCTGCCTATCTTCTTTTCCACCTATCCACTCCACCCTCCCCCCGACCTATCAGCTTCATCCCCTCCCCCACTCACCTATTGTACTCTATGCTACTTTCTCCCCCCCTCTAGCTTATCTCTCCATGCTTCAGGCTCTCTGCCTTTATTCCTGATGAAGAGCTTTTGCCCGAAACGTCGATTTTACTGCTCCTTGGATGCTGCCTGAACTGCTGTGCTCTTCCAGCACCACTAATCCAGAATTCATTGTTCACATGCTGAGTACAGGAGTTGGGACATCATGTTGGAGATGCACACAGAAAGTACTTTACTCAGAGGGTGATAGATGTCTGGAATGCATTATCAGGAGAAGTAGAGGCAGGGACAGTAGATTCATTTAAGGTGCATCTGGGCGGGGGGAGATCCAAGATGGCGGCGACCCAGCAAGTCTTGAGTCTGTCGTGTTCTGCCGAAGACTCAGGCAAAGTGGGCTGCCTGCCTCCACCACTTCAAAATCACTTCAATAGCTTTTATTTAAATACAGCTAGTTATTTTGCACCAAACTTGAGCAGTTTAGTGCCCCATTAAAATGACTAAAGGAAAGAATGCCCGCAGCTTGCAGCACGCAGGAACCCCTCCCCAGCTGCAGCAGAGGCGTCTGCAGCTGCCCCAGGGGACTTAACTATGGTGGTGAGCCTTGTTGCAGTGATTTCTAAGCTTGAAGAGAAGATCGACACCTTCATAGAAGAGTCCAGGAGCAGGTGGGAGTCGCTCTCGGTCGCGCTGCAGAAGCATGACCGAGATATTGAAAGAATCGAACATCGAGTCGGAGGGGCGGAGCTAAAGGCCGCGACCTCCGAGGCTGCTGCAGAATCAGCCGTGGGTCGGGTCTGGACTCTCGAACAGTGAATCCGGGCCTTGGAAGATCACATCACCAACCTCAAATCGAGGTCGTCGAAAAAATATTTGTTTGCTGGGCCTTCCCGAAGGGGAAGAGGAAGGCCAGCTTACAATGTTTCTGGAACAGTGGCTTCCGCAGTTATTGAATCTGGAGGCTGGATCAGGCCAGGTCAGGGTAGAATGGGCCCACCGGGTTGCAATACACAGGCCCGGCTTCGACCAGCGCCCCCACCCAGTCCTGTTCCGGCTGCAGTGCTGTTATGAGAAGCAGATGCTCCTGGAAGCTTCCAGAAATCTTGGGAAAGATCCCCAAGCCATGATTTACAAAGGATCCAAGATTATGCTGTTTCAGGACTTTCCCCAGCTCTGGTCCAAAAGAGGAGGGCGTTTAAGGGATTTAAACATTCAGTACTCCCTGCGCTACCCAGCAACGCTACATTTTAGCCACGAAGGATCAATGTATAACTTCGGATTGCCGGAGAACGCCAAGGAATTTTTGGACTCTCTTAGATAAATTGTAAGAGTTAACTCATGTGGTGAATGATGTTGTTCTGCCCTCCCCCTTCTCCTGTTCAACCTTTTTTCTCTTTTATTACTTTATTGCTTAATATTATCTCCGGGGAGTAGGGAGGGGCGGCTTATTTGTACTCCACTCTGCGATTTTCCCCTTTTTTGTAAATATATATATGCTGGGTGGTCTAGTAGATTTAGGTGAGGAGGGGTCTCTGCTTTGTCTTATTTTTTCTCTTAAAGCGGGGTTGTTTTCCCCCCATTTTATTTTGTATTACCATAATTATTACCTGTTGAGACTGTAATTTTGTATAGTTTTATATGTTTATACGTGGTAACATCACCAAATATATCTAGGTGTTGGGGTGGGTGGGTGGGTGGGGAGGGGGAGGAGGGTAGGGTACTCACTGTTAACTTTAGCTTGGTAGTACACTTGAATTTTCTTCACTTTATTATGGGGTGCCTGGGTCGAGGGTGGGGCATTGGTCGGGAGAGGATATGATGGGTTTTCGGAAAGGAAGTGGAACGAGGGAACCTGGAAACGAGGGGGATAATCTCCGTTTAAATATGTTTTTGTTTTTATATTTAGAAATAGTTTTTTATTATATTGAGAGTGTATTAAAGAATCTCTATTTTTGTGAATTTTCTATGGTCTATGCTCGAGGTGTTTTGGATGGTGTTTCTCCTCCTGGGAGGTCTCGGATTTGCCTGGATGATTATGGTTAGTCATTCGATTAAATGGTGCACTTGGAATGTCAAGGGGAGTAATTCTCCAATCCAAGGGAAGAAAATATTATCAAACCTCAAAAAAGAAAGGGTTCATATAGCTCTCCTACAGGAGACCCATTTATTGGTTAATGGATGTTTGAAATTACAACAGGGTGGATTTGATCAGGCCTTCTTTTCTTCCTTCAGCTCAAAAAGTAGGGGAGTAGTCATTCTTATCTGGAAGAATCTCCCTTTCAAAATCCTAAGTCAGATAAAAGATGAATCTGGACGATATATACTAATTAAAGCCCTTATAAATGGAGAGGAATATGGGATTTTAAACCAGTATTGTCCCCCGGCACATCCTTTCAAATTTATAAAGGAAGCCTTCTCCAAACTGATGGCTCTCGGTGCTCGTCATACAATTATAGGGGGAGACTCAAATTGCATTATGGAGCCGGAAATAGACAGGATACCCAAGAGTACTGCGGGTGTATCCCCCAGATCTAGACAATTGGCGGATTTGACTCAAGAATTAAGATTAATAGATGTCTGGAGGTGTCTCCACCCGCAAGGCAGAGATTTCTCTTTTTACTCTAATCCACATAAATGTCACACTAGAATTGACATGTTTTTTGCTCCCTCGACTTTTTTAAATTCCATATCATCCTGTAAAATAGGTGATATGATAATTTCTGATCACGCTGCTGTGTACATGGAAATCAAGGCTAGGAACAATGAGGCATCCCCCTGACATTGGCGTATGGATTCCTTCTTAATGAAGGATAGTAAATTTGCAAAATATTTTTCTCGAGTTTAAAGCTTTCTTGGAAATTAATTCAGGTACGGCTAGTAACCCGTCAATGATGTGGGAGACTATTGAAGCTTATCCGAGAGTTGTGATCATTTCATACTCGGAGACCCGGAAAAAATTAAAGGGAAACCAACAGCGTCTACTTGCTGCTCGCTTAAAAGCAGCTGAAACAGCATACGCTGACAGACCTTCTATTGCCAAATTACAAAGGATTACGGTCTTTAGGACAGCTCTGAATACCGCGCTCACCCAAATGGCAAAGAGGGAAATATTATTTGCAAAACAAAGATTATATGAATTTGGCAATAAACCTGGTAGATGCTTAGCATTTCTCGCAAGGAAATAAAGGGCCCCTCAAGCTATCACGGCTATCAGGGAAAGTGCTGGTACTCTGACTCATGATCCTAAAAGGATCAACACAATCTTCAGAAAGTTTTATTCTGATCGCAGGATTGTGAAGATAGAGCCAGGAGGATGCAGTCCTTTTTTAAAAGCCTGGCCTTTCCGGACTTAACCCCGGAACAGGTATCGGTCCTGAATGCTTCTCTAACAACCCAGGAAATACTTGACGCGATCAGGCAACTTCAGAGCAGTAAGGCACCTGACCCAGAGGGCTTTCAGGTTGAATTTTACAAAGAGTTCACAGGAGTATTAGCTGGCCCACTTATGGACATGTATAACTACTCATAAGTCAGGGCTGCCTCCTGCCTTCACTGAAAGAGGTGAAAATCTCCCTTATTCTCAAAAAAGGAAAGGATCCAGAAGATTGTGCATCATACAGACTAATATCCTTGCTAACTGTAGATTTTAAAATTATCTTAAAACATTAGCATTGAGGCTAGAGAGGGTACTGCCATATATCATAAAAGAGGAGCAGACTGGGTTTATTAAAGGCCGTAGATCATCTGATAATATTAGAAGGGTCTTGAATGTGAATCAAATCTGTCATCAGGAAAAATACTGGGAATAGTAGTCTCATTGGACGCGGAGAAGGCATTCGAGAGGGTTGAATGGTCATACCTGTTCTATACATTGGAAAGGTTTGGCGTTGGAAACGTATTTGCCAAATGGGTCTCAACACTGTATAATGATCCCAAAGCAGTTGTGATCACCAATGAATTAGGTTTGGATAGCTTCAGTGTGGGTAGGGGCTGCCGTCAGGGATGTCCTCTCTCACCGTTGCTGTTCACGCTAATAATTGAGCAAATGGCGGAAGCTATACGGGCTGACTCTAATATAACGGCCCCGAGGGTTGGTACAGATAAACATAAAATTACCCTATATGCAGATGATGATCTCCTTTTTCTTAGTAATCCTCTGATGTCCGAGCCTCACTTAATCCAAGTTATTAATGCATTTAGTGCATTTTCAGGCTACAAAATTAATTTTTCAAAATCAGAGGCCATGCCTCACTAGTATGTCCCACTTATTGGATGGAGGGTTTCTTATACTTAGGCATTTTTATCACCCCAGTATTTGGCCAGCTATACAAGGTCAATTTTGTGCATCTATTGGAAAGGGTAAGACAGGGCCTTCATCGTTGGGGAAACCTTCCAATTTCCTGGTGAGGTAGAATAGCCCTAATTAAAATGAATGTCTTGCCCCGTCTCTTATACCCTATGAGAATGCTTCCGGTGATACTGCCGAGGCCGGCACTGCTCAGATTGTATGGTTGGTTGGGTTCTTTCATCTGGAATCCTAGACGGCCCCTCATTAAGTTAAGGAAGCTACAGCTTCCACAGGCAAGGGGGGAGGGCTGGACTTTCCAGACTTTAGGAAGTCTCAGTTAAGTCCCTTGTTAAGCTACATAGCCGATTGGGTCACGTCTGACCCACAATCAATCTGGATGGACATCGAGGCTTCTCAAGTACAGTGCCCTCTTATTAACCTCTTATTTTTAGATCAGATGAGTTTGGGGGTAGGGGGGAGTCCAGAACTAGACGGCATAGATTTAGGGTGGGGGGAGTGGAAGATTTGTGAGGGACCTAAGGGGCAACCTTTTCACGCAGAGGGTGCTGAGTTTATGGAATGAGCTGCCAAAGGAAGTGGTGAAGGCCGATATAATTACAGCATTTAAAAGGCATCTGGATGGGGATATGAATAAGAAGGGTTTAGAGGGACATTGGCCAAATTCTGGCAAATGGGTCACTAGGTTAAGTTAGAATATCTGGTCGGCATGGACTGAAGGGTTTGTTTCCATGCTGTACAACTCTATGACTTTATTTCTACACAGTCAGAACCAATTTCACAAGACTATGAACAGGCCATTCACCCCTTCCAACCTGTCCTGAGCTGTGGTTAAACTGCATATAATTCAGTGCAAGTTTCAGAAAGGTTTCAACAGCTCTTTTAAAAAATTTAACATGCTTTCAGACTTCAACTATGTTTCTGAATATATCATTTTAGGTATTCTTAATTGTAAAGATACGCGTACCTAGTGAACACGGCCCACACCGCCGGGTGCTGCCAGTAAACTTTACAATGCTGATGAAATGATGCAGTACCTGCACTCACGAAAAATTTACAATTTCTAACGATACTAGCTCCTCATTCACTGCTCCATCTGATACATGACATTGGAAACTCAGTGCAGGAGGCTGCAAAAAAAATGCAGGAGGCTGCTTTAAAACAAAAACCTCTTGGAGCTCAAAACTTTCAATGAGAGTCTGAGCCTGGCAGTAAGTAAGTTCAGGTAACTTTTATTGTGACCCAACTTTGTTACAGCTTCAGATTCGTGGGCGGCACGGTGGCACAGTGGTTAGCACTGCTGCCTCACAGCGCCAGAGACCCGGGTTCAATTCCCGACTCAGGCGACTGACTGTGTGGAGTTTGCACATTCTCCCCGTGTCTGCGTGGGTTTCCTCCGGGTGCTCCGGTTTCCTCCCACAGTCCAAAAGATGTGCGGGTCAGGTGAATTGGCCATGCTAAATTGCCCATAGTGTTAGGTTAAAGGGGTAAATGTAGGGGTATGGGTGGGTTGCGCTTCGGCGGGTCGGTGTGGACTTGTTGGGCCGAAGGGCCTGTTTCCACACTGTAAGTAATCTAATCTAATTCCACCAAAAAGGCGTAGAAAAAGTTGCTGTTTTTTTTAAAATAAGCAGCTCAAGGTCAAAGCGCACACACCTCCACCTCTCTCCTTTACTATTGGTCAGCACCGAGTTGTCCCTTTGTAATTGAGTCCTTGCTACAGCTGTAACCCATAGGAAATACTGCCTCACTCACCAATTTCAACCCATACCTTGTCTCCAAGTAAGTTTCTCTCCACGCATTTGCCAGTGCGGGGGGGGGGGAGGGGGCAGTGGAGAGTCAACCAGACTGTTGTGGGTCTGGAGTCACGTGTAGGCCAGACCGGGTAAAAGGAGATAGCTGGAACGACTGAGTGAATCCTCTCCCACAACGACAGTTTCCTTCCCTAAAAAGGACGTGAGTCAATCAGATGGGGGTTTCACCACCCCCAACCCCCGAAAATGGTTTCACCGTTAGATTCTGAACTCCAGATTTCTGACCAAATTCCAATTCCACCATCTGTCGCGGTGGAATTCATGGGACAACTTCGGCATTCAGACAATAGTGGATGTTCTCATTGGCAGGAGGACTACCCTACTTCCGGTCCTCCAAGGCTCCCCATTAGCTTCTAAAGAAGATCGCGCCCCGTTGCAGCGGACAGCTAGGAGCATGCGCCGTTCTTGCTGACACCGAGGAGCATGCGCTGTACACTCTGTGGCAATGCTGCGATTACTGACAAATTTAAGTCTCCAAATGCCAATAGGAGAAAAAGAAACAGTAGAGTCAATATTTATTTATTTATGACTCGACATAACCAAACATGCTCCTCACTAGTTTTGCTATTCACCTTGCCGACACCCCTCATGATTTTACAAATCTCAATAAGGTCACCCCTCAACCTCCTCCACTCCAGTGAATAAAGTCTCAGCCTCTCCTTATAACTCAAACCCTTCAGTCCTGACAACATCCTGGTACATCTTTACCGAACCTTCTCTAATAGTATCCTTCCGATAACAGGGCGACCAGAACTGTACTCAGTGTTCTAAAAGTGGCCTCACCAACATCCTGTATAATTTCAAAATGATGTCCCAACTCAATATTCAACGGTGTGGGCAGCACGGTGGCACAGTGGTTAGCACTGCTGCCTCACAGCGCCAGAGACCCGGGTTCAATTCCCGCCTCAGGCGACTGACTGTGTGGAGTTTGCACGTTCTCCCCGTGTCTGCGTTGGTTTCCTCCGGGTGCTCCGGTTTCCTCCCACAGTCCAAAGATGTGCAGGTCAGGTGAATTGGCTATGCTAAATTACCCGTAGTATTAGGTAAGGGGTAAATGTAAGGGTATGGGTGGGTTGCGCTTCGGCAGGGCGGTGTGGACTTGTTGGGCCGAACGGTCTGTTTCCACATTGTAAGTAATCTAATCTAATGAAGGTGTGAACAATGAAGGCAAGTGGGCTAATCAACTCTTAACCACTCCGTCTACCAGTGATGCAACTTTCAAAGAACTATGTACCTGAACCACACCCCCATGTCTCTGTTCTACAACATAACCCAGGGCCCTGCCAGTAACTGCTACAAGTCCTCCCTTTTTTTTTTAAAGCAAAATGCAATTCCTCACTTTTATCTATACCTCTCACGTGTACACGCTCTCTCTCGGACACAGACACACACCACCCAACACGCTCACAGGCTTATACTCCATCACATTCATACATTACCAGTTTTTGTTTTAAAGCTGCTCATTTCTGAGGGAGATCCAAGATGGCGGCGACCCAGCAAGTCTGAGTCTACAGTGCTTCTCCCAAGACTTGGGTAAAGTGGGTCACCCACCCCCACCACACTCACCAAATCATTTATAATAGTTGTTTAATTTAATTAGATGTTTAATATTAAACTTAAACAATCTAATCTTTAGTTAAAATGACTAAAGGGAAGGGAGCCCGCAGCTCTCAACAAGCAGGACCCCCTCCCCCATCCTCTCCAGCTGCAGCAGAGGCGTCCACAGCCGCCCCAGGGGACTTACCTATAGGGGCAAGCCTTGTGGAGATGATCTCCAAGCTGGACGCGAAGATCGACGCGTTTATCGAGTAGTCCCGAAGTCGATGGGACTCACTCTCAGCCGCGCTGCAGAAGCACGACCGAGACATTAAAGAAATCGAGCGCCGAGTCGGAGCTAAAGGCCGCGACCTCCGAAACTGCAGCACAATCGGCCGTGGATCAGGTCCGGACTCTCGAACAGCGAGTCCGGATCTTAGAGAATCACATTGACGACCTCGATAATCGAGGTCGTCGAAAAAAATATTCGTTTGCTGGGCCTTTCCGAACGGGAAGAGGAAGGCCAGCTTACAGTATTCCTGGAGCAGTGGCTGTCACAGCTTTTAAATCTGGAAGCTGGATCAGGCCAGGTAAGGGTGGAATGGGCCTACCGGGTCGTAATACGCGGGCCCGGCTCGAACCAGCGTCCCCGCCTGGTCCTGTTTCGGCTGCAGAGCTACAAGGAGAGGCAGATACTTCTAGAAGCCTCTAGAAATCTCGGAAAAGACCCCCAAGCTATGATCTATAAAGGATCCAAGATCATGTTATTCCAGGACTTTTCCCCGGCTCTTGTTCGAAAGAGGAAGGCATTCGACGAGGCGAATAAGCATTTAAGGGACTTAAATATTCAGTACTCCTTACGCTACCCAGCGACGCTACACTTTAACCATGAAAGATCCGTATATAACTTTGGATCACCAGAAAAGGCTAAGGAATTCTTAGACTCTCTTAGATAAACTGTAAGACATAATGGATGTTGGTTTGCCTTTCCCCCCGCTTTGGTTTATATCCCCCCCTTTTTTCTTCTTTCTCTTACTTTACTGTTTAATATTATCATGAGGGGTGGGGAGAGGGATTTGATTTTCTCCCTCCCCTTGGGGTTGGTGTTGGCAGGGGGAGGTGGTTACCTTATTCAATTTTACCTCTGTCTCTAGGAGCGGGGTTGTTTTCCCTTGTTATTTTGTACTATTATATTTAATTATTATTTGTTGAGGTGGTAATTTTTATAGTTATATGTTTATATATGGTATTAACATTACCAAATATATCCGGGTGTTGGTGTGGGTGGGGGTAGGGTGCTCACTGTTAACTCTAGCTTTGTATTATATTTGAATTCTCATTTTATTGAGGAGCGCCTGGTTCAAGGGTGGGGCATTGGTTGGGAGAGGATATGATGGACTTTTGGAAAGGAAGTGACACTCCCTGGGAACAAGGGGGAAAATCTCCACTTAGATATGTTTTATATTTTTTTTATTCAGAAATTGTTTTTTATTGTATTGTTGTGGGTGTATTAGAGAGGCTTTATTGTTGTAAATTTTATATGCTCTACGCTCGGGATGTTCTGGATAGGGTTCCCCCTCCCGAGGGATCTCGGATTGGCCCAGATGATTATGGTTGATCAGTCGGTTAAGTGGTGCACCTGAAATGTCAAGGGGAGTAATTCGCCAGTCAAAAGGAAGAAAATATTATCAAATCTTACGAAGGAAAGAGTTGATATAGCTCTCCTACAGGAGACACACCTGTCGGATAAAGAACACTTGAAATTACGACAGGGTGAATTTGATCAGGCCTTTTTTTCTTCTTTTAGCTCAAAAAGCAGGGGAGTTGTTATTCTTGTCCGAAAGAGTTTCCCTTTCAAAATCCTAAAGCAGATAAAAGACGAATCTGGACGATATATTTTGATTAAAGCCCTCATAAATGGAGAGGAATATGGGATTTTAAATTTGTACTGCCCTCCAGCACACCCCTTTAAATTTATAACGGAAGCCTTTTCAAAATTGATGGCTTTTGGTGCCTATCATATAATTATAGGGGGAGACTTTAATTGTATTATGGGTCCGGAAATAGATAGGATTCCCAAGAGTACTGCAGGAGTATCTCCCAGATCTAGACAATTGATGGATCTGAACAAAGAATTAGGATTAGTAGATGTATGGAGATGTCTTCATCCACAGGGCAGAGATTTTTCTTTTTACTCCAATCCACATAAATGTCATACCAGAATTGATATGTTTTTCGCCCCCCTCGATTTTTTAAAATTCCATATCATCCTGTAAAGTAGGTAGTATAGAAATTTCCAATCACGCTGCTGTATATATGGAAACTAAGGCGAGGAACAATGGGACATCCCCTCGGCATTGGCGTATGGACCCCTTCCTAATGAAAGATAGTAAATTTGTAAAGTACTTCTCTCAAGAATTTAAAACTTTTTTAGATATTAATTCAGGTACAGCTAGCAACCCATCAATGATGGGGGAGACCATCAAAGCTTACACACGAGGTTTGATCATCTCCTATTCAGCGACCCAGAAGAAATTGAAGGGAGAACAACAGCGTCTGCTTGAAGCTCGCTTAAAAGCAGCTGAAACAGCATACACTGATAGACCTTCTATTATTAAATTGCAAAGGATTATGGCTCTTAGGACAGCTCTAAACACTACGCTTACTCAAACGGCTAAGAGGGAAATATTATTTGAAAAACAAAGGTTATATGAATATGGCGACAAACCAGGTAGATACTTAGCATTTCTTGCAAAGAAAAAAAAGGCCCCTCAGACTATTACGTCTATCAAGGAACGTACGGGTATTTTAACTCATGATCATAAAAAGATTAATGCGATCTTTAGAGAATTTTATTCTGAGTTATATAAATCGCAGGATTGTGAAGATAGGACGAGGAGGATGCAGTCATTTTTTTAAAAATTTGACCTTTCCAGGCCTAACTCCGAAACAAGTATCGGTCCTAAATGCTCCTCTTACAGTCCAAGAAATACTTGATGTAATTAGGCAACTTCAGAGTGGTAAGGCACCGGGCCCAGATGGTTTTCAAGCTGAATTCTATAAAGAATTTATAGAAATATTGGCTGGTCCACTTATGGACATGTATAACTATGCATGTAATCAGGGCTGTCTCCCGCCTTCGCTGAAAGAGGCAAATATCTCTCTTATCCTTAAAAAAGGAAAGGATCCAGAAGATTGTACATCATATAGACCAATATCCTTGCTAAATGTAGATTTTAAAATCCTTTCTAAAACGTTAGCACTGAGACTAGAAAGGGTACTGCCACATATTATAAAGGAGGATCAGACGGGGGTTTATTAAGGGCCATAGATCATCCAATAATATTAGAAGGGTTTTGAATATGATTCAAGCCTGTCATCAGGGAAAGATACCAGGAGTAGTGGTTTCATTAGATGCGGAAAAGGCATTTGATAGGGTTGAATGGTCATATTTGTTTTACACATTGGAAAGGTTTGGCGTTGGTCAGGTGTTTACCAAATGGGTCTCAACATTGTATAGTGATCCCAAAGCAGTTGTGGTTACCAATGGATTAGGTTCAGATAGCTTCAGTGTGGGTAGGGGCTGCCGTCAGGGATGTCCCCTCTCGCCATTGTTATTTACACTAATAATTGAACCACTAGCAGAAGCTATACGAGCTGATCCTAATATAACGGCCCCGAGGATTGGTACAGGTAAACATAAAATTACCCTTTATGCAGATGATGTTCTTCTATTCCTCAGTAATCCTCTGATGTCCGTACCTCGCCTAATCCAAGTTATTAATACATTTAGCGCATTCTCAGGCTATAAAATTAATTTTTCAAAATCGGAGGCTATGCCAATGGGTGGTCTTGCTATGACGCCCCACTTAGTGGACGGATCCCTTTTTCCCTTTCGTTGGTCCCTGGAGGGCTTCTTATATTTAGGCATTTTATTACTCCAGTATTTGGTCAGTTGTATAAGGCTAATTTTGTGCATTTACTGGAAAGGATAAGGCAGGACCTCCAGCGATGGGGAGACCTTCCAATTTCCTGGTTGGGTAGAATAGCACTAATCAAAATGAATGTCCTATGAGAATGCTTCTGGTGATGCTGCCGAGGACGGCTCTATGTAAATTATATGGCTGGCTGGAATCATAGACGGCCCCTCATTAAGCTGAAGAAGCTACAGCTTCCACAGATAAGGGGAGGATTGGACTTCCCAGACTTTAGGAAATATCAGTTAAGTTCCCTATTAAGTTACATAGCTGATTGGGTCTTGTCTGATCCACAATCAATCTGGTTGGACATCGAGGCCTCTCAAGTAAAATACCCACTTATTAACCTTTTATTTTCAGACAAGAGGAAAATCATTACAGATCACTGTAAAAACCCTATAATACTAAATACAATCAAGGCTTGGAATATAATGCGACAAAATGAGGGCAACTCACATAAAACATCCCCCTATGCACCGATAGTGGGAGCATGGAGATTCCAACCGGGGTTTACAGATGCCACTTTTAAACTCTGGAGATCCAGGGGTATCTCATGTTTAGGGGATCTATTTAAAGATGGGGTCCTGATGTCTTTTGAACAGCTGCGTCAGAAATTCGGATTACCTAATGGAGACCTCTTTCAATACTTTCAAATTCGAGATTATATACAGAAGAAGACTACGTTATTAGATAGTCTTTATAAATCAGATAGAGAATGTAGTGTCCTTCGACCAGTGGGGGTATCTTCCGTCAGTACTATTTATCATTTACTACATGATGAAGTATCAGGAGATATGGATAATCTGCTTAAAACATGGGATCAGGATTTGGGACTAGAAATCTCTATAGAAACATGGAATGATATTTGGGAAAATGCTAGAAGAATTACTATTTGTAACAGAACCCAGGCTATCCAGCTGAAGATACTTCATAGGGCCCATATAGCACCGGTTCGACTGGCAACATTTAAGGCAGGAGCATCTCCAATGTGCCCTAAATGCAAAATAGAGGTGGGCACTCTTATACATTGCCTATGGACCTGTCATAAGATCCGTAGATATTGGACTAAAGTAGCAAGTACCCTGACAGAAATTTTAGGAACGGAAATTAAAGTGGACCCTGTATCTCTCCTTTTGGGCTTTTCGAACTTTCCCTCCCTGGACATGTACTGGAAGAGACTATTTTCTATTCTTTCTTTCTGTGCAAGGAAAAATATTTTGGTGAACTGGGTGGCTGAGGGGCCCCCCTGGACTTTCAAATTGGCACAGATTAATTATGGAATGTATTTCCCTTGACTTCCTCACAAATATGGTGCACCGAAAGACCGAATTATTTTATAAAATATGGCAGCCCTTCTTGAGTTACATAAATACAGATATTTCAGCTTTCCTAACAAGGGCTTTTATTTAATTGAGATTACAAACCTGGCTGGTCCGGGGCCCCTCGGGAGAGGAATCCCGCACGAATACGGGTTTTATTACATCTGATGTTAACACATTCCAAGCATGTAAGAGACTTAAATATACACTCTGGTTAGTTGTAGGTCAGATTAGTAGACAGTTGAGTTTTGTTTCTTTTTCTTTTTTGGGTGTTTTTTCTTTTCTTTCTTGTTAAATTTTGGCTATTGTATATTTGAGTTAATTGTATATCAATGTTTATATCTGAGAGTTTTGTTTATTTTTGTAAACTTGTAAAAATGTTAAATTTCTAATAAAAATATCTATAAAAAAAAAGCTGCTCATTTCTTTCTGCCTCCTGCACTAAGTTTAGAACATAGAACAATACAATGCAGAACAGGCCCTTCGGTCCTTGATGTTGCGCCGACCTGTGAACTATTCTCAGCTCATTCTCTGACACTATCCCAACATCAACCATGTGCTTATCTAAGGATTGTTTAAATCTCCCTAATGTGGCTGAGTTGACTACCTTAGCAGGTATGGCATTCCACACCCTTACCACTCTCTGCATAAAGAACTTGCCTCTGACACCTGTCTTTAATCTATCACCCCTCAATTTGTAGTTATGCCCCCTAATAAAAGCTGACTTCACCATCCTAGGAAAAATTCTTTCACTGTCTACCCTATCTAATCCTCTGATCATCTTATATGCCTCTATCAAATCCCCCCTTAGCCGCCTTCTTTCCAATGAGAACAGACCCAAGTCTCTCAGCCTTTCCTCATAAGACCCACCCTCCAGACCAGGCAACATCCTGGTAAATCTCCTCTGCTCCTTTTCCAATGCTTCCCACATCCTTCCTGAAATATGGGGACCAGAACTATACACAATATTCCAAGTGTGGCTGCACCAGCATTTTGTATAGTTGCAGCATGATATTGCGGTTCCGGAACTCAATCCCTCTACGAATGAAACCTAACACACCGTATGCCTTCTTAACAGCACTATCCACCTGAGTGGCAACTTTCAGGGATCTACGCACATGGACTCCAAGATCACTGCCTTCCTGTTATTCTTCCCAAAGTGAATCACCTTACATTTAGCTGCATTGAACTCCATTTGCCACCTCTCAGCCCAATTCTGCAGTTTATCCAAGTCCCCCTGCAACCTATAACATTCTTCCAAACTGTCCACTACTCCACCGACTTTAGTGTCGTCTGCAAATTTACTAATCCATCCAACTATGCCTGTGTCTAAGTCATTTAAAAAATGACAAACCGCAGTAGTCCGAAAACTGATCCTTGTGGCACACCACTAGTAACCGGACTCCAGGCTGAATATTTTCCATAAACTACCACTCGCTGCCTTCTTTCAGAAAGCTAGTTTGTAATCCAAACTGCTAAATCACCCTCAAACCCATGCCTCTGCATTTTCTCCAATAACCTACCACGTGGAACTTTATCAAAGGCTTTACTGAGGTCCATGTACACCACGTCAACTGCCCTACCCTCATCTCCATGCTTGGTCACCTTCTCAAAGAACTCAATGAGGTTTGTGAGACACGATCTGCCCTTGATGAAACAGTGTTGACTATCTGAAATCAAATTGTTGCTTGCTAGATGATTATAAATTCTTTCTAATATTCCTTTCCAAAAGCTTTCCTTCAACAGAAGTAAGGCTCATTGGTCTATAACTACCTGGGTCATCTCTGCTGCCCTTCTTGAATAAGGGCACAACATTTGCAATCCTCCACTCTGGTACTAAATCTGTAGACAATGACAACTCAAATATCAAAGCCAAAGGCTCTGCTCTCTCCTCCCTAGCTTTCCAGAGAATCCTTGGATAAATCCAATCCGGCCCAGGGTACTTGTCTACTTTCACTCCTTTTCTAGAATTGATAACACCTGTGTGCAACTAACCTTGATCCTTTCGAGTCTAATATCTCGTACATCATTCTTCTCCTCTACAATATTCTCCTTTTCCTGAGTGAAGACCGATGAGAGATATTCATTAACACCTCTCCAATCTCCACAGGGCCCACACTCAACTTCCCACTTCTGTCTTTGATTGGCCCTATTCCTACCCTAATCATCCTTTTATTCCTCACATACCTATAGAAAGCTTTAGGGTTCTCCTTTATGTGTTAAAGACTGCTCATGTCCTCTCTTTGCTGTGAACTCTCTCTTTAAATCCTTCCTAGCTGATCTGTAACTCTCCATCGCCTCATCTGAACCATCTTGCCTCATCAACACATAAACCTCCTTCTTCCTTGTAACAAGAGATGCAATTTCTGTTGTAAACCACAGTTCCCTTACCTTATCACTTCCTGCCTGACAGGGACATACCTATCAAGGACACACAATAACTTTTCCTTAAACCAGCTCCACATTTCAATTGTCCCCATCCCCTGCATTTTGCTACCCTATTCTATGCATCCTAAGTCTTGCCTAATTGCATTATAATTGCCCTTGCCCCATCGATAACTCTTGACCTGTGGCATGTTCCTATCCCTTTAAATTGCTATATGAAACCTAACTGAATTATGGTCACTCTCTCCAAAGTGTTCACCTTCCACTAAATCAAACACCTGGCCTGGTTCATTACCAAGCACCAGATCCAGTGTGACCTCCCTTCTTGTCGACCCTTTGACATACTATGTCAGAAAGGCCTCCTGCACACACTCGACAAAAATTGATCCATACGACGTACTAGAGTGAAAGCATTTCCAGTCAATGTTGGGGAAGTTAAAGTCCCCCATAATGACCACCCTGTTCCTTTCACTCCTACCCAGAATAATTTTGCTAATCCTCTCTTCCACCTCCCTGGAACTCTGCGGAAGCCTATAAAAAAAACTCCAAGCAGTGTGACCTCTCCTCACCGGTTTCTAACCTCAGCCCACATTACCTCAGTAGACGAGTCCTCATCAAAAGTTCTGTCAGCCACCATTATACTATCCTTGACTAACAAGGCCACGCCTCTCCCTCTTTTACCGCCTTGCCTGTTCTTAATGAAAGATCAAAACCCTGGAACCTGCAACATCCATTCCACACCCTGCTCTATCCATGTCTCCAAAATGGCCACAACATCCAAGTCCCAGGTACCTAGCCGTGCTGCAAGCTCACCGACCTTATTGCGGATACTCTGGCGTTGAAGTAGACACACTTCAAACCACTTCGCTGTCTGCCAGCACATTCCTGTGACCCTGAAATCCTGTCCTTGTCCTTCCTACTCTCATCCTCCTGTGCACTACAGCTACACCCCCTATTCCCATCCCCCTGCTGAGCTAGTTTAAACCCACTCGAATAGCTCCAGCAAATTTCCCACACAGGATATTAGTACCCCTCTGGTTAAAGTGAAGACTGTCCTGTTTGTACAAGTCCCACCTTCCCCAGAATGAGCCCCAATTATCCAAAAGCCTGAAACCCTTCCTCCTGCACCATCCTTGCAGCCACGTGTTTAGCTGATATCTCTCCCTATTCCTTGCTATCATGTGGCACGGGTAACAAACCAGAGATAACCACTCTGTTTGTTCTAGCCCTCAGCTTCCACCCTAGCTCCCTGAAATCCTGCCTTACATCCCTACCCCTTTTTTGTTGTGGTTAGCACTGCTGCCTCACAGCGCCAGAGCCCCGGGTTCAATTCCCCACCCACGTCTGCGTGGATATCCTCCCACAGTCCAAAGACGTGCGGGTTAGGGTGAATTGGCCAAGCTAAATTGCCCCATAATGTTATGTGACGGGGAATGCGGAAGATGGACCATCAGGTTCTGAAGCTGCTGCTACTCCTCCCCTGCAAATACAGATAGAGCTTCACCTCAGACTGCAACTTCATTTTTTCATTCTGGGGTTAAATTGTTGACTTGCAGCAACTGAAAAGAAAGAGAGTGAATGCAGGGAGGGGACTGAGTCGGGAAACGTTGGTCCAGGTCTGTGTCTCAATTGGCAAACACACGGCAAATGCAGTTCCACAGTGTGAAGTTTAGATTAGATTACATGACAGTGTGGAAACAGGCCCTTCGGCCCAACAAGTCCACACCGCCCCGCCGAAGCGCAACCCACCCATACCCCTACATTAACCCCTTACCTAACACTACAGTCAATTTAGCATGGCCAATTCACCTGACCTGCACATCTTTGGACTGTGGGAGGAAACCGGAGCACCCGGAGGAAACCAACGCAGACACGGGGAGAACATGCAAACTCCACATACTCAGTCGCCTGAGGCGGGAACTGAACCCGGGCGATTCAATTCCAGGTTATAGCCTCGGTTATTAGATTAGATTACGTTACAGTGTGGAAACAGGCCCTTCAGCCCAACAAGTCCACACCGACCCGCCGAAGCGCAACCCACCCATACCCCTACATTTACCCCTTACCGAACACTACGGGCAATTTAGCATGGCCAATTCACCTGACCTGCACATCTTTGGACTGTGGGAGGAAACCCACTCAGACACGGGGAGAACGTGCAAAATCCACACAGTCAGTCGCCTGAAGCGGGAGTTGAACCCGTGTCTCTGGCGCTGTGAGGCAGCAGTACTAACCACTGTGCCACCGCGCCGCCCAAAAATAACTGCTGAAAGGAGGTGCGTTGTTTAAATGGTGATATATTGGGATGTGAAGAAAGTCAGGACTGCAGATCCTGGAGATGAGAGTCAAAAAGTGTGGCACTGGAAAAGCACAGGAGGTCAGACAGCATCCGAGGAGCAGGAGAATCGACATTTCAGGCACGAGCCCTTCCTCAGGAATGATGTGTGGATGTAAAAAGTGGCATCAGCGTCCTTCCACACCAGTCACTGCCAGTTGTCAGACGGATGCAGCAAGCAATCAGCAAGGCAAGAGGTATATTAGCAAGAGGAATTGATTTCAGAAGTAGGGATGTCTTCCTGCAGTTAGGGGGTCATTGAATATATTCAAGGCTGAGTTCATCTGATTTTAGAACAACCATGAAGTGGATGTTTATGGGGGAAGGCAAGTAAAATGGTTTTAAGACCAGTACAGAACAGTTAGAGTCATACAGCACAGAACAGACCCTTCAGCCCAACTAGCTCTGATCTCCAGCATCTGCAGTCCTCACTTTCTCCCCTAATTAAGTCTTCCCCTCTGGGAAAATAATTCTTCCTATCCACCCCTGTTTACACCCCTCATGGTTTTTAGGCCTCAATCAGAACCCCCCCTCAACCTCCTTATTTCCAATGAAAATAATCCTAATCTACTCAACCTCTCCTCATAGCTAGCGCTCTCCATAACAGGCAACATCCTGGTGAACCTCCTCTGCACTCTCTCCAAAAGTATCCACATCCTTTTGGAAATCTGGCGACCGGAATTGTACGCAGTATTCCAAATGCGGCCGAACCAAAATCTTGTATAACTTTAACATCACCTGCCAGCTCTTTTACTCAATCCGTCCGATGATGGAACGCGTGTTGTAAGCTGCCTTGACCACTCTACTGACATGCGTTGCCACCTTCAGAGAACAATAGACCTGAACACCCAGATCTCTCTGTACATCAATTTCCCCCAGGACCTTTCCATTTACGTATAGCTCGCTCTTGAATTGCATCTTCCAAAATGCATCACCTCGCATTTGTCTGGATTGAACTCCATCTGCCATTTCTCTTCCCAACTCTCCAATCTATATTCTGCTGTATTGTCTGACAGTCCCCTTCACTATCTGATATTCCAACTTGCTAATGAGGCACCCGATACCTTCACCTTTCAACCTCCTGTGCTTCAGTGAAAAAAGTCCCGGCCTACCCACCAATAGGTGCGAAAGCAAACCAAACGCCGCCTTCACTACTTTGTCCACCTGAGACTCCAGCACTCCAAGGTCTCTTTATTCTGCAACACTCCCCTTAACTGTGTCAGTCCTGCCTGGATTGCTTGACAAAAATGCAAACCTCTGATTTCTCTAAATTAAACCCCAACTGACACTCCTCGGTTCATCAGTCGATCCCATAAATTCTAATTTATAGTAAACTCTTTCCTCTTTTATTCCCTGGAAGCTGAAAATCGCCATCCCACACTCACTCCCTCCATTTTCACTTTGGTTATAACGCAAGAATGTAACTGAGAAACTTATCAGCCACGATTGAATGGAATGAGCAGACCTGGTGGCCTAATTTCTGCTCCTATGTCTTGTGGTCTCTTGCTGTCCTGGACACCAAGAGAGAGAATTGGGACCAGCATTGAACCGATCATGACTGGATATGGATCTACCTGCATCTAGGTGGATGGGCTGGGACTTTTTCACTGGCGCATAGGAGGAGGAGATGTGACCTTATCAAGATTTATAAAATCATGAGGGGAGAGATGAGGTGAACAACAGGTGCTCTTCCCCTAGGGTTGGGGTTTCAAGATTAGGGAGCAAATTTTGATAGTAACAGGAGAAAGAGATTTTTAAAAGACTTGAAGGGCACAATTTTTTTATACAGAGTGGTTCACATGCGGACTAAATGTCTAGAGGAAGTGGTGGATGCAGGTACAGTAACGACGTTTAAAAGACATTTGGATAAGTTCATGAATAGGAAAGGTTTGGAGGGATATGGGCCAAACACTGGCAGGTGGGACTGGTTTAGTTTGAGAATATAGTCAGCATGGGCTAGTTGGACTGAAGGGTCTGTTTCTGTGCTACATGGCTCTGTAACTCGGTCCTATACTAGTCTTAAAACCATTTTCTTGCCTTCCCCATAAACATTCACATAAAAATCAGATGAACTCAGCCTTGAATATATTCAATGACCCCCTAACTGCAGGAAGACATCCTCATTTCTGAACTTAATTCCTCTTGCTAATACACCACTTGCCTTGCTCATTGCCTGCTGCAACTGTCTGACAACTGACACAGAAGGACACTGATGCCCCTCTGAACATCCACGCATCATTCCTGATGAAGGGCTCGTGCCCAAAACTTTGACTGTCCTACTGCTCGGATGCTGCTTGACCTGCTGTGCTTTGCCAATTGTGGTCTTCTCTACATCGGGGAAAGCGAGCGTAAACTTGGGAAACGGTTTGCTGAGCATTCCAGCTGGGTCCGCAGAGGCTGAGCAGACTTCCCATTTTAATGCCCCTTCCCACTCCCCTTCTGACATGACTATCTTTGGCTTCCTCCATTACCACAACAAACCAAACCACAAATTGGAGGAACAAAACCTCCATCTTCTGTCTGAGCAGTCAACAGCCCAGAGGACTCAACACTGAGTTCTCCAGACCCACAGCAGTGTGGTTGAGGGCAAACAGCACAAGGATTAAACCAAACAGTGAGGGGTAAACAGCACAAGGATTAAACACACAGTGAGGGGTAAACAGCACAGCCCCAGGAAAAGCAGATGGAAAGTGAGTGTAAAATGTCACTATGACAGGACAGGCCCCACATTCCTTCCCCTCCATCCCTCCCACAACCTGCCTCACCTTTCACCTCCCGGGCCCAGTACCTTCCAGGTGGCCCCATAGTTGACACAGGGGCCGCCCCACGACCAGTAGAACTCCACCACCCAGGCGGCCGACGAGTTCCCAAGCAGGCCCTTAACCCCATCCGCCTCCAGAATGCTCACCGGCTCCTGCCTGCTGTACAGCCGGCCGGTGTGGCCGTGACACAGCAGCTGCGCCAGGAAGGCGGCGGTGCCCAGTGACGGGTGTCTGCCCCGGGCCGCACGGCGCCATTTTCCTAACGGCCGCCCTCCCGCCGCTTCCCCGCTCGAGCGACTTCTCCTCCCAACCGCCTTCGCCCCCGCGTGACGTCTGCACGGGGGGATGGGCGGGGCCGGGGGAGCCTCACCGTCACCAAGCAACAGCCACCTCGCGCTACAACTGCTCATTCACAAAAACAAACTCTCCTGTCTCGCTCTGCAGCTGCAGGGGGGACACTGCCACGTTTCCAGGAGCCCTGTCTACATTGGGAAAGCTCACGGCTCAATTTAAACAGATATTCCCACATCTAACGGAACGGTGTCATATCTAAAGGGGGCAATCTGCATTTTTGAGGGACATGGACATTTTAACGGGCTACTTCTGCAAATAAAGAGGTTTAAATAGACGAGATTACATTTCAAAGGGATGTGGGCACATTCAAAGGGATATCATAATATGTAAAGTGACGCAGTTATATCTAAATGAATCTACATTTCGAAGAGACGTTGCCCTATTTATAAGTAGAGACAATAGGTGTGAATTCTGTCTGTGTCCCAATGTTGAGTCAGACTGACATTTTTCTTAGAAAAGCTCTGCATTTAAATTACATTCTTGAGAAGGTAAGTTATAGATTCGGGTGTAGGTTAGGGAGGATTGGCCGTGCTAAGTTACCCATAGTGACCAGGGATGTACAGGTTAGGGTGGATTGGCCATGGGGAATACGCAGTAAGGGGTTGGGTATGGTTGGGATACTGTTCAGAGGGCCAGAGAGGAATAGATGGGCTGAATGGTCTGCTTCCACATTGTTGGGATTGTATGACCCTCCCCATAAAGGAGCATTTTATCTACATCTATCCTGTCATGCCCCTTTCAGAATTCTACTGGTTTCAGTAAAGGTATGCAGCACAGAAACAGACACTTCGGTCCAATTCGTCCAGGCCGACCAGGATTCCAAACTAAACCAGTCCCACTTGCCTGCATTTGGCCCATATCCCACTAAACCTTTGTATTCATCTACCCATCCAAATGCTGTTTAAACGTTGTAAATGTACCGGCAACTACCACATCGTCAGTAAGTTCATTCCACATACAAAGCCACCCTCTTTCAAAATGTTGCCCCTCCGGTTCCTTTTAAATCTCTCTCCTCACCTTAAGTAATATGCCCCCAAGTTTTGAGTTCGCCGACGCTAAGCAAGAGCCCTTTGCTATTCAGCTTACCTCCACTCCTCATTTTATCAATCTCAATGATGTCAACCCCTCACTTCCTCTCCTCCAGTGAATAAAGTCCCAGCCTCTCCTTATAACTCAAACCCTCCAGTCCTGGCAACGTCCGGTAAATCTTTACCAAACCCTCTGTGATAAGAATACTTCCGATTACAGGGCCATCAGAACTGTACACAGTACTCTGAAAGTGGCCTCACCAACATCCTGTACAACCTCAACATGATGTCCCAACCCCTGTACTCAATGGTGTGAAAATGAATGCTATGCTGCTAAATGCCTTCTTAACTACCCTGTCTACCTGTGATGCAACTTCTAACGAACTATGTACCTGAACACCACTCCCCCATGTCTGTCTGTTCTATAACATGACCCAGGGCCCTACCATTATCTGCACAAGTCCTGCCCTTTCTTGTTTTAGCAAAATGCAACCCCTTGCTTGTATTAATACCTCTCTCACAAATGCTCCCCCTCAGACACACACACACACACCCCCAATACTCTCTCAGGCTTATACTCCATCACACTCACACTTTACCAAGCATGTACACACTCTCACGCACAAACTCACATGCACCCACACACAATTCTATGGGGTAAATTTGTATTGGCAGAATTATATTTGCAGATGTATTCAATTTTGCTCAAAAAGCACACAATTTCCAGGCAGTCAATCCATGTAATAATTTATGAATTTGGAAATAGAACCAGTCTGACTCAAGATTGGAATACTGTCAGACTCAATTCTCAGGAAGAAAGTGAGGACTGCAGATGCTGGAGATCAGAGCTGAAAAGGGGTTGCTGGAAAAGCGCAGCAGGTCAGGCAGCATCCAAGTAGCAGTAGAATCGACGTTTCGGGCATGAGCCCTTCTTCAGCCCTTTCCTGAAGAAGGGCTCATTCCCGAAACATCGATTCTCCTGCTCCTTGGATGCTGCCTGACCTGCTGTGCTTTTCCAGCAACACATTTTCAGACTCAATTCTCACACCTTTAAATGCATTGTCTGAGCTGAGATGTCATCTTTTTTATAAAACCTTAAGTCATCTCAAGAATGTGACTTAAAAGATGTTCTGGCAGTTACACATTCATGAACCAATACCTGCACCCATTCTAAGAGATGAAAGACTTGACAGCAATCTAGGCTTGTTCAATATATTCCATCAGTTGCATGATACTGAACTTTTGATATACATTCTGTGTCTTACAATGCTGCTCCACAGCTACCCGATGAAGGAGCAGCACTCAGAAAGCTAGTGCTTCCAAATAAACCTGTTGGACAACAACCTGGTATTGGGTGATTTCTTTTTAACTTTATCAACCCAGACTAATACCGACACCTCCACATCATTTCTAGTGAACACAGCCCAAATGTCCTGGTGCTGTCAGTAAACTTTACAATGCTGATGAAACAACGCAGTACCTGAAAGATTTACAATTTCTCACGATACTAGCTTCTCATTCACTGTTCCATCTGATACATGACATTGGAAACTCAGTGCAGGAGGCTGAAACGAAGGAGCAGCTTTAAACTAAAAACCTCTTGGAGCTCAAAGCTTTCAATGAGAGTCTGAGCCCGGCGGTAAGTTCATGTAACCTTTATTGTGACTCAACTTAGTTACATCTTCAGATTCCCCCCCCTGCAAAAAGGCATAGACAAAGTAACTGCTTTTTAAACAGCTCAAGATCAAAGCCCACACACACCCCACTGTCTTTACTATTGGGCAGCACCAGGTTGTAATTGGATCCTTGTTACAGCCGTAATCCGGAGGAAGTATTGCCTCACTCAGCAATTTCAACCCATACCCTGTATCCTGGTAAGTTTCTCCCTGCTCATTTGCCAGTGGGGAGAGGGCAGTGTAGAGTCAACCAGACTGCTGTGGGTCTGGAGTCATGTGTAGGCCGGACCGAGTGAAGGATGCAGATGGAACGACTGAATGAATACTCTCCCACAATGGCGGTTCCCTTTCCTAACAAGGGAGAGAGTGAATCAGATGGGGGCTTTCTCCCCCGCACCACCCACTCCCTCTGCCATCTGTCGTGGTGGGATTCAAACCCGGGAGTCCCCGGAACCGGATCGATAGTCCAATCGATAATGGCACTTGACCGTCACTCCTTCAATCCCCCTGCGATGGCACGTGAACTCGCTGGTGCTTCCGCAGGTGGGAGGAGCGGGCGAAGCCCTTCCCGCACTGAGAGCAGGTGAACGGCCTCTCCCCGGTGTGGATCAGCTGGTGCCTCAGCAGGGTGAAAGATGTGCTGAAGGCCTTCCCACACTCGGGGCAGCTGAAGGGCCTCTCCCCCGTGTGGACCCGCTGGAGGGCCAACAGGGTGAAAGATGTGCTGAAGGCCTTCCCGCACTCGGGGCAGCTGAAGGGCCTCTCCCCCGTGTGGACCCGCTCATGGCTCCGCAGGTGGGAGGAGCAGATGAAGCCCTTCCCGCACTGAGAGCAGGTTAATGGCCTCTCCCTCGTGTGGATGCGCTGGTGGATCAGCTGGGTGGAGGAAGCGCTGAAGGCCTTCCCGCACTCAGGGCAGGTGAACGGCCTCTCCCCCGTGTGGACCCGCCGGTGGGTCAACAGGGCAGAGAAAAACATGAAGGCCTTCCCACAATCTGGGCAGCTGAAGGGCCTTTCTCCTGTGTGGTCCCGCTGGTGGGCCAGCAGGTGGGAGTAATGTCTGAAGGCCTTCCCGCAGTCGGTGCAGGGGAATGGCCTCTCCCCGGTGTGACTACGCCGAGGAGTCTCCAGGGCAGACGGGAAACGGAAGCCTTTCCCACAGTTGCCACACTTCCACGGTTTCTCCACGGGGCGGGATTCCTCAGGTTTCTCCATGGATGAAGCTTCAGCCACACACAATCGAACTTCCAGCCCCTTCCTGTCGTGAATTCCTCTTTCCAGGTCGTATAGCTGCTACACGCTCCACGCACAGTGCGCTGCAACAGTGGGGTCTCTCGTCCAGTCCAAGTGATGCTGAAAACATACTCACTCAGTCAAGAACCAAAAAGCTTTGATCCCTCTCAGAGAAATCAGTCGAAAATCGTTACGGTCCTGGTGGACTGAGTGACTGTCAGACATTGACGGCGAAGTGAGGATCGCAAATGCTGGAGAGTCAGTCGAAAAATGTGGCACTGGAAAAGCACAGGGATGTCAGACAGCATCCGAGGAGCAGGAGGGTCAATGTTTTGGGCATAAGCCCTTCATCTGTTGATTGAGAAACTTCCGCCATCAGATCTTCAAATACGCTGTAAAAAGAGATTACAAAAGCCATCACTGTCAGTGCAGGGTAGAAATTCTGAACAAGCAATTCTACTTTCTGTGGAATATTCTTTTCTTTTATTATTCCACAAAATTGAAAGCACCATCCCACTCTCTCTCCCCCTCTGTTCTCACTCAGCTCTAATTAATTCCCCTGCAGGCGCTGATTCAGGATCTTACAGGGGCAGAAAAAGCAAAAACATCAAGACTGACATCTCTCTGAATTTTGGATACAACCACCTGAAAGTTAATATCTTTCACAACACTGGGATCCTGCTGAGAGTGAGCAGCCCTGATTTTGGGAAGCAAATACAATGTGTGTCAATTCGGGATGAAGCTGCCACGCAGCTTCTTGAGGAATAACCAGACACAAAATGGTTAACATCCTCAGGAAGGGGAAGCAAAATGAGACATCAAGGTCTTAACACTGACACCAGAGAGAAATTGAATATACTGACATGGCAAACATTAGTGGAAAGCCAGAGGTATACAGTACAGAAACAGACCCTTCGATCCAACTCGTCTGTAATGACCAGATATCGTAAATCAATCTGGAACCGTTTGCTCACACGTGGCCCATAGCTGGGGTCACCCCACCCCCCTGTCCTGAGACCTTGATGCCTCCAAGCTGACCTTCAAAGGTTCGGTTTTTCCCTCCATTCTTTCCTGGTTGTCTTTTGTAAGTTTTGAAAACTTTCCCAATCCTCTGAGTATAGGATTTGGGAAGTTGTGTTGTCGCAGTACAGGACATTGGTTAGGCCACATTTGGAACATTGAGCACAATTCTGGTTTCCTTCCTATCAGTAAGATATTGTGAAACTTGAAAGGGCTCAGAAACATTTACAAGGATATTGCCAGGGTTGGAGGATTTGAGCAAAAGGGAGGCTAGGGCTGTTTTCCCTGGAGCGTTGGAGGCTAAGGGGTGACCTTATAGAGGTTTATAAAATCATGAAGGGCATGGATAGGATAAATAGGCAAAATCTTTTCCCTGCGGTGGGGGGAAGGGGAGGTCCAGAACAAGAGGGCATAGGTTTAAGGTGAGGGGGGAAAGAAACAAAAAAGAGATCTGAGGGGCAACCTTTTCACACAGAGGGTAGTAAATGTATAGAATGAGCTGCAGGAGGAAAGGTGGAGCTGGTACAATTGCAACATTTAAAAGGCATCTGGATGGGTATATGAATGGGAAGAGTTTGGAGGGATATGGGCTAGGTGCTGGCAGATGGGACTAGATTGCGATGGGATATCTGGTCGGCATGGACAAGTTGGACCGAAGGGTCTGTTTCTGTGCTGTATGACTCTGGAACTGTTCTGTACTGGTCTTAAAATCATGTTCTTGCCTTCCCCCACAAACAATCACTTCTTTGTTGTTCAAAAATCAGATGAACTCAGCCTTGAATATATTCAATGACTCCCTAACTGCAGGAAGGCATCCCCACTTCTGAACTCAATTCCTCTTGCTCATATACCACTTGCCTTGCTGATTGCTTGCTGCACCTGTCTGACAACTGGCAGTGACTGGTGTAGGAGGACGCTGGGGCTCCTTTGTCCATCCACACATCGTTCCTGATGAAGGGCTCGTGACCAAAAAGCCAACTGTCCTGCTCCTCAGATGCTGCCTCACCTACCGTGCTCTTCCAGTACCACATTTTTTGACCCTGATCTCCAGCATCTGCAGTTCTCACTTTCTCCACATCCAATTACATCTCCATTTAAACAATGCACTTCCTTTCTACTTTTTTTTTCCCCACAGCAAAGGCTATAACTTCATATTGTGGTACTGCATTTGCCATGTGTTTGCCAGTTGTGGTCTTCTCTATATCGGGGAGAGCGAGTGCAAACTTGGGGAATGGTTCACTGAGCATCATATCTGGGTCCACAGAGCCGACCAGAGTTCCCAGTCACCACCCATTTCAATTCCCCTTCCCACCCCCTTTCTGACATTACTTTCTGTGGCCTCCTCTATTGCCACAACGAATCAAACCGCAAACTGGAGGGACAACACCTCATCTTAATAGAGAAGGAAGTAAGCAATAAATAATAGACCCCTACAGGGTGCTGAGGAAAAAAGGGACCTTACTGTCCAAGTTCAGAGATCCCCAAAGGTATCAGTACAAGTCAAACGGGGAATGAGGAAGGCAGCTGGATGGGTATGTGAATAGGTGGGGTTTAAAGGGATATGGGCCAAGTGCTGATAAATAAGATAGATTAATTTCAGATATCTAGTCAGCATGGACGAGATGGACTGTTTCTGTGCTGTACAGCTCTATGGCCATCCACTTCATTTTGAAATGTTTGCACTACCACTTGGAACATCCTGTTAGGGTTCAGAGAGTGCCAGGTCCTGACATCTCCTTCCTCATGTCTCCTATGTATTTTAAATCAAAAATACAATTTTTATGTTCCTGTGTTAGTACTTTAAATACACAGACACATACAATATAATCAGAGTTTCTACTCGGTAGAGACAGTGATGATTTATTTCAACTTGCTAACAGGGTATCAGAAGGGGAGGATCTGCAGGCAGAAATCTTGGAAGAAATTCCATAACAAGATCTGACAGGGTCACTCAATATCATTGGGGGGTTGAATCTGGAAAGAGAAATCCATTCGACCTGCTTCAAAGAGGAACTACCAGTGAACTGAGCTTTAACTGGTTACACAGAATGAGTGTATGTGTCCCAGTGAACTGACAATGGGAAGGAACTTTAACCAGTTACACAGACAGAGGGGCTGGGGCATTTATTTTACCCCTGGAGCATCAGAGCCTGAGGGGTGACCGTAGAGAGGTTTATAAAATCATGAGGGGCATAGATAGGGCAAATAGCCTAGGTCTTTTCCCCCCAGGATGGGGGAGTCGAAAACTAGAAGGCATAGGTTTAACGTGAGAAGGGAAAGATTTGAAAGGGACCGAAGGGACAACTTTTCATGCAGAGGGTTGTGCATGTATGGAATCAACTGCCAGAGGAAGTGGTGGAGGTGGGCACAATTGCAATGTTTAAGAGGCATTTGGTTGGGTATATGAATAGGAAGGGTTTGGAGGGATATGGCCTGGGTGCTGCCAGTGGGCATTAGATTGGATTGGAATATCTGGTCGGCATGGATGAGTTGGACCGAAGGGTCTGTTTCTGTGCTGGTTCTGGCTATGCTAATCCCTGTGGCCTTATTCCAGATGCGATCCATATCTGCAGGCAAGACACGACTGACTCCAACTGAGAGTCTCTCTGGTCACCGCCTCCGTACCCTTGGAACGATTCGGCTCCCTTCTCAGTCCACGTCCACCACATGACCAAAGCAATGATTGGTTATGTTCTTGCTCTAACTAATGTTATGCGTGCCTTTCACTCCCAGGAGCGTGCGGCCTACAGCAATGATCCCTCCCTTTCAGCCTTGTCACGGGTAGAGCCTGGTTTGTTGGTGCTCATCAAGAACTGGACTGGCAAAGGTCTCCAACCTTGTTGGGATTGCCCCTTCCAGCTTTTACCTCCCACCCCTACGGCGGTCCCAGTCACTGGGCGCTCAGCTTGGGTCCAACTGCACCGTTGTAAATTGATTGACCGCACCAATCAAAAGTGGGGAAGAGGAGGAGAGAATCCTGGAATCCCAACAAAAGGAGTGGACCCTGTCCAGTTGGGTTTTTGAATTTTGCTGTTGTTCTAATGTTAATCTTATTACAGATACTTGAACTAAGAGGAGGGACATGTGGGGGATCGCCTATCTCCTCACCTTTCTGATCACATACAACATCCTGATGGGGAAAGCCACTAAGTATGGATGCGACCAGGAATGATCAGAGATTATCCACCACCCATGCTGAGGAGATGTCGTCCAGTGCACCGGACCAGACGCCTTTGACGTGTGGAATGTGATGAAGATTGATTATTGCAATGGACCCTTACATCAGAAAGACCAGATGGTCCATCTGGACAGTAGAAATCAGTGGGAGTTATCATGTTTTTTTTAATTTTACCTGCAGACGCAAGCCTAGTGAGGATAAAAATGATCAACTCAGGAACACCATCCCTTTTTGCAGGTCGGGCCAACTTGAGAAAAGGGAAGTCTGATAGGGGAAACTCCTCAATCCACAAACAACTTATTTATACAGGCGCACAGAACGCTCTTCACCACAGAGGCAGTAGTATGTTACTCCTCTCTATCAGGAGGTGACTTACTTGACCCATCCCCAGTCTCCCATTCCATTCTATTCATCAGACTTCCTCCTGCCGACGTTGTGAAGAGAAATATCACTTTCCAATACCTCCGGTCTGTGTACACAAACAGCTGGTGTAACACTGGCTGGGGTACAGCAGGCTTTATGCGGCACATGGACCTGGAACGGAACCCTTCCCTTGCGCATTTATAGGCCTTTTCTCTTTTCAGAATCTGATACTGTCACCAAGACCATGTACAATAGAGCTAAGCGAGAGCCCAATGTGAACAGCATTCTGAGGACCATTGTCTCCCATACAGTGCGAGTGCTCGAGTCACTTGGCCCATTTTTTTTTTTTTTACAGAGCTCAAGCAACCCCTCTTGCAAAACGTCGACCCTTTCCTCCTGTCGACCTGACCAGACCCCCTGCTGTAACATTTCAGTAACCTATTTTGACAAACTCTCCGTAATATACACCAAACCAGACTATTATTTCTTCAGCTAAGGTAAAGCTACCAATTTCCTTGTCCTGGATGGCAAAGATGTCCCTCATAAGGTCACTGTTGGAGCCCTTGTTCCCACAACAGTACCTTGTCCTGGCCAGTGGACAAGTCGATGAAACCTACATCTGAGGAGGATGCAGAGGTCAGTCTCAGCCAACCTTGCTCCAACTGGAAGGATTCCAAAGAGTATGATCTCCAGGACAAACCAAGAGAGAGGCTTTAAGGTCTGAGTTCTCAAAGGATTCCCTGGGCCACCTCAAATCTCCACTTTAACATGGGAGGTAGGACAAAATGGCTTCTGCTTGGCTAACTCGGTGGGACTGAGTCAGGCAGATACTCACGACTCAGAACAAACAAGATACCACAGACTGATGTCAATCCAGTGAAAAAAACTGCAAATGTGAACCTAACCATCAATCGCAGAAGTAACGGTTTAATCCTAACCGCCAGACAGGACAAATACAATTCCAAGAACAGGTTGTCTTCAAGAAATTATGATAGATTAGATTATATTCCCTACAGTTTGGAAACAGGCCCTTCGGCCCAACCAGTCCACACTGACCCTCCAAAGAGTAACCCAGCCAGAACCATTTTCCCTCTGACTAATGCACCTAACACTATGGGCAATTTAGCATGGCCAATCCACCTGACCTGCACATCTTTGGACTCTGGGAGGAAACCGGATCACCCGGAGGAAACCCACGCAGACACGGGGAAAATGTGCAAACTCCACACAGACGGTCACCCAAGGCTGGAATCGAACCTGGGACCCTGGGGCTGTGAGGCAGTAGTGCTAACCATTGAGCACCGTGCCGCCCTCGGCTAAGTCAAAAATGCATGAGGACCTTGCGGGATCTGATTGGTTGTTACTATGTGATCATGCTCAATGTCTGACTCTAAACAATGTACATAAGTTCTATACAAACTGTAAAAGTTGGCGGATTCTTTTAGCACTCTGGGAGTACTCATCGGTGGCCCAGTGGTTAGCACTGCTGCCTCACAGCACCAGGTGTCCCAGGTTCGATTCCAGCCTCCGGAGGTTGGCTGTGTGGAGTTTGCACATTCTCCCCATGTCTGCATGGATTTCCTCCAGGTGCTCTGGTTTCCTCCCACAATCCAAAGATGTGCAGGTTTGGTGAATTGGCCATGCTAAATTGCCCATAATGTTAGGTGCATTAGTTAGAGGGAGATGGGTCTGGGTGAGCTACTCTTCAGAGGGTCGGTGTGGACTGGTTGGGCCGATGGGCCTGTTTCCACACTGTTGGAATCTAAACCTTCTGGGCTGATCAGACTCTACTGACCCGGCTGCATCAAAGAATAAACTATTGCTTGCATGATTGACAAAAGAGTCATTTCCAGGTGTGTTTATTGACCAATCCCAGAAATCCGAAGATCCGGACAGCAGTCCAGATCATCAGAACGACCAGATAGGAAACGGTTAATGTCTCCAGAATGCGGGGAGCAAAATAAGACACCAAGGCGTTAACACCAACACCAGGGAGAAACTGAACATATAGACGTGACAAACATTTGTGGCAAGCCAGAATCACAAATGTACAGCACAGAAACAGTCCCTTCAGTCCATGCTGACCAGATATCCTAAATCAATCTAGTCCCATTTGCCAGCACTTGGCCCATGTCCCTCTAAATGTTTCCCAACATATACCCATCCAGATACCTTTTAAAGGTTGTAATTGTACCAGCAGTCACCACTTCCTCTGGCAGCCCATTCTTTACACACACCACCCTCTGTGTATAGGAGTTGCCCCTGAGGTTTCTTTTAAATCTCAGCCTCACCCTAAACTATGACCAATCCCAGATCAAAGATCTTGTCTATTTACCCTCGCCATGCCCCACATTGTTTTATACAAGGTTGTAGGGTCTCCCCTGTGGGATATAGGTAAAGCAGTGTTACTTCTGCAACCATAATTGCTTCTGCAAGGTAAATGAACTAACGCCAGGGTATAATTGTTTCAGCCAAGAGTGGAGTTAACAAGAATGAAAGCAATGTGAAGGAAATATATAATTGCTTTTGTATTAGCTAAAATGTGCATACATGAAATGTGCCTGCAAACAATGGTAGATGTTACAGACAAACAGATAAAGGTGCTGTGAGGGAAGGGGGTGTAGGTTAAGCTAGATATGCTCGTAAAGCTATAACCATCTGTTTCCTGCTTCTGCAAAAACAAAAAAAAACACAATCAAGGAGGTCAGAAGGCTCAGTGTCGGCGAAAAATGGGAGGAAATGTTGCTTTCGCAAACACAGAAGCAGCTTGCAATGAAAGAGGATATACGCTAACACTTTGTTCACGCACAAGGCCGGATAAGGCAAGAAATAGACAAGAGTAATGGGCGCCACCGGGAAAGAATGGAGGGACAAACCGATCTTTTGCGGGTCAGCTTGGAACATCAGGGCAGGGGGGAATGGGAATGAGGGAAAGAAGCTGAATGTGCTGGAGGAAGAACAGAGGATGCAAAACCGGCTTGAAGCTGAAATGAGGAATATTGCATGTGCTGTACTTGTACCTGTTGCAGTTACTGGTGGGAATCGGGTGCATTTTAAACATCAAAACAGAAAAGATATCCAGCCCTCCCCCTTCCCAATCTCTATCCTTCAGTCCCTCCTTACCCGGGTAACTAAGACACATACCTGAGTTTGCGGAGTCTGCTCCCTCCCTGCATTCACTCCAGTTGCTACAAGTGACCAATTTCCCCTCCTCCCATCTCTGTCTCCCTCCCGGGATGAAGAATCGTCCTGAGGGCGGGAGGTTCACTTTGAAACGGACAGGGCCACTTCCGCGTTGTGACGTCAATAAAGGACCGAGGAGCGGGACGAAACCAACAGCGGGACGCCGCACTGCGCATGCGCTGCACCTGCAGCAGACGGGGAGGAGAACACAGTTTCGAAAAAACCCTCCCTTCAGAGAATCCCCACAGTGTGGAAGCAGGCCACTCGGCCTCACCGACCCTCCCAAGGGTCACCCACCCACACCCATTCCCCTGTCCCCATTGCTCTTCATTTATCCCTGAGTCATGCACCTTGCCTGCATATTTTGCCTAATTTAGCATGGGTAAAAACAATGACTGCAGATGCTGGAAACCAGATTTTTGGATTAGTGGTGCTGGAAGAGCACAGCAGTTCAGGCAGCATCCCAGGAGCAGCAAAATCGACGTTTCGGGCAAAAGCCCAACATCAGGAATAAAGCATAGCCAATCCACCCTCACCTGTACATCCCTAGGCACCATGGGTAATTTAGCACGGCCAATCCACCCTAACCTGCACATCCCTGGGCACGATGGGTATTTCAGCATGGCCAATCCACCCTAACCTGCACATCCCTGGGCACTATGGGTAATTTAGCATGGCCAATCCACTTTAGATTAGAGTGGTACTGGAAAAGCACAGCAGTTCAGGCAGCATCCGAGGAGCAGGAAAATCGACGCTTCGCACAAAAGCCCTTCATCAGGAATAGAGGCAGGTTGCCTGCAGGGTAGTGAGATAACTGAGAGGGGGTGGGGTGGGGGTGGGGAGAAAATAGCATAGAGTACAATGGGTAAATGGGGATGGGGTTGGAGGGGATAGGTCAGGGAAGAGGGTGGTGGAAGGTAGCAAAGAGTACGATGGGTGAATGGGGGTAGGGATTGATAGAGATAAATTTCAGGTTGTCAGTTGTATGTTGATTTTAATGAATATAAAGGGTCTTTTAAGAAATAGTTTTAAGCTAAGAAATTACTTGTAGCTGACCACAAAAAAAAGGGCAGCAGGGGCATTTCGCAATAAGCTCATAGTTTGTAGGTCTGCTTTTTGGACTATCAAGATAGTAAAGGATGATCTCAGAAGTCAGACGGTTAGATAAGAGGAACTGGACAAAGTAACAGGAAGGCTGTAACGAACAAGGACAGCCAAATAAGGCAGATTTAAAGAAAAACAAGCGAGGTAATTAATAAGTATGATAGGCTTAAGCTTGGGTGCAGGGAATTACCAAATGAAGGAATAACGGGTGCAAGTAATAACCAAATAAAGTGATAGAATGAAATAGATACGTTAGGGCCCGTGTGTCCTTGAAGAAGGAGCACGCGGTGTCCACCAACACCCTGGAGTTATTCAGGGAGAGGTGGGCGCCGCAGGGAGTGGAGTGCATCATTTCTCCCTCCAACTCTATTTTGATTTAGTCCGTACCCTCCCCTTCACTGTTTTGATCACACAGCACTGCCCTTTGATGTGAAGGGCAGTGTTTGTCACTGGCCACCCGGGTGTTTTCCTATCTTCCTGGTGGTGGAAATTGAATAAAGATTTGTGCACTTTGTGTCTTTCACTGTGTCTCACACCTGCACACACACACACCATGGGAAAAAATAATAGAATGAAATAGACACTTATGATAGGTTTATTGCTCAGTGTAGGGTGTTGAGAGAGCCCTCAGAAAAGTATAAAAAGCTCTGTATTTTACTGTCGGGTATGACTCTCTTCATAAAGCCACCCATTTTGCAAGATGTTCGAATAAATGTGCTGCTTCGGAACTCTTTGACTCGGACTGAAAATTATTGATTAAGTGGGGTTTGTTTCTCACAGCACTATTTAGCATGGCCAATCCACCCTAACATGCACATCCCTGGGCACTATGGGTAATTCAACATGGCCAATCCACTTTTGATTAGAGTGGTGCTGGAAAAGCACAGCAGTTCAGGCAGCATCCGAGGAGCAGGTGGTTGTGGAGGATAAGATCCTAAGACACAATTTAGAGCAAAACATTCCAGCGTCCTGCCACTGAAATGGTATATTGAACAAACCTGGATTGTTAAGTCTTCCACCTTTTCAAATAGGTTGCAGGTCTCATTACAATGTAAATCCCAGAATTTCTTGTTGTCACCTTCTCGAGATAACAAGGTTTTATAGTAAAAGCTCACATCTCAGCTCAGACAATGCATTAAAGGTGTGAGGTCAGAGTCTGTCTGTATCCCAATCTTGAGTCGGACTGGTTCTGTTTCCAAAGTCGAATTTACAAACTATTACATGTATTGACTGCCTGCAGGGTGCAGGGTGCAGAGATAAATGAGAGGAGGGTGGGGGTGGGGAGAGATAAATGAGAGGAGGGTGGGGGTGGGGAGAAAGTAGCATAGAGTACAATAGGTGAATGGGGGTGGGGATGGAGGGGATAGGTCAGAGAGGAGGGTGGGGGAGGTAGCAAAGAGTACAATGGGTGAATGGGGGTGGGAATGAAGGTGATAGGTCAGACAGGAGGGTGGAGTGGCCTGTTCGGATCTGAACTCTGCTTGGTTAAAGGTGGTCCGGAGTCCGTGTAGGATGAGTTGGTTACGGAGGCGGCACTGAGGAAGCAAATGTGGCTGTGGTAGCGAGTCTGTTTCAGGACATGATTGAAGAGCTTCAGGGCAGAGGAAATGACCCGGAAGTTGCAGTGGGAGACGGATTCCTTGAGATTCTTGTAGATAGAGGAGGAAACCTTCTTCAATGCAGGCATCCTTGCAAGAGGATTCACAGTAGGGTTAAAATCAACTAGGTAAAAACAAGGACTGCAGATACTAGAAACCAGATTCTAGAATCACACAACTCCAGGCTGTAGTCCAACAAGCTTCTTTGGAAGCAGTAACTTTTGGAGTGCTGCCTCTTCATCAGGTGGTTGTGGAGGATAAGATCCTAAGACACAATTTAGAGCAAAACATTCCAGCGTCCTGCCACTGAAATGGTATATTGAACAAACCTGGATTGTTAAGTCTTCCACCTTTTCAAATAGGTTGCAGGTCTCATTACAATGTAAATCCCAGAATTTCTTGTTGTCACCTTCTCGAGATAACAAGGTTTTACAGTAAAAGCTCACATCTCAGCTCAGACAATGCATTAAAGGTGTGAGGTCAGAGTCTGTCTGTATCCCAATCTTGAGTCGGACTGGTTCTGTTTCCAAAGTCGAATTTACAAACTATTACATGTATTGACTGCCTGCAGATATTTCCTTAAAAAAATGCACATAGAATATATCTGCAAATATACATCTCCCCCCCCCCCCCCCCGCCACACACACACACACACACACACACACGCACAAGTTTGTTGAGTGAATTCGTACTTGCAGAATTATGTCTTACTTTGCTCAAAAACTGCATGAATCCATGTAAGATTCTGTAAATCAGTTTAACCATTGTGGCACAGAGTCTCACACAGGGGAGCTCACACCTTCAATACATTATCTGGGCTGACGCGACACCAATTGGTAAAGTTCACTTGAGGATTTAACTATTTTAAAAGGTTTTCTGATTTACATTTGAAAGAACTGAAACTATCATGGTCATTCGAACAGATGAGAGACTTAACAAACAATCCACGTCTTTTTCAATATATAGTTTCAGTTACATCTCACTATAAACTGTTGCTATAAATTCTGTGTCTTACAATTTTATATTCCACAATCTCCTGATGAAGGAGCTGCACTCCGAAAGCTACTGCTTCCAATTAAACTTGTTGGACAGAATTTCTCAAGTAGGGCACCATACGAATCCTGGGAGACTGCTATTTCTTGTTTACTTCATAATGAACAAACATTAAGCACGACCCCCTATTTATTTCTAATTTTGTTTCATTTTTCTTATTTAATTCTCTTCGATGATGTGGGAGAATTGTTAGATTTGGGTCAGCCATTTGGTCACATATTAAAGCCTGGAAACCATTTTGAATCTCAGCTTAGTGCCTGCTTGTTAAAGTTTGTGTTTCCCAGGCTCAGTGGAGACGGTTGGCCTTGCAGCTGTGCTGCTTCTGATAAACAAATTCTTTCCCGACATGGGGCTTTATTTCCATCCCCCACAGTTGGCGAGTCAGGCAGGAGATACCCTGGTCCTGCCAGGTCACCGGCCGATATCCTTTGAGAGATGAAATATAGAGGGTGGTTGCTGCTTTTGTTGGGTCCAAAATAAAGAGGAAAGCTGGCCAGGGACAAAAGTGCTGTTAGAAATGTTGATACAATTCTCCCTACTCAGCCACAAGATACGAGTGAGAGAACTCAACAGGGTCCTAGCGTCTGGACGTAATGTTGCTGAGAGCACTTGTGCTTTACAAAGTTAGTAATAATGAATTTGCTTACCCCAGGGTTACGAGAGGTGAAACCCTATTTGATAAGCCCAGGACCCACACTGAGGTCCGTGGCATGCTTCAAGGTGCCCCCGATCTGTTTGAGTGCCCAATGCTAGTTTTAATTGACGAGTAGAAATCTGAAGTATAATTGCTCGCTTCAGGACGTCCAGACTTGAATGAATTTGGCACACAGGACACATTGGGCAACTATTAACTGAGACATGTAGAAAGTTGAAGAGTGTTACAGAGAGAGAGGCGCGCAGGCAGAGGCGGGCATAAGCGGTCAGAGAGAGAGGGGGGGGGGCGCAGGCAGGCAGAGAGAGAGAGAGAGAGAGGTGCAGGCAGGCAGAGAGAGAGAGAGAGAGTGAGAGGCGCAGGCAGGCAGAGAGAGAAAAAAAAGAGAGCCGCAGGCAGGCAGACAGAGAGAGCTTCATTCCTGATGAAGGGCTTTTGCCCGAAACGTCGATTTTGCTGCTGCTCCTCGGATGCTGTGCTCTTCCAGCATCATTGATCCAGAGAGAGTGTGTTTGTTAACCACCTCCTTGCCTGGTCAGCCTTTTTCCCTGTCTACAATTTGCTTTTATAGAATCACCTCGCGTACATTGTTATGAATATTGTCGAATAAGAGTAGATGTATTTAGTAGATGAATCAAAACCATCCCAATGGCTGAAACAGCTGACACTCTAGTGTTGGTCAAGTGGGAAATATTTGCATCAGTTAACCAAAACTCTTCAGAGTTTACATTCACGGGTACGCCAACCCTCAGCATTAGGACCGGGACATATTGGAGCTGAGATGGAAAGGCCCGTTCCTAGTCCTGCTGGGTTTCCCGGTCAGCAGTCAGGGTCAAGGGGAGGCCGCATGGACACACACAACACAATGCAAACGAGCGCTACCTCCTGGAGGAACACCAGAAGACCCCGTCAGAGACACATCTTCAGCCTTCATTCGTGAATGCCTCAGCCTGATCATTCTGCCTTTCACTGCACTATTCCTTATCTTTCTTTCACTAACTATGTTTGATTGGGCCTGATAACCTCTAGTAAACAGGAATTACAGTTTAATACTTTTTTTATGCACAGAAGGTCAACCACTCTAGCTGCTGGCTATGTGCCCATATCCCTATCCATCCCGAACTCATACCAAGCGAGCCCTTATGGAGTTTGAGCAACTTGCAGCTTTCTTTCCCCCTGCCTTTGGAACTGCTCGATTGGAAATCAAAGTCACCCCGCAGACAATCCTGTGCTCGGCTCAGTTCACTGTTGTGGCCCTCCCCTCCAGCGATCTCCCAGATGCCGAGATTTTCCATTCCTGATAAAACCCCGATGATGATTCCCAATCCCTGGAGCCTTCTGCCCCTGTCCTTACTGAACCCGAGGACTATCAGTCCGATTTCCAAGCACCAACCCCTGACAATCCTCCTGGCTCTGGGTATAATCCCCCTTTTGCTGACACCCCCAATCTCCTCTTTTTAATAAAAAAAGTAGGGATTGTGAGAGAATGTAATCAAAATTCAGAAAACTGCATGGAAGCCATTTTGTCACAAAGCATGTTTGCAGTAAAATGTAGCCTGTTAACATAATGCTGTCTGAGCCCTGGCTGAGGAATTCTGTTTTGATAGCCTGACCTTGCAGCTGCAGGCTGTCTCTGCTCCTCAGGCCATTAGACTGTGCTGCTTCAGAGAATGATGGATTGGTTCTCTCTGTCCCTGATCGGTAATTCGAGCTGAGCTGAACCTGCAGTATAAGATAACATTCAGTTTTATAGACATTAAGAAATGTAGGTCTGGACAATGTATGTGAACCTTACGACTGCCCCTCAGTTGCATTATTATTGGAGAGTGGGGCTTGTGTTTTACCATAAAACTTGTAACATTCTGTATTTTATTGGAATACGTCAGACTTTATTTTGAACTAAGAGGTATTCCCCAATGGCAACGAATAAAGCTAGTTAATTGCTCAAGGTCTCCTCTCCTGACTACCTTGCTTTAAACGATTTGACACATGAGTTACTTTGTCCCAACAGTACTAATAGTTACATCGAATGGAGAGAGAATTCCTCAAGTAGGGCATTATCAGAATCCTGGGAGAGCCCTATTTCTGGTTTACTTCCTAATGAACAAACATTAAGCCTTTATTTATTTCTGATTTTGTTTCATTTTTCTTGTTTGATTCCCTGCTGTGACTACACTCTGTGTCTGGATGGGTGACAGGCTGAGATTGTGGGTTGGCTTTCGATTGACTGAATGTTTTATTGAAGAAGGGCTTATGCCTGAAACGTCGATTCTCCTGTTCCCTGGATGCTGCCTGACCTGCTGCGCTGTTCCAGCAACACATTTTCAGCTCTGAATGTTTTCTTGTTCTGAAAACTGTAAAAGAGGCGTGAAAGCTTCAGCAGAAGTCCAGCAAAGCTGAGAACAGACCAACATCTTACTCAGTGGGAACAGGGAGATCAGAGGACAGAGAAATCAGGCCGTAAAACCCGAGCTGATACCAGACTACCGTGTGCTCAGTGCTTTGGTGAGCAGTGCCAACCCTCTGCCTTTACCTAGCTTCCCATCTGACTCCCCCCTCAATATTCAGGATCCAATCCTTGCCATCCTGAAGCCATGTGCCTGTAAGGAGTCTCAGACCATAATTATTCACTTCCAATGTGTGCAGTTAATTCATTCACTTTTGTTACAATTTGGCACACATTCAGACTCACCATGTATCATTTCAGTTTTTGTGACATTGGTATCCAGTTTTCATTGCTGGTATATTTACTCTCCTTGTCCCTTTCTATTGTTCTCTGATATTCATTTTCCACATCACTACATTACTCACCGGCCTTGATTTGGATTGGGGAGAAAGTGAGGTCTGCAGATGCTTGAGATCAGAGCTGGAAATGTGTTGCTGGAAAAGCACAGCAGGTCAGGCAGCATCCAGGGAACAGGAGAATCGACGTTTCGGGCATAAGCCCTTCTTTCCTGAAGAAGGGCTTATGCCCGAAACGTCGATTCTCCTGTTCCCTGGATGCTGCTTGATTTGGATTGGCCATGCTAAATTGCCCACAGTGACAAAGGATATGCAGGTTAAGTGGGTTAACCCATGGGAAATGCATGGTTATAGTTTCATAGTAATAGAAGCAGGAGTAGGCCATTTGGCCCTTCCAGCCTACATTAAGATCAGGACTGATGCATCCATTGTCTAAGCTCCTCTTCCCTGCATTGTCCCACCTACCTTTAATTCCCTGACTTAACAGAGACACTGAGCCTTGCAGCTGTACTGCTACCTGATAACCAAATTATTTCCTTCCATGGGAATATCCTTCTCTTTGCAAGGACCTATTGTACACTTATCAGCTACTAGCCAACACTATCCAGACACTGTGTCGCTGGGCAAAGTGACTTAGGTTGCTTTTGTTAATCGTTAAATGATTGTAACCTATATAATCATACAACTCTCTGTTACTCGTCGGAGTGACTTGTGAGCTCCCAAATAGACAGTCAATAACCCAAGGTTTGTGTGTCATGATTACTTATCCAATACTTATTGGTCTACTACGAGTAAGTCACCCACAGCATAATCCACTTCCATCCCCAACATGGATCAAGACGCCATCCTTTTTTGCCAGACAAGTAAATGTGTCAAGCTCAGGAAACAAAGCCTGTCAAACATTAATAGACACAGATCTAGACCAACCTTTTCCAGAGTCTGTCCCTTCACCTCGATTGACTTTCTTTTTCCCTCAGCTCCTACAAACCAACAGCTGAACCCAAGGATGAGAAAAGAAATGGGAAAGAGGGCGAGAAAAGAGAGTGCGGTACTCCCAGATGTAAAACAGAGGAAGGAAGTTCCAGTCTGGGCTGAAGCTCAATCTTCATTCAGAGAGAGAGGAGCAACAGCAACTTCAGAAGCTCATGGTCGAACTTCCGCATTCAAACAATGGCGGGGGGGACTCTGATTGGCAGGAGGACCAGGCCCCTTCTGGTCCTCCAGGATTTCCAAAAGATTGGTCTCCCCGTCCGTCCGAACGACGAGGGGCGGGGCCCCATTCCGAGCTCACACATGCGCACTATGAACACTGCTCACGGCCCATAGAGCGGTGTCTGGATCGCATGGGATTGTGGGTACTACACCAGCCATTAAAGAGATGAAATCAAGAGTCCCATATGCCTTCTTAACGTCCTTTTTTATGTGTTAATGATGAACACGTCATGAGCTAATCTTTAATCGATTTTCGATTGATACACTGAGTGAAACACTACACGTGTTTAACTCTCTATTTCCAGTTCAGTGTCAGTACAACACTCTTTATCTGTCCTCAAATAAGGACCGAATCAAAAGCCCAACGTCTGTTCCACCCGAAGGTTGTTTTTTTTTAGTTTGCAGTTTCCAATCCTCCGTTTCAATCATTTATTAAAAGTTACTCGTGGTACATGAGCATTGCTGGCTGGCCAGCATTTAGTTCCCCTTGAGAAGGTGATGGTGACCTGCCTTCTTCAACTGCTGTGGTCCACACGCTGTACGGTGACCCATAATGTCCTTACGGAGGGTATTCCAGAATTTAGACCCAGCAACACTGAAGGAACAGCAATATATTTCCAAGTCAAGATGGTGAGTGGCTTGGAGGGGTACTTGCAAGAGTTGTGTTCCCAAGTATCTGTTGCCCTGGTCGTTCTAGAGGAACCGGTTTTTGGTTTGGAAGGCATTTTCTAAGGATCTTTGGTGAATTTCAGTGTTGTGTCTTGTAGATCGTACACACTCCTGCTTCTGAACAGTGGGACAGAGGGAGTGGATGTAAGTGGAGATGGTGCCAATCAAGCAGGCGACTTTGTCCTGGATGGTATCAAGCTTTTTGAATGTTGTTGAAGCTGCACCCATCCAAGCTGGTGGGAGAGTATTCTATTACACTGCAGACTTGTGATTTGTAGAAGATGGGCAAGGTTTGGGGAGTCACAGTATGCCTGACCTTTTGCCTGCTCTTGTTGCCATTGTGTCTGTTGTTAGTCTAGTTGAGTTTCTGGTCAATGGTAAACCCCAAGGATATTGATAGTGGGGTGTTTAGTGACAGTAACACTGTTGAATATCACGGGGCAGTTGTCAGATTCTCTCTTTTGGGGATGAGTCATTGTTTGGCATTGGCATGGCATACGTGTTACTTGCCACTCATCAGCCCATTGGATATTGTTAAGATCTTGTTGCATTTCAAACTGAACTGCTTCAGTTTGTGAGGAGTTGTGAATCGTGCTGAACATTGTGCAATTATTGGCGAATATCTCCACCTCTGACCTTATGATGGAAGACGGTCATTGATGAAGATGGTTGAGCCTAAGAAGACACTACCCTATGAATTCCTGCAGAAACGTTCTGGAACTGAGATGACTGACCTCCAACAACCAAAGCCATCTCTCTATGTACCAGGTATCCCTGAACAATTCAGATACACAACAATATTTCAAAACTAATTGAAGGAATACAGATGCAACACCCCTTTTCTGGGAGTCTCCAGTGCAAGTTTTTCTGTTCGGGAAACAGTCTGATAAGTGTTGACTGTCATCAACCATTTTGATCTTGGCCACACACAGCGCCCCCTGTCCATTAGCCCCCGCCACACACAGCGCTCCCTGTCCATTTCTTCCCCGCCACTCCAGCGCCCCCTATCCATTCTTCCTCATGACTCAAAGCACCCCCGTTCTTTCCTCCCACCACCCACAGCTCCCCCTGTCCATTCCCACCGCCAACCACAGCGCCCCTTGTCCATTCTCTCTCCATCCCCAGGTTATTGCCCATTCTCCCTCTATACTCCAAACACCCTGTCCATTCTCTCTCTTGCAACCCTCTGTACCCCTGTCGTTTCATTCCTCAGCCCCTGTCCAGTCCATCTCCCCACCTTCTACGCCCATCTAATCTCCCTCATCCCACCCTCTGACCCATGTCCATTCTTCCAGCCCCCACCATCCATTCTCTCTCTCTCTCATTCCCCCCACCATCTGCCACCCCACCCATTCTCTCTCCCCTGAAATACACCAGGCTCGGAGTCAGAATTGGGGTTCAATGACAGAGTTTATTGCACAAGGAAATACCGGGGCTCCGGGGAGAGAAAGACTTTTTTTTAATTTCAAAATATACTTTATTCATTGAAATAAATCTTTGGTACTTGTACAATTTGTCATGTCGTTCATAGATATATACATTGCATGTCTTCACATTACAAAGAACAGATTGAATTAATCGATTTTACAGTTATCTATTTACAGTTCCCTTTATTAACCATCCAGTCTCTTAGTATTTAGCTGTGGCTTCAGCAGAACCCACCTACTGAGTGGGTGCCCTGTTAAGAACAGATTTTTTTTTCTTTCAAAAATATACTTTGTTCATAAAATACTTTGGTGATCTGTACAACTGGACATGCCATACATATGTAAACATTCCATTTGTTTGCATTCCGAAAACAGAGTAATCATTCCTGTTTAAAGGTCTGTATGATTACATTTTTAGCTGAGGCATCAGCAGAGCCAAAATGACTGCGTGGGCCCCCTGTTCTTCTTTAGGCAGGCAGATGTTACACGGTGGTCTTTCCGCACTGCGCCTTGGCGGCAGCTGCCCCAGCTTCAGTGCGTCCCTCAACACATATTCCTGGACCTTGGAATGTGCCAGTTTGCAACACTCAGTCAGGGTCAACTCCTTCAGCTGGAAGATCAACAGGTTTCGGACTGCCCAGAGAGCATCCTTCACCAAGTTGATGATCCTCCAGGCACAGTTGATGTTCGTCTCGGTGTGTGTCCCTGGGAACAGGGCGTAGAGCACGGAATCCCGCGTCACGGCGCTGCTCGGGACGAACCTCGACAAACACCACTGCATTCCTCTCCAGACTTCTTCTGCGTAGGCACATTCCAGAAGGAGGTGTGTGACAGTCTCGTCCCCCCCACCCCCGCAGACGCTTCGAGGGCAGCGTGTGGTGCAGCTGAGAGTCTGGGCGTGCATAAAGGATCTCACAGGCAGAGCCCTTCTCACCACCAGCCAAGCCATGTTTTGGTGCTTGTTGGAAAGTTCTGGCGATGAGGCATCTTGCCAAATGGCTTTGACAGTCTGCTCAGGGAACCGCTCGATAGAATCCGCCCTCTCCTTTTCCCAAAGGGTCTCAAGGACACTACGTGCTGACCACTTCTTGATGGACTTGTGGTCAAAGGTGTTTTTCTTCACAACTTCTCCATGAAGGACAGGTGATACGGAACGGTCCAACTACTCGGAGCGTTCTGCGGCAGCGAGGCCAGGCCTAACCTTCGCAACACCGGGGACAGGTAGAACCTCAATACGTAGTGACACTTGGTGTTTGCATACCGGGGATCCACGCACAGCTTGATGCAGCCAGACACAAAGGTGGCCATCAGGGTGAGGGGAGAGAAAGACACCAACAGCACAGTGTCAGCTGCGAGACTTCTCTCGACCCAGAGCATACGTCAAGAAACCTTTATACATCTTATGATACAATCGGTCAGGGATGAGATTGTTGTCTTTGTAACATGATTTGTTTATGGTAATCCTTGTAGATTCGTTGATAGTTTCGGTACAGCCTTTGTTAATTTCCGCACAGTCGTTGTCAGTTTCAGTGCAGACATTGTCCATTTCAATGTCTGCATGGAAATCCATTGTTGTAGTAATGGGCGCTAATTGCTCTTCCTGAGAAGGGGGATTCCTGCAGCCCTGGCTATTAGCATTTCGTATTGAGTCTGTATCAAGCTGTTAGCACTTCTATAAGAGATGTTGGCTGGACCCAGACACTTCGGCAGGCAGTGTTCATTACTCGTGTGTATTCTCTCCCCCACCCGCCTTAAACTAATCACCTGGGTTGTGAGTCCGTTGTGCTGGCATTCTGGTGGCCCCAGGCAGTGTCTGTATCAGCTCTGCTGTTTCTCTCCATATTGTGATCCGGTGGCCATCTTGTGTGTCAAGTTGGCCAACTGATGGCTCAGTGGCCATCTTGTGTATCTGTGTGCCTAGTGTCACCCTGCCCTGTGCCATCTCCCACTTCTCCGCCACGCCCACTCTCTCTCCCCCACTCAATTTCTCTATCAACCCCACTCATTCTCTCTCTCTGTACCCCCTAGTCTCTCTCTACCCCCACGCTTTGCCCCCCCCGTCCATTTTCTCTCTCTCTGTCCCCCATCCATTCAGTCTCTTTTCTCCCCAGCCCCCATCACACCCGTCCTTTCTCGAACCTCGAACCATCTTTGACCGCTGTATCAAACCCTTCAAAGGACAGAGAGAGGGAGATAATGGATAGTAATGACTCTGCCTGGGAGTCGGGAGGGGTGAGAAATGGCTGATCTTCAAAATTGAGAATACCTAAAATATATTCAGAAACATCATTAAAGTGAGAAAGCACGTTCAAGTTTTTTAAAAGAGCTGCTGAAATCTTTCTGAAACTTTCACTGAAATAAGCGCAGTCAGGCCACTGCTCAGGAGAGGCTGGAAGGGGTGAATGGGCGAAGGTGAGCACTGCGGATGCTGGAGGTTAGAGTCAAGATTAGAGTGGTGCTGGAAAAGCACAGCCGGTCAGGCAGCATTCGAGGCTTTTGCCTGAAACGTTGATGTTCCTGCTCCTTGGATGCTGCCTGACCTGCTGTGCATTTCCAGCACCACTCTGATCTTGACTGTAAGGGGTCAATGGCCTAGTCCTCGTCTTGTGAAGTTGGTTCCAACTATCTAGAAATAGCGAAACAGAGCACAGAAACATACCCTTCGGTCTATGCCGACCAGATATCCTAAATTAATCTAGTGACCCATTTGCCTGCATTTGGCCCCTTATCCCTCTGAATCTGTCCTATTCATATCCCCATCCAGATGCATTTTAAATATTATCATTGTACTAGCCTCCACCACTTCCTCTGGCTGACACGCACCAGCGTCTGTGCAAAAAGGTTACCCCTCAGAAATCTTTCCCCTCTCACCCTAAACCCATGCCCTCCACTTCTGGACTCGGGGTAAACCTGGGGAAAAGACATACCAAAGTTGAGCAGCCAGACAGAATGCAAAAGTAATACAATGTCGAATCACAGGGAAAAACAAATTGTGGCTCTACCCCTTTTTTCCTAGTGGCATTTGGACTCTTAACATCTGACAGAAACACCAGCATTGAAAAGTGTGGTGCTGGAAAAACACAGCAGACCAGGCAGCATCCGAGGAGCAGGAGAATCGACGTTTCGGGCATAAGCCCTTCTTCAGGAATCTTATGCCCGAAACGTCGATTCTCCTGCTCCTCGGATGCTGCCTGGCCTGCTGTCTTTTTCCAGCATCTGCAGTCCTCACTTTCTCCAAGAAACACCAGCCTCCCCAGTGAACATACTGCGCATGTTTTCCGGTGTCAGCAACGCAGTGCATATTCCCACCGGTGCGCGACCTTCCTTTGATGGTCCAATAGGGAACCGTGGAGGACAAAAACAAAACTGGTCCTCCTGCCAATCAGAGCCACCCCATTGTCTGAATGCGGAAGTTGAACCATGAGTTCCTGAAGCTGCTACTCCTGCTCCTCTCTTTCTGAATCACCATTGAGCTTCACCCAGACTGCAAACTCCTTCCTCTGTCTGAGATCTGTGAGTACGGCACTTTTTTTTTCTCGCCTCCTTTTCCATTTCTATTTCTTTCCGGAGTTCAGTTGTTGACTTGCAGCAACTGAAAGGAAAGGGGGTGAACCCAGGGAGGGAACAGACTCTGGAAACGTGGTCCAGGTCTGTGTCTCAATTGGCAAAATAGACAGGCAGGAGGCTGGAAGAACACAGCAAACCAGGCAGCATCAGGAGGTGGAGAAGTCGATGTTTCGGGTGTAACCCTTCCTCAGGACTGGGGATGGGGCTGGGGCTAAAGTGGGGATAGGTGAAGATAGGGAGAGGGTACGGCCTGATTAGTCATTGGGTGGAAGAAATCAGGTTGGTGGCAGGAAGGAGTGGTAGTGAGGGGCACGGGGCTGAGAAGGGAGTCGGGTGATGGAAAGGGAGGTTATTTGAAATTGGAGAACTCGATGTTGGGTCCTGCAGGCTGTAGGCTGCCCGGGCGGAAGATGGGGTGTTGTTCCCTAATTTGCGGTTTGGTTCGTTGTGGCAATAGAGGAAGCCTATGATGTTCTTGTCAGAAAGGGAGTGGGAAGGAGAATTAAAATCGATGGTGACTGGGAGGTCTTGTCAGCCTCTGCGGACCCAGCTGTGATGCTCGCCAATCCGTTCCCCAAGTTTACGCTCGGTCTTCCCGAAGTGGAGAAGACCACAATTTGCAAACACGTGGCAAATGCAGTCCCACAATGTGAAGTTATAGCCTTTGCTATGGAAAAAAAAGCAGAAAGACAGTGTATTGTTTAAATGGTGATACTTTGGGATGTGGAGAAAGTGAGAACTGCAGATGCTGGAGATCAGAGGCAAAGTGTGGTGCTCGAAAAAGGCAGTAGGTCAGGCAGCATCTGAGGACCAGGAGAGTCGACATTTCGGTCCCGAGCACTTCATCAGGAATGATATGTGAATGGACAAAGGGTCTGATTCTGTGCTGTATGACTCTAATCATCTTTGGTGAGAGCAGAAGTGTGATTGTGAAGGCTGGAGTTTAAGAGGAGCTTTCAAAGATGTTTGCCCTTAATGGGAGCAGAAGAAGTTACAATGAAATCTTGCATTTGTGAGACAGCAACTGAGTGAGTGAGTAAATCCAAGGTTTTGGTGCAAAGTGGGAATTCATTGCACTGTGAGGATGAAGCTCTACTTATTGAGTCATTTCTGCTGGTGAATGAAACCAGGCTCAAGATTAGGAGGAGTAGATTCAGGACAGAGATGAGGAGGAACTGCTTTTCCTGGAGTGTAGTGAATCTATGGAATTCTCTGCCCCAGGAAGCAGTAGAGGCAGCTTCATTAAGTATGTTCAAGACACAGTTGGATGGGTTTTTGCAATGGTAGGGGAATTAAGGGTAGTTGGGACAATGCAAGGAGGAGGATCTCAGATGATGAATAGATCAGCCCTGATCTTAATGAATGGCAGAGCAGGTTTGACGGGCCAAATGGCCTTCTCCTGCTTCTATTACTATGTAACTGTGTAACCCTGCATTTCCCATGGCTAACCCACCTAACCTGCACATCCGTCATCATTGTAGGCAATTTAGCATGGCCAATTCAAATCAAATCAAGGTGATGTGGGAAATGAACATTAGAGAAAGGGACAAGGAGAGTAAATGTACCAGGATTCTAAAGATCACAAAAATTGAAACGGTGAGTCTGAACGTGTGCCGCATTGTAACAAAATTGAATTAATTGACTGCACACATTGAAGTGAATAATTATGGTCTGAGACTCCTTACAGACACATGGCTTTAGGATGGCAAGGATTAGATTCTGTATATTGAGGGTGTTGTCTAATGGGAAGCTTGGTAAAGGTAGAGGGTTGGCACTGCTAATCAAAGCACTGATCGCATGGTAGTCTGATGTCAGCTCGGGTTTCAGGGCCTGGTTTGTCTGTCCACTGTTGATCTCCCTGTTCCCAAGGAGTATGTCGGTCTGTGCTCAGCTCTGCTGGATTTCTGCTGAAGCTTTGTCCCCTTTTTCACCTTCTGGAACATTAAATCATTCAGTCAATCAAGCCCCAACCTACAATCTCCCAGCCTGTCAGCCATCCAGGCACAGTGTAATCACAGCAGGGGATCTCACAAGAAAAATGAAACCAAAGTAGAAATGACTAGGTGCTCGTGTTTAATGTTTGTTCATGAGAAAGTGGACCACAAATGGGGCTCTCCCAGGATTCTTATACTATCCTACTTGAGGAATTCTCTCTCCCTTACATCTAACTATGAGAACCCAGCTATGATTTACAACAATATTTACACCAACAGAAGTAAGGCACCTGTTCTCAAATAGACAGAGACATACAGGATGGAAATAGACATTTTCTCTCTCATGCGCGCGCACACACACACACAAGTTCACGGGAATAAATGCACATTTGCAGAGCTGAGCTCAAATGTCACTTTTTGTTCTAAAACTTTAAGTTCGCTTGATAAGGTGCTTTCCAGGAAGTTCTGGGATTTGCATATTAATGATACCTGCAACCCTTTTGAAAAGATGAAAGACTTAACAATCCAGGTTTGTTCAATGTATCATTTCAGTGGCAGGACACTGTCATGTTTTTCTATAAATTCTGTGTCTTATTATTTTATTCTCCACAACCACTTGATGAAGGAACAGCGCTCCAAAAGCTAGTGCTTCTAAATAAACCTGTTGGACTATAACCTGGTGTTGTGTGATTTTTAACTTTGTCCAGGTTAGGGGGGAATTGCTATGCTAAATTACCCATAGTGTCCAGGGATGTGCAGGTTAGGTGTGATAGTCAGGGAGTAGAGCAACAGGTGCAGGGATGTGGGTGGGTCGGTGTGGACTCGTCGGGCCGATTGGCCTCCTTCCACACTGTGGGGATTCTGTGAAGGGAAGGAATTCCTGCAAACTATGCAGGGCAGTGCGGGCTAGCCAGCCAGTCGGCCGCGACCCACCCCTTCCTCTCGTCCCTTTTCCCATTCCCTACCCCACCCCTGACCCATTGAAGGCGTCACAACGCGGAAGTGGCCCTGTCAGTTTGCATGAAACTCCCTCCCTCTCGGCAATTCTTCATCCTGGGAGTGTGTGGGGAGGAATCTGTTCACTTGTGGCAACTGGAGTGAATCCAAGGAGGCAGCAGACTCTGCAAACTCAGGTATGTGTCTTAATTACCCGGGCGAGGAGGGACAGAAGGATGGGATGGGGCTGTTTTCCCCATCGCGCCAGAGTCTGAGACTTTTATAAAATCATGAGGGGTATGGATAGGGTAAATAGACAAGGTCTTTCCCTTGGGATGGGAAAGTCCCAAACTGGAGGGTCATAGGTTCAGGGTGAGGGCAGTGGGGAAATGTAAAAGAGACCTCAGTGGCAACTTTTTCATGAAAAGGGTGGTGCTTTTATGGAATGAGCTGCCAGAGGAAGTTGTGGGGACTGCTCGAATTCCAACAGTTAAAAGGCATCTGGATGGGTGTATGAATACAAAGTGTTCAGTGGATCGGGGCCAAGTGATGGCAAATGTGACTGGAGTCATAGAGATGTACAGCACAGAAACAGACCCTTCGGTCCAACTCGTCCTTGCTGACAAGATAGCCAACCCAATTTAGTCCCAGCTGTCAGCACCCGGCCCATATAGGGGCCAAGTGATGGCAAACGTGACTAGATTAATTTAGGAAATCTGGGCAGCTCGGGCAGATTGGGCCAATGAGTCTGTTTCCGTGCTGTGTGACTCTAATTGTCCTCAGTGAAAGCAGAATTGTGGTTGTGAAGGCTGGACTTTCAGAGCATGTTTTGCCCTGACTGGGAGCAGAAGAGTTTGACTGAAGTGTGTCAGTGTTAATGCCTTGATGTCTCCGTTTGCTCCCACCTTCCCGGGGTCATTGACCATTTTGTATCTGGTCCTTCCTCAAGAAGCTGCATTGCAGGTTCACCCTGAATTGACACTTTTTGTTTACTTCCCTAAATCAGACCTGCTCACTCTCAGCAGGATCCCAGTGTTGTGAAAGATATTAACTTTCAGGTGGAGGTATCCAAAATTCAGAGAGATGTCAGTCTTGACGTTTTTGCTTTTTCTGCCCCTGTAAGATCCTGAATCAGCACCTTAAGGGGAATTAGTTAGAGCTGAGTGAGAACAGAGGGGAAGGGAGAGTGGGATGGTGCTTTCAATTTTGTGGAATAACAAAAGAATATTCCACAGAAAGTAGAATTGCTTGTTCTGAATTTCTACCCTGTACTGATGGTGATGACTTTTGTAATCTCTTTTTGCAGAGTATTTGAAAATCTGAAGTCAGAAGATTCAAAGTCAACAGATGAAGGGCTTATGCCTGAAACATTGACTCTCCTGCTCCTCGGATGCTGCCTGACCTGCTGTGATTTTCCAATGCCACACATTTCGACACTGACTCTCCAGCATCTGCAGTCCTCACTTTGACATCAATGTCTGACAGACATTCGGACCACAACAATTTTCAACTGTAATACTGCGAGAAGGAGCAAAGCTTTTTGGTTCCTGTTTGGGTACGTTTTCAGCATCAGTGGGACTGGATGAGAGACCCTACAGCGCACTGAGTGTGGAGCGAGTAACTGCTATACAGCCTGGAAAGAGGAATTGATGCCAGGGAGGGGCTTGTATGCGTGTTTGTGTGTAACTGAAGCGTCGGCCATAGAGAAACCCGAGGAATCCCACCTTTTGGAGAAACGATGGAAGTGTGATGACTGCGGGAAAAGCTTCTGTTTCCCATCTACCGTGGACTCTCATCGGCGCAGCCACACCGGGGAGAGGCCGTTCCCTTCCCCAAGTGTGGGAAGGCCTTCAACAATTCGTCCACCCTGCTGACCCACCGGCGGGTCCACACAGGTGAGAGGCCATTCACCTGCTGTCAGTGCAGGAAGGCTTACACCTGCTCCTCCGCCCTGCGGAGGCACCAGCGAGTTCACCTGTAGGGGAATTGAAACAGTGATGGCCAAGTTGCATCCTTTACCTGGTCTGGCCTACACATGACTCCAGGTTCACAGCAGTGTGGTTGACTCTACACTGCCCCACCCCTCCTCACTCGGCAAATGAGAGGGGAGAAACTTACTTGGAGACAGAATATGGGTTGAAATTATTGAGTGAGGCAACACTTCCTCCGGGTTACAGCTGTACCAAGGATCCAATTACAAAGGGACGACTGGGTGCTAACCATTAGTAAAGAATGTGAGGTGGTGGGGGGGGGGGGGGAATGTATGTACTTTGACCTTGAGCTGTTTAAAAAGCAGCAACTTTTTCTCTGCCTTTTTGCAGGGGGATCTGAAGCTGTAACAAAGTTGGGTTGCAATAAAAGTTACCTGAACTAACCCCCTGGCTCAGACTCTCATTGAAAGCTTTGATCTCCAAGAGGTTTTGTTTTAAAGCTGCTCATTTCTTTCAGCCTCCTGAACTAAGCTTCCAATGTTGTCTATCAGATGGAGCAGTGAATGAGGTGCCAGTATCATTAGAAATTGTAAGTTTTTCAGGATTGTAGAGTGCATCATTTCATCGGCATTGTAAAGTTTACTGGCAGCATCGGGAGGTGTGGGCTGTGTTCAGTGGAAACGATGTGGAGGAGCCGGTGGTGGACTTGGCCTGGGTAAAGTGAAAAATCGCACAACACCAGGTTATAGTCTAACAGGTTTATTTGGAAGCACTAGCTTTCGGAGCACTGCTCCTTCACCGGGTAGCTGTGGAGCCGGATCAAAAGACACAGAATTGATAGCAAAAGCTCACAGTGTCATGCAACTAATAGGATATACTGAACAAACCTAGATTGCTGTTCAGTCTTCCATCTTTGAGAATGGATTGCGGGTTTTGGTTCATTAATCTGTAAACCCCAGAACATCTTTTAAGTTCCGTTCTTGAGATGACTTAAGGTTTTATTTTTAAAAATGCTTACAGCTCAGACAATGCATTAAAGGTGTGAGGTTCGAGCCTGTCACACCCCAATCTTGGATCAGACTGGTTCTAGTTCCAAAGTAGGAATTTATAAAATATTACATGGATTGACTGCCTGCAGTTTCTGCACTTTTTTGAGCAAAGTAGAATGTACCTGCAAATAATTCTGCCAATTCAAATTCACTTCTTGGAGTTATTTGTGTGTGTGCATGTGAGTTTGTGTGCATGCTTGGTATAGAGTATAAGCCTGTGAGAGTGTTGGGGGGTGTATGTGTGTGTGTATATGTATGAGAGAAGTATGAATAAAAGCAGGGGGTTGCATTTTGCTGAAACAAGGAAGGATGGACCTATACAGGTGATGGTAGGGCCTTGAGCCTTGTTGGAGAACAGAGACATGGGAGGATTCAGGTGCATAGCTGCATCACTGGGAGACAGGGTGGTTAAGAAGGTGTTTAGCACACTTGCCTTCATTGTTCACACCATTGAGTATAGGGGTTGGGACATCATGTTGAGGTTGTACAGGATGTTGGTGAGGCCACTTTCAGAGTGCTCAGTACAGTTCTGGTGGCCCTGTAATAGGAAGAATACTATTAGAGAGGGTTTAATAAAGATTTACCAGAAGGTTGTAAGGACTGGAGAGTTTGAGTTATAAGGAGAGACTGGGACATTTTTCACTGAAGTGCAAGAGGTTGAGTGGTGATGTCATTGAGATTTATAAAACCATGAGGAGTGGAGGTAAGGTGAATAGCAAAGGGCTCTTCCTTAGTGTAGAGGTGCTCAAAACTAGGAGGCATATTTTTAAAAGTGAGGGGAGAGAAATTTAAAAGGAGCCTGAGGGACAACGTTTTGGTACAGGGTGGTTTGCATATGGAATGAACTTGCTGAGGAAGTGGTAGATGCAGGTACAGTTACAACATTTAAGCGAAATTCAGATGGGTACATGAATAGAAAGGTTTAGAGGGATATGGGCCAAATGTAAGTAAGTGGGACTAGTTATTTTGGGAATCCTGGTCGGCATGGACGGGTTGGACCGAAGGGTCTGTTTCTGTGCTGTCTACCTCTATGAACCAGAAGTGATCTTATTGAAACCAGTAGAATTCTGAAAGGGGCTTGACAGGATAGATGCCAATAAAATGCTCCTTTGTGGGGAGGGTCATAGAATGCCAACAATGTGGAAGCAGGCCATTCAGCCCATCTATTACACACTGGCCCTCTGAAGAGCATCCCACCCATACCTAACCCCTTTCTCCATATTTCCCATGGCTAATCCACCCTAACCTACACCCTAAAATACAGAAGAGGAAGTGTTGGATGTCTTGAAACATAAAGGTGGATAAATCCCCAGGACCTGATCAGGTGTAGCCTAGAGCTCCATGGGAAGCTAGAGAAGTGATTGCTGGGCCTGTTGCTGAGATATTATCATCAATAGTCACAGGTGAGGTGCCAGAAGACTGGAGCTTGGCTAACATGGTTCTACTGTTTAAGAAGGGTGGTAGACCAGTAAGCCTGATGTCATTGGTGGGCAAGTTGTTGGAGGGAGTCCTGAGGGACAGGATGTACATGTATTTGGAAAGGCAAGGACTGATTAGGGATCGTCAAATGACATTGTGCGTGGGAAATCATGTCTCACAAACTTGATTGAGTTTTTCTGAAGAAGTAACAAAGAGGATAGATGAGGGCAGAGCAGTAGATGTGATCTATATGGACTTCAGTAAGGCATTCAACAAGGTTCCCCATGGGACACTGATTAGCAAGGTTAGATCTCACGGAATACAGGTAGAACTAGCCATTTGGTTGCAGAACGGGCTCAAAGGTAGAAGACAGAGGGTGGTGGTGGAGGGTTATTTTTCAGACAGGAGGCCTGTGACCAGTGGAGTGCCGCAAGGATCGGTACTGGGCCCTCTACGTTTTGTCATTTACATAAATGATTTGGATGCGAGCATAAGAGGTACAGTTAGTAAATTTGCAGATGACACCAAAATTGGAGGTGTAGTGGACAGCGAAGAGGGTTACCTCAGATTACAACAGGGTCTGGACCCGATGGGCTGAGAAGTGACAGAAGAAGTTTAATTCAGATAAATGTGAAGTGCTGCATTTTGGGAAAGCAAACCTTAACAGGACTTATTTACTTAATAGTAAGGTCCTAGGGAGTCTTGCTGAACAAAGAGACCTTGGAGTGCAGGTCCATAGCTCCTTGAAAGTGGAGTTGTAGGTAGATAGGATAGTGAAGAAGGCATTTGGTATGCTTTTCTTTATTGGTCAGAGTATTGAGTACAGAAGTTGGAGGTCATGTTACGGCTGTACAGGACATTGGTTCGGCCACTGTTGGAATATTGCGTGCAGTTCTGGTCTCCTTCCTATCAGAAAGATATTGTGAAACTTGAAAGGGTTCAGAAAAGATTTACAAGGATGTTGCCAGGGTTGGAGGATCTGAGCTACAGGGAGAGACTGAACAGGCTGGGGCTGTTTTCCCTGGAGCGTCGCAGGCTGAGGGGTGACCTTATAATGGTTTACAAAATTATGAGGGGCATGGATAATATAAATAGACCAAGTCTTTTCCCTGGGGACGGGGAGTCCAGAACTCGAGGGCATAGGTTTAGGGTGAGAGGGGAAAGATATAAAAGAGACCCAAGGGGCAACATTTTCATGCAGAGAGTGGTATGTGTATGAAAAGAGCTGCCAGAGAATATGTTGGAGGCTGGTACAATTGCAACATTTAAGAGGCATTTAGATGGGTATATGAATAGGAAGGGTTTGGAAGGATATGGGCCAGGTGCTGGCAGGTGGGAGTAGATTGGATTGGGATATCTGGTCGGCATGGACGGGTTGGACCAAAGGGTCTGTTTCCATGCTGTACATCTCTATGACTCTAAAAACAAGTTGTAGACAAGTAAAAAGGCTGACCAGGCAAGGAGGTGGTTAACAACCTCAGGGCATCCCTCTTAAACCATGCATCTTGTTTGTTTACAAATTAAACATGCTCCAGCTCTTTTCCTAGCTGCTTTCTGGAAATCTGGGTGACACCAGGTTTGTAATACAGTACTAACCATTCCCTCCTTGCCCACGTGTGTACAATAATGCACATAATCAATTGAAAAAGGCCTCAGCAAAGAAGGAACACAAACCAGTCCATCAGGGGTCACCCACATTTCGGTTTGAGTATCAAGGGAGTACCCTATTTGAGGCCATAGTTTGTGCTGCTCAGTAGGGGGCCTCCCCTGTGATTTCAGTCCCTTACCCAGGCCTGGCATTCCTATCCCCCTATTGTCTCTATCCGGGTTTTGCTGGGGACCCAATGGGACCAAAGGTTTGGGGTGTCAGGCTGCCTGCTTGGCAGCAGCTCCATCTGCTCATTCCTTTGGTGACTGTATTCATTGTCTCAGCATGAGCTGAACATCTTGATAGCTGCCAGATTGCTTGGACTAAACAGCATTACTATTCGTCTGCCCCGTGGGGGTTACAAATCCTCTATGTTCCCACAAGTCTCTGTAATCATGGGTCACACCAAAAGCACAGTGAGAGTTGAAGATCTCAACCCCTAGCAGGGCTCTCTCAGTTCTGAGATTGGTCACATCAACAGCAAGCTTCAGCAAGGTTTCACGCTTTTATTTGTAATGGCCGGGCAAAGATTTGTCCAGCAAGACAGATATTAAAAGATTCTGTGTTCCTTGGAGAAACTGTGAGATTAACTTGGAATAAAATATCAATTTTCATATGTTTCTTAGGTGACAGTACAGCCTTAATTACAGAGTAATCCAATAAAATGTAATAAAATTACATAATAGACAACAGATTAACCCAATGATATTTCCTGGGAAATAATGTTGTTTCACACGCATTATCTCCTCATACCTGTGCTTCAAGGTTAGCTAGGATGGTCAGTAATGTCCTATCTAGCTTAATTAGATCCATACTATGAAGAAGGCATTGTTTGCTTAATCTGTGATTCAGTTAGCTCAGGAATGCAGAAATGCAGCTTTTAGCCATTTTAAACACAGTGTCAATTTGCAGCCTGAAGACATATTTTATATTACTTTATATTGAGATGCCATTTTGTGTTTAATAAAAGCCCCTGACAACAGCCTAAATCTAGATATTAGATCCTCATCTGGTGTGGATCTGCTCCGTCACTCAAAACAAAACTAGATTTACAATTTAAGGTCATACATGCTATTCTGCTAAATTAATCCAGTTGATTTTTTTTGTTTAAAAATGTGAAAATTTCGTGAACAGTTCTTCCAGTTAATCACTGAATATTCAGATTTCTCTTCAAAATTAAAGATCATAACAGAACTGGGTGTCATTGTGGGATTTTGAATCTGAAGGGTGTGCTTGTGAAGCTTGAATGAACAATATTTCAAAGTGAATGTTATCGTGTTCAGTACTAAGACTTTCTGGAGATGAAAAATTTGCCCTTGTGTGTTTTGCAACACTTAACCAAGGTCAATTCCATAGAATAAGCAGTCAGGTTGATGCGAGAGTTAAGAGCTGGGGCAAACATCAGAAATAATGGAGGCAGGAGCACAGCAATTAGAGTTAGAAAGTTAGCCAAAAATATAAAAACAGGAAGGAAAGTTTTGTCACTTTGTTAACTTTTTAAAGAAAAGCTAAGTGTTGGTTCTGTAAAAAATGAGTCTGGGGATTCAATAACGGAGGATAAAGAGATGGCAGATGAATTGAAAAGAGCTTGAATCTGTCTTCAGTAGAGAGGATACAAGTAACACCCTAGAACTAGCTGGAAATCAGGAACTGAAAGGGAAGGAGGAACTGAAGACAATTACAATTACCAGGGAAGTAGTACTGAGTAAACTGTTGGAACTACAAGCTCACAAGTCCCAGGGGTCCAAAGGATTTCATTCTAGACCCTTAAAGAAAAATTAGCTAGTGATATAGTTAATGCATTGGTTTTAATTTTCCATACCTTATTAGTTTCAGGGAAGGTTTCTGTAGATTGGAAAACTCCTTTCTTCAAAAAGGCAGACCGAGAACAGGAAACTGCAGACAATTTACCTTAACATATGCCATAGGGAAAATGTTCAAAGCTATGATTAAAGATGTGATGACGGGGCACTTGTATAAGTTCAGGCAGCGTGAATGTGTTTTTGTCAACGGGAAATAATGTTGTAATAATGTTTTGAAGAACTGCCTCTCCCAACTGCGACTGAGCTGACAAATCTCATGTACCGACAGGGAATGGAATCCGTTAGCACACTCCCCGCATTTCCACGACTTCTCTGTCGTTCTGGTGTCCTTTTGGCTCCCGGATTCTGATGAACAATTGAAACTGTGATCACACTCAGGAAATGTGTGCAGTTACTCCCTGCTGCGAATACTATAATGTTACTTCAGTCTGTGTAACTGGTTACAGCTCCATCCCATAGACAGCTCACTGGGGCACACTCTCTCTCAACAAGGGCAAAAGACATACAAAAGTGGAGTAACCAGACAAAATGCAGAAGCAATAAAATGTCGAACCACAGGGGAAAGAAATTGTGGCTCCACCCTTTTTATCCCTGTTGGCATTTGGACACTTAAAATCTGTCAATAACAGCAGCAGCCTCAAAGAGCATACTGCGCATGTTTGCCAGTGTCAGCAACGCAGTACGCATGCTCGCTGGTGTCAGCAAAAAATAGTGCTCATGCTAATCACTATTGGCAAAAGAGGCGCGGGACCTTCTTTTGATTGACCAATAGGGAGCACAGGAGGACCGGAAGGACATTTGTCCTCCTCCCCATTGTCTGAATGCAGAAGTTGGACCATGAGGTTCTGAAGCTGCTGTTCGTGTCTGAATGAACATTGAGCTTCATCCCAGACTGCACATTCCTTCCTCTGTCCATTATCTATGAGTACGGCACTCTTCTCTTGCCACCTTTTCCATTTATTTTTTCATTCTGGGATTCAGTTGTTGACTTGCAGCAACTAAAAGGAAAGAGAGTGAGTCGGGATGCGGAGAGACTCTGGAAACGTTGCGCCAGGTCTGTGTCTCAATTGGCAAAATACACAGGTAGGTGGCTGGAAGAACACAGCAAGCCAGGCAGTATCAGGAGGTGGAGAAGTCAACGTTTCAGGTGTAACCCTTCTTCAGGATTGGGGATGGGTTTAGGGGGTGTTAGAAACGAAAATCGCTTCTCAATAATCGCTCTAGACAAATTCAGGAAAACAAAGTTTTATTAACAAGTCTGCAGAGTTGGGCACCCTTGAAAAAAAAAGGCGCCCCAGGCTAACAATGTTTCTGATTAAATACAGTACAAGTCCCTCCCCTCTATAGCTCTAAAGAGTCACGAGGTTCACATTCTCACAAAGTCTGCAACAGTTTCCCGAGTTGTTTTTCTACCTTGTAGTCTTATCAATCAAGGATTTGTTTTTCTACTCTGTAGCAGCAGATGTCTCATCCTTTATTATAGAGAAGCATGTTTTACCCTACCCCCACGGCTCTATTCCCCTTAGACTCTGAGGTCATGCACATCTTAACTATTTGTACCAAAATCGTCTCTCACAATTCCACCCTTTCTGTTTTTAAGATGTGCATGACAAAGATAAGCGTCCTCCCATCAGGGGCCCGGGAAATCCTTGGTCTTTCGCAGCAACAGCACCTTAAGTTCCTGCGTTCCATGTTGGGGTATCGCCACTGCCTGGAGTTGGGAAATATTTTTCTGGATTAAAGATTGAACACAGGGGATCAGGCAGGGTAAGATGAGTAGAAGCATTACGCCCCCCCCAGCCACCAGTAACGCCGTGCGCCACCAACTACCACCTAGGAGACCATCCCACCATCCGATGCCACCAAGAGGGCGCCAGGATTGAACCGGCACATGGGCCAGTTTCCGAATTTCATCGGAAATCTTCAAAACCGCTTTACCATTATCGTCAATTTTCAGACAGCAGTTAGTCAGGTTAAACTTCCCGCACACGCCCACTTCCGAGGCCAACAGATAATCCAAGGCAAGCCGGTTTTGGTATATAGCAGCCCTCATCTGATCCTGCTGCTTAGCCAGCAACTCCAGGGCCAGGGCGGTCTGATTAGTAATGACCTCTACGACTGCTTGGAGCCTGATAATTCGGTTTAACATATAGATAGGAGTACGGTATCCCCATGATCCGTCCGTGCCCACGTAGCAGGCCCGTAGTATTCAATAATACGGGCCGGTGGCCACTCATCCCCCCAATCACCGACTTGGATATCCCTTGGCGACCTATGCAGGGAGTCAAAGAGTTTAACTCCCAAATCATCGCCTTCCTCCCGGGGTAATAGGAAGAATTCAGGTCTTATTAGACCCAGGAAGCATACTCCAGCCCATCCCATGGGCAGTTTGGAATATGCCTGATTACCGCATATCCAAAATAGGCCATCTGGAGCAGGCCCTCCCTGCCTCACAATGTCATCCCATAACTCCTTTACCCCAGGGACGCCCTCATAAGGACCAGGACCACTGCAATTCCAGTATTCGGATTGTTGGCCCCGTGGCAGAGTCTGGACAGGATTATTCCAGCATTGATTCCCCTGACAACCACCGCTCCGCACTCTTTTCATGCCATCGGAAGGGTCAGCACTTAGCTCGTAAGAGGAGGAATCAGAACGTAACCGAATGCAATTTTGATGATCTCGGTTTGCAATGTACCAAGCAATATTCTCAGGCCACCATACTTGTGTCCCCTTGCCTTCAACACATAACTGGCCCTCGGGGCTATTCGTCAGTCTCCACCCCTGGCTTTTCCTCTCGTTGACATGTATCCAATTGTATTGAAGCAATTCCCATATGTCTAAGCTTTGCCCAGTCCACGGCCATTGTTCTGACATATGTGCCCCCCCACAAACCCAGCAATTGCTAACATTTAAAACAGTGGCAATCCTAGAGGTGAGATCAATAAACAGGTTTTGTGTTACATCAGGGAGCTCAATCTGCTCTTCTACCTCTTTGTATATAGATGGCACTTTAGAGACAACGACCGTTCTCTGACGGTCGTTCTCTTTCTCTAACTCCCGTTCAGTGTTCTGAACTCTGGTCTCCTTGACTCTGTCAACCTGCTCTCTGAGCAACACGGAGGGTAGGCCCCACTGCCCATCTTTGTTAACACACACCCAGCAGTCATTTTTAGGGCACCCACGGACTTTGCCACCGTACCCTTTATTATACACTTGATAATAGGGTTTTCCATCCTCCCAACATTCTTGCCTTGCATTCACATCGTAACACCGATCGTTCACATGGGAGTGAGACACAAATGATCCCGAGTAGATCTGACTCCCAAGCCTCACCGTAGTCCGACATTTGTCACATCTCCCCTCGCCCTCCCCCACATCCAGGAGTAAACCGATCAATATCCCCACCAATACAGTCCAGGTAGAGTTCATTGTCGCTGTCTTTTCAGCTTTACCACCAATGGCTTGTCCCCTGGCCCGCATGTCCAAGTGCTCTCTCCTTCTGCCGGAACAGGCCCCTTTATCCTCGATGCGTGGGCCCACCCTTTTTCTTTCGTCCGAACAGCGGCTTCAGTTGTTAACAGGACCAGGAACGGTCCTTCCCACTGCGGCTGGAGCTCTTCGGCCCTCCAGGTCTTTACAAGTACCCAATCTCCGGGCTCCACCTTATGTAAGAGGAAGTCGAGCGGCGGAGTTTGAGCCAGGAGACCCTTCCTCTGGAGTTCTGCAAAAGAACGGGATAAGGCCAGTAAATAGTCTCTGACAAATACATCTCCCCCTTGTAGAGTGGGACACCCATCAACCTTACTCCAATATGGTAATCCGAACAGCATCTCATAGGGGGAGACCCCGATATCCCGGCGAGGTGCTGTACGTATTCTCATTAGGGCAATAGGCAGGCACTTTGGCCATGGTAACTTAGTTTCTAACATCAGCTTCGTCAATTGGGTCTTGAGTGTGCCATTCATTCTCTCAACTCGACCCGAGCTCTGGGGATGCCAGGGTGCATGGAATTTCTATTGGATACCCAGGGCAGTACAGATCAAATGGTGTAGCCTAGAAACAAAATGTGTCCCGCAGTCTGAGTCTATAGATTCCATCATGCCATATCTCGGGATTATGTTCTCTAACAATAGACAGGCCACGGTTGGTGCATCGTCTTTGGCGGTTGGGAAAGCCTCTACCCAGTGGGTGAAATGGTCTACTATTACTAGCAGATACTTCCATCTCTGTACTGGGGGTAATTCTGTAAAGTCAATTTGGATCCTCTGGAATGGCCTAATTGCGAGGGGCTGACCACCAGCTGGCATAGAACGCATGGCTTTCTTGTTAATTCGCTGGCAAGTGGGGCATCCGACTATTTCTTGTTGGGCTAACGTGTATATCCCCCTACATACATAGTCTCTCAGGATCGTGTCACACATGGCTTGCACCCCCCAGTGGGTCTGATGGTGTAATCGGTGCAGAATACTCCGGGTGATCTGTTTGTTTAGTACTTGTCTCCCGTCAGGAACCGTCCACTTCCCGTTAGTTTCTAGCCGGGCACCCAATTGATCCATTTTATCAATCTCCCCCTGGGTGAAGACGGGTTGTTTAGCGAGCCCTTCCCTCAACGGTATTAATGTTAATAATTGGACGGATTTTTCGACCGCTGCCCGTTTGGCTTCCTCATCTGCCAGCCGGTTTCCCACCGCTTCCGGTGTCGACCCCTTCTGGTGACTGGGTACATGGACTACTGCGAGTTCTGAAGGCAACGCCAGGGCTTCCAACGTTAGGCTGATCATTTGTTCGTGAGCTAATTCTTTTCCCCGGGAAGTTATCAATCCTCGCTCTTTCCAGATTTTCCCGAAAGTATGAACGATTCCGTATACATACTTTGAGTCAGTATATATGGTCCCCACTTTCCCCTCCAACAACTTCAGGGCCCTCTGGAGGGCGTACAACTCACAGGATTGGGCTGACCACTTCCCGGGCAGTTGTCCGGACTCGATCGTCCGTTTCGTTGCGCCATCTACGACCGCATAGCCATTGTACCGTACCCCATTTATGCACCGGGAGGACCCGTCGATGTACTGTTCCTGTCCTTCACCCAGCGGAGCCTCTTGCAGGTCCTCTCGGCTTTTGGTCTGTAAGTCTACAAATTCCACACAATCATGCTCCTGTTCCCCATCTGCAGGACGTCCGTATAGAAACTGGGCAGGGTTGCAACTGAGATCGTTTGCAAAATTGAGATCGTCTCCGGTCATCAAAATCGTCTCATACTTCAGGATGCGAGAGTCTGTTAACCAGCGGTGAGCCTTTTGAGCCAGTATGGTACTAACCGAATGTGGGGAGTATACTGTGATTCTTCCTCCAAAGGTAAGTTTTCGGGCCTCTTCTACTAACATTGCCGTAGCTGCCACTGCCTGGATACAGGTCGGCCATCCACGTGACACGGGGTCTAACATTTTTGACAAAAATGCAACCGGCTGACGTTTCCCTGCCCGCAGCTGGGTAAGCACACCTTGGGCAATTCCGCCGGCGCTATTAACATATAACTGGAACGGTTCCTTCAGGGTGGGCAAAGCCAATACCGGAGCTTGGATCAGTTTATTTTTAAGAATATTAAATCGCTGCTCCTCCTCATCTGACCAGTCCACCTTTTGTCCTTCTTGTCCCAGTTTGTCGTACAAAAACTTTACTAGAGTGGTGTAACTTTCAATCCATATCCGGCAATACCCTACTCGCCCCAGGAACTGTCTGATTTCCTTCTTCGTCCTGGTATTGGCATGCCCGTAATCCCTGATATTCGTTCTGGTGTGATACGGCGATGCCCCTTACTAACCTGATGGCCCAGATATCTTACTTCTTGCTCCACAAACTGGAGTTTTGTCCTGGAGACGCGTAGGCCCTGTTTCCCCAGGAAGTTCAGCAGGGCAACGGTGTCTGCTCGTACCTCCTCTTCTCTCGGTCCTGAGAGTAAGAGATCATCGACATATTGGAGCAATTGATTCTCCGCGTTACACCGAAATCCTCCTAAGTTCTGCTCTAGTATTTGTCCAAACAAGTTGGGTGACTCCGTGAATCCCTGCGGCAAGACTGTCCATCTTAACTGTCGCTTTCGTCCTGTGAAGGGATTCTCCCATTCAAATGCAAAAAGGTTCCGACTTTCTTCGTCAAGGGGGCAACTCCAGAAGGCATCCTTCAGATCTATTACGCTGAACCATTCATGTTCGGGGGGAATTTTACTCATTAACGTGTAGGGATTGGGTACCACCGGGTATCTAGCCTGGACTACTTCATTCAACCCCCGCAGGTTTTGCACCAGCCTATACGTCCCATCCGGCTTCCTCACAGGGAGTATTGGAGTATTGAAAGGGGACATACATTCCTCCAGTAGTCCATCTGTGATTAATCTTTCTATCACAGGTTGTAACCCTTCCCGTCCTTCCATAGCAATCGGATACTGTTTCCTTCTTACCGGGCCTTTTCCTGATAACATGGTGATTTGGAGAGGTTTGATGTTTAGACCCCCTCTGTTCCCCTCCCGGTACCAAACTCCCGGGTCTATTTGTTGATCATCTTCTTCGGTGAGGGCGAACAACCGTACCACCATTTCCCCGTTACTTGGTACGGTTCCGATCCCTAGTTTGACCTGCAAGTCTCTACCTAACAAATTAAATCCCGCCGATGGCAGTAGAAGGAGGTCTCGTTTAGTAGTTCTGTTTTCATACCCAATTTCCACGTCCTCCACTACTGGGACTTGCAATGTCTTTCCTCCAATGCCAGATACCCCCATAACTGTTCTTCCTGCTCGGGCGCCGGGGGGGTATTTGGATTATACTTGATCTTTCGGCTCCCGAGTCCACCATAAATGTGATCTCCGACCCTTGGGGCCCTACTTTCAAGTTTACCAGGGGTTCCTGTCGATAGTCCTTTTGCCCCAAGGGTAGGAACCCCCGACCTCCCTAATCTTCCTCCATCAGGGCGTACGACCGCACTTCCCGCTTGTAGAGGGGGCACTCTCGCTTAAAATGTCCCTCTTCATTACAGTAGTAACATCTGAGTATCCTCCTCGTTTCCCTGTCGCGGCCTCGAGTTCCTCCACCCTTCCTTTGTTCCGGCCCCGGTCCTCTTTTCCTCTGCTCTTGCCACGACTCTCCCCTTTCCTGTTTCTGCCACGGCTCCCCCTTTTCCCTCCTTCCAGCTGTCACTTGTTGCACCGTCTGCATCATTATCTTTGTCGCCTTCTTTTGCTTCTCATCGTCCCTTCTCACAAACACCTTTTGCGCCTCCCGTAGTAGTTCACTCAGAGGTTTACTATCCCAATCACCCATTTTCTCTAACTTCTTTCGTATGTCCGGCCAGGCTTTTGACACAAACTCTACCCGTATGAGTTGCTGTCCCACTTCCGTCTCAGGGTCCACCCCAGCGAACTGCTGCAAGTTCTTCCTAATCCTGTCTAGGAAGTCTGTAGGGGTTTCTTCCGGGTTTTGATGATTCCCAAAGGCCTTGGTAAAATTGTGCCCCTTCGGGGCTGCCTGCCTTATTCCTTTTATCCAATATTCCCGCATATCCCTCATGTTGCGTCTCCCTTCTTCCGTTTGCTTATCCCACTCGGGGTCGGTGAGGGGAAATTTCTGCTCCCCTCCTGCTCCTCCCTCTCTCTCCCAGACCAATAGCGCAGTTTGTCGTACGTGGATTCATTCTTGGAATCGGGACAGAGTTCCGTCTGTGACTCTTTTCAGCTTGAGATCTAGTCTGTACTCCTGAGGCACCTGGTGGTTCCTCCCCGCTTTCTTCCCCTTCCCCTGAATCGTCGCCACCCGAAGGACCATTTTGCGGGGCTGACGGGGTCATGTAGGGCGGCGGTAAGTGATCTAAAGGTTCCCATTCTTTCTGCCCTTTCGAGTCTTCATTGGTTACCTTCATTTTGCAAGATAGTGTGACTGGCAGCCAACAAAGGGCGTAATCACTTTCCTCCCGAGTAACATTAGGTTTCGAATTGACATATAAAATTAGAGCTTGCCGGACCCAGTCTTCATCAGTGCCGAATTTAGGCCACCACACTCAGTCGCCCTGAATAGGTGTTTGGGACCACGTTTGACAGTATCTCACCATCTTCTTTCTAGATTTTCCTTTTCTCCTACCCTGATCCCAATTATTTAACATTATTCCTAACGGACTATCGTCAGGTACCCCGGGGTATTTTTCATTGTCTACGCTCAAGCCTACCTTTCCGTTATTCGTCTTGGAACCCTTACTTCCCATTGCCGAGGACTTTGTAAAATCGGAGATTCCTGTATTATCCCGTGATAATCTATCACTATTTAGCCAATTCCCGGACCTTCAGTCCCGTGATCGCCCAGGTCCCTTTGCAGCCACCCCCGGTCTTTGGATTCCTGTGTCCTACGTCTCTGTGAAACAGATCACAGGCACCCCGTAGGTCCACGTTCCTCCGCAAACACGGTCTCTGCAAAATCCCGCACAGACGAGCCCCGGTCTCTAGATTCCTGAGTCCCACGTCTCTGTAGAAAAATCTACAGGCACTCCGCAGGTCCCCAGTCCTCCGGAAAGACGGTTCCCGCAAGTCTGTTCTTACCTGGGTTCGGTGCACCAAAATTACTCGACTGTTAACCGTCCCCACTGCCTCGGCCACACCCCTCCTTTGTTCTCCTGAGCCTTCCGGATATCACTCGCTCAAGCCGCGCGGGGCGACAAGCAAGGAATCAGGGACTGCCGAACTCGGCAGGGTGCACCTTCTCCGATGTCCTTCCTCAGCCCCCCCTCGCGGCCGGAGTGTTGATCGGACGAGCCCCCAAGTTTGTTAGAAACGAAAATCGCTTCTCAATAATCGCTCTAGACAAATTCAGGAAAACAAAGTTTTATTAACAAGTCTGCAGAGTTGGGCACCCTTGAAAAAAAAAAGGCGCCCCAGGCTAACAATGTTTCTGATTAAATACAGTACAAGTCCTTCCCCTCTATAGCTCTAAAGAGTCACGAGGTTCACATTCTCACAAAGTCTGCAACAGTTTCCGAGTTGTTTTTCTACCCTGTAGTCTTATCAATCAAGGACTTGTTTTTCTACTCTGTAGCAGCAGATGTCTCGTCCTTTATTATAGAGAAGCATGTTTTACCCTACCCCCACGGCTCTATTCCCCTTAGACTCTGAGGTCATGCACATCTTAACTATTTGTACCGAAATCGTCTCTCACAGGGGGCGATGCAGATAAAGGGTGTGCTGGTTGGTGAAGTGGGGATAGATGTAGACAGGTAGAGGGTTCGACCTAGGCAAAATGGAGGACTGCAGATGCTGGAAACCAGAGGTTAGATCAGAGTTGTGCTGGAAAAGCACAGCAGGTCAGGCAGCATCCGAGAAGCAGGAAAATCGACGTTTCGGGCAAAAGCCCTTCATCAGGAATTTCCCTAGAGTAGTGGACTCCAAAGCTAGAGGACATATGTTTGAGGTGAGAGGGGAATGATTTAAAAGAGACGTAAAGGACAACTTTTTCACATGGACAGTTGTGCATGCGTGGAATGAGCTGCCAGAGGAATTGGTGGAGGCTGGTACAATTATATTTAAAATGCATCTGGCTGGGTACATGAATCGGGATGGTTTGAAACTGTGTGGGTCACATGCTGGCAAACGGGACTAGATTAATTTTGGATATCTGGTCATCATGGACAAGTTGGGCCTAAGGGTCTGTTTCCATGCTGGATGGCTCTTAATCGTCTTTGGTGAAAGCAGAAGTGTGGTTGTGAAGACTAGACTTTCAGAGCAGCTTTCGAAGATGTTTTGCCCTTACTGGGAGCAGAAGAATACAATGAAATCTTGCATTTGTGAGATAGCAACTGAGTAAAGGGAGTACATCTGTGATTTTGGCGAAAAATGGGAATTTATTGCACTATGGGGATGAAGCCCTATCTTATCCAGTTATTTCAGCTGGTGGATGAGACTCGGCAGTTCATGCAGGCAGTCAATCCAGTCATATTTTGTAAATTCCACTTTGGAAATACAACCAGTCTGATTCAAGATTGGGATACAGACAGACTCTGACCTCACACCTTTAATGCATTATCTAAGCTGAGATGACCCCTTTTGTTATAAAACCTTAAGTTATTTCAAGAAAGTGTCTTACAGGAAGTTCTGGGATTTACATATTAATGATACCTGCAACCCATTCTGAAATATGAAAGGCTTAACAATCCAGGTTTGTTCAATATATCATTTCAGTGGCAGGACACTACTGTTTTTCTATAAATTCTGTGCCTTATGATGTTATTCTCCACAACCACCTGATGAAGGAGCAGCACTCCAAATGCTGGTCCTTCCAAATAAACCTGTTGGACGATAACCTGGGTGTGTGAGTTTTTTTTTACTTTGTACAAGTTAGGGTAGATTGACCATTCTAAAGTGCTCACTGTGACCAGGGAGGTGCAGGTTTGTGTGAATTGGCTGTGCTAAATTACACATCGTGTCCAGGAGCGGATTGGTCATGCTAAATTACCTGTAGTGCCCAGGAATGTGCAGGTTAGGGTTAATTGGCCAGGCTAACTTATCCAGAGTGAAGATCTAAACCCCTCTTAAGGAGCCTTTTGGTTCGCGATTGGTCTAAAGAATCAATGGAATGCGTCTGTACAAAGCAAGGCTATCAGTTTAATAAGGCATCTTGACACAATTCTGTCCAGCAACACAGCGGTTAAAGCTTCTTTATTTTTTAGATTAGATTACATTACAGTGTGGAAACAGGCCCTTCGGCCCAACAAGTCCACACCGACCCGCCGAAGCGAAACCCACCCATACCCCTACATTTACCCCTTACCTAACACTACGGGCAATTTAGCATGGCCAATTCACCTGACCTGCACATCTTTGGACTGTGGGAGGAAACCGGAGCACCCGGAGGAAACCCACGCAGACACGGGGAGAACGTGCAAACTCCACACAGCCAGTCGCCTAAGGCGGGAATTGAACCCGAGTCTCTGGCGCTGTGAGGCAGCAGTGCTAACCACTGTGCCATGGTGAAGTTGTGCAATTACATTTGAAAATTACACGTTATTTATTTAAGTTTTTTTAAGAGACAGTACAGCCTTAATTTCAAGAAAATATCAATCAAATATAATAAGGTGACATGATTCACAGCAGGTTAATCCAATGATATTTCTTGGGAAAGGAGTCTTAATTACGTAAATCATCATGCATGGTAGCAGCTCAAGGTTAGTTCAATTGGTCAATTAATGTGTCAGTGTTCATTTTAAACAAACTCCATTGTCCTCTTATCTTTGGATTTTAGCTTAATTCTGCAAAACAGCAGGACAAGTTCACAGAGTTCGATCATTATTCTCGGCCATTTTGTTGTATTATTTTAAATTGAAAAGCCATTTTGTGGTTAGTAAAAATCTACATATACTTGTTGCATGTGATAATAACCTAAATTCAAATTTTAGATCCTCACCTGAAGGATCAGAGTCTGAGGGGTGACCTTATAGATGTTTGTAAGAGGCATGGATATGGTGAATACCCAAGGTCTTTTGGCCAGGGTAAGGGAGTCCAAAGCTCAAGGCCATATGTTTGAGGTGAGATGGAAATGATTTCAAAGGGACCTGAGGGGCAACTTCACGCAGAGAGTGGTGCATGTATGGAACGAGCTGCCAGAGGGAGTGGTGGCGGCTGGTAAAATTACAACATTTTAAAAGCATCTGGATGCGGATATGAATAGGAAGGGTTCAGAGGGAAATGGGCCACATGCAGACAAATGAGACTAGATTAGTTTTGGATATCTGATCAGACGAATTGGACCAAAGGGTCTGTTTCAGTGCTGTATGACACTAATCGTCTTTGGAGAAAGCAGAAGTGTGGTTGTGAAGACTGGACTTTCAGAGCAGCTTTCAAAGATGTTTTGCCCTTCCTGGGAGCAGAAGAAGTTACAATGAAATCTTGCATTTGTGAGACAGCGACTGAGTAAAGGGAGTACATCTGCGATTTTGGCAAAAAATGGGAATTCATTGCACTGTGGGGATGAAGCCGAACCCTATCCAGTCACTTCTGCTGGTGGGTGAGACCAGACCTCAAGACTAGGGGGAGTAGATTTAGGACAGAGATGAGGAGGAGAAAGTGAGGACTACTGCTTTTCCTGGAGTGTAGTGAATCGATGGAATTCTCTTCATTAAATATGTTCAAAATGGGTTTTTGCATGGTTGGGGAATTAAGGGTAGTTGGGGCAATGCTGCTAGGAGGAGCTGAGATGATGGATAGATCGGCCATGATCGCAATGAAGAACGGGGCAGGCTAGATGGGCAAAATGGCTGACTCCTGCTTTTATTCCTGAAGAAGGGCTTATGCCCGAAACCTCGATTCTCCTGATCCCTGGATGCTGCCTGACCTGCTGCGCTGTTCCAGCAACACATTTTCAGCTCTGATCTCCGGCATCTGCAGACCTCACTTTCTCCTCCTGCTTTTATTACTGTGAAACTATTTCCCACAGCTAACCCATCACTGGGCACTATGGGTAGTTTAACATAGCGAATCCACTCTAACCTGCACCCTACCTGGACACCATGGGTAATTTAGCACAGCCAATCCAACCGAATCCGCACAACACTGAACACTGGGTAATTTAGCATGGTCAATCCACCCGAACTTGGACAAAGTTAAACATCACACAACACCAAGAAGTACTAGCTTTCGGAGCACTGCTCCATCATCAGGTGGTTGTGGAGTACAAGATCATAAGGCACACAATTTATGGAAGAAGATTAAAGTGTCCTGCCACTGAAATGATATATTGAACAAACCTGGATTGTTACACCTCTCATCTTGTACAGTGGGTTGCAACAATCATTCATATGTAAATCTCGATAACATAAGGTTTTATCACAAAAGGTAACAACATCTGGGTGGCATGGTGGCTCAGTGGTTCTTAATTCTGCCTCACAGCACTTGGGACCCAGGTTCAATTCCAGCCACTGGCCACAGTCTGTGTGGAGTTTGCACATTCTCCCCGTGTCTGCATGAGATTTCTCCAGGTGCTCCGGTTTCCTCCCACAATCCAAAAACATGCAGGTTAGGTGAATTGGCCATGCTTAAATTGCCCATTCTGTTACATGCATTGGTCAGGGGTAAATATGGGGAATGGTGCCTGGTGGGTTACTCTTTGGAGGGTTGGTGTGGACCTGTTGGGCCAAAAGGCCTGTTTCCGTACTGTAGGGAATCTAATCCAATCTCAGCTCAGACAATGTGTTAAAAGTCAGAGTCTGTCTTTATCCCCACCTTGAATCTGACTAGTTCTGTTTCTAAAGTAGGAATTTATAAAATACAACATGTTCTGACAGCTTGAAGATTGTGTATTTTTGAGCAAAATAGAATTTATTTGAAAATATAATTCTGCAAATGCAAATTCACCCCATGGACTTGTGTGCTTACAGCTAAAACGTTTATGTCCGTGCTGTGTATCTCTGTCTATTTGGTAACAGATGCTTTATTTCTGTTGGCATAACTATTATTGTAAGTCATAGCTGGGTGCTAATAGTAAGATATAAAGCAAAAGGAATTCCTCAAGTAGGGCACTATCAGAATCCTGGGAGACCCCTATTTCTGGTTTACTTCCTATTGACAAACATTAAGCATGAGCACCTATTTATTTCTATTTTTTTTGTTTCACTTTTCTTGTTTGATTCCCTGGTACAACTACACTCTGTGTCTGGTCGGTTGTCAGGCTGGGAGATAGTGGATTGGATTTCGATTGACTGAATGTTGTATTGTTCTGGAAGGTGTAAAGGGGTGGGGGGTGGGGTGTGGGGTGTTGGAGAATCAAAACTTCAGCAGAGCTGAGAACAGACCAACATCTTACTTTGTGGGAACAGGGAGATCAACAGAGGACAGAGAAACCAGGACCTGAAATCCGACCTGACACCGGATTACTGTGATCAGTGTTTTCATTAGCAATGCCAACCCTCTACCTTCACCTAGCTTCCCGTTTGACTACCCCCTCGATATTCAAGATCCAATCCTTGTCGTCCTGAAGCCATGTCTCTGTAGGGAGTCTCAGATCATAATTATTCTCTTCAATGTGTGCAGTCAATTCATTCACTTTTGTAACAGTGCAGCACACATGCAGACACACTGTTTTCGGTTTATATTTTTATGATCTTTGCAATCCTGTTTTAATTGCTGGTACATTTACTCTCCTTGTCTCCATCATTCTGTGATGTTCATTTCCCACATCACTACATTGCTCACTGGCCTTGATTGGGATTGGCCATAGTGCCCAGGGATGTGCAGGTTAGGTGTATTTGTCAGGGTAATGTAGAGCGGTAGGGGAATGGGTCTGGGTGGGTTCCCCTTCAGGGGGTCGGTGTGGACTCGTTGGGCCGAGCGGCCTGCTCCCACACTGTGGGGATTCTCTGACGCGAAGGGATATTTGCAGACAGCGCAGGCGCAGTGCGTGCGCTCGGCTTGGCCCCGCCCACTCGCTACTTTCATGACGTCACAACGCGGAAGTGACACTGAATGAATGAAAATCCCTCCGTCTGGGCTAATCCTGGGGCGGGAAAATCTGTTCACTTGGAGAAACGGGAGTGAATCCAGGGAGGGAGCAGACTCTGTCAACTCAGGTATGGGAGTTAATTACCAGGTGAGGAGGACAGAGATTGGGAGGAGTAGATATCTTTTCTGTTTTCCTTTTCAAAATGCACCCGATTTACACAAGTAAATGCAACAGGTATAAGTACAGCACATGCAGCTTCAAGCCGGCTGTGCATCCTCTGTTCTTCCTCTGCCTTGGCTCCAGCACTTTTGGCTTCCTTTCCCTTCTCCACTCCCCCCGCCGGGTGTTGATACCTCAATGTTTTTCCGGTTGTCTTTTGTGGGCTTTGAAAACTTTCCCAATCGTCTGAGTACAGGATTTGGGAGATTATGTTGCAGCTGTACAGGACATTGGTTAGGCCACATTTGGAATATTGTGTGCCGTACTGGTCTCTCTGCTTTAGGAAGGATGTCATAGAGTCATGGATGTTGTGAAACTTGAAAGGGTTAAGAAAAGATTGGCAAGGATGTTGTCAGGGTTTGAGCTGATCAGGATGGGGCTGTTTTCCCTTGAGTACCAGAGGCTGAGGGGTGACCCTACAGATTTCTATAAAATCATGAGTGGCATGGATAGGATAAATAGACAAGGTGTTTCCCTGGAATGGGGGAGTCGAGAACTAGAGGGTAATAGGTTTAGGGTTGGGGGGAGATTTAAAAGGGCCCTAAGGGACTACTCTTTTATTCAGAGGGCGGTGCATGTAAGGAATGAGCTGCCAGAGGAAGTGGTGGATGCCTTTTGAAAGGCATCTCGCTGGGTATATGAATAGAAAGTGTTTAGAGGGATATGGGCCAAGTGCTGTCAAATGGGACTAGTGATTGAGGATATCTGATCGGCATGGATGAGTTGGACCGAAGGGACTATTTCTGTGCTGTACATCTGGTAGACAATGGTCCTCAGAATTCTGTTCCCATTAGGCTCACCCTTAACTCTATTGCACATGGTCGTGGTGACAGTATCACATTCTGAAATGAGAAAAGACCTATAAATGCACAAGGGAAGAGTTCCGTTCTGGGTGTGTACATGGAGATGGGTATAGTTACTTATGATGCATAAGGCCTGTTGTTCCCCAGCCGGTGGAACGCAAGCCATCTTTGTACATGGGCAGGAGGTATAAGGCTCCTTTTGTCTTACACGAGTGGGCGTGACAGGTCTCAAGTAGGCAGGTGGTGTTATGTGGAACATGAACAATTGCACACCCATAGCCGGTTCCATTAAAGCAATTCTCATATGACCATGCAGTAGAGTGAAAAGATGTCAGCAAACAGGTAACAGGAGGCTCATATGGTGTTGGAAAGTGATACTGTATTTCTCTGTGGAGGGTCGGCAGTAGGGAGTCTGATGAATAGAATGGAATCGGGGACTGGGGACGGGGCAAGTAAGTCATCTCCCGATAGAGAGGAGTAACATACTACTGCCTCTGGGGTGAAGAGCGTTCTGTGGGCCTGTATAAATAAGTTGTTTGTGGATTGAAGAGTTTCGCCTATCAGGCTTCCCTTTTCTTGAGTCGGCCCGTCCTGCAAAAAGGGATGGTGTTCCCAGGCGGCCTTAAAATATTTACCATAATAACGGAATGGATCAGTTTTATCCTCACTAGGCTTGCGTCTGCAGGTAAAATCAAATAAACAGGTTCGGTTACGATATGATTTCTACTGTCCAGATGGACCATCTGGTCTTTCTGATGTAAGAGTCCATTGCAATAATCAATCTTCATCACGTTCCACACGTCAAAGGCGTCTGGTCCGGTGCACTGGACGACATCTCCTCAGCATGGGTGGTGGATAATCTCTGATCATTCCTGATCACATCGATGCTTAGTGGCATTCCCCATCAGGATGTTGTACGTGATCAGAAAGGTGAGGAGATAGCGATCCCCCACATGTCCCTCCTCTTAGTTCAAGTATCTGTAATAAGATTAACATTAGAACAACAGCAAAATTCAAAAACCCAACTGGACAGGGTCCACTCCTTTTGTTGGGATTCCAGGATTCTCTCCTCCTCTTCGCCCCCCCCCCCCCCCTTTTTGATTGGTGCGGTCAATCAATTTACAACGGTGCAGTTGGACCCAAGCTGAGCGCCCAGCGACTGTGACCGCCGTAGGGGTGGGAAGTAAAACCTGGAAGCGGCCATTCCAACGAGGTTGGAGACCTTTGCCAGTCCAGTTCTTGATGAGCACCAACGAACCAGGCTCCACCTGTGACAAGGCTGAAAGGGAGGGAACATTGCTGTAGGCCGCACGCTCCTGGGAGTGAAAGGCACGCATAACACGAGTTAGAACAAGAACATAACCAATCATTGCTTCGGTCATGTGCTGGAAGTGGACTGAGAAGGGAGCTGAATCATTCCAAGGGGTACGGAGGGGGTGACCAGAGAGACTCTCAGCTGGAGACAGTAGCATCTTGCCTGCAGACATGGATCACATCTGGAATAAGGCCACAGGGATTAGCATAACCAGGAGAGGCCAGACTTGGCCATTAATTTGGCAAGTTTAGGTTTGAGTCTGGTTAAAACCTTCAACAAGGCCGGCCGCCTGAGGATAAGCACCATGCGGTTGCCGACAAATACAAAGCTGGGAACAGAGTTCTCCGTTAATATTACCTACAAAGTGTGGTCCATTGTCCGAGCTAATGTACGCAGGTACACTGAAGTGGGGAATTATTTCCTTAAACAAAATCTTCACCACAGTCTCAGCAGTAGCATTAGGAGGAGGTCAGGCTTCAATCCACTTCGAAAAGACATCAACAATAAGCAAAACATATTTATAATAACTCAACACATTTCTCCAACTCAATGAAGTCCAGTTGAAGTGTCTCCAAGGGACCCTCCAGTAAGGGAGTTCTCGTAGAGATACTTGAACTAACAGGTGGGGGTTCGCCTACCCACTAACCTGTTTGACCACGTACAACATCCTGATCGGGAAAGCCACTGACTTGAGTATCGATGCGATCTGGAATGATCTAATATTATCCTGATGTCATCTGGTGCACCAGATCAGACGCTTTCAACGTGGAGTCGCTTGAGCGATGGCGTGAGCTGCCAGAGGAAGTGGTGGGTGCTGGTACGATGACAAGTTAAAAGGGTCCTGGACGGGCATCTGAATATGAAGGGTTCAGATGGGTCAGGGCCAAGTGATGGCAAATGTGACTGGAGTCACAGAGATGTACAGCACAGAAACAGACCCTTCGGTCCAACTCGTCCTTGCTGACCAGATAGCCAACTCGGACAGATTGGGCCATGGGTCTGTTTCTGTGCTGTGTAACTCTAATTGTCTTCGGTGAACGCAGAAGTGTGGTTGTGAAGGCTGGACTTTCAGAGCATGTTTTGCTCTGACTGGAAGCAGCTGAAAATGTGTTGTTGGAAAAGCGCAGCAGGTCAGGCAGCATCCAAGGAGCAGGAGAATCGACGTTTCGGGCTTGAGCCCTTCTGCGCTTTTCCGGCAACATATTTTCAGCTCTGATCTCCAGCATCTGCAGTCCTCACTTTTTCCTGACTGGAAGCAGGAGAAGAGTTTGACTGAAGTGTGTCGGTGTTAATGCCTTGATGTCTCATTTTGCTCGCACCTTCCTGGGGTCATTAACCATTTTGTATCTGGTCCTTCCTCAAGAAGCTGCATTGCAGGTTCACCCTGAATTGACACACTTTCTTTTTGCTTCCCAAAATCAGACCTGCTCACTCTCCGCAGGATCCCAGTGTTGTGAAAGATATTAACTTTCAGGTGGAGGTATCCAAAATTCAGAGAGATTTCAGTCTTGATGTTTTTGCTTTTTCTGCCCCTGTAAGATCCTGAATCAGCACCTTCAGGGGAATTAGTTAGAGTGGAGTGAGAACAGAGGGGGAGAGAGAGTGGGATGGTGCTTTCAATTTTGTGGAATAACAAAAGAATATTCCACAGAAAGTAGAATTGCTTGTTCTGAATTTCTACCCTGTACTGATGATCCCTTTTGTAATCCCTTTTTGCAGAGTATTTGAAAATCTGAAGACTGAAGTTTCAAAATCAATGAATGAAGGGCTTACGCCCGAAACATTGACTCTCCTGCTCCCCGGATGCTGACCTGCTGTGCTTTTCGACTGACTGTCCAGCGTCTGCAGTCCTTACTTTGATGTCAATGTCTGACAGTCATTCAATCCATCGGGACAGCAACTATTTTTGACTGTGATTTCTGTAAGAGGGATCAATGCTTTTTGGTTCCTGTTTGAGGACATTTTCAGCATCAGTGGGACTGGACGAGAGACCCAACTGTTGCAGCGCACTGTGTGTGGAGCCTGAAACAGTTATATGGCCTGAAAAGGGGATTTCACAGCAGGGAGGGGCTCCTCACCTGTTTGTGTGCAGCTGAAGCTGTGGCCATGGAGAAACCTGAGGAATCCCACCCCGTGGAGAAACCGTGGAAGTGTGGCGACTGTGGGAAAGGCTTCTGTTTCCCGTCTGCCCTGGAGACTCATCGGCGCAGTCACACCGGGGAGAGGCCATTCCCTTGCACCGACTGCGGGAAGGCCTTCAGACATTACTCCCACCTGTTGGCCCACCAGCGGGACCACACGGGGGAGAGGCCCTTCAGCTGCCCAGATTGTGGGAAGGCCTTCAGGTATTCTTCCACCCTGCTGAGCCACCAGCGGATCCACACAGGGGAGAGGCCCTTCAGCTGCCCTGAGTGTGGGAAGGCCTTTACCCACGTCTCTGCCCTGCGGAGCCACCGGCGTGTCCACACCGGGGAGAGGCCCTTTAGCTGCCCCGAGTGTGGGAAGGCCTTTACCGACATCTCCTCCCTGATGAGGCACCAGCGGGCCCACACGGGGGAGAGGCCCTTTAGCTGCCCCGAGTGCGGGAAGGCCTTTACCCACGTATCCTCCCTGATGAGGCACCAGCGGATCCACACAGGGGAGAGGCCCTTCAGCTGCCCCGAGTGTGGGAATGCCTTCAGCAATTCCTCCTCCCTGCTGACCCATCAGCGTGTCCACATGGGGGAGAGGCCGTTCACCTGCTCTCAGTGTGGGAAGGGCTTCACCTGCTCCTCCAACCTGCGGAGCCACCAGCGGATCCACACGGGGGAGAGACCCTTCAGCTGCCCCGAGTGTGGGAAGGCCTTTAGCGATTCCTCCAACCTGCTGACCCACCAGCGGATCCACACAGGGGAGAGGCCGTTCATCTGCTCTCAGTGCGGGAATGGCTTTATCCGCTCCTCCCACCTGCGGAGCCACCAGCGAGTTCACGTGCCATCGCAGGGGGATTGAGGGATTGACAGCCGAGTCCTATTATCGATTGGACCATCAACCCAGTTCCAGGGACTCCGGGTTTGAATCCCCCCACGACAGATGGCAGAATTGGTATTCGGTCAGAAATGTGGAGTTGGGAATCTAACGATGAGAGTGTTTCAGGGAGGGGGTGGTGCGGGGGAGAAAGCCCCCATCTGATTCACACTTGTTAGGGAAGGGAACTGCCATTGTGGGAAAGGATTCACTCAGTCGTTCCAGCTGCATCCTTTACCCGGTCTGGCCTACACGTGACTCCAGCAGTCTGGTTGACTCTACACTGCCCCTTCCTGGCAATGAAGTGGGGGGAAACTTACTTGGAGACAAGGTATGGGTTGAAATTGCTGAGTGAGGCAATACTTCCTCCAGGTTACGGCTTTACCAAGGATCCAATTACAAAGGGACAACTTGGTGCTGGCCAATAGTAAAGACAGTGAGGGGGGGGGGTCGGACAAGGGGAGGTGTGGTGTGTGCACTTTGACCTTGAGCTGTTCAAAAAGCAACTACTTTTTTCTCTGCCTTTTTGCTGGGGGGATCTGAAGCTGTAACAAAGTTGGGTTGCAATAAAGGTTACCTGAACTTACCACTGGGCTCAGACTCTCATTGAAAGCTTTGAGCACCAAGAAGTTTTTGTTTTAAAGCTGCTCATTTCTTTCAGCCTCCTGCACTAAGTTTAGAACAAAGAACATAGAACAATCGAGTGCAGAACAGGCCCTTTGGCCCTCAATGTTGCGTCGACCTGTGAACTATTCTCGTCCCCCTACACTATCCCAAAATCATCCATGCACTTATGTAAGGATTGTTTAAATCTCCCTAATGTGGCTGAGTTGACTACCTTAGCAGGTAGGGCATTCCGCTCCCTTACCACTCTGTGTAAAGAACTTGTCTCTGACATCTGTCTTAAAGCTATCACCCCTCAATTTGTAGTTATGCCCCCTTGTACACGCTGACGTGATCATCCTAGGAAAACGTCTTTCTCTGTCTACCCTATCTAATCCTCTGATCATCTTGTATGTCTCTATCAAATCCCCCCCACCCCCCCCCCCCCCCCTTAGCCGCCTTCTTTCCAATGAGAAAAGGCCCAAATCTCTCAGCCTTTCGTCATAAGACCTTCCCTCCAGACCAGGCAACATCCTGGTAAATCTCCTCTGCTTTTCCAATGCTTCCCTCCAGACCAGGACACATCCTGGTAAATCTCCTCTGCTTTTCAATGCTTCCACAATAGATGTAAGGCTCACTGGTCTATAATTACCTGGGTCATCTCTGCTGCCCTACTTGAACAAGGGCACAATATTTGCAATCCTCCAGTCCTCGGGTACTAAACCCGTAGACAATAACGACTCAAATATCAAAGCCAAAGACTCTGCTATCTCCTCCCTAGCTTCCCAGAGAATCCTCGGATAAATCCCATCCAGCCCAGGGGACTTGTCTACTTTCACTCCTTCTCAAATTGATAACACCTGTGTGTAACTAACCTCGATCCTTTCGAGTCTAATATCTCGTAACTCATTCTTTTCCTGAGTGAACACCGATACAGGGTCCATGCTCAACTTCTCACTTCTGTCCCTATTCCTACCCTAATCATCCTTTTATTCCTCACATATCTATAGAAAGCTTGAGCGATTTCCTGTATTCTATTTGCTAAAGGCTGCTCCTGTCCTCTCTTTGCTCTTCTTAACTCTCTCTTTAAATCCTTCCTACGTGATTTGTAATTCTCCATCGCCTCATCTGTTCCATCTTGCTTCATCAACACATAAGCCTCATGGAACAGCATCATAAGACACAGAACTTATATCAAAACATCAGTGTCATGCAACTGATAGAATATATTGAACAAACTTAGATAGTCTTCATCTCTTAGAATGGGTGTGGGCTTTGGTTCATTAATATGTAACACTTTTAGAGTACTCAGTACAGTTCTGTTGGCCCTGTAATAGGAAGAATACTATTAGAGAGGGTTTAATAAAGATTTACCAGGATGTTGTAAGGACTGGAGGGTTTGAGGTTATAAGGAGAGGCTGGGACTTTATTCACTGGAGCACAGGAAGTTGGGGGGGAGGGGTGACCTCATTGAGATTGATAAAATCATGAGGATTGGAGGTAAGGTGAATAACAAAGGGCTCTTGCTAAGCGTCGGCGAGCTCAAAACTAGGGGGCATTTTTTTTAATGTGAGGAGAGAGATTTAAAAGGAACCGGAGGGGCAACATTTTGAAAGAGGGTGATTTGCTTGTGGAATTAACTTGCTGAGGATGTGGTAGATGCAGGTACAGTGACAACATTGAAACAGCATTTGGAAGGGTACGTGAATGGAAAGGTTAGAGGGATATGGGCCAAATGCAGGCAAGTGGGACTGGTTTAGTTTGGAATCCTGGTCGGCATGAACGAATTGGACCGAAGTGTCTGTTTCTGTGCTGTATACCTTTATTGAAACCGGTAGAATTCTGAAAGGGGCTTGACAGGATAGATGCAGATAAAATGCTCCTTTGGTGGGGAGGGTCATCGAATTCCGACAATGTGGAAGCGGGCCATTCAGCCCATCGATTCCTCTCCTGCCCTCTGAACAGTATCCCACCCATACTCAACCCCTTACTGCGTATTTCCCATGGCCAAGCCACCCTAACCTGTACATCCCTGGTCACTATGGGTAACTTAGCACGGCCAATCCTCCCTAACCTACCACCCGAATCTATAACTTACCTTCTCAAGAATGTAATTTAAATGCAGAGCTTTTCTAAGAAAAATGTCAGTCTGACTCAACATTGGGACACAGACAGAATGCACACCTATTGTCTCTACTTATAAATAGGGCAACGTCTCTTCGAAATGTAGATTCATTTAGATATAACTGCGTCACTTTACATATTAAGATATCCCTTTGAATATGGAAATGTGTTGCTGGAAAAGCGCAGCAGGTCAGGCAGCCCTTCTTCAGGAAACAGGAGAATCGACGTTTCGGGCATTAGCCCTTCTTCAGGAAGGGCTAATGCCCGAAACGTCGATTCTCCTGTTCCCTCGATGCTGCCTGACCTGCTGCGCTTTTCCAGCAACACATTTCCATCTCTGATCTCCAGCATCTGCAGACCTCACTTTCTCCATCCCTTTGAATGTGCCCACATCCCTTTGAAATGTAATCTCGTCCATTTAAACCTCTTTATTTGCAGAAATACCCGTTAAAATGTCCGTGTCCCTTTAAAATGCAGATTTCCCCCTTTAGATATGACGCCGTTCCGTTAGATGTCGGAATATCTGTTTAAATTGAGCCGTGAGCTTTCCCAATGTAGACAGGGCTCCTGGAAACGTGGCAGTGTCCCCCCTGCAGCTGCAGAGCGAGACAGGAGAGTTTGTTTTTGTGAATGAGCAGTTGTAGCGCGAGGTGGCTGTTGCTTGGTGACGGTGAGGCCCGGCCTGGCCTGGCCCCGCCCACCCCCCCCCCCGTGCAGACGTCACGCGGGGGCGACGGCGGTTGGGAGGAGAAGTCGCTCGAGCGGGGAAGCGGCGGGAGGGCGGCCGTTAGGAAAATGGCGCCGTGCGGCCTGGGGCAGACACCCGACACTGGGCACCGCCGCCTTCCTGGTGCAGCTGCTGTGTCACGGCCACACCGGCCGGCTGGACAGCAGGCAGGAGCCGGTGACCATTCTGGAGGCGGATGGGGTTAAGGGCCTGCTTGGGAACTCGTCGGCCGCCTGGGTGGTGGAGTTCTACTGGTCGTGGGGCGGCCCCTGTGTCAACTATGGGGCCACCTGGAAGGTACTGGGCCCGGGAGGTGAAAGGTGAGGCAGGTTGTGGGGGGAACGGAGGGGAAGGAATGTGGGGCCTGTCCTGTCATAGTGACATTTTACACTCACTTTCCATCTGCTTTCACTGGCGTTTGTGCTGTTTGCCCCTCACTGTTTGTTTAATCCTTGTGCTGTTTGCCCCTCACTGTGTGTTTAATCCTTGTGCTGTTTGCCCCTCACTGTGTGTTTAATCCTTGTGCTGTTTGCCCCTCACTGTGTGTTTAATCCTTGTGCTGTTTGCCCCTCACTGTGTGTTTAATCCTTGTGCTGTTTGCCCCTCACTGTGTGTTTAATCCTTGTGCTGTTTCCCCCTCGCTGTGTGTTTAATCCTTGTGCTGTTTGCCCCTCACTGTGTGTTTAATCCTTGTGCTGTTTGCCCCTCACTGTGTGTTTAATCCTTGTGCTGTTTGCCCCTCACTGTGTGTTTAATCCTTGTGCTGTTTACCCCTCACTGTGTGTTTAATCCTTGTGCTGTTTACCCTTTGCTGTTACTTGTGCAATTGCTGAGGGTAGTGTGTAAATACTAGTGAAGGAGATTATGCACCAGCATGTCTATGTTCCTCAGGCATTGAAGGGGCAGGATCTGTTGAGAATGGTTGGTCAAGTGTTTGGTGTACTAAACCTTGTTAATATAGGTATAGTTATGATTTGGAGATGCCAGTGTTGGACAGGGATGTACAAAGTTAAAAATCACACAACACCAGGTTATAGTCCAACAGGTTTAATCAGCTGATGAAGTAGCATCGCTCCGAAAGCTAGTGTGCTTCCAATTAAACCTGTTGGACTATAACCTGGTGTTGTGATTTTTAACTGGGTATAGTTTGTTACTTGGAAAATATACTTTTTATTATTTAAAGTCATAGAGATGTACAGCACGGAAACAGACCCATTTGGTCCAACCTGTCCATGCCAGTCAAATATCCTAAATTAATCTAGTCACATTTGTCAGCACTTGGCTCATATCCCTCTAAACCCTTCCTATTCATAGACCCATCCAGATGCCTTTTAAATGCTGTAATTATACCGGCTTCCACTACTTCCTCTGGCAGTTCATTCCATACATGCACCACCCTCTGCATGGAAACGTTGCCCCTTAGGTACCTTTTATATCTTTCTGCTCTCGCCCTAAACCTGTGCCCTCTAGTTGTGAACTTCACCCCAACACTGAGGAAAAGACATAAAAACATTGAGCAGCCAGACAAATGCAAAAGCAATAAAATATCGAGACACATAGTGTAAAACAAATTATGGCTCTAATCCTTTTTGTTTTCTGAGGCATATGGACACTTAATCTGTCAATAACATCAGCATTGTTACAGAGCATATTGTGTACACTCCTCAGTGTCAACAAGCAGGGCACATGTTTGCCGGTGTCACCAAAACATTGGGCATGTTCCTCGCTGTTGGCAGAAAAGGGGCGAGACCTACTTTTGATGGACAAATAAGGAGCACTGGAGGACCAGAAGGAGAGTTGTCCTCATGCCAATTGGAGCTCCCCTATTGTCTGAATGCGGAAGGTGGACCATGAGTTTCTTAAGGTCCTGCTCCTCCTCTCACACTGAATGAAGATTGAGCTTCACCTCAGACTGCAACTTCCTTCCTCTGTCCAACATCTGTGAGTACAGCACTCTCTTTTCTCACCCCCTTTTCCATTTACGTTTCATTCTGGGGTTCAATTGTTGACTTGGAGCAACTGAAAGGAATGGGAATGAATCCAGACTCTGGAAAAGTTAGTCCATGCCTGTGTCTCAATTGGCAATACAGACAGACAGGAGTCTGTAAGAATGCAGCAAGCCAGGCAGTATCAGGAGGTGGAGAAGTCGACGTTTCGGGTGTAACCCTTGTTCAGGACTGGGGGTGAGTATAGGGAGAGCTGCAGAACAAGTGTATGCTGAGGGCAGGGTGATGAACTGGGGATAAGTGTAAATAGGTAGAGGGTACGACCTGGTTGGTGAATGTGAGGAAGGAACCTAGTTGGTGGCAGGGAGGTGGAGGGGCAGGGGCTCGGAAGGGAGGTTATTTGAAATTGGAGAACTCACTGTTGAGTCCTTCGGGCTGTGGACTGCTCAGGTGGAAGATGAGATGTTGTTCCTCCAATTTGCACTGTGGTTTGTTGTGGCAATGGATGGGGCCAAAAATGGTCATGTCAGAAAGGGAGTGGGAAGGGGAATGAAAATGGGTGGTGACTGGGAGGTCCGGTCGGCCTCTGCAGACCTTGCTGCGATGCTCGGTGAACCGTTCCCCAAGTTTATGCTCGTGCTCTCCGACGTAGAGAAGGCCACAGTTGGCAAATACAGTACCCCAACATAAAGTTACCGTCTTTGCTGTGAAAAAAAGTAGAAAGGTATATTGTTTAAATGGTGATATATTGGGATGTGGAGAAAGTGAGGACTGGAAATGCTGGAGATTAGAGTTAAAAAGTGTGGTGCTGGAAAAGCACAATAGGTCAAGCAGCATCCGAGCAGTAGGACAGTCAAGGTTTTGGGCGCAAGCCCTTCATCAAGAATGATGCGTGGATGTTCAGAGGGGCATCAGTGTCCTTCTGTGCCAGTTGTCAGACAGGTGCAGCAGGTAATGAGCAAGGCAAGTGGTGTATTAGCAAGAGGAATTAAGTTCAGAAGCGGGGATGTCTTCCTGCAGTTGGGGGGTCATTGAATATTCGAGGAGAAAGTGAGGTCTGCCGATACTGGAGATCAGAGCTGAAAATGTGTTGCTGGAACAGCGCAGCAGGTCAGGCAGCATCCAGGGAACAGGAGAATTGACGTTTGATTCCTAAAGAAGGGCTTATGCCCGAAACGTCGATTCTCCTGTTCCCAGGATGCTGCCTGACCTGCTGCGCTGTGCCAGCAACACATTTTCAGGTCATTGAATATATTCAAGGTTGAGTTCATCTGATTTTTATGTGGATGTTTATGGGGAAGGCAAGAAAATGGTCTTGAGACAAGTACAGAACCGAGTTACAGAACCATACAGCACAGAAACAGACCCTTCAGTCCAACTAGTCCATGCTGACTATGTTCACCAGCTAAACCAGTCCCACCTGCCAGTGTTTTGGCCCATACCCTTCTGAACATTTCCTAATCATGTAATTATCCAAATGTCTTTTAAACCTTGTAACTGTACCTGCACCCACCATTTCCTCTGGATATTCAGTCCACACGTGAACCACTCTGTATAGAAAAAATATTGTGCCCTTCAAGTCTTTTTAAAATCTCTTTCTCCTCTCACATTCAAAATTTGCTCCCTCATCTTGAAACCCCCAGCCTAGGGGAAGGACACCTGTCATTCACCTCATCTCTCCCCTCATGATTTTATAAACCTTGATAAGGTCACATCTCCACCTCCTATGCTCCAGTGAAAAAGTCCCAGCCCATCCACCTAGATGCAGGTAGATCCATATCCAGTCATGATCGGTTCAATGCTGGTCCCAATTCTCTCTCACGGTGTCCAGGACAGCAAGAGACCACAAGACATAGGAGCAGAAATTAGACCACCAGGTCTGCTCATTCCATTCAATCATCGCTGATCAGTTTCTCAATCCCATTCTTCCACTTTCAACAAAGTGAAAACGGACGGAGAGAGTGTGGGATGGATATTTTCCGCTTCTAGGGAAAATAGAGGAAAGAGAGTTCACTATAAATTAGAATTTTTGGGATCGGCTGATGAGCCGAGGAGTGTCAGTTGGAGTTTCATTTAGAGAAGTCTGAGGTTTGCATTTTGGTCAAGCAATCCAGGCAGGACTGATGCAGTTAGGGGAATGTTGCAAAATAAAGAGACCTTGGAGTGCAGGTTCATAGTTCCTTGAAAGTGGAGTCTCAGGTGGATAGAATAATGAAGAAGGCGTTTGGTTTGCTTTCCTTCATTGCTCAGAGCATTCAGTATAGGAGTTGGGAGGTCATGTAATACACCCTTCCCCCTCAAATGTGTGGTATCTAACTGCTTCATTGTTTCTAGTGAATACAGCCCATACCTCCCGCTACTGCCATAACATGAAAGCACTAGCTTTTGGAGTTCTGCTCTTTCATCAGGTGGTTGTGGAGAATAAGATCATGATCACAGAATTTATAGCCAAAGGAGTCCAGTGTCATGGAGATGTGATACATTAAACAATTTAGATTAAATCTTCCATCTTTTAGAATGGGGTTCTGTTCTTTGGTATGTTAATCCCAGAACCTGTTTTCAGTAACTTTCTCAAGAACGTAATTTAAATGCAGAGCTTTTCTATCCAAAATGTCAGGCTGACTCGACATTGGGACCCAGACAGAATTCACACCGATTGAAGGGTAGGCTGGGACTTTTTTCACTGGAGCACAGGAGGTTGAAAGGTGAAGGTGTCGGGTGCCTCGTTAGCAAGTTTGCAGATGACGCTCAGATTGATGGAATATCAGATAGTGAAGGGGACTGTCAGATGATACTGCAGAATATAGATTGGAGAGTTGGGAAGAGAAATGGAGTTTAATCCAGACAAATGCGAGGTGATGCATTTTGGAAGGTGCAATTCGAGAGCAAACTATACATTAAATGGGAAGGTCCTGGGGGAAATTGATGTACAGAGAGATCTGGGTGTTCAGATCTATTGCCATCTTCAGAGAACAATGTCTGTCAGTAGAGTGGTTAAGGCAGCATACAACATGCTTTCCATCATCGGACGGAGTATTGAGTACAAGAGCTGGCAGGCCATGTTGAAGTTATATAAGATTTTGGTTCGGCCACATTTGGAATACTGCTGTACAATTCCGGTAGCCAGATTTCCCAAAGGATGTGGATGCTTTGGAGAGGGTGCAGAGGAGGTTCACCAGGATGTTGCCTGTTATGGAGAGCGCTAACTATGAGGAGAGGTTGAGTAGATTAGGAGTATTTTCATTGGAAATAAGGAGGTTGAGGAGGGGTCTTGATTGAGGCCTATAAAACCATGAGGCATGTAGACAGGGGTGGATAGGAAGAATTTTTTTTCCCCCATAGGGGAAGACTTAATTACTAGGAGTCACGAGTTCAAAGTGAGAGGGGAAAGGTTTGAGGAAGATCTACATGGAAAGTTCTTTACGCAGAGGGTGGTGGGTGCCTCATGCAGTGGAGGCAGTAGGGCTGGGATCGATAGCGTCATTTAAGATGTATCTAGACAGATACATGAATCGGCAGGGAGCAAAGGGATACAGATCCTTAGAAAATAGGCGGCAGGTTTAGATAGAGAATCTCGATCAGCATAGCCTTGGAGGGCTGAAGGGCCTGTTCCTGTGCTGTAAGGTTCTTTGTTCTCTTTATAGAGGTTTCCAAAACCATGAGGGGCATAGATAAGGTGAACGGCATGTGTCATTTCAAGATTAGGCCGCAAATTAAGGTGAGAGGAGAAAGATTTTAATAAGAGATGAGGAGCACCTTTTTTGTAAACAGAGTGGTTTGTGTGTGGAATAAATGTCCAGAGGAAATAGTGGATGCTGGTTGTGTAACAACGTTTAAAAGACATTTGGAAAAGTACATGAATAGGAAAGGTTCAGGGGGATATGTGCCAAATACAGGTAGGTGGGACTAGTTTAGTTGTGAATATAGTCAGCATGGACTAGTTGGGCTGAAGGGTCTGTTTCTGTGCTGTATGACCCTTTAACTGTTCTGTACTGGTCTTAAAATCATTTTACTTGCCTTCCCCCAGAAACATCCACTTCTTTCTTGTTCTAAAATCAGACGAACTCAGCCTTGAATATATTCAATGACCCCCTAACTGCAGAGACTTCTGAACTCATTTCCTCTTGCTGATATACCACTTGCCTTGCTGATTGCTTGCTGCACCTGTCTGACAACTGGCAGTGACTGGTGTGGAAGGATGCTGAGGCCACTTTTTACATCCACACATCATTCCTGAGGAAGGGCTCATGCCTGAAACGTTGATTCTCCTGCTTCTCGGATGCTGTCTGATCTGCTGTGCTTTTCCAGTGCCACACTTTTCAACTGTCATCTCCAGCATCTGCAGTCCTCACTTTCTCCGCATCCCAATATGTCACCATTTAAACAACGCACCTCCTTTCAGCAGTTATTTGTTCGTAACTGAGGCTATAATTTCACGCTGTGGGACTGCATTTGCCATGTGTTTGCCAATTGAGATTCAGACCTGGACCAACGTTTCCCGACTCTGTCCCCTCCCTGGATTCACTCACTTTCTTCAGTTGCTGCAAGTCAACAATTGGCTTCTCATTGGTCCATTTGAAGAAGGATTTGCGCCATTTTTGCAGACAGCAAAGAGTGTGAATAGCTTTTGCTGAACCAGCATGGAAACAGAACCTTCGGTCCAACCCGTCCATGCCGACCAGATATCCCATCCCAATCTAGTCCCACCTGCCAACATTTGGCCCATATCCCTCCAAACCCTTCCTATTCATGTACCCATCCAAATGCCTCTTAAATGTTACAATTGTACCAGCCTCCACCACTTCCTCTGGCAGCTCATTCCATACACGTACCACTTTCTGTGTGAAAAAGCTTCCCAGTAGGTCTCTTTTATATCTTTCCCCTCTCACCCTAAACCTATACCCTTGACTTCTGGACTCCCCCACCCCAGGGAAAAGACTTTGTCTATCTATCCTATCCATGCCCCTTTTGTAAACCTCAGCTTCCGACGCTCCAGGGAAAATAGCCCCAACCTGTTTAGCCTCTCCCTATACCTCAAATCCTCCAACCCTGGCAACATCCTTGTGAATCTTTTCTGAACTCTTTCAAGTTTCACAAAATCTTTCCAATAGGAAGGAGACCAGAATTGCACACAATATTGCAACAGTGGCCTAACCAATGTCCTGTACAACAGCCACATGACCTCCCAACTTCTGTACTCAATCCTCTGACCAATAAAGGAAAGCATACCAAACACCACCTTTACAGTTCTATCTATCTGCAACGCCAGTTTCAAGGAGATATGAACCTGCACTCTGAGGTGTCTTCGTTCAGCAACACTCCCTAGGACCTTACCATTAAGTGTATAAGTCCTGCTAAGATTTGCTTTCCCAAAATGCAGCACCTCACATTTATCTGAATTAAACTCCATCTGCCACTTCTCAGCCCATTGGCCAATCTGGTCAAGATCCTGTTGTAATCTGAGGTAACCCTCTTCACTGTCCACTGCACCTCCAATTTTGGTATCATCTGCAAACTTACTAACTGTACCTCTTATACTCGCATCCAAATCATTAATGTAAATGACAAAATGTAGAGGGCCCAGCACCGATCCTTCTGGCACTCCACTGGTCACAGGCCTCCTGTCTGAAAAAGACTCCTCCACCACCACCCTCTGTCTTCTACCTTTCAGCCAGTTCTGTATCCAAATGGCTAGTTCTCCCTGTATTCCATGAGATCTAATCTTGCTAATCAGTCTCCCATGGGGAACCTTGTCGAACGCCTTACTGAAGTCTATATGGATCACATCTACCGCTCTGCCCTCCTCAATCCTCTTTACTTCCTCAAAAACTCAAAATTTGAGATATGATTTCCCACACAAAAAGCCATGTTGACTATCCCTAATCAGTCCTTACCTTTCCAAACACATGTACATCCTGTCCCTCAGGACTCCCTCCAACAACGTGCCCGCCACCGATGTCAGGCTCACTGGTCTATAGTTCCCTGGCTTGTCCTTACCACCCTTCTTAAACAGTGGCACCACATTAGCCAACCTCCAGTCTTCTCCTAGCAGATTTAAAGTGTCCAAATGCCACAATTTCTTCCCCCGTCACTCAACACAACCGCGCATGCTCCTTTCTGTGTTTGATGTTCATCTTCCCTATAACCCTCATGATTTTATAAATCTCAAATGAGGTCACCCCTCAACCTCCTGTGCTCCAGTGAAGAGTGTCTCAGCCTCTCCTTACAACTCAAACCCTCCAGTCCTGGCAACATCCTGGTAAATCTTTACTGAACCCTTTCTAATAGAATTCTTCCTATTACAGGGCCACCAGAAGCGTTCTCAGTACTCTACAAGTGGCTTCACCAACATCCTGTACAACTTCAACATTATGTCCCAGCTCCTTTATTCAATGGTGTGAACAATTAAGGTAAGTGTGTTGAATGCCTTCTGAAGCTTCCTTCCAACCAGTGATGCAACTTTCAAAGAAGTATATATCTGAACCCCCCCCACCATATCCCTCTGTACAAGCCCGGCCCTTCCTTATTTTGGCAAAATGCAACCCCTCACCTTTTATCTATACACATGTTCTCTCTCAGACATACACACATACACGCCCCCCCCAACACACACACCCTTTCACAGGCTTCTCCTCCATCACACTCACTTTACCAAGCATGTGCACACATACTCTCTTACACGCGCACTCATGCTGCACACATACATATAACAATGTGGTGCATTTGCAGAATTATATTTGCAGATATATTCAATTTTGCACAAAACGCACAATATGCAGGTAGTCAATCCATGTAATATTTTATAAATTCATAGTTTGGAAATAGAACCAGTCCGATTTAAGATTGGGATACTCTCACACCTTTCATGCATTGTCTGGACTGAGATGTCACCTGTTTTTTAAAAAGACCTTAAGTGATCTTGAGAATATGACTTAATAGTAGTACTGCGATGTACACATTAATGAATTAAAACCTGCAACCCATTCTAAAAGATGAAAGATTTAACAACAATCTACGTTTGTCAATATATCATCAGTTGCATGACATTGATCTTTTGCTCTTAACTCCGTGTCTTATGATCCTGCTCCACAGTTACCCGATGAAGGAGCAGCACTCCGAAAGCTGGTGCTTCCAAATAAACCTGTTGGACTATAACCTGGTGTTGTGATTTTTAAACCGTGTCCAACCTAGTCCAACAGCAGCACCTCCACCTCGTTTCTAGTGAACACAGCCCATACTTCCCAGTGCTGCCAGTAAACTGCCGATGAAACGATGCACTCCTGAAAAATTTATAGTATCTAACGAAACCAGCTACTCATTCACTGCTCCATCTTATACACAACATTGGAAACTTAGTGCAGAAGGCTGCAAGAAATGAGCAGCTTTAAAACAAAAACTGCTTGGAGCTTTCAATGAGAGCCTGAGCCCAGCAGTACGTTCTGGTTACCGTTTATTTTGTGTCCCAACATGGTTACAGCTTCAGATCCCCCACCCCCCTCCCCCAGCAAAAAGGGCAGAGAAAGAGTAGCTGTTTTTTAGACAACTCCACAACAGGGGAAAGGAGCAAAGGGCGGGGCAAGGCCAACAGCAGGCCCCCACACTATGCCTGCATTGCCTTGCACAGTTTACAAATATCCCTTCCCCTTCAGAGACTCCCCACATTGTGGGAGCAGGCCAACTGGCCCAAAGACTACACACCGATCCTCCGAAAGGTAACCCACCCACACAATTCCCCTATTGCTCAACATTTACCCCTGACTAATGCACCTAACCTGCACATCCCTGGGCACTATCTGAACCTGGACAAAGTTAAAAATCTCACAACACCAGGCTAAGTCCGACAGTTTATTTGGAAACACGAGCTTCGGAGCACTGCTTCATCAGGTGATTGTGGACAATAAGATCATATGGCACAGAATTTATAGGAAAACATTACAGTGCCCTGCCACTGAACTGATATATTGAACAAACCTGGATTGTTAAGTCTTTCATATTTTAGAATAGGTTGCAGCAATCATTAATTAGATTACTTACAGTGTGGAAACAGGCCCTTCGGTCCAACAAGTCCACACCGCCCCGCCGAAGCGCAACCCACCTATACCACCTACATTTACCTTTTACCTAACACTACGGGAAATTTAGCATGGCCAATTCACCTGACCTGCACATCTTTGGACTGTGGGAGGAAACCAGAGCACCCGAAGGAAACCCACACAGTCAGTCGCCTGAGGCGGGAATTGAACCCAGGTCTCTGGAGCTGTGAGGCAGCAGTGCTAACCACTGTGCCACCGTGCCGCCCACTAAACAAAAACAAACATTGCATAGGGCTTTCTGATAGGAAGGAAACCAGAATTGCATGCAATATTCCAACTGTACAGCTGTAACATGACCTCCCAACTCCTGTACTCAATACTCTGACCAATAAAGGAAAGCATACCAAATGCCATCTGCACTATCCTATTGACCTGCAACTCCATTTTCATAGAGCTGTGAACCTGCACTCCAAGGTCTTTTTGTTCAGCAACACTCCCTCGGACCTTACCATTAAGTGTACAAGTCCTTCTAAGATTTGCTTTCCCAAAATGCAGCACCTCACATTTACCTAAATTAGATTCCACTTGCCACTTCTCAGCCCATTGGCCCATCTGATCAAGATCCCATTGTAATCTGAGGTAACCTCCTTCGTTGTCCACGACACCTCCAATTTTGGTGTCATCAGCAAACTTACTTACTATACCACTTATGCTCACATCCAAAAGGTAGTGGGCCCATTATCTATTTTCAAAGTGGAATTTACAATATATTACATGTATTGACTGCCTGCAGATTGTGCAGTCTTTGAGCAAAGTAGAATGTATTTGCAAACATCATGCTACAAAGACAAACTCCCCCCATGGATGATCTATCATGTGTGCATGAGATAGAGAAAAAGTCCATGTCCGTGCTGTATATCTCTGTCTATTTGATAACAGATGCTTTATTCCTGTTGGTGTAAATGTTGTTGTAATTCATAGCTGGGTACTAATAGATGTAAGGGTGACAGAATTCCTCAAGTAGGGCACTGTAAGATTCCTGAGAGACCCCTATTCCTGGTTTACTTCCTCATGAACAAACATTAAGCACGTGCGCCTATTTATGATTTTTGTTTCATTTTTTCTTGTTTGATTCCCTGCTATGACTGCACCTTGTATCAGGATGGTTTACAGGCTGGGAGATTGTGGGTTGGGTCTTGATTGAATATTTTATCGTTCCAGAAGTTATAAAAGGCGGGGTCAAAGCTTTAACAGAAATCCAGCAGAGCTGAGAACAGACCGACATCTTAGTCTGTGGGAACAGGAGGATCAACACAGGACAGAGAAATCAGAGCCTGAAATCTGAGCTGACACCAGACCACCGTGTGATCAGTGCTTTGATTTGCAGCATCCTTCTACATCAGTCAATGCCAGTTGTCAGACAGGTGCAGCAAGGCAAGTGGTATATTAACAAGCTGAACTGAGATTAGAAGTGGGGATGTCTTCCTGCAGTTAGAGGGTCATTGAATATATTCAAGGCTGAGTTCATCTGATTTTTGAACAATAAAGTGTGGATTTCTTTGTGCGCAGGAGGTGTTTTTTTTTATTTTGAATGGTTTATGTGTTGGATGCAGGTACAGTATCCACGTTGAAGGTGGAAGGCAAGAAAATGCTTTTAAGACCACGACAGAACAGTTACGTGAGACAGCACAGAAACGGACCCTTCAGTCCAACTATTCCATGCTGCCTACGTTCTCAAACTAAACTGGTGCCACTTGCCAGTGTTTGGCCCATATCCCTCCGCACCGTGCCTCTTCATATACTTATCCAAATGTCTTTTAAACGTTGCATCTGAATGTGCATCCACCATTTCCTCTTTACATTCACTCCACACGTGAACCACTCTGTTTATAAACAAACTTTTCCTGATTCTGTCCACTCCGTGAGTTCATTCCCTTTCCTTTCGGTTGCTGCAAGTCGTAAATTGAAGCCCAGAATGAAAATCATGGAAAAGGAGTTGTGAAGAGAGTACCATACACTCAGATGGTTGACAGAATAAGGAGGTTACAGTCTGGAGCAAACTCAATCTTCATTCAGAGAGAGCAGCAGCAGCTTCCGAAGCTCATGTTCCAACGTCTGCATTCAGACAATAGGAAGGCTCTGATTGGCAGGAGGACCAGTCACCTTCCGGTCCTCCAGGGCTCCTGACTGGCCTCTTTCACTACCCTGTCTCCCAATGATGCAACTTTCAAAGAACTATGTACCTGATTTGGAGATGCCGCTGTTGGACTGGGGTGTGCGAAGTTAAATTTCACACAATACCAGGTGATACTCTAACAGGCTCATTTGTAAGCACTAGCATTTGGAGCACTGCTCTTTCATCAGGTGGTTGTGTCTTATGATCCTGTTCCACAAACACCCAATGAAGAAGCTCGTGCTTCCAAATAAGCCAGTTGGACGATAACTGGTATTGAGTTTTAACTTTATCCACCCCAGTCCAACACCGGCACCTCCACATCATGTCTAGTGAACCAAGCACGCACTTCTCAGTGCTGCCAGGAAACTACAATGCTGATGACATTGCACCCCTGAAAATTTTACAATTTCTAACAATGCTGGCTACTAATTCACTGCTGCAACCAATACACAACATTGGAAACATAGTACAGGAGACTGTCAGAAATGAGCACAGCAGGTCAGGCAGCATCTGAGGAGCAGGAACATCAACGTTTCTGGCAAAAACCTGAGGAAGGACTTTTGCCCGAAATGTCAATTTCCCTGCTCCTCGCACGCTGCCTGACCTGCAGTGCTTTGCCAGCACCACTCTAATCTTGACTCTGATCTCCAGCATCAGCAGTTCTCACTTTCACATGTAAAATTAGCAATTTTAAAACAAAAACCTGTTGCAGTTTAAAGCTCTCAGTGAGAGTCTGAGCTCAGGTAATCTTTATTGTGACCCAACTTTGTTACAGCTTCAGAATCTCCCAGCAGAAAGGCGTAGCAAAAGTAGCAATTTTTAAAAAATAGCTCAAGGTCAAAGTGCAACCCCTCATTTCTTCATTATTGGTCACCACTGAGTCGTCCCTTTGTAACTGCATCCTTGGTACAGCCTTAACCTGGAGGAAGTATTGCCTCACTCAGCAATTTCAACCTGTATTCCAATCAAGTTGGATGAGCAGCGTAGAGTCCACCAGACTATTGTGGGGCTGGAGTCACATGTAGGCCAGACCGGGTAAAGGATGCAGCTGGGACGACTGCTCTAATAACTGCTCAAGTCTTCCCTAAAAAAGAACTGAGTGAATCAGATGGGGGTTTTCTTCCACCCCCACCCCACCAACAATGGTTTCACCGTTAGATTCTGAACTCCAGATTTCTGACCAAATTCGAATTCCATCATCTGTGTGGACCCGTTGGTGCCTCAACAGGTTGGAGGATTCACGGAATGTCCTTCTGCACTCGGGGCAGCTGAAGGGTCTCTCCCCCGTGTGGACCCACCGGTGCCTCAGCAGGGCAGAGGCCTGGGTAAAGGCCTTCCTGCACTCAGGGCAGCTGATTCCCTGCTGTGACTACACTGTGCCTGGATTGTTGACTGGCTGGGAGATTGTGGATTGAGGCTTGATTGACTAAATGTTTGTTTGTCCCAGAAGGTGTAGAAGGGGTGGTTCAGAGCTTCAACAGACATCCAGCAGAGCTGAGAACAGACAGACATCCACGTGCCTTTTAAATGTTGTAATTGTGCCAGCCTCCACCACTTCCTCTGGCAGTTCGTTCCATACATGCACCACCCTCTGAAGTGATTGCCCCTCCAATCTCTTAAATCATTCCACTCTCACCTCAAACATATGCCTTCTAGTTTTGGACTGCCATACCCTGGGGAAAAGACCTTAGGGTTTCCCTTCTATCCATGGCCCTTACAAAGGTCTATAAGTTTACCCCTCAGCCTCTGATGCTCCATGGAAAATGCCCCTGGCCTATTCTTTTCTGACCCCTTTCAAAGTTTCATAACATCTTTCCTACAGCAGGGAGACCAGGACTAACTGCAGTATTCCAAAAGTGGCTTAACCAACATCCTGGACAGCCACAACATGACCTCCCAACTCATCTACTCAATGCTCTGACCAACAAAGGCTATCCTGTCTACCTGAGAACTATGGAACCTGCACTCCAAGGTCTCTTTGTTCTGCAACACTCCTCTTAACTGTGTCAGTCCTGCCTGGATTGCTTGACCAAAATGCAACAACTCACATTTCTCCAAATTAAATTCCATCTACCACTCTTTGGCCCATCCGATCAATTCTAATTTATAGCGAACTCACTTTTCTCTCTCATTCCCTAGAAGCTGAAAATCTCCATCCCACACACACACTCCCTTCATTCTCACTTTGCTGACCCTAATCCCTGCTGTACCTCATCCTGAAGGGTCTGGTTCATGCTGATTAACAGGCGCACACTCGGGGGGGGGGGTTCTAATTGAAACATACATAATCTTCAAAGCCCGGACAGAGTGGACATTGCAAAGATGTTTCCATTAGTAGGACAGACTCGGGCCAGAGCGCACAGCCTTAGAGTAAAGGGAAGACCTTTTAGAACGGAGAAACTTCTTCAGCCAGAGAGCGGTGAATCTGTGGAATCTATTTCCACAGAAGGCTGTGCAGGCCAGGTCACTGAGGATATTTAAAACTGAGACAGATAGGTTCTTGAGTATCAAGGGGATCAAAGGTTACGGGGAGAATGGGGCAGGTGGGACTAGTTTAGTTTGTGAACACAGTCAGCATGGTCTAGTTGGATTGAAGGGTCTGTTTGTGCTCTCTGGCTCTGTAACTGTTCTAAACTGGTCTTGAAACCATTTTCATGCCTTCCTCTTGTTCAAAAATCCAATTAAGATCATGGCTAATCTATTCACCATCTGAGATCCTCCTCCCTGCATTGTCCCAACTACCCTTAATTCCCCTACCATTGCAAAAACCCATCCAATTGTGTCTTGAATATACTTAATGAAGCTGCCTCTACTGCTTCCTTGGGCAAAGAATTCCATAGATACACTACACTCCAGGAAAAGCAGTTCCTCCTCATCTCTGTCCTACATTTACTCCTCCTAATCTTGAGCCTGGTTTCATTCACCAGCAGAAATGACTCAATAAGTAGAGTTTCATCCTCACAGTGCAATGAATTCCCACTTTGCACCAAAACCTCGGATTTACTCACTCACTCAGTTGCTGTCTCACAAATGCAAGATTTCATTGTACCTTCTACTCCCATTAAGGGCAAAGCATCTTTGAAAAGTCCTCAGAAACACTTCTGCTCTCATCGAAGATGATTAGAGTCATACAGCACAGAAACAGACCCTTTGTCCATCCACATTAAGGGCAAAGCATCTTTGAAAGCTGCTCTGAAACTCCAGCCTTCACAATCACACTTCTGCTCTCACTGAAGATGATTAGAGTTATATAGAACCGAATCAGACCCTTTGTCCATCCACACATCATTCCTGATGAAGTGCTCGGGACCGAAATGTCGACTCCCCTGGTCCTCAGATGCTGCCTGACTTACCACCTTTTTCAGCACCACACTTTGACTCTCATCTCCAACATCTGCAGTTCTCACTTTCTCCACATCCCACAGTATCACCATTTAAACAATACATCTCCTTCCTGCTTTTTTGTTTCATAGCAAAGACTATAACTTCACATTGAGATACTGCATTTGCCACGTGTTTGTAAATTGTGGTCTTCTCGACTTCGGGGAGACTGAGCATAAACTTGGGGAACGGATTGGCGAGCATCACAGCTGGGTCCGCAGAGGCTGACCAGACCTCCCAGTCACCATCGATTTTAATTCCCCTTCCCACTCCCTTTCTGACAAGAACATCATAGGCTTCCTCTATTGCCACAACGAACCAAACCGCAAATTAGGGAACAACACCCCATCTTCCGCCCGGGCAGACTATAGCCTGCAGGACCCAACATCGAGTTCTCCAATTTCAAATAACTTCCCTTTCCATCACCCGACTCCCTTCTCAGCCCCATGCCCCTCACTACCACTCCTTCCTGCCACCAACCTGATTTCTTCCACCCAATGATTAATCTGACCGATTCTTCACCTATCCCCACTTTAGCCCCCGGCCCTGGCACCAATCCCCAGTCCTGAAGAAGGGTTACACCCGAAATATCGACTTCTACACCTCGTGATACTGCCTGATTTGCTGTGTCCTTCCAGCCTCCTGTCTGTCTATTTTGCCAATTGAGACACAGACCTTGATCACTTTTCCATAGTCCGTCCCCTCCCTGGGTTCAATCCCTTTCCTTTCAGTTGCTGTAAGTCAACAATTGAACTCCGGAAAGAAATAGAAATGGCAAAGGGGGCGAGAAAAGAGAGTGCTGTACTCACAGATCTTAGACAGAGAAAAGAATTTGCAGTCTGGGTGAAGCTCAATGTTGATTCAGAAAGAGGAGCAGGAGTAGCAGCTTCAGAAATTCATGGTCCAACTTCCGCATTCAGACAATGGGGTGGCTCTGATTGGCAGGAGGACCAGTTTTGTTTTGGTCCTCCACGGTTCCCTATTGGACCATCAAAGGAAGGTCGCGCGCCATTTTTTGCGGAAAGCGATGAGCATGCCCAGTGTTTAGCTGATACCGGTGGGCATGTGCACTGCGTTACTGACACCGGGAAACATGCGCAGTATGCTCACTAGGGATGCTGGTGTTCCTGTCAGATTTTAAGAGTCCAAATGCCAATACGACAAAAAAGGGGTCGAGCTACAATTTGTTTTTCCCTGTGATTCGACATTGTATTGTTTTTGCATTCTGTCTGGCTGCTCAACTTTTGTATGTCTTTTCCCCACGTTGCGCGAGTCCAGAAGTGGAGGGCATGGGTTTAGGGTGAGAGGGGAAAGATTTCTGAGGGGCAACCTTTTTGCACAGAACGCTGGTGCGTGTCAGCCAGAGGAAGTGGTGGAGGCTAGTACAATGATAATATTTAAAATGCATCTGGATGGGGATATGAATAGGACAGATTCAGAGGGATAAGGGGCCAAATGCTGGCAAATGGGTGACTAGATTAATTTAGGATATCTGGTCGGCATAGACCGAAGGGTATGTTTCTGTGCTCTGTTTCGCTATTTCTAGATAGTTGGAACCAACTTCACAAGACGAGGACTAGGCCATTGACCCCTTACAGTCAAGATCAGAGTGGTGCTGGAAATGCACAGCAGGTCAGGCAGCATCCAAGGAGCAGGAACATCAACGTTTCAGGCAAAAGCCTCGAATGCTGCCTGACCGGCTGTGCTTTTCCAGCACCACTCTAATCTTGACTCTAACCTCCAGCATCCGCAGTGCTCACCTTCGCCCATTCACCCCTTCCAGCCTGTCCTGAGCGGTGGCCTGACTGCGTTTATTTCAGTGAAAGAATCAGATAGATTTCAGCAGCTCTTTTAAAAAACTTGAACACGCTTTCTGGCTTTAACGATGTTTCTGAAGATATCATTTTAGGTTTAGGGTGTAGGTTTGATATCCAGACGTTTCATCACCTGGCTAGGTAACATCTTCAGTGGCGACGCCAAGTGAAGCGAAGCTGTTGTCTCCTGCTTTCTATTTATATCTTTCTCCTGGATGGGGTTCCTGGGGTTTGTGGTGATGTCATTTCCTGTTCGTTTTCTGAGAGGCTGATAGATGGTATCTCGGTCTATGTGTTTGTTTATGGCGTTGAGGTTGGAGTGCCAGGCCTCTAGGAATTCTCTGGCAAGTCTTTGCTTAGCCTGCCCCAGGATAGATGTGTTGTCCCAGTCGAAATGGTGTTTTCTTTCATCCATGTGTAGGGCTACGAGGCCTGGCACTCCAAGCACAACACCATAAACAAATACATAGATCTAGATGCCATCTATCAAACCCTCAGAAAACGAACAGGAAATGACATCACCACATACCCCAGGAACCCCATCCAGGAGAAAGATATAAATAGAAAGCAGGAGACACAGCTTCGCTTCACTGGGAGGTCGCCACTGATGATGTTACCTAGCCAGGTGATGAAACGTCTGGATATCAAACCTACAGCCCAGCGAGCAAACCTAGACCCTAAACCTCAACCTGAGCTACAAACCTTGCAAAAATCATTTTAGGTATTTTCAATTTTGAAGATCAGCCATTTCTCACCCCTCCCAACTCCCAGGTAGAGTCATTACTATCCATTATCTCTCTCTCTCTCTCTCTCTCTCTCTCTCTCTCTCTCTCTCTCTCTCTCTCTGTCATTTGAAGGGCTTGATACAGCGGTCAAAGATGGTTCGAGGCTTGAGAAAAGACGGGTGTGGTGGGGGCTGGGGAGAATAGAGACCAAAAGGATGGGGGACAGAGAAAGAGAGAAAATGGTGGTCAGAGGGTGGGGGTAGAGAGAGAGAATGAGTGGGGTTGATAGAGAGATTGAGTGGGGGAGAGAGAGTGGGCATGGCGGAGAGGTGGGGAAGGGCAGGATGTTACTAGGCACACATACACAAGATGGCTACTGAGCCATCAGTTGGCCAACTTGACACACAAGATGGCCGCTGGATCACAATATGGAGAAAAACAGCAGAGCAGATACAGACACTGCCTGGGGCCACCAGAATGCCAGCACAATCGACTCACAACCCAGGTGATTAGTTTAAGGCGGGTGGGGGAGAGAATACACATGAGGAATGAACACTGCCCGCCGAAGTGTCTGGGTCCAGCCAACACCTCTTATAGAAGTGTCAGCGGAGCAGGTAAGGGCTGTTTGGCAGGGGCTGCTTGAAGGCTCGGTGACGTTTGTTTAACGCTTTAAATTTGAAAGTTTTTGTTTAAAAAGCGCGAAGCGGATCTGGAAGTTGATGTAGCGTAAGCTTACCTGGGTAGGTTTCTTTCCCTATAAAAGCACGCAGGAGAGGAACCCGAGGCACTACAGAGGTGCCTAACCTAATAATAAGACCCGTTGTGGTAAGTAGGTAAGTGCTGCATTTTGCTTGTTCTATTCTTGGACCTAGTTTGTTTTTAAAAGGTTACTTTTAGAGGGATGGCAGTGAAGGCAGTGCAATGTTCCTCTTGCAACATGTTTGAGGTGAGGGATGCCATGGTCGTGCAGGAAGTGCACCCATCTCCAGCTCCTCCAAGACCATGTTAGGGAACTGGAGCTGGAGTTGGATGAACTTGGGATCATTCGGGAGGCAGAGGGGGTCATAGATCAGAGCTTTAGGGAAGTAGTAACTCCAAAGATGGCAGATAGATGGGTGACAGTGAGGGGGACTGGGAAGAAGCAGCCAGTGCAGGGACCTCTGCGGCCGTTCCCCTCAAGAACAAGTATACCATTTTGGATACTTGTGGGGGGGGGGACTTACCAGGGGTAAGCAATGGGGTTCAGGCCTCTGGCACGGAGCCTGTCCCCGTTGCTCAGAAGGGAAGGGTGGAGAAGAGCAGAGCAATAGTTCGGGGCACAGATAGGCGGTTCTGTGGGGGCGAGAGAGACTCACGTTTGGTATGTTGCCTCCCAGGTGCAAGGGTACGTGACGTCTCTGATCGTGTTTTCCGGATCCTTAAGGGGGAAGGGGAGCAGCCTGAAGTCGTGGTCCACATTGGCACAAACGACATAGGTAGGAAGAGGGTTGAGGATGTTAGGCAGGCTTTCAGGGAGCTAGGTTGGAAGCTCAGAGTTAGAACAAACAGAGTTGTTGTTTCTGGTTTGTTACCCGTGCCACGTGATAGAGAGTCGAGGAATAAGGAGAGAGAACAGTTAAATGCGTGGCTACAGGGATGGTGCAGGAGGGAGGGATTCCGGTCTCTGGATAACTGGGGTTCTTTCTGGGGAAGGTGGGACTTCTATAAACAGGATGGTCTACACCTGGACCTGAGGGGCACCAGTATCCTTGGGGGAAGGTTTGCTAGTGCTCTTCGGGGGGATTTAAACTAATTCTACAGGGGAATGGGAACCTAGACTGTAGCTTTAGGGTGCAGGACCTGGAGTGTAGGGAGGTTAGGAACATGGCATCAATCTCAAAGGAGGGTGCCTGTAAACAGGAAAGTGGCTTGAAGTGTGTATACTTCAATGCAAGAAGTATATGAAATAAGGTAGGTGAACTTGCAGCATGGATTGGTACCTGGGATTTCGATGTTGTGGCTATTACGGAGACATGGGTAGAACAGGGACAGGATTGGCTGTTGCAGGTTCCAGGGTTTAAATGTTTTAGTAGGGTCAGAGGTGGGGGTAAAAGAGGGGGAGGTGTGGCATTGCTTGTCAAAGATAATATTACAGCAGTGGAAAGGACAATGGATGAAGACTCGCCATCTGAGGTAGTTTGGGCTGAGGTTAGGAATAGGAAAGGTGAGGTCACCCTGTTAGGAGTTTTCTACAGGCCTCCTAATAGTCCTAGAGACGTAGAAGAAAGGATTGATTCAGGAGAAGAGTGAAAGTAATAGGGTGGTTGTTATGGGGGACTTTAACTTTCCAGATATTGACTGGGAAAGCTATAGCTCGAGTTCGTTAGATGGGTCGGTGTTTGTCCAATGTGTGCAGGAGGGTTTCCTGACACAATATGTAGACAGGCCAACAAGAGGTGAGGCCATGCTGGATTTGGTTCTGGGTAACGAACCAGGCCAGGTGTTAGAATTGGAGGTAGGTGAGCACTTTGGGGACAGTGACCACAATTCGGTGACTTTTACTCTAGTGATGGAGAGGGATAAGTGTGCACTGCAGGGCAAGAGTTATAGCTGAGGACAGGGAAATTATGATATGGTGAGGCACGACTTAGGATGCGTGGCTTGGAAAAGTAGGCTTCAAGGGAAGGGCGCAATTGATATGTGGAGCTTGTTCAAGGAGCAACTATTGAGTGTTCTTGATAAGTATGTACCTGTCAGGCAGGGAGGAAAGGGTCGTGTGAGGGAACCGTGGTTTAATAAGGAATTGGAATCCCTTGTTAAAGGGGAGAGAGCGGCCTATGTAAAGATGAGATGTGAAGGTTCAATTGGGGCGATTGATAGTTATAAGGTAGCCAGGAAGGATCTGAAGAGAGAGCTAAAAGCAGCAAGGAGGGGACATGAAAAGTTCTTAGTTGGTAGGATTAGGGAAAACCCAAAGGCTTTCTATAGGTATGTCAGGAATAAAAGAATGACTAGGCTAGGAATAGGTCCAGTCAAGGATAGTAGTGGGAAGTTGCGTGTGGAGGCTGAAGAGATTGGGGAAGACACTGAATGAATACTTTTCGTCAGTATTCACTCAGGAATAGGACATTATTGCCGATGTGAATACTGAGTCACAATTAATTAGAATGAATGGCTTTGAGGTATGTAGGGAAGAGGTGTTGGAAATCCTGGAAAGGGTGAAAATAGATAAGTCCCCTGGGCCTGATGGCATTTATCCTAGGATTCTCTGGGAAGCAAGGGAGGAGATTGCAGAGCCATTGGCCTTGATTTTTATGTCCTCAGTGTCTACAGGAATAGTGCCAGAAGACTGGAGGATAGCAAATGTGGTTCCCTTGTTCAAGAAGGGGAGTAGGGATAACCCTAGTAACTATAGGCCGGCGAGTCTCACTTCTGTTGTGGGCAAAAGTCTTAGAGAGAATTGTAAGGGATAGGATTTATGAACATCTGGATAGGAATAATGTGATCAAGGATAGTCAGCATGGTTTTGTGAAGGGTAGGTCGTGCCTCACAAACCTTATTGAATTCTTTGAGAAGGTGAATAAGGAGGTGGACGAGGCTAAAGCGGTAGATGTGGTGTATATGGATTTTAGTAAGGCGTTTGATAAGGTTCCCCATGCTCGGCCACTGCAAAAAATACGGAGGTATGGCATTGAGGGTGAGTTGGAGGTTTGGATTAGGAATTGGCTGGCTGGAAGAAGACAGAGGGTAGTAGTTGATGGAAAAGGTTCATCTTGGAGTGCAGTTACTAGCGGTGTTCCGCAAGGATCTGTTTTGGGACCATTGCTGTTTGTCATTTTTATAAATGACCTGGAGGAGGGGCTAGAAGGTTGGGTGAGCAAGTTTGCGGATGATACGAAAGTCGGTGGAGTTGTTGACAGTGAGGAAGGATGTGGCAGGTTACAGCGGGATATCGATAAGCTGCAGAGCTGGGAAGAAAAGTGGCAAATGGAGTTCAATGTAGGTAAGTGTGAAGTGATTCACTTTGGTAAGAGTAACAAGAAGATGGGGTACTGGGCTAATGGTTGGATACTTGGTAGTGTGGATGAGCAGAGGGATCTTGGTGTCCATGTACACAGATCTCTGAAAGTTGCCATCCAGGTAAATAGTGCTGTGAAGAAGGCATATGGCGTACTGGCTTTTATTGGTAGAGGAATTGAGTTCCGGAGTCCTGAGGTCATGTTGCAGATGTATAAGACTCTGGTGCGGCCGCATCTGGAGTATTGTGTGCAGTTTTGGTCGCCATACTAGAGGAAGGCTGTGGAGGCATTGGAATGGGTGCAAAGGAGGTTTACCAGGATGTTGCCTGGTATGGTAGGAAGTTCGTATGAGGAAAGGCCGAGGCACTTGGGGCTGTTTTCATTGGAGAAAAGAAGGTTTAGGAGTGACTTGATAGAGGTGTACAAGATGACTAGGGGTTTAGATAGGGTTGACCATGAGAACCTTTTTCCACGTATGGAGTCAGCTATTACGAGGGGGCATAGCTTTAAATTAAGGGGTGGTAGGTATAGGACAGATGCTAGGGGTAGACTCTTTACTCAGCGAGTCGTGAGTTCATGGAATGCCCTGCCAGTAGCAGTGGTGGACTCTCCCTCTTTATGGGCATTTAAACGGGCATTGGATAGGCATATGGAGGATAGTGGGCTAGTGTAGGTTAGGTGGGCTTGGATCGGCGCAACATCGAGGGCCAAAGGGCCTGTACTGCACTGTATTTTTCTATGTTCAATGTCTTTGGGATGGATCCAAAACTTACTTCGTTAATGATTGAAAATACTTTGACCTCTGGAACTGCCTGCCAGAGAGTGTGTTGGAGTCAGATTCAATTATGGATCATTAAACTGAAAAGGAAAGCAAGGTACTGTAGTGGATGTCAGAATATGAGTTTCCTGATTGGGACTGTTCACTTGCTCCTGTTACCATTTCAGGTTGCTAACTTTTCGTTAGCATCCTGCACATGTTGGGAATTCTTCTCCTTTCTAGTATCTCAGTGACAAATCAAGTTTATGAATTGTTCCTATGATATCTCATGAGCGGGTTTATTCACAGTGTTGTGGGTCACAGTGTGTCCAAGTGAGGAAAAACAAACTGTTCATCTTAAATATTTGATTTTAAACAATGGAAATAAAATTAATGTTTGGTAAACACAACTTGCTGTGTAGTAAGATCATCAGAAATAGGAATGGGAGTAAGTAATTGACCGTTGAGATGCTCTGTCTTTCATTTATCTAAATTCTCTTTCCTGCACTTGTTTTTTCATGACTTCATCTGCTGAAGTGACTACACTCCAAAAGCTTGTGATTTCAACATAAGAGCATAAGAACGAGGAGCAAGAGTCAGCCTTCCGGCCCTTCGAGTCTGCTCCACCACTCAATAAGATCATGACTAATCTTTTTGTGGACTATGCTGCACTTACCTGCGTTTTCACCATATCCTTAATTCTTTTATTTTTCAAAAACATATCTCCTGCTTCTAGTGATTGCTGAAGTAATGTCAAATCCTTCCCTGGGCAAGGAATTCCATAGATTAACAACCCTCTGGGTGAAGAAGTTTCTTCTCAGTTCAGTTTTAAACCTGCTTCCTCTAATCTTGAGGCCATGTGCTCTTATCCTAGTCTAACCTACCAATGCAACATCATACTTCTATTTCTTTCATAATTTAATATATTTCTGTAAGATCCCCTCCAAACAAACCTGCTGGACTATAACCTGGTGTCATGTGACTTATGACTAAAAAATTTGTTATTACGCATCCTCATAGCAGTGGGATTTCAGGGCTCGAAGATAGGGACACTACCACTACGCCTGAAAAAAAACCTCTGCAGCAAATAGGCCCTCTTCTATTGAATGAATGGGGAGAGGTTTCTTCTCAACATGGGATACAAATATTATACCCTCAGAGCCCATTACACTAAATTGAGCCCTCTTCAGTTGAATGAATGGATGTGGAGGTGCCACAGTTGAATTGGTTGATAACGTTAAAAATCACATCTTCCCCCTGAATATGTGACATTACCGCAATAGCCCCAGAGCCCGTTGCAGTAAATTGGGTCATCTGCTGTTGAATGAATGAACGGAAATGAAAAGGGTGGATACACTGACGATTGTGAAATTCTCCACCAATCCCAAAGCTTGTGGTCGGTACCGACTAATCGGAGAGATATATTGCAGAGGGTGGGACCAACACGACGCACAAAGCCAGCCGCCATTGGTCAGGTGGAGTAAGGTGCGCTCTGATTGGAGGGGCCGCGAATGACGCGCGTCACAGAAGGAGGAGACGGAATGAAGAAGAAAAACAAAGATGGCGGCACGAGGCTGCGGTTTTCTCATCGACAGCGGGCGGTTTCTGACGGAGGGAGGGGGGCAGACAGGCATCGTTTACCTCAGAAAATACCTTTAAAATACATTTCAAATTAAAGCCAGAACTTTTCAAACAAAAGTTGTGAAGAAAAGGAGACAGTCCCCGGTGGGGTTTATTGTTTATTTTTGTATAATTCCCGGGGCCCGGGAAAGGGGAGGTGACAGTTATCGGGTGAACGAGAAAACAAATTAAAAATGTCGGCGGTGGAGGAGAGAGAGCCGGCGCCCGCGGCTTCTTCGGCGGCGGCCGGAGCCCAGGAGCTCAACAACCCCCCGGAGCTGGAGGAAGGTCCAAGCTCCAAGAAGCGGGGGGTCCGGCTGGAGGCTGGATTTGCTCAAGGCTTGTATCTATTAACTTATTTAAATGGTACCTACTGTATGGGGCTATGGTTTACATTAAAACCGGAGGGTCATGTCAGAGTGTTTGTTTATATTGAGCAGTTGTAGTTGGTAAAATACACTCCCTGGAGGAGCACCTTCTATGATGCTGCATTTCTTGCCTTCTGCCCTTCCCCCATTTGTTATCTCTCATCTTGATTTTACTTTTTTTTTGGTCAAATTTAATTTCATATTAATGAGACTTGGTGTTCACTGTGTGTTATTAATTTGTTTGTTGAATTACTGTAAGAAAAAAATTAATGGTGTCATGTCATTTCTGATGTCAGAGTTTGACATTGAATGTGCAGATGTGAATACCAATAAGTTGTGCAAATAAATCAAGAACTTGTGGTTCTAAAAAAAAAAGCAGTTCACTGATATTAATGGCATTGTCTCATTTGAGGATGATGATTTGAGTCTGACCAACAAACCGTTTAATGTAGTCACCCAATTTAATTAAAATTTTCTTTAACTTAATTAAAGAAAATAACCCTGGCAGGCTAAAATTTGTACAATTTGTTTATAAGATTTATTTATATGTCCCTTGCGCTCGATGTGGTCTCTGCCACATTGGGGAGACTGGACGCCAACTTGCAGAACATTTCAGGGAACAGCTCTGGGACGCCAAAACTAAACGACCCCACCGCCTTGTGGCTGAACGCTTTAACTCCCCCTCCCAATCCGTCAAGGACACGCAAGTCCTCGGCTGCCTCTCCCTCCAAGCTCTAGCTACCTGACGCTTGGAGGAAGAACATCTTGTCTTCTGCCTTGGGACCCACCAACTACATAGGATCAATGTAGATTTCACCAGTTTCCTTATTTCCCCTCCCCTCCCCCCACACCACACACCTTGTCCCAGATCCAGAGTTGAAAAATGTGGTGCTGGAAAAATGCCTCGAGGCCATGCCTCTAGGAATTCCCTGGCTGTTCTCTGGCATGGCACTCATCCACAGATTCTATCAACAAACACATTGACCTGGACCCAATATACCGGCCACTGCAGCAGACAGTTGCAACTGACAACCGGAAGCGGCAGAGACAAACCACTATAAATGCTGGAGGAAACATCACAGAAGCGCTTCACAAGAGGCTCCCAAGCACTGAGGATATCACCTGGACAGGAGATGAAACGTCTGCAACAAAAATTCCCAGCTCGGCGAACAGAACCACAACAATGAGCACCCGAGCTACAAATCTTCTCTCAAACTTTGAATTGAGCATAGGAGTTGGGACATCCTGTTGCAACTGTCACACGAGCCACACAACACAAGGCGTGGTTCTTCTCTGACTTACCATCCCTTGAAATATCGGGGGGAAGACACCCCTTTAATTGTAACATTCAGGAAATATGCCTTATTTCAACAAAAATGTGCTGTGCTCACAGATGTTTGGACAGAGAAAGGGAGTTGCAGTCTGGAGTGAAGCTCAACCTTCATTCAGAAAGAGAGGAGCAGCAGTAGCTTCAGAAGCTCAAGGTCCAACTTGCGCATTCAGACAATAGGGGGGCTCTTCTGGGCAAAATCTGGGAATGAAGCAATGTCTCCCCCTTTCCATTCCTTATCCTGGGAGGGAGAGAGAAAGGGGGAAGCACTGTTCACTTGCAACAACGGGAGGCAGTATGAATACAAGCAGGGAGCAGACTCTGCAAAAGTCAGTTTCAGTCGGCTTCTTCTGAAATATTGTGTGCAATCCTGGTCTCCCTCCTATAGGCAGGATGTGGTGAAACTTGAAAGGATTCAGAGAAGAGTCACAAGGCTGTTGCCAGGGTAGGAGGGTTTGAACCACAAGGAGAGGCTGAATAAGATGGGGCTGTTTTCCCTCGAGCATCGCAGGCTGAATGTGTGTTTTTTAAAGAGGTTTATAAAAACGTGAGTGTGGATGGGGTGAATAATCAAGGTCTTTTCCCTGGGATAGGGGGAGTGCGGAACTAGAGGGCATAGGTTAAGGGCGAGAGGGGGAAAATTTAAAAGGGACCTTGCAGTCAACCTTTTTTTTGCAGAGGGTGAAGCGTGTATGGAATGAGCTGCGGAGGAAGTGGTGGAGGCATCTGGATGGTTATATGCAAAGGAAGGGTTTAGAGGGATATGGACCAAGTGATGGCAAATGGAACTAGACTAATTTTGGATATCCGGTCGGCATGGACAAGTTAGATTGAAGGATCTGTTTCTGTGCTTTATGTCTCTGACTGTATGACTGGTGAAAAGCGTTGGCATTCGTCGAAACATTTATGCAACAGAAAATTATAAGAAGGTAAAGATAAACCTCACGTCATCGATCAATGAATCCTGGTGTAGTATGGATGTATTTCCAGTAATAGAGTCAGTATGGCATGGAAGGAGTCCAAAACGACGGCTTCTTTTACAAAAAGTCACACTTAAAACTTAAATCTGAGTCTTCTGGAATTGTAAGACAACCGTGCGTTAATATAAGACAGATAAGTCTGGGGTATATGTTACATATTTGATGGAATGTTTATGGCTCTAAAAGCCTGATTTGCAGTTGTTTCTGGGCTCATAATATTGCACTGCAGCATATTGTATATCTTCAGTAAGAACGTCAATACCGCATGATAGATGTCCATTCAGCAACTTGAGTGAACTCTTCCTGGAGTATGCAATCCACCACATTACCCTGCTGTATACATTTACGTATAGATCAGCACAAAGATCTTGGGTATTAAGAGAGGAAACAATGATCCACAGAAACTAGAAATGTGTGTTCTGATTTTCTATTGTGGACTGACAGCGATGACCTTTGCAATCTCTTTCCACAGGAATATTACAAGAGAAGAATTTGGAGGCATAAATCTCAGACCAAACATCACATCGAAGTCTGACAATCGCTTGATTCACCAGGACTTGGATATTGATGGCCTTGAAAACAAAGGGGAGAAGGTCTGTCTGCTTTGTTAGGTTTTAAATGTCAGTGTGACTGGAAACTCACAGAGTCTTACATACCCACACACCAGAGTAGTGACTGGAACATGTTTTACAGAGTTCTCCAATTATCAGAGGGTTCACCAGTAACACCACACCTATGCTGTAAGTGTGAGCGAGTTTCAACTGATTGTTGAACCTGGAGAAATACGAGGACACCTGCACCATGGAGAAATCATGAAAATGCAGGGAGTGTCGGAACGGTTTCCCTTCCCCGCCTGCCCGATATTCATCAGCATTTATATACCGGGCAGCGGCCATTCACCTGCATTCAGCACAGGAAAGGCTTCACTCAGTCGCATCACCTCCTGGTCCACATTGGGGAGAAACTGCTCATCTGCCCTGTATGCTGAAGCAGATGAAGGACATTTTTTTTTTATCCTGGATGGAGCATACTGCAGGTATACCTGAAATAGATACATTTGTCTCTATCCCATTGAGTCTCCAGCACAGGGCCAGTCTGGGCTGCTCAATTGGTGTCTCAGTGTTTATTATTCTGCACCTGAGCCTCCATCCACCCCTCTTCATTGCTCCCCCATCTCCCCTCCATCAGCATAAAGATATCCCCCACTTTTCGAAAGTTCACTTTACACTACTTCACTTTAACAAAAGACCTACATTAATACCTTTCTCACAAACCGAAAGAAATCCGAAGAGGATTGTCGCTTTTACAAAGAAAGGCATAATATAAATTAATTCATGGTAATTACTCTTCGCTTTAGGCCATTTCGGCTTATGAAAGGAACACTCTACTTTCAAATAGTGGGGGAAAGCTGTATCAATACAATACAGCACAGTCACAGGCCCTTCTCACTTGCTTTAGGCACACACACCCCCTCAAGCCTGTGCTACTTCTTAATTCTTACTTAGACCTGCTATTTATTGCCCATGTGTGGCTTCTGTTCCTCTATTCACCTCCCCTTCATGCGTCTATCAAGATACACCTTAAACGTTGTTAAGGTGCCTGCTTCCATTACCTCCACTGGCAGTGCGTTCCAGAAACCCACCACCCCTCTGTGTAAATTCCCCACCCCCACCACTTTCCCCCCAAACAGTCCTTGAACCTCTTTTAGTTGAACTTTCTACTTTGGAGGGAAAAAAACGCCTCTGACTATCATAGAATCCCTCCAGCGTGGAAACAGACCATTTAGCCCAACAAGTCAACACTGGCCCTCTAAAGATTAACACATAGAGACTCGTTTTCTTACCCCCATTATCTACATTTACTCCTGACTAATGCACCGAACTTACACATCCCTGAACATTGGGGCAATTTACACACAGACAATCCAACTTATCCTGCCTCTCCCTGGATGCTATGGGTAATGTAGCATCGCTAATCCACCCTAACCTATACAAGTTTGGATTGTAGGAGGAAGCCAGAGCACCCGGAGGAAGCCCACACAGACACGGGAGGTGGGGTGCAGGGACAATGTGCCAACTCCACACAGATAGTTGCCTGAGACTAAAATCGAACGCAGGTCTCTGGCACTGTGAGGCGTCAGTGCGAACCACTGAGCTACCATGCCACCCCTGTCCAGCCAATCTGTGTATCTCAGCATTTTGTCGAGGTCTCCTCTCAGCCTCTGTTTTTCCAAAGAAAATAATCCAGGTTTATGCCTCCTCTGCTCATAACGAGAGCCCTCCAGACTAGGCAATGTCCTGGTGAACCTTGCCTGTACCCTCTACCAGAGCACCCACATCCTTCCAGTAGCACCGTGACCAGAACTACACACTATATTCTGAATGTGGCCATAATAAACAGCTGTAACGTAACTCTTACACTCAAGGAAGTGTGCTGTGTGCTTTCTTGACCACGGTGCCCACCTGCATTACCACTTCCACGGATCTATATGCCCAGATCTCTCTGTATGCCAGTGCTCCTATGTGTTCTGCCATTTATCATACAATTCTTATATTTCCTTCATCTCTATCGAGCTTCACCTTAACTGTCTTTCTCTCATCATCTCTTTTTCCCCCCTTCTCATCCCTCCACACATCAGCATATCATAAGACCAAAGGAGCAGAAATTAGGCCATTCAGCCCATTGAGTCTGCTTCGCCACTCAACCCCATTCTCTCCCTTAACCCTTGATCCTCACGAACCTATCTATCTCCGTCTTAAATATATTCAGTAACCTGGCCTCCGCAGCCTTCTGTGGCAGTGAATTCCACAGACTCACCACACTCTGGCTGAAGGAGCCTCTCTTCCCTCTGTTCTAAAGGGTCTTCCCTTGACGCGAAGGCTGAGCCCTCAGGTTCTAGTCTGTCCTACCAATGGAAACACCTTCCCAACATCCACACCGTTCATTATTTTGTAGGTTTCAATTAGATCCCCTCTCATCCTTCTGAACTCCATGAAGTATAAACCTAGAGTCCTCTAATGTTCTTCATATGTTAAATTTTTCATTCCTGGACCATTCTTGTGAACCTCCTCTGAACATGTTCTAGGGCCAGTACATCCTTCCTGAGATATGGGGCCCACATCTACATACAGTACTCTAATTGTGGGCTGACCGGAGCCTTACAGAGCCTCAGAAGTACATCCCTGCATTTATATTCAAGTCTGATCAAAATAAATGCCATCATTGCATTTGCCTCCCCAACTACTGACTCAACCTGTTAAGTTTACCTTGAGAGAATCCTGGAGTAGAACTCCATAGTCCCTTTTCACATCAGATTTCTAAATTTTCTCCCCATAATCCTTCTGTTCCAGAGTAGCAGCAGAGATTTCCAGACACCTCGATTGTTTTCAGGGATACCAAGGGATCTTTGGAATTGCCAGTATCTCAGGAGGAGGCAGAGGGGAATGTGGTGTGGTCCTGTAAACTGCAGAACTTTGCAACTCCCTGAATCAGCAGGAACTCTTTCTGGACCAAGAAACAAAAGGGCCACTGAGAAACTGCTACATCAGGAGGCAGAAATTAGGCCATTCAGCCCATTGAATGGTGGAGCAGACTCAATCATTCTTTAGTATCAAGGGTTACAGGGAGAATTGGGTTGAGAAACGTATCAGCCACGATTGAATAGTGGAGCATACTCAATAGGCTGAATGGCCTAATTTCTGGTAGTTAACCATCCCTGGGAAGAAGGACGCAAAACAACAAGCTGTTTCCTGGGACAGATGAGCGAAGTGTTTAATAAGCTCATGATAAAAGGACAATTAAGTTTGTCTGTGGAAGGAAGGCCCTGACGTAAAGGGGTTTTTTGCAGGAAACGCTGTATCAAACAAACCACTAAACCTCGAGGATAAGAAGGTAAGCTACAGACCGGAGATCTCCAGAAGTATGGGGAGGTGGTGTTAGAATCTAAAGAAGCATCACATCACAGATTTGAAAGCGAGGAATCTCCACCAGAATTCAACCAGAATGATGTAGCAGCAGTACTTGGAAGAAGAATGCTGCACTGAATCCCTGGACACTTCCAGAGACAGATACTGTTGGGGGAAACTCAGTTAAATTCTGCCATCAATTGGGTGATAGCCAAGTTGTGAGTGAGGTTGAACTTGGTTACATAGAAGAATACAGCGCAGTACAGGCCCTTTGGCCCTCGATGTTGTGCCGATCCAAGCCCACCTAACCTACACTAATCCACTATCCTCCATATGCCTATCCAATGCCTGCTTAAATGCCCATAAAGAGGGAGCGTCCACCATTGCTACTGGCAGGGCATTCCATGAACTCACTACTCGCTGAGTAAAGAATGTACCCCTAACATCTGTCCTATACCGACCACCCCTTAATTTAAAGCTATGCCCCCTTGTAATAGCTGACTCCATACGTGGAAAAAGGTTCTCATGGTCAACCCTATCTAAACCTCTAATCATCTTGTACACCTCTATCAAGTCACCCCTAAACCTTCTTTTCTCCAATGAAAACTTGAGGAGTTTTATTTTTGGTTGCTCCATACAATAAAGTGTTAATCATTGTTTCAGCAGTTAATTGTGTGCAGTTTCTGAGTTAAGAGCCAAATTAAGACGATTCACCCACAACCACAGTGAGAGGCTGGGATTCATGTTGACTCCATTGCATTCAGCACTACATTACGTCAATACTTTTATAAAGCAAAGGCTGACAGCCACACCTATCTCAAAGAGAAACACCCAGAGGAGCGTGTCGCCCAATAATCTGTAAAATTAGCATGAAAAGTGGTGTAACCTGCTCTAGTGATAAGAATAAATCCCCAATACTTTAAAATCAACAATCAGCAATTTATTTATCCAACTCTCACGGTGAACAAATGAACAAAAGTATTAACATACTGGATACAGGCCAGGAGCAGATGGGTGGCACTAGTTTAGTTGGGGATCATGGACTGGTTGGTCTGAAGGGTCTGTTTCCAGGCTGCATGACTCCATAGCACGGAATGAATGGGGATCCATCCCAAAGATGATAAAGGTTTCAAGCACCACCTTAGGCAAATGTGTGCACACCCCTCCAGATAACTGAGGGCAGTGGGACACTGAGGGTCAGTAGATCAGTCAGCCAGCCAGTTCTCTCCAGGAGACTTCTCTCTCAAGAAAGGAAGTGGTTTCCTGCCCCATCAGCCAGATTACCCAGTTTGGATTAGGTCCTATAATTCCAACAAAGTAGGTAGACAGGGCAGTGTCTATAACAAATATGTTATTAAACTTGGAAGCATGCTGAAGACATATACAAGGATGTTACCAGGATTCAAGGGTCTGTGTAAAAGGGAGAGGTTGGACAAGCTAAGATATTTTTATTTAGAGCATTAAGAGTCTGAGAGAGGCCCTTCGAGAAGTGAAGAGATCGTGAGAGGGTGAATGCACTCAGACTTTTATCCCGGGGTTTGGGAAGTGAGGGCTAGAGGGCATCAGTTTAAAGTTAGAGGAAAAAGAATAAAAGGAAATGTGAGGGGCAACGTTTCTTTTCACGCAGACGGTGGTACACATATGGAATGAGATGCCAGCGGAAGTGGTTGAGGTGGGTACATTAACATTTAAAAGGCATTGGGGCAAATACGTGGATAGGAAAGGTATGGAAGGAAATGGGCCAAGTGCAGGGAAATGGGCTTAGTGTTGATGGACAGTTTGGTCGGTGTGGACCATGTTGGGCCGAAGGGCCTGTCTCCTTCTGTAGGACTCTATGATTTGCATCTCTTTGTTGGTCAGACAGTTTTGAGTTTCCAAATGGAACATCTCACAATCAGGCCGAATAAAATCCAATCTCATTCGTCAATTCTGATGCGGAGGTGCTGGTGTTGAATTGGGGTGGACAAGGTCAGAAGTCACATGGCACCAGATGAAGTGATGAGGGGGCAGTACTCATGAAAGAGCAATGCTCCTAAAGCTTGTGATTTCAAATAAACTTGTTGCACTATAACATGGTGTCGTGTGACTTCAGACTTCTTCAACTCAAACTTGATGGGATACTTTGTCCAACTCGGCATATTTTATCAAGATTGCTTGGAGGAATTCTTTTTTTTAAAGATTAGATTCCCTACAGTATGGAAACAGGTCCTTTGGCCCAACAAGTCCACACTGGCCCTCCGCAGAGTAACCCAGCCATTCCCCTATCCCTATTTCTCTGCATTTACCCCAACTAATGCACCACACCGACACATCCCTGAACACTATGGGACAATTTAGATGGGCCAATTCATCCTAACCTGCACACCTTTAGACCAGGGGAAGGAAACCAGAGCACTCAGAGGTAACCCATACAGACGTGGGGCGTGCAACGTGAAAGCTACACACAGACTGTCTCCCCAAGGGTGGAATTGAAACCAGGTCAGCATCGTGAGGCAGTGATACTAACCACAGAGTCACCATGCCATCCCTGAGCCATGTAGGTGGGCTTGGTGGGGGTGAGTCCAGCACAAAACACAAAAGCTCACTGCACCCACTGTCAGAATGGGCAGGAGGTTCAGCCCTGGGGTTGATCCACTGCAGTGTCACTGGTGGAATCTGATTGTTGGATGCACTGGTGCCTCCGCAAGTTGCAGGACAATGAGAACCTCCGCCTGCAGTCAGGGCAGGCAAACGGCCTCTCCCCAGTGTGGACCCATTGATGGGCCAGCAGTTTGGAGGAGTGGGTGAACCCCTTCCCGCACTCGGGGCAGCTGAATGGCTTTTCCCTGGTGTGGACCCGCTGGTGGGACAGCAGGTCAGAGGAATTGCTGAAGGCCTTACCACACTCAGAGCAAGCGAAAGGCCTCTCCCTCATGTGGATTTGCCGGTGTCTCAGCAGGTCCGAGGAATTGCTGAAGGCCTTCCCGCACTCTGGGCAGCTGAAGGGCCTCTCCCCCGTGTGGACCCGCTGATGGGCCAGCAGGTTGGAGGAATTGCTGAAGGCCTTCCCACACTCTAGGCAGCTGAAGGGCCTCTCCCCCGTGTGGACCCGCTGGTGGCTCCGCAGGTTGGAGGAATTGCTGAAGGCCTTCCCACACTCTAGGCAGCTGAAGGGCCTCTCCCCCGTGTGGACCCGCTGGTGGCTCCGCAGGTGGGAGGTTTTGCTGAAGGCCTTCCCACACTCTGGGCAGCTGAAGGGCCTTTCCCCCGTGTGGATTCGCCGGTGGGTCAGCAGAGAGGAGGAATTGCTGAAGGCCTTCCCGCACTCTGGGCAGCTAAAGGGCCGCTCCCCCGTGTGGACCCGCTGATGGACCAGCAGGGAGGAGGAATTGCTGAAGGCCTTCCCGCACTCTGGGCAGCTGAAGGGCCTCACCCCCGTGTGGACCCGCCGGTGCCTCAGCAGGTTGGAGGAATCGCTGAAGGCCTTCCCGCATTCGGGGCAGCTGAATGGCCTCTCCCCCGTGTGGACACGCCGGTGCGTCAGCAGGTTGGAGGAATTGCTGAAGGCTTTCCCGCACTCGTGGCAACTGAAGAGCCTCTCCCCTGCATGGATTCGCTGGTGGGTCTGGAGGTTGTCCACCCAAGTGAATCCTTTCTCGCACATGGAGCAGGAAAACTTCCTCTCACCAGTGTGTATATGCTGGTGGGGCAGCAGGACACAGGAGCAAGTAAAGCCCTTTGCCCGCTCGGGGCAGGAGAACGGCCTCTTCCCAGTGTGATTGCACTGATGAGCCGCCAGGACAGGTGGGACATGGAAGCCCTTCCCGCAGTCGCCGCAATTCCATGGTTTCTCAACAGGGCGTGTTTCCTCAGGTTTCTCCATGGCCGAAGCTTCAGCTGCACACACACGTGTACAACCCTGCCATGAATTCTTCTTTCCAGGCAGTAGAGTTGTTTCAGGCTCCACACTCAGTGCGCTGCAACAGTAGGGTCTTTCAACCGGACTCAAACTGGAACCAAAAAGAACGCTTTGCTCCTTCTCACAGAATCATAGTTGAAAATTGTTGCGGTCCTGATGGATTGAGTAACTATCAGACATTGATGTGAAAGTGAGGACTGGAGACGCTGGAGAGTCAGAGTCAAAAACTGCATCGCTGGAAAAGCGCAGCACAGCAAGCAGCATCAGAGAAGCAGGAGAATCAACATTTTTGACATAAGCCCTTTATCTGTTAACTTGAAACTTCTGTCTTCAGATAGTCTGTAAGAAAAGATTACAAAAGTCATCACTGCCAATCCAGTTTTTTTAATAGATATTTTTATTAGAAATTTAACATTTTAACAAGTTTACAAAAATAAACAAAACTCTCAGATATAAACATTGATATACAATTAACTCAAATATACAATAGCCAAAATTTAACAAAAAACAGAAAAAAACGAAAAAGAAAAAAATCAAACAAAACTCAACTATCTACTAATCTAACCTACAACTAACCAGAGTGTATATTTAAGTCTCTTACATGCTCGGGATATAATAAAACCCGTATTCGGCGGGATTCGTCCCCCGAGGGGCCCCGGACCAGCCAGGTTTGTAATCTCAATTAAATAAAAGCCTTTGTTAGGATAGCCGAAATATCTGTATTTATGTAATTCAAGAAGGGCTGCCATATTTTATAAAATAATTCGGTCTTTCGGTGCACCATATTTGTAAGGAAGTCAAGGGGAATACATTCCATAATTAATCTGTGCCAATTTGAAAGTCCAGGGTGGCCCTCAGCCGCCCAGTTCACCAAAATATTTTTCCTTGCACGAAAGAAAGAATAGAAAATAGTCTCTTCCCATACGTGTCCAGGGAGGGAAGGTTTGAAAAGCCCAAGAGGAGAGATACAGGGTCCACTTTAATTTCCGTTCCTAAAATTTCTGTCAGGGTACTTGCTACTTTAGTCCAATATCTACGGATCTTATGACAGGTCTATAGGCAATGTACATGAGTGCCCACTTCTATTTTGCATTTAGGAGACATTGGAGATGCTCCTGCCTTAAATTTTGCCAATCGAACCGGTGCTATATGGGCCCTATGAAGTATCTTCAGCTGGATAGCCTGGGTTCTGTTACAGATAGTAATTCTTCTAGCATTTTCCCAAATATCATTCCACGTTTCTATAGATTTCTAGTCCCAAATCCTGATCCCATGTTTTAAGCAGATTATCCATATCTCCCGATACTTTATCATGTAGTAAATGATAAATAGTACTGACGGAAGATACCCCCACTGGTCGTAGGACACTACATTCTCTATCTGATTTATAAAGACTATCTAATAACGTGGTCTTCTTCTGTATATAATCTTGAATTTGGAAGTATCGAAAGAGGTCTCCATTAGGTAATCCGAATTTCTGACGCAGCTGTTCAAAAGACATCAGGACCCCATCTTTAAATAGATCCCCTCAACATGAGATACCCCTGGATCTCCAGAGTTTAAAAGTGGCATCTGTAAACCCCGGTTGGAATCCCCATTCTCCCACTATCGGTGCATAGGGGGATGTTTTATGTGAATTGCCCTCATTTTGCCGCATTATATTCCAAGCACTGCCAGTCCAGTTAAGAATGAGATATCAAGGCATTGACACTGACACCAGACAGAAACTGTACAGATAGATGTGGCAAATGTTAGTGGCAAGCCAGACTGATAGAGATATGTAGCACAGAAACAGACCCTTCGGTCTAATTCATGCGTGCCAACGAGATAACCTAACCTAATCTCGGCCAATTTGCCAGCATTTGGCCCATATCGTCTAAACCCTTCCCAATCGTATACCCATCCAGATGCCTTTTAATGTCATAATTGTACCAGCACCCACCACTTCCTCTGACAGCTCTTTCCTTAAACATGCCACTTTCTGCATGAAAGACTTATCCCTTAGGTTCCTTTGTTAAGTTCTTTTGCTTGAGCTTCTTACACTGCAATACGCCAAATTCTGTTAACAACCAAACTTTATTAAGTACAGTACAAGCTGTGGAGAAACTCTTAACACTCTTCGCAATGCTGGTACACAACAGTACCAAAAAAAAACAAACCCCTTAAACAAAGTAAAACTGAAACAGAGGCTTACAGTTGAAGTTAGAAGGGCAGAAGGAGACAGTATTAGCAGCCTTTCTCCACATAGCCCACTGCTTACCTCACCCAAACGAGACTTCAGCTTTCAGGACTGACCACTCCCCTTTCATTGTACAGGTCACTTCTAAAACATAAAAGCTTTGGCCTCAAGTCTCATCTGTTCACATATAACCAAAAATGCCTCCCAATACTGTTTTTCATCTCTGTACTAAACCAGTCACTTCGGAGCCCAGGTTATTTTACCACCCCTCTGAAAAAAAAAACCAAGGACACAGCATCCTTGAGAAGAATGACCAGCTTTTAGTAAAAGGACCAGCTATTAGTAAAAAGGACCAGCTTTGTGACTGAGGAATATAAGCCAAACACTGGCAGATGGGATTAGATTAGTTTGAGAACATAGCATGGAGTAGTTGGACTGAAGGGACTGTTTCTGTGCTGTTTGACTCGGTAATTGTTCTGCAATGGTCTGAAAACCATTTCCTTGCCTTCCCCCATAAACATCCACTTCTTTGTTGTTCCAAAATCAGATGAACTCAGCCTTGAATATATTCAATGATCCCATAACTGCAGGAAGACATCCCCACTTCTGATCTCAATTCCTCTTGCTAAGATAACACCTGCTTTGCTCATTGCTTGCTGCACCTACCTCACAACAGGCATTAACTGGTATGGAAGGACGCTGAGGCCCCTTTATACACATTCCTGATGAAGAGCTCGTGCCTGTAACGCTGACTCTCCTGCTCCTCGGATGCTGCCTCATCTGCTGTACTTTTCGAGCACCACACTTTTTGACTCTGATCTCCAACATTTGCGGTCCTCACTTTCTCCACATCCCAATATATCACCATTTAAACAATGCATCTCCTTTCTGCTTCCCCGCCCACAGGGAATGCTATCACTTCACATCGTGGTACTGCATTTTCCATGAGTTTGCCAACTGAGACACAGACCTGGCCCAACTTTTCCAGAATCTCTCCCCTCCATAAATTGAGATTGAGAGACACACACAATAGGGGTGTCTCTGATTAGGAGGACCACGCTCCTTCCGGTCCTCCAGGGCTTCCTATTGGCCCAACAAAAGAAGATCACGCGCAGTTTCCGCGGACAACCAGGAGCATGCGCAGGTTTTGCTGACACCGGCGAACATGCGTAGTGTGTTGTCACCGAGGAGCATGCGCAAGATGCTCTGTGACGTTGCTGGTGTTATCGACAGGTTTTGTGCCCAAATGACACTCGGAGACAAGAAAGGCTGGAGCGACATTTTATATTTATCCTGCAGCTCCACATTTTATTTGACGACTCATCTTTTCCTCAGGGTAGGGGACTCCCAAACTGGAGGGCATAGGTTGAGGGTGAGAGGGGAAAGATTTAAAAGGGACCTAAGGAGTAGAAAAAAAGTGTGAAAGTTAATTCCCCACAAGTGCCCTCTCCAAACCTGCACATCTTTGGATTGTGGGGAGAAACCGGAGCACCAAAGGAATCCCATGCAGACATGGGAGAAGGTGTAAACTCCACTCAGACAGTTGCCCGAGACTGGGATCAAACCTGGGTCCCCAGCGCTATAAGGCAGCAATGCCAGCCACTGAGCCTGTTCAGAAAAAGCAGCAATTGATTTATATGAGGGTGAGGGGGGAAAGGACTAAAAGGGACCTAAAGGGCAACTATTTTACACAGCGGGTGGTGCATGGATTGAATGAGCTCCCAGAGGAAGTGGTGGAGGCTGGTACAATTACAATATTCAAAAGGCATCTGGATGGGTATATGAACAGGAAGGTTTGGAGGGATATGGGCCAGGAGCTGGCAAATGGGCCTAGATTAATTTAGGATATCCGATTGGCACGGAACAAACAGTTTGTTTCCACACTCCACTACTGTTTCTATATAGTCAGAATTGTTATGACACGGACTGCACCCCCCCCCCCCCCCCCCCGCCAACTAATTTAAACCCAAAAAAGATTTACCCCATGTGGTAATGTGAAAATTCAAGAGGGAAGGAACTGTTTCTAAAAGTCACTATTTCAAGTTTTATTTAATGATCTAGGACACTAACTTGCAAGTGTTTAAATCTGCTGGGATTTTTCGTACCGCCAAATCTATTCAAATCTGTCTAAACCAGTTCAAATCTCGGACGAAAGCCCTCAAATTTTAAAACATTGTGTGCAACCTCCCCCACCTAATTTAAACCAGCAACATAGAGAAGGTTTAACCCATGCAGTAATCTGTGAAAATTCAAGAACCAAGAAACTATTCCCAAAGGTCAGTATTTAAAGTAAAAATTAACAACTTTATTTATTAAAGTCTAACAGAGAATAATTAATTAACAACTATTTACAACTCCTGTCTCTAACCTATCTTCTACCTTCCCCTATACGATACCAGTCCAATAAAAACCCCTGATTAAGATTTACCGAAAGATTCAAACTTCAAAACCAGCCAGCTGTTAAATCTTCTCTTTGTATCTTCCTCTGTAGATTTGCTCTCCAGGTCGGTGTCGATGTTTTTTCTCTGTGCAGACTCCTCTGGACAGGTACTCTTAGAGTTCTCACTAGCAGCCTACATTTGTTGGTCTTTTGGCAGTTCTCCTGTAACTGTTCAACTTTTTGTTTTGATTTTGTACTCCAAAGCATCAAATCGTTTCATTGGTGTTAATATTAGATTGGATTAAATTCCCTACAGTGCGGAACCAGGCCCTTCGGTCCAACCAGTCCACACTGACACTCCAAACAGTAACCCACCCAGATCCATTTCCCTCTGACGAATGCACCTAACACTACGGGCAATATAGCATAGTCACTTCACCTGACCTGCACATCTTTGGACTGTGGGAGGAAACTGGAGCACCCAGAGCAAACCCACGCAGACACGGGGAGAATGTGCAAACTCCACACAGTCAGTCACCCAAGGCTGGAATCGACCCTGGTGGTGTGAGGCAGCAGTGCTAACCAATATTCTCAAAATACTAAATTCAAACTTGATTGGAATTCAGTATTTTGGGGCAAGATTTAAATCGATTGGCCAAAATTGAGTATGTTTTTGTCTCCAGGCAACCCAGCTACTGAGCTGTTCGACCAAATGTTAAATTGTTACCTTGTTCAGAACGCTTGGTGCTACGTCAGGTGGTTCTGCTCGCTTTTCAACTCTCTTGAAGGTAGAATACACCTCTACACCTTCTAATAGAACCAATTTTTCAAGACTAGGGTTCGGCCATTCACCCCTAACAGGAGAAAGTGAGTACTGCAGATGCTGGAGATTAGATCAAGAATGTGGTGCTGGAAAAGCACAGCAGGTCAGGCAACATCCGAGGAGCAGGAAAATTGACATTTCGGGAAAATTGACATTTCGAGCAAAAGCCTCATTCACCCCGAACAGCCTGTCCTCAACTGCACATAGTTCAAAGCAAGTTTGAGAAAGATGGCTGCAGCTTTGTCTTAATATAAAATTGAACATGCGTTCAAACTTTACTGCTATTTCTGAATATATTATTTTAGCTATTCTCAATTTGAAAGATCAGCCATTTCTCGTGCACCCCCATCTCCCAGGCAGTTTCATCATCAACCATTCTCTCTCTCTCTCTCTCTCTTCTAAGAGCTTGATACAGCGATCAAAGAGAGCTTGAGGCATGAGAAAGTTCAGTGGGAGTTGGAAGAGAGACAGAATGGACAGGGTGACAGAGTGTGGGGGCCATTGAGAGACTGGGGGGAACAGAGGGTGGTGGGGGCGGAAAGGAAAGACTCGGGGGTCAAAGGGTGGAGGAAGAGAATGAGGGGGAAAGAGAGAAAATGGGGGGCAGAGAGTTGCGGGGTGAGAGAGAATGGATGGGGGCAGTGGGTGGGGAGAGAGACAGCACAATTCCCACCTTCCCCAGGACTGGGGCAGTGTCCCATGAACTGGAGCCTACTCCTCCCACAGCAGGTCATTTCTCAATCCATATATGGCTAAAGGAGAAGAATTATGTAATCCCTGCACGCCATTTCACCTATCAAATTCACACCGACCTTCCACACAGCATCCCACCCAGACTCATCCACTTACCCTACAGCCCTGCAGTTCCCCATGGCTAACCCACTCTAACCTGCACATCCCTGGACACTTTAGCACAGCCGATCCATCCAAAACTGCAGATCCTTGGACTGTGGAAGGAAACCGGAGCACCCAGAGGTAACCTGCGCAGACAGAAGGGGGAGAACATACCAAAGTTCACACAGACAGTCACGAGAAGATGGAATCAAATCGCTTCTAACAATTCTCCCATACCTGCAAAACCCTGAGCACCATGGGTAATTTAGCAGAGCCAATCCACCCTAACCTGGGCAAAGCTAAAAATCACATGACGCCAGTCCAACAGGTTTATTTGGAAGCACTAGCTTTCGGAGCACTGCTCCTTCATCAGGTGGTTGTGGAGTCTAAGATCATAAGACACTGAGTCTACAGCAAAACATTACAGAGTCATGCCACTGAGATGATATATTGAAGAAGCCTGGATTGTAAAGTCTTTCATCTTTAGAATGAGTTGCTGGTGTCATTAATATGTAAACCCCAGAACTTCTTATAAGACACCTACTCAAGATAACAAGGTTTTATAAGAAAAGATTACAACTTAGCTCAGACAATGCATTAAACGTGTGAGGCCAGAGTCTGTCTGCATCCCAGTTTTTGAGTCAGACTAGTTCTGTTTCCAAAGTGGAATTTATAAAATATTCCATGTATTATCTGCCTGCAGATTGTGCATTTTTTGAGTAAAATAGATGGTATCTGCAAATACAAATTCACCCCATAGACCTCGGTGTGTGCACGAGGGAGAGTAAAAGTCTAGTTCCATACTGTATATCTCTATGTCTATTGCATAACAGATGCTTTATTTCTGTTGATGTAAATATTGTTATAAATCGTAGCTGGGTACTAATACTTAGATGTAAGGGAGAGACAATTTTTCAATTAGGGCACTATAAGAATCCTGGCAGACCCCTATTTCTAGGTTACTTGCCAATGAACAGACACAAGCACCTATTTAATTCTAACTTTTCGCCTTTTTTGTTATATTTTCTGGTATGATACTCTGTGTCTGGATGGTTGACAGGCTGGGAGATTGTGGGCTGGACTTTGATTGACTTTTATTGTTCCGGAAGGTGTCAAAGGAGGTTAAAGCTTCAGCAGAAATGAAGCAGAGCTGAGAACGGACAACAACTGTGTGGGAACAGGGAGATCAATAGAGGACAAAGAAACCAGGACCTGAAATCCGAGCTGACACCAGACTACCTTGTGATCAGTGCTTTGATTAGCAGTGTCAACCCTCTACCTTTACCTAGCTTCTCATTCGACTTGAATGCCACATCTCCCCTCAATATTTAGGATCCAATCCTTGTCATCCTGAAGCTATGTCTCTGTAAGGAGTCCCAGATCATAATTATTCTCTTCAATGTGTGCAGTCAATTCATTCACTTTTGTTACGTTGCAGCACTATTACGACACAGAGTAACCCCCTCTGCTAAATTAAACCAGAAACACAGAAATGATTCACCCCACGCAGTAATATGTAAAAGTTTGAGAGGCAAAGTACTATCCCAGAGGTAAATATTTAAAGTAAGAATTAACAACTTTACTCTTTATGTCCAACACAGAGTATTAAAACTCACAAAAATGCCTGGTTTTATAATCCAAAACATCGGATCATTTTATTGGTATCAATATTATCAAAATACATAATTCAAACTTGATTGGACTTTGGTATTTTGGGGCAAACTTTAAACTGATTGGCCAAATTTGAATTTGTTTGTGCCTCATGGCAACCCAGTTGCTCTATTTGTGTTGACCAAATATTACATTCTCATCTTGTTTAGAACACTTTGTTCTGCTCAGCTTTTTAACTCCCTTCAAGGTACAGTACCTCTACCCCTTCAAGGTACAGTACCTCTACCCCTTCAAGGTACAGTACCTCTACCCCTTCAAGGTACAGTACCTCTACCCCTTCATAACAAGCATAAATTCAGATACTGAGCTTTTAGTTTTATTGTTTGTAATCTTTTGAATCCAGTATTAATTGCTGGTACGTTTATTCTCCTTGTTCCTTTCTATTTTTCTCTGACGTCCAGTTTCCACATCACTACATTGCTTACCAACCTTGATTTGGATTGGCCATGCTAAATTGCCCATAGTGCCCAGGGATGTACAGGTTAGGTGGGTTAGCCAATGGGAAATGCAGGGTTATTGTTTCATAGTAATAGAAGTAGGAGTAGGCCGTTTGGCCTGTTGAGCCTGCTTCACCATTTATTAAGATCGTGGCTGATCTATCCATCATCTCAGCTCTTCTTACTTGTGTTATCTCAAACTCTTGATTCCCTAAGGGGCGCGAGGGGTGTATGAGCAGGATGGTCTTCGGAGGGGTCAGAATGGACTTGATGGGCTGAATAGCCAGCTTCCACACTGTAGGGCTTCTATGATTTACCGCAGTTGTGTTTGCCTCAGATCACAGCTCCCAGAATCTCCCACCTTCTGCAAATCGAAAGACAAATCCCACCCTGCCCTCTCGTATGTACGTTATCTAAATGCTTAATTGTTTCTAGTAAATACAGCCCACACCTCCCTCTGCTGCCAGTAACGTTTACAATGCTGATGAAACAATGCCATTCCTGCAGTACTGAAAATCGTAAGGCTTCTAACAATACCAGTTACTGATTCACCGCTCCTTCTGATGGACAACATTGGAAATACAATGTTGGAGACTGGCAGAAATGAGCAGTTTAATTCAAAATTCCACCTAACCCTTCACTGGGCACCCCAATCAGCACACTGTCCTTACTGCTGGTAAGCCTTAAAGCACTTCACCCCCACAGTGCAATGAATTCCTACTTTCCACCAAAATCCTAGGCGTACTCACGTACTCAGTTGCTGTCTCACCAATGAAAGATTTCATTGTCACTTCTTCTGCTTCCAGTAAAGGCAAAACATCTTTGAAAGCTGCTCTGAAAGTCCAATCTTCACAACAACACTTCTGCTTTCACACAAGATGATTAAAGTCATACAGCACAGAAACAGAGCCTTCGGTCCAACTCATCCATGCCGACCAGATATCCTAAACTCATCTAATTCCATTTGCCAGCATTTGGCCTGTACCCTCTAAATCCTTCTTATTTACATATCCATCCAGATGCCTTTTAAATGTTGTAATTGTAGCAACCTCCACCACTTCCTCTGGCAGCTCATTCCAAACATGCACTACCCTCTGTGTGAAAAAGTTGCCCCTCAGGTCCGTTTTAAATCTTTCCCTTTTCACGTGAATCCTATGCCCTCTAGGTTTGAAGTTGCCTACCATGGGGAAAGGATTTTGTCTATCCAACCTATCCATACCCCTTATAAACTTCTGTAAGGTCACCTATCAGCCTCTAATGCTACAGGGAAATTATCCCTGGCGTATTCAGCATCTTCCTATCGCTCAAACCCTCCAACTCTGTCTACATCTTTGTAAATCTTTTCTGAACGCTTTTAAGTTTCACAGCGTTCTTCCAGAGGAGGGCAACTGGAATTGCAGTTTTCAAAAAGTGGCCTAACATGACCTCCCAACCCCTGTACTCAATGCTCTGACCAATAAAGAAAAGCGTACCAAATGCCTTCTTCACAATCCTGTCTCCCTGCAATTCCACTTTCAAGGAATTATGAACCTGCAAGGACACTGTTTAGCAACACTCCCCATTAACTATGTAAGTCGTGCCCTGATTTGCCTTTCAAAATGTAACACCTCACATTTATCTAAATTAAACTCATTTTGCCACTCCTTGGCCCATCAGCCCATCCGATCAATTCGAATTTATATTGAACTTTATTTCCTCTCTCATCCCCTAAAAGCTGAGAATCTCCATCCCACACACACTCCCTCCGTTCTGACTTTGCTGAACCTAATTCCTGCTGTAACTCATCCTGAAGGGTGTGGTTCATGCTGATTAACAGGCCCACACTCGGGGGAGGTGGAGATCTAATTGGAACAGACAGAATTCTGAATGGCCTGGACAAAGTGCACATGGGGAAGATGTTCCTATTGGTAGGAGAGTCTAGGACCCGAGGGCACAGCATCAGAGTAAAAGAATATCTTTTAGAACAAAGATAAGGCGAAACATTTTCAGCCGGTGAGTGGTGAATATGTGGAATTCATTGCTACAGAAGGCTGTGGAGGCCAGGTCACTGAGTAGATTTAAGATGGAGATAGATAGGTTCTTGAGTATCAAGGGGATCGAGGGTTACAGGGAGAAAGTGGGAGAATGGGATTGAGAAACTTATCAGCCAGAACTGAATAGTGCAGCACCCCTGATGGGCTGAGAGGCCTAATTTCTGCTCCTGTGTTTTATGGTCTCTTGTTGTTCTGTACTAGGAGTGTGCAAATTGGGAGCAGGAATAGGCCATTTAGCCTGACGAGCTTGCAACAACATTGAACAGATCATAAGTAGATCTGAGTATACCAACGCAAAAGGTAAAAACAAGGACTGCAGATGCTGGAAACCAGAGTCTAGATTAGAGTGGTGCTGGAAAAGCACAGCAGATCAGGTAGCTCCTCGGATGCTGCCTGACCTGCCATGAATATACCTACATTCAGGTTAATAAGCTGGAAATTTTTCCACTGGAGCAGAGGAGGATTATAACATCGTGAGGGGTATAGATCAGTTGAACGGCCAAAATCCTCTCTCTAGGCTGGGGGTCAGGATTACGGAGCAAATTTTGAAAGAGAGAGAGGAGAAAGATTTTAAAAGGACATGAGGGTCGCCATTTTCTTCCCCCCAGAGAGTGGTTTGTGTGTGGAATGAATTTCCAGACAAAGGGATGGATGCAGATACAGTTAGAACATTTAAAATACATTTGGATTAGTATATGAATGATGAAGTTTAATTTAAATAAATGTGAAGTGCTGGATTTTGGAAAAGCAAATCAAAGTAGGACTTAGCATAAAGTGTATAAGGTCCTGGGGAGTGTTGCTGAATAAAGAGACCTTGGAGTGCAGGTTCATAGTTCCTTGAAGGTCGAGTCCCAGGTAGATAGGATAGTGAAGGCAGTATTTGGTATGCTTTCCTTTATCGGTTACAGCACTGAGTAAAGGAGTTGGGAGGAAGGTGATGTTGCAGCTCTACAGGACATTGGTGAGACCACATTTGGAATATTGCGTGCTTGGAATATTGCATGCAACTCTGGTCTCCTGCCCATCAGAAGGACGGTGTGAAACTTGAAAGGGTTCAGAAAAGATTTACCAGCATGTTGCCAGATTTGAAAAAATTAGGTCTTGGGAGAGGCTGAATAGGCTGCAGCTGTTTCCCTGGAGCGTCGGAGGCTGAGGGATGACCTTAGAGGTTTATAAAGTCATGAGAGGCATGGATAGGGTAAATAGACAAAGTCTTCTCCCTGGGGTGGGGTAGTGCAGAACTAAAGGTTTTGGGCAAACGGGGAAAGACATAAAAGAGCTCAAAGGGGAGCCTTTTCACACAGTAGTGCATATATGAAATGACCAGCCAGAGGATGTGGTGGAGACTGGTATAATTACAGAATTTAAGAGGCATTTGGATTGGTCTATAATAGAAGGGGTTCGAGGGATATGGCCCAGGGCTGGCAAATAGACTAGATTAGGATAACTGATAGTCATGGACAAATTGGACCGAAGGGTCTGTTTCTGTGCTGTAAATCTCTATGACTCCAATATAAAAAGTTCAGAGGGATATAGGTTAAACACAGGCAGGTGGGTCCAGTTTAGTTTGAGAACATAGTCAGCATAGTAAGTGATCTGCACTGGTCTTGCCTCCCCCATAATCATCACTTCTTTGTTGTTCAAAAATCAGATGAACTCAGCCTTGGATATATTCAATTACGCCCAAACTGCTGGACGGCGTCCCCACTTCTGAACTCAATTCCTCTTGCTGATATACCACTTGCCTTGCTCACTACTTGCTGCACCTGTCTGACAACTTGCATTGACTGGATTAGAAGGACGCAGAGGCCCCTTTGTTCATCCACACATCATTGCTGATGAAAGGCTCGAGCCTGAAATGTCAATTCTCCTGTATTTGCCATTGAAAAAAAGACCTGGACTAACTTTCCCAGATTCTGTCCCCTCCCTGGATTCACTCCGTTTGCCTTCAGTTCCTGCAAGTCAACAGTTCAACCCCGGAATGGAAAAGGGGGTGAGAAAAGAGTGTGCTGTACTCACAGATGTTGGAGAGAGGAAGGAAGTTGCAGTATGGGGTGAAGCTCAATCTTCATTCAGAGAGAGAGGAGCAGCATCAAACAGCTCAGAAACACATGGTCCTACTTCCGCATCCAGACGTTGGTTTTGCTGTGATTGGCAGGAGGACCAGTCTACATCCGGTCCTCCAGAGCTTCTCATTGGTCCATCAAAACAACGTCACGGAGTGTTTCCGCTTCTTGCGTGAGCATGCGTAATAGTTTGCTAACACCGTGGAACATGCGCACTGCGTTGCTGACACCGAGTAGCATGCGCAATATGGAGATGTTGGTATTACTGCAGATTTTCAAAGTTAAAAATCACACAATGCCAGGTTATAGCCCGACAGGTTTATTTGGAATCACTAGTTTTCGAAGCGCTGCTCGTTCATCGTTGGTTGTGGAGCAGAATCATAACACACAGACTTTATAGCAACAGGATTGCAGTGTCATAGGATGGAATATTAAACAACTTTAGCTTACCTCTACCATTTTTTAGAATGATCATGTTAGTTTCGATTCCTTCACATTTAAATCCTAAAACTTTTCAAAAGTTACGTTGTCAAGCTAGCTTTTAACAATAGGTGTCATCTCAATCAGATAATGCATTGAAGGTGTTAAGTTAAAGTCTGTCTGTGTCCCAATGTTAGGTCAGACGGATTCTATTTCTATCGTTGTATTACAGAATCTTACGTTTATGAGTTTTTGAGCAAAATAAAATGCGATTCTGCAAGTACAAATTCAACCCACAAACTTTTATGTGTGTGTGTGTGCAGGAGAAACCAAGTGATCATGTGTGTGTGAGAGAGTGTAATGGGGTATAAGTCTGAGAGGGTGTGGGTGTGTGGGTGTGTGTGTGAGAGAGAGTGTATAATGGAGTATAAGTCTGTGAGAGGGTGTGTGTGAATGCATGCGCGCACGCGTGTGTGTGTATATGAGAGAGAGAGAGAGAGAGAATGTATAGTGTCGTGTGACATGAACCCAAGGTTCCGGTTGAGGCCGTCTCAATGGGTACCGAACTTGGCTATCAGCCTCTGCCCAGCCACTTTCCCTTGTTGCCTATCCTGAAGTCTACCTTGAAGGATAGTCACCCGAAGGTCCAAGGCTGAATGCCCCGGACCGCTGTAGTGTTCCCCGACTGGGAGGGAACACTCCTGGCTGGTGATTGTTGTGCAGTGTCTCTTCATCTGTTGCTGTAGCCTCTGCTCGGTCTCACCAATATACCAAGACTCAGGGCATCATTGCCTGCAGCATATGAGATAAACAATGTTGGCTGAGTCACATGAGTACTTGCTGCACTCATGGCGGGTGGTGTCCCCACGTGTAATGGTGGTAATCGTGTCAACATTCTGATACGTCTTTCATTATCTGCCATGACAGAGTTGTATCGTGTTGTGCTGAAGGCCAGGCAGTTTGCTGCGAACAATTATCTGTTTAAAGTTTGGCAGTTGTTTGAAGGCGGGAAGTGGAGGCATGGGGAAGGTCTTGGTGAGGTGCTCATCCTCATCAATAATGTGCTGCAGGCTGTGAATAACATTGCGTAGTGTTTCGGCTCCTGAGAAGTATTGGACAACAAAGGATACAGTTTTGGTTGCAGCTCATGTCTGTCTCCCAAAGGAAGTCATTACTGTTTCTTGCTGTGACACATTAGAACTGGCAGTTGATGAGTTGAACATTGTACCCCGTTCTTATGAGAGCATGCTTGTATACTTCCATGTGTCTGTCATGTTCCTCCTCACCTGAACAGACCCGATGTATGCGAAGGGCTTATCCAGAGGGGGTGGCTGTTTTAATATGTTTCACTAGAGAAGTATAGCACTGTCAGGTTATCCATGGGTTTGCGGTACAGAGAAGTGCTGAGATATCCATCCTTGATAGAGCTGCATGTGTTCAAAAATGAGACAGATACTAAAGAGTGTGGTGAATGTGATAGTGGGATGAAAGTTGTTAATATCACAGGATTGTTGTTACAGTGACTCCTCACCATGGGTCCACAGGAAGAAATGTCATCAATATATCTGATGTATAGTGTTGGTTGGAGGTCCTGTGCAGAAACGAAGCCTTGTTCGAACCTCTGCGTGAAAATGTTGGCATACTGGGGTGCATATTTGGTCCCCATGGCTGTTCCATGTGTCTGGATGAAGAACTGGTTGCCAAAGGTGAAAATGTTGTGGTCAAGGATGAAGTGGATGAGTTGTAGGACAGTGCTCAGAGATTGGCAGTTGTTGGTATTGAGTACTGAGGCTGTTACTGTGATGCCATCATCGTGAGGAATGCTGGTGTAGAGTACTGACATGTCCACGGATTCAACTAGTCCGTGGGTGCTGAACTTCTGGAAGGATTGGATCAGAAGTCTTGAGGAATGCTGTCAGTTCACGGTTGTGCTCTTTGGTCAGATCAGCTGGTAGTTGCCTGTCGTGTTCCTGGTCAGTTGTTTGTACACTTCCTTGCAGAAGTCCATTCTATTCCGAATTACTCAAAAATTGCATAAATCCATGTAAGATTCTGTAGCTCCCGCTTTAGAAATAGAATCAGTCTGACCTAACATTGGGACACAGACTTTATGTCTCACCTTCAATGCATTATCTGAGCTGAGATGACACCTACTGTTAAAAGCTATCTTGAGAATGTAAATTTAAAAAAGTTCTGGGATTCACAAATGAAGGAATCGAAACTACCATGGTCATCCTAAAAGATGCAAGCTCTCCTGCACACTTTAGCACAGCTGCTCCACCCGAAAGTGCAGATCTTTGGACTGTGGGAGGAAGCCAGAACACCCAGAGGTAACCAACACAGACACAAGGGGGAGAACATGCCAAACTTCACACAGTCACCCAAGGGTGGAATCAAACCCAGGCTCCTGGCGTTATTAAGTAGCATTGCTAACCACTGAGCCACCACCCCACCCAGTGCTTTGAGGTTCTGCTTTGTCTTTGCAGCTTTCAACTTCTCATGCGCCCTCAGCAGAGGCTGTGTCCTGCTGACATCGTTGGACCACACCCATTGCACCTCCCTTTCCCACTTCTCCAGCCCAGAGCACAGCGGTTCCTGAATCCTGGCACCAGATTCTGATGCCATCTGTGCTTCTGCTGCCAACTGCAATCCCCATCACTATTCTGTCACTTATCTCCCCCTCCCTAACGTTGTTCTTACTCCCACCAACCCACAGTTAGTTCCCCCCCCACCCCAGCCCTCTCTCAGATTCCCTTTACCTGCCTGACCCGGGCTCACACCCTCCTGACCCTGTCCACGGACCCCATCGGAAGGCTCTGTACGGAGGGAAAGACCATCTCACGGATTAAAAAACATCTGATTAACTTTCCGCCTTGCCCTCCCAGCGTGTCAGCAACCTGGCTTCCAGTTCCACCTCTCTGATCCGAAGGTCCTCCAAGTTGTGGTTGCCCCAGATCACATCGTCCAGAGCCTTCCACCTTTTGCAAATTGAAAGACAAGTCTCACCCTGCCCTCTCCAGTGTCTATTGTGTAACTGCTTAATCATTTCTCGTGGCCGGGCAGAGACTGATAGCCAAGTTTGGAACCCATGAGGATGGCCTTCACCAGGATCTTGGGTTCATGTTACATTACAGGTGACCCCATTACACTGTCCACAGTCTGTCTCTCTGTCTCTCACACACAGCCATACATTCTCACATACTCACACAGGCACCCTCTCAGATATACGCGCTCTCTCAGATGCACACCCACACACACATTCTCTCAAAGACTTATACTCCTGCACACTCTCACTTTACCAAGCATGCACACACGCAAACACACACTCTCTCACCAGACTCACGTGTATGCACACATTCACTCACTCTCATGCATGCACACATAGATAAGACTATGGGGTGAATTTGCATTTGCAGAATTATGTTTGTAGATACATTCTATTTTGCTCAAAAAGTGCACAATCTGCAGACAGTCAATCCATGTAATATTTTCTAAATTCCTACTTTGGAAACAGAACCAGTATGACTCAAGACAGACTCGAACCTCACATCTTTCATGCATTGTCTGAGCTGAGATGGCACCTCTTTGTAAAACCTTAAGTTATCTCGAGACTGTGACTTAAAAGAAGTTTTGGGATTTACATACTAATGAACTGAAACCTGCAACCCATTCTAAAGATGAAACACTTAAAAGCAGTCGAGATTTGTTCAATGTATCATTTTGCTACAAATTCTGTGTCTTATGATCCTGCTGTACAGCTACCTGACGAAGGAGCAACACTCCAAAAGCTAGTACTTCCAAATAAGCCTATTGGACTATAACTGGATTTTTAACTATGTTTCTAGTGAAAACAGCCCACCCCTCCCACTGCTGCCAGTAAACTTTACAATGCTGAGGAAACAATGAACCATCAGTCCGGAAAAATGTACAATTCTAATAATATGAGCAACACATTGACTGCTCCTTCTGATATAAGACATTGGAAACCTCGCGCCGGAGATTGAAAGAAATTAGCAGCTTTAAAAGAAAAACCTGTTGGATCTCATAGCCTCCAATGTCTGAGTCCGACGGTAAGTTCAGGTAACTTTTGTTGGGACCCAACTTTGTTGCAGCTTCAGATGAACAAAAAGTAGCTTTTTTTTTAAACACACACACACACACACCTTGGTGCAGCCTTAGCCTGGAGGAAGTATTGCTTCACTCAGCAATTGCAACCCATAGCCTGTATGCAAGTAAGATTCCCCCAGCACATTTGCAGATGGGCTGTCAAGAATCAACCACACTGCTGTGGGTCTGGAGTCACATATCGGCCAGACCAGGGAAAGGATGCAGCTTGGACGACTGAGTGAATCCTTTCCCACAACGGCAGGTTCCTCCCCTAAAGCATGAGTGAATCAGATTGGGGTGTTTGTTCCCCGAAAATGGTTTCATAATGAGATTCTGAACTCCAGATTTCTGACTGAACTCCAAATCCGCCATCTGCTATGGTGAGATTCAAACCCGGGAGTCCCCAGAACTGGGTTATTAATGCAGTCGATAATGGCACTCGGCCGAAGCTCCTTCAATCCCCCTGCGATGGAGGTGAACTCACTGATGTCTCTGCAGGTGGGCGGAGCAGGTGAAGCCCTTCCCACACAGAGAGCAAATGAACGGTCTCTTTGATCCTCCAAGCTGAGTAAATGGTGTGAAATCCTGTACTTTTCACGGTCACCGCACTGAATCTCCCTCATTCGGGTGTATCAGTATTCTTCCTGCCACACCAGTGTCCAAGCAGACAGAAGCACACATTTCTTCTCGACTGGAATAGCTGCTGATATTCAAGTCCCAATGAATCAAATGACTCTGTCAGAAGCTGATGTATCTTTTGGTTTCAGATTTCTTTCCCCATGTCTTCCTGCAAATAAAACCATGAAATAAGTCACGGTCAGTACAGTCAAATAAACATAACATCGGTGACAATTCCTTAGATTGCCAGATACCTGCTGATCATATATTATTCATGACACAGAAACCTGAAAACCCTCATTCAGCCAGATAGCATTAAGTATATAAAGAGGAAAACTTCATTTAGGTGACAATGACCTGGAACAACCTTCCTACAAAGGTGCTGGAAATGGAGCTGAATCAAGGATATGAAAATGAAATGTCAAGGCTGCTTCAGGAAAGAAAGCCAGTAAAGTCGCTGAAAGACTTTCTGCTGACCTGTTAAATAAAAATGAACACAAGAAATACAGGACGTAATTCCATTCCGATATTAGAAGGTGAAAAATCATAGCCATGCAGCTTGTACAACAGCGAATATCAGATATACACCATATGAAGCAATCATAAAATCCCTGCAGTGCAGAAAGAGGCCATTTGGCCCATTGAGCCTACTCTGCCATTCTTTAAGATCATGGCTGATCTATCCATCATCTCAGCTCTTCTCACCTGCATTATCCTGACTACCCTAAATTCACCTACCATCCAAAATCCCATCGAACTGTGTCTTGAATATGCCTGCTTCTATTGCTTCCTTGGGCAAAGAATTCCATAGATTCACCATTCTCCAGGAAATGTAGTCCTCCTCCTCTGCCTTAAACATACCCCTAATCTTGTTACCTCGTCTAACCCACCAGCAGAAACGACGAGATAGGATGGGTCTGGGTGGCAAGTTGTTCGATGGGTCAGTGTGGATGTGATGGGTTGAATGGCCTCCTTCCACACTGTAGGGCTTCTATGATTTACTGCAGTTGTGTTTGCCCAGAACCACAGGTCCTGAAAGACGGGTCCCACCCTGCCCTCTCATATGTGTGTTATCTAACTGCTTCATCGCTCCCAGTGAATACAGCCCACACCTCCCACTGCTGCCGATAACCTTTACAATGCTGATGCAACAATGCAATACCTGCAATACTGAAACCCGTAAGGCTTCTGATGATACCAGTTACTGATTCACCGCTCCTTCTGATGCACAGCATTGGAAGTACATTGTTGGGGACTGAAAGAAATGAGCAGTTTAAAACAAAAACCCACCGAAACCCTTCACTAGGCTTCCCGCTCAGGACACTTTACTTAAAACACTTCAACCCCACATTGCAACAAATTCCCACATTCCATCAAAATCCTGGATGTCCTCACTTACTCAGTTGCTGTCTCTCAAATGAAAGATTTCATTTTAGCTCTACTCCCAGCGTAAGGACAAAATATCTTTGGAAGCTGCTCTGAAAGTCCAGTCTTCACAACAATACTTCTGCTTTCCTTCAGTCCAAATTGTCTGTGCTGACCAGATATCCCAAATTAGCATAGTCACATTTGTCAGCACTTAGCCTATATCCCTCTCAATTCACCCTGTTACCAGATGCCATTTAAAATGCTGTAATTATACCAGCCTCCACCACGTCCTCTGGCAGCTCATTCCATGCTTGCATCACTCTCTGTGTGAGAAAGTTGTCCATATGGTTCCATTTAAATCTTTCCCCTCTCACCTCAAATCTATGCCCTCTAGTTTTGGACTTCCCTACTATGTGAAAATGTTTTTGGCTATTCACCCTATCCATGTTCCATATGAACCTCTATAAAGTCACCCCTCAGCCTTCAATGCTCCAGGGAAAACAGCCCCGGCTTATTCAGCCTCTCCCTATAGCTCAAACCTCCAACCTTGTAAATCTTTGCCAAACCCTGTCAAAGGTTCACAACACTTTTCCTGTAGCAGGGTAACCAGAACTGAACGCAGTATTCCAAAAGTGGCTGAATCAATGTCCAGTACAGGGGCAACATGACCTCCCAAAATCTGTATTGAAAGACACTGACCTATAAAGGCAAGCATACCAAACACCTCCTTCACAATCCTGTCTACCTGTGACTCCACTTTCAAGAAACTATGAACCGGCACTCCAAGGTATCTTTGGTCAACAATACTCCCCATTAACTTTGCAGATCCTTCCCTGATCTGCCTTTCCAAAATCAAAACTTCAAAATGGGGTTGAGAAACGTATCAGTTGTCATTGAATGGTGGAGTCGATCTGATGGGCTGAATGGCCTAATTTCTGCACCTTTGTCATATGGTCTCTTGCTGTCCTGGACAGCAAGGGTGAGAGAATTTGGAGCAGGAATAGGTCATTTGGTCTTTCAGTCGGCACCAGCATTGAACAATTCATAACTGGATATAAATATACCGGCATCTAGGTGGTCAGGGTGGGATTTTTTTCACTGCAGCATCGGAGGTTGAGAGATGACCTTAGAGAGGATTATAAAATCTTCAGGGGTATCGATGAAGTGAATAGCAGGTATTCTTTCCCTGGGATGGGTGTTTCAAGTTTAGAGAGCAAACTTTGAAGATGAGAGGAGAAATATTTAAAAAGACATGAGGGGCACATTTTTATTTTAAGACAGAGAATAGTTCTCATGTGGTATTAATGTCCAGAGGAGGTGATGGATGCAGGTACAGTTACAGTGTTTAAAAGACATTTGGATAAGTACATAGAGATGTACAGCATGGAAACAGACCCTTCGGTCCAACCCGTCCATGCTGACCAGATATCCCAAACCAATCTCGTCCCACCTGCCAGCATATCCCTCCAAAACCTTCCTATTCATATTTCCATCCAAATGCCTCTTAAATGTTGCAATTGTAATAGGAAAGGTTCGGAGAGTCTGGGCCAAACACTGGCAGGTGGGACTAGTTTAGTTTCAGAACACAGTCAGCATGGACTAGTTGGACTTAACGATCTGTTTCTGTGCTGTATGACTGTAACTGTTCTATACTGGTCTTAAAACCATTTTCTTACCTTCCCCCACTTCTTTGTTCTTCAAAGTCAAATGAACTCAGCCTTGAATACATTCAATGATTGACCTAACTGCAGGAAGACATCCCCACTTCTGAACTCAACTTCTCTTGCTAATAGGGTAAAAACAATGACTGCAGATGCTGGAAACCAGATTCTGGATCAGTGGTGCTGGAAGAGCACAGCACTTCGAAATCGACATTTCGGGCAAAAGCCCTTAATCAGGAATAAAGGCAGAGAGCCTGAAGCGTGGAGAGATAAGCTAGAGGAGGGTGGGGGTGGGGATAGAGTAGCATAGAGTACAATAGATCAGTGGGGAAGGAGATGAAGGTGATAGGTCAGGGAGGAGAGGGTGGAGTGGATAGGTGGAAAAGGAGCTAGGCAGGTCGGACAAGTCCAGACAAGTCAAGGGGACAGTGTTGCTGGAGGTTAGAAACTAGGATGAGGTGGGGGAAGGGGAAATGAGGATTTCGAAGTTTCTCTTGCTAATATACCACTTGCCTTGCTGATTGCTTGCTGCTCCTGTCTGACAACTGGCAGTGACTGGTGTAGAAGGACGCTGTGGCACCTTTGTCCATCCACACATCATTCCTGATGAAGGGCTCATGCCCAAAACATTGACTCTCCTCCTCCTCAGTTGCTGCCTAACCTGCTGTGCTTTTTTCAGCGCCACAATATTCAACTCTGATCTCCATCATCTCACTTTCATCACATCTCAACATATCACCATTTAAACAATGCGCCTCCTCTCTGCGTTTTTTTTAAACATCAAAGGCTATAGATTGTGTCACTGCATTTGCCATGTGTTTGCAAACTGAGACACAGACCTGGATCAACTTTTCCAGAATTTATTCCCCCGCCGCCCCCCGATTCACTCTTTCCTTTCAGTTGCTGCAAGTTAACAATTGAACCCCAGAGTGAAACAAAAAATGGAAAAAGTGGTGAGAAACAGACTGTTGTACTCACAAAAGTAAGACAGAGGAAGGAAGTTACAGTCTGGGGTGAAGTTCACAGAGAAAGGAGCAGCAGCAGCTTCAGAGCTCACGGTCCAACCTCCACATTTCGACAATGGCCGGCTCTGATTGGCAGGAGGACCAGTCTCCTTCCGATCCTCCAAGGTTCTCCATTGGTCCATGGAAAGGAGCTGACGCGCAGTTTCTGCGGGCACTAAGGAATATGCGCAGTGCTTTGCTGACACCGGCGGTCATGCGCAGTGCTTGCTGACACCGCGGAGCATGCTCAGTGTGCAGGAATTTATTACAAGTTTTAAAGTCAAAAATCACAAAACACCTGGTTATAGTCCAACAGACTTATTTAGAAGCACTAGCTTTCAGAGCGCTGCTCCTCCATCAGGTGGTTGTGGAGTATAAGATCGTAAGACACAGAATATATGATCGTATACTCCACAGCCGACTGATGAAGGAGCGGCGCTCCGAAAGCTAGTGCTTCCAAACAAGCCGATTGGACTGTAACCTGGTGTTGTGTGATTTTTAACTTCGTACACCCCAGTCCAACACGGGCACCTCCACAAATTTTAAGTGTCCAAATGCGAATACGAGAGAAAAATACCAAAGCAATTTTTTGTTGAAATGTTTTTTTTCCCTGTGCCTCGACATGTTATTCCTTTGGCATTTTGTCTTTTGCCCAGGGTAGAGGTATTCCAAAACTAGAGGGTATAGGTTTAGGGTGAGGGGAAAAGATTTTAAAAGATTTAAAAGACTAGGCATAGAACATTCACCCCTTACAGGGCGAAAGTGAGGACTGCAGATGCTGGAAATTAGGGTCGAGAGTGTGGTGCTGGAAAAGCACAGCAGGTCAGGCAGCATCTGAGGAGCAGGAGAATCGACGTTTTGGGCAAAACCCTTCATCAGGAAATAGCCATGGGGAACTGCAGGGCTGTAGCGTAATCGAGTGGGTCTGGGTGGGATGCTGTTGGGAAGGTCGGTGTGAATGGCCTGCAGGGATGATATGCCTTAGCCATACGCATATTGAGAAGTGGTTGCCCCAAATCTGCTGTGGGATGAGTGGGTTCCAGTTCGTGGGACACTGACACCAGTCCTGGGGAAGGTGGGATTTGTGCTGTCTCTCGCTTCCCATTCTGCCCCTTGTCCATTTTCTCCCCACCCACTGCCCCCGCCCTTTCTCCCCTCTTCACACTGCACCCCGATTCTCTCCCCAACCCTCTGAACCCCAGTCATTCTCTACTCCCCAACCTCTGTCCCCTCTCCATTTCTCTCCCTTCTCCACCACCACCAGTGTCCCCGCCCGTCCTTTCTCGTGCCTCAGCCGTCTTTGATCTAGTGGCCGAGCAGAGGTTGATAGCCAAGTTTAGAACACATAAGGATGGCCTCAGCCGAGACCCTGGGTTCATGGCAGACTACAGGAGACCCAGCTACACAATACACTCTCTCACACACAAGCACACTCTCTTACATACTCACACGCTCGTGCAGACCTTCGCTGATAGACATGCTCTCTCTCAGACACACAGTAATACATCCCCACACTCAAACCTACGCACACACCATCTCACATGCTTATACTCCATCACACACAAACACACACAGTACCCAGCATGCACACGCACACGCACACACACGCTCTCTCTCATGCATGCGCTCACATATCGAAGTCTTTGGGGTGAATCTGCGTTTGCAGGATTATATATTTGGAAATAGAACCAGTCTCACTCAAGATTAGGATACAGATAGACCCTACCCTCACAGCGTTCATGCATTGTCTTACCTGAGGTGACACCTCCTTTTATAGAACCTAAAGTTACCTGGAGAATGTGACTTTTAAAAAGTTCTGGGATTTACAGATTAATGAACCGAAATCTACAACCCGTTTTAAAAGATGAAAGACTCAACAGCAATCTAGGTTTCTTCAATATAACATTTATGTTACATGACACTATAATCTTTTCTTATATATTTTGTGTCTTATGATCCTCCTCCACAACTTGCAGAAGAGGACACCGATCCAAAGGGATGCAGCTTGGGGTGACACTGAACAATAGTAGAGGATGGTTTCGATCCATCGACCTCTGGGTTATGGGCCCAGCACGCTCCCGCTGCGCCACTCTGCTGCCGCACGCACCGCCCCTTCCACAGAACACTTCAGGTTTCCGTCTGGCACGCGGCAGGCACGTTCGAGCCTGATGTCAAAGACCTCCACTGCTGCCGTGTAATATGCTGTTTCGCAGACGTATGGAGGCTGTGTAAATATAAACTTATTTCTAAATTCCCACATTCTGTTGGTCGAACTGTGATTTCACACTGAATCACAACATGTGTCACAGCGCAGACGGAGGCCATGCGGCCCACCTTCGCTCTGCTGGTTCTACACTTAAGTAAACGTGTGTCTCTATTCGTTTCATTCTCTCGCCTTCTCAGCGTAAATCTGCACATCTGAACGTGACCACCGAATTCCCTTTTGTGTCCATTGAATCTTCCTCTTTGTCAGTGTCAGACAGGGACTTACTAACCCTAACCACTCCCTGTCCGAAAACGTTCTTCCTAATGTCACTTTTACTTCTTTTCCTCGTGACTTTAAAATTCTGCCGAATCGTTGTGGATCCTTTCAGGTGTGGGAGCATTTTCACAACATTATTTCCTGTTTCTAGGTCCCTCATGACTTGGAAAAGTTCGGTTCTCCGAGGAGAGCTGTTCCAATTTTCCAATCTCCCTTGATTGTTGACATTCCTCAAACACCGCACAACTCACGTCAACCTGTTGAACACTATCTCCAACCATTTCACTTCCCTGTTTTCTGCCTCATTCGTACTCCAAACAGCCCAACCTCGTTTCACGAAGGCGTTTTTTGAGAAAATTAATCAGGCAATTTTGCACAAGTCAAGTTAAAAAACGCGGGCTCGCTTGGGATTTGAACCCGGGGCCTCTCGCAACTCGGCACTGTAAAGGACCTGAAGCGAGAATCATATGCCTAGACCAAGGAGCCAGAGGGCCAGCGCGCTACCAACCCCCCACACCGCTTGCGCGACCTGAGACTTGCTCAGTATAAAATACATTTGAGATTGCTCTGAGAATTGCAAGCGGCAAAGAGTTTCCCGAACAGCTGCTTCTCATTCAGTTTCCCTGCAGCTGTTTGTCCCGTCCCCGGGAACCGGGCTCTCTCCACTGGCAGATAATTCAACCATTTTGCTTCGAAACTTTTCTCTGACACCCGAGTGGTCAGTGACAAGCATTGCCCTCCTCAACATCGGATACAGAGAACAGGAGAAGACCACGCAAACCTCCACGAGTGTATCAACTCGACTGTGCACATTGGGCCAGTATATCACTGGGAAATATTTATGTCCAAGCTATTTTCGGCAGCAGATGAGAAGGCGAGGTGCAGAACAGAGCGCTGTTATACCGGAAAGCTGCTAAAGACGACATTGAGTGAATAGGAGAGAATGCTTTCTCAGCTGGGTTATGGTCCCAACACGCACCTGTTGTGCCAGGGGTTCCACCTCGGTTCCACTCTTCCTTCACTCGCAACACCCCACACCCACCTCCCATAGTGCCAAGGCACTTTCCCCTGCAACCGCCGAATGTGTAACACCTGCCCATTTACCTGCTCCCTCCTGAATATCCAAGGGCTCAAACATACTGCCAGGTGAAGCAGCACTTTTGCCACAACCTAGTCCACTGCATTCGCTGCTCACAGTCTCATTTCCCCAATGTAGAATGAAGCATAAACTGGGTGACTGCTTCGCAGAACATCCCGGTTCTGCCCGCAGAAAAAAGGCCCTGACCTTGCGGTTGCCTGCCACTTTAACACATCACCCTGTTCCCTGGCCAACATCTCTGTCTCAGGCTTGCAGCAGTGTCCTAGCTCCAGATGAAAGAACAACACCTCATTTTCCACTTGGAGACCTTACAACCCTCCGGTCTTCAATATCGAGTTCCATAACTTTAGGGCCTGAACTCCCCCATGTCCTTGACCCCTACCACACAAACGACTCCTTGTTATCACCTCGTCTGCTATGACACACTACGTATTGTTAGCCGCTAACAGTCTCCATTAACAGTTATTCGCCCTCTCACGCGGATCGTTATTCACTCCTACGTCCTTCTATTGTTCTCTCTCTGAGCTGGCGGCAAACACAGCAATGTACATCGGAGACTCTGAGCCAGCTGAAACTTGCTCAGTGTGAAGTACATTCCACATTGCTGCAAGAATTGCAAGCAGCAAAGCGTTTCCAGAACATCTGCTTGTCATTCTGTCCACGGGGCAGAATGCCCACTTTGTCTCATCCCCAGGAACCGGACTACCTCCACTGGTGGTTAATTAAACCATTTCATTTTTACTTGCACGTTGTTCTGGGGGGTGGGACGGAGTGTAGGGTGGGGTGCGGGTAGAGTCCATTCGCTCTTCTGCTCTCTCTCTCTCTCTCTCTCAAACCCTTGGGATGAGAAGTTTCAGTTACATTAATGCGGGGAACATGAACAACTTTGATTGTGAACTTTCTCCAAGGGTCTGTTATCGGAGAGATAGAAAGATGCTGTGCTGGCAGGACAGAAAGAAATGGACGCCGAGGTTTCTTCGCTCAGGTAAATTCACATTGTTGTGCAGACTTGTTGGTGTTCAGAAATCGTCTTCACGCAGCAATCTTACGGAAAGTCTATTGCAAAGTGGGCATCGCTTTCTTTGCTGCGACCGCGCAGCAGTTAACATCTGAGCCCCAAGTGTCCCAGATGAAGAGAATCCGAGTGAAACCTTCACTCACTGAGAGTCATCCCCACGGCCCTGAGCTATTGTTCCATCTTACCTCGAGTAAGATCACCTTAAGATCGGTGCTCTCTTCTGCAAGCTGCTTTTGCATCTACTTACCAAATGTCGCATATCGATGCACTCGCCAAATCCACTCAATTCAAGTGGCATGATTTTAGAGGTCTCAGTGGTATTCTGTACTTCCTCTGTTTTCTCTGAACCGAATCGCAAACCCAGTTCTCTGCGATGCCAATCAGCTGGTAAAGTTGAAACACATGCCTTGCGGTTTTGTCCATTCCTTGCACTAATTCGCCACCCTGGTTCAGACGAGAATGACAAGCATGTCAGAAACCGCATCACGACTCAGACATAGTCCCCTACTATTAGGACGGATACCACCGATTGTGAATCACCTCAGAGAGAGAGACAAGTGACAGACAGTCGCCGTGGACTCGATGGGCTGAACGGCTTCTGTCTGCGCGAGAATGATGCTACGTGTTTATGCCGTCCCACTGCCTGTCTCTGGGACAGAGAGGCTGAGGGAGCAAAACTGGCTCATTTTCAACCGTCCCTTCCGTGTTTCGATCCATCGACCTCTAGGTTATGGGCCCAGCACGCTCCCGCTGCGCCACTCTGCTGCCGCACGCACCGCCCTTTCCACAGAACACTTCAGGTTTTCGTCTGGCACGCGGTAGGCACGTTCGAGCCTGATGTCAAAGACTTCCACTGCTGTCGTGTAATATACTGTTTCGCAGACGTATGGAGGCTATGTAAATATAAACTTATTTCTAAATTCCCACATTCTGTTGGTCGAACTGTGATTTCACACTGAATCACAACATGTGTCACAGCGCAGACGGAGGCCATGCGGCCCACCTTCGCTCTGCCGGTTCTACACTTAAGTAAACGTGTGTCTCTATTCGTTTCATTCTCTCGCCTTCTCAGCTTAAATCTGCACATCTGAACGTGACCACCGAATTCCCTTTTGTGTCCATTGAATCTTACTCTTTGTCAATGACAGACAGGGACTTACTGACCCTAACCACTCCCTGTACGAAAACGTTCTTCCTAATGTCACTTTTACTTCTTTTCATTGTGACTTTAAAATTCTGCCGATTTTTTGAGGTAGAGGTAAACAGCCAAAGATAATCACCGTCACTGCTTCCCTTCCATCGACTCAACTTTGTGAAACAGTATCTTTCACTGGCAAATAAAACACTTTTGTCCTCAGGTGCCTGCTTCATTTTGACCACGACTTCACGCCCCTCACTGTTCTAGTCTCATTTCCAAACACTTGGCTCATATCCTCAAAAACAGCTCTGCGGGTATCTGCTTGTTCCACCCTGACAGGCAGTGGGTTGCAGATTCCCGACAAGTCCCAATGTGATTGAAATATTTCAACCCCTCCACTGATTTTCATCTTTAAAAAAACCGTGGAACAATCTCCCTTTCCTTTTGACGACAGTTCTCAACTGTAGTCGGCAGCGTTCACACCTGCGTGGGGAACCCGCAATGGATTTCATGTCTGTCGCATTCACCTCTCGGCCCACCAATACAGAACCACACTGACAGCTTCATTTCACAGGTCTCTCTGCCTGTGGAGCTGAGAAAGTGTGAATCATTGCAGAGTTTGTTTGAATCCAATCATTTCACAGGTTTCGAAAGGGTTAAATATCTGCACAAGGCGAGTCTGAAAGATGAAATGGACGTTCAGTTAAAAAGAAATACAGAAATTGCAGGAGTAACTTAGCAGGTCAGGCAGCATCTGTAGAAAGAGAATCAGAGACAACATTTCAGAACTTTTTTTTTCCTCATCCAGGTGCAGCCAAACCTACTGAGTTGCTCCATCAGTTTCGCTTTCTGTCTCGGACTGTTAGCATCCGCATTCCTTTACTTTAGAAATTCAATCAATTCAGAAACCCCTTTGTGCTTCCTCAGTGGAAAAGATTTCCGTTTGGGAAACATTTTCCTGACACCATTAAAAACGCGCAACTTTGCGGCCAAGAAAGCGGTAGGAGCGTGAACAACAAACACGCCGCTTCTGGGTCGTCTCGAACCATGAACCGCCCGTTTACAGGCCGAACGCGCTGACCATATGCGCCACAGAGACAGGTCCGAGCATCACGAGCAGTCTCGTTGAGGAAGCTACTATTCAATTCATAATTCAACCTGCCCCGCCCAGAATTACCATTGTCTTCTATCAGTTCAAACACAGCGAATACTGCAGAAAGCCAACGGGTCGAGCTGCATCTGTGGAAAGGTAAACAGAGCCGACGTTTTGAGTGTGTTACGGTTTTTGTTCAGAACTCAGTGTTTTGCCTCTTCCCGAAGTTGGTCCAGGTCTGTATCTCAATTGGCAAACACATGGCAAGTGTAGTGCCGCAATGTGAAGTTATAGCCTTGGCTGTTTAAAAAAAAGCAGTGCATTGTTTAAATGGTGATATATTGGAATGTGGAGAAAGTGAGGACGAGAGGTGAAAGTCGAAAAATGTGGCACTGGAAAAGCAGAACAGGTCAGGCAGCATCTGAGGAGCAGGACAGTGAACGTTTCGGACACAAGCCCTTCATCAGGAATGATGTATGGATGTCCAAAGGGGTCTCAGAGTCCCCCCCACACCAGTCAATGCCAGTTGTCGGGCAGATGCAGCAGGCAATGAGCGAGGCAAGTGGTATATTACGAAGAGGAATTCAGTTCAGAAGTGGGGTCATTAAACATATTCAAGGCTAAATTTATCTGAGTTTTGAACAACAAAGAAGTGGATGGTTATGGGGTGGAGGTAAGAAAATGGTTTTAAGACCAGTACAGGTCAGTCACAGAGCATGACAGCACTGAACAGACCCTTCATCCAACTCATCCATGCTGAGTATGCTCTCAAACTATACTCGTCCCACCTACCAGTGTTTGGCCCATAAACCTTCGAACCTTTCATATTCATGTACTTATCCAAATGTCTTTTAAACGTTGTAACTGTACGTGTATAAAATCATGAGGGGTATGGATAGGATAAATAGACAAAGTCTTTTCCCAGGGGTGGGGGTGTCCAGAACGAGAGGGCATGGGTTTAGCATTAGAGGGGAAAGATACAAAAGAGATCTAAAGGGCAACGTTTTCACGCAGAGGATTGTACGTTTATTGAATGAACTGCCAGAGGAAGTGGTGAAGTCTAGTACGATTGCAAAATTTAAAAGGAATTTGGTTAGGTATATGAATAGGAAGGGTTTGGAGGGATATGGGGCCGTGTGCTGTCAGGTGGGACGAGATTGGGTTGGGATAGTTGGTCAGCATGGACAAGTTGGACCAAACAGTCTGTTTCTGTGCTGTACATCTCTGTGACTCTATGACTTCTGCTGGACGTTCATTCTGCACTCAGACCACTCTCTTAAAAACGATCCTTGTTCTGTCTTTATAAAATCTTTCTCTACTCACCTCAAAATTTTTGCTCCCTGATCCTGAAACCCCCAGCTGAGGGAAAGGACACCTGCTGTTCACCTCATCCGTATCCCTCATGATTTTATAATCCTCTATATGCAGTGCGTAGTGGCTCATTGAAATAATGTCCTGATGCAGCTTCGTTTGTGGGTGTTGGGATGATTGCTTCTGTGGTTAAGCACTTGGTTTGCGTGTGTTGTTTTTCTGTAGACGCTAGTGTGAAGTTCCCTATTGACTGTTCGCTCTACTGTGACATCTAAGAATGGCACTTTGTTGTTGTTCTCCTCCTCTTCAAACCAGGAGCCCCCCTCAGGCCATAGTCTCACTACTTGGAACACCAATATACAGACTAGTCAAAGGCCTCCACTGAAGACTAAAACACCAAGTCGAAGATTCACGCCACTCCATTTATTCCATCCAAGAATTCCTGAACACCAAAGACACTAAGTTAGAAGAGGATGGAATAATGATGTCCTTTGACATAACAGCCCTATTCACATCCATTAACATCAACGTGGCCAAAGAAAACTGGAGACACTACTCGAAGAACCAAAGACACAAATACAGCACCAACTTCATCAGCAAAGATAGCACTATCCAGCTCGTGGAACTGTGCCTTAACCACCCACTTCATATTCAGTAACAAGCCTCAAACAAATCAACGAAACACCCATGAAACCATCAGTATCAGGATTCCTAGCAGAAGCAATAATGCAGTCTCAAACCAACAGCCCGACCAACGATCCAATCCAAACTTTGTGTCCGCCACAGTGATGACACTTTTGTCATCAAAAAATGAAGTAAATTAGAGGAAACCTACAACACCATCAACAATATCCTTACTGGCATAAAATTTACAAAAGAAGAGAACAACAACAAAGTGCCATTTCGAGATGTCATAGTCAATGGTAAATTCAAAACAGGGTCGACAGGAAAACAACACACACGAACCAAGTACTTAGCTACAGAAGCAATGATCCCTACACATACAAACAAGCCTGAATCAGGACACTATTTCAACGAGGCACGACACACTGCAGTCGCCAGTAACGACGAAGGCCAAAAAGGAACTGTACAGCGCATTTAAGGAGAATGGGTAGGCCAAAGATCCACTGAGAAACACTTCCCTGACCGGGAATCGAACCCGGGCCGCAGCGGTGAAAGCGCCGAATCCTAACCACTAGACCACCAGGGAGACAGCAGCGCCCCCTCACAGCTCTAATGTAAATTGCTTCCCTGCCCGGAAATCGAACCTGGGCCACGATCGTGAGAAGGCTTCCACCAATGTCATTGCTTGTATCCATTGCTCCCGATGCGGTCTCCTCGACATTGGGGAGACTGGAGACTCCTCGCAGAGTCAAGTCACAGCGCTTGAGGGAACATCTCCAGGACACTCGCAGCAATCAACCCCATCACCCTCTGGCCCAAAATTTCAACTCCCCCTCCCACGCTGCCGAGAACATGCAGGTCCTGGGCCTCCTCCATCGCCGCTCACTCCCCACCCGATGCCTGAAGGAAGAACGCCCCATCTTTCACCTCGGATAAATTCAACCCCAGGACATCAATGTGGACTTCACCAGTTTCCTCATTTCCCCTCCCCCCACCTTACCTCAGTTCCAACCTTCCAGCTCAGCGCTGTCCTCATGACCTGTCCTCCCTGCCAATCTCCCTTCTCAACTGTTCGCTCCACCCTCCTCTCTGACCTGTCACCTCCATCCCCACCCCCATTCACCTATTGTACTCTTTGCTACCTACGGTCCATCACCCCCCAATTTATCTCGCCATCCCTGGAAGCGTCCTGCCTCTATTCCTGATGAAGGGCTTAAGCCCGAAATGTCGAATTTCCTGCTCCTCGGAAGCTGTCTGACCTGCTGTGCCTTTCCAGTACCACTCTGATCTAAACTCTGGTTTCCAGCATCTGCAGTCCCCACTTTTGCCTACCCAATAAACCCAGTGTGACGATTTCACATCAACAAACTGACACTAGCAGACACAACGTCTGCAGAAACCCTAGCCACATTACTTTACATTAAAGACATCTGTGAAATGATTTCCAGATAACTCAACCCTCTCAGCATTAAACAACGGCTAGTGAACCTTAAATACCCTATACAAACAACCCGCAAACGAATGTTATTTACAAAATACCATACAAGGAAATACATGAATTCTGCCGCACAGTTCTCTGTGGCAAGAAATGCTGCGATGAGATAAGGAAGATTTTTTCAGCCAAAACGAATCGGCACTGACTGGACAGCCATTTAAAATCAACGCTGTCAGGCCAGGATGGAAGACCGGAAGGGATAATCAGTTTTCTTATTTCCTGAAGATTTACAAAGCTGAGACTGGGTTTTGGTGTTTGTTCCCTTTCCACTCTCAGAAGCCGCAGTGGTTGGGGCGGTGAGTTGGGGAAAGTGAAATGTGCCCGTGAGCAGCGTGTGGGGCTCTTTCAGCTTCCCCTCCTCTGACAGCGCTGTGACGTGACTCTGATGTTCTCAGGGACACTGACTGACGCGAGACAGTGAAAAGAGTCTCGTTCCTGCAGATCAGGAATTCAAACCGTATGCCGGCTTCAGGACAATGAGAAAGATTAATTGGGTTGTGTGAAGAAGCTGAGAGCTGCATTTCAAACATGTAGGTGGAGTCAGATGCGTCATCCATTGCGCCCTGGCACTGTGCCTACCTGACGCCGCCATGATGCAGAGTTCTGACGTTAACACGGACATGCGCAGCAATGGGAACATTCACAAGGAGAACAGCCAAACATAAGCACCGTCACTGCTTCCCTTCCATCGACCCAACTTTGTGAAGCAGTATCTTTCACTGGGAAATAAAACACCTTTGTCCTCAGGTGCTGCTTCATTTCGACCACGACTTCACGCCCCTCACTGTTCTCGTCTCATTTCCAAACACTTGGCTCATATCCTCAAAAGCAGCTCTGGGGATATCTGCTTGTTCCACCCGGACAGGCAGTGGGTTGCAGATTCCCGATCAGTCCCAATGTGATTGAAATATTTCAACCCCTCCACTGATTTGCATCTTTAAAAAAACCGTGGAACAATCTCCCTTTCCTTTTGACGACAGTTCTCAACTGTAGTCGGCAGGGTTCACACCTGCGTGGGGAACCCGCAATGGATTTCATGTCCATCGCATTCACCTCTCGGCCCACCAATACAGAACCACACTGACAGCTTCATTTCCCAGGTCTCTCTGCCTGTGGAGCTGAGAAAGAGTGAATCATTGCAGAGTTTGTTTGAATCCAATCACTTCACAGTTTTCGAAAGGGTTAAATATTTGCAAATGGCGATTCTGGGTGTTTCATCCCGAAAGATGAAATGGACGTTCAGTTAAAAACAAAACCAGAAGTTGCAGGAGCAACTCAGCAGGTCAGCCAGCATCTGGAGAAAGAGAATCAGAGACAACATTTCAGAACTTTTTTATCCTCATCCAGGTACTGAGTTGCTCCAGCAGTTTCGCTTTCTGTCTCGGACTGTAAGCATCCGCAGTCCTTTACGTTAGAAATTCAATCAATTCAGAAACCCCTTTGTGCTTCCTCAGTGGAAAAGATTTCCGTTTGGGAAACATTTTCCTGACACCATTAAAACCGCGCATCTTTGCAGCCAAGAAAGCGGTTGGAGCGTGAACAACAAACGTGCCGTCTCGGGGTGGTCTCGAACCAACAACCTCCCGGTTAACAGCCGAACGCGCTGACCAGTTGCGCCACAGAGACAATCCCGGGCTTTCCTGCACAGTCTCCTTGAGGAAGTTACTATTCAATTCATAATTCAACCTGCCCCGCACAGAAGTACCATTGTCAAAGCACTGATAACATGGTAGTCTGGTGTCAGCTCGATTTCAGGTCCTGATTTCTCTGTCCTCTGGTCCCCCTGTTCCCACAGAGTAAAATGTTGTCTGTTCTCAGCTCTACTCGATTTCTGCTGAATCTTTGACCCCCTTTTACACCTTCTGGAGCAATAAAATATTCTGAGCCTCCAGGAAATGACACCTTATTTTTTCCCCCTCCTGATTTTAAAAATCTCTATAAAGTTATCTGTCAACTTGCTAGGCTTCGTTGGAAAAATGTCCCAGCTTCTTCTTAACTCAAACCCTCCATTCCCAGCAGCACGCTGGTAAAGTAGGGAATAGGGATTTGTATCAAATCACATAAATGTACTGTCTGAAAAAATCTGGCTGTGTTCTTGCCTGAGATATTGAGAGTCCCTGTTGTAAGTAATTACGAATGCAATTATTTTGGTCACAGAATTGAACAATCATTTTGCAACAAAGGGGTCTACTCTGATAAGGAGGTAGTGGTCATTTCTAGGGTAACTGAACAGTTTGTAGATCAGGGAGATGAAGTTCCAAACACTTGGGAAAGGCAAGAAATGACTGTGATAAATAAGACAAAGAACTGTGGATGCTGGAAAACTGAAACAAAAAACTGACAACACTGGAAAAACTCAGCAGGACTGGAAGCATATGTGGAGAAAAAGCAGAGTTAAGGTTTCCAATCCAACAACTCCTCTTCAGGATTCTGAAATAGTTTGTGAGAACCTCTTAAGACTACTGCTCCGCTTTAAGACCATAATACACAGGAGCAGGATGAGGCCATTTGGCCCATCGAGTCTACTCCACCAGTCGATCATGGCTGATATATTTCTCCATCCCATTCTGCTGCCCTCTCCTCATAACCCTTGACCCCTTACTAATCAAGAACCTATCTCTGTCTTAAATGCCCTCAATGACTTGGCATCCTCAACCCTTCTCCTAGTGGAAACATCATCTCCACATCCACACTATCCGGTCATAGAGTAGCACAGCGCTGCCTGACCCACTGTAATTTTCAGCATTTGTTGTTTTCAGGAAGGATTCCAGCACCTAGAACAACGCGCTTCTAAATTTTGTACCCAGTTGGTTAGCTCTCCCTGGATCCTGTGAGATTTAACCTGGCTCAACAATCCACTGTGTGGTACAATTAACAAAGTTCCCAGGCCCCACCTCCTTTTGCACACGTAAGTCGCACGATGGATCAGTGGTGAGCACTGCTGCCTTACCGTACCACGGACCCGTGTTCGATTCCAGCCTTGGGGCGACTATCTGTGTGGAGTTTGCACATTCTCCCTGCCGTGTCTGCGTGGGTTTGCTCTGGTTTCCTCCCAAAGTCTAACGATGTGCGGTTTCGGGAGAAGTGACCATACTAAATGGGCCCAGAGTGTGCAGTAAGTGTAGTGTAATGGGATAGGGGAAATTGTATGCATGGGTTCCACTTTGGATGGTCTGTGTGGACTTGTTTGGCTGAATGGCGTGTTTCCACATTGTAGGAATTCTACGTGGCATTCCCCCAACTCCAGAGTCTCAGCACTCTTGGTTTTTCCCATGGGCAGTGTTGGGGAGGGAAACAATGTTTTACACGGGAGGGAGGTTCAGCGAGTGTGAAGCTAAAAGTACACGCAGTGCATTACTTGAGCTGTTTTCCCCGGTATACCAGAGGCTGAGGGGTGACCTTACAGACGTTTATAGAGTCATGCGAGGCATGGATAGGTTAAATAGACAAGGTCATTTCCCAGGGATGGGAGAAGTCCAGAACAGGAGGGTAGTATGTTTGGCGTGAGAGAGGCAAGTGTAAGGCATGATCTGCCGGAGGAAATAGTGGATGTAGGTCCAATTATAACATTTAAAAGGCGTCTGGATGGATATATGAATAGGAAGAGTTCAGAGGGATATGGGCCAAGTGCTGGTAAATGAGACGAGATTAATTTAGGCTATCTGGTCGGCACGGATGAGTTGGACTGAAGGACCTGTTTTTGTGCTGTGTATCTCAATGACTCTGGCTTGCCCGTAATGTTTGCCATGCCTGTATGTTCAGTTCCTGTCTGGTGTCGGTGCCAATGCCTTGATATCTCATTTCCTCCACCTCCCCAGATGTTAACCATTCCGTGTCTGGATGTTTCTCAAGAAGCTGCATTGAAGGTTCATCCTGAATTGGTACTTTTTTTGCTTCCCAAAATCAGACTTACTCACTCCTACATATCGTGAAAGATACTAACTTTCAGGTGGAGGTATCCAAAATTCAGAGGTGTCTGTCTTGATATTTTCACTTTTCGGTCTCTGTAAGATCCTGAATCAGTACCATGGGGAGAATTAGTTTGAGCGGAGTGAGAATAGAGGGGTGAGAGGGGGTGGGATGGTGCTTTCAATTTTGTGGAAAAAGAAAAGAATGTTCTGCGTAAAGTAGAATTGCTTGTTTGGAATTTCTAACCTGGACTGACAGTGATGATTTTTGTAATCTCTTTTTACAGATTATTTGAAGATCTGAAGACGGAAGTTTCAATATCAATAGCTGAAGGGCTTTGCCTGAAACATTGACTCGACTGCTCGCGGATGCTGCCTGATCTGTTGTGATTTTCCAGCATTGCACTTTGACTCTGACTCTCCAGCATTTGCTGTCCTCAATTTCACGTCAATGTCTGACAGTCACTGAATCCATCGGGACTAACAATTTTCGACCATGATTCTGTGAGAAGGAACCAAGCGTTTTAGTTCCTGTTTCAGTACGTTTTCAGCATCAGTGAGACTGGAAGAGAGACCCTACTGTTGCAGCACTTTGATTGTGGAGCCAGTAAATGTTATACAGACTGGGAAGAGGAATTCACGGCAGAGAGGTACTGTACACGCGTTTGTGTGCAGGTGAAGCTTCGGTCATGGAGAAACCTAAGGAATCCCGTCCCGTGGAGAAACCGTGGAAGTGTGGCGACTGTGGGAAAGGCTTCCGTTTCCCATCTGACCTGGAGACTCATGAGCGCAGTCACACCGGGGAGAGACTGTTCTCCTGCTCTGAGTGCGGAAAGGGCTTCAGCAATTCCACCCGCCTGCTGAGCCATCAGCGGGTCCACATTAGGGAGAGAACCTTCAGCTGCCCTGAGTGCGGAAAGACCTTCAGCATTTCCTCTGTCCTGCAGAGGTACCAGCGGGTCACACAAGCGAGAGGCCATTCTCCTGCCCCGAATGCGGGAAGGCCTTCAGCTATTCCTCCGTCCTGCTGACCCACTGCCGGGTCCACATATTGGAGAAGCCCTTCAGCTGCTCCAAGTGCGGGAAGGCCTTCAACGATACCTCTGCCCTGCTGAGGCACCAGCGGGTCCACACCAGGGAGAGCCCGTTCTCCTGCCTCAAGAGGGAAGGGCTTTAACCAGGCATCCCACCTTCGGGTCCATACCGGGGAGAGGCCCTTCCCCTGCCCAGAGTGCGGACAGGCCTTCAGCAATTCCTCCCACCTGCTGAGGCACAGGCGGGGACCATACCGGGGAGAGGCCGTTCACCTGCCCCGAGTGCAGGCGGAGGTTCTCATCATTCTGCACCTTGCAGAAGCATCAACGGGCACACCAGTGCTCCCAACAATCTGATTCTGCTGGTAAAACTGCTGTGGGTCACTGCCAGGACTGAACCCCTGCCCATTCTGACAGTGCTTATAGCGGGAGAGTCGGTCGGATTTTTTTGTTTTATGCCGTCGTGCTCCCCCACCCCCGCAACTTTGCTTCCAGTGGGCACTGATGCTCGTTGAGACCAGGAGCTGTTCTCTCTAGTGTTTTCTGTCCAGTTAAAGAATTATTGGCTCTGTCTGGGAACGAGCCCCAGTCTGTAAGAAATAGCTGAATACTTCAGGGTGTCCATTCACATTCAGCAGTGACTTTGAAATTAAATTTACGGTTATGTGCCTGTGAACAACTCATCATCGAAGAATTGCCCAACGGCTTGGCAATCCATTGTTGGGAATTGATTGCTTCAATTGATAATTTTAAAAATTCTCTTCCTTAACTTACCCCTTAATTTTGTGTCTATGGGATGGTGGAGAACTTGATCATAAGGCTTAAATCATCGCTATTAACTGGATTATCTTGTTTAACTTTGCCCTAGTAAATTTGCGGTATTCATAATTGTTTGTTCTTGTTTAAATTATAATTCTGGTGTGCAAGATCTGTTCATCAAGTGTGGCCCTCTTGATGAAACTGCTGTGGGTCACTCCCAGGACTGAGCCCCTGTGCATTCTGACAGTGTGTGTGCAGTGGGAGAGTCAGTGGGCTTTTTTGTTTTATGCCCTTGCCCCGCCCTGTCCCGCCGCCAACTTTGCTTCCATTGGGCGTTGCTGCTTGTTGAGCCCAGGAGCTGTTCTCTCGAGATTCTACTGTCCATTTAAAGAATTGTTGGCACTTTCTGGGAATGAGTCCCAGCCTGTAAGAAATAGCTGAATACTTTGGGGTGTCTATTCACATTCAGCAGTGACTTTTAAATTGGATTTACAGTTACGTGTCTGTGAAACACTCATAGTCCAAGTATTGCACAAAGGCTTGGCAATACATTGTTGGAAACTGTTTGTTTGAATTGGTAAGTTTTTTAAAAAAATTCTTTCTTAATTTGCCGCTGAAATTTCTATTTCTGAGATGATGGGGGACTTGATCAAAGGGTTTAATTCATTGCTATTAATTAGATTATCTACTTAACTTTGGCCTAGAAAAGTTGCCGTATTTATAATTGTTGGTTTTTGTTTAAATTATAATGTTGATGTGCAAGATCTGCTCTTCATCAAGTCTGGTTAGGAACAGTTGAGAAATTGAGGGACATTGCATGTTTTAATTTCACTGTGTTGTGAATCTGGTGAGAGTGACATTCATTTGTATTTGGTTGCTTACCCTTAGTTGTAATGTCTTTCACCCCAACTATTCACTATAGGAGTGAGTTCCACAGTCTCACCACACTCTGAGGTTTTTCATGAAATCTATAGTACAGAATTGGAAGGGAAAGTGTTGACGAGGGCAGAATATAGGGTCTTAAATGCAAAAGCCAGGAAGTCATTCGACAAAGTAAAACCATGACAATGTAGGGACAAATAAGGAACTTTGACAGCAATGAAGAGGTCACACGTCAGATTTCAAGATAATGGTCGTGACAAAAAGAAAAAGTACTCTGCTGATATTGGATATTGTAATTAAGCAAGTTTCGAGATGCTGCAGTTGGTTGAATATGATGACGTAAGAGATGAAATAACCAAAACCACGAATGTAATTTGATGCCGGTAACCATAAAGCAAGAGTATACTGTTGCTTGATATAGGTCAATTGCGTGCAAGTAGGCCATTCAGCCCATCGAGTCAACATTGACTGACCGTCCCACCCAAAACCAGTTCGTTACTCTATCTCTGTAACACTGCATCTCTCATGGTCAATCTACACTCACCTGCACATCCTTTGGACTGTGGTAGGAGGCCAGAGCACCAGAGGAAACCAACGCAGACACAAGGGGAGAATGTGCAAACTCCTCACAAAGGGTGGGTTCAAACTCAGATCACTGATGCCGTGAGGCAGCAGTGCTACCCACCGTGCCACCACCACATGCTGCTTTCTAAAGAAGTGAATTTCAAAGCCTTGGGAACACTTGAGAGAAAAACAAAACTCTCCTATCTTAAATGAGAGGCTAGTCTCTGGCTAGAAATGAGTGGACATTACATTTACATTCAGTCCTCTCCAGATGTTATACAGCTTCATCAGATCATCTGTTTCTTCTAAACGCAAATTGATACAAACCCAGCCTGACATCTCCTTGTCCCCGATTATAAGTTGAGTAAATCAGCGACCCTCGACCTCACTGGCATGACACAGGATGCCCTCAATCCAAGTTGACCTTAATTGTCTAACCTCTTGACGCCCACCCCACCATGTGGTCAGCCGCAACTCAGCCCTGAACGAGAGCAGAGGAACTGAATAGACAGCAGTGAGGTGGACATTGCATTCCCAGAGAATATTGTTCAAGTGAGAAAGTTGTTCAGCTCACATTCAGATCATTGCAGGGATCATATCTCCTCTCATTTAAATATCTTAGATCCCAATAACGGTCTAGTTTTGTTGTACATTGTGTGTGTTTTACCTGATTTTCTGTTGCTGTCATTCCCATTAGGGTGTGTGAATTCAGTACCAGATAATAGGCTCAGTTCTGAATTATCCTTGAGGATTGGTGTAGAACGTACTAAGTGTCAGTCATAATGGAAGAAGCTCTACTGTTTATTTAACCCTTTGCTGTCATTGTCCAGGGACTGAATGAATGGGGAAGTGTAGAGGGAGTTTTACTCTGTATCTAACCCAATGCTCTCTCTGTCTTGACAGTGTTTGTTGGGGACAGTGTTGAGGTAGCTTCACTTTCAATTTAAGAGTAGAGGAAGCTTTATTCTGATTGTAATCCCATGCTGTCCTTTTCCTGGGAGTGTGAGATGGCATCTGTAATTGAAGTGAATGCAGACTTGCTGTGGGAGTGGAGGGTACTTCTACCTGAGCACACCCATCTTTGAGATTGCTGTGCTAATCAAGACAATCTCAGACACCTTCATTCACTTTTCCAACCAACCACAGGGTGGTTAAGGATGGTATAAATGCAGGCATTGCCAGCGATGCCCACACACCATGCATGAATAAATACTTTTTGTTTTAAAGTTACATTCACGTTTCAAACCCTCTAATGTATGATTACTTACATGGAAAATTCCTGTCAGTTTGGAATATCATTTTAAAACATAGGAATGTGTCAACCATGTAGAAATATAACAAGAACAACAAATGGAGAAGTTAACAGGTAATGAGCAGGACCAGAATGCTGAGTCAATCTGACCTCCATGGCTGAGAGAGTGTTCTCCCAGATGTTGAAGTTACACCAGTGCCTTTTACTCTTGCAGCTTGCCAAAAGTTTGTCCCCGATGTAAGATCATTCAATGACCCGAAGAACTAACTGTTTTTATCTCCATAGCTGCTGCCAGACTTGCTGAGTAATTCCAGCCCTTCTGTTTTATTCTTTTATCGGATTTGAGCTTCCCTAAGTCAGTGTAATGAAGAACTGCAATGCTGGAGATCTGAAACACAAAAATGCACCAATTGCTGGAGAAACTCAATAGGACTGGAAGCACAAGTGGAGAGAGAAGCAGAGTTAGCATTTCAAGTGCTGTGACCCTTCTTCACAACTGTTCTGGGCGCATGCCAGGATATTGACTCTGTTTCTTTCTCTCTCTCTCCACCGGTGTTGCCAGACTGGCTGAGTTTCTCCAGCACTTTCTGTTCTGACACTTTCACAAGGTTGATGTTTGTTATCCATCCCTAAGTGCAAGGTGTCTTGCTTATGCCAATTCAGAGGGCAATTTAAGAGTCAACCACATTGCTGTGTGTCTGGAGTCACATGTAAGCCAGACCAGGTAAGCATGGCAGTTTCCCTCCTGAAAGGACATTGGTGAACATGGGCTTTTATGACAATTGACGTCAGTGCCATCGATACCATACTGAGACTAATTTTGTGTTCCCCACTTTTGATTTGAATTATTCACAATTCACCTCTTGCTGTGGTGGGATTTGAACTCATGTTCCCTGGATTACTCATCCTGTGACATTATGTCCACACTGTTGTTTCCCATCTTTTGCTATTTTGTGTTTGCTCTTTACGTCTTTGTCCTCAGATGTTTGGGAAATTGAACCTGTTTAAAAGATTGCCCTAAACCTGCCCCTTTGACCAAGTCTTTGGTCACCTGTCCTAATCTGTGCTCCACTCTTGTGATTTTTAAAGGAATTCTCATTATGTTCACGTGAAGCATTTTGAGATAGTTCACTGTACCACAGGTATTATTTGAATGCAGCTTGTATCCCTATCTTAATATCTGAAAATAGAGGGTCATATTTTAAAAGTAGAAGACAAAAATGAGGATGATTTTTTTTCTTTCTCATGGTTGTGTGTCTTCCTCAAAAGGCAGTGAATTCAAAATCTTTAAGGCAGAGGTAGATAGGTTCTTGCTAACCAAGTGGGTGACAGATTGTCGGGGATGTGGAGGAATGTAGAGCTGAGGTTGTATTCAGATCAGCCATGATCTTATTTAATGTTGCAGCAGGCTCGTAGGACCTAGTGGCCTACTCCCGCCCTTTGTATCAAGCAGTCTGTGTCTCCCCTCTTATAGCTATGAACTGGATAATTCCTTTCCAATATTGCGCCTTGCAGACAGTTAAGTGAACACCAGATGGTCTCCTATTGGGAGCAGGCATATTGTAGCAATTGCAATATTTCTTGTGTTAATTTTGTTGCTTCTTACTCAGTATTGCTGAGAATCATCTAAATAAAAACCAAAACACTTCTATAATTATCGCACCAATGGAAGTGTTGGTTTGGATGTAACATTATTGAATTAGCCATTCCCATCTTTTCCAGAATTCTATATTTAAAGCCCTCGAGTCTGGTTTCTACCCCTGAAACAGTTCTTATCAAGGTGATATTTGACATCCTTTGTAACGGTGACAGGGATGAACATTCCCTCGTCGACCTGCGGACAGCCTTGATCAGGGTTAATGACAGTACTGACCCTCTCCAACATCGCTGTATCCTCTGGGAGGGTCTGCTTTTAGAGTCTTCCGTTCTTATTTATTTAACCGTAGCTGCTGGTGTTGGCATCTATACTGATGATATCCAACTGTGCCTGAACACCACTTCTCTCCCGACTCCTCTGTCATTCATAATTTATCAATAATTTCATCTGAATGCCTGCTCAATTTCCAGCATTGGATAACCATAAACATTCCCTTAGTTAAATATTGTGAAGTGTGAAGCCATTGTTTTAGTCCCCAAGTTCGACCTGAGCACCCCCCGCCCCTCCCCCAGTAACTCTGTTGACATCCTTCTTGTCACATTTAAAACTAGGATCGATATATTCGTGATTAGTCGGGGGATGAACAGTTACAGGAAAAGGGCAGGAAAGTGGATGTGGGGAATGCCAGATCAGCCACGATCCTACTGAATGGAGGAGCAGGCTCAAGAGGCTGAATGGCGTATTGCTGTTCCTATTTCTTGTGGATCCCGAGCCCTGACCTTTGATACAGGGCCCTGGCTTCAGTATGTGCCATTACTGAGAGTGCTGATGTTCCCTTGTGTAATATCAACAACTTAGCAGCTGCTGAAACCTCTTGCTCCTTTGTTACCTCTGAACACAATATGCCAATGTGTTCAGGGGAGGCGATGGCCACTTTATTGTCACCAGACCATTCACCCAGGTAATGTTCACGGGACTTGGGTTCAAAACCAGCCACGGCAGATGGTGGAATCTGAATTCAATATAAATCTGGAATTAAGAGTTATACAGGACGTTGATGAGGTTGCACCTGGAATATTGTGATCAGTTTTGTTCCCCTTGGTGTTCTGACTTCTGACTTCTTCAACTCTGGGTTTGTGTTGAACTTGATGGGATACTTTGTCCAACATAGCATGTTTAAACAGTATCGCTCAGATGATTGATTTGAAACTTTTCAGGAAGTGAGCTCAATAAGATTGAACTATTCAAAGTTACTTGGACCCTATTTTAAAATTACATCAGGACCAGTAGTCAAAGACACGTACAGCATGGAAACAGACCCTTCGGTCCAACTTGTCCATGCTGACCTGATATCCTAAATTAATCTAGTCCCATTTGACAGCACCTGACCCATATATTCTGGCAGCTCATTTCATATATGTACCAGCCCCTGCATGAAGACGTTGTCCCTTTAATATATTTCGCCTCTCACCCTAAACCTATGCCCTCTAGTTCTGGACTCCCCCACCGCTGAGAAAAGACCTTGTCTATTACCCTGTCCATGCCCCTCATGATTTTGTAACCTCTATTAGGTCACTCCTCTGCCTCCGATGCTCCAGGTAAAACAGCTCCAGCCTATTCAGCCTCTCCCTGGAGCTCAAACCCTACAACCCCCAGCATCATTCCCATAAATCGTTTCTCGTGGAGAAGTTAACGTTTCAGTCCTGAAGAAGGGTTAATACCCAAAACGCTGACTACTCCACATTCTGAGGTTGTATTCTCCCAACCTCCTGCTTGCAACTTCGGGTTGCAATATGTAGTGGCTCAGTGGTTACCACTGCAGCCTCACAGCGCACGGGACCCAGGTTTGACTCCAGCCTTGGATAGCTGTCTGTGAGGAGTTTGCACAATCTCCCAGTGTCTGCATGGGTTTTCTCTGGGTGATCCTGTCTTCTTACATAAACCAAAGATGTGCAGGTCATGTTGATTGGCCATGCTTAATTGCCCATAGAGTTAGGTACATTAGTTAGAGGGAAATGGGTGTGGATGGGTTACACTTCGGAGGGTTTGTGTGGACTTGTTGGGACAAATGGCCTGTTTCCTGTAGCTAATCTCATCTGCACTAATTTTGTCTCTAACGAATGGCAGAGTAGACTCGACGTGCCCAATGGCCTAACTTCTGCTCCGATGGTCTTGCGGTCTGAGGTTTATTTGGATCATTTCATTGGCAATGTGCAGTCCCTGGCTCAATGAGCAGCAGTGCTTCCGCAAGTTGCAAGCAAACATGAACCTCTTCCCACACTCGGGCCAGCTGAAGGGCCTCCCACTGCTGAAGGACACACAGGTGTTTCAGCAGGGTGGAGGAATTGCTGAAGGCCTTCCCGCACTCAGGTCAGCAGAATGGCCTCCCCGCCCCCGTGTGGACCAGCTGATGCTTCCGCAGTGTGGAGGAGCGGATAAAGCCCTTCCCACACTCGGGGCAGGAGAACGGCTTCTCCCCGGTGTGGACAGACTGGTGCCTCAGCAGGGCTGAGGAATTGCTGAAGGACTTCCTGCACTTAGGGCAACTGAACGACCACTCCCCCATGTGGACTCACCAATGGGCCAGCAGGTCGGAGGAAAGATTAGATTAGATTACTTACAGTGTGGAAACAGGCCCTTCGGCCCAACAAGTCCACACCGACCTGCCGAAGCGCAACCCACCCATACCCCTACATTTACCCCTTTAACCTAACACTATGGGCAATTTAGCATGGCCAATTCACCTGACCCGCACATCTTTTGGACTGTTGGAGGAAACCGGAGCACCCGGAGGAAACCCACGCAGACACGGGGAGAGTGTGCAAACTCCACACAGTCCGTCGGCTGAGTCGGGAATTGAACCCGGGTCTCTGGCGCTGTGAGGCAGCAGTGCTAACCACTGTGCCACCGTGCCGCCCACTAAGAGCAAAGCCCTTCCTACACTCGGGGCAGAAGAACGGCCTCTCCTCAGTGTGGACCCATTGGTGTCTCAGCAGGTGGGAAGAACTGCTGAAGGCCATCTCGCACTTGGGGCCGGAGAACAGCCTTCCCCGGTGTGGACCAACTGGTGCGGCAGCAAGCAGAGGAATCACTGAAGGCCTTCCCACACTCAGGGCAGCAGAAGGGCCTCTTCCCCTCTGTGGACCCACTGGTGCTTCAGAACCCTTTCAAACTTCACAGTATCCTTCTGATAGGAGACCAGAATTGCACACAATATTCCAAAACTGGTCTAACCAATGTCCTGTACAGCCACAACATAACTTCCCAACTCCAATACTCAGTCAGAGGATTGCGAAAGCTTTCAAAACCCGCAAAAAAACAAACAGGAAAGAATGGAGGGCCAAACGAATTTTTGAAAGTCAGCTTGGAAGCATCAATGAGAAATCGGTGGACTGGGTTTATTGGGTACCCGTTCTCCTTAAATACACTATATACGTATTCCTCTTCTGCTCTTCGTAGTTTCTCTGTGCTGCAGTGTGTAGTGGCTCGTTGAAATAATGTCCTGATGCAGCAACGTTTGTGGGTGTTGGGATGATTGTTTCTGTGGTTAAGTATTTGGTTTGTGTATGTTGTTTTTCTGTAGACGCTAGTTTGAAGTTCCCCATTGACTGTTCGCTCTACTGTGACATCTAAGAATGGTACTATGTTGTTGTTCTCCTCATCAAACCAGGAGCCCCCCTCAGGCCCAAAGCCTCACCATTTGGAACACCAATATGCAGACTAGTCAAAGGCCTCCACTGAAAACACCAAGTTGAAGATTCACGCCACTCCATTTACTCCATCCAAGAATTCCTGAACACCAAAGACACTAAGATAGAGGTGGATGGAATAATGCTGTCCTTTGACATAACAGCCCTGTTCACATCCATTAACATCAACTTGGCCAAACAAAACTGGAGACACTACTCGAAGAACCAGAGACACAAACACAGCACCAACTTCATCAGCAAAGATAGCACTGTCAACCTCGTAGAACTGTGTCTTACCACCCTCTTCATATTCAGTAACAAGCCCTCCAAACAAAGCAACGAAATACCCATGAAACCACCAGTATCAGGATTCCGAGCAGAAGCAATAATGCAGAGACTCGAACAAACAGCCCTTCCAACGATCCACCCAAACTTTGGGTCCACTACAGTGATGACACTTTTGTCATCAAAAAATGAAACAAATTAGAGGAAACCTACAACACCATCAACAATATCCTCGCTGACATAAAATTCACAAAAGAGGAGAACAACAACAAAGTACCATTTCTCGATGTCACAGTAGAGCGAACAGTCAATGGTAAATTCAAAACAGCGTCTACAGGAAAACAACGCACACGAACCAAGTACTGAACTACAGAAGCAATCATCCCTCCACATACAAACAAATCTGAATCAGGACACTATTTCAACGAGCCACGACACACTGCAGCACCCAGGAACGACTATAAATAATTACACAGCGCATTTAAGAAGAATGGGTAGCCTGCACCCCTGAAAATGGTTTCCCTGACCGGGAATCGAACCCGGGCCGCAGTGGTGAGAGCGCCAAATCCTAACCACTAGACCACCAGGGAGATGCGGTTTCCGCTTGTCAGCTCTCCTAAAAATTACTTTCCTGCCCGGAAATCGAACCTGGGCCGCGGTCGTCAGCAAGCTTTCACCTGTGCATCCAACAATGTCATTTTTTGTATCCATTGCTCCCGATGCGGTCTCCTCTACATTGGGGAGGCTGGAGACTCCTCGCAGAGTCCAGTCACGGCGCTTGAGGGGATATTTCCAGGACACCCGCAACAATCAACCCCATCGCCCTTTGGCCCAACATTTCAACACCCCCTCCCACTCTGCCGAGGACATGCAGGTCCTGGGTCTCCTCCATCGCCGCTCCCTCCCCACCCGATGCCTGGAGGAAGAACGCCCCATCTTCCGCCTCGGATAAATTCAAACCCAGAACATTAATGTAGACTTCACCAGTTTCCTCATTTCCCCTCCCCACACCTTACTTCAGTTCCAAACTTCCAGCACAGTGCTATCCTCATGACCTGTCCTACCTGCCAATCTCCCTTCCCACCTATCCGCTCTACCCTCCTCTCTGACCTTTCACCTCCATCCCCACCCCCATTCACCTATTGTACTCTTTGCTACCTTCGGCCCAGCACACCTCCACCCCCCAATTTATCTCTCCGCCCTGGAGGCGTCCTGCTTCCATTCCTGATGAAGGGCTTTTGCCCGAAAAGTCGATTTTCCTGCTCCTCGGAAGCTGTCTGACCTGCTGTGCTTTTCCAGCACCACTCTGATCTAAACTCTGGTTTCCAGCATCTGCAATCCGCACTTTTGCCTACCCAATAAACCCAGTGTGTCGATTTCACATCAACAAACTGACACAAGCAGACACAACGTGTGCAGAAACCCTAGCCACATTACTTCACATAAAAGACATCTGGGAAATGATGTCCAGACAACTCAACGCTCTCAGCATTATGGTAGCCCACAAACCTACCAACACACTTAAACAGCGGCTAATGAACCTGAAATACCCGATACAAACAACCCGCAAACGAATGTTATTTACAAAATACCATACAAGGAAATATATACATGAACTCTGCCGCACAGTTCTCTGTGGCAAGAAATGCTGGGATGAGATAAGGAAGATTTTTTTCAGCCAAAACGAATCGGCACTGACTGGACAGCCATTTACAATCAACGCTGTCAGGCCAGGATGCAAGATCCAACAGGATGAACAGATTTCTTATTTCCTGAAGATTTACAAAGCTGAGACTGGGTTTTGGTGTTTGTTCCCTTTCCACTCCCAGGAGCCGCAGTGGTTGGGGAGGTGAGTTGGAGAAAGTGAAATATGTCCATGAGCAGCGTGTGGGGCGATTTCAGCTTCCCCTCCTCTGACAGCGCTGTGACGTGACTCTGATGTTCTCAGGGACACTTACTGACGCGAGACAGTGAAAAGATTCCCATTCCCGCAAATCAGGAATTCAAACCGTATGCCGGCTTCAGGACAATGAGAAAGATTAATTGGGGTGTGTGAAGAAGCTGTGAGCTGCATTTCAAACAGGTAGGTGGAGTCAGATGCCTCATCCATTGCGCCCCGGCCCTGTGCGTACCTGACGCCACCATGCTGCTGAGTTCTGACGTTAACACGGACATGCGCAGCAATGGGAACATTCACAAGAGGAACAGCCAAAGATAATCACCGTCACTGCTTACCTTCCATTGTCCCAACTTGGTGAAGCAGTATCTTTCACTGGCAAATAAAACACATTCGTCCTCAGGTGCCTGCTTCATTTCGATCACGACTTCACGCCCCTCACTGTTCTCGTCTCATTTCCAAACACTTGGCTCATAGCCTCAAAAGTAGCTCTGTGGGTATCTGCTTGTTCCACCCTGACAGGCAATGGGTTGCAGATTTCCAACCCCTCCACTGATGTGAATCTTAAAGAAGAAACCGGGGAACAGTCTTCCTTTCTTTTTGACGACATTTCTCAACTGTCGTCGGCAAGGTTCACACCTGCGTGGGGAAACCGCAATCGATCTCAAATCCATCGTATTAACCACTCGACCCACGAACAAAGAACCACACTGACAGCTTCATTTCCCAGGTCTCTCTGCCTGTGGAGCTGAGAAATAGTGAGTTATTGCTGGGTTTGTTTGAATACAATCACTTCACAGGTTTCGAAAGGGTTACATATCTGCACATGGCGAGTCTGGTTGTTTCATCACGAAAGATGAAATAAACTTTCAGTTAAAAGCAAAAACAGAAATTGCAGGAGCAACTCAGCAGGTCAGGCACCATCGGTGGAAAGAGAATCAGAGACAATATTTCAGAACTCTGTTTTCTCCCACAGGTACTGCCAAACCTGCTGAGTTTCTCCAGCAGCTCCTCTTTGTGTCTCTGATTCTCAGCATCCGCAGTCCTTTACGTTAGAAATTAAATCAATTCAACCTCATGTGCAGGAATGAGAATCCTTTCAATTTCCCAAATAATTGTCAGAGATTTCAAGGCATTTGGTAAAAAAAGTAAAAGTGACATTAGGAAGAACACTTTCTTGTCCCTGTCCGACCGTGACAAGGAGGCAGATTCAAGAACACAAAAGGGCATTCGGTGGTCATGTCCAAAGTAACAATGTGGAGATTTACAGGGCGAAGGCAAGAGAATGATACGAATAGAGACTCTCATTTACTTGCTGTGTAGAACCAGCAGAACTAATGTGGGCCTCAAATTGCGCTGTGACACGTGTTGTGATTCAGAGTGAACTCACAGTTCAATCAACGGAAGGTGGGGATTTAGAAAAGTTTATATTTATACAATCTCCTCACGTCAACGCAATAACAAAGTGGTTTAATTATCCGCCAGTGGAGAGAACCCGGTTCCTGGAGATGGGACAAAGAGCTGGCTCAGGGATATCAATCCACATTGCTCTCTTTGCCACTAGTTCAGAGGGAGAACATTGGAGGGACAAAGGAGAGAATAACGATCTGTGTCGGGTTTGACTAACTGTTAATGGAGACTATTCCTGGCGAACAATAAGTCGTGTGTAACAGCAGACGATGTGATAACACGGCCTCGTGTGGGTGTGGTAGGGATCAAGGGCATGCGGGAGTTCGGATCCAAATAATATTGAACTCGATCTTGAAGACTGGAGGATTCCAAACGGAAAATGAGGCGCTGGTCTTCCATCTGGAGCGGAGCTTTGCTGGAACACTGCTGCATGCCTGAGACAGAGATGCTGGCTAGGGAACAGGGGGGCGTGCTAAAGAGACAGGCAACCAGACGGTCATCGCCTCTGGGTGCGCTCGAATCACCAACCTTTCGGTTAACAGCCGAACGCGCGGACCAATTGCGCCACAGAGACAGGCGCTGACATGGGTTGCACCATCACTTAGGGGAGGCTATTAGTGAATTCACAAGTCAGCCTCCCGGCCTCGAATTCCAGTTGTCGTCTATCAGTTTTACTTTCCCATAATGAAGCCTGGGAGATTTATTGTCGAGACACCGGGGACAGGCTGGAGACACATCCATGTCAGGAGGAACGAGCTTTCTTACTCCGGGGCCGTCGCCCTTCGAGCCTTTCCGTGTTTTGCCTGTTCCCGAGTTCTCTCATTGGTTCGGAGGCGAGAAGAGGTTTGAATTCCTGATGTGCAGGAACGACAATTCTTTCAATGTCTCAGATCAATTCATGTCCCGAGAACATCAGAGTTAATCTCCCGGCCTCTTCAACAAGGGGACGGTGTCTGGACTGTCTCGACTCAGTGGGACAGTTCATCTTTCATTCTCCTCTAAATACGCTTCCCAAAGAGTTTCTAAAGATTCACAAAGCTGGAGACTGGGATTTCTGTTTTGCTTCATGAACATTTTTCCATTTCGTAACTGACAATATTTTGCCAAAACCTCTTCCCAATTGTACGCCATGATTCATTTCCAGAGATGAGGAATTTCCATTTTGGAGAGACATTCCCAAGGTTGGGAATGTTTGCTTTGGAGCAAAGAAGGTTAACTGGAGATTTCCTGGGGCTGTTGGTAATGATGGGAGAAGAAGCGGTGGGAATGGGCAGATTAATGATCAGAAGAATCAATTGCCACTGACCAGAGTCAGTTACCAGAGGACAGGGATTGAAGTTCTTGAATGAAAAGCAGCACTTGTGCCGATTAAACACAGAGAATACTGCAGAAAGCCAACAGGACGAGCAGCATCTGTGGAAAGGTAAACAGAGCTGACGTTGTGAGGCTGGTACGTTGTTTGTTCAGAACCCGAGGTTCCTGCATGGCAATCAATTCCCAGACATGAGAAAACGTGATTTTATCGAGACGGGTTTTGTGAAGTTTGAGCGATAATGCAGCCAACAGGAAGTCATTTAAAATCGCCAGTGAAGAAAGCATAGTCAGCAGGGTACCACCCTGAGTTGTGGCCGAACACCTGAAGTGTTCGGCCACAACTACACGCCCAAAGTAGTGGTCTAAAATTTCTCATGGAATGGTTCTAACAGGAAAGGTGAGTATTAGGCTTTTCCTGTCCGCGCCATAGTTCCAACGTATTCTGTTCCCCTGGATTTGATCAGGACAGAGGAGGTTGATGGGAGATCGAACTGAACTACACACATTGATGAGTGATAGAACGGGTGGGAAGGATCCATTCCCATGCATAGAGAGATTAATAATCAGGGCCGAAAATAAGGAGCCACTTCAAGAAATTTGGGGTTCATTCAGCAAAGCTAATGTGCAACTGTTCACAGAAAATTGTGATGAAAGTCTCTCGAGTTATTTTGATGAGAAGTGTTGATGATGCTAATACAATCGGTAGGATGAACGTAGATTGGTAAATGTATTTGGTGACAGTTCTGTTCTAGCCCTGTGAGCGAAACCTGGATCTGAAGGAATAAAAGGGGAATTAACAACATCGATCTGAAATTGGATACGTGACAAGAAACAGAGCCATCATTAACAGTTGGCTTTTGAACTGGAGAAGGTTTCTCGTGAAATTAGCTTGAGGCTTGAGGTATGCAAGGTCAAGATAATTTAGGTAAAACACGGAAACACGATCCTCATTAGCAGACAGTGAAAGGATTACAAGACGCAAATTAAACATTTTCAACAAGTGATACAGTGGACTGGGAAGATAAGTATTATAAACTGTGAACAACAAAGTTGTTGAGCACAACACTTACATTCAAAGACCGAAAACATCCAGGTCCTGATTAATCAGATTGTATTGTGGTGCTTTCTGCAAAACATCCCTTGCAATGTCCTACAAAAGAGTGACAAAACCCATCCCTGTCAGCCCAAGATAGAAAATCCGAAGGGATGAACGTTTGCTGATTTTCTGAAGATTCACAAAGCGAAGACTGGCTTTTGGTGATTGTTTCCTTTCCACTCCCAGGAGCCGCAGTGGTTGAGGCGGTGAGTTGGGGAAAGTAAAATGTGCCCGTGAGCAGCGTGTGGGGCTATTTCAGCTTCCCCTCATCTGACAGCGCTGTGACTTGACTCCGATGTTCTCAGGGACATTGACTGACGCGAGACAGTGAAAAGATTCTCATTCCCGCAGATCGGGAATTCAAACCGTATGCCGGCTTCAGGACAATGAGAAAGATTAATTGGGGTGTGTGAAGAAGCTGTGAGCTGCATTTCAAACAGGTAGGTGGAGTCAGATGCGTCATCCATTGCGCCCCTGGCACTGTGCGTACCTGACGCCGCCATGCTACAGAGTTCTGACGTTAACACGGACATGCGCAGCAATGGGAACCTTCACAAGGTGAACAACCAAAGATAATCACCGTCACTGATTCCCTTCCACAGGCCCAACTTTGTGAAGCAGCATCTTTCACTGGCAAAGGAAACACCCTTGTCCTCAGGTGCCTGCTTCATTTCGATCACGATTTCATGCCCGTCCCTGTTCTAATCTCATTTCCAAACACTTTCCTCACAGCCTCAAACAAATCTCTGCGGGTATCTGCTTGTTCCACCCGAACAGGCAGTGGGTTGCAGATTCCCACCAGTCCCAATGTGAGTGAAATACTTTTCCCCCTCCACCGATTTGAATCTTAAAGGAGAAACCGGGGAGCAAGCTCCCCTTCTTTTCGACGACAGTTCTCATTTTGTAGTCGGCAGGGTTCACACCTGCGTGGGGAAACCACAATGGATTTCAAGTCCATCGCATGAACCACTCGGCCCACGAATACAGAACCACACTGACAACTTCACTTCCCAGGTCTGCCTGCCTGTGGAGCTGAGAAAGAGTGAATCATCGCAGAGTTTGTTTGAATCCAATCACTTCACAGTGATTCAAAAGGGTTAAATATCTACACTTGGCGAGTCGAGGTGTTTCATCCCAAAAGGTGAAATTTCCGTTAAAAACAAAACTAGAACTTGCAGGAGGAACTCAGCAGGTCAGGCAACATCTGTGGAAAGAGAATCAGAGACAACATTTCAAAATTCTGTTTTCTCCGACAGGTACTGTCAAACCTGCCGAGTTTGTCTTTTTGTCTCGGCTTCTCAGCATCCGCAGTCCCTTCCGTTAGACATTAATTCAATTCAGAAACCCCTTTGTGGAGAGGATTTCCGTTTGGGGAACACTTTCCTGACCCCATTAAAAGCGTGCAGCTTCGAAGCCAAGGAAGAACAGCAAACACTGCCACCCTAGTTGGGCTTGAACCACCAACCTTTCGGTTGACGGCCGAACGCGCTGAACAAATGCGCCACAGAGACAGGCGTTGGCATCTGCTGTGCCATCGCTTAGGGGAGGCTATTAGTGAATTCATAATTCCGCCTCCCCGCCGAGAATTAATGTTGTTGTCTCCCGCGCAGTCTGGCGAGAGATCCCGGCTTTCTTAACTTGACTTGTGCAAAAATGCCCGATTAAACTTCTCAAAAAGAACCTTCGTGAAACGAGGCTGGGCTCCCTGGAGTACGAATGGGACAGGAAGTGAAATGATTGGAGATAGCATTGAACAGGTTGACGTGTTTACTTCCCTAATTTTCTTATCCCTATGCCAATTGGCACGTGACTTGGGAAGTCATGTTATTACACACACTGGAGCAGTGGGATTTGAACCTGAGCCTCAGGGCTCTATGGGTGACTACAGCTGCACCACAAAAAAAAACCTCTAGTAAATAGGTCCTCTTTTGTTGAATGAGAGGAAACAGCTTCCTCCTCAACATGAGACACGACCACTGTACCCTCCGTGCCCATTACAATAAATTGAGCCGCCTCCTGTTGAATGAATGAGTGGGAACCCCTCTCCGAGCTCCAAGAAGCGGGGGGCCCGGCTGGAGGCTGGATTTGCTCAAGGCTGGTATCTATTAACTTATTTAAATGGTACCTACTCTATGGGAGTATGGTTTACATTAAAACCGGAGGATCATGTCAGAGTGTTTGTTTATATTTCGCAGTTGTAGTTGGTAAAATACACTCCCTGGAGGAGCACCTTCTATGCTGCTGCATTTCCTGCCTTCTGCCCTTCCCCCATTTGTTATCTCTCATCTCGATTTTACATTTTCAGTCAAATTTAATTTCACATTAATCAGCCTTGGTATTCACTGTGTATTATTAATTAATCTGTTGGATTGTTGTAAAACAAAATTAATGGTGTAATTTCATTTATGTTGTCTGAGTTTGACATTGAATGTGCAGGTGTGAATGCCAGTAAGTTGTAAAAATAAATCAAGAACTTGTGCTTTTTAAACAAAAAGACGAGTTCAATGGTATTACTGGCATTGTCTCCTTTGAGGATGATGATTATAGTCTGACCAACAAACCATTTCATGCAGTCACCCAGTTTAATTAAAGTCTTTTGGAAAATAATTCTGGCAGGCAAAGATTTATACAACCCAAAATACGGTTGGTAATCATGTATATTCTTATCTTTTAAGCCGTAACAGAAGGCATTGCGTGGCGGTTTGAGACTGAAACTTCGCTGGAAAGAATGTAGATTGATGAGGAAACTGAAACTGGCAGAGTCTCGGGCCACAGTCTATCAGTCTGGCTTGATTGTATGAGTGGTGGTTCTTCAAAAGCACCTTTCAAGTCATGACCTCAACCACCAAGAACAGACAAGTGTGAACACAGCATTCCGACTGCAAGGTATATCGCATTGTTTCTTTGTTATTAGCCAAAATGCTGGAACTCACTCCTGAACATTGTTGCAGTCCACATCATATTTGTGAAGCAATTTAAGAGGCAGTTGAGCACCACCTTTTCAAGGTGTGTTTGGGAAGAGTTGTTGGCACAGCCAATGACATTCACATCTCATGAAATAGTAAGCAAAGAGCCCACAGTGTTGGGAGGCTGTATGTTAGCATGGATAGAGGATTGGCTAACTACCACAGTTGTGGTAAGGGGCATGTGCAGGATGACAACTTGTAACTCGTGGTGTACCACAGGGATCAGCGCTGGGGCCAACATTATTTACAATATATATACGAATTACTTGGATAAGTAAAGTGAAGGCACTATTGCTAAATTTGTAGAAGAGACAGTTGATTTGAAAGCAGGTGGTGAGGATGACATTAGATATCTGGAGAGGGATATAGACAGGTTAAGCAAATGAGCGAAAGCTTGGCAGATGGGAAAATGAGGTAATACAGTTTGTCAGGAGGTGAAGAAATGAATATTAATGGAGAAAGCTTTAGAATAGAGGGATTTGGAATCACGTCCACGAATCTCTTCATCCAATTTCAGTGAGTAATAGGGAGGCAAATGGGAGGTTGGCCTTTTCAATAGAGTAGAAATGTAGGGAGGTTATAGTGAACCAATGTAAGGCATTAGTCAGGCCACAACTGAATACTGTGAACAGTTTAGGGCCCTTTACCTGTAGGAAAGATATATTGGCATTGGAGGCAGTCCAGAGAAGGTTGACCATGATGATACCAGGGATGGAAAGAACGTCTTATGAGGAGAACTGAATAGTTTGGGCCTGTGCTTATTAGAAGTTGGAGAATTAGAGGTAACCTTATTGTCACGTACAAGATTCTGAGGAGACTTGACAGGCTCGACGTGGAAACGTGGGTGAGTCTGGAACCAGAGGAAGTAACCTCCAAATAAGAGATTGCATGTTTAGGACAGATAGGAATTTCTCCTGAGGGCAGTAAATCTGTGGAACTTGATACTACAGAGGGCTGTTGAGCCTGGGTTGTTACGTGCATTCAAGGCTGAGATAGATTTTTTTTAAATCAGTAAGCGAATTGAGGATTATGGGGAAATGGCAGCAAAATGGAGTAAATGTTTCCCAGAATAATCGTGATCTGAACAAATGGCAGAGTCAACTCAATGGGCTGAATTGAATAGTAAATAGTAATTCTGTTCACCGAGCTGGAAGTTTTTGTTGCAAACATTTCGTCCCCTGGTTAGGCGACATCATCAGTGCTTGGGAGCCTCCTGCGAAGCGCTTCTTTGATGTTTCCTCCGGTGTTTATAGTGGTCTGACCCTGCCGCTTCCGGTTGTCAGTTTCAGCTGTCCGCTGTAGTGGTTGGTATATTGGGTCCAGGTCGATGTGTTTGTTGATGGAGTTTGTGAATAAATGCCATGCCTCTCGGAATTCATTGGCTGTTCTCTGTCTGTCTTGCCCGATGATAGTAGTGTTGTCCCAGTCGAATTCATGTTGCTTGTTGTCTGCGTGTGTGGCTACGAAGGATAGCTGGCCGTGTCGTTTCGTGGCTAGTTGATGTTCATGTATGCGGATTGTTAGCTGTCTTCCTGTTTGTCCTATATAATGTTTAGTGCAGTCCTTGCATGGTATTTTGTACATTACATCCGTCTTGCTCATGTTGGGTATCGGGTCCTTCGTTCTGGTGAGTTGTTGTCTGAGCGTGGCTGTTGGTTTGTGTACCGTTATGAGTCCTAGGGGTCACACAACAACGAGCACCCGAGCTACAAATCTTCGCACAAACTTTGAGTAAATAGTAAGGAGGAAAAGGATGCAACTGTCAATTACAGACCAGTCAGTGTTGGAAGCCTAGAGATTGTAGGGAGTTGGTGGCATTTGGGCATTGTTACTGGATTTAACATCTGGAGTTTCAAATTGATGCTGCTATGGCCCCGATGCAATTTGAAATCAATTTATGTATCTGGAATATAAACTTATCGCTGCTTTAGTGATCTTATCAATTATCATAAGTACCTATCTTGTTCACTAATAACCTTTTTTTAAGGAAGGAAATCTTCAGTCCTTTCCCAGTTTGGTGAATGTGTCACTCTTGATCCAAAGTCATGTGGTTGACTCTTAACTGCCCTCTGAATTGGCACTTGGTTATTTTTTGGGAGACGAAGTGTCACGTTCCATGAATGAATAAAGAAAAATATTCAGGACAAGATTGTCAATGTCACTGTCAGTGAAGGGAAGATTGCGATCTAGTGATACTGGTTAAGTAGCCCAAAGATCTCGGTCTTCTGAGAACAAAAATTAAAATCCCATCATGGATGCTAGTGGACTTTATTTTCAACGAATAAAAAGATCTGGAAATGAGAGTTTGTCTCTGCACTGGCAACCAGGAAACCATTATTGGCTAAGACAATGCATTGCAGCTGTTGGAGATCAGCAACAAAAGGCACAATTGCTGGGGAAATGCAGCAGGTCTGGCAGCATCTGTGGAAAGAAAACAGTTAATGTTTTGAATCCAGCCTAATTTTGAAAGGCCACCGGACTCAAAACAGTAACACTGTCGTCTCCTCATTGATGCTGCCAGAACTGTTGTTTTTGTCCAGTCATGACAGAGTGTTGTGAAAGTGTTCTTTTAGGGAGGGAAATCTACCACTCACAACTCTACACACGCGTGCCCACGCTCACATCATGTGACTCCAGACCTACGACAATGTGGTTGACTCTCAACTGCCTTTTCGCAGGAAGCCAATCGCTCAGTCCAAAGGCCATGAGGGATGGGGAGCAAATGTTGGACGTGCTAGCAACAATCCCATCCCTCAAAATATTTTCTTATATATTTTAAAGCATAGGTTAATGAAGGACAACCAAAACAAACTGCTTTGGGAAAGTCATGCCCAACTAACCTGATTTGCTTGTAGTTATAAATATTGTTTTAAAATCCTCGTCAGAGAGGACATTGGTTCCATCATTGTTGCAATTCTGCATGCAATTTCTGTGCTTTCTGCTACAGGAAGGGTGTTGTGAAACTTGAAAGGGTTCAGAAAATATTTACAAGGATGCTGCCAGGGTTGGAGGGTTTGAGCTACAGGAAGAGGTTGAATAGATTGGAGCTATGTTCCCTGGAGCTTTGGAGGCTGAGGGGTGACATTAAAGACATTTATAAAATCATGAGGGACATGGGTAAGGTAAATAGGCAAGGTCTTCTCCCTTGGGGTGGGGAAGTCCAAAATTAGAGGGCATAGGTTTAAAGTTAATGGCAAATGGAGTTTAATATAGATAAGTGTGAGGTCTTACATTTTGTATAGTCAAATCAAGGTAGGAATTTCATGGTGAATGGTAGGACCTTAAGGAGTGTAGTGGAACAGAGGGATCTTGGAGTACAGGTTCACAGTTCTCTGAAAATGGAGTCACAGGTAGAAATTTTTTGGCACACTGGCCTTCATCAGTCATGGCATTCAGCATAAAATACCGAATTAGATTTGAGATAAGCACCAAATCTGTTTCATATGCAGTAATTCAAACCAAGAGATGTAGGGGTGCAGGTTCATAGCTCCTAGAAAGTGGAGTCATGGGTAGACAGGTCGGTGAAGAAGACTTTCGGCATGCTTGCTTTCATCAGTCAGAGCACTGAGTACAGGAGTTGGGATGAATTGTTGCAGCTGTCACAGATTCCACACAACAACACAAGACGTGACCCTGCCCTCCCCTGACTGACTGTCCCTTTGCATATCAGGGGGAAGACACCCCTTTAATTGTGATGATCAGACAACATGCCATCCTTCAAAACAAGGTCTGCGTTCACAAATATTTGGACAGAGGAAAGAAGTTCTAGTCTGGGTGAAGATCAATCTTCATTGCGTGAGAGAGAGAGAGAGAGAGAGAGAGAAAGAGAAGCAGCAGCTTCAGGCGTTCATGGTCCAACTTCTGAAAAGACCTTGTCTGATTTGCAGTTGTTTATGGGCTTGTAATATCGAACTGCAGCATATTGTAGATCTTCAGTTAGCCTTGCCAGTGCTTCTATGTGGTCTGAAATTTATCGTACAATTCTTGTATTCCCTATGTATCTGTATCCAGCTTCACCTTAATTGTATTCCCCTCTTTATCTCTTTTCCCCCATCCTCACCCCTCCACACATCAGCATATCATTAGACTATAGGAGCAGAAATTATGCCATTCAGCCCATTGAGTCTGCTCCACCATTCAGTCATGGCTGATAAGTTTCTCAACCCCGTTCTCCCTATAACCTTTGATCCTCTTGATACTCAAGAAAATATATTCAATGATCTTACCTCCACAGCCTTCCGGGGCAGTGAATTCCATCGATTACCACTCTCTGTCTGAAGTTTTCCTTATTTCTGTTCTAAAACGTCTTCCCTTTACTTTAAGGCTGAGGAGGAGGCATAGAGGAGCGTGGTGTGCACTTGTAAACTCCAGAACTTCCCAAACTTCACGAGTCAACAATAACGCTTTCTGGAGCAAGAAATGAAAGGGCTGACGAGAAACTGTGACACCACAGGAAGTGAAATTAGGCCATTCAGCCCATTGAGTCTGCTCCACCATTCACTCATTCTTGAGTATCAAGGGGCTCAAACGTTACGGGAGAATGGGGTTAAGAAACATATCAGCCATGATTGAATAGCAAAGCAGATTCAATACGATAAATGGCTTGTTAACCATCCCTGGGAAGAAGGAGGCAACACAATAAGTTGTTTCTTGGGACAGGTAAGATAATATTATTTTACAATGGTGTGACAAAAGGACAATTAATTCTGCCTGTGGAAGGAAAGCCCTGACATAGAGGGGTTAATTGCAGGGCAGGCTGTTTCAAACAGACAGCTAACCCTCAAGGATAAGAAGGTAAACTACAGACCTGAGGTCTCCAGCAATGTGAGGTGATGTTAGAGTCTTAAAAAAAAGTCACACCACAGATTTGAAATTGAGGAAACGCCACCAAAATTCAACTCCAGAATGATAAAGCAGCAGCAGTACTTAAAAGAATAATACTGCATCAAACCCCTGGACACTTCCAGAGATGGGCACTGTCGGTGGAAACCCAGTTAAATTCAGCCATCAACTGGGTGATAGCCAGGTTTGGGGGGGGGGGGGGGGGGGGGGGCGGGGGTGAAGCTGAATGAACTTGAGAGGTTTTATTTGTGGTTGCTACGTGCAATAAAGTGCAAATAATTGTTTCAGCATTTGATTGTCTGTGCGGTTTCTGAGTCAGGAGCCAAATTAAGGTGATTCACCCACAACCACACCAAGAGGCTGGGATTAATATTGACTCCATTGCATTCAAGAGAATGTCATCAATACTGTTACAAAACGAAGGCTGAACCCCGCCCCACCACTCTCCAAGATCTCAAACCGAAACGTCCAAAGAATGGCACGTTGCCCTTTAATCTGTAAAGTCAGTGTGATAAGTGGTGTAACCTGCTGAAGTGTTAAAAGTAAATCCCTGACACTTTACAACCGACAATCAGCAAGTTATTTAACCAACTCTCACGGTGAACAAATGAACAAAACTACTAACAAACTGAATAAATCCTTCCTAACTACTGAGTATTCTGGAATAAATCAAGATTCTTCTGGTATGCTGTTCCAATCAATGCATGTCCCACTCAGATAACACATAATAGAATTTAATCTCTCAGATTGCAACCAGGTTATGTGTCTTCCGGAATATTCTGTGCCATCTTCTGTCGGGGATGCCTCCTCCGATTCCTCTGTCAGGAATGCCCTTCTCTATTTTTCTAAATGATGCTTTCTCTCATACACAGATGACTGAGAGAACCAATTCTTTATGATAGGATTGGTCCTGTTGTCAAAACTTTAGGATTTAAATTTAATAAGTTTTTGGTAGCCAATGGGGCTGATTTAAATTGATTGGTGAAATTGCAAATGTGTTTTCTTGTCCTGCTAAATGTACAGCCTTTTGTTACAAATGTTTCAGTTCAGGTGCTTTTTGTTGTGATCATGCTGCTCCTTTAAGAAGATGACGTTGTTGGTTTATTTTCAGGAGGGGTTGTAAATGGCTTCCCATTCATCCAGGTTTAAGGTTTTCGCTAATGGTTAACAGATACTGGCTAAGGCAACAATCCGGGAAAAGGGTTTGACACTTTTTTTTCTAAAACACTTCTACAATGAAAGGGCAGTTGTCCCATTCTTTTCCCCTGCTTTTGGTTTTAGCAAGCAGTCTGTCTGAAGCTGCTGCAGGAAGAGATGTTTCCTGATTCAACAGATGTTTCTGGCTGACTCTAAAGCTTCAGGGAAAATAGTACCAGCGTATTCAGCCTCTCCCTGTTGCTCTAACCTTGCAACCCGGGCAACATCCTTCCAAACCTTTTCTGAACCCTTTCAATTTTCACAATGTCTTAAAAAGACGTCTACTTTGCTCGACTAATGTGGGAGAATTTTCTGCATGACGCGTTGTGTCTGAAAGAGCCCTCCCCTGTGCTGTGACAGAGCTGCAGTGACTTTCAAAAGCCTGACAAGTGCGGTTATCAGTCAAAGATTCATTGGGAGAAGCTTCTCAATCACATCTGTAAATGGAGAAAGTGTTTTTAATAATGAGACATGAATAAAGGGCTGCATTAATCTTTTGTTCTGAAGATTTACTCATACATCTCAAAACAGAGCATATGAACCCGGTCACAAGAAGTCTAAGGGAATATAAGACACCAATGCCTATTTCCTGACCAGGACCGACTTTACACAGAAAACATGGATATTTTAAATGAATGGGGTGCCATTCGTTTTAAGATCAGGTGAACTTAAGAGGCCACAGCATTGGCTTAGAAATGAGAGATCCTTGACACACACACAGCCAAAATCATCACTGTCATTATTATCAAATTAGAATTTAGGCTGGATAGGCTGGGATGTTTTTCCACTGGAGCAGAGGAAGTTGAGAGGCAATATTTTCAAACCATGAGGGGTAGATTTGGGTTAATGGTAGCTGTCTCTTCCCTAGGGGGAGGATTTCAAGTCCAAGGACGCGTTTTTATGGCGAGAGGAGAAAGATGGAAGAAAAGATGTGGGGCAAAATATTTACAGAATGTAGTTCGCCTGGGGAAACAGCTGCCAGTGGAAGTGGTTGAAACAGGTACATTAACAATATTGAAAAGGCGTTTCAACAAATACATGGGTAGGAAAGCTTGAGAAGAATATGGGCCAAGTGCAGGGAAATGAGGTTAGTGTTGACAAACATTTTGGTCAGCATGGACCAGTTTGAGCTGAAGGGCCTGTCTCTGTGCTATAGTACTCTGTGACTGGCGTCTCTTCGTAACTCTGACAATGTTGAGTTTTCACATGAACCAGGAAAAAGTGAGGACTGCAAATGCTGGAGATCAGAGTTGAGAGTGTGGTGCTGGAAAAGCACAGCAGGTCTGACAGCATCCGAGTAGTAGGAGAATCGATGTTTCAGGCATAAGGGCAGCCAGATGAATATCTCACTAAATCATGCTGAATAAAATCTGATCTCATTCGTCAACTCTGATGTGGAGGTGCTGGGGGTGGACAGGTCAGAAGTCACACAACACCAGGTGAGAATCCCAATAGATTGATGTGAACTCACGAGCTTTCGAAGCACTGTTCCTTCATCAGGTGAAGTGATGAAGGAGCAGCACTGATGAAGGAACAATGCTCCCAAAGCTTGGGATTTCAAATAAACCTGTTGGACTGTAACCTGGTGTTGTGTGACTTCTGACTTCAACTTCTTCAAATGCGCATTCATGTTGAACTTGATGGGATACTTTATCCAACTCGGCGTAGTTAAATCATATCGCTTGGAGGGGTTCATTTGAAACCTTTCAGGAGGCGAATTCAACAAGATTGAATTATTCAAAGTTACTCAATTCTAAACTTACATCAGGACCACTAGTCATTGAGAGGTACAGCTTGGAAACAGATCCTTCAGTCCAACTCGTCCACGCTGACCAGATATTCTAAATTAATCTAGTCCAATTTGCCAGCACTTGGCCCAAATCCCTCTAACCCTTTCTATTCATGTCCCCAACCAAATGTCTTTTAAATTCTACCAGCTTCCTCCACTTCCTCTGGCAGCTTGTTCCATACACGCACCACACTGCATGAAAAGTTTTCCCTTTCGGTCCCTTTTAAATCTTTCCCCTTTCACTCTAAACCCATTCCCTCTAGTCCTAACAACATCCTGATAAATCATTTCTGATGGAGTTGTCAACGTTTCGGGTAGAACCCTTCTTCAGTCCTGAGGGATCATACCTGAAATGCTGACTTCTCCACCTCCTGGTGCTGCCTGCCTTGTTGTGCCCAGCCTCCTGTTTGTCTATTTTAGATTCCAGCATCTGCAGTTTTTTATTTTGTCTCTAACAGATGGTGGAGCAGATTCGATGGGTCAAAATATCCTAACTTCTGCTCCAATGGTCTTGTGGTCGTAGGTTTGTGCAGTTCCTGGGCTCAATGAGCAGCAGCGCCCACTGGAAGCAACGTTCACAGAATCATAGAATCACTACAGTGAGGAAACAGGTCCTTCTGCCCAACAAGTTCAGAGCGACCCTTTGAAGAGTAACTCACTCAGATACATTTTCCTACCCTATCACTCTGCACTACCCCTAACTAAGGCACCACACCTACACATTCATCAACACTATGGGACTATTTAGCTTGGCCAATTCGCCCAAACATGCGCACGTTTGGACTTTGGGAAGACACTGCAACATGCAGAGGAAACCCACGCAGACACAGCGGGGAATTACATGCAAACGCCACACTGACAGTCACCCTGAGAAAGGAATTAAATCTGGGTCCCTGGCGCTATGAGGCAGCAGTGCTAACCACTGAGCCACCACCCCCACTCCCCCAGTAAAAAACAAAAAAGCCTACCAACTCTCCCACTACCCCCACTGTCAGAAAGGGCAGGAGGATCAGTCCTGGGGGTGACCCTCAGCAGCGTTACCGGCAGAATCTGATTGTTGGGAGCATTGGTGCCTCCGCTGGTGCTTGTTCAAGCAGCAGGACATTGTGAACCTCTGCCCACACTCGGGGCAGGCAAACGGCCTCTCCCCAGTGTGGACCCGCTGGTACGTCAGTAGAGTGGAGGAGACAGCAAAGCCCTTCTCGCACTCGAGGCAGGTGAATGGCCTCTCCCCAGTGTGGACACACCGGTGTGTCAGCAGGTGGGAGGCCTGGGTAAAGCCCTTCCCGCACACAGAGCAGCTGAAGGGCCTTTCCCCAGTGTGGACCCGCTGGTGCTTCAGCAGGTCGGAAGAGCGTGTAAAGCACTTCCCGCAGACAGAGCAGGTGAATGGCCTCTCGCCGGTGTGGACCCGCTGGTGGGTCAGCAGGTCAGAGGAATCGCTGAAGGCCTTCCCACATTTGGGGCAGGGGAAGGGCTTCTCACCGGCGTGGACCCGCCGGTGAACCACGAGGTGGGAGAAGCGAGTGAACAACTTCCCACAATCGGGGCAGCGGAAGGGCCTCTCCCCTGTGTGCACCCACTGGTGCCTCATCAGGGCGGAGGAATCGTTGAATGCCTTCCCACACTTGAGGCAGCTGAAGGGCCTCTCCCCTGTGTGAACCCGCAAGTGCCTCAGCCGGGCGGAGGAATCGCTGAAGCTCTTCCTGCACAGAGGACAGCTGAAGGGCCTCTCCCCTGTGTGCACCCGCCGGTGCCTCAGCAGGGCGGAGGAATCACTGAAGGCCTTCCCACACTCAGGACACGAGAATGGCTTCTCCCTGGTGTGACTGCGCCGATGTGTCTCCAGGGCAGACGGGACACGGAAGCCTTTCCCGCAGTCGCCACACTTCCATGGTTTCTCCATGGCCGAAGCTACAGTTGCACACAAACGCGTGTATGTCCCCTCCCTGCCTTGAAATCCTCTTTTCAGGCCAGATAACTATTTCAGGCTCGACACTCAGTGCGTTGCTGCAACAGTAGGGGCTCTCTTCCAGTCCCACTGATGCTGAAAACGTACTGAAACAGGAACCAATTGGATCACAGTTGAAAATTGTTGCAGTCCTGATGGATTGAGTGACTCACAAATGCTGGAGAATCAGAGTCGAAAACTGCAGGTCAGACAGCATCTGAGGAGCAGGAGAGTCAATGGTTCAGGCATATGCCTTTCATCTGTTGATTTTGAAACTTCATCTTCATATCAAATACTCTGAAAAGAGATTACAAAAGTCATCACTGTCAGTCCAGGGTAGAAATTCAGAACAAGCAATTCTACTTTCTGCTGAACATTCTTTTCTTTTGTTATTCCACAAAACTGAAAGTACCATCCTTCTCTCTCTCTCCCTCTATTCTCACTCAATTCTAATTTTCCTGAAAGTGCTGATTCAGGATCTGACAGGGACAGAAGAGCAGAACAGTCACAACTGACATCTTTCTGAATTTTAGATCCCTCCACCTGAAAATTAATATCTTCCACGACATTGTGAGCAGGTCTGATTTTTGGTAGTAAAAATTAGAGTGCGTTACATTGTGGAAACAGGCCCTTCGGGCCAACAAGTCCACACGGACCCGCCGAAGCGCAACCCACCCATACCCCTAACCTAACACTGCGGGAAATTTAGCATGGCCAATTCACCTAAACTGCATATTTTTGGATTGTGGGAGGAAATCGGAGCACCCGGAGGAAACCCACGCAGACACGGGGAGAACGTGCAAACTCCACACAGTCAGTCGCCTGAGGTCTCTGGCGGTGTGAGGCAGCAGTGCTAACCACTGTGCCACCGTGCCGCCCTTGTGTGTAGTGTGTAAATTCAGGATGAACCTGCAATGCAACTTCTTGGCAATCAATCAGACACAAAATGGTTAACGTGCCCCCACAGGAGTTTTAGAATGAAACATCAAGGCTATGACACCAGAGAGAAATTGAACAGACTGGCGTGGCAAACCAGAGTCATCTAGATATACAGCACAGAAACAGGTCCTTTGGTCCACTGGTCTATGCTGACCAGATATCCTCGCTGAATCTGGTCTCATTTGCCAGCATTTGGCCCATATCCCTCTAAACCCTTCCTATTCATAAACCGATCCAGATGCCTTTTAAATGTGTCATAATTATACCAGCATCTACTACTTCCTCTGGCAGCTCTTTCCTTACACGTGCAATCTTCTGCATGAATTGCCCCTTAGGTTCCTTTTAAATTCCTCGCCCCCTCCCCGGGCCACCTCACCCTTAACCTATTACTCTATAGTTCTACACTCCCAGAGAAAAGACCTTGTCTATTTACCCTATCCATCCCGCTCTTGATTTTATAAACAATGGAAGCATCAACGGCTCAGGGCGGGGATGGTGAGGGGTTGGGGGAATGGGGGAAGGAAGCCGAATGTGCTGGAGCCAACGCGGAAGAAGAGGACACAAAACCTTGAAGCTGCAATGAGGAATACTGCATGTGCTGTACTTGTACCTGTTGATTTTATTTGTGGGAATCAAGTGCATTTTAAAAATAAAAACAAACAAGATATCTATCCCTCCCCTTTCACAATCTACTAATGCTGTCCTGGAAACAGAGTGAGAGAATTGGGAGCAGGAGTTGGCCATTTGAGCCTGCACCAACATTGAACACATCATAACTGAATATGAATATACCTACAGTCAGGTGGATAGATTGGGTTTTCTTTCACTGGAGCAGAGGAGATTGAGAGGTGACCTTATAGAGGATTATAATATCATGAAGGGTACAGATGAGGTGAAAGGCTGGTGTCCTTTCCCTGGGGTGGGGCTTTCAAAATTAGGGAGTAAATTTTGAAGGGGAGAGGAGAAAGATTTTAAAAAGACATGAAGAGCTCCATTGTTTTCACACAGAGAGTGGTTTGTGTGTGGAATGTGTGTCCAGAGGAAGTAGTGGATGCTTGTACAGTGACAATGTTTAAATGACATTTGGAAATGGACATGAATAGGAAAGGTCCAGAGGGATATGGGCCAGTCACTGGCAGATGGGACTAGTTGGGTTTGAGAACATAGCGTAGACCAGTTGGAGCGAAGGGTCTGTTTCTGTGCTGTATGACCCTGTAGCTGTTCTGTACTGTTCTTAAAACCATTTTCTTGGAAACCCAAGATGGCGGTGGTTTAAGTGGTCTGCTGTGTTGGGCTCTGTGCCATACCCCCGGACATTTACACCTCCCCCCAACTCATTAACCATCCGTAGGAGAAAACAATTGCTAATATAAACTTACTGAACATCTGGAGCTGCTATAATTGTGGTTTGACAGCTTTAGGACCAGAATGAAAGCAAATGAAGGAAAGGGGCCGACAGGGGTGCAGCAGGCAGGGCACTCCCCTACTGCATCGGGGGTGCCTGGAGCCATTGCTCAAACTCCCAGGGCAGACCCTTTGGATTTAATGGGACAGCAGCAGTTACTCTCGGAGTTTGCCAAATTCTGAGAAAAGATTGAAGCAGCGGTGGAACCACTATCTGCCACGCTGGAAAAGCTTGGTCAGGAAATTCAAATGTTGGCCCGAAGAGAATAGGCAGTGGAGGAGAGGACCGTGGCATCGGAGACCATGGCGGAGGTCTCAGCAGGAAGAATCCAAACGCTGGAAGACCAGGTTCAGGTCCTTCAGGAGCAAGCGGACGACCTGGAAAACTAAAGTAGAAGAAATATGTTACAGCTCGTGGATCTTCTGGAATACGAGGAAGGCGAAGACCTCGTTGGATTCCTGGGGCTGGAGTTGGAGTCGGGCCTGTTGAGTGTGGAGCGGGCCCACCGGATCGAAATGCGCAGGTCCGGATCGGACCTGCAGCCCCGCGTGGTCCTAGTGCGCCTCCAGCATTATAAAGAAATACAGGTAGTGATTGAAACAGCAAGAAGACTGGGAAGAGATCCACAGGCTTTAATGCACAAAGACTCAAGAATAATATATTTTCAGGACTTCTCAGGAGCCTGGATTAAGAAAAGGGCATTTGATGAAGTTAAGAGAAACTTAAGGAGAAAATTAAGAATACAATATTCCTTGAGGTCCCTGACCGTATTGCGTTTCACTCATGGAGGGACGGTGTATAATTTTGATTCAGCAGTAAAGGCAAAGGACTTTGCGAATTCTTTGAATTAAAGAAAATAAGTCGGGGTGAAGGCGGGAGGGACATCATTTCAGACAACGCTACGTTTTTGCCCCTTTTTTGTGGTTATTGGCTTTATACGAACTGCCTTGACAAAAAACTGGAATTATTTAGTGTATCGGTCAGTTACATATTGTGTGGGGCCTTTTTCTTTTACTGCTGTCCTTTTGTTTTTGGATTGGGGGTGGCTATACCTGTGCTTAAGATGTATGGAGAAGGGGTGTGGGGAGATAGGCAACCATTGTTAACTCTCAGAATGTAAATAACATGTTTTTTACAATCTGTGAATTGGGGCACAGCATCAGTGGAAAGGAGCTAGGATGGTGGCAATGGTGGGGTTTGGGGAGGGTGGGGATAAGAGATCTCTACATAATTGAGGGTTATTTGAGCGTTTGCTTAAGTTATATGTGGTGGTTAGATTTTTATTTATTGTAGTTTTTAATAGGAGCAGTTTTTAGACTTTATAGAGTTAATGTCTTTGTTGCTCACTGCACCTCGGATAAGCCTCCTCCTCTTGGGAAACCACGGGCTGCCCTGGATGACCATGGCTACTGATTCGTTCAGGTGGTACACCTGGAATGTAAAAGGGAGCCATTCCCCCGTTAAAAAGAAAGACGGTGCTGTCAAGCCTCAGGAAGGAAAAGGTGGACATCGCCCTGCTGCAGGGGACACATTTAACTGATAAGGAACATCTGAAACTGCAGCAAGGAGGTTATGATAGGGTATTCTTCTCCTCCTTTAGCTCCAAGTGTAGAGGAGTGGCTATACTGGTAAGAAGGAACCTCCGTTTGCAGGTAATAGAGCAAATTAAGGACAAACATGGACTGTCCGTCATTCTTAAAGCTCTAATACATGGAGAAGAATATGGCGTCCTGAATGTGTATTGTCCCCCAGTGCACCCTCTCAAATTTCTAATTGATGCAGTTGCTAAATTAATGAGTCTTGGGGTACGCCACATGGTCATTGGAAAGGATTTTAATCGCCTAATAGATACCGAGGTAGACAGGATGCCAAGGGGCCAGGCAGGTACACCTGCGCAATGTAAGCAGTTGGTGGGCATGTGCGAGGAGTTGGGATTAGTGGATGTGTGGAGGCATCTCCACCCTAATGGAAGAGACTTTACTTTGTCTCCCAACCCACACAAGTACCACATGGGAACTGACACTTTTTAATGCCATTGGATTGCTTGGACAGAACATTGGCTTGTGAAATTGGCAATATAGCTGTCTCGGACCATGTGCCAGTGTGTTTATATGGTAAAATCAAGAGTGGTGGAATGGATGCATAGCACTGGTGCATGGACCCATACCTGTCAAGGGATAGCAAATTTGTTGAGTACATCACAAGAGTTCAGAGCCATCTGGGATATCAACTCGGGTACGGCCAGTAATCCGGAAATACTGGAGGAGGCCACTAAGGCATATTTATGAGGCCTGATTATTTTTTATTCAACGACGAGAAGGACAGAAGGATGCAGAGGAAGGAGTAACAACAGATGCTGGAGACCCGTCTGCAGATAGCTGAGGAAGTATATTATAATAGGCCTTCACTGGTCAAGCTGCAGCTCTCCGGGCTGCTCCCAACTCATTGCACACACTGGGAAAAAAAACGTCTGCTTTGCTCAACAAAGATTGTTTGAATTTGGAGATGAGCCACGTAGATATCTGGCTAGAAAGAAAAATGCTTCCCAATCTATTATGTCTGTTAGATAGAAGGTTGGCACAGTTACCCTTGAGTTAACGAAGATTAATGTTAGATTTAGTGAATACTTTGCAGAGTTATATCAGTCGGAGGGAGATGAACACAGTGCAGCGAGAATGCAGGCCTTCTTTGAGATCCTGCACCTCCCTAGTATAAATGCGGAACAGGTTTCCTGTTGAATGGGCCTATGACAATACAGGAGGTGCAGGAAGCAATAAAGCATCTCCAAGGTGGCAAAGCACCGCGGTCAGATGGATTCCCAAGTAAATTCTATAAGGAATTAATAAATGTGTTGGTGAGGCAAACACTGGGGTCAGATGGATTCCCAAGTGAATTCTATAAGGAATTAATAAATGTGTTGGTGGAGCCACCTCTGAGGATGTATAGCTATTCATATGCACAGGATTATCTTCCGCCCTCTCTTAGTGAGGCTAATATCTCCCTCATTTTAAAGAAGGAGAAAGAGCCCGAAGAATGTGCTTCATACAGACCCATTTCACTGTTGAATGTAGAATTTAAAATTCTAACCAAGACGCTGGCCCTGAGGTTGGAAAAGGTGTTGTTCTGTATTGTGAAAGAAGATCAGATGGGTTTTGTAAAGGGCCGTAGCTCCTCCAACAATATCAGGTGGGTACTGAACATGGTGCAGGTATGCCAGCAAAGGTTGATCCTGGGTTCAGCGGCCTCCCTAGATGCAGAAAAGGCATTTGACCAGATAGAATGGCTATACCTGTTTGGGGTCCTCAAGCGCTTTGGTCTGGGGACAACCTTTGCTAGATGGGTGGTGGTGTTGTATAATTATCCGAAGGCAGTAGTCATCACAAACGGCAATAAGTCAGATAAATTAAAACCTGGGAGAGGTAGTCGCCAAGGCTGTCCTCTTTCACCGCTGCTATTTACCTTGGCAATTGAGCCATTAGCTGAGGCTATCAGGAGGGACCCTGAAATAGTGGCGCCAGGAGTGGGAATGGGGGAACATAAGATTACCCTATATGCTGATGATGTCCTTTTGTTCTTGGCCAATCTGGAGGAGTCCGTTCCTCGATTGATTCAAACAATTAATTTATTTGGCAGATTTTCGGGATGCAAGATCAAATTTACAAAATCAGAAGCTATGCGGATGGGGGAGGGGAAGAATTAGTGGAGGTGCCTGATCTGAAGGATGGAATGCAGTTCCTGTTTAGATGGTCGTCAAAAGGGTTTTTGTATTTGGGAATTTTTATTACCCCTGCCTTCCACCAGCTGTATAAAGTTAACTATGTACAATTACTCGAGAGGATAAAGCAGGATTTGCAGCGGTGGGACGGATTACCGTTATCATGGTTAGGCCGAATAGCTCTGATTAAAATGAATGTTCTTCCTCGCCTGTTGTACCCCATGAGAATGCTCCTGTTGTTGCTACCCAGATGAGTATTACTGAGGCTCAATGGTTGGCTCGGTTCTTTTATTTGGTGTCGCAGCCGCCCCCTAATTATGTTTACCAAATTGCAGCTCTCACAGGGTGAGGAGGAGTGGACCTTTTGGACTTGAAGAGATATCAAATAAGCGCTTTCTTAGCATATGTGTGTGACTGGGCACGAGGGGACTTGGGTAGATTTTGCTTGACGTTGAAGCATTGCAGTCGAGATGTCCCCTAGTTAATCTATTATTCATTGATCAAGATGAAATCCGAGACTGAGCAGTGTAAGAGTACAATCATTTTAAATACAGTGAAAGCCTGGAGGATAATGAGGCAAGACAAGGGCAATTGGCTGAAGACCTCACTGATTACCCCACTGGTGGCAGCCCAAGGATTTAAACCTGGGGCAATGGACTCTGGCTTTAAGTCATGGGAGAATAAAGGAATCTTCTGTCTGGGAGATTTATTCCAGGGTTAGGTGTTGATGTCATTTAGCCAGCTAAGTCAGAAATATGCATTGTCTAATAGGGACCTTTTCCGGTACTTTCAGCCAACGGATTATATACAGAGGAATACCACGCTCCTGGCTCAGCATTACAGGTCAAATGTGGAATAAAGAGTACTCTGGTGTACAGGTGCTCTTTCAGTTAGTAGGTTGTATCATTTACAGAAGGGACGTACCTTAGGGGATGTGGAGGGACTCTCTAGGATGTGGAATCGGGAGCTAGGATAGGATATTTCATTAGAAGTATGGCAAGATATATGGGAAAATGTAAGGAAAATTTCAATATGTAACAAAGCACAGGGCATGCAATTGAAGATTTTACATAGGGCTTATGTGGTGCCAGAGAGGCTAGCTAAGTTCAAGATAGGCACATCACCAGGGTGTCCCAAATGTAAAATTAGTATAGGCACTCACACACTGCTATTGGTCATGTTGTAAGATCCAGAGATACTGGAGTGCGATAGCAAGGGAGCTGAAGGGCATCCTGGGGGATTAAAGTTAAAGTGAATCCGGTATTTCTTCTTCTGGGGTTGCCAAATTTGCCTTCTCTCGGAGAACACAGGAATAGACTGTAACATTCTTATGCACTGTGCAAGGAAGAACATTTTAATTAATTGGACGTTGGAAAACCCCCCAGGGCTTATGAGGTGGCACATGCTGGTGATGGAGCATCCCCCCCAAGATGACCTCACAAATATGGTGCACCACAAAACAGTAGTTTTACAAGACGTGGCAGCCCTTTCTAAATTATATTGATGCAGACTGATCAGCAATATTAATTAGAGCCGTGGTATAGCTGTGGGAATCAGTCTGAGTGAAATAGAATAAAGTAATGTGATAGGATTCAAATTAACTTAAATTATGTTTAATTTTATTTTTATTCAATTTGATTGTAGTTTAGTTTAAGCTAAGTTTGTTCTAGTAGAATAATAGGTAGCTCATTATTAATAGTATCATAATATGACATTGTTGTACTGCTGTGTTTCTGTATTTTGGTATTGTTCTTTTTTGTATATGGAGGTGTTGTGAGAGATTTGAAAAAGTTTCGAATAAAAGTATATATTTTAAAAAATTTCTTGCCTTCCCCCATAACTATTTTTGACATTCAAAAGTCAGATGATCTCAGCTTTGAATATATTCAATATCTCCCTAACTACAGGAAGGCATCCCCACTTTGAACTGAATTCCTCTTGCTAATATACCACTTGCCTTGCTGATTGCTTGCTGCACCTATGTGACAACTGGCATTGACTGGAGTAGAAAGCCTGAGCAGAAGGGAGCTGAGGCACGTTTGTACATCCACACATCATTCCTGGTGAAGGGCTTTTGCCCAAAACGTTAACTGTTCTGCACCTCGGATGCTGTCTGACCAGCTGTGCTTTTCCAGCGCCACATTTTTCGACTCTGATTTCCGTTATCTGCAGTCCTCACTTTCTCCAAATCCCAATATATCACCATTTAAACAATGTACCTCCTTTCTGTTTTTATTTCATAGGAAAGGCTATCACTTCACACTGCGTGACTACATTTACCATGTGTTTGCCAATTAAGACACATACCTGAACCAACTTTGCTGCAAGTCAAGAACTGAACACCAGAGTGAAAAAATAAAATGGAAAAGGGGGTGAGAAGAGTGTGTTGTGCTCACAGATGTTGGACAGAGGAAAGAAGTTGCAGTCTGGGATGAAGTTCAATCTTCATTCATAGAGAGAGGAGCAGCAACACCTTCACAAGCGCATGGTCTAACTTCCGCATTCCGACATTAGAGGGGAGGCTCTCAATGGCAGGAGGACCACACTCCTTCCCGTCCTTCAGGGCTTCCCATTGGTCGATCAAGAATGTTGCGTGCAGTTTCCGCTGACAGCAAAGAGCATGCGTAGTATTTTGCTGACACCAGCGTACATGTGCAATGCTTCCTGACATCGAGAAGCATGCGCACCAGTGGAGATGCTGGTCCAACTGCCAATCGGAGAGAAAAAAAAGCTAGAGTCAGACTTGTTTGTTTCCCTGAGGCTCAACAGTTTATTCCTTTTGCATTTTGTGTGGCTGCTCAATTTTTGAATGTCTTTTCCCCAGGGTGGAGGAAAGCCAAAACTGGAGGGGCATAGGTTTAGGGTGAGAGGGGGTTTAAATGGGACCGAACTCGTAACTTTTTCATGCAGAGCGTGGTATATGTATGGAATGAGCTGCCAGAGACAATGGTCGAGGCTGGAACAATTACAACATTCAAAAGGCATCTGGATGGGTATATGAACAGGAAGGGTTGAGAGAGATATGGGCCAAATGGTGGCAAATGGATTACCAGATTAATTTAGAATATGTGGTTGGCATGCACCAAAAGGTTTGTTTCCCTGCTCGGCAACTCTATGACTCTATTTCTAATTAATCTGAACCAACTTCGCAAGACGAGGAATTGACCATTCCATCCTTACAGCTTGTCCTCAACTGTGGCCTAATTGCACAGATTTCAATGCAAGTTTCAGAAAAATGCAGCTTTTAAAAAAAAAATTGAATTTGCTTTCAAACTTTACTTATGGTTTTGAAAGTATCATTTTAGCGATTCTCAATGTTAAAGATCAGCCATTTCTCACACCTCACCCTCCCATCTCGCAGGTAGAGTCATCACCATCCACGCTCTCTCTATCCTTAGAAGGGCTGATACAGTGATCAAAGAGGGCTCGACGCACAAGAAAGGATGAGAATGGGGGTGCAGGTAGAGAAATTGGACAGGAAACAGAGGCTGGGCGTAGAGAGAGAGAGAAATCGACCCGGGGACAGAACATTGGAGTTAGAGAAACACTGGGGGTGCACAGGGTGGGGGCAGAGCGTTTGACAGAGAGAGAGAGAATGGGTGTGCAGAGTGTGGGGAGAGAGAATGGATGTGGGTCAGTGCGTGGGGAAAGAATGCAAGGGGGCAGAGGGTGGGGGAGAAAGAGAGCAACAATGAATGTTAGGAGAGGGTGAGGGAAGAGAGAGGGAATGGATGGAGAGCAGAGGGTGGGGAAAGAGAGATAATGGAGGGGAGCAGAGAGTGGGAGGAGAGAGAGAATGAGTGTGGGGAGAGGGACTGGATGGAGGAAGGCAGAGGGTGGACGAGAGACTGGACTAGACAGGGGGAAGAGGGTATGGAGATAGAATGGACGGAGAGGATGGCATGTGTGTGAGAGGGGGGAAGCGAGATAGCGAGAGAGAATAGACAGGGGGCGCTGTGGGCATGATTGGATCTTGATTGAATGGGGAGTTGGTGAATGCGTCCCACCCACTCCCATCATCCCCTTCTTTGCACATGTGCAGTGCAGATTTTTGTGAATGATGCGAGAGAGAATCTGGAGCGTGAGCGCAATTCCACCTCAGATCCTGGCATCAGCAAACCACTGCCTTTCTGTTTTAAAAACTAAATAAAGATGTGGGCAATATACTGGGAATGGCAAGAAGTGACTAAGAAACTGAACCGAGAGTCGGCGCTTTCCGGTGAGGGGAGCTGGGCAAAAACAGGAGGATGGAAGGATGAATTCGAGTTGGAATCCATTGAAAGGCGGAGGCAATGGGAGACAGAGATTTCGGGTAGGAGATAGGGAAGGCTGCTCGGTACAAACTAGAATTCTCTTATCCTATTTCCTGCCCTGCACTGACAGCAATGATCTGTTTTCTCAAGGCATTAGCAGAGGAGGATTTGCTGTTCAGGCGTGCACAAAAAATTTACTCAGGGCCTGAATATCAGCAGCGTTTGAATCGAGGAGGGGAAGTTACTTCAAACATCAACGTGACTTGAGAAGCCCCGTGATTCCACACAGCCTGCGTGGGAGTGTTCCAGGGTTCTGACTGTGCAGAGAACTTTAACTCTGTAGCGAAATGTGGACTAGTGTTCTCGCTGTAGACGAGCCCTTCTTTGGATCGTTGAAGCTGCTGAGGCGCAATGACCCCTGCACCGTGGAAACTCTGTGGAAGCAAATTCAATTCCCCAAACGGGCTGGAGTGTCACCAGGACTGGCATGAAGCCAATCGATTCCTTCAATCCTGGAATGAAGTCAATCGATTCCTTCAATCCAAGACTGTGGGCGGCGCGGCAGTAGCTCAGTGGTTAGCACCGCTGCCTCACAGTGCCAGGGACTTGAGTTCGATCCCACCCTCATGGTGATTGTGTAGAGTTTGCACTTTTCTACCCTCCCCCCTCCCATCTGTGGGTGCTCTGGTTTCCTCCCAAGGTCCCAAAATGTGCAGCTTAGAGTGGATTGGGCATTCTAAATTCAGGGATTAGCTGTGGAGGTTATTAGGTGGGATGCTCTAACGGGGGTCAGTGTGGATTGTTGGGCCAAAGGGCCTGTTTCCACAGTGTGGGGGTTTGATGATTCCCCCATCGTGTCTGCAGCCTGGCTTCCAGCTGCATCTCTTTGTGCCGAAGGTCCTCCAGCATGTTTTCCCTAGTTTCCAGCACCCACCTTCTGCAAATCGAAAGACAAATCCCACCCTGCCCTCTCCAATGTGTGCAAAGTAACTGCTTATTCAGTATTAGTGGCCCAGCAGAGGCTGGAAGCCAAGTTCAGAACACATGAGGATGGCCTCAACCAGGACCTTGGGTTAATGTCACATGACAGGTAACCCCACTTCACTGTCACGCTCTCTCACACCCACACAAAGCATACACTCTCACACACGCTCACATTCACACAGATCACTCTCTCAGACACACACACACATATACACCCTCTCTCAGGCTGATACTCTATCACTCACACACTTTATCAAGCACACACACACATCCTCTCATGCATGCACACTTACATATAAGGCTTTTGTGTGATTTTGAATTTGCAGAATTATATTTGCAGATACATTGTGCGCTTTTTGAGCAAAATACAATCTACAGGCAGTCAATCCATGTGAGATTTTATCAATTCCTACTTTGAAAATAAAACAAGTCTCACTCAAGATTGGGATAGAGACCTTAAGTTGTCTCGAGAATGTGTCGTCAAACAAGTTCTGGGATTTACATATTAATGAAACAAAACCTGCAACCTATTCTAAAAGATGAAAGACTTCACAACAATCTAAGTTTGTTCTATATCATTTCTGTTGCATGAAACTGCGATCTTTTGCTATAAATTCTCCTGTGATCCTGCGCCACAAACACCTGATGAAGGAGCAGTGTACCGAAAGTTAGTGCTTCCAAATAAACATGTTGGACTATAACCTGGTGTTGTATGATTTTTAACTTTGTTTCTCATGAATACATCCCACACTTCCCGGTGCTGCCAGTAAACGTTACAATGTCGATGAAATGATGCAATACCTGCAGAGATGAAAAATTTACAATTTCTAACGATATTAGCTACTCATTCACTGCTCCTTCTGATACATGACATTGGAAACTTAGTGCAAGAGGTTGAAAAGAGTGAGCAGCTTTAAAACAAAAACCTATTGGATCTCATAGCTTTCATTGACAGTCTGAGACCAGGGTTAAGTTCAAGTAACCTTTATTGCCACCCAACTTTGTTACAGCTTCAGATCTCCCCAGCAAAAAAAAAGTATATGAAAAGAAGCTTTTTTTTTAAACATCTCAAAGCTCACACACTCCTCCCAACTCCACTTCCTTTACTGTTGGTCAGCGCCGAGTTCTCCCTTTATAATTGGATCCTTGGTACAGCCTTAAGCTAAAGGAAGTATTGCCTCACTCAGCAATTTAAACCCGCACACTGTATTCATTTAAGTTACTCCCACTCATTTGCCATGGGGTGGGGGTGGGGGCAGTCAAGAGTCAACCATGCTGCTGTGGGTCTGGAGTCAGGTTTAGGTCAGACCGGGTAAAGGATGCAGTTGAGATGACTGAGTGAATCCTTTCCCACAATGGCAGTTTCCTTTCCTAAAAGGGACTTAAGTGAATTAGATGGCAGTTTCTCCCCCCAAAAATGGATTCATTATTAGATTCAGAACTCCAAATTTCTGACCGAATTCCAATCTCACCACCTGCCTTGGCGGGATTCAAACCCCGGGAAACCCCGGAACTGGGTTGATAGTCCAGTCGACAATGTCACTCAGCCGTCGCTCCTTCAATCCCCCTGCAATGGCACATGAACTCAATAGACAATAGGTGCAGGAGTAGGCCACTCTGCCCTTCGAGCCTGCACCACCATTCGTTATGATCATGGCTGATCGTCCTCAATCAGTATCCTGTTCCTGCCTAACCTCCATAACCCTTGATTCCACTATCCTTGAGAGCTCTATCCAACTCTTTCTTAAACGAATCCAGAGACTGGGCCTCCACTGCCTTCTGGGGCACAGCATTCCACACAGCCACCACTCTCTGGGTGAAGACATTTCTCCTCATCTCTGTCCTAAATGGCTTACCCCTTATTTTTAAGCTGCGTCTTCTGGTTCGGGACTCACCCATCAGCGGAAACATTTTTCCTGCCTCCAGAGTGTCCAATCCTTTAATAATCTTATACGTCTCAATCAGATCCCCTCTCAGTCTTCTAAACTCAAGGATATACAAGCCCAGTCGCTCCAATATTTCAACATAAGATAGTCCTGCCATTCCAGGAATTGACCTCGTGAACCTACGCTGCACTCCCTCAATAGGCAGAATGTCTTTCCTCAAATTTGGAGACCAGAACTGCACACAATATTCCCGGTCCCGTCTCACCAGGGCCCTGTACAGCTGCAGAAGAAACTTTTTGCTTCTATACTCAATCCCTCTTGTAATGAAGGCCAGCATGCTATTAGCTTTCTTCACTACCTGCTGTACCTGCATGCTTGCCTTCATTGACTGGTGTACAAGAACACCCAGATTTCTTTGTACTGCCCCTTTACCTAACTTGACTCCATTTAGGTAGTAATCTGCCTTCCTGTTCTTGCCACCAAAGTGGATAACCATACATTAAACTGCATCTGCCATGCATCTGTCCACTCACCTCACCTGTCAAGGTCACCTTGTAATCTCCTAACATCCTCCTCATATTTCACCCTGCCACCCAGCTTTGTATCATCAGCAAATTTGCTAATGTGACTATTAATACCATCTTCCATATCATTAATATATATTGTAAAAAGCTGCGGACCCAGCACTGATCCCTGCAGTAGCCCACTGGTCACCGCCTGCCATTCTGTAAGGGAGACATTTATCACTAGTCTTTGTTTCCTGTCAGCCAACCAATTTTCAATCCAAGTCAGTAGTTTGCCCCCAATACTATGCGCCCTAATTTTGCTCACTAACCTCCTATGTGGGACTTTATCAAAGGCTTTCTGAAAGTCCAGGTACACTACATCCACTGGATCTCCCTTGTCCATCTTCAGAGTTACATCCTCAAAAAATTCCAGAACTCGCTGGTGGCTCCGCAGGTGGGAGAAGCGGGTGAAGCCCTTTCCACACTGAGAGCAGATGAACGCCCTCTCCATGATATGGACCCTTTGGTAGATTACAGTGTAGATGTCTGAGTGAACGCCTTCCCGCACACAGAGCATGTGAACGGCCTCTCCCTGGTGTGGATCGGCAGGTGCCTCCACAAGTTGCCCACATGACTGAAGCTCTTCTCGCACTTAGGGCAGGTGAACGGCGCCTCTTTGCTGTGGACCTGCTGATGGGTCAGCAGGGTGTAAGAATCGACAAATCCTTTCCTGCACTCAGAGCAGGTGAACGGCCTCTTCCCCAGGTGAACCCGCTGGTGTTTCAGGACGTGGTATGCATCGATGAATCGCTGCCCACACAGAGAGCAGGAGAACGGCCTCTCCCTGGTGTCAACCTGCTGGTGTGTCTGCAGGTGGGACAACTGAATGAATCATCTCCCACAATGGTGGCAGATGAACGGCCTCTCCCTGGTGTGAACTCGCTGGTGTGTCTGCAGGCTGCACAGCCAACTGAATCCCTTCCCACATACTGAGCAGGAGAACAGCGTCTCCCCAGTGAGAACGCATCTGTGGGTGTCTAGCACCAATGGGGAAGGGAACCCTTTCCCACAGTCCCCACATTTCCATGGTTTCCCCATGAGGGGAGCATTCTTTGTGTCGCGCTGGGTTTGAAATTCAAAACAGAATGGATACATAGTCTCTCCCCACTGTGAGGTTTGAGATTTTGATCCCCCAAGCTGAGTAAATTGTTTGACGCATTTTTCACAGACAGCGTACTGAATCTCCCTCACTCGGATGTCTCAGTATTATTTCTGCCATACGAGTGTTCAAAATCTCTCACACAGACAAAAGCAAACATTTCTTCTTGAATTGAATGGCTGCTGATATTCAAGCCCCAATGATTCAAGTGGCTCTGTCAGAAGATGACGTATCATTTGTTTTCAGATTTCTTTCTGCATGTCTTCCTCCAAAAAAAAATCACAAATTGAGTGATCACTGTCAGTACTGTTAAATGAAGATAACATCGGTGGCAATTCCTGTATATTGCCAGATGAGTGCTGACCATCTATTATGCAGGACGCAGAAAACCCTCATGCAACAAGATAGCCTTCAGTGTGTTTGGAGGAAAACTTAATTTAGATTGCAATAACCTGGAACAAGCTGTCGACAAAGGTGCTGGAAATGGAGCTGAATCACGAATATGATAATGAAATGTCAAGACTGCTTGGGAAAAGAAAGCCAGTGAAGTTACTGAATGACTTCCTGCTGTCCTAGTAAATACAAAAGAGACAAGAGATATAGAACGTAACTCTATTTCTGCATTAGAAGGTGAAAAATCATAGCCACAAAGTTTTTATAACAGCCAACAATATCAGATATACACCATATGAAACAACAGATGTCTACATTTGAAATCAATGTGCCAATCCCTTAAATACTGCTCAGTTCCATAAGAAACTACCCTTATAATTTTGAACATGAGGAAAGAAGTAAACCTTTTCCAGGGTACAAACTCTATACGTGCCAAACCGAGGGAATACACAAGGAAAATGTCTTTGAGAAGGACAGAGAGCATCTGAGCACCTTTGGAGAGCCTTCTCCCTCCATGGAGTCACTCCAGTTGCTACATGTGAACAGTGTCCACCCAACACAACCCCCCACCCACGCCTCTCTCTCTCCCCCTCCCAGGATGAGGAATAGAAAGGGGGAGACGTTGCTATGCTCCCAGATGTTGCCCAGAGGGAGGGAGTTTCACTCTGAAATTGACAGGGCTACCTCCACGTTGAGACGTCCACAATGGGGGAGAGAGGGCACATTGGGAGGGGAGGACACTTTGCAAACTCCTTTCGCTCTCCTCCACGTCAATGCAGTTTGAGTTCAAGCAAAGCACAGGGTATAATTTTAGCTTTACACTCTCAGAAAAACCCCACCTCTGTGAATCCAACACTTTACTCCCCCCTCCACTCCATGGAAATATCGATTTGAGAGATTCCAGAGTTGGAGTTGCTACCATACCTGCTGTAGGGGGTTTGGTAGAAGCTGTTTATTTTAATGAACCATTTCATTTCAACCTCATGCTTGCCATTCAAATACTAATTTTACACAGAGGGTGGTTGATGTGTGGAATGAACCTCCTCAGGAAGCGGTGGATGCGGGTACAATAAAAAGACATTTGTTTTAGTACATGAACAGGAAAAATTTGGAGGGATACAGGCCAACAGCAGGCAGGAGAGACTGATTTAGTTTGGGATTATGGTTGGCATGGACTGGTTGGACCAAAGGTCCATGACCATGCTGTATGACTCGATGGTAAGTTCATAGTTCCTTGAAAGGGGAGTCGCACATAGACAGAATAGTGAAGAAGGTGTTTGATATGCCTGCCTTTATTGGTCAGTGCACTGAGTGCAGGAGTCTGGAGGTCATGTTGCGACTGTAGAAGACATTGGTTAGGCTACGCTTGGAGCATTGCAAGCAATTCTGGTTCCACCGATCCCACCCTGACACACCATAAACCAGAGATAATGACTGAAATTGACTCTGATACAAAATCAAATCATTAAATCGCTCCAGTGCAGAAAGAGTCCATTTGACTCGTTGAATGCATTGAGTACAGGATTTGAGAGGTCATGTTGTAGCTGTACAAGACATTGGTTCACCCACTTTTCGATTCTTGCATTCGATTCTGCTCTCCCTACTGTAGGATAGGAACGATGTTGTGAAACTTGAAAGTGTGCAGAAAAGATTGACAAGGATGTCGCCAGGGTTGGAGGGTTTGTGGTATAAGGAGAGCCTGAATAGGATGGGGCTGCTTCCCTGGAGTGTCAGAGGCTGAGGGGTGATCTTATGGACATTTATAAAATCATGAGGGGCACGGATAGAGTAAATAGGCTAGAGGAAGTGGTGGAGGCTGGTACAATTACAACATTTAAAAGGCATCTGGATGGGTGTGTGAATAGGAAAGGTTTGGAGGGATATGGGCCAAATGCTGGCAAATGGGACACTAGATTTAAATAGGACATCTTGTCAGCATGGATGTGTTGGATCAAAAAGTCTATTTCCGTGTTGTATATCTCTATGTTTATTTGATGACAGATGCTTTATTTCTGTTGATGTAAATATTGTTAGGGAAAGAGAATTCCTCGAGTAGGGGACGATAAGAATCCTGGGAGACCCCCAATTCTGGTTTACGATCTAATGAACACACTTTAAGCACCAAATGTGCATTTATGTCTCATTTTGTTTCATTTTTCTTGTTTTATTCACTGCTCCAATGACCCTCTCAGTCTGGATGGTTGTCAGGCTGAGAATATTGTGGATTGGGCCTTGATCGACTGAATGTTTTATTGCTCTGGAAGGTGTAAAAGGGGCTCAAAGTTTCAGCAGAAAGCCAGCTGAGCTGAGAACAGACAACATCTTTCTCTGGGAACAGGGAGAAGAGGACAGAGAAATCAGAACCTGAAATCCGAGCCGACACCAGAGTACCATGTTATTAGTGCTTTGATTAGCAGTGCCAACCCTCGACCTTTACCTCGCTTCCTATTCAACTTGAATGCCACGTACCCCCTCAATATTCAGATCCAATCCTTGTCATCCTGAAGCCATGTCCCTGTAAGGAGTCTCAGATCATAATTATTCTCTTCAATGTGTGCAGTCAATTCATTCAGTTTTGTGACATTGCAGCACACATTCAGCCATACAGTCTTCAGTTTCAATTCTTGTGTTCTGTAGAATCCAGTTTTGATTGATTAGATTCGATTCCCTACAGTGTGGAAACAGGCCCTTCGGCCCAACAAGTCCACACCGACACTCTGAAGAGTAACCCTCCCAGACCCATTTCTTTCTGATTAATGAACCTAACACTTTGGACAATTTAGCATGGTCATTTGACCTGACCTGCACTTCTTTGGACTGGGACATTTACTTTCCGTGTCCCTTTCTATCATTCTCTGATGTTCATTTCCACATCACTACATTGCTCACCTGCCTTGATACGGATTGGCCATAAAAAATGCATGTTCATACATTCCCAGTAATAGAAGCAGGAGTAGGCCATTTGGTCCATCAAGCTACTCCACCATTCATTAAGATCATGGCTCATCTATCCATCGTCTCAGCTCCCCTTACCTGCATTATCCTGACTATTCTAAATTCACCTACCATACAAAATCCCATTGAACTATGTCTTGAATATGGCTGCTTCTCCTGCTTCCTTGGGCAGAGAATTCCATTGATTCACCACTCTCCGGGAAAAGCAGTTCCTTCTCCTCTGACTTAAACCTACTCCCCCTAATCTTGTGACCTAGTCTCACTCACCATAGAAACAACTAGATAGGGTGGGTCTGGGTGGCATGCTCGTCGGATGGGTCAGTGTGGACTTGATGGAATGAATGGCCTGCTTCCACGCTGTAGTGATTCTATGATTTACCGCAGTTGTGTTTGCCATGGACCACAGCACCAGAACCTCCCACCTTCTGCAAATCGAAAGACAAGTCCCACCCTGCCCTCTTGTACATGTGTTATCTAACTGCTTAATCATTTCTGGTGAATCCAGCCCACGCCTCCCGCTGCTGCCAGTAATCTTTACAAAGCTGATGAGACAATGCTATACCTGCAATACTGAAAATCATAAGGCTTCTAACGATACCAGTTGCTGATTCACCACTCCCACTGATGGACAGCATTGGAAATACAATGTTGGAGGCTGAAAGAAATGAGCAGTTTAAACAAAAACTCACATAACCCTACACTAGGCTCCCTGCTCAGCACACTTTACTTAAATCACTTCAACTCCACATTGCAACAAATTCCCACTTTCCACCAATATCCTGAATGTCCTCACTCACTCAGTTGCTGTCTCACAAATGAAAGATTTCATTGTAGCTTCTGCTCCCAGTCAGGACAAAACATCTTTGAAAGCTGCTCTGAAAGTCCAGTCTTCACAATGACACTTCTGCTTTCCTTCAGTCCAAATTGTCCGTGCTGACCAGATATCCCAAATTAACATAATCTCATTTGTCAGCACATAACCCATACCCCTCTCAATTCTCCCTATTACCAGATGCCTTTTGAAATGTTTTAATTATACCAGCCTCCACCACTTCCTCTGGCAGCTCATTCTATGCACACAACACCCTCTGCGTGAGAAAGGTGCCTGCAAAGTTCCTTTTAAATATTTCCCCTCTCACCTCAGACCTATGACCTCTAGTTTTGGTCTCCCCTACTGTGGGGAAAACTTTTCGCTATTCACCCTATCCATGCTCCTTATGAACTTCTATAAAGTCAACCCTCAGCCCCCAATGATCCAGAGAAAACAGCCCAGCCTATTCAGCCTTTCCATATAGATCAAACCCTCCAACTCTGGCAATAGCCTTGTAAATCTTTTCCAAATCCATACAAAGGTTCGTAACACTTTTCCTGTAGCAGGGAAACCAGAACCGAATACAGTATTCCAAAAGTGGCCTAATCAATGTCCTGTACAGCCGCAACATGACCTCCCAATATCTGTATTGAAATGCACTGAACTATTAAAGCAAATATACCAAACACCTTCTTTGCTACCCTGTCTACCTGCGACTCCACTATGAACCAGCACTCCATGGTATGTTTATTCAACAACACTCCCCATCAAATGTGTAGATCCTGCCATGATCTGCCTTTCCAAAATCTATATTTCAAAATGGGGTCGAGAAATGTATAAGCCGTGATTGAATGGTGGAGCAGATCTGATGGACTAAATGGCTTAATTTCTGCGCCTATGTCGTATGGTCTCTTGCTGTCCTGGACACACTGAGAGAATTGGAAGCAGGAATACGTCATTTGTCTTTCCAGCTTTCGCCAGTATTGAACAGTTCATAACTCGATATAAATATACCTGCATCTAGATGGATAGGCTAGGACTTTTTTCACTGGAGCATCAGAGGTTGAGAGGTGACCTTAGAGAGGATTATAAAATCATGAGGAGTATGGATGAGGTGAACGGCAGGTATTCTTTCCCTAGTGTGGGTGGTTCAAGATTAGGGAGCAAATTTTGAAGGTGAAGAAAGAAATATTTTAAAAAGACATGAGGGGCACCTTTTTTTAAAGATAAAGAGTAGTTCGTTTGAGCAATCAATGTCCAGAGGAGTTGCTGGATGCAGGTACAGTTACAATGTTTAAAAGACATTTGGATAAGTCCATGAATAAGAAAGGTTCGGAGGGATATAGGTCAATCATTGGTAGGTGGGACCAGTTTAGTTTCAGAACACCGCCAGCATGGACTAGTTCAACTGAATGGTCTGTTTCTGTGCTGTATGACTCTGTAACTGTTCTGTACTGGTCTTAAAACCATTTTCTTGCATTCTCCCATAACTTCTTTGTTCTTCAAAGTCACATGAACTCAGCCTTGAATACATTCAATAATCGAACTAACTGCAGGAAGACATCCCCACTTCTGAACTCAATTCCTCTTGCTGATATACCACTTGCTTTGCTCATTGCTTGCTGCACTTTCTGACAACTGGCAGTGACTGGTGTGGAAGGACACTGAGGGCCCTTTGTCTATCCACACATCACTCCTGATGAAGGGATCGTGCCCGAAACGTCGACTCTCCTCCTCCTCAGTTGCTGCCTGACCGACTGTGGTTTTCCAGCGCCACAATATTCAACTCTGATCTCCAGCATCTCACTTTCGCCACATCTCAACATATCACCATTTAAACAATGCATCTCCTTTCTGCTATTTTTTTTACACTGCAAAGGCTATAACTTCACATTGTGGTACTGCATTTGCCATGTGTTTGCAAGTTGACACACAGACCTGGATCAACTTTTCCAGAGTCTGGCCCCTCCTTCGGTTCACTCTTGAACCCCAGAATGAAAACGCGATGAGAAAAACACTGTTGTACTCACAAATGTTAGACAGAGGAAGGAAGTTACAGTCTGGGGTGAAGTTTAACCTTATGCAGAGAGAAAAAAGCAGCAGCAGCTTCAGAGCTCACGGTCCAACCTCCGCATTTCCACAATGGCCGGCACTGATTGGCAGGAGGACCAGACTCCTTCCGGTCCTCCAAGGTTCTCCACTGCTCCATGGAAAGGAGCTCGCGCTCTCCCAAGAGTATGCGCAGTGCTTTGCTGACACTGGCGATCATGCGCAGTACTTGCTGACACCGCGGAGCATGCTCAGTGTGCAGGAATTTGTTTCAAATTTTAAAGTTAAAAATCACAAAGCTCCAGGTGATAGTCCAACAGAGTTATTTGGAAGCACTAGCTTTCGGAGCCCTGCTCCTTCATCAGCTGATTGTGGAGTATAACATCGTAAGACACAGAATTTATGATCTTACGATCTTATATTCCACAACCACCTGATAAAGTAGCAGCACTCCGAAAGCTAGTGCTTCCAAACAAGCCGATTGGACTGTAACCTGGTGTTGTGTGGTTTTTAACTTCGTACACCTTAGTCCAACACGGGCACCTCCCGATCATGACAAATATTAAGTGTCCAAAGGCGAATACGAGAGAAAAATGCCGAAGCTATTTTATTTTGCCGATTTTTTCCCCCTGTGCCTCGACATTTTATTTCTTTTGCATTTTGTTTGGCTGCTCAACGTTTCTGTCTTTTCCCCAGGGTAGAGGTATTCCAAAACTAGAGAGTAAAGGTTTAGGGTGTGGGGGAAAGATTTTAAAAGATCCAAAAGACTAGGAATAGAACATTCACCCCTTACTGGGCGAAAGTGAGGACTGCAGATGCTGGAGATTAGGGTCTAGAGTGTGGAGCTGGAAAAGCCCAGCAGGTCAGGCAGCATCCGAGGAGCAGGAGACTCGACGTTTCGGGCAAAACCCTTCGTCAGGAAATAGCCATGGGGAACTGCAGGGTTGTAGCGTAAACGAGTGAGTCTAAGTGGGATGCTGTTTGGAAGGTCGGTGTGAATGGCCTGTAGGGATGATATGGTTCCACTGCCTGAACCACGCGTCTTTTGAGACGTGTGGGAGGAGTGGGTTCCAGTTCGTTGGACACTGACACGAGTCCTGGAGAAGGTGGCATTTGTGCTGTCTCTCTCTTCACATTTTGCCCCCCTGTCCATTTTCTCCCCATCCACTGCCCCCTGCCCATTCTCTCTCCTCACACCGCACCCTCTATTCTCCCCCAACCATCTGAACCCCAGCCTGTTCCCCTGTCCATTTCCCTCCCTTCTCCACAACCACCAGCGACCCCCCAACACACGCCCCCAACAATCGTCCTTACTCGTGCCTCAGCCCTCTTTGATCGCTGTATGAAGTCTTTCTCAGGGGAGAGAATGGATGGTGATGACTTTACCTGGGAGACACGGCATGTGAGAAATAGCTGATTTTTAAAATTGAGAATAACTAAAACCATATATTCAGAAACTTCGTTAAAGTCGGGAAAAATTTTATTTTTTTTCAAAAAAAAGCTGCAGAAATCTTTCTGAAACTTGCATTGATGTTTGTGCAGTTAGGCCACAACAAATGACAGGCTGTAAGGAGTGAATGAGTGAATAAAAGACAAGTCCAACCTTGCCCTCGAGGAGAAAGTGAAAAATGCAGATGCTGGAGATCAGAGTCGAGAGTGTGGTGTTGGAAAAGCACAGCAGGTCAGACAGCATCCAAGGAGCAGGAGAATCGACGTTTCGTGCATAAGCACTTGGCACTCGGCCATCGCTCCTTCAACCCCCCTGTGATGGCGCGTGAACTCGCTGGTGCCTCCGCAGGTGGGAGGAGCAGGTGAATCCCTTCCGGCACATACAGCAGGTGAATGGCCTCTCTCCAGGGTGGACCCGCTGGTGGGTCAGCAGTGCAGCTGACTGAGTGAAACCCCTCCCGCACATGGGGCACGTGAATGGCTTCTCTCCCTTGTGGACTCACTCATGCGTCTGCTGATGGCTGATCCGACTGAAGCCTTTCCTACACACTGAGCAGGTGAATGGCCTCTCCCGGTGTGAATCCGTCTGTGGGTTTCCAGCAGGGATGGGGAAGGGAATCCTTTCCCAAAGACCCCACATTTCCAATGTTTCCCCTTTGGAGAGAACTTTCCTTGTGTTGCTCTGGGATTGAAATTACAATCAGAACAGGTACATAGCCTTTCCCACCTTGAGGGGTGAGACTTTGATTCCTCCAAGCTGAGTAAATGGTTTGAAGCACTTTTCACAGTCAGCGCACTGAATCTCCCTCACTCGATGTCTCAGTATTCTTCCTGCCACAGGACTGTCCAAAATCTCTCAAACAAACAAAAGCAAACATGCCTTCTTGATTGGAATGGCTGCTGATATTCAAGTCCCAATGAATCAAGTGGCTCTGTCAGAAGTTGATGTATAATTTGCTATAAGATTTCTTTCTGCACGTCTTCCTGCAAAGAAAAATCACAAAATAAGTGATCACTGTCAGTACAGTTAATGAACATAACATTGGTGGCGCTTCCTGTCGACTGCGAGATGTCTGCTGATCACATATTATCCAGGCCACAGAAACCTGAAAACCCTCATGCTGCCAGATCGGCTTAGCTGTGCATGGAGGAAAACTTCATTTCAGTGACAATAACATGGAATAAACTGCCTACAAAGATGCTGGAAATGGAGCTGAATCAAGGACATGAAAATGAAATGTTAAGGCTGCTTGAGAAAAGAAAGGCAGTAAAATTGCTGAATGACTTCCTGCTGACCTATTAAATAAAGAATTATGACAAAAAAAGGACGTAACTCCATTACTACATTAGAAGGTGAATAATAATTACAACAGAAACTTTTACAACAGCCAACAATATCAGATATACACCATATAGAACAAAGAAAGTTTACAGCCCAGAAACAGGCCCTTCAAGCCTGAGGCGATCCAAATGTACTGTCTAAACCTGTCGGTCAATTCCTCAGCATCTGTATCCCTCTACTCCCCACCCACTCATGCATTTATCCAGACGCATCTTTAATGTATCGACCGTGCCTGCCTCTACCACCTCTGCTGGCAACGCGTTCCAAACGCCCTCCACCCTCTGAGTGAAGTAAAACGCGTTTTCGCTTTGAAAAAGTGCTGCCCTTGCCGCGTTCATTGTAATGGTAGTTTTGCCTCATTTCTAATTCAGGCAGTTGGATCTCGTTTAATGAAGCTGCTTTTTGAGAGCATTGACTAGCCGTTTTTGCACAAGGCAGTGTAAGAAACCAGGGCTCGTCCGTGATTTGAACCCGGGATCTCTCGCAACCCCACGTATTAGAAAACCCGAAGCAAGAATCATACCCCTAGACCAACGAGCCACAGGCCGCTGGCGCCCTACATTTTTTGAGCAATGTGCCAATCCCTTAACTGCTTCTCAGTTCCTTGAGAATCTAACCTTTTAGTTGTGAACATGAGAAAAGGACCAATCCTTTTCTAGGGTGCAACTGTATACGTGCCAAACTGAGGGAACACACAAGGAAAATAGCTTTAAGAGAGATAGAAAGTATTTGAACACCTTTGGAGTGTCTGCTCCCTCCCAGGATTCACTCCAGTTGCTACAAGTGAACAGTGTTTCACCCACCCCGACCTCCCCTTCCCCCTCGCTGCTGGAGGATGGTATATGGAAAGGGGGAGACATTGCTTTGCTCCCAGATGTTGCCCAGAGGGAGGGAGTTTCACTCTGAAACTGACAGGGCTGCATCCGCATTGTGACGTCAACAATGGAGGGCGGGCCGGACAGCTGTCCTGCAGATGAGGCACGTGTGGAGGGGAGGGCACTTTGCAAATCCCATTCTCCTCCAAGTCCATGCAGATTGAGTTCAAGCAAAGCAAGGGGTTTAAATATACTATAGAAAACCTCCTTTGTGCCTTGGGAAAACTCCGGCCGCGGAAATGCAGTGTTACAGATTCAAAGTAACAGAAGCAGGAATAGAGCATTTGGTCAAGCCTGCTCCGTCATTCATTAAGATCACAGCTCCACCAACCTGGACTATCCCGACTACCCTTAATTCCCCTACCATGCAAACACCCATCCAACTGCGTCTTCAATAAACTTCATGAAGCTGTCTCAACTGCTCTCTTGGGCAGTGAATCCCATGGAGTCTCACAGAGTGACACAGATGTACAGCACGGAAACAGACCCTTCCGCGCAACTCATCCATGCAGCCCAGATATCCTAACCTAATCTAAACCCATTTGCCAGCACTTGGCCCAAATCCCCATAAAACCTTCCTACCCTCCAACCTCCAACCTTGGCAACATCCCTGTAAATCTTTTCTACACCTTTTCTAGTTTCACAACATCTTTCCGATAGGAAGCAGACCAAAATTACATGCAATATTCCAAACGTGGCCTGACCAATGTTCTGTACAGTGGCAACATGAGCTCCCAACATCTATCCTCGATGCTCTGATCAACAAAGGAAAGCACACCAAACGCCTTCTTTACTATCCAATCTGCCTGTGTCTCTACTTTTAAGGAACTATCAACCTGAACTCCAAGGTCTCTTTGTTCAGCAACACTTCCAAGGAACTTAAGTGTAAAAGTCCTGCTCTGATTTGATTTTCCAAAATGCAGCACCTCACATTTATCTCCATTAACCTCCAACTGCCATTCCTCAGCCCATTGGCCCATCTGATCAAGGTTCCGTTGTGATCTGAGGTAACCTTCTTTACTGTCCACTACACCTCCAATTTTGGTGTCATCTACAAACTTGCTAACTATACCTCCTCCGTTTACATACAAATCATTTATATAAATGACAAAAAGTAGCGGACCCAGCATCAATCCTTGTGACACACCATTGGTCACAGGCCTTCAGTCTGAAAACCAACCTCCATCACCACCCTCTGTCTTCTGCCTTCTAGCCAGTTTGTATCCAAATGGTTAGTTGTCCCTGCATGCCATGAGATTAAACCTTGCTCACCAGTCTCCCATGAGGAATCTTGATGACCGCCTTCCTGAAGTCCATATAGATCACGTCCATCGCTCTGCCCTCATCAATCCACTTTGTTACTTCTTCAAAAAACCCAATCATGTTCATGAGACATGATTTCCCAAGCATAAAGCCATGCTGACTATCCCTAATCAATTCTTGCCTTTCCAAATACATGTAAATCCTGTCTCTTAGGATTCTCTCCAAAACCTTGCCCATCGCGGATGTCAGGTTCACTGGTCTATAGTTCCCTGGCTTTTCCTTACCACCTTTCTTAAATAGAGGCACCACGTTAGCCACCCTCTAGCCTTCTGGCACCTCACCTGTGACTATTGATGATACAAATATCTCAGTAAGAGGCCCAGCAATCACTTCCCGAGTTTCCCACAGAGTTCTAGGGTACTCCTGATCAGGTCCTTGGGATTTATCCACTTTTCTGCATATCAAGATATCCAGCAATTTCTCATCTAAAATATGGGCATTTTTTCAACATGTCACCATCTACTTTCTCACATTCTAGATCTTCCATGCCCTTCTCCACAGTAAACACTGATGCACGATATCCGTTCAGTATCTCGCCCGCCCCCCCCCCCCCCCCCCCCACCCCATTCTACTGCAGCTCCACAAAGGCCGCCTTGCTGATCTTTGACGGGTCCTATTCTCTCCCTTGTTATCCTTTTGTCCTTAACGTATTTATAAAAATCCTTTGGATTATCCATGACTATTTGCCAGAGCTATCTCATGTCCCCTTTTTTGCCCTCATGATTTCCCTCTTAAGTATGCTCGTACTGCCTTTATACTCTAAGGATTCATTCGATCTCTCTGCCGATACCTGATATATACATCCTTCTTTATCTTAACCAAAATCTCATTTTCTCTAGTCATCTAGCATTCCCCAAGCTACCAGCCTTTCCTTTCACCCGAACAGGAATATACTCAGATGAAGGAGCGTCGCTCAGAAAGCTCGTGTGCTTCCAAGTAAACATGTTGGACTATAACCTGGTGTGGTGTGATGTTTTAACTTTGTACTCCCCAGTCCAACACCGGCATCTCCGAATCAGGAATATACTGTGCCTGAACTCTTGTTATCTCATATTTGAAGGCTTCCCATTTTCCAGCAGTCCTTTAACCTGCGAACATCTGCCCCCAATCAGCTTTTGAAAAATTTTGCCTAATACCTGAGTCTTCCTCCAATTTAGAACCTCAACTTTTAGATCTGATACATTATTTTTAATCACTGTTCTAAAGTTAATAGAATTATGGTTTACCCTTAGGTTTTGCACCCTCGCCAGTATGTACATCCACATTGTGAATTAGAAAATGTCCTTGTACACACTTAACAAAATCCTCTATTTGGCAGATAGGAAAATGGGCAGGAGTTATACCTTGGGTCCACTCTTCCTTCATTCCCACCAAGCCTAACCCCATTCCCACCCCAATAGTCCAACGGCACTTTCCCCTGCAACTGCCGAATGTGTGACACCAGCCCATTTACCTGCTCCCTCCTCTCTATCCAAGGGTCCAAACTTACCTTCCAGGTGAAGCAGCACTTGACCTGCACTTCCCACAACCCAGTCGACTGCAATTGCTGCTCATAATGTGGTCTCATCTACATTGGGGAAAACGAAGCATAAACTGGGTGACTGCTGCACAGAACATCTACGTTCTGCCTGCAAAAAAGACCCTGAGCTTCCAGTTGCCTGCCAATTCGACACCCCACCCTGTTCCCTGGCCAACATCTCTGTCTCAGGTTTGCTGTAGTGTTCCAGCGAAGCTCAGCACCAGCAGAACGAAGAGCACTGAATATTACACTTGGGGAGCATACATCCCTCTGGTCCCAATATCAAATTCAATAAGTCTCGGGCCTGAACTCCATAGTATCCTCGTCCCTTCCACACACACCAAGCCTTGTTATCACATAGTATGTCATTACACACTACCTATTCTTAGCCACGAACAGTCTCCATTCACCCTCCCACGCAGATCGTTATCAACTTCCTTTCCTGTCCACAGTTCTTCCCTCGCTTTGGGCTCTGTCCTGATCTATCATTAACTGCGTCCGCCTTCCTCCCATATAAACCAACGTTTTCCCAAAATATCTCCTGCATATAAACCAACGTTTTCCCAATCACCATCAGTTCTGTGGAAGGGTCACCGGCTACTCCTGTTTTTTGTTTCAGATATACAGCATCCACAGTTCTTTCACCTTTTTATTGAGGTAGATTTGGAAATTACTTCGGGAGACAGAAGGAGAGGGGGCAGAGAAGAACACCCATGAACTGTTGATCTCCGTTGTTACTCATAATGTAAAATCATTGTAATGCGATCACTTCCCTTAAGCATGAATAGAGGTTGCGGGCTATGCGTGAGCTTGTGGCGCAACGGTAGCGCGTCTGACTCCAAATCAGAAGGTTGCGTGTTCGAATCACGTCAGGCTCACTGACGTCAACTTCCTCCATTTCAAATCAAGAAAGGAGTACTTCACTCCGGATATCTGTTGAGCCAAATCTTCTTTGCGGAAATTTTCGATCACACGTGAAGCTTTGCTGTCTGTTTGATTTGTGAACACTGTGTCAGGGAGGTGGTGTGCCCATTGGCTGGGTAAATGCTCAGCTCCCCCAGTTCATCACGGGATTTAAACACAGCCGTCTCCCTCTGGGCAGCCGCTTCAATCAGTTGGTGACAGCGTGGTGTGAATAACGTAATACCGATATTTTTACAACATAATCCAGAGACTCCCAGCTTTATGTTTCAATCTATCAGGAGAGTGTTAGCGAGTTCAGATAGAAATGTTTCCCACCAACTGCAAATCCTTTCCTCTCACTGGACACAGTTAAAATTATCTTTATTCAACAGAAGGAGCGGAAACTCTAGTCTGATGGTCTCTCTCCACATTAACGGTGAGCCTGAATTTTATAAGTGGTGTCAGTAAAATCCAGTGGCGGACACTGATTTGGTTCAATCGATTTTTTTTGCCAAGAGTAATTCACCGAGAGGATGCTGCTGTGCGAAACAGCGTGGGGAATTACTGCAGGGCCTCCTGCACATGGAACACACCGCAACTGATGTGTTTCACCTTCACCAGGCTCAACACAATATGTAAATAAGTGTCTCATTCTGTCGCCTTCTCCCTGTAAATCTGCACATTGTTACATTGAACATGCCCCACCGAATTCCCATTTGTGTCCATTGAATCTGCCTCTTTGTCACTGTCAGACAGCGACTTACTGACCCCACTCCCTGTGCGAAAACGGTCTTCCTAATGTCACTTTTACTTATTTTCCTGATTACTTTAAATCTCTGCCAAATTATTCTCGATCCTTTCAGGCCTGGAAGCATTTGCACTGCATTATTTCCTCTGTCTAAAACCCTCATGACGTGGAAAACTTCAATCAGACAAGCTTTCCGCCCTCTGTTCACCAAAGAGAGCTGCCCCAAACTTTCCAATCTCCCTTCATTGCTGACATTCCTCAGGACGGTACCATTCACATTAACCTGTTCAGCGCCGTCTGCAATCACTTCACTACCCCGCTTCCTGAAGTGTCACCCTCAGAATTGAGCGTAATAAAGGTGGAGGATTCATTCAGACTCGGATTGCGCGGGCGAAAGATCTGCAATACTTGTTCTCACTTTGAACAAGTGTTTCCCTTCGCCGTGTTCACTGCAATGGCAGCTCTGCGCCGTCCCTAATTCAGGCAGTCCGATCTTATTTAACGAAGCGGCTTTTTGAGAAAATTCATCAGGTATTTTTGCTCAGGTCAATTTAAGGAATGATGGTTCGCCTGGGATTGGAACCCGGGAATTCTCACACGGCTGCATATGCTCGAAGACCCAAAGCTAGAATCAAATCCCAGACTAACGAGCCACCAGCCGTGGGTGCAACCACCTCCGGAAGCAGCTGAGACTTGCTCAGTATGAAATACATTGTGCATTGCTCCCAGAATTGCAAGTAAGGAAGAGTTTCAAGAACATCTGCTTCTCAATCTGTCTCGCTGCTCCTAGGACGCTGCTGTTTGTCCAGTCCCCAGGGACCGGGCTCTCTCCACTGGTGGATAATTGAACCATTTCGTTTCTACTTGCAAGCTGTGCTGGTGGAAGGCAGAGCCCATTCACTCTTCTGCTCTCTCAAACTATTACGTGAGGCGGGAGAAGTCAGTTACAGTCATGCGTAGGAAATGGGCAACTTTGAACGTGTTCCAAAGGTCCTGTTAACGGAGAGATAGAAAGATGCTGTGCTGTCGGGACAGAGAGAAATGGACACCGGAGATTCTTCCCTTAGGTAAATTGATATGAGTGCATTTTTGTGTAGCCTGCTTGGTGTTCAGAATTTGTCTTAACACAACAATCCTGCAGGAAGTCTTTTGTTACACCGTTGGTTTCTTTACTGCGGGCAATGGACTAAAACAGCAAGTCATGTGTTTCAACTTCACCGGTTCATTGCCATCTGAGAGAAGAGGTTTCACACGAGATCAGGACACACCGACAGAGAACAGGACAAGACAACTCAGAGCTCCACAAGGGTGCCAGCGCAACTGTGTAAATTTGACTTGTGTATCGATGTGATATATTGAGCTCAGATACCCAGATTTGTTTTGGGAAACTAATGACATGGCAAGAAAAAGAACAGAGCGCAGTTGTACGGGAAAGCTACGAAAGACTTTAAGTGAGTCGAAGAAAATGGTTTCACTTCTGGGTTATGATCCCAGCATGCACCCGCTGTGCCATTCTCCTGCATTGCACGGTAGCTTTTCCAGAGAAGTATTCAGCTTTTCATCTGGCGTGTGACTTGCATGTTCGAGAATGACGTCAAAAGATCTTCACTGCTGTAGTGTCATGTGCTGTTGTGCAGACATGTCGCCGATGTGCAAATATAAACTCAGAGAGCAATGTACACTGGAGACTCTGAGCCAGCTGAAACTTGCTCATTGTGAAATACATTCCACATTGCTCCAAGAATTGCAAGCAGCAAAGTGTTTCCAGAACATCTGCTTGTCATGCTGTCCCCGGGGCGCTGATGTTTGTCTCATCCCCAGGAACTGGTCTATCTCCACTGGCGGATAATTAAACCAATTTGTTTCTAATTGTACTCTTTTTTGGAGGGAGGGAAGAGTCGATTCGCTCTTCTGCTCTTTCATTCCCCATCCCTTGGGGTGAGAGGTATCACTTACACTTTGTGGGCGGCACGGTGGCACAGTGGTTAGCACTGCTGCCTCACAGCGCTCGAGACCCGGGTTAAATTCCCGCCTCAGGCGACTGACTGTGTGGAGTTTGCAGGTTCTCCCCGTGTCTGCGTGGGTTTCCTCCGGGTACTCCGGTTTCTTCCCACAGTCCAAAGATGTCCAGGTCAGGTGAATTGGCCATGCTAAATTCCCCGTAGTGTTAGGTAAGGGGTAAATGTAGGGGTATGGGTGAGTTGGGCTTCGGCGGGTCGGTGTGGACTTGTTGGGCCGAAGGGCCTGTTTCCACACTGTAAGTAATCTAATGAGTGGGAAGTGAGTAACATTGATTGTGAATTTCCTCCAAACGTCTGTTATTGGAGAGATAGAAAGATGCTGTGCTGGCGGGGCAGAGAGAAATGGACACCGAGGACTCTTCCCTCAAGTAGATTCATATGAGTACATTGTTGTGCAGCCTGCTTGGTGTTCAGAATTCGTCTTCACGCAGCAATCTTACAGAAAATCTCTCGCAAAGTGGGCATCGCTTTCATCGCTGCGACCGCGCACCAGTTAACATCTGAGTCCAAGTGCCCCAGATGAAGAGAATCCGAGTGAAACCTACACTCACTGAGAGTCATCCCCACGGCTCTGAGCTGCGGGACTGCATGCAGTCCAACACGGAAGGGACGGTTAAATGAACCATTGTCGCTCCCTCAGCCTCTCTGTCCCAGAGACAGGCAGCGGGACGGCATAAACACATACCATCGTTCTCAGCCGACAGAGGCGGTCCAGCCCATCGTGTCCACGGCGACTCGCTGCCACTTGTCTCTCTCTGAGGTGATTCACAATCAGTGATATCTGTCCGAATACGAAGTGACTGTGTCTGAATGGTGAGACAGTTTCTGACATGCTGATCGACTTGTCATTCACGTACGAACCGGCGTGGCGAATTAAAGCAGGCAAAGCACGAAATCACAAAGTATGCGTCTCAGCTCATTGGCATCTCAAAGAAGTGGGTTTGCGATTCAGTTCGTAGGAAGCCGACGAAGAACAGGAGAAGACCACTCAGACTTCGAAAACCAAGTTACTTGAACAGTGTGAGTCTCGGTATGATCTGGGGCATCCAGACAGTCGTTTGAAAGGCAAGATGCTGAGCAGAGTGCCATCACAAAGGAAAGTTGTTCAAAGAGACACTGAGCAACAGCAGAGGATGGTTTCGATCTATCGACCTCGGGCGTTATGGGCCCAGCACGCTCCCGCTGCGCCACTCTGCTCCTACGCACAGCGCTCGCTTCCACAGGTCCCTTCAGACTTTCGTCTTGCGCTAGGCATGCACGTTCGAGACTGATGAGAAAGTGAGGTCTGCAGATGCTGGAGATCAGAGCTGAAAATGTGTTGCTGGAAAAGCGCAGCAGGTCAGGCAGCATCCAGGGAACAGGAGAATCGACGTTTCGGGCATAAGCCCTTCTTCAGGAAGTTCGAGACTGATGTCAAAGATCACCACTGCTGTCGTCTTATATGATGTTGCGCAGACGTATGGAGGCTGTGTAAATACAAACTTTTTCCAACTTCCAAAATTCTGTTGGTCGAACTGTGATTTCATTCTGAATAGACGCCATGCGGCCCACCTTCGCTCTGCTGGGTCGACACAGTAAGTGAACGTGGGTCTCTATTCGTATCATTCTCTTGCCTTCTCCATGTAATTCTGCACATTGTTACTTTAAACATGACCACCGAATTCCCGTTTGCGTCCAATGAATCTGCCTCTTTGTCAGTGTCAGTTAGGGATTTACTGACCCCAACCACCCCCTGGACGAAAGCGGTCTTCCTAATGTCACTTTTGGTTCTTTTCCTCATGACTTTAAAACACTGCCGAATCGTTGCCGATCCTTTCAGGAGTGGGAGCATTTTGACTACATTACTTTCTCTGTCTCGACGTCGCATGACTTGGAAAGCTTCAATCGGGCCAGATTTGAAACTTCTGTTCTCCGAAGAGATCTGTCCCAAATTTCCAATCGACCCTCATCGCTGACAGCCCTCAAACACCGCACCACTCACGTCAACCTATTCAACGGTATCGCCAATCATTTCACTTCGCTGCTTTCTGTCCTATTGGTCCGGCAGGGAGCCCAACCTCGTTTAACGAAAGTGCTTTTTGAGAAAATTAAGCAGGCACTTTTGCGTAAGTCACGAAACGCGGGCTCGTCCAGGATTTGAACCCGGGATCTCGCGTACGTCTGCGTCGATGAAGACCCAAAGCAAGAATCATACCCCTGGACCAACGAGCCAGCCAACTGGAGCCTCTGCGCCCCAACTCTACCTCTTGAACCAGCTGAGTCTTGCTCAGAGTGAAGTATAGTTGACATTGAAAAGGCTGGGGCTGTTTTCTCTGGAACGTCGGAGGCTGAAGGGTGACTTCATGCAAAATTATTAAGGGCATGGATAGGATAAATAGGCAAAGGCTTTTCCCTGGGGTCGGGGAGTCAAGAACTAGGGGTGCATAGATTTAGGGTGAGAGGAGAAAGATATAAGAGAGACCTAAGGGGCAACGTTTTCACGCAGAGGGTGGTGCGTGTATGGAATGAGCTGCCAGAGAAAGTGTCGGAGGCTGGTACAATTGCAACATTTAAGAGGCGTTTGGATGGATATATGAATAGGAAGGGTTTGGAGGTATATGGGCCGGGTGCTGGCAGGTAGGACTAGATTGGGGTGGAATATCTGATCGGCATGGACGGGTTGGACCGAAGGGTCTGTTTCCATGCTGTACATCTCTATGACTCTATGAACAGCTGCTTCTCATTCTGTCTCTCTGCTGCCGTTTGCCCGTCCCCAGGAACCGGGCCCTCTCTACTGGCAGAAAATTAAACCGTTTTCTTTCTAAACTTTTCTCTGACACCGGAGTGACCAGTGACAAGCATTGCCCTCCTCAACATAGAGTACAGAGAACAGAAGAAGACCCCGCAGACCTCCACGAGTGTGTCATCTCAACTGTGCACATTGGGCCTGTGCATCAATGTGAAATATTTACGTCGAAGTTTTTTGGGAAGCAGATGAGAAGGCGAGGTGCACAACAGTGCGCCGTTATACGGGAAAGCTGCTAAAGACGACACTGAGTGAATAGGAAAGATGGTTTCCCTTCTGGGTTACGCTCCCATCACGCACCGGCAGACATATCGCCGACAAGCAAATATGAACTCTGTCTAAATTGCCCCATTCTGTTTTTACGAACCGTGATTTCACTCAGAAGCACAATTTACCCGCTCCCTCCTGAATATCCTTCCAGGCTCGAACATACCTTCCAGGTGAAGCAGCACATTACCTGCACATTTGCAGCAACCTTGTCTACTGCATTCGCTGCTCATAGTGTCGTTTCCCCAACGGAGCATGAAGTATAAACTGGGTGACTGCTTCGCAGAACATCTCGGTTCTGCCCGCAAATAAAGGCCCTGAGCTTCTGCTTACCTGCCACTTTAACACACCACCCTGTTCCCTGGCCAACATCTCTGTCTCAGGCTTGTAGCAGTGTTCCAGCAAAGCTCAGCTCCAGATGGAAGAACAACGCCTCATATTCCACTTCAAAACCCGACAGCCCTCCGGTCTTCAAGATCGAGTTCCATGACTTTAGGGCCTGAAATCCCCCATGTCCTTGACCCCTACCACACACATACGAGCCCTTGTTATCACATAGTCTGCTACGACACACTACTTATTGTTAGCCACGAACGGTCTCCATTAACAGTTATTCACCCTCCCACACGGATCGTTATTCACTCCTTTGTCCCTCCTATTGTTCTCACTCTGAGCTGGCGGGAAAGAGAGCAATGTACACTGGAGACTCTGAGCCAGCTGAAACTTGCTCAGTGTGAAATACATTCCACTTTGCTCCAAGATTTGCAAGCAGCAAAAGAGTTTCCAGAACATCTGCTTGTCATTCTGTCCCCGGGATGCGGTTTCTGACATGCGGATCGTCTTGTCATTCACGTCCGAAACGACGATTTGAACCCGGGATCTCTCTCAGATGACAGGCAACATGAGTTTGACTGGGACAACACTACTATTATAGGACAAGCCAAAACAGAGAACAGCCATGGAATTCCTAGAGGCATGGCACTCATCCACAGATTCTATCAACAAGCACATCGACCTGGACCCAATATACCAGCCACTGCAGCGGACAGCTGGAACTGACAACCGGAAGCGGCAGGTACAAACCACTATAAATGCCGGAGGAAACATCACAGAAGCGCTTCACAGGAGGCTCCCAAGCACGAAGGATGTCACCTAGACAGGGGACGAAACGTCTGGAACACAAATTCCCAGCTCGGCGAACAGAACCACAACAAAGTTTTTGCTTGCAGGAACTGAATGACATAAACAGGATGCTCTCAAATATCGACAGGAATTACACTTCCGTTCAAGATTTGCGGAAAGCTTTGTAGCTCGGCTGCCGATTGTCGTAGCTCGCCGAGCTGGGAAGTTGATTTGCAGGCGTTGCATGCTCTGTCTAGGTGACATCTTCAGTGCGTTGGAGCCACCTGTGAAGCGCTGCTGTACTGTGTCTTCTGGAAAGTATTTGGTTCTGTTTCTGCTGCTTTTGTTTGACGGTTCTGGTTGTTCGTTGCAGTGATTGGCATGTGTCAATGTGTTTATTGGTGGAGTCCCTGGATGAGTGCCGTGTTTGTTGAATTTCTCTGGCTGACCTCTGTTTAGATGTACTATGACCGTTGTGCTGTCCCAGTCGATTTTATCGTCCTTGTCATCTGTGTTTGTGTGGGTACCAGAGATAGTGTTTAATGGGTAGATGTTGTTCATGGTTACAGATTGCTAGTTGTCTGCCTGTTTGTCCTGTACTGTCGACTTTTCGTGCAGCCTTTGCATGGAATCTTGTAAACTATATTTGTTTTCCACATGATATGGTTGAGTCTTTTGTTCCGGTGAGTTGTTGTCTGAGCGTGGCTGTCAGTTTATGGGTTGTCATGAATCCGAGTGGTCGGAGATGTCTGGCTGTAAGTTCTGTGAGGTTTATTATATAAGGTAAAGTGGTGAGTGTGTTGGGTCGTGGCAGATCCTTGTCTCGTTGTTTGTCTGCTCGGCCCTTGTGGATGAAGTTGCGGGCATATCCGTTCCTGGTGAAGCCTCTGTAGACGTGTTCTTCTTCCTTTCACAGGTCGGCAGTGCTGCAGTGTGTAGTCACCCTTTGGAACAGCGTCCTCATACAGCTTCTCTTGTCTGTGTTTTGATGGTTGTAGTTCAGGGTCTGGTCTGGGGGTGTGGCTTTTCTGTACACTTTTGTAGCACATCCCCCGTTCTGTGTCCTTTCTCCCATAGACTGTTAGCTTCCAGTTTCCTGTCACTTCAACTTCCCACTGTGTTCCCATGACACCATTTCAGTCTCTGATTTGCTGCAGTGCTCCCACAAGGCACAGCGCAAGCTGGAAGAGTGGAACCTCATTTTCTTCAGAGAGACCGTGCTACCTTCAGGACCCAACGCCGAGTTCAATCATTTTAGAACCTGTCCACCTTCTTCCACGGTCTTTACCCGCCCACTCATTCCATCAGTTCCGAAGACGGATCGTTGGGCTCAAAATATTATCTCTCCTTTCTCTCCACAGATGGACCAGACCTGGTGGTTTTGTTAATTTGAAAATGAACAAAATGAGCAGGGAGACAGAATGAGGAGCACTGTTCTGGAAACTCTTTTGCTGCTTGCAATTCTGAGAACAATGGCGAATGTATTTCACACTGAGCAAGTCTCAGCTGGTTCAGGAGGTGCTGGAGCCAGTGGCTCGTTGGTCTAGGGGTATGATTCTCGCATTGGGTCTTCTAACGGGCAGACTTGCGAGAGATCCCGGTTTTCTTGACTTGTGCAAAAATGCCCGATTAAACTTCTCAAAAGGCACCTTCGTTAAACGAGGCTGGGCTCCCTGGAGTACGAATGGGGCAGGTAGCGGGGAAGTGAAATGATTGGAGATAGCGTTGAACAGGTTGACGTGAGTGGTCCCGTGTTTGAGGAAGGTCAGCAATGAAGGTAGTTTGGAAAATTGGGACAGCTCTCCTCGGAGAACAGAAGTTTGAAATCCGGCGTGGCAGGTTTTCCAAGTCATGAGGGGACTAGAGATTGGAAACAATGTCGTGAAAGTGTTTCCATGCCTGAAAGGATCGAGAACGATTCGGCAGCGTTTTAAATTCATGAGGAAAAGAAGTAAAAGTGACATTCGGAAGAACGTTTTCGTACAAGGAATGGTTAGGGTCAGTAAATCCCTGTCTGACAGTGATAAAGAGGCAGATTCAATGGACACAAAATTGAATTCGGTCGTCATGTTCGACCAACAGAATGTTCACATTAACACAGCCTCCACACCTCTGCGCAGCAGTATATTACATAACAGCAGTGGAGATCTTTGATATGAGTCTGGAACGTGCATGCCAGATGCCTGTCGAAAAGCTGAAGGGTTCTGAGAAAACGCACGGCATACTAAACACAGAGTGACGCAACGAAAGCGTGCGGGCCCACAACCCAGAGGCCCATAGCTCGAAACCATCCTCTATGCTATTGCTCAAACTCTCCTTGAGCAGCTTTCCTTTGTCGTGAGTCTCTGTTCTATATCTTTCCTTTGCATCTGCTCCCCAAAACTTCGAGTGTCTGAGTGACATGTATCGTACTGATAGACTCGCCAAATTCACGCAGGCGAAGTGACTCGCTTCTGGAGGTCTGAGTGGTCTTCTCCTGTTCTCCGTCAAGTTCCTCTGAAGTGAATTGTAAAACCACTTTTCTGAGATGTCAATGAGCTGATAAAGTTGAAACACATGCCTTACGTTTTTGTCTATTCCCTGCAGTAATTCGCCATGCCGGTTCGGACGTGAATGATAAAACGGTCGGCTTGTCAGAAACCGCATTACGACTCAGACACATTCCCCCACGATTAGGACAGATCACCGATTGTGAATAACTTCAGAGAGAGGCAAGTGACAGTGAATCGCCGTGGACTCGATGGGCTGAACGGCTTCTGAGCGCGAGAATGATGCTACGTGTTTATGCCGTCCCACTGCCTGTCTCTGGGACAGAGAGGCTGAGGGAGGAAAACTGGTTCATTTTTAACCGTCCCTTCCGTGTTGGACTGCCTGCAGTCCCTCAGCTCAGGGCCGTGGGGATGACTCTCAGTGCGTGAAGGTTTCACTCGGATTCTCTTCATCTGGGACACTTGGGGCTCAGATGTTAACTGCTGTGCTGTCGCAGCAAAGAAAGCGATGCCAAATTTGCAATAGACTTTCCGTAAGATTGCTGCGTGAAGACGATTTCTGAACACCAACAAGGCTGCACAACAATGTGAATTTACCTGGGCGAAGAGTCCTCGGTGTCCATTTCTTTCTGTCCTGCCAAAACAGCATCATTCTATCTCTCCGATAACAGACCCTTGGAGAAAGTTAACAATCAAAGTTGTTCATGTTCCCCGCATTAATGTAACTGACACCTCAGACCCCAAGGGTTTCAGAGAGAGAGAGAGAGAGAGAGAGCAGAAGAGCGAATGGACTCTACCCGCCCCCCACCCTACACCTCGTCCCACCCGCAAAACAACAGCAAGAAGAAATAAAATGGTTTAATTATCCACGGCCCTGAGCTGAGGGACTGCAGGCAGTCCAACACGGAAGGGACGGTTAAAAATGAACCAGTTTTGCTCCCTCAGCCTCTCTGTCCCAGAGACAGGCAGTGGGATGGCATAAATACGTAGCATCATTCTCGCGCAGACAGAAGCCGTTCAGCCCATCGAGTCCACGGCGACTGTCTGTCACTTGTCTCTCTCTCTGAGGTTATTCACAATCGGTGGTATCCGTCCTAATAGTAGGGGACTATGTCTGAGTCGTGATGCGGTTTCTGACGTGCTTGGCATTCTCGTCTGAACCAGGGTGGCGAATTACTGCAAGGAATGGACGAAACCACAAGGCATGTGTTTCAACTTTACCAGCTGATTGGCATCGCAGAGAACTGGGTTTGCGATTCGGTTCAGAGGAAACAGACGAAGTACAGACGACCACTGAGACCTCTAAAATCATGCCACATGAGTTGAGTGGATTTGGCGAGTGCATCGATATGCTACATTTGGACACTCGGTAAGTGGACGCAAAGGCAGGCAGCTTGCAGAAGAGAGCACCGATCTTAAGGAAAGCAGCTCGAGGTGACATTGAACAATAGCAGAGGATGGTTTCGATCCATCGACCTCTGGGTTATGGGCCCAGCACGTTCCCGCTGCGCCACTCTGCTGCCGCGCGCGGCGCCCCTTCCACAGAACACTTCAGGTTTTCGTCTGGCACGCGGCAGGCACGTTCGAGCCTGATGTCAAAGACCTCCACTGCTGTCGTGTAATATGCTGTTTCGCAGACGTATGGAGGCTGTGTAAATATAAACTTTTTTCTAAATTCCCACATTCTGTTGGTCGAACTGTGATTTCACACTGAATCACAACATGTGTCACAGCGCAGATGGAGGCCATGCGGCCCACCTTCGCTCTGCTGGTTCTACACTTAAGTAAACGTGTGTCTCTGTTCGTTTCATTCTCTCGCCTTCTCAGCATAAATCTGCACATCTGAACGTGACCACCGAATTCCCTTTTGTGTCTATTGAATCTTCCTCTTTGTCAATGACAGACAGGGACTTACTGACGCTAACCACTCCCTTTACGAAAACGTTCTTCCTAATGTCACTTTTACTTCTTTTCATTGTGACTTTAAAATTCTGCCGAATTTTTGAGGTAGAGGTAAACAGCCAAAGATAATCACCGTCACTGCTTTCCTTCCATCGATCCAACTTTGTGAAACAGTATCTTTCACAGGCAAATAAAGCACCTTTGTCCTCAGGTGCCTGCTTCATTTTGACCACGACTTCACGCCCCTCACTGTTCTAGTCTCATTTCCAAACACTTGGCTCATATCCTCAAAAGCAGCTCTGCGGATATCTGCTTGTTCCACCCTGACAGGCAGTGGGTTGCAGATTCCCGACCAGTCCCAATGTGATTGAAATATTTCAACCCCTCCACTGGTTTGCATCTTTAAAAAAGCCGTGGAACAGTCTCCCTTTCCTTTTGACGACAGTTCTCAACTGTAGTCGGCAGGGTTCACACCTGCGTGGGGAACCCGCAATGGATTTCATGTCCATCGCATTCACCTCTCAGCCCACCAATACAGAACCACACTGACAGCTTCATTTCCCAGGTCTCTCTGCCTGTGGAGCTGAGAAAGAGTGAATCATTGCAGAGTTTGTTTGAATCCAATCATTTCACAGGTTTCGAAAGGGTTAAATATCTGCACATGGCGAGTCTGAAAGATGAAATGGACGTTCAGTTAAAAAGAAATACAGAAATTGCAGGAGCAACTCAGCAGGTCAAGCAGCATCTGTAGAAAGAGAATCAGAGACAACATTTCAGAACTTTTTTTTTCCTCATCCAGGTACAGCCAAACCTACTGAGTTGCTCCAGCAGTTTCGCTTTCTGTCTCGGACTGTCAGCATCCGCATTCCTTTACGTTAGAAATTCAATCAATTCAGAAACCCCTTTGTGCTTCCTCAGTGGAAAAGATTTCCGTTTGGGAAACATTTTCCTGACACCATTAAAACGCGCAACTTTGCGGTCAAGAAAGCGGTTGGAGCGTGGACAACAAACACGCCAGCCCTGCGTAGTCTCGAACCATGAACCGTCGGTTTACGAGCCGAACGCGCTGACCAATTGCGCCACAGAGACAGGTCCGAGCCTTACTCGCACAGTCTCGTTGAGGAAGCTACTATTCAATTCATAATTCAACCTGCCCCGCCCAGAATTACCATTGTCTTCTCTCAGTTCAAACACAGCGAATACTGCAGAAAGCCAACGGGTCGAGCTGCATCTGTGGAAAGGTAAACAGAGCCGACGTTTTGAGTGTGTTACGGTTTTTGTTCAGAACTCAGTGTTTTGCCTCTTCCCGAAGTTGGTCCAGGTCTGTGTCTCAATTGGCAAACACATGGCAAGTGCAGTGCCGCAATGTGAAGTTATCGCCTTGGCTGTTTTTAAAAAAAGCAGTGCATTGTTTAAATGGTGATATATTGGAATGTGGAGAAAGTGAGGACTAGAGGTGAAAGTCGAAAAATGTGGCACTGAAAAAGCAGAACAGGTCAGGTAGCATCTGATGAGCAGGACAGTGAACGTTTCGGACACAAGCCCTTCATCAGGAATGATGTATTGATGTACAAAGGGGTCTCAGAGTCCGTCCACACCAGTCAATGCCAGTTGTTGGGCAGATGCAGCAGGCAATGAGCGAGGCAAGTCGTATATTACGAAGAGGAATTCAGTTCAGAAGTGGGGTCATTAAACATATTCAAGGCTAAATTCATCTGAGTTTTGAACAACAAAGAAGTGGATGGTTATGGGGTGGAGGTAAGAAAATGGTTTTAAGACCAGTACAGGTCGGTCACAGAGTATGACAGCACTGAACAGACCCTTCATCCAACTCGTCCATGCTGAGTATGTTCTCAAACTAAACTCGTCCCACCTACCAGTGTTTGGCCCATAAACCTTCGAACCTTTCATATTCATGTACTTATCCAAATGTCTTTTAAACGTTGTAACTGTACGTGTATAAAATCATGAGGGGTATGGATAGGATAAATAGACAAAGTCTTTTCCCAGGGGTGGGGGAGTCCAGAAGGAGAGGGCATGGGTTTAGCATAAGAGGGGAAAGATACAAAAGAGATCTAAGGGGCAACGTTTTCACGCAGAGGATTGTACGTTTATTGAATGAACTGCCAGAGGAAGTGGTGAAGTCTAGTACGATTGCAACATTTAAAAGGCATTTGGTTAGGTATATGAATAGGAAGGGTTTGGAGTGATATGGGGCCGTGTGCTGTCAGGTGGGACGAGATTGGGTTGGGATAGTTGGTCAGCATGGACAAGTTGGACCAAACAGTCTGTTTCTGTGCTGTACATCTCTATGACTCTATGACTTCTTCTGGACATTCATTCTGCACTCAGACCACTCTCTTAAAAAACGATCTTTGTCCTGTCTTTATAAAATCTTTCTCTACTCACCTCAAAATATTTGCTCCCTGATCCTGAAACCCCCAGCTGGGGGAAAGGACACCTGCTGTTCACCTCATCCGTATCCCTCATGATTTTATAATCCTCTATATGCAGTGCGTAGTGGCTCATTGAAATAATGTCCTGATGCAGCTTCGTTTGTGGGTGTTGGGATGATTGCTTCGGTGGTTAAGCACTTGGTTTGCGTGTGTTGGTTTTCTGTAGACGCTAGTGTGAAGTTCCCTATTGACTGTTCGCTCTACTGTGACATCTAAGAATGGCACTTTGTTGTTGTTCACCTCCTCTTCAAACCAGGAGCCCCCCTCAGGCCATAGTCTCACTACTTGGAACACCAATATACAGACTAGTCAAAGGCCTCCACTGAAGACTAAAACACCAAGTCGAAGATTCACGCCACTCCATTTATTCCATCCAAGAATTCCTGAACACCAAAGACACTAAGTTAGAAGAGGATGGAATAATGATGTCCTTTGACATAACAGCCCTGTTCACATCCATTAACATCAATGTGGCCAAAGAAAACTGAAGACACTACTTGAAGAACCAAAGACACAAATACAGCACCAACTTCATCAGCAAAGATAGCACTATCCACCTCGTGGAACTGTGCCTTAACCACCCACTTCATATTCAGTAACAAGCCTCAAACAAATCAACGAAACACCCATGAAACCACCAGTATCAGGATTCCTAACAGAAGCAATAATGCAGAGTCTCAAACCAACAGCCCTTCCAACGATCCAACCCAAACTTTGTGTCCGCCACAGTGATGACACTTTTGTCATCAAAAAATGAAGCAAATTAGAGGAAACCTACAACACCATCAACAATATCCTTACTGGCATAAAATTCACAAAAGAGGAGAACAACAACAAAGTGCCATTTCGAGATGTCACAGTAGAGCGAACAGTCAATGGTAAATTCAAAACAGCGTCTACAGGAAAACACACACGAACCAAGTACTTAGCTACAGATGCAATGATCCCTACACATACAAACAAGCCTGAATCAGGACACTATTTCAACGAGAGAATACACACTGCAGTAGCCAGTAACGACGAAGACCAATAAGGAACTGTACAGCGCATTTAAGGAGAATGGGTAGGCAAAAGATCCACTGAAAAATACTTCCCTGACCGGGAATCGAACCCCGGCCGCGGCGGTGAAAGCGCCGAATGCTAACCACCAGTTCACCAGAGAGACAGCAGTGCTCCCTCACAGTTCTAATGTAAATTGCTTCCCTGCCCGGAAATCGAACCTGGGCCACGATCGTGAGAAGGTTTCCACCAATGTCATTGCTTGTATCCATTGCTCCCGATGCGGTCTCCTCTACATTGGGGAGACTGGAGACTCCTCGCAGAGACAAGTCACAGCGCTTGAGGGAACATCTTAAGGACACCCGCACCAATCAACCCCATCACCCTCTCAACTCCCTCTCCCACTCTGCCGAGGACATGCAGGTCCTGGGCCTCCTCCATCGCCGCTCACTCCCCACCCGATGCCTGAAGGAAGAACGCCCCATCTTTCACCTCGGATAAATTCAACCCCAGGACATCAATGTGGACTTCACCAGTTCCCTCATTTCCCCTCCCCCCACCTTACCTCAGTTCCAACCTTCCAGCTCAGCGCTGTCCTCATGACCTGTCCTCCCTGCCAATCTCCCTTCTCAACTGTCCGCTCCACCCTCCTCTCTGACCTGTCACCTCCAACCCCACCCCCATTCACCTATTGTACTCTTTGCTACCTTCGGCCCAGCCCCCCCCCCTCCCCCCAATTTATCTCGTCATCCCTGGAAGCGTCCTGCCTCTATTCCTGAGGAAGAGCTTTTGCCCGAAACGTCGGTTTTCCTGCTCCTCGGAAGCTGTCTGACCTGCTGTGCTTTTCCAGCACCACTCTGATCAAACCTTTGGTTTCCAGCATCTGCAGTCCTCACTTTTGCCTACCCAATAAACCCAGTGTGACGATTTCACATCAACAAACTGACACTAGCAGTCACAACGTCTGCAGAAACCCTAGCCACATTGCTTTACATTAAAGACATCTGTGAAATGATTTCCAGACAACTCAACTCTCTCAGCATTAAACAACGGCTAGTGAACCTTAAATACAAACAACCCGCGAACGAATGTTATTTACAAAATACCATACAAGGAAATTTATACATGAACTCTGCCGCACAGTTCTCTGTGGCAAGAAATGCTGGGATGAGATAAGGAAGATTTTTTTCAGCCAAAACGAATCGGCACTAACTGGACAGCCATTTAAAATCAACGCTGTCAGGCCAGGATGGAAGATTGGAAGGGACAATTAGTTCTTCTTATTTCCTGAAGATTTACAAAGCTGAGACTGGGTTTTGGTGTTTGTTCCCTTTCCACTCCCAGAAGCCGCAGTGGTTGGGGCGGTGAGTTGGAGAAAGTGAAATGTGCCCGTGAGCAGCGTGTGGGGCTCTTTCAGCTTCCCCTCCTCTGACAGCGCTGTGACGTGACTTTGATGTTCTCAGGGACACTTACTGACGCGAGACAGTGAAAAGAGTCTCGTTCCTGCAGATCAGGAATTCAAACCGTATGCCGGCTTCAGGACAATGAGAAAGATTAATTGGGGTGTGTGAAGAAGCTGTGAGCTGCATTTCAACCATGTAGGTGGAGTCAGATGCGTCATCCATTGCGCCCCTGGCACTGTGCGTACCTGACGCCGCCATGCTGCAGAGTTCTGACGTTATACGGACATGGGCAGCAATGGGAACATTCACAAGGTGAACAGCCAAAGATAATCACCGTCACTGCTTCCCTTACATTGTACCAAATTTGTGAAGCAGTATCTTTCACTGGCAAATAAAACACCTTTGTCCTCAGGTGCCTGCCTCATTTCGACCACGACTTCATGCCCCTCACTGTTCTCGTCTCATTTCCAAACACTTGGCTCATATCCTCAAAAGCAGTTCTGTGGGTATCTGCTTGTCCCACCCTGACAGGCAGTGGGTTGCAGATTCCCGACCAGTCCCAATGTGATTGAAATATTTCAACCCCTCCACTTATTTGCATCTTTAAAAAAACCGTGGAGCAATCTCCCTTTCTTTTTGACGACAGTTCTCAACTGTAGTCGGCAGGGTTCACACCTGCGTGGGGAAACCGCAATGGATTTCATGTCCATCGCATTCACCACTCGGCCCACCAATACAGAACCACACTGACAGCTTCATTTCCCAGGTCTCTCTGCCTGTGGAGCTGAGAAAGAGTGAATCATTGCAGAGTTTGTTTGAATCCAATCACTTCACAGGTTTCGAAAAGGTTAAATATCTGCAAATGGCGATTCTGGGTGTTTCATCCCGAAAGATGAAATGGGCGTTCAGTTAAAAACAAAACCAGAAATTGCAGGAGCAACTCAGCAGGTCAGGCAGCATCTGTAGAAAGAGAATCAGAGACAACATTTCAGAACTTTTTTTTCCTCATCCAGGTACTGAGTTGCTCCAGCAGTTTCGCTTTCTGTCTCGGACGGTAAGCATCCGCAGTCCTTTACGTTAGAAATTCAATCAATTCAGAAACCCCTTTGTGCTTCCTCAGTGGAAAAGATTTCCGTTTAGGAAACATTTTCCAGACACCATTAAAAACGCGCATCTTTGCAGCCAAGAAAGCGGTTTGAACGTGAACAACAAACGCGCCGTCTCGGGGTGGTCTCCAACCACCAACCTTCCGGTTAACAGCCGAACGCGCTGACCAGTTGCGCCACAGAGACAGGCCCGGCCCTTCCTGCACAGTCTCCTTGAGGAAGTTACTATTCAATTCATAATTCAACCTGCCCCGCACAGAAGTGCCATTGTCAAAGCACTGATAACATGGTAGTCTGGTGTCAGCTCGATTTCAGGTCCTGATTTCTCTGTCCTCTGGTCCCCCTGTTCCCACAGAGTAAAATGTTGTCTGTTCTCAGCTCTACTCGATTTCTGCTGAATCTTTGACCCCCTTTTACACCTTCTGGAGCAATAAAATATTCTGAGCCTCCAGGAAATGACACCTTATTTTTTCCCCCTCCTGATTTTAAAAATCTCTATAAAGTTATCTGTCAACTTGCTAGGCTTCGTTGGAAAAATGTCCCAGCTTCTTCTTAACTCAAACCCTCCATTCCCAGCAGCACGCTGGTAAAGTAGGGAATAGGGATTTGTATCAAATCACATAAATGTACTGTCTGAATAAATCTGGCTGTGTTCTTGCCTGAGATATTGAGAGTCCCTGGTGTATGTAATTACGAATGCAATTATTTTGGTCACAGAATTGAACAATCATTTTGCAACAAAGGGGTCTACTCTGATAAGGAGATAGCAGTCATTTCTAGGGTAAGTGAACAGTTTGTAGATCAGGGAGATGAAGTTCCAGACACTTGGGAAGGGCAAGAAATGACTGTGATAAATAAGACAAAGAACTGTGGATGCTGGAAAACTGAAACAAAAACTGACAACACTGGAAAAACTCAGCAGGACTGGAAGCATATGTGGAGAAAAAGCAGAGTTAAGGTTTCCAGTACAACAACTCCTCTTCAGGATTCTGAAATAGTTTGTGAGAACCTCTTAAGACTACTGCTCCGCTTTAAGACAATAATACACAGGAGCAGGATGAGGCCGTTTGGCCCATCGAGTCTACTCCACCAGTCGATCATGGCTGATATATTTCTCCATCCCATTCTGCTGCCTTCTCCTCATAACCCTTGACCCCTTACTAATCAAGAACCTATCTCTGTCTTAAATGCCCTCAATGACTTGGCATCCTCAACCCTTCTCCTAGTGGAAACATCATCTCCACATCCACACTATCCGGTCATAGAGTGGCACAGCGCTGCCTGACCCACTGTGATCTCCAGCATTTGTTGTTTTCTGGAAGGATTCCAGCATCTACAACAATGCGCTTCTAAATTTTGTACCCAGTTGGTTAGCTCTCCCTGGATCCCGTGAGATTTAACCTGACTCAACAATCCACTGTGTGGTACAATTAACAAAGTTCCCAGGCCCCACCTCCTTTTGCACACGTAAGTAGCACAATCAGTGGTGAGCACTGCTGCGTTACCGCACCAAGGACCCGCGTTCGATTCCAGCCTTGGGGCGACTGTCTGTGTGGAGTTTGCACATTCTCCCTGCCGTGTCTGCGTGGGTTTCCTCCGGCTGCTCTGGTTTCCTCCCAAAGTCTAACGATGTGCGGTTTCGGGAGAAGTGACCATACTAAATGGGCCCAGAGTGTGCAGTAAGTGTAGTGTAATGGGATAGGTGAAATTGTATGCATGGGTTACACTTTGGATGGTCTGCGTGGACTTGTTTGGCTGAATGGCGTGTTTCCACATTGTAGGAATTCTACGTGGCATTCCCCCAACTCCAGAGTCTCAGCACTCTTGGCTTTTCCCATGGACAGTGTTGGGGAGGGAAACAATGTTTTACACGGGAGGGAGGTTCAGCGAGTGTGAAGCTAAAAGTACACGCAGTGCATTACTTGAGCTGTTTTCCCCGGTATACCAGAGGCTGAGGGGTGACCTTACAGACGTTTATAGAGTCATGCGAGGTATGGATAGGTTAAAAAGACAAAGTCATTTCCCAGGGATGGGAGAAGTCCAGAACAGGAGGGTAGTATGTTTGGCGTGAGGGAGGCAAGTGTAAGGCATGATCTGCCGGAGGAAGTAGTGGATGTAGGTCCAATTATAGCATTTAAAAGGCGTCTGGATGGATATATGAATAGGAAGAGTTCAGAGGGATATGGGCCAAGTGCTGGTAAATGAGACGAGATTAATTTAGGCTATCTGGTCGGCACGGATGAGTTGGACTGAAGGACCTGTTTTTGTGCTGTGTATCTCAATGACTCTGGCTTGCCCGTAATGTTTGCCATGCCTGTATGTTCAGTTTCTGTCTGGTGTCGGTGCCAATGCCTTGATATCTCATTTCCTCCACCTCCCCAGATGTTAACCATTCCGTGTCTGGTTGTTTCTCAAGAAGCTGCATTGAAGGTTCATCCTGAATTGGTACTTTTTTTGCTTCCCAAAATCAGACTTACTCACTGCTTCATATCATGAAAGATACTAACTTTCAGGTGGATGTATCCAAAATTCAGAGGTGTCTGTCTTGATGTTTTCACTTTTCAGTCTCAGTAAGATCCTGAATCAGTACCATGCGGAGAATTAGTTTGAGCGGAGTGAGAATAGAGGGTGAGAGGGGGTGGGATGGTGCTTTCAATTTTGTGGAAAAAGAAAAGAATGTTCTGCGTAAAGTAGAATTGCTTGTTTGGAATTTCTAACCTGGACTGACAGTGATGATTTTTGTAATCACTTTTTACAGATTATTTGAAGATCTGAAGACGGAAGTTTCAATATCAATAGCTGAAGGGCTTTGCCTGAAACATTGACTCGACTGCTCCTCGGATGCTGCCTGATCTGTTGTGATTTTCCAGCATTGCACTTTGACTCTGACCTTTCAGCATTTGCAGTCCTCAATTTCACGTCAATGTCTGACAGTCACTGAATCCATCGGGACTATAACAATTTTCGACCATGATTCTGTGAGAAGGAACCAAGCGTTTTAGTTCCTGTTTCAGTACGTTTTCAGCATCAGTGAGACTGGAAGAGAGACCCTACTGTTGCAGCACTTTGGTTGTGGAGCCAGTAAATGTTATACAGATTGGGAAGAGGAATTCACGGCAGAGAGGTACTGTACACGCGTTTGTGTGCAGGTGAAGCTTCGGTCATGGAGAAACCTAAGGAATCCCGTCCCGTGGAGAAACCGTGGAAGTGTGGCGACTGTGGGAAAGGCTTCCGTTTCCCATCTGACCTGGAGACTCATGGGCGCAGTCACTCCGGGGAGAGACTGTTCTCCTGCTCTGAGTGCGGAAAGGGTTCAGCAATTCCTCCCGCCTGCTGAGCCATCAGCGGGTCCACATTAGGGAGAGACCCTTCAGCTGCCCTGAGTGCGGGAAGACCTTCAGCATTTCCTCTGTCCTGCAGAGGTACCAGCGGGTCACACAAGCGAGAGGCCATTCTCCTGCCCCGAATGCGGGAAGGCCTTCAGCTATTCCTCCGTCCTGCTGACCCACCGCCGGGTCCACATATTGGAGAAGCCCTTCAGCTGCTCCAGGTGCGGGAAGGCCTTCAACGATACCTCTGCCCTGCTGAGGCACCAGCGGGTCCACACCGGGGAGAGCCCGTTCTCCTGCCTCAAGTGCGGGAAGGGCTTTACCCAGGCATCCCACCTTCGGGTCCATACCGGGGAGAGGCTCTTCCCCTGCCCAGAGTGCGGGCAGGCCTTCAGCAATTCCTCCCACCTGCTGAGGCACAGGCGGGGACCATACCGGGGAGAGGCCATTCACCTGCCCCGAGTGCAGGCGGAGGTTCTCATCATTCTGCACCTTGCAGAAGCACCAGCGGGCACACCAGTGCTCCCAACAATCTGATTCTGCTGGGGAAACTGATGTGGGTCACTGCGAGGACTGAACCCCTGCCCATTCTGACAGTGCTTATACCGGGAGAGTCGGTCGGATTTTTTGGTTTTATGCCGTCGTGCTCCCCACCCCCGCAACTTTGCTTCCAGTGGGCACTGCTGCTCGTTGAGACCAGGAGCTGTTCTCTCTAGTGTTTTCTGTCCAGTTAAAGAATTATTGGCTCTGTCTGGGAACGAGCCCCAGTCTGTAAGAAATAGCTGAATACTTCAGGGTGTCCATTCACATTCAGCAGTGACTTTCAAATTAAATTTACGGTTATGTGCCTGTGAACAACTCATCATCGAAGAATTGCCCAACGGCTTGGCAATCCATTGTTGGGAATTGATTGCTTCAATTGATAATTTTAAAAATTCTCTTCCTTAATTTACCCCTTAATTTTGTGTCTATGGGATGGTGGAGGACTTGATCATAAGGCTTAAATCATCGCTATTAACTGGATTATCTTGTTTAACTTTGCCCTAGTAAATTTGCGGTATTCATAATTGTTTGTTCTTGTTTAAATTATAATTCTGGTGTGCAAGATGTCTTCATCAAGTGTGGCCCTCTTGATGAAACTGCTGTGGGTCACTCCCAGGACTGAGCCCCTGTGCATTCTGACAGTGTGTTTGTGCAGTGGGAGAGTCAGTGGGCTTTTTTGTTGTATGCCCTTGCCCCGCCCTGCCCCGCCGCCAACTTTGCTTCCATTGGGCGTTGCTGCTTGTTGAGCCCAGGAGCTGTTCTCTCGAGATTCTACTGTCAGTTAAAGAATTGTTGGCTCTTTCTGGTAATGAGTCCCAGCCTGTAAGAAATGGCTGAATACTTTGGGGTGTCTCGTCACATTAAGCAGTGACTTTTAAATTGGATTTACAGTTACGTGTCTGTGAAAAACTCATAGTCCAAGTATTGCACAAAGGCTTGGCAATACATTGTTGGAAACTGTTTGTTTGAATTGGTAAGTTTTAAAAAAAAATTCTTTCTTAATTTGCCGCTGAAATTTCTGTTTCTGAGATGATGGGGGACTTGATCAAAGGGTTTAATTCATTGCTATTAATTAGATTATCTACTTAACTTTGGCCTAGAAAAGTTGCCGTATTTATAATTGTTGGTTTTTGTTTAAATTATAATGTTGATGTGCAAGATCTGTTCTTCATCAAGTCTGGTTCGGAACAGTTGAGAAATTGAGGGACATTGCATGTTTTAATTTCACTGTGTTGTGAATCTGGTGAGAGTGACATTCATTTGTAATTGGTTGCTTACCCTTAGTTGTAATGTCTTTCACCCCAACTATTCACTATGGGAGTGAGTTCCACAGTCTCACCACACTCTGAGGTTTTTCATGAAATCTTTAGTACAGAATTGGAAGGGAAAGTGTTGACGAGGGCAGAATATAGGGTCTTAACTGCAAAAGCCAGGAAGTCATTTGACAAAGTAAAACCATGACAATGTAGGGACAAATAAGGAACTTTGACAGCAATGAAGAGGTCACACGTCAGATTTCAAGACAATGGTCGTGACAAAAAGAAAAAGTACTCTGCTGATATTGGATATTGTAATTAAGCAAGTTTCGAGATGCTGCAGTTGGTTGAATATGATGACGTAAGAGATGAAATAACCAAAACCACGAATGTAATTTTATGCCGGTAACCATAAAGCAAGAGTATACTGTTGATTGATATCGGTCAATTGCGTGCAAGTAGGCCATTCAGCCCATCGAGTCAACATTGACTGACCTTCCCACCCAAAACCAGTTCGTTACTCTATCTCTGTAACCCTGCATCTCCCATGGTCAATCTACACTCACCTGCACATCCTTTGGACTGTGGTAGGAGGCCAGAGCACCAGAGGAAACCAACGCAGACACAAGGGGAGAATGTGCAAACTCCTCACAAAGAGTCGGCCCGAGGGTGGGTTCAAACTCAGATCACTGATGCCGTGAGGCAGCAGTGCTATCCACCGTGCCACCACCACATGCTGCTCTCTAAAGAAGTGAATTTCATAGACTTGGGAACACTTGAGAGAAAAACAAAACTCTCCTATCTTAAATGAGAGGCTAGTCTCTGGCTAGAAATGAGTGGACATTACATTTACATTAAGTCCTCTCCAGATGTTATACAGCTTCATCAGATCATCTGTTTCTTCTAAACGCAAATTGATACAAGCCCAGCCTGACATCCCCTTGTCCCCGATTATAAGTTGAGTAAATCAGCGACCCTCGACCTCACTGGCATGACACAGGATGCCCTCAATCCAAGTTGACCTTAATTGTCTCACCTCTTGACGCCCACGCCACCATGTGGTCAGCCGCAACTCAGCCCTGAACGAGAGCAGAGGAATTGAATAGACAGCAGTGAGGTGGACATTGCATTCCCAGAGAATATAGTTCAAGTGAGAAAGTTGTTCAGCTCACATTCAGATCATTGCAGGGATCACATCTCCTCTCATTTAAATATCTTAGATCCCAATAACGGTCTAGTTTTGTTGTACATTGTGTGTGGTTTACCTGGTTTTCTGTTGCTGTCATTCCCATTAGGGTGTGTGAATTCAGTACCAGATAATAGGCTCAGTTCTGAATTATCCTTGAGGATTGGTGTAGAACGTACTAAGTGTCAGTCATAATGGAAGAAGCTCTACTGTTTATTTAACCCTTTGCTGTCATTGTCCTGGGACTCAATGAATGGGGAAGTGTAGAGGGAGTTTTACTCTGTATCTAACCCAATGCTCTCTCTGTCTTGACAGTGTTTGTTGGGGACAGTGTTGAGGTAGCTTCACTTTCAATTTAAGAGTAGAGGAAGCTTTATTCTGATTGTAATCCCATGCTGTCCTTTTCCTGGGAGTGTGAGATGGCATCTGTAATTGAAGTGAATGCAGACTTGCTGTGGGAGTGGAGGGTACTTCTACCTGAGCACACCCATCTTTGAGATTGCTGTGGTAATCAAGATACTCTCAGACACCTTCATTCACTTTTCCAACCAACCACAGGGTGGTTAAGGATGGTATAAATGCAAGCATTGCCAGCGATGCCCACACCCCATGCATGAATAAATACTTTTTGTTTAAAAGTTACATTCACGTTCCAATCCCTCTATTGTATGATTACTTACATGGAAAATTCCTGTCAGTTTGGAATATCATTTTAAAACATAGGAATGTCTCAACCATGTAGAAATATAACAAGAACAACAAATGGAGAAGTTAACAGGTAATGAGCAGGACCAGAATGCTGAGTCAGTCTGACCTCCATGGCTGAGAGAGTTCTCCCAGATGTTGAAGTTACACCAGTGCCTTTTACTCTTGCAGCTTGCCAAAAGTTTGTCCCCGATGTAAAATCATTCAATAACCCGAAGAACTAACTGTTTTTATCTCCATAGCTGCTGCCAGACTTGCTGAGTAATCCCAGCCCTTCTGCTTTATTCTTTTATCGGATTTGAGCTTCCCTAAGTCAGTGTAATGAAGAACTGCAATGCTGGAGATCTGAAACACAAAAATGCACCAATTGCTGGAGAAACTCAAAAGGACTGGAAGCACAAGTGGAGAGAGAAGCAGAGTTAGCATTTCAAGTGCTGTGACCCTTCTTCACAACTGTTCTGGACGCATGCCAGGATATTTACTCTGTTTCTTTCTCTCTCTCTCTCCACCGGTGTTGCCAGACTGGCTGAGTTTCTCCAGCAATTTCTGTTCTGACACTTTAACAAGGTTGATGTTTGGTATCCATCCTTAAGTGCAAGGTGTCTTGCTTATGCCAATTCAGAGAGCAATTTAAGAGTCAACCACATTGCTGTGTGTCTGGAGTCACATGTAAGCCAGACCAGGTAAGCATGGCAGTTTCCCTCCTGAAAGGACATTGGTGAACATGGGCTTTTATGACAATTGACGTCAGTGCCATCGATACCATACTGAGACTAATTTTGTGTTCCCCATTTATGATTTGAATTATTCACATCTCACCTCTTGCTGTGGTGGGATTTGAACTCATGTTCCCTGGATTACTTATCCTGTGACATTATGTCCACACTGTTGTTTCCCATCCTTTGCTATTTTGTGTTTGCTCTTTATGTCTTAGTCCTCAGATGTTTGGGAAATTGAACCTGTTTAAAAGATTGCCCTAAACCTGCCCCTTTGACCAAGTCTTTGGCCACCTGTCCTAATCTGTGCTCCACTCTTGTGATTTTTAAAGGAATTCTCATTATGTTCACGTGAAGCACTTTGAGATAGTTAACTGTACCACAGGTATTATTTGAATGCAGCATGTATCCCTATCTTAATATCTGAAAATAGAGGGTCATATTTTAAAAGTAGAAGACAAAAATGAGGATGATTTTTTTTCTTTCTGATGGTTGTGTGTCTTCCTCAAAAGGCAGTGAATTCAAAATCTTTAAGGCAGAGGTAGACAGGTTCTTGCTAACCAAGTGGGTGACAGATTGTCGGGGATGTGGAGGAATGTAGAGCTGAGGTTGTATTCAGATCAGCCATGATCTTATTGAATGTTGCAGCAGGCTCGTAGGGCCGAGTGGCCTACTCCCGCCCTTTGTATCAAGCAGTCTGTGTCTCCCCTCTTATAGCTATGAACTGGATAATTCCTTTCCAATATTGCGCCTTGTAGACAGTTAAGTGAACACCAGGTGACCTCCTATTGGGAGCAGGCATATTGTAGCAATTGCAATATTTCTTGTGTTAATTTTGTTGCTTCTTACTCAGTAATGCTGAGAATCATCTAAATAAAAACCAAAACACTTCTATAATTATCGCACCAATGGAAGTGTTGGTTTGGATGTAACATTGTTGAATAAGCCATTCCCAGCTTTTCCAGAATTCTGTGTTTAAAGCCCTCGAGTCTGGTTTCTACCCCTGAAACAGTTCTTATCAAGGTCATATTTGACATCCTTTGTAACGGTGATAGGGATGAACATTCCCTCGTCGACCTGCGGACAGCCTTGATCAGGGTTCATGACAGTACTGACCCTCTCCAACATGGCTGTATCCTCTGGGAGGGTCTGCTTTTAGCGTCTTCCGTTCTTATTTATTTAACCGTAGCAGCTGGTGTTGGCATCTATACTGATGATATCCAACTGTGCCTGAACACCACTTCTCTCCCGACTCCTCTGTCATTCATAATTTACCAATAATTTCATCTGAATGCCTGCCCAATTTCCAGCATTGGATAACCATAAACATTCCCTTAGTTAAATATTGTGAAGTGTGAAGCCATTGTTTTAGTCCCCAAGTTCGACCTGAGCACCCCCCGCCCCTCCCCCAACCCCAGTAACTCTGTTGACATCCTTCTTGTCACATTTAAAACTAGGATCGATAGATTCGTGAACAGCCGGGGGATGAACAGTTACAGGGAAAGGGCAGGAAAGTGGATGTGGGGAATGCCAGATCAGGCACGATCCTACTGAATGGAGGAGCAGGCTCAAGAGGCTGAATGGCGTATTGCTGTTCCTATTTCTTGTGGATCCCGAGCCCTTACCTCTGATACAGGGCCCTGGCTTCAGTATGTGCCATTACTGAGAGTGCTGATGTTCCCTTGTGTAATATCAACAACTTAGCAGCGGCTGAAACCTCTTGCTCCTTTGTTACCTCTGAACACAATATGCCAATGTGTTCAGGGCAGGCGATGGCCACTTTATTGTCACCAGTACGTTCACCCAGGTAATGTTCACGGGACTTGGGTTCAAAACCTGCCACGGCAGATGTTGGAATCTGAATTCAATATAAATCTGGAATTAAGAGTCAAATGATGAAATCGTTGTGGTTTGTTGTAAAAACTTATCTGGTTTCCTGCTGTCCAAACCTGGTCTGATCTACATGTGATTCAGATCCACTGTCAGCTGGTTGAATCTTCACTGCACTTTCAATCAAAACCTCCAGGCGGAGGTTCACGATAACCTCCCTACTTTTGTACTCCATTTAAAGGCCAATCTCCCTTTTGCCTTCCCTATTACTCACTGAACTTGGATGAAGAGTTCATGTCATCCTTACCACCTGCATTCTAATCAACTGCAGTCTTGGCAATAGTACTTTCACTTTACTTATCCAAGTAATTCATATAAATATAGTAAATAATTTTGTGCCCCTGCACTGATCCCTGTGGAACGTTGCTAGTTGTAAGTTGCGATCCTGAGCATGCCCCTTATCCCTCCTGTATCATTGGTTAGCCAATCATCTATCCATACAATTAGACTGTTTCCAATATCATGTGCATATCATTGGCTCTGCCAGCAAGTCTTCCCAAACCGTCCTTGAAAAAGTGGTGGTGAGCTACCTCTTAAATTACTTCACAAGTATGATGTGGTCTATAATAAAGGTTCAGGAGCGAGTTCCAGGATTTTGATCAATAACATCGAAGCAATGCGTATATGTCACAGTTGGAATGTTGTGTTCACACTTATCTCCTCTTGCTGGTTGAAGTGATGGAGTGGAAGTTGCTCTTGAACAGCCGCCACTCATATAATCAAGCCAGACTGATCGATTGTGGCCAGAGACACTGCCATTTTGCCTTCTCATCAATCTACATTCTTTCCATCCAAGTTTTAGTCACATCAAACTGCCACGCAATGCTGTTATGGCCACAGTAAACTATAATAACGTGAAGATCGCTGGGATGATTTTCTACATCCGACTGCAATATAAACACAGATCATTGTTTCCAGTTTTGGTGGAACAAACGACATCGTATTGGTGGATAATTACAGTTAGTGCAGACACAGCTATCCATCGATAAATATTAATTCTGATCACTTCAATGGCCAAATTTCAATTCAGAAACCAAGTGCACTCGGCTGCTTGTAACATAGACAACATGACAAAGTGGCTCATAGGAGGAGAAATGGGGCATTGAGGAGGAGTGAAATGTTTGCTTTTGGTCACCTCCACAATTGTTAGAAAAACAGGTTGAAACGATTCTTAAAAGGTGGCTGAAGTAATAATGTGGCATAACACTTCAGACAGCGCAAAGTGGAAGATCACTTTCTAGTGGAAGAAAAAGATATTTCTTATTTCTGAAAGAACTGGGAAACAGAAGAGGGAATGAAATCTGACTTGGGAACTATTTTCTATTTGTTGAGAATGTTGTTTCATAACAGTCTTGGTTTAGAGCATAAGCTCTTCATCAGGAATAAAGGGTGGCCCAAGGGGGCTGAGAGGTAAATGGGAAGGAAGTGGGGCTGGATGAATGGCAGCTGGGAATGCAATAGGTAGATGGAGGTAGGGATTGATGGTAATAGGTCAGAGATGAGGGTGGAGCAAATAGGTGAGAAACAAGGTGGACAGGTATGACAGGTCAAGAGGTTGGTGTCGAATTGGAAGGTTGGATCTGGGACAAGGTGGGGGAGAGGAAATGAGGAAACTGATGAAATCTACATTGATACCATGTGGTTGGAGGGTCCCAAGTCAGAAGGTGAGGTGTTTTTCTTACAAGCGTTGGTTAGCAAGAGTTTGGCAGTGGAGGCAGCCCAGGACTTGCATGTCCTTGGCGGAATGGGAGAGCGAGTTAAAGCGTTCAGCCACAGGGCGTCGGTCGTTTAGTTTTAGTGTCCCAGAGCTGTTCCCTGAAACATTCCGCGAGTTGGCGTCCAGTTTCCCCAATGTGGATGAGACCATATTGCAAGCAATGGACATCATCTTATAAATAGATTGCATAAATCTTAGCCTGCCAGAGTTCTTTTCTTTAATTGAATTAATGAAAATTTTAACTAAATTGGGTGACTGCATGAAACGGTTTGCTGGTCAGATTTGAATCATCACTCCCAAATAAGACAATGCCATGAATATCAGTGAACTGCTCTTTTTGTTAAAAACCACAAGTTCTTGATGTATTTTCACAACTTACTGGTATTCACATCTGCACATTCAATGTCAAACTCTGACATCAGAAATGAAATTACACCATTAATTTTGACTTTCAATATTCGAAGAAGCAAATTAATAGCACACAGTCAATACCCAGTCTGATTAATATGAAATTAAATTTAACCAAAAAAACATAAAACCAAGCTGGGAGATAAGAAATGGGGGAAGGGCACAAAGCAAGAAATGCAGCATCACAGAAGGTGCTCCTCCAGGGAGTGTATTTTACCAACTACCGCTGCTAAATATAAACACTCTGATATGATCCTCCGGTTTTAATGTAAACCATAGCCCCATACAGTAGGTACCATTTAAATGAGTTAAAAATACAAGCCTTGAGCGAATCCAGCCTCCAGCCGGACCCCCCGCTTCTGGGAGCTTGGACCTTCCTCAAGCTCCGGCGGGTCGTTGAACTCCTGGGCTCCAGCTGCCACTCCTCCACTGAAGAAGCTTTGGGAAGCAGATGCAAAGGCAACATACAGAACAGAGCACCATTGTAAATGAAAGCAGCTTACGGAGACATTGGACAATAGCATCACATGGTTTTTACCCATCGACCTCTGGGTTATGTGCCCAGCACACTCACGCAGCACTACTCTGTTTCTGGGCTCCCAGTAGCTGGATTGTGGATCAGTTTAAAGTAGGTCCTATATCTCTGATTACATTGGTACACAAGGCAGTGAAGAAAGGTTTCAGCACACTGGCCTTCATCAATTAGGGAATTGAGTATAGATGTTGGCAAGTTCTGTTGTAGTTTTTCAGGACGTTGATAAGGTTGCACCTGGAATATTGTGATCAGTTTGGTCCCCTTGGTGTTCTGACTTCTGACTTCTTCAACTCTGGGTTTGTGTTGAACTTGATGGGATACTTTGTCCAACTTAGCATGTTTAAACAGTATCGCTCAGATGATTCATTTAAAACTTTTCAGGAAGTGAGCTCAATAAGATTGAACTATTCAAAGTTACTTGGACCCTATTTTAAAATTACATCAGGACCAGTAGTCAGAGACACGTACAGCATGGAAACAGACCCTTCAGTCCAACTTGTCCATGCTGACCTGATATCCTAAATTAATCTAGTCCCATTTGACAGCACCTGACCCATATATTCTGGCAGCTCATTTCATATATGTACCAGCCCCTGCATGAAGACGTTGTCTCTTTAATATATTTCGCCTCTCACCCTAAACCTATGCCCTCTAGTTCTGGACTCCCCCACTCCTGAGAAAAGACCTTGTCTATTACCCTGTCCATATCCCTCATGATTTTGTAACTTCTATTAGGTCACTCCTCTGCCTCCGATGCTTCAGGTAAAACAGCTCCAGCCTATTCAGCCTCTCCCTGGAGCTCAAACCCTACAACCCCCAGCATCATTCCCATAAATCGTTTCTCATGGAGAAGTTAACGTTTCAGTCCTGAAGAAGGGTTAATACTCAAAACGCTGACTACTCCACATTCTGAGGCTGTATTCTCCCAACCTCCTGCTTGCAACTTCGGGTTGCAATATGTAGTGGCTCAGTGGTTACCACTGCAGCCTGACAGCGCACGGGACCCAGGTTTGATTCCAGCCTTGGATAGCTGTCTGTGAGGAGTTTGCACAATCTCCCAGTGTCTGCATGGGTTTTCTCTGGGCGATCCTGTCTTCTTACATAAACCAAAGATGTGCAGGTCATGTTGATTGGCCATGCTTAATTTCCCATAGAGTTAGGTACATTAGTTAGAGGGAAATGGGTGTGGATGGGTTACTCTTCGGAGGGTTTGTGTGGACTTGTTGGGACAAATGGCCTATTTCCTGTAGCTAATCTCATCTGCACTATTCTTGTCTCTAACAAACGGCAGAGTCGACTCGACGGGCCCAATGGCCTAACTTCTGCTCCGATGGTCTTGCGGTCTGAGGTTTATTTGGATCATTTCATTGACGATGTGCAGTCCCTGGCTCAATGAGCAGCAGTGCCCCCGCTGGTGCTTCCGCAAGTTGCAAGCAAACATGAACCTCTTCCCACACTCGGGCCAGCTGAAGAGCCTCCCACTGCTGAAGGACACACAGGTGTTTCAGCAGGGTGGAGGAATTTCTGAAGGCCTTCCCGCACTCAGGTCAGCAGAATGGCCTCCCCCCCCCCCGCCCCCGTGTGGACCAGCTGGTGCTTCCGCAGTGTGGAGGAGCGGATAAAGCCCTTCCCACACTCGGGGCAGGAGAACGGCTTCTCCCCGGTGTGGACGGACTGGTGCCTCAGCAGGGCTGAGGAATTGCTGAAGGACTTCCTGCACTTAGGGCAACTGAACGACCACTCCCCCATGTGGACTCACCAATGGGCCAGCAGGACGGAGGAAAGAGCAAAGCCCTTCCTGCACTCGGGGCAGAAGAACGGCCTCTCCTCAGTGTGGACCCACTGGTGTCTCAGTAGGTGGGAAGAACTGCTGAGGGCCATCTCGCACTTGGGGCCGGAGAACAGCCTTCCCCAGTGTGGACCAACTGGTGCGGCAGCAGGCAGAGGAATCACTGAAGGCCTTCCTACACTCAGGGCAGCCGAAGGGCCTCTTCCCCTCTGTAGACCCACTGGTGCTTCAGAACCCTTTTAAATTTCACAGTATCCTTCTGATAGGAGACCAGAATTGCACACAATATTCCAAAAGTGGTCTAACCAATGTCTTGTACAGCCACAACATAACTTCCCAACTCCAATACTCAGTCAGAGGATTGCGAAAGCTTTCAAAACCCACAAAAAACAAACAGGAAAGAATGGAGGGACAAACCGAATTTTTGAAAGTCAGCTTGGAAGCATCAATGAGAAATCGGCGGACTGGGTTTATTGGGGACCCGTTCTCCTTAAATACACTATATACGTATTCCTCTTCTGCTCTTCGTAGTTTCTCTGTGCTGCAGTGTGTAGTGGCTCGTTGAAGTAATGTCCTGCTGCAGCAACGTTTGTGGGTGTTGGGATGATTGTTTCTGTGGTTAAGTATTTGGTTTGTGTGTGTTGTTTTTCTGTAGACGCTCGTTTGAAGTTCCCCGTTTGCTGTTCGCTCTACTGTGACATCTAAGAATGGTACTTTGTTGTTGTTCTCCTCTTCAAACCAGGAGCCCCCCTCAGGCCCAAAGCCTCACCATTTGGAACACCAGTATACAGACGAGTCAAAGGCCTCCACTGAAAACACCAAGTCGAAGATTCACGCCACTCCATTTACTCCATCCAAGAATTCCTGAACACCAAAGACACTAAGATAGAAGAGTATGGAATAATGCTGTCCTTTGACATAACAGCCCTGTTCACACCATTAACATCAACTTGGCCAAAGAAAACTGGAGACACTACTCGAAGAACCAGAGACACAAACACAGCACCAACTTCATCAGCAAAGATAGCACTGTCAACCTCGTAGAACTGTGTCTTACCCCCCACTTCGTATTCAGTAACAAGCCCTCCAAACAAATCAACGAAACACCCATGAAACCACCAGTATCAGGATTCCTCGCAGAAGCAATAATGCAGAGACTCGAACAAACAGCCCTTCCAACGATCCACCCAAACTTTGGGTCCACTACAGTGTTGACACTTTTGTCATCAAAAACTGAAACAAATTAGAGGAAACCTACAACACCATCAACAATATCCTCGCTGACATAAAATTCACAAAAGAGGAGAACAACAACAAAGTGCCATTTCTGGATGTCACAGTAGAGCAAACAGTCAATGGTAAATTCAAAACAGCCTCTACAGGAAAACAACGCACACGAACTACTTAACTACAGAAGCAATCATCCCTCCACATACAAACAAATCTGAATCAGGACACTATTTCAACGAGCCACGACACACTGCAGCACCCAGGAACGACTATAAATAATTACACAGCGCATTTAAGAAGAATGGGTAGCCTGCACCCCTGAAAATGGTTTCCCTGACCGGGAATCGAACCCGGGCCGCGGCGGTGAGAGCGCCAAATCCTAACCACTAGACCACCAGGGAGATGCGGATTCCGCTTGTCAGCTCTCCTAAAAATTACTTTCCTGCCCGGAAATCGAACCTGGGACGCGGTCGTCAGCAAGCTTTCACCTGTGCAACCAACAATGTCATTTCTTGTATCCATTGCTCCCGATGCGGTCTCCTCGACATTGGGGAGGCTGGGGACTCCTCGCAGAGTCCAGTCACGGTGCTTGAGGGGATATTTCCAGGACAACCGCAACAATCAACCCCATCGCCCTCTGGCCCAACATTTCAACACCCCCTCCCAATCTGCCGAGGACATGCAAGTCCTGGGCCTCCTCCATCGCCGCTCCCTCCCCACCCGATGCCTGGAGGAAGAACGCCCCATCTTCCGCCTCAGATAAATTCAAACCCAGAACATTAATGTCGACTTCACCAGTTTCCTCATTTCCCCTCCCCACACCTTACTTCAGTTCCAAACTTCCAGCACAGTGCTATCCTCATGACCTGTCCTACCTGCCAATCTCTCTTCCCACCTATCCGCTCCACCCTCCTCTCTGACCTGTCACCTCCATCCCCACCCCCATTCACCTATTATACTCTTTGCTACCTTCGGCCCAGCACACCCCCACCCCCCAATTTATCTCTCCGCCCTGGAGGCGTCCTGCTTCCATTCAGGATGAAGGGCTTTTTCCCGAAAAGTCGATTTTCCTGCTCCTCGGAAGCTGTCTGACCTGCTGTGCTTTTCCAGCACCACTCTGATCTAAACTCTGGTTTCCAGCATCTGCAAACCGCACTTTTGCCTACCCAATAAACCCAGTGTGTCGATTTCACATCAACAAACTGACACAAGCAGACATAACGTGTGCAGAAACCCTAGCCACATTACTTTACATAAAAGACATCTGGGAAATGATGTCCAGACAACTCAACGCTCTCAGCATCATGGTAGCCCACAAACCTACCAACACACTTAAACAGCGGCTAATGAACCTGGAATAGCCTATACAAACAACCCGCAAACGAATTTTATTTACAAAATACCATACAAGGAAATATATACATGAACTCTGCTGCACAGTTCTCTGTGGCAAGAAATGCTGGGATGAGATAAGGAAGATTTTTTTCAGCCAAAACGAATCGGCACTGACTGGACAGCCATTTAAAATCAACGCTGTCAGGCCAGGATGGAAGATCCAACAGGATGAACAGATTTCTTATTTCCTGAAGATTTACAAAGCTGAGACTGGGTTTTGGTGTTTGTTCCCTTTCCACTCCCAGGAGCCGCAGTGGTTGGCGAGGTGAGTTGGAGAAAGTGAAGTATGTCCATGAGCAGCGTGTGGGACTCTTTCAGCTTCCCCTCCTCTGACAGCGCTGTGACGTGGCTCTGATGTTCTCAGGGACACTTACTGACGCAAGACAGTAAAAAGATTCCCATTCCCGCAAATCAGGAATTCAAACCGTATGCCGGCTTCAGGACAATGAGAAAGATTAATTGGAGTGTGTGAAGAAGCTGTGAGCTGCATTTCAAACAGGTAGGTGGAGTCAGATGCGTCATCCATTGCGCCCCTGGCACTGAGCGTACCTGACGCCACCATGCTGCAGAGTTCTGACGTTAACACGGACATGCGCAGCAATGGGAACATTCACAAGAGGAACAGCCAAAGATAATCACCGTCACTGCTTCCCTTCCATTGTCCCAACTTGGTGAAGCAGTATCTTTCACTGGCAAATAAAACACATTCGTCCTCAGGTGCCTGCTTCATTTCGATCACGACTTCACGCCCCTCACTGTTCTCGTCTCATTTCCAAACACTTGGCTCATAGCCTCAAAAGTAGCTCTGTGGGTATCTGCTTGTTCCACCCTGACAGGCAATGGGTTGCAGATTTCCAACCCCTCCACTGATGTGAATCTTAAAGAAGAAACCGGGGAACAGTCTTCCTTTCTTTTTGACGACATTTCTCAACTGTAGTCGGCAAGGTTCACACCTGCGTGGGGAAACCGCAATCGATCTCAAATCCATCGTATTAACCACTCGACCCACGAATAAAGAACCACACTGACAGCTTCATTTTCCAGGTCTCCCTGCCTGTGGAGCTGAGAAAGAGTGAGTTATTGCTGGATTTGTTTGAATACAATCACTTCACAGGTTTCGAAAGGGTTACATATCTGCACATGGCGAGTCTGGTTGTTTCATCACGACAGATTCAATAAACTTTCAGTTAAAAGCAAAAACAGAAATTGCAGGAGCAACTCAGCAGGTCAGGCACCATCGGTGGAAAGAGAATCAGAGACAATATTTCAGAACTCTGTTTTCTCCCACAGGTACTGCCAAACCGGCTGAGTTCCTCCAGCAGCTCCTCTTTGTGTCTCTGATTCTCAGCATCCGCAGTCCTTTACGTTAGAAATTAAATCAATTCAGCCTCATGTGCAGGAATGAGAATCCTTTCAATTTCCCAAAAAATTGGCAGAGATTTCAAGGCATTTGGAAAAAAAAGTAAAAGTGACATTAGGAAGAACACTTTCTTGTCCCTGTCTGACCGTGACAAGGAGGCAGATTCAAGAACACAAAAGGGAATTCGGTGGTCATGTCCAAAGTAACAATGTGGAGATTTACAGGGCGAAGGCAAGAGAATGATACGAATAGAGACTATCATTTACTTGCTGTGTAGAACCAGCAGAGCTAATGTGGGCCTCAAATTGCGCTGTGACACGTGTTGTGAATCAGAGTGAACTCACAGTTCAATCAACGGAAGGTGGGGATTTAGAAAAGTTTATATTTATACAATCTCCTCACGTCAACGCAACAACAAAGTGGTTTAATTATCCGCCAGTGGAGAGAACCCAGTTCCTGGAGATGGGACAAAGAGCTGGCTCAGGGATATCAGTCCACATTGCTCTCTTTGCCACGAGTTCAGACGGAGAACATTGGAGGGACAAAGGAGAGAATAACGATCTGTGTCGGAGGGTGACTAACTGTTCATGGAGACTATTCCTGGCTAACAATAAGTCGTGTGTAACAGCAGACGATGTGATAACAAGGCCTCGTGTGGGTGTGGTCGGGATGAAGAGCATGCGGGAGTTCGGGTCCAAATAATATTGAACTCGATCTTGAAGACTGGAGGATTCCAAACGGAAAATGAGGCGCTGGTCTTCCATCTGGAGCGGAGCTTTGCTGGAACACTGCTGCATGCCTGAGACAGAGATGTGGGCCAGGGAACAGGGTGGCGTGTTAAAGTGACAGGCAACCAGAAGCTCATCGCCTCTGGGTGGGCTCAAACCACCAACCTTTCGGTTAACAGCCGAACGCGCTGACCAATTGCGCCACAGAGACAGGCGATGACATGGGCTGCGCCATCGCTTAGGGAAGGCTATTAGTGAATTCATAATTCAGCCTCCCGACCTCGAATTCCAGTTGTCGTCTATCAGTTTTACTTTTCCATAATAAAGCCTGGGACATTCATTGTGGAGACACCGGGGACAGGCTGGAAACACATCCATGTCAGGAGGAACTAGCTTTCTTACTCCGGGACGTCACCCTTCGAGCCTTTCCATGTTTTGCCTGTTCCCGAGTTCTCTCATTGGCTCGGAGGCGAGAAGGTGTTTGAATTCCTGATGTGCAGGAACGACAATTCTTTCAATGTCTCAGATCAGGTCATGTCCCGAGAACATCAGAGTCAATCTCCCGGCCTCTTCAACAAGGGGACGCTGTCTGCACTGTATCTACTCAGTCGGACAGTTCATCTTTCATTCTCCTCGAAATCCGCTTCCCAAAGAGTTTCAAAAGATTCACAAAGCTGGAGACTGGGATTTCTGTTTTGCTTCATGAACATTTTTCCATTTCCTAACTGACAATATTTTGCCAAAACCTCTTCCCAATTGTACGCCATGATTCATTTCCAGGGATGAGGAATTTCCATTTTGGAGAGACATTTCCAAGGTTGGGAATGTTCGCTTTGGAGCAAAGAAGGTAAACTGGAGAGTTCCTGGGGCGGTTGGTCATGATGGGAGAAGAAGCGGTGGGAATGGGCAGATTAATGATCAGAAGAATCAATTGCCACTGACCAGAGTCAGTTACCAGAGGACAGGGAATGAAGTTCTTGAATGAAAAGCAGCACCTGTGCCGAATAAACACAGAGAATACTGCAGAAAGCCAACAGGTCGAGCAGCATCTGTGGAAAGGTAAACAGAGCTGACGTTGTGAGGCTGGTACGTTGTTTGTTCACAACCCGAGTTTCCTGCATGGCAATCAATTCCCAGACATGAGAAAACTGGATTTTATCGAGACGGGTTTTGTGAAGTTTGAGCGATAATGCAGCCAAAAGAAAGTCATTTAAAATCGCCAGTGAAGAAAGCATAGTCAGCAGGTTACCACCCTGAGCGGGGGAGCCCCAAAGGATCTCTACGCCAGCACCTTAAGTGTTCGGCGACAACGACACGCCCAAAGTTGTGGTCTAAAATTTCTCATGGAATGGTTCTAACAGGAAAGGTGAGTATTGGGCTTTTCCAGTCCGCGCCATAGCCCCAACGTATCCTGTTTCCCTGGATTTGATCAGGACAGAGGAGGCTGATGGGAGATCGAACTGAACTACACACATTGATGAGGGCTAGAGCGGGTGGGAAGGATCCAATCCCATGCGTAGAGAGATTAATAATCAGGGCCTAAAATAAGGAGCCACTTCAAGAAATTTGGGGTTCATTCAGCAAAGCTAATGTAGAACTGTTCACAGAAATTTCTGATGAAAGTCTCTCGAATTATTTTGATGAGAAGTGTTGATGATGCTAATACAATCGGTAGGATGAACGTAGATTGGTAAATGTATTTGGTGACAGTTCTGTTCTCGCCCTGTGAGCGAAACCTGGATCTGAAGGAATAAAAGGGACATTAACAACATCGATCTGAAATTGGATACGTGACAAGAAACAGAGCCATCATTAACAGTTGGCTTTTGAACTGGAGAAGGTTTCTCGTGAAATTACCTTGAGGCTTGAGGTAAGCAAGGTCAAGATAATTTAGGTAAAACACGGAAACGCTTTCCTCATTAGCAGACAGTGAAAGGATTACAAGACGCAAATTAAACATTTTCGATAAGTGATACAGTGGACTGGGAAGATAAGTATTATAAACTGTGAACAACAAAGTTCTGGAGCACAACCCTTTCATTCAAAGACCGAAAACATCCAGGACCTGATTAATCAGATTGCATTGTGGTGCTTTTCTGCAAAATATCCACTTGCAATATCCTACAAAAGAGTGACAAAACCTATCCCTGTCAGCCCAGGATAGAAAATCCGAAGGGATGAACGTTTGCTGATTTTCTGAAGATTCACAAAGCTAAGACTGGGTTTTGGTGATTGTTTCCTTTCCACTCCCAGGAGCCGCAGTGGTTGAGGCGGTGAGTTGGGGAAAGTAAAATGTGGCCGTGAGCAGCGTGTGGGGCTATTTCAGCTTCCCCTCACCTGACAGCGCTGTGACTTGACTCCGATGTTCTCAGGGACATTGACTGACGCGAGACAGTGAAAAGATTCCCATTCCCGCAGATCGGGACTTCAAACCGTATGCCGGCTTCAGGACAATGAGAAAGATTAATTGGGGTGTGTGAAGAAGCTGTGAGCTGCATTTCAAACAGGTAGGTGGAGTCAGAGCCGTCATCCATTGCGCCCGGGCCCTGTGCGTATCGAACGCCACCATGCTGCAGAGTTTCTGACGTTAACACGGACATGCGCAGCAATGGGAACCTTCACAAGGTGAACAACCAAAGATAATCACCGTCACTGATTCCCTTCCACAGGCCCAACTTTGTGAAGCAGTATCTTTCACTGGCAAAGGAAACACCCTTGTCCTCAGGTGCCTGCTTCATTTCGATCACGATTTCAAGCCTCTCACTGTTTTAATCTCATTACCAAACACTTGACTCAGCCTCAAAGGAAGCTCTGCGGGTATCTGCTTGTTCCACCCGAACAGGCAGTGAGTTGCAGATTCCCACCAGTGAGTGAAATACCTTTCCCCCTCCACTGATTTGAATCTTAAAGAAGAAGCCGGGGAGCAAGCTCCCTTTCTTTTCGACGACATTTGTCATTTTGTAGTCGGCAGGGTTCACACCTGCGTGGGGAAACCGCAATGGATTTCAAGTCCATCGCATTAACCAGTCGGCCCACGAATGCAGAACCACACTGACAGCTTCACTTCCCAGGTCTGTCTGCCTGTGGAGCTGCGAAAGAGTGAATCATCGCAGAGTTTGTTTGAATCCAATCACTTCACAGTGATTCGAAAGGGTTAAATATCTGCACACGATGTTTGCAGATATTTAGGTGTTTCATCCCAAAAGATGAAATGAACTTTCAGTTCAAAACAAAACTAGAAATTGCAGGAGAAAATCAGCAGGTCAGGCAACATCCATGGAAAGAGAATCAGATACAACATTTCAGAATTCTGTTTTCTCCGACAGGTACTCTCAAACCTGCCGAGTTTCTCTTTTTGTCGCGGCTTCTCCGCATCCGCAGTCCCTGACATTCGACATTAATTCAATTCAAAAACCCCTTTGTGGAGAAGATTTCCGTTTGGGGAACATTTTCCTGACCCCATCAAAAGCGCACAGCTTTGAAACCAAGAAAGAACAGCGAACACACCGCCCCTGGGTGGGCTCGAACCACCAACCTTTCAGTTAACAGCCGAACGCGCTGACCAATTGCGCCACAGAGACAGACGACAACGAGGCCTGCGCCATCGCTTAGGGGAGGCTATTAGTGAATTCATAATTCAGCCTCCACGCCTAGAATTACAATTGTCATCTATCAGTTTTACTTTTCCATAATAAAGCCTGGGAGATTTATTGTGGAGACACCGGGGACAGTCTGCAGACACATCCATGTCAGGAGGAACTAGCTTTCTTACTCCGGGGCCGTCGCCCTTCGAGCCTTTCAGTGTTTTGCCTGTTCCCGATTTCTCTCATTGGCTCGGAGGCGAGAAGGGGTTTGAATTCCTGATGTGCAGGAATGACAATTCTTTCAATGTCTCAGATCAGTTCATGTCCCGAGAACCTCAGAGTCAATCTCCCGGCCTCTTCCACAAGGGGACGCTGTCTGGACTGTCTCTACTCAGTCGGACAGTTCATCTTTCATTCTCCTCTAAATCCGCTTCCCAAAGAGTTTCAAAAGATTCACAAAGCTGGAGACTGGGATTTCTGTTTTTCCTCATGAACATTTTTCCATTTCCTAACTGACAATATTTTGCCAAAATCTCTTCCCAATTATACACATTGCGTCATGTCCAGGGATGAGGAATTTCCATTTTGGAGAGACATTCCCAAGGTTGGGAATGTTCGCTTTGGAGCAAAGAAGGTTAACTGGAGATTTCCTGGGGCTGTTGGTAATGATGGGAGAAGAAGCGGTGGGAATGGGCAGATTAATGATCAGAAGAACCAATTGCCACTGACCAGAGTCAGTTACCAGAGGACAGGGATTGAAGTTCTTGAATGAAAAGCAGCACTTGTGCCGAATAAACACAGAGAATACTGCAGAAAGCCAACAGGTCGAGCAGCATCTGTGGAAAGGTAAACAGAGCTGACGTTGTGAGGCTGGTACGTTGTTTGTTCAGAACCCGAGGTTCCTGCATGGCAATCAATTCCCAGACATGAGAAAACGTGGCTTTATTGAGCCGGGTTTTGTGAAGTTTGAGCGATAGTGCAACCAACAGGAAGTCATTTAAAATCGCCAGCGAAGAAAGCATAGTCAGCAGGTTACCAGCCTGGGCGGGGGAGCCCCAAAGCATCTCGACGCCAACACCTTAAGTGTTCGGCCACAGCTAAGCGCCCAAAGTTGTGGTCTAAAATTTCTCATGGAATGGTTCTAACAGGAAAGGTGAGTATTGGGCTTGTCCTGTCCGCGCCATAGCCCCAACGTATCCTGTTTCCCTGGATTTGATCAGGACGGAGGAGGCTGATGGGAGATCGAACTGAACTACACACATTGATGAGGGATAGAGCGGGTGGGAAGGATCCATTCCCATGCGTAGAGAGATTAATAATCAGGGCCTAAAATAAGGAGCCACTACAAGAAATTTGGGGTTCATTCAGCAAAGCTAATGTAGAACTGTTCACAGAAAATTGTGATGAAAGTCTCTCGAATTATTTTGATGAGAAGTGTTGATGATGCTAATACAATCGGTAGGATGAACGTAGATTGGTAAATGTATTTGGTGACAGTTCTGTTCTCGCCCTGTGAGCGAAACCTGGATCTGAAGGAATAAAAGGGACATTAACAACATCGATCTGAAATTGGATACGTGACAAGAAACAGAGCCATCATTAACAGTTGGCTTTTGAACTGGAGAAGGTTTCTCGTGAAATTAGCTTGAGGCTTGAGGTATGCAAGGTCAAGATAATTTAGGTAAAACACGGAAACGCTTTCCTCATTAGCAGACAGTGAAAGGATTACAAGACGCAAATTAAACATTTTCGATAAGTGATAAGTGGACTGGGAAGATAAGTATTATAAACTGTGAACAACAAAGTTCTGGAGCACAACCCTTTCATTCAAAGACCGAAAACATCCAGGACCTGATTAATCAGATTGCATTGTGGTGCTTTTCTGCAAAACATCCACTTGCAATATCCTACAAAAGAGTGACAAAACCCATCCCTGTCAGCCCAGGATAGAAAATCCGAAGGGATGAACGTTTGCTGATTTTCTGAAGATTCACAAAGCTAAGACTGGGTTTTGGTGATTGTTTCCTTTCCACTCCCAGGAGCCGCAGTGGTTGAGGCGGTGAGTTGGGGAAAGTAAAATGTGGCCGTGAGCAGCGTGTGGGGCTATTTCAGCTTCCCCTCATCTGACAGCGCTGTGACTTGACTCCGAAGTTCTCAGGGACATTGACTGACGCGAGACAGTGAAAAGATTCCCATTCCCGCAGATCGGGACTTCAAACCGTATGCCGGCTTCAGGACAATGAGAAAGATTAATTAGGGTGTGTGAAGAAGCTGTGAGCTGCATTTCAAACAGGTAGGTGGAGTCAGATCCGTCATCCATTGCGCCCGGTCCCTGTGCGTATCTAACGCCACCATGCTTCAGAGTTTCTGACGTTAACACGGACATGCGCAGCAATGGGAACCTTCACAAGGTGAACAACCAAAGATAATCACCGTCACTGATTCCCTTCCACAGGCTCAACTTTGTGAAGCAGTATCTTTCACTGGCAAAGGAAACACCCTTGTCCTCAGGTGCCTGCTTCATTTCGATCACGATTTCAAGCCTCTCACTGTTCTAATCTCATTACCAAACACTTGACTCAGCCTCAAAGGAAGCTCTGCGGGTATCTGCTTGTTCCACCCGAACAGGCAGTGAGTTGCAGATTCCCACCAGTCCCAATGTGAGTGAAATACCTTTCCCCCTCCACTGATTTGAATCTTAAAGAAGAAGCCGGGGAGCAAGCTCCCTTTCTTTTCGACGACATTTGTCATTTTGTAGTCGGCCGGGGTCACACCTGCGTGGGGAAACCGCAATGGATTTCAAGTCCATCGCATTAACCACTCGGCCCACGAATGCAGAACCACACTGACAGCTTCACTTCCCAGGTCTGTCTGCCTGTGGAGCTGCGAAAGAGTGAATCATCGCAGAGTTTGTTTGAATCCAATCACTTCACAGTGATTCGAAAGGGTTACATATCTGCACATGGCGAGTCGAGATGTTTCATCCCAAAAGTTGAAATGAACTTTCAGTTAAAAACAAAACTAGAAATTGCAGGAGGAACTCAGCAGTTCAGGCAACATCTGTGGAAAGAAAATCAGAGACAACATTTCTGAACTCTGTTTTCTCCGACAGGCACTGTCAAAACTGCTGCGTTTCGCTTTTTGTCTCGGCTTCTCAGCATCCGCAGTCCCTTCCGTTCGACATTAATTCAATTCAGAAACCCCTTATGGAGAAGATTTCCGTTTATGGAACATTTTCCTGACCCCTTTAAGAGCGGACAGCCTCGAAGCCAAGGAAGGGCATCGAACACACCGCCCCTGGGGGGGCTCGAACTACCAACCTTTCGGTTAATAGCCGAACGCCCTGACCAATTGCGCCACAGAGACAGGCGGAGGCGTAGGCTGCGCCATCGCAGTGGGGAGGCTATTAGTGAATTCATAATTCAGCCTGCTACGCCGAGAATTACAATTGTCGTCTATCAGTTTTACTTTTCCACAATAAAGCCTGGGACATTCATTGTGGAGACACCGGGAACAGTCTGATCCTACTCTCTGCAGACACATCCATGTCACGAGGAACTAGCTTTCTTACTCCGGGGCCGTCGCCCTTCGAGCCTTTCAGTGTTTTGCCTGTTCCCGAGTTCTCTCATTGGCGCGGAGGCGAGAAGGTGTTTGAATTCCTGATTGCAGGAACGACAATTCTTTCAATGTCTCAGATCAGTTCATGTCCCGAGAACATCTGAGTCAATCTCCCGGCCTCTTCAACAAGGGGACGCTGTCTGGACTGTCTCTACTCAGTCGGACAGTTCATCTTTCATTCTCCTCTAAATACGCTTCCCAAAGAGTTTCTAAAGATTCACAAAGCTGGAGACTGGGATTTCTGCTTTGCTTCATGAACATTTTTCCATTTCCTAACTGACAATATTTTGCCAAAGTCTCTTCCCATTGTACGCCTTGCGTCATGTCCAGGGATGAGGAATTTCCATTTTGGGGAGACATCCCAAGGTTGGGAATGTTCGCTTTGGAGCAAAGAAGGTTAACTGGAGATTTCCTGGGGTTGTTGGTAATGATGGGAGTAGAAGCGGTGGGAATGGGCAGATTAATGATCAGAACAATCAATTGCCACTGACCAGAGTCAGTTACCAGAGGACAGGAATTGAAGTTCTTGAATGAAAAGCAGCACTTGTGCCGAATAAACACAGAGAATACTGCAGAAAGCCAACAGGTAGAGCAGCATCTGTGGAAAGGTAAACAGAGCTGACGTTGTGAGTCTGGTACGTTGTTTGTTCAGAACCCGAGGTTCCTGCATGGCAATCAATTCCGACACACGAGAAAACGGGACTTTATTGAGACGGGTTTTGTGAAGTTTGAGCCATAATGTAACCAACAGGAAGTCATTTAAAATCGCCAGCGAAGAAAGCATAGTCAGCAGGTTACCATCTTGAGCGGGGGAGCCCCAAAGGATCTCTACGCCAACACCTTAAGTGTTCGGCCACAACTACACGCCCAAAGTTGTGGTCTAAAATTTTTCATGGAATGGTTCTAACAGGAAAGGTGAGTATTGGGCTTGTCCTGTCCGCGCCATAGCCCCAACGTATCCTGTTCCCCTGGATTTGATCAGGACAGAGGAGGCTGATGGGAGATCGAACTGAACTGCACACATTGATGAGGGATAGAGCGGGTGGGAAGGATACATTTCCATGCGTAGAGAGATTAATAATCAGGGCCGAAAATAAGGAGCCACTTAAAAAGATATGGGGTTCATTCAGCAAAGCTAATGTAGAACTGTTCACAGAGAATTGTGATGAAAGTCCCTCGAATTATTTTGATGAGAAGTGTTGATGATGCTAATACAATCGGTAGGATGAACGTAGATTGGTAAATGTATTTGGTGACAGTTCTGTTCTAGCCCTGTGAGCGAAACCTGAATCTAAAGAAATAAAAAAAGGGATATTAACAACATCGATCTGAAATTGGATACGTGACAAGAAACAGAGCCATCATTAACAGTTGGCTTTTGAAGTGGAGAAGGTTTCTCGTGAAATGAGCTTGAGGCTTGAGGTATGCAAGGTCAAGATAATTTAGGTAAAACACGGAAACGCTATCCTCATTAACAGACAGTGAAAGGATTGAAAGACGCAGCCTAAACATTTTCGATAAGTAATACAGGGGACTGGGAAGATAAGTATTATAAACTGTGAACAACAAAGTTCTGGAGCACAACACTTACATTCAAAAACCGAAAACATCCAGATCCTGATTAATCAGATTGCATTGTGGTGCTTTTGTACAAAATATCGACTTGCAATGTCCTACAAAAGAGTGACAAAACCCAATCCTGTCAGCCCAGGATAGAAAATCCGAAGGGATGAACGTTTGCTGATTTTCTGAAGATTCACAAAGGTAAGACTGGGTTTTGGTGATTGTTTCCTTTTCACTCCCACAAGCCGCAGTGGTTGGGGCGGTGAGTTGGGGAAAGTGAAATGTGCCCGTGAGCAGTGTGTGGGGCGATTTCAGCTTCCCCTCATCTGACAGCGCTGTGACTTGACTCTGATGTTCTCAGGGACATTGACTGACGCGAGACAGTGAAAAGATTCCCATTCCCGCAGATCGGGAATTCAAACCGTATGCCGGCTTCAGGACAATGAGAAAGATTAATTGGGGTGTGTGAAGAAGCTGTGAGCTGCATTTCAAACAGGTCGGTGGAGTCAGATGCGTCATCCATTGCGCCCCGCCCCTGTGCGTATCTAACGCCACCATGCTGCAGAGTTCTGACGTTAACACGGACATGCGCAGCAATGGGAACCTTCACAAGGTGAACAACCAAAGATAATCACCGTCACTGATTCCCTTCCACAGGCCCAACTTTGTGAAGCAGTATCTTTCACTGGCAAAGGAAACATCCTTGTTCTCAGGTGCCTGCTTCATTTCGATCACGATTTCAAGCCCCTCACTGTTCTAGTCTCATTTCCAAACACTTTGCTCATTGCTTCAAAATAAACTCTGCGGGTATCTGCTTGTTCCACCCGAAGAGGCAGTGGGTTGCAGATTCCCACCAGTCCCAATGTGAGTGAAATACTTTTCCCCCTCCACTGATTTGAATCTTAAAGAAGAAGCCGGGGAGCAAGCTCCCTTTCTTTTCGACGACATTTCTCATTTTGTACTCGGCAGGGTTCACACCTGCGTGGGGAAACCGCAATGGATTTCAAGTCCATCGCATTCGCCACTCGGCCCACCAATACAGAACCACACTGACAGCTTCACTTCCCAGGTCTGTCTGCCTGTGGAGCTGAGAAAGAGTGAATCATCGCAGAGTTTGTTTGAATCCAATCACTTTACAGTGATTCGAAAGGGTTAAATATCTGCACACGGTGTTTGCAGATATTTAGGTGTTTCATCCCAAAAGATGAAATGAACTTTCAGTTCAAAACAAAACTAGAAATTGCAGGAGGAAATCAGCAGGTCAGGCAACATCCGTGGAAAGAGAATCAGATACAACATTTCAGAATTCTGTTTTCTCCGACAGGTCCTGTCAAACCTGCCGAGTTTCTCTTTTTGTCTCGGCTTCTCCGCATCCGCAATCCCTTCCGTTAGACATTAATTCAATTCAGAAATCCCTTTGTGGAGAAAATTTCCGTTTGGGGACATTTTCCTGACCCCATTAAAAGCGGACGGCTTTGAAGCGAGGGAAGAACAGAGAACACACCACCCCTGGGTGGGCTCGAATCACCAACCTTTCGGTTAACAGCCGAACGCGCTGACCAATTGCGCCACAGAGACAGGCGTTGGCGTGGTCTGCGCCATCGCTTAGGGGAGGCTATTAGTGAATTCATAATTCAGCCTCCCCGCCTAGAATTACAATTGTTGTCTCCCGCGCAGTCTTGCGAGAGATCCTGGCTTTCTTAACTTGACTTGTGCAAAATGCCCGATTAAACTTCTCAAAAAGAACCTTCGTTAAACGAGGCTGGGCTCCCTGGAGTAAGAATGGGACAGGAAGTGAAATGATTGGAGATAGCATTGAACAGTTTGACGTGTTTACTTCCCTAATTTTCTTATCCCTGTGCCAATTGGCACGTGGCTTGGGCAGTAATGTTATTACACACACTGGAGCAGTGGAATTTGAACCTGAGCCTCAGGGCTCTATGGGAGACTACAGCTGCACCACAAAAAAACTCTAGTAAATAGGTCCTCTTCTGTTGAATGAGAGGAAACAGTTTCCTCCTCAACATGTGACACGACCACTGTCCCCTCCGTGCCCATTACAATAAATTGAGCCGCCTCCTGTTGAATGAATGAGTGGGAACCCCTCTCTGAGCTCCAAGAAGCGGGGGGCCCGGCTGGAGGCTGGATTTGCTCAACGCTTGTATCTATTAACTTTTTCAAATGGTACCTACTGTATGGGAGTATGGTTTACATTAAAACCGGAGGATCATGTCAGAGTGTTTGTTTGTATTTAGCAGTTGTTGTTGGTAAAATTCACTCCCTGGAGGAGCACCTTCTATGATGCTGCATTTCTTGCCTTCTGCCCTTCCCCCATTTGTTATCTCTCATCTCGATTTTACATTTTCAGTCAAATTTAATTTCACATTCATCAGCCTTGGTATTCACTGTGTATTATTGATTAATCTGTTGGATTGTTGTAAAACAAAATTAATGGTGTAATTTCATTTATGTTGTCTGAGTTTGACATTGAATGTGCAGGTGTGAATGCCAGTAAGTTGTAAAAATAAATCAAGAACTTGTGCTTTTTAAACAAAAAGAAGAGTTCAATGGTATTACTGGCATTGTCTCCTTTGAGGATGATGATTATAGTCTGACCAACAAACCATTTCATGCAGTCACCCAGTTTAATTAAAGTCTTTTGGAAAATAATTCTGGCAGGCAAAGATTTATACAACCCAAAATACGGTTGGTAATCATGTGTATTCTTATCTTTTAAGCCATAACAGATGGCATCGCGTGGCGGGTTGAGACTGAAACTTCGCTGGAAAGAATGTAGATTGATGAGGGAAGTCAAAATGGCAGAGTCTCGGGCCACAATCTATCAGTCTGGCTTGATTGCAAGAGTGGTGGTTCTTCAAAAGCACCTTCCAAGTCATGACCTCAACCACCAAGAACAAACAAGTGTGAACACAGGATTCCGACTGCAAGATATATCGCATTGTTTCTTTGTTATTGACCAAAATGCTGGAACTCACTCCTGAACATTGTTGCAGTCTATAACATGTTTGTGAAGCAATTTAAGAGGCAGTTCAGCACCACCTTTCCAAGGTCAGTTTGGGAAGAGTTGTTGGCACAGCCAATGATATTCACATCTCATGAAATAGTAAGCAAAGAGCCCACGGTGTTGGGAGGCTGTATGTTAGCATGGATAGATGATTGGCTAACTACCACAGTTGTGGTAAGGGGCATGTTCAGGATGACAACTTGTAACTAGTGGTGTACCACAGGGATCAGCGCTGAGGCCAACATTATTTACAATATATATACGAATTACTTGGATAAGTAAAGTGAAGGTACTATTGCTAAATTTGCAGAAGAGACAGTTGATGTGAAAGCAGGTGGTGAGGATGATATTAGATATCTGGAGAGGGATATAGACAGGTTAAGCAAATGAGCGAAAACTTGGCAGATGGGAAAATGAGGTAATACAGTTTGCCAGGAGATGAAGAACTGAATATTAAATGGAGAAAGCTTTAGAATAGAGGGATTTGGAATCACGTCCACGAATCTCTTCATCCAATTTCAGTGAGGAATAGGGAGGCAAATGGGAGGTTAGCCTTTTCAATAGAGTAGAAATGTAGGGAGGTTATAGTGAACCTATGTAAGGCATTAGTCAGGCCACAACTGAATACTGTGAACAATTTAGGGTCCTTTACCTGAGGAAAGATATATTGGCATTGGAGGCAGTCCAGAGAACGTTGACCATGATGATACCAGGGATCGAAAGAATGTCTTATGAGGAGAACTGTGCTTATTAGAAGTTAGAAGAATTAGAGGTAACCGTATTGTCACGTACAAGATTCTGAGGAGACTTGACAGGCTAGACGTGGAAAAGTGGGTGAGTCTGGGCCCAGAGGAAGTAACCTCCAAATAAGAGATTGCATGTTTAGGACAGATAGGAATTTCTCCTGAGGGCAGTAAATCTGTGGAACTTGATACTACAGAGGGCTGTTGAGTCTGGGTTGTTACGTGCATTCAAGGCTGAGATAGATTTTTTTTAATCAGTAAGTGAATTGAGGATTATGGGGAAATGGCAGGAAAATGGAGTAAATGTTTCCCAGAATAATCGTGATCTGAATAAATGGCAGAGTCCACTCAATGGGCTGAATTGAATAGTAAATAGTAAGATGGAAAAGGATGCAACTGGCAATTACAGACCAGTCAGTGTTGGGAAGCCTAGAGGTTGTAGGGAGTTGGTGGCATTTGGGCATTGTTACTGGATTTAACATCTGGAGTTTCAAATTGATGCTGCTATGGCCCCGATGCAATTTGAAATCAATTTATGTATCTGGAATATAAACTTATCGCTGCTTTGGTGATCTTATCAATTGTCATAAGTACCTATCTTGTTCACTAATTACCTTTTTTTAAAGGAAGGAAATCTTCAGTCCTTTCCCAGTTTGGTGAATGTGTCACTCTTGATCCAAAGTCATGCAGTTGACTCTTAACTGCCCTCTGAATTGGAACTTGGTTATTTTTGGGGAGACCAAGTGTCACGTTCCATGAATGAATAAAGAAAAATATTCAGGACAAGATTGTCAATGTCACTATCAGTGAAGGGAAGATTGTGATCTCGTGATACTGGCTAAGTAGCCCAGAGATCTCAGTCTTCTGATAACAAAAATTAAAATCCCATCATGGATGCTAGTGGACTTTATTTTCAACGAATAAAAAGATCTTGAAGTGAGAGTTTGTCTCAGTTCTGGCAACCAGGAAACCATTATTGGCTAAGACAATGAATTGCAGATGTTGGAGATCAGCAACAAAAGGCACAATTGCTGGGGAAATGCAGCAGGTCAGGCAGCATCTATGGAAAGAAAATTGTTAATGTTTTGAATCCAGCCTAATTTTGAAGGGCCACAGGACTCAACACAGTAACACTGTCGTCTCCTCATAGATTCTGCCAGAACTGTTGTTTTTGTCCAATCATTACAGAGTGTTGTGAAAGTGTTCTTTTAGGGAGGGAAATCTACCACTCACAACCCTGCACACGCGTGCACACGCTCACATCATGTGACTCCAGACCTATTACAATGTGATTGACTCTCAACTGCCTTCTAGCATGTAGCCAATTGCTCAGTCCAAAGACCATGGGGGATGGGGAGCAAATGTTGGACGTGCAAGCAACAATTCCATCCCTCAAAATATTTTCTTATATATTTTAAAGCATAGGTTAATGAAGGACAACCAAAACAAAGTGCTATGGGAAAGTCATGCCCAACTAACCTGATTTGCTTGTAGTTATAAATATTGTTTTAAAATCCTCTTCAGAGAGGACATTGGTTCCATCATTGATGCAATACTGCATGCAATTCTGTGCTTTCTGCTGCAGGAAGGGTGTTGTGAAACTTGAAAGAGTCAGAAAACATTTACAAGGATGCTGCCAGGGTTGGAGGGTTTGAGCTACGGGAAGAGGCTGAATAGACTGGAGCTATTTTCTCTGGAGCTTTGGAGACTGAGGGGTGACATTAAATACATTTACAAAATCACGAGGGACATGGGTAGGGTAAATAGGCAAGGTCTTCAACCTTGGGGTGGGGGAGTCCAAATTAGAGGGCATAGGTTTAAGGTTAATGGCAAATGGAGTTTAATATAGATAAGTGTGAGGTCTTACATATTGTATAGTCAAATAAAGGTAGGAATTTCATGGTGAATGGTAGGACCTTAAGGAGTGTAGTCGAACAGAGGGATCTTAGAGTACATGTTCACAATTCTCTGAAAGTGGAGTCACAGGTAGAAATTTTTGGCACACTGGCCTTCATCAGTCATGGCATTCAGTATAAAATACCGAATTAGAGTCGAGATAAGCACCAAATAATAACACATACCAACAAGCACCAAATCTGTTTCATATGCAGTATTTCAAACCAAGAGATGTAAGGGTGCAGGTTCATAGCTCCTAGAAAGTGGAGTCAATGGTAGACAGGGCAGTGAAGAAAACTTTCGGCATGCTTGCTTTCACCAGTCAGAGCACTGAGTACAGGAATTGGGATGAATTGTTGCAGCTGTCACAGATTCCACACAACAACACAAGACGTGACCCTGCCCTCCCTTGACTAACTGTCCCTTTGCATATCAGGGGAAGACACCCCTTTAATTGTGATGATCAGAAAACATCCCATCCTTCAAAAAAAAGGGATGTGTTCACAAATATTTGGACAGAGGAAGGAAGTTGCAGTCTGGGTGAAGATCAATCTTCACTGAGAGAGGGAGAGGAAGAACAGCAGCAGCTTCAGAAGTTCATGGTCCAACTTCTGAAAAGACCTTGTCTGATTTGCAGTTGTTCCTGGGCGTGTAATATCGTACTGCAGCATATTGTAGATCTTCAGTAAGAGTGTCAATACTGCACTACAGAGGTCCATTCAGCAACTTGAGTCCATGTGAACTCTTCGTGGAGGTATGCAGTCTGCCCCATAACCCTGTTGGTTTACAGTTACATGTAGATCTACACAAAGGTCTTTGGGATTGAGAGGAAAGAATGTTCCACAGTAACTAGATTAACGTTCAGATTTTCTATCATGGACTGACTGTGATGACCTTTGCAATCACTTTACAGGAATATTACAAGAGAAGAACTTAGTGGCCGAAATCTCAGACCAAACATCACATCAAAGTCTGACAGTCACTTGATTCACGAGGACGTGGATATTGATGGCCTTGAAAACAAAGGGGAGAAGGTCTGTCAGCTTAGTTCGGTTTTAAACGTAAGTGTGACTGGAAACTCAGTCTCACATACCCACACACCAGAGTAGTGACTGGAACAAGCTTTACAGACTGAATGAGAGTGTTCCAATTATCAGGGGGTTCACCAGTAACACCATACACATGCTGTAAGCGTGAGCAGGTTTTCAACAGATTGTTAAGGTCTGAGACAGACGAGGGCACCTGCACCATGGAGAAACCGTGAAAATGTGGGGAGTGTGGGAATGGTATCCCTTCACCATTTGCGTTGGAGATTCATCGGGGTTTGCACACCGGGCAGCGGCTGTTCACCTGCACTCAGTTACACCACCTCCTGGCCCACCAGTGTGTCCACACCAGCAAGAACCCGTTCATCTGCCCCGTGTGTGGGCAGGGCTTCACTCAGTCACAACACCTGCTGCCGCACCAGCGGATGCACACCGGGGAGAAACCGTTTTCCTGCTCCGTGTGCGGAAACGGCTACACCCAGTCGTATCACCTGCTGCTCAGCTTCCGCGTCCACACTGGGGAGAATCCGTTCACCTGTCCCATGTGGAGCAATGACTTGTGCGATTCCTCCTCCCTGCGCAAACACCAGCACATCCACACCAAGGAGCGGCCGTTCACCTGTCCTGTGTGTGGGAAGGGCTTCACCCAGTCTTGAGGAGACACCAGCAACTTCACAAGTGAGATGGCGCAGGGATTCGGGTTGGATTCTGCTGTTATCATTGCTGAGAGTCACATCTTGAACCCTGTTTCGTGGGTGAAGTGGGAGGGGTAAGGGGTTCCTTTATGTTGAATGGCAGCTCTCTCACCCACTTTCCTTCCAGTGGGGGCTGATGCTCTCTGAGCCTGGAATTGCACCTTCCCGACGGAAACAGTCCACAGAAGCGGCTGAAGTGCAGGGAGATCTGAAAGAAATACATTTGTCTCTGTCCAATTGAGTCTCCAGCACAGTCGATCCAATTGGCCTCTGGATCCACTTATTTTCTTCAGTCAATTCGTTCACTTTTCTTACAGTGCAGCACACATTCAGACACAGTGTTTAGTTTCAATTTTTGTAATCTTTTCAATCCAGCTTTGATTAGTGGTACATTTATTCCCTTTGTCCCTTTCTATTGTTCTCTGACATTCACTTTCCACATTACTACATTGCTCACCTGCCTTGATTTGGAATTGCCCATCATGTCCAGGGATGTGCAGGTTAGACAGGTTAGCCATGGGAAATGCAGACTTATCGTATCATAGTAATAGAAGCAGGAGTCGACTATTTGGCCTGTCGAGCCTGCTCCACTATTCATTCAGATGATGGTTGATCTATCCATCATCTCAGCTCCTCCTACCTGCATTATTCCATCTACCCTTAATTCCCCTCCATGCAATATCCCATCCAACTGTGTCTTAAATATAATTAATGAAGCTGCCTCATCTGCTCCCTTGGGCAGAGAATTCCACAGAGTCACACGAACTACAACATGAAAAGAGACCCTTCAGTCCAACGCATCCATGTTGACCAGTTATCCTAAACAGTCTAGTCCCATTTGCTAGCACTTGGCCCATATCTCCCTAAACCCTTCCAATACATGGACCAATCCAGATGCCTGTTAAGTGTCGTAATTATACTAGCCTCCACGACTTCCTCAAGCACCTAATTCCATACCCGCACCATGCTCTGTGTTAAAAAGTTGTCCCTTAATTCCCTTTTATTTCTTTCCCCTCTCAGCGTAAATGTATGCCATCTAGTTCTCGACTCCCTCAATTCAGGGAAAAGACCTTGTCTGATTATCCTATCAATGCGGCACGATTCCTGAAGAAGGACTCATGCCCGAAACGTCGATTCTCCTGCTACTTGGATGCTGCCTGACCTGCTGCGCTTTTATAGCAACAGATTTTCAGCCCGTATCCTATCAATGTCGCTCATAATTTTGTAAACCTTCATCAAGTCACCCCTCAGCTTCCAAGGCTACAGAGAAAACAGCCCCAGCCTGTTCAACGTCAACGATATTTCACTCTGAGCAAGCCTCAGCTGGTTCAAGAGGTAGAGCGGGGCCGCAGACATAGCTGCTGTGTGGCTCGTTGGTCTACAGGTACGATTTTCGCTTTGGGTCTCCTTCGACACAGCTGTGCAAGAGATCCAGGGTTCAAATTGCAGTTTGACGTGAATGACAACAGGATCCCATAGTCAGAAACCACATCCCGGGGACAGAATGACAAGCAGATGTTCTGGAAACTCTTTGCTGCTTGCAATTCTTGGAGCAAAGTGAAAGCAAGTTTCAGCTGGCTCAGAGTCTCCAGTGTACATTGCTCTCTTTCCCGCCAGCTCAGAGAGAGAACAATAGGAGGGACAAAGGAGTGAATAACGATCCGTGAGGGAGGGTGAATAACTGTTAATGGAGACCGTTAGTGGCTAACAATAAGTAGTGTGTCGTAGCAGACTGTGTGATAAGGGCTGGTATGTGTGTGGTAGGGGTCAAGGACATGGGGAATTTCAGGCCCTAAAGTCATGCAACTCGATCTTGAAGACCGGAGGGCTGTCGGGTTTTGAAGTGGAATATGAGGCGTTGTTCTTCCATCTGGAGCTGAGCTTTGCTCGAACACTGCTGCAAGCCTGAGACAGAGATGTTGGCCAGGATACAGGGTGGCGTGTTAAAGTGGCAGGAAAGCAGAAGCTCAGGGCCTTTTTTTACGGGCAGAACCGAGATGTTCTGCGAAGCAGTCATCCAGTTTATACTTAATACTCCGTTGGAGAAACGACACTATGAGCAGCGAATGCAGGAGACCAGGTTGCTGCAAATGTGCAGGTGAAGTGCTGCTTCACCTGGAAGGTATGTTCGAGCCTGGAAGGATATTCAGGAGGGAGCAGGTAAATTGTGCTTCTGAGTGAAGTCACGGTTCCTAAAAACAGAATGTGGCAATTTAGACAGAGTTAATATTTGTTTGTCGGCCAATATGTCTGCCGGTGCGTGATGGAGACCCAGAAGGGAAACCATCTTTCCTATTCACTCAATGTCGTCTTTAGCAGCTTTCCCGTATCACGGCGCACTGTTGTGCACCTCGCCTTCTCATCTGCTTCCCAAAAAACTTCGACGTAAATATTTCACATTGATACACTGGCCCAATGTGCACAGTTGAGATGACACACTCGTGGAGGTCTGCGGGGTCTTCTTCTGTTCTCTGTACCCTATGTTGAGGAGGGCAATGCTTGTCACTGGTCACTCCGGTGTCAGAGAAAAGTTTAGAAAGAAAACGGTTTAATTTTCTGCCAGTAGAGAGGGCCCGGTTACTGAGGACGGGCAAACGGTAGCAGAGAGACAGAATGAGAAGCAGCTGTTAATAGAGTCATAGAGATGTACAGCATGGAAACAGACCCTTTGGTCCAACTCGTCCATGCCGATCAGATATCCTACCCTATTCTAGTCCCACCTGCCAGAACCCGGCCCATATACCTCCAACCACTTCCTATTCATATATCCATCCAAACGCCTGTTAAATGTTGCAATTGTACCAGCCTCCGCCACTTTCTCTGGCAGCTCATTCCATACACGCACCACCCTCTGCATGAAAAAGTTGCCCCTTAGGTCTCTTTTATATCTTTCCCCTCTCACCCTAAATCTATGCCCTCTAGTTCTTGACTCCCCGACCCCAGGGAAAGGATTTTGCCTATTTATCCTCTCCATGCCCCTCATAATTTTGTAAACTTCCATAAAGTCACCCTTCAGCCTCCGACGTCCCAGAGAAAACATCCCCAGCCTGTTCAATGTTAACTATACTTCACTCTGAGCAAGACTCAGCTGGTTCAAGAGGTAGAGCGGGGGCGCAGGTACCCCTGCGGTTTGGCTCGTTGGTCTAGGGGTATGATTCTCGCTTTGGGTCTTCGTCCTCCGGCTTCAAATCCCAGACGAGCCCGCGTTTCATGACTTGTGCAAAAGTGCCTGCTTAACTTTCTCAAAAAGCAACTTCGTTAAACGAGGTTGGGCTCCCTGGCGCACCAATGGGACAGAAAGCAGCGAAGTGAAATGATTGGCGAGAGCGTTGAAGAGGTTGACGTGAGTGGTGCGGTGTTTGAGGGCTGTCAGCGATGAGGATCGATTGGAAATTTGGGACAGCTCTCTTCGGAGAACAAAAGTTTCAAATCTGGCCCGATTGAAGCTTTCCAAGTCATGCGACGTCGAGACAGAGAAAGTAATGTAGTCAAAATGCTCCCACGCCTGAAAGGATCGGCAACGATTCGGCGGAGTTTTAAAGTCATGAGGAAAAGAACTAAAAGTGACATTAGGAAGAACGCTTTCGTACAGGGAGTGGTGGTTGGGGTCAGTAAATCCCTAACTGATACTGACAAAGAGGCAGATTCATTAGACGCAAACGGGAATTCGGTGGTCATGTTTAAAGTAACAATGTGCAGAATTACATGGAGAAGACAAGAGAATAATACGAATAGAGACCCACGTTCACTTACTGTGTCGACCCACGTGCACTTACTGTGTCGACCCAGCAGAGTGAAGGTGGGCGGCACGGCGTCTATTCAGAGTGAAATCACAGTTCGACCAACAGAATGTGGGAAGTTAGAAAAAGTTTAGATTTACATACGTCTGCGCAACACCATATAAGGCGACAGCAGTGGAGATCTTGGACATCAGTCTCGAACGTGCATGCCACGCGCCAAACGAAAGCTGAAGGGACCTGTGGAAAATGCCGCTCTGCGTAGAAGCAGAGTGGCGCAGCGGGAGCGTGCTTGGCCCATAACCCAGAGGTCGATGGATGGAAACCATTCTCTGCTATTGTTCAGTGTCTCGTTTAGCGAATTTCCTTTGTGATGGCACTCTATTCGGCATCTTGCCTTTCAAACGACTGTCTGAATACCCCGTATCATACCGAAACTCACACTGTTCAAGGAACTTGGTTTTCGAAGTCTGAGTGGTCTTCTCCTGTTCTTCGTCGGTTTCCTATGAACTGAATCGCAAACCCACTTCTCTGAGATGCCAGTGAGCTGAGACGCAGACCTTGTGATTTCATGCCTTGCCTGCTGTAATTTGCCACGCCGGTTTGTACGTGAATGACCAGACGATCAGCACATCAGAAACTGTGTCACCATTCAGACACAGTCCCTTAGTATTCGGACAGATATCACTGATTGTGAATCACCTCAGAAAGAGACAAGTGGCAGAGAGTCGCCGTGGACATGATGGGCTGGACCGCCTCTGTCGGCGGGAGAACGATGGTACGTGTTTATGCCGTCCCGCTGCCTGTCTATGGGGCTGAGTGAGGGACAATGGTTCATTTCACCGTCCCTTCCGTGTTGGACTGCCTGCAGTCCCTCAGCTCAGGGCCGTGGGGATGAGTCTCAGTGAGTGCAGGTTTCACTCGGATTCTCTTCATCTGGGACACTTGGGCTCAGATGTTAACTGCTGCGCGGTCGCAGCGATGAAAGTGATGCCCACTTTGCGAGAGATTTTCTGTAAGATTTCTTCGAGAAGACGATTTCTGAACACCAAGCAGGTTGCACAACTATGTACTCATATGAATCTACTTGAGGGAAGAGTCCTCGGTGTCCATTTCTCTCTGCACCGCCAACACAGCATCTTTCTATCTCTCCGATAACAGACGTTTGGAGGAAATTCACAATCACAGTTACTCACTTCCCACTCATTAGATTACTTACAGTGTGGAAACAGGCCCTTCGGCCCAACAAGTCCACACTGACCCGCCTAGGCCCAACTCACCCATACCCCTACATTTACCCCTTACCTAACACTACGGGGAATTTAGCATGGCCAATTCACCTGACCTGGACATCTTTGGACTGTGGGAAGAAACCGGAGCACCCGGAGGAAACCCACGCAGACACGGGGTGTGTGTGGGCTTTGATCTTGAGCTGTTTAAAAAGCAGCTAATTTGTCTATGCCTTTTTGCAGGGGGGAATCTGAAGATGTAACTAAGTTGAGTCACAATAAAGGTTACCTGAACTTACCGCTGGGCTCAGACTCTTATTGAAAGCTTTGAGCTCCAAGAGTTTTTTAGTTTAAAGCTGCTCCTTCGTTTCAGCCTCCTGCACTGAGTTTCCAATGTCATGTATCAGATGGAGCAGTGAATGAGAAGCTAGTATCGTGAGAAATTGTAAATCTTTCAGGTACTGTGTTGTTTCATCAGCATTGTAAAGTTTACTGACAGCACCAGGAGGTGTATGTTGTGTTCACTAGAAATGATGTGGAGGTGTCGGTATTAGTCTGGGTTGATAAAGTTAAAAAGAAATCACCCAATACCAGGTTGTTGTCCAACAGGTTTATTTGGAAGCACTAGCTTTCTGAGTGCTGCTCCTTCATCGGGTAGCTGTGGAGCAGCATTGTAAGACACAGAACATATATCAAAAGATCAGTACCATGCAACTGATGGAATATATTGAACAAGCCTAGATTGCTGTCAAGTCTTTCATCTCTTAGAATGGGTGTAGGTTTTGGTTCATTAATGTGTAACTGCCAGAACATCTCTTAAGTCACATTCTTGAGATGACTTAAGGTTTTATAAAAAAGATGACATCTCCGCTCAGACAATGCATTTAAAGGTGTGAGAATTGAGTCTGAAAATGTGTTGCTGGAAAAGCACAGCAGGTCAGGCAGCATCCAAGGAGCAGGAGAATCGACGTTTCGGGCATGAGCCCTTCTTCAGGAAAGGTCTGAAGAAGGGCTCATGCCCGAAACGTCGATTCTACTGCTACTTTGATGCTGCCTGACCTGCTGCGCTTTTACAGCAACACCTTTTCAGCTCTGATCTCCAGCATCTGCAGTCCTCACTTTCTTCCTGAGAATTGAGTCTGACAGTATTCTAATCTTGAGTCAGACTGGTTCTATTTCCAAATTCATAAAATATTACATGGATTGACTGCCTGGAAATTGTGTGCTTTTTGAGCAAAATTGAATACATCTGCAAATACAATTCTGCCAATACAAATTCACCCCATAGAATTGTGTGTGGGTGCATGTGAATTTGTGCGTGAGAGTGTGTACATGCTTGGTAAAGTGTGAGTGTGATGGAGTATAAGCCTGAGAGAGTATTGGGGGGTGTGTGTGTGTGTGTGAGGGGGAACATGTGTGAGAGAGGTATTAATACAAGCAAGGGGTTGCATTTTGCTAAAACAAGAAAGGGCAGGACTTGTACAGATAATGGTAGGGCCCTGGGTCATGGTATAGAACAGACAGACATGGGGGAGTGGTGTTCAGGTACATAGTTCGTTAGAAGTTGCATCACTGATAGACAGGGCAGTTAAGAAGGTATTTAGCAGCAGAGCATTCATTGTTCACACCATTGTTACAGGGGTTGGGACATCATGTTGAGGTTGTATAGGATGTTGGTGAGGCCACTTTCAGAGTACTGAGTACAGTTCTGATGGCCCTGTAATCTGAAGTATTCTTATCACAGAGGGTTCGGTAAAGATTTACCAGGAAGTTCCAGGACAGGAGGGTTTGAGTTATAGGGAGAGGCTGGGACTTTATTCACTGGAGGAGAGGAGATGAGGGGGTGACATCATTAAGATTGATAAAATAAGGTAAGCTGAATAGCAAAGGGTTCTTGCTTAGCATCGGGGAGCTCAAAACTTGGGGGCATATTACTTAAGGTGGGGAGAGAGATTTAAAAGGAACCGGAGGGGCATCATTTTGAAAGAGGGTGGCATGAACTTACTGACGATGTGGTAGTTGCCGGCACATTTACAACGTTTAAACAGCATTTGGATAGGTACATGAATAGAAAGGTTTAGAGGGATATGGGCCAAATGCAGGCAAGTGGGACTGGTTTCGTTTGGAATCCTGGTCGGCATGGACGAATTGGACCGAAGTGTCTGTTTCTGTGCTGCACACCTTTATTGAAACCAGTAGAATTCTGAAAGGGGCTTGACAGGATAGATGTAGATAAAATGGATACTTTATGGGGAGGGTCATACAATCCCAACAATGTGGATGCAGGCCATTCAGCCCATCTATTCCTCTCTGGCCCTCTGAACAGTATCCCAGCCATATCCAACCCCTTACTCCATATTTCCATGGCCAAGCCACCCTAACCTGTACATCCCTGGTCACTATGGGTAACTTAGCACGGCCAATCCTCCCTAACCTACACCCGAATCTATAAATTACCTTCTCAAGAATGTAATTTAAATGAAGAGCTTTTCTAAGAAAAATGTCAGTCTGACTCAACGTTGCGACATAGACAGAATTCACACCTATTGTCTCGACTTATAAATAGGGCAACGTCTCTTCGAAATGTAGATTCATTTAGATATAACTGCGTGACTTTACATATGAAGATATCCCTTTGAATGTGCCCACATCCCTTTGAAATATAATCTCGTCCATTTACATCTCTTCATTTTAACGGGGTATTTCCGAAAATATTCATGTCCCTTTAAAATGCAGATTGCCCCCTTTAAATATGACGCCGTTCCGTTAGATGTCGGAATATCTGTTTAAATTGAGCCGTGAGCTTTCCCAATGTAGACAGGGCTCCTGGAAACGTGGCAGTGTCCCCCCTGCAGCTGCAGAGCGAGACAGGAGAGTTTGTTTTTGTGAATGAGCAGTTGTAGCGCGAGGTGGCTGTTGCTTGGTGACGGTGAGGCTCCCCCGGCCCCGCCCATCCCCCCGTGCAGACGTCACGCGGGGGCGAAGGCGGTTGGGAGGAGAAGTCGCTCGAGCGGGGAAGCGGCGGGAGGACGGCCGTTAGGAAAATGGCGCCGTGCGGCCCGGGGCAGACACCCGTCACTGGGCACCGCCGCCTTCCTGGTGCAGCTGCTGTGTCACGGCCACACCGGCCGGCTGTACAGCAGGCAGGAGCCGGTGAGCATTCTGGAGGCGGATGGGGTTAAGGGCCTGCTTGGGAACTCGTCGACCGCCTGGGTGGTGGAGTTCTACTGGTCGTGGGGCGGCCCCTGTGTCAACTATGGGGCCACCTGGAAGGTACTGGGCCCGGGAGGTGAAAGGTGAGGCAGGTTGGGGGGGGGACGGAGGGGAAGGAATGTGGGGCCTGTCCTGTCATAGTGACATTTTACACTCACTTTCCATCTGCTTTTGCTGGCGCTTGTGTTGTTTACCCCTCACTGTGTGTTTAATCCTTGTGTTGTTTACCCCTCACTGTTTGTTTAATCCTTGTGCTGTTTACCCCTCACTGTTTGTTTAATCCTTGTGCTGTTTACCCCCTCACTGTTTGTTTAATCCTTGTGCTGTTTACCCCCTCACTGTTTGTTTATTCCTTGTGCTGTTTACCCTTTGCTGTTACTTGTGCAATTGCTGAGGGTAGTGTGTAAATACTAGTGAAGGAGATTATGCACCAGCATGTATATGTTCCTCAGTCATTGAAGGGGCAGGACCTGTTGAGAATGGTTAGTAAAGCATGTGGTGCACTAAGCCTTGTTAACATGGATATAGTTTGTTATTTGGAGAAGTAGACTTTATTATTTAGAGTAACAGAGATGTACAGCACGGAAACAGACCCATTCGGTCCAACCTGTCCATGCCAACCAGATATCCTAAATTAATCTAGTCCCATTTGCCAGCACTTTGCTCATATCTCTCTAATCCCTTCCTATTCATATACCCATCTAGATGTGTTTTAAATGCTGTAATTATACCGGCTACCACTACTTCCTCCAGCAGTTCATTCCATACATGCACCACCCTCTGCATGGAAAAGTTGCCCCTCAGGTACCTTTAATATCTTTCTGCTCTCACCCTAAACCTAAACCTATGCCCTCTAGTTGTGAACCTCACCCCTACACTGATGAAAAGACATTTAAAAAAAAGTTGAGCAGCCAGAGAAAATGCAATAGCTATAAGAGCCACATGGGGAAAAAGAACTGTGGCTCTACCCTTTAGTTCTCCTCTTGGCATTTGAACACTTAAAATCTGTCAATAACACCAGCATCGCCACAGCGTATTGTGTCTGTTCCGCGCACCTGCTCGCTGGTGTCACCCAACACATTGTCCATGCTCCTCGTTGTCGGCAGAAAAGGTGACATCGCTTGTCTCTGTTCCTAAAGGTCTTCCTTTTATTTTTAAAGCTGTGTCCTCTGGTCCTAGTCTCTCCTACCAATGGAAACATCTTCCAATTTCATTGCATTTGGGGATGAAGCCCTACCCTGTCCGGTAATTTCTGCTGGTGTGAGAGACTAGGCCTCAAGTTTAGAGGGAGGAGCTTTCAGACAGATGAGGAAGTGCTTTTCCCACAGGGTTGTGAATCTATGGAATAGTCTAGATTAGAGTGGTGCTGGAAAAGCACAGCAAGTCAGGCAGCATCCGAGGAGCAGGAAAATCTATGTTTTGGGCAAAATGCCTTTGTATGTGAGTTTGTGTATAAGACTGTGCATCAGTGAGTGTGTATTTGCATTTGTGCATGCTTGATAAAGTGTGATTCTGATGGAGAATGAGCCTGCGAGAGGGTGTGTGTGTTGAGAGGGTGCTGTATGTGTATGTCTGAGAGAGAGCGTGTGTATGAGAGAGGTATGGATATAAGTGAGGGGTTGCATTTTACTAAAATAAAGGAGGGCAGGACTTGTACAGGTAATGTTAGGGCCTGGGTTGTGTTGTAGAACAGAGACCCGGGGGTGTTCGGGTTCATTGATCTTGAAAGTTCCATCATTGGTAGACGGGGGTGAAGAAGGTGTTCCGCACACTTAGACCATAAGACATAGGAGTGGAAGTAAGGCCATTCGGCCCATCGAGTCCACTCCGCCATTCAATCATGGCTGATGCGCATTTCACCTCCACTTACCAGCGTTCTCCCCGTAGCCCTTAATTCCTCTAGACAACAAGAATCTATCAATCTCGGCCTTGAAGACATTTAGCGTCCCGGCTTCCACTGCACTCCGTGGCAATGAATTCCACAGGCCCACCACTCTCTGGCTGAAGAAATGTCTCCGCATTTCTGTTCTGAAATGACCCCCTCTAATTCTAAGGCTGTGTCCACGGGTCCTAGTCTCCTCGTCTAACTGAAACAATTTCCTAGCATCCACCTTTTCCAAGCCATGTATTATTTTGTACGTCTCTATTAAGTCTCCCCTTAATCTTCTAAACTCCAACGAATACAATCCCAGTATCCTCAGCCGTTCCTCATATGTTAGACCTGTCATTCCAGGGATCATCCGTGTGAATCTCCGCTGGACACGTTCCAGTGCCAGTATGTCCTTCCTGGGGTGTGGGGACCAAAACTGGACACAGTACTCCAAATGGGGCCTAACCAGAGCTTTATAAAGTCTTAGTAGTACATCTCTGCTTTTGTATTCCAACCCTCTTGAGATAAGAGACAACATTGCATTCGCTTTCTTAATCACGGACTCAACCTGCATGTTTACCTTTAGAGAATCCTCGACTAGCACTCCCAGATCCCTTTGTGCTTTGGCTTTATTAATTTTCTCACCATTTGGAAAGTAGTCTATGCTTTTATTCTTTTTGCCAAAGTGCAAGACCTCGCACTTGCTCACGTTAAATTCCATCAGCCATTTCCTGGACCACTCTCCCAACCTGTCTAGATCCTTCTGTAGCCTCCCCACTTCCTCAGTACTACCTGCCTGTCCACCTAACTTCGTATCATCGGCAAACTTCGCTAGAATGCCCCCGGTTCCCTCATCCAAATCATTAATATATAATGCGAACAGCTGTGGCCCCAGCACCGAACCCTGCGGGACACCGCTCGTCACCGGTTGCCATTCTTAAAAAGAACCTTTTATCCCAACTCTCTGCCTTCTGTTAGACAGCCAATCCTCAATCCATCCCAGCAGCTCACCTCGAACACCATGGGCCCTCACCTTGCTCAGCAGCCTCCCGTGTGGCACCTTATCAAAGGCCTTTTGAAAGTCTAGATAGACCACATCCACTGGGTTTCCCTGGTCTAACCTACTTGTTACCTCTTCAAAAAATTCCAACAGGTTTGTCAGGCATGACCTCCCTTTACTAAATCTATGTTGACTTGTTCTAATCAGACTCTGCTCTTCCAAGAATTTAGAAACCCCATCCCTAATGATGGATTCTAGAATTTTACCAACAACCAAGGTTAAGCTGATTGGCCTATAATTTTCCATCTTTTGCCTTGATCCTTTCTTGAACAAGGGGATTACAACAGCCATCTTCCAATCATCCGGGACCTTTCCTGACTCCAGTGACTCTTGAAAGATCTCAACCAATGCCTCTGCTATTTCCTCAGCCACCTCTCTCAGAACTCTAGGGGTATCCCATCGGGGCCAGGAGATTTATCAATTTTAAGACTTTTTAACTTTTCTAGCACTATCTCTTTCGTAATGGCAACCATACTCAACTCAGCCCTGTGACACCCTTTAATTTTTGGGATATTACTCATGTCTTCCACTGTGAATACTGACGCAAAGTACTTGTTAAGTTCTCCTGCTATTTCCTTATCTCCCATCACTAGGCTTTCTGCATCAGTTTGAAGTGGCCCAATGTCTACTTTTGCCTGTCGTTTGTTTCTTATGTACTGAAAGAAACTTTTACTATTATTTCTAATATTACTGGCTAGCCTACCTTCATATTTGATCCTCTCATTTCTTATTACACTCTTTGTTATCCTCTGTTTGCTTTTGTATCCTTCCCAATCTTCTGATTTCCCACTGTTCTTAGCCACTTTATAGGATCTCTCTTTTTCTTTAATACATTTCCTGACTTCCTTTGTCAGCCAAGGTTGTCTAATCCCTCCCCGGTTAATCTTTCTTTTCTTGGGAATGAACCTCTGTACAGTGTCCTCAATTATACCTACAAACTCCTGCCATTTTTGCTCTACTGAGCCTTCATTGTTCACATAGGTAAAACCTACCTCTTGCAAAAATGCCATCCCTTATTCCCAATTCCTCCGCCTCCGCCGTATCTGCTCCCAGGAGGACCAGTTCCACCACAGAACACACCAGACGGCCTCCTTCTTTAGAAACCGCAATTTCCCTTCCCACATGGTTAAAGATGCCCTCCAACGCATCTCGTCCACATCCCGCACCTCCGCCCCCACCCCTCCAACCGTAACAAGGACAGAACGCCCCTGGTGCTCACCTTCCACCCTACCAACCTTTGCATAAACCAAATCATCCGGCGACATTTCCGCCACCTCCAAAAAGACCCCACCACCAGGGATATATTTCCCTCCCCACCCCTTTCGGCCTTCCGCAAAGTTCGTTCCCTCCGTGACTACCTGGTCAGGTCCACGCGCCCCCTACAACCCACCCTCCCATCCTGGCACCTTCTGCCACCGCAGGAACTGCAAAACCTGTGCCCACACCACCTCCCTCACCTCCATTCAAGGCCCTAAAGGAGCCTTCCACATCCATCAAAGTTTTACCTGCACATCCCCTAATATCATTTATTGTATCCGTTGCTCCCGATGCAGTCTCCTCTACATTGGGGAGACTGGACGCCTCCTAGCAGAGTGCTTTAGGGAACATCTCCGGGACACCCGTACCAATTACCCTCACCGCCCCGTGGCCCAACATTTCAACTCCCCCTCCCACTCTGCCGAGGACATGGAGGTCCTGGGCGTCTTTCACCGCCGCTCCCTCACCACCAGACGCCTGGAGGAAGAACGCCTCATCTTCTGCCTTGGAACACTTCCACCCCAGGGCATCAATGTGGACTTCAACAGTTTCCTCATTTCCCCTTCCCCCACCTCACCCGAGTTCCAAACTTCCAGCTCAGCACAGTCTCCATGACTTGTCCTACCTGCCTATCTTCTTTTCCACCTATCCACTCCACCCCCCCCCCCCCGACCTATCGGCTTCATCCCCTCTCCCACTCACCTATTGTACTCTATGCTACTTTCTCCCCACCCCCACCCTCCTCTAGCTTATCTCTCCATGCTTCAGGCTCTCTGCCTTTATTCCTGATGAAGAGCTTTTGCCCGAAACGTCGATTTTACTGCTCCTCGGATGCTGGCTGAACTGCTGTGCTCTTCCAGCACCACTAATCCAGAATTCATTGTTCACATGCTGAGTACAGGAGTTGGGACATTATGTTGGAGATGCACACAGAAAGTACTTTACTCAGAGGGTGATAGATGTCTGGAATGCATTGCCAACAGAAGTAGAGGCAGGGACGGTAGATTCATTTAAGGTGCATCTGGGCAGGGGAGATCCAAGATGGTGGCGACCCAGCAAGTCTGAGTCTGTCGTGCTCTGCCCAAGACTCAGGCAAAGTGGGCTGCCTGCCTCCACCACACCTGCCAAATCATTTAAATAGCTTTTATTTGAATACAGCTAGTTATTTTGCACCAAACTTGAGCAATTTAGTGCCTCATTAAAATGACTAAAGGAAAGAATGCTCGCAGCACATAGGAACCCCACCCCAGCTGCAGCAGAGGCGTCCGCAGCTGCCCCCGGGGACTTAACCATGGTGGTGAGCCTCGTTGCAGTGATTTCTAAGCTTGAAGAGGAGATCGCCATCTTCATAGAGTCCAGGAGCAGGTGGGAGTTGCTCTCGGTCGCGCTGCAGAAGCACAAGCGAGATATTGCAAGAATCGAACATCGAGTCGGAGGGTCGGAGCTAAAGGTTGCGACCTCCGAGGCTGCTGCAGAATCAGCCGTGGGTCGGGTCTGGACTCTCGAACAGCGAATCCGAGCCTTGGAAGATCACATTAACGACCTCAAAAATCGAGGTCGTCGAGAAATATTTGTTTGCTGGGCCTTCCCAAACGGGAAGAGGAAGGCCAGTTTACGACGTTTCTGGAGCAGTGGCTTCCACAGTTATTGAATCTGGAGGCTGGATCAGGCCAGGTCAGGGTAGAATGGGCCCACCGGGTTGCAATACACAAGCCAGGCTTGGACCAGCGCCCCCACCCGGTCCTGTTCTGGCTGCAGTGCTTTTTGGAGAAGCCGATGCTCCTGGAAGCTTCCAGAAATCTTGGGAAAGATCCCCAAGCCATGATTTACAAAGGATCCAAGATTATGCTATTTCAGGACTTTCCCCCAGCTCTGGTCCAAAAGAGGAGGGCGTTTAAGGGATTTAAACATTCAGTGCTACCCAGCAGCGCTATGTTTTAGCCACGAAGGGTCCGTGTATAACTTTGGATCGCCGGAGAAGGCCAAGGAATGTTTGGACTCTCTTAGATAAATTGTAAGAGTTCACTCGTGTGATGAATGATGTTGTTCTGCCCTCCCCCTTCTCTGGTTCACCTTTTTTTTTTCTCTTTTATTACTTTATTGCTTAATATTATCTCCAGGGAGTAGGGAGGGGCGGGCTGATCTGTTCTCCACTCTGCGATTTTCTCCTCTCTTTTTTGTAAATATATATAGACTGGGTGGTCTAGTAGATTTAGGTGAGGAGGGGTCTCTGCTTTGTCTTATTTTTTTTCTTTCTTTTAAAGCTGGGTTGTTTTCCCCCTGTTATTTTGTATTACCCTAATTAATTATTATCTGCTGAGACTGTAATTTTATAGTTTTATGTTTATACGTGGTATTAACATCACCAAATATATGTAGGTGTTGATGTGGGTGTGTGGGGAGGGGGAGGAGGGTAGGGTACTCATTGTTAACTTTAGCTTGGTCATACACTTGAATTTTCTTCACTTTATTATGGAGTGCCTGGGTCGAGGGTGGGGCACTGGTCGGGAGAGGATATGATGGGTTTTCGGAAAGGAAGTGATTCCCCCGGAAACGTGGGGAAAAATCTCTGTTTAAACATGTTATTTTTTTTATTTAGAAATCGTTTTTTATTATATTAGTGTGAGTGTTATAAAGAATCTCTCTTTTTGTGAATTTTCTATGGTCCAAGCTCAGGGTGTTTTGGATGGGGTTTCTCCTCCCGGGGGTCTCGGACTTGCCTGGACGATTATGGTGTGTCATTCGCTTAAATGGTGCACCTGGAATGTCAAGGGGAGTAATTCTCCAGTCAAAAGGAAGAAAATATTACCAAACCTCAAAAAAGAAAGGGTTGATATAGCTCTTCTACAGGAGACCCATTTATTGGATAAAGAACACTTGAAATTACAACAGGGTGGATTTGATCAGGCCTTCTTTTCTTCCTTCAGCTCAAAATGTAGGGTAGTAGTCATTCTTATTTGGAAGAATCTCCCTTTCGAAATCCTAAGTCAGATAAAAGATGAATCTGGACGATAAATACTAATTAAAGCCCTTATAAATGGAGAGGAATATGGGATTTTAAACCAGTTTTGTCCCCCGGCACATCCTTTCAAATTTATAACGGAAGCCTTCTCCAAACTGATGGTTCTTGGTGCTCGTCATACAATTATAGGGGGAGACTTGAATTGCATTATGGAGCTGGAAATAGACAGGATACCCAAGAGTACTGCGGGTGTATCCCCCAGATCTAGACAATTGGCGGATTTGAATCAAGAATTAGGATTAATAGATGTGTGGAGGTGCCTCCACCCGCACGGCAGAGATTTCTCTTTTAACTCTAATCGACATAAATGTCACACTAGAATTGACATGTTTTTTGCCCCCTCGACTTTTTTAAATTCCATATCATCCTGTAAAATAGGTGATATGATAATTTCTGATCACGCTGCTGTGTACATGGAAATCAAGGCTAGGAACAATGAGGCATCCCCCTGACATTGGCGTATGGATTATAGTAAATTTGCAAAATATTTTTCTCAAGAATTTAAAGCTTTCTTGGAAATTAATTCAGGTACGGCTAGTAACCCGTCAATGATGTGGGAGACTATTGAAGCTTATGCGCGAGGTCTGATCATTTCATACTCGGTGACCCAGAAAAAATTAAAGGGAGAACAACAGCATCTACTTGCTGCTCGCTTAAAAGCAGCTGAAACAGCATACGCTGACAGACCTTCTATTGCCAAATTACAAAGGGTTATGACCCTTAGGACAGCTCTGAATACCGACTTCACCCAAATGGCAAAGAGGGAAATATTATTTGCAAAACAAAGATTATATGAATTTAGCGATAAACCTGGTAGATACTTCGCATTTCTTGCAAGGAAAAAAAAGGGCCCCTCAAGCTATCACAGCTATCAGGGAAGTGCTGGTACTCTGACTCACATCATAAAGGGATCAACACAATCTTCAGAAAGTTTTATTCTGATCGCAGGATTGTGAAGATAGAGCCAGGAGGAAGCAGTCCTTTTTTAAAAGCCTGGCCTTTCCGGACTTAATCCCGGAACAGGTATCGGTCCTGAATGCTCCCCCAACAACCCAGGAAATACTTGACACAATCAGGCAACTTCAGAGCAGTAAGGCACCTGGCCCAGAGGGCATTCAGGTTGAATTTTACAAAGAGTTCACAGGAGTATTAGCTGGCCCACTTATGGACATGTATAACTACTCATATAAGTCAGGGCTGCCTCCTGCCTTTACTAAAAAAGATGAATATCTCCCTTATTCTCAAAAAAGGAAAGGATCCAGAAGATTGTGCATGATACAGACCAATATCCTTGCTAACTGTAGATTTTAAAATTCTCTCTAAAACATTAGCATTGAGGCTAGAGAGGGCCAGAAAAGAGGAGCAGACTGGGTTTATTAAGGGCCGTAGATCATCTAATATTAGAAGGGTCTTGAATGTGAATCAAGTCTGTCATCAGGAAAAAATAACAGGAATAGTAGTCTCATTGGACGCGGAGAAGGCATTCGACAGGGTTGAATGGTCATACCTGTTCTATACATTGGAAAGGTTTGGCATTGGAAATGTATTTGCCAAATGGGTCTCAACACTGTACAATGATCCCAAAGCAGTTGTGATCACCAATGGATTAGGCTCAGGTAGCTTCAGTGTGGGTAGGGGCTGCTGTCCGGGATGTCCTCTCTCTCCGTTGCTATTCACGCTAATAATTGAACCAATGGCGGAAGCGATAGGGGCTGACTCTAATATAACGGCCCCGAGGGTTGGTACAGGTAAACATAAAATTACCCTATATGTAAATGATCTCCTTTTTCTGAGTAATCCTCTGATGTCCGAGCCCCTCTCCATCCAAGTTATTAATGCATTTTCAGGCTACAAAATTAATTTTTCAAAATCAGAGGCATGCCTCACTAGTATGTCCCACTTATTGGACCGATCCCACTTCCCCTTTCGTTGGTTTCTGGAGGGTTTCTTATACTTGGGCATTTTTATTACCCCAGTATTTGGCCAGCTATCCAAGGCCAATTTTGTGCATCTATTGGAAAGGGTAAGACAGGACCTTTAACGTTGGGGAGACCTTCCAATTTCCTGGCTAGGTAGAATAGCCCTAATTAAAAAGAATGTCTTGCCCCGTCTCTTATACCCTATGAGAATGCTTCCGGTGATGCTGCCGAGGACGGCACTCCGCAAATTGTATGGTTGGCTGGGTTCTTTCATCTGGAATCCTAGACGGCCCCTCATTAAGTTAAGGAAGCTACAACTTCCACAGGCAAGGGGGGAGGGCTGGATTTTTCAGACTTTAGGAAGTCTCAGTTAAGCTACATAGCTGATTGATTGCGGGTCAGACATGACCCAATCTGGGTGGACATCGAGGCTTCTCAAGTACAGTGCCCTCTTATTAACCTCTTATTTTTAGATCAGATGAAAATCATTACGAGCCACTGTAGAAACCCTACAATACTCAACACAATTAAAGCTTGGAATATAATGCAGCAAAACGAGGGTAATTCACAAAAAACATCCCCCTATACTCCTATAGTGGGGGCATGGGGTTTTCAATCGGGGCTTATAGATGCCACATTCAAATCCTGGAGATCCAGCAGTATCTCCTGTTTAGGGGATCTGTTTGAGAAGGGGGTCCTGATGTCTTTTGAACAGCTGCATCAGAAATTTGGATTACCTAACGGAGACCTCTTTCGATACTTCTACATTCGAGACTACATACAGAAGATGACTGCGTTATTAGATGTTCTTTATAAATCAGATAGACAACGTAGATTGTTGTGGCCAATGGGTGTACCCTCGGTCAGCACTCTTTATCATTTATTACGTGATGATGTGTCGGAAGACATGGACCGTCTGCTTAGAACATGGGATCAGGATTTGGGGCTGGAAATTTCTACAGAAATGTGGAATGACATCTGGGAAAATGCCAAAACAAAATCTCCGTTTGTAACAGAACCCAGGCCATTCAGTTAATGATACTTCATAGGGCCCATATGGCCCCGGAACGATTGGCAAAATTTAGGAGCATCTGCAATGCGTCCCAAATGTAAAATAGAGGTCGGCATTCTTACACAACGCTTATGGACATGCCATAAGATCCTCAAATACTGGACCGAAGTAGTAAACGCCCTGACAGAAATCTTGGGAATGGAAATTACAGTAGATCCAGTATCTCCTCTTCTGGGCTTCTCAAGCTTACCTTCTGTGGATGTGCACGGGAGGAAATTATTTTCCATTCTCTCCTTCTATGAAAGGAAAAATATCTTGGTAAACTGGGTGGCTGAGGGCCCTCTAGGACTTCCAAATTGGCACAGATTAATCATGGAATGTATTCCTCTTGACTTCCTTACAAATATGGTGCACCAAAAAACTGAATTATTGTATAAAATGTGGCAGCCCTTTTTGAATTACGTAGATACAGATATTTCGGCCATTCTTTCAAGGGCTTTCATTTAGTTGAGGTAACAGTTCTGGCTGGTCCCTTGGGAGAGGAATCCCGCATGAATATGGGTTTTATTACAACTTATGTTAACTCATTACGAGCATGTATTTCACTACTTCATTACCATGTTATCCTTCTTTCTTTTGACTAATGTAAGATATTTGATCATACACTCTGGTTAGTTATAGGTTAGATTCGTAGTTAGTTGAGTTTTGTCTTTTTCTTTTTTATATCTCTTTTTGTTTCACAAGTTTTGGCTATTTATTTAAGATTTAATTGTATATTAGTGTTCGTACTTGTGCTTTTTTACTTGTAAACTGGTAAAAACATGTTAAATTTTCAATAAAAATATCTTTTTTTTTAAAAACGTGCATCTGTACAGATGCATGAGTAGGGGGAGAGCAGAGGGATACAGATTCAGGAATTGTGCAATAGGTTTAGACAGGGGATTTGGATCGGCTTAGGCTTGAAGGGCTGAAGGGTCTGTTCCTGGGTAGTAAATTTTCTTTGTTCTATGTTGAGGTTGTGCAGGATGTTGGTGAGGCCATTTTGTTTAGAGTACTGAGTACAGTTCTGGTCACCCTGTAATAGGAAGAATATTATTAGAGACGGTTCGGTAAAGATTTACTTTGACGTTGCCAGGAATGGAGGGTTTGAGTTATAGGGAGAGGCTGGGATTTTTTCACTGGAATGGAGGAGGTTGAGGGATGACCTTAGTGAGATTTAAAAAATCATGAGGGGTGAGGGTAAGGAGAATAGCGAGGAACATGCGCGGTTATGTAGAGTCAGGGGTGGGGAAGTGAAACAAAATTGTGGCTCTCCCCTTTTTTCCTCCTTTTGGCTTTGGCCAGTTGAATCTGTCCGGAAGGGGCCTGGTCCTCCTGCCAATCAGAACCCCAGCCCTTGTCTGAATGCGGAAGTTCAACCATGAGCTTCTGAAGTTGCTGTTGCTCCTCTCTCTCTGAATGAAGATTGAGCTTCAGTCCAGACTGCAACTTCCTTTCTCTGTTTAACATCTGGGAGTACCGCAGATGTTTTCTCGCCCTCTTTCCCATTTCTTTTCTCATCCTTGGGTTCAGCTGTTGGTTTGTAGGAGCTGAGGGAAAAAGAAAGTCAATTGAGGTGAAGGGACAGACTCTGGAAAAGGTTGGTCTAGATCTGTGCCTGTTAATGTTTGACAGGCTTTGTTTCCTGAGCATGACACATTTACTTGTCTGGCAAAAAAGGATGGCCTCTTAATCCATGTTGGGGATGGAAGTGGATTATGCTGTGGGTGACTTGCTCGTAGTAGTCCAATAAGTAATCATGACACACAAACCGTGAGTTATTGACTGTTTATTTGGAACTCACGGGGAGAGCCAAGTCGACCTAATAGTCTCAAGTCACTCTGACGAGAAACTAAATGATTCTATAGGTTACAATCATTTAACAATTAGCAAACTGTTAATTGCAGGAAATTGAGCAAACTGAGACACTTTACCCAGCGACGTAGTGTCTGGACAGTGTTGGTTAGTAGCTGATGTGTACAATAGGTCCTTGCAAAGAGAAAGATATTCCCATGCAAGGAAAGAATTTGTTTATCAGGTAGCAGTACAGCTGCAAGGCAGACTGTCTCTGTTGAGTCTGGGAATTAAGGGGAGCTGGGACAATGGATAGATCAGCCCTGATCTTAATGAATGGCAGAGCAGGCTGGATTGGTCAAATGGCCTACTCCTGCTTCTATTACTATGAAACTGTAACCCTGCATTTCCCATGGCTAACCCACCAAACCTGCACATCCCTGGACACTGTGGCCAATTTCGTATGGCCAATCCAAATCGAGGCCAGTGAGCAATGTAGTGATGTGGAAAATGAACATCAGAGAACAATAGAAAGGGACAAGGAGAGTAAATGTATCAGCAATCGAACCTGGATACTAATGTCACAAAAACTGAAACGATACATGGTGAGTCTGAATGTGTGCTGCATTGTAACAAAAGTGAATGAATTAACTGCATACATTGAAGTGAATAATTATGGTCTGAGACTCCTCACAGAGACATGGCTTCAGGATAGCAAGGATTGGATCCTGAATATTGAGGTGTAGTCAGATAGGAAGCGAGGTAAAGGCAGAGGGTTGGCACTGCTCATCAAAGCACTGATCACACGGTAGTCTGGTGTCAGCTCGGGTTTCAGGGCCTGATTTCTCTGATCTCCCTGTTCCCACAGAGTAAGATGTCGGTCTGTTCTCAGCTTTGCTGGACTTCTGCAGAAGCTTTCACGCCTCTTTTACAGCTTCCAGAACAAGAAAACATTCAGTCAATCGAAAGCCACACCACAACCTACCAGAAATAGGGCTCACCCAGGATTCTGATAGGGTCCTACTTGAGGAATTCTCTCTCCCTTCAATGTAACTATTAGTATTGGGGCAAAGTAACTCGTGTGTCAAATCGTTTAAAGCAAGGTAGTCAGGAGAGGAGACCTTGAGCAATTAACTAGCTTTATTCATTGCCATTGGGGAATACCTCTTAGTTTAAAACAAAGTCCGACGTATTCCAATAAAATACAGAATGTTACAAGTTTTATGGTAAAACACAAGCCCCACTCTCCATTAATTATGCAACTGAGGGGCAGTCGTAAGGTTCACATACATTGTCGAGACCTACATTTCTTAATGTCTACAAAACTGAATGTTATCTTATGCTGCAGGTTCAGCGATGCTCGAATTACCAATAAGGGACAGAGAGAACCAATCCATCATTCTATGAAGCAGCACAGTCTAATGGCTTGAAGAGCAGAGACAGCCTGCAGCTGCAAGGTCAGGCTATCAAACCAGAATTCCTTAGCCAGGGCTCAGATAGCATTATGTTAACAGGCTACATTTTACTGCAAACATTGCTTTGTGACATAATGGCTTCCATGCAGTTTTGTCAATTTTGATCAAATTCTCCCACAATCCCTCCTTTTTATTAAAAAGAAGAGATTGTGGGTGTCAGCAAAAAGGGGGATTATACCCAGAGCCAGGGGGATTGTCAGGGGTTGGTGCTTGGAGATCGGACTGATAGTCCTCGGGTTCAGTAAGGACAGGGGCAGAAGGCTCCAGGGATTGGGAATCATCATCAGGAATGGGAAATCTCAGCAATTGGGAGATCGCTGGAGAGGAGGGCCACATCAGAGACGAGCACAGGATTGTCTGCGGGGTGACTTTGATTTCCAGTCGAGGAGTTCCAAAGGCAGGGGAAAAGAAAGCTGCAAGTTGCTCAAACTCCATAAGGGCTCGCTTGGTACGAGTTCAGGATGGATAGGGATATGGGCACATACCTAGCAGCTAGAGTGGTTGACCTAAAAAAAAAGCATTATAAAAAAGTATTAAACTGTAATTCCTGTTTACTAGAGGTTATCAGGCCCAATCAAACATAGTTAGTGAAAGAAAGATAAGGAATAGTGCAGTGAAAGGCAGAATGATCAGGCTGAGCCATTAACGGATGAAGGCTGAAGATGTGTCTCTGACGGGGGTCTTCTGGTGTTCCTCCAGGAGGTGGCGCTCGTTTGCATTGTGTTGTGTGTGTCCATGCGGCCTCCCCTTGACCTTGATATCTGACCGGGAACCAGCAGGACGAGGAACGGGCCTTTCCATCTCAGCTCCAAGATGCCCCAGTCCTAATGCTGAGGCTTGGCGTACCCATGAATGTAAACTCTGAAGAGTTTTGGTTAACTGATGCAAATATTTACCACTTGTCCAATATTAGAGTGTCAGCTGTTTCAGTCATTGGGATGGTTAGATTAATCTACTAAATACATCTACTCTTATTAGACAATATTCATAACAATGTACGTGAGGTGATTCTATGAAAGCAAGTTGTAGACAGGGAAAAAGGCTGACCAGGCAAGGAGGTGGTTAACAAACACACTCTCTCTGCCTGCCTGCGGCTCTCTGTCTCTTTTTTTTCTGTGTCTATTTCCATGCCTGCGCCTCTCTCTGCCTGCCTGGCCCCTCTCTCTCTCTCTCTCTCTCTGCCTGCCTGCGCCTCTTCTCTCTGCCTGCCTGCGCCTCTCTCTGTCTCTGCCTGCCTGCGCCTCTCTCTGTCTCTGCCTGCCTGCGCCTCTCTCTGTCTCTGCCTGCCTGCGCCTCTCTCTGTCTCTGCCTGCCTGCGCCTCTCTCTGTCTCTGCCTGCCTGCGCCTCTCTCTGTCTCTGCCTGCCTGCGCCTCTCTCTGTCTCTGCCTGCCTGCGCCTCTCTCTGTCTCTGCCTGCCTGCGCCTCTCTCTGTCTCTGCCTGCCTGCGCCTCTCTCTCTCTCTGCCTGCCTGCGCCTCTCTCTCTCTCTGCCTGCCTGCGCCTCTCTCTCTCTCTGCCTGCCTGCGCCTCTCTCTCTCTCTGCCTGCCTGCGCCTCTCTCTCTCTCTGCCTGCCTGCGCCTCTCTCTCTCTCTGCCTGCCTGCGCCTCTCTCTCTCTCTGCCTGCCTGCGCCTCTCTCTCTCTCTGCCTGCCTGCGCCTCTCTCTCTCTCTGCCTGCCTGCGCCTCTCTCTCTCTCTGCCTGCCTGCGCCTCTCTCTCTCTCTGCCTGCCTGCGCCTCTCTCTCTCTCTCTCTCTGCCTGCCTGCGCCTCTCTCTCTCTCTCTCTGCCTGCCTGCGCCTCTCTCTCTCTCTCTCTCTGCCTGCCTGCGCCTCTCTCTCTCTCTCTCTCTGCCTGCCTGCGCCTCTCTCTCTCTCTCTCTCTGCCTGCCTGCGCCTCTCTCTCTCTCTCTCTCTGCCTGCCTGCGCCTCTCTCTCTCTCTCTCTCTCTCTCTCTCTCTCTGCCTGCCTGCGCCTCTCTCTCTCTCTCTCTCTCTCTGCCTGCCTGCGCCTCTCTCTCTCTCTCTCTCTGCCTGCCTGCGTCCCTCTCTCTCTCTCTGCCTGCGCCTCTCTCTCTCTCTCTCTCTCTGCCTGCCTGCGCCTCTCTCTGCCTGCCTGCGCCTCTCTCTCTCTCTCTCTCTGCCTGCTTGCGCCTCTCTCTCTCTCTCTCTCTGCCTGCTTGCGCCTCTCTCTCTCTCTCTCTCTGCCTGCCTGCGTCCCTCTCTCTCTCTCTGCCTGCGCCTCTCTCTCTCTCTCTCTCTGCCTGCCTGCGCCTCTCTCTCTCTCTCTGCCTGCCTGCACCTCTCTCTCTCTGCCTGCCTGCGCCCCTCTCTCTCTCTCTCTCTGCCTGCCTGCGCCTCTCTCTCTCTCTCTCTCTCTCTGCCTGCCTGCGCCTCTCTCTCTCTCTCTCTCTCTGCCTGCCTGCGTCCCTCTCTCTCTCTCTCTCTCTCTCTGCCTGCGCCTCTCTCTCTCTCTCTCTCTCTCTCTGCCTGCCTGCGCCTCTCTCTCTCTCTCTCTCTCTCTGCCTGCCTGCGCCTCTCTCTCTCTCTCTCTCTGCCTGCTTGCGCCTCTCTCTCTCTCTCTCTCTCTCTGCCTGCTTGCGCCTCTCTCTCTCTCTCTGCCTGCCTGCGCCTCTCTCTCTCTCTCTCTGCCTGCCTGCGCCTCTCTCTCTCTCTCTCTGCCTGCCTGCGCCTCTCTCTCTCTGCCTGCCTGCGCCTCTCTCTCTCTCTCTCTGCCTGCCTGCGCCTCTCTCTCTCTCTCTCTGCCTGCCTGCGCCTCTCTCTCTCTCTCTCTGCCTGCCTGCGCCTCCCTCTCTCTCTGCCTGTCTGCGCCCCTCTCTGTCTCTGCCCGCCTATGCCCCCCTCTGCCTGCGTGCCTCTCTCTCTCTCTGCCTGTCTGCGCGTCTCTCTCTCTGTAACACTCTTCAGCTTTCTACATGTCTCAGTTAATAGTTGCCCAATGTGTCCTGTATGCCAAATTCATTCATGTCTGGACATCCTGAAGCGAGCAATTATAGTTCAGATTTCTACTCGCCAATTAAAACTAACATTGGGCACTCAAACAGATCGGGGGCACCTTGAAGCATGCCACGGACCTCAGTGTGGGTCCTGGGCTTATCAAATAGGGTTTCACCTCTCGTAACCCTGGGGTAAGCAAATTCATTATTACTAACTTTGTAAAGCACAAGTGCTCTCAGCAACATAACGTCAGGACACGAGGACCCTGTTGAGTTCTCTCACTAGTATCTTGTGACTGAGTAGGGAGAATTGTATCATCATTTCTAACAGCATTTTTGTCCCTGGCCAGCTTTCCCCTTTATTTTGGACACAACAAAAGCAGCAACCACCCTCTATATTTCATCTCTCAAAGGATATCGGCCGGTGACCTGGCAGGACCCGGGTATCTCCTGCCTGACTCGCCAACTGTGGGGGATGGAAATAAAGGCTCATGTCAGGAAAGAATTTGTTTATCAGGAAGCAGTACAGCTGCAAGGCCAACCATCTCCGCTGAGCCTGGGAAACACGAGCTTTAGCAAGCAGACACTAAGCTGAGATTCAAAATGGTTTCCAGGCTGACAAAATGGCTGACCAAATCTAACAATTCTCCCACATCATCGCAGGGAATAAAACAAGAAAAATGAAACAAAATTAGAAATAAGTAGGGGATCATGCTTAATGTTGGTTCATTACAAAGTAAACAAGAAATACAAGTCTCCCAGGATTCGTATGGTGCCCTACTTCAGAAATTCTGTCCAACAAGTTTAATTGGAAGCAGTAGCTTTCGGAGTGCAGCTCCTTCATCAGGGGATTGTGGAATATAAAATTGTAAGACACAGAATTTATAGCAACAGTTTATAGTGTGATGTAACTGAAACTATATATTGAAAAAGACGTGGATTGTTTGTTAAGTCTCTCATCTGTTCGAATGACCATGATAGTTTCAGTTCTTTCAAATGTAAATCACAAAACCTTTTAAAATAGTTAAATCCTCAAGTGAACTTTACCAATTGGTGTCGTGTCAGTCCAGATAATGTATTGAAGGTGTGAGCTCCCCTGTGTGAGACTGTCTGTGGCACAATGGTTAAACTGATTTACAGAATCTTACATGGAGTCATGCAGTTTTTGAGCAAAGTAAGACATAATTCTGCAAGTACGAATTCACCCAACAAATTTGTGCGTGTGTGTGTGTATGGGGGGGGGGAGAGAGAATGTATATTTGCAGATACATTCTATGTGCATTTTTTTAAGGAAAAATCTGCAGGCAGTCAATACATGTAATAGTTTGTAAATTCGACTTTGAAAACAGAATCAGTCTGACTCAAGATTGGGATACAGGCAGACTCTGACCTCACACCTTTAATGCATTGTCTGAGCTGAGATGTGAGCTTTTGCTATAAAACCTTGTTATTTCGAGAAGGTGACAACAAGAAGTTCTGGGGTTTACATTGTAATGATATCTGCAACCTATTTGAAAAGGTGGAAGACTTAACAATCCAGGTTTGTTCAATATACCATTTCAGTGGCAGGACACTGGAATGTTTTGCTCTAAATTGTGTCTTAGGATCTTATCCTCCACAACCACCTGATGAAGAGGCAGCACTCCAAAAGTTACTGCTTCCAAAGAAGCCTGTTGGACGACAACCTGGAGTTGTGTGATTCTAGAATCTGGTTTCTAGTATCTGCAGTCCTTGTTTTTACCGAGTTGATTTTAACCCTACAGCGAATCCTCTTGCAAGGATGCCTGCCTTGAAGAAGTTTTCCTCCTCTCTCTACGAGAATCTCAAGGAATCCCTCTCCCACTGCAACTTCCAGGTCATTTCCTCTGCCCTGAAGCTCTTCAACCATGTCCTGAAACAGACTTGCTACCACAGCCACATTTGCTTCCTCAGTGCTTGTCTCCGTAACCAACTCATCCTACACAGATTCCGGACCACCTTTAAACCAGCAGAGTTCGGATCCGAACAGGCCACTCCATCCTCCTGTCTGACCTATCACCTTCATCCCCACCCCTATTCATCCATTGTACTCTTTGCTACCTTCCCCCACCCTCCTCCCTGACCTATCCCCTCCATCCCCACTCCCATTCACCTATTGTACTCTACGCTACTTTCTCCCCACCCCCACCCTCCTCTCATTTATCTCTCCACCCTGCAGGCTCTATTCCTGATGAAGGACGTTTTCCTGAAACATCGATTTTCCTGCTCCTCGGATGCTGCCTGAACTGCTGTGCTTTTCCAGTACCACTGTAATCAAAAGTAGATTGGCCATGTTGAATTACCCATAGTGCCCAGGGATGTGCACGTGAGGGTGAATTGGCCATGCTATATTATCCATAGTGCCTAGGGAGTGGAGGTTAGGGTGAATTGGCTGTGCTAAACTACCCATAAGCGCCCAGGGATGTGCAGGTTAGGGTGGATTGGCCATGCCTAAATTACCCATAGTGTCCAGGGATGTGCAGGTTCGGGTGGATTGGCTGTGCTAAACTACCCATTGTGCCCAGGGATGTGCAGGTTAGGGTGGATTGGCCATGCTAAATTACCTGTAGTGCCCAGGGATGTGCAGGTTAGGGTGGATTGGCCATGCTAAATTAGGCATAATGTGCAGGTAAGGTGCATGATTCAGGGTCAAATGTAGGGGAGTGGGTGTGGGTGAGTGACCCTTGGGAGGTTCGATGAGGCCGAGTGGCCTGCTTCCACACTGTGGGGATTCTCTGAAGGGAGGGGTTTTTTTGGAAAGTGTTTTCTCGTCCTCGTCTGCAGCAGGCGTGGCGCATGCGCGGTGCGGCGGCCCGCTGTTGGCCATGCCCCGCCCCTTCAGCTGTCACTTTTCCTCGCCCCGCCCCTAGTTTCTTTGTGACATCACAACGCGGAAGTTGCCCTGTCAGTTTCAAAGTGAATCTCCCGCCCTCCTGACGACTGTTCATCCTGGGAGGGAGACAGAGATGGGTGGAGGGTAAATTGGTCACTTGTAGCAACGAGAGTGAATGCAGAGAGGGAGCAGACTCCGCAAACTCAGGTATGTGTCTTAGTTAGCCAGGTGGGGAGGGACTGAAGGATAGAGATTGGGAAGTGGGAGGGCTGGATATCTTTTCTATTTTTATTTTTAAAATGCACCCGATTCCCACCAATAACTGCAACAGGTACAAGTACAGCACATGCAATATTCCTCATTGCAGCTTCAAGCAAGTTTTGCATCCTCTGTTCTTCCTCCACTTTGGCTCCGCACATTCAGCTTCTTTCCCTCATCCACATTCCTCCCCCCCCCCCCCCCCCCCCCGCCCTGATACTCCAAGCTGACCCGCAAAAGATCGGTTTGTCCCTCCATTCTTTCCCGGTGGCGCCCATTACTCTTGTCTATTTCTTGCCTTATCCAGCCTTGTGCGTGAACAAAGTGTTAGCGTATATCCTCTTTCACTGCCAGCTACTTCCTTGTTTCCGAAAGCAACATTTCCTCCCATTTTTCGCCGACACTGAGCCTTCTGACCTCCTTGATTGTGTTTTTTTTTGTTTTTGCAGAAGCAGGAAACAGATGATTATAACTTTGTACGAGCATATCTAGCTTAACCTACACCCCCTCCCCTCACAGCACCTTATCTGTTTGTCTGTAACATCTACCATTGTTGGCAGGCACATTTCATGTATGCACATTTTAGCTAATACAAAAGCAATTATATATTTCCTTCACATAGCTTTCATTCTTGTTAACTCCACTCTTGGCTGAAACAATTATACTCTGGCGTTAGTTCATTTACCTTGCAGAAGCAATTATGGTTGCAGAAGTAACACTGCTTTACCTATATCCCACAGGGGTGACCCTACAACCTTGTATAAAATAATATGGGGCATGGCAAGGGTAAATAGACAAGATCTTTGATCTGGGATTGCTCATAGGTTTAGGGTGAGATTTAAAAGAAACCGAAGGGGCAACTCCTAAATACAGAGGGTGGTGTGTGTAAAGAATGAGCTGCCAGAGGAAGTGGTAGCTGCTGGTACAATTACAACCTCTAAAAGGTATATGAATGGGTATATATTGGGAAGCATTTAGAGGGACATGGGCCAAGTGCTGGCAAATGGGACTAGATTGATTTAGGATATCTGGTCAGCATGGACTGAAGGGACTGTTTCTGTGCTGTACATCTGTGATTCTGGCTTGCCACGAATGTTTGTCACATCTGTATGTTCAGTTTCTCCCTGGTGTTGGTGTTAACGCCTTGTTGTCTTATTTTGCTCCCCACATCCTGGAGACATTAACGATTTCCTATCTGGTTGTTCTGATCTGGACTGCCGTCCGGATCTTCAGATTTCTGGGATTGGTCAATAAACACACCTGGAAGTGACTTTGTCAATCATACAAGCAATAGTTTATTCTTTGATATTGCTGGGTCGGTAGACTCTGATCAGCCCAGAAGGATTAGATTAATTCCCAACAGTGTGGAAACAGGCCCTTCGGCCCAACCAGTCCACACCGATCCTCTGAAGAGTAGCCCAGCCAGACCCATCTCCCTCTAACTAATGCACCTAACATTATGGGCAGTTTAGCATGGGCAATTCACCAAACCTGCACATCTTTGGATTGTGGGAGGAAACCCACGCAGACATGGGGAGAATGTGCATACTCCACACAGCCAGCCCCCTGAGGCTGGAATCGAACCTGGGACCCTGGTGCTGTGAGGCAGCAGCGCTAATCACTGGGCCACCGATGAGTACTCCCAGAGTGCCAAAAGAATCCGCCAACTTTTACAGAGTTTGTATAGAACTTATGTACATTGTTTAGAGTCAGACATTGAGCATGATCACATAGTAACAACCAATCAGATCCCGCAAGGTCCTCATGCATTTTTGACTTAGCCTAGGGCGTCACGGTGGCTCAGTGGTTAGCACAGCTGCCTCACAATACCAGGGTCCCAGGTTCGATTCCAGCCTTGGGTGACTGTCTGTGTGAAGTTTGCACATTCTCCCCGTGTCTGCGTGGGTTTCCTCTGGGTGCTCCGGTTTCCTCCCAGAGTCCAAAGATGTGCAGGTCAGGTGTATTGGCCATGCTAAATTGCCCATGGTGTTAGGTGCATTAGTCAGAGGGAAAATGGTTCTGGGTGGGTTACTCTTTGGAGGGTCAGTGTGGACTGGTTGGGCCAAAGGGCCTGTTTCAAACTGTAGGGAATCTAATCTAATCTATCATAATTTCTTGTAGACAACTTGTTCTTGGAATCGTATTTGTCGTGTCTGGTGGTTAGGATTAAACTGTTACTTCTGTGATTGATGGTTAGGTTCAAATTTGCAATTTTTTTTCACTGGATTGACATCAGTCTGTGGTTTCTTGTTTGTTCTGAGTCGTGAGTATCTGCCTGACTCAGTCCCACCGAGTTAGCCAAGCAGAAGCCATTTTGTCCGACCTCCCATGTTAAAGTGGAGATTTGAGGTGGCCCTTAGGAATCCTTTGAGAACTCAGACCTGTAAAGCCTCTCTCTTGTTTTGTCCTGGAGATCATACTCTTTGGAAGCCTGGAATAAAAATCTCTCATCAATTCAATTCAATCCATAGTAGATAAGCACTAAGAGTTAATTCTCTATGGGATTCAACAGCCTCAGCCCTAAAATGGTCTCTCTCTCTCTCGTGTCCTTTTGAACTCTCAAGACAGCAAAGATTTATTTTGTGAATGCCCCGCTTGCAAGAGGTAGTAAGAATCCATTATAATGGACAAGATCCACCCATTAATTACACAGCTATGGATAGTACCGAGTCTTGTTTCAGGGTCAGATTCAAATACTATCATTCATTTCACAAGGGAACGGCTGTGAATGTTATCACTTGGTGTCCTGTTCACACAGATTCACCGATGATAAAGTAAACGTTCTTAATTGCCTTACAGCATCTTGTTATCGCTTGGTGAGCCCAGATGTCCCTCTCTTTAAGTTCTCTCCTCTTTCTGAGCCTTCCTGCCTGTTTATTTTCTAGTGCAGTAAATGTATTCAATAATTCAGCATTACATTTTAGTCTGAATGTTGAAAGACAAGTTTTAAGGCTATAGACTTTATCACCCAGATGCACACACCCTCATTCCTCCCTTTGATTGCACCGCGATCACTGAAAGAGAAGGCTCGTCCAAACAAATGCCCTTCAAGGTGGTCCAGCCATCAACATCCTGCAGAGCAACACCACCATCTTCGCAGCTCATCTGGTCATATTTATCATCGCCATCGACACGTGTGGGTGAACCATCGGATCGCAAAAGCAGGATCTTCTGGGGCAAATCTATATCACTAAGGGACCTCATAAGCCTAGCAATTAAACACCTAACAATACCAATACCGACAAACAGACATAGCTAAATTGCTAAGCCAATTGTACCATGAGCCCGATCTGCAGTTTCCCCAACTGGTCCCTTCAGTCATTCTGTCAAGGAATACCTGGATCTCTTCTTTTATCTTAGTTAATATTGCCAGTGAGATCGGGAATGCCCATAGTGCATTTATCTTGGACAATGGTGCAGACCTCACCCTCCCGGACGAGTATATAGTCTAAGGAATACCGATTCTGCATAGAGTAAAGACACAGGTCTGATAATCCCAGTTTACTCTGTTCCAGAGCCTCTTTAGTCTTATTTCCTTGAATGGTCAGGCCGCAAAAGAGGGAATTGCGGTTCTGTTGACTTGTCACCCCTGCCGATCCTTCCAACCCCAGGGTACTCTGGATTCCCCAGCCTATCGGGTGTCCTGTATTGTCACCCAGTCCCTTGGGATCCTTCCAGTTGGAGCAAGGTTGGCTGAGACCGACCGCTGCATCCTCCTCAGGTGGAGGTTCCATCGACTTGTCCACTGGCCAGGACAAGGTACTGTTGTGGGAACAAGGACTCCGATAGTGACTTTATGAGGGACATCTTTGCCATCCAGGACAAGGAAATTGGTAGCATTACCTTAGCTGAAGAAATAATAGTCTGGTTTGGTGTATATTAGGGAGAGTTTGTCAAACTAGATTACTGAAATGTTACAGCAGGGGGTCTGGTCAGGTCTACAGGAGTAAAGGGTCGACGTTTTGCAAGAGGAGTTGCTTGAGCACTGTAAAAATGGGCCAAGTGACTCGAGCACTCGCACTGCATAGGAGACAATGGTCCTCAGAATGCTGTTCCCATTGGGCTCTCCCTTGGCTCTATTGTACATGGTCTTGGTGACAGTATCAGATTCTGAAAAGAGAAAAGGCCTATAAATGCGCAAGGGAAGGATTCCGTTCCAGGTCCATGTGCCGCATAAGGCCTGCTGTACCCCAGCCAGTGTTACACCAGCTGTTTGTATACACAGACCCGAGGTATTGGAAAGTGATATTTCTCTTCGCAGGGTCGACAGTAGGAAGTCTGACGAATAGAATGGAATCGGGGACTGGGGACGGGGCAAGTAAGTCATCTCCCGATAGAGAGGAGTAACATACTACTGCCTCTGGGGTGAAGAGCGTTCTGTGGGCCTGTATAAATAAGTTGTTTGTGGATTGAGGAGTTTCCCCTATCAGGCTTCCCTTTTCTCGAGTTGGCCCGTCCTGCAAAATGGGATGGTGTTCCTGGGTGTCCTTAAAATATTTACCATAATAACGGGGTTGATCATTTTTATCCTCACTAGGCTTGCGTCTGCAGGTAAAATAAAAAAAAACATGATAAAGACATGGTAACTCCCACTGATTTCTACTGGCCAGATGGACCATCTGGTCTTTCTGATGTAAGAGTCCATTGCAATAATCAATCGTCATCACGTTCCACACGTCAAAGGCGTCTGGTCCGGTGCACTGGATGACATCTCCTCAGCATGGGTGGTGGATAATCTCTGATCATTCCTGGTCGCATCCATACTTAGTGGCTTTCCCCATCAGGATGTTGTACGTGATCAGAAAGGTGAGGAGATAGGCGATCCCCTACATGTCCCTCCTCCTAGTTCAAGTATCTGTAATAAGATTAACATTAGAACAGCAGCAAGATTCAAAAACCCAACCGGACAGGGTCCACTCCTTTTGTTGGGGTTCCAGGATTCTCTCCTCCTCTTCTCCACTTTTGATTTGGTGCGGTCAATCAATTTACAACGGTGCAGTTGCACCCAAGCTGAGCGCCCAGTGACTGTGACCGCCATAGGGGTGGGAAGTAAAACCTGGAAGGGGCCATCGCAACGAGGTTGCAAACCTTTGCCAGTCCAGTTCTTAACGAGCACCAACGAACCAGGCTCTACCCGTGACGAGGCTGAAAGGGAGGGAACATTGCTGTAGGCCGCACGCTCCTGGGAGTCAAAGGCACACATAACATTGGTTAGAGCAAGAACATAACCAATGATTGCTTTGGTCATGTGGTGGAAGTGGACTCAGAAGGGAGCCGAATCGTTCCAATGGGTACGGAGGCAGTGACCAGAGAAACTCTCAGCTGGAGACAGTCGTGTCTTGCCCACAGACATGGATCGCATCTGGAATAAGGCCACAGGGATTAGCATAACCAGGAGAGGCCACACTCTGCCATTAATTTGGCAAGTTTAGTCTTGCATCTGGTTAAAACATTCAACAATGCCGGCCGCCTGAGGATGATAAGCACCATGCAGTTGCCGACAAATACAAAGCTGGGAACAGAGTTCTCCGTTAATATTACCTACAAAATGTGGTCCATTGTCCGAGCCAATGCACGCAGGTATACTGAAGCAGGGAATTATTTCCTTAAACAAAATCTTCGCCACAGTCTCAGCAGTAGCGTTAGGAGGAGGTTAGGCTTCAATCCACTTACAAAAGACATCAGCAATAAGCAAAACACATTTATAGCAACTCAACTCATTTCTACAACTCAATGAAGTCCAGTTGAAGTGTCTCCAAGGGACCCTCCAGCAAGGGAGTTCTCGTAGAGATACTTGAACTAAGAGGTGGGGGTCGCCTACTCACTGACCTGTTTGATCACGTACAACATCCTGATCGGGAAAGCCACTGACTGAGTATCGATGCGATCTGGAATGATCTGAGATTATCCTGGTGTCATTTGGTGCACCAGATCAGACGCTTTCAACATGGAGTCACTTGAGCGATGGCGTGAGCTGCCAGAGGAAGTGGTGGGTGCTGATACGATGACAAGTTAAAAGGCTCCTGGATGGGCATATGAATATGAAGGGTTCAGATGGGTCAGGGCCAAGTGATAGCAAATGCGACTGGAGTCATAGAGATGTACAGCACAGAAACAGACCCTTCGGTCCAACCCGTCCTTGCTGACAAGATAGCCAACCTAATTTAGTCCCAGCTGCCAGCACCCGGCCCATATAGGGGCCAAGTGATGGCAAACGTGACTAGATTAATTTAGTAAATCTGGGCAGGTTGGGCCAAAGGGTCTGTTTCCGTGCTGTGTGATTCTAATTGTCTTCAGTGAAAGCAGAAGTGTGGTTGTGAAGGCTGGACTTTCAGAGCATGTTTTGCCCTGACTGGGAGCAGAAGAGTTTGACTGAAGTGTGTCAGTGTTAATGCCTTGATGTCTCATTTTGCTCCCACCTTCTCTGGGTCATTAACCATTTTGTGTCTGGTCCTTCCTCAAGAAGCTGCGTTGCAGGTTTACCCTGAATTGACACTTTTTTTTGCTTCCCAAAATCAGACCTGCTCACTCTCAGCAGGATCCCAGTGTTGTGAAAGATATTAACTTTCAGGTGGAGGTATCCAAAATTCAGAGAGATGTCAGTCTTGATGTTTTTGCTTTTTCTGCCCCTGTCAGATCCTGAATCAGCACCTACAGAGGAATTAGTTAGAGCGGAGTGAGAACAGAGGGGGAAGAGAGTGTGGGATGGTACTTTCAATTTTGTGGAACAACAAAAGAATATTCCACAGCAAGTATAATTGCTTGTTCTGAATTTCTACCCTGCACTGACAGTGATGACTTTTGTAATCTCTTTTTGCAGAGTATTTGAAAATCTGAAGAGGGAAGTTTCAAAATCAACGGATGAAGGGCTTATGCCCGATACATTGATTCTCCTGCTCCTCGGATGCTGCCTGACCTGCTGTGCTTTTCCAGCTCCACATTTTTCGACTGACTCTCCAGTGTCTGCAGTCCTCACTTTGATGTCAATGTCTGACAGTCACACAATCCATCGGGACCACAACGATTTTTGACTGTGATTTCTGTGAGAGGGATCAACGCTTTTTGGTTCCTGTTTGAGGACGTTTTCAGCATCAGTGGGACTGGACGAGAGACCCCACTGTTGCAGCGCACTGTGCGTGGAGCCTGAAACAGTTATACGGCCTGGAAAGGGGATTTCACGGCAGGGAGGGGCTCTACACTTGTTTGTGTGCAGCTGAAGCTGTGGCCATGGAGAAACCTGAGGAATCCCGCCCTGTGGAGGAACCGTGGAAGTGTGGCGACTGTGGGAAAGGCTTCCGTGTCCCGTCTGCCCTGGAGACTCATCAGCGCAGTCACACCGGGGAGAGGCCATTCCCCTGCACTGACTGCGGGAAGGCCTTCAGACATTCCTCCCACCTGTTGGCCCACCAGCAGTACCACACTGGGGAGAGGCCCTTCAGCTGCCCTGAGTGCGGGAAGGCCTTCAGCAATTCCTCCACCCTGCTGACCCACCAGCGCACCCACACCGGGGAGAGGCCGTTCACCTGCCCTGAGTGTGGGAAGGCCTTCAGCAATTCCTCCACCCTGCTGACCCACCAGCGCATCCACACGAGGGAGAGGCCGTTCACCTGCTCTCAGTGCGGGAAGGGCTTCACCTGCTCCTCTCACCTGCGGAGCCACGAGCGGGTCCACACCGGGGAGAGGCCCTTCAGCTGCCCCGAGTGCGGGAAGGCCTTCAGCACTTCCTCCAACTTGCTGACCCACCAGCATGTCCACACGGGGGAGAGGCCATTCACCTGCTCTCAGTGCGGCAGGGGCTTCACCTGCTCCTCCACCCTGAAGAGCCACCAGCGGGTCCACACGGGGGAGAGGCCCTTCAGCTGCCCAGAGTGCAGGAAGGCCTTTACCCAGGTCTCCACACTGCTGACCCATCAGCGGGTCCACACGGGGAAGAGGCCCTTCAGCTGCACCGAGTGTGGGAAAGCCTTCAGCACTTCCTCCAACCTGCTGTCCCACCAGCATGTCCACACAGGGGAGAGGCCCTTCAGCTGCCCAGAGTGCGGGAAGGCCTTTACCCGGGTCTCCACACTGCTGAGGCACCAGCGTGTCCACACAGGGGAGAAGCCCTTCAGCTGCATCGAGTGTGGGAAGGCCTTCAGCACTTCCTCCAACCTGCTGACCCACCAGCGTGTCCACACTGGGGAGAGGCCGTTCACCTGCTCTCAGTGCGGGAAGGGCTTCACCTGCTCCTCCAACCTCCAGACCCATCAGCGGGTCCACACCGGGGAGAGGCCCTTCAGCTGCGCCGAATGCGGGAAGGCCTTTAACCAGGCCTCCCACCTGCTGACCCACCAGCAGGTCCACACTGGGGAGAGGCCGTTCATCTGCTCTCAGTGCGGGAAGGGCTTCACCCGCTCCTGCAACCTGCGGAAGCACCAGCGAGTTCACGTGCCATCGCAGGGGGATTGAAGGAGTGACGGCCGAGTGCCATTATCGATTGGAATATCAACCCGGTTCCGGGGACACCCGGGTTCGAATCCTGCCACGACAGATGGCAGAGGGAGGGGGTGGTGCGGGGGAGAAAGCCCCCATCTGATTCCCTCTCTCCCTTGTTAGGGAAGGGAACCGCCATTGTGGGAAAGGATTCACTCAGTCGTTCCAGCTGCATCCTTTACCCGGTCTGGCCTACACGTGACCCCACACCCACAGCAGTCTGGTTGACTCTACACTGCCCCTTCCTGACAAAGGAGTGGGGAGAAACTTACTTGGAGACAGGGTATGGGTTGAAATTGCTGAGTGAGGCAATACTTCCTCCGGGTTACGGCTGTACCAAGGATCCAATTACAAAGGGACAACTTGGTGCTGGCAGTAAAGACAGTGAGGGGGGTGGGACAGGGGAGGTGTGGTGTGTGCACTTTCACCTTGAGCTGTTCAAAAAGCAACTGCTTTTTCTCTGGCTTTTTGCAGGGGAATCTGAAACTGTAACAAAGTTGGGTTGCAATAAAGGTTACCTGAACTTACCACCGGGCTCAGACTCTCATTGAAAGCTTTGAGCTCCAAGAGGTTTTTGTTTTAAAGCTGCTCATTTCTTTCCGCCTCCTGCAATAAGTTTAGAACATAGAACAAAGAACATAGAACAATACAGCGCAGAACAGGCCCTTCGGCCCTCGATGTTGCGCTGACCTGTGAACTATTCTCAGTTCGTTCCCCTACACTATCCCAAAATCAACCATGCGCTTATCTAAGGAATGTTTAAATCTCCCTAATGTGGCTGAGTTGACTACTTTAGCAGGTAGGGCATTCCACGCCCTTACCACTCTCTGCATAAAGAACTTGCCTCTGACATCTGTCTTAAATCTATCACCCCTCAATTTGTACAGGTTGTAGGGGGACTTGGATAAACTGCAGAATTGGGCTGAGAAGTGGCAAATGGAGTTCAATGCAGCTAAATGTGAGGTGATTCACTTTGGGAAACTGACGTCACCATCCTAAGAAAAAGTCTTTCACTGTCTCCCCTATCTAATCCTCTGATCATCTTATATATCTCTATCAAATCCCCTCTTAGCCTTCTTCTTTCCAATGAGAACAGACCCAAGTCTCTCAGCCTTTCCTCATAAGACCCTCCCTCCAGACCAGGCAACAACCTGGTAAATCTCCTCTGCTCCTTTTCCAATGCTTCCCACATCCTTCCTGAAATATGGGGACCAGAACTATACACAATATTCCAAGTGTGGCTGCACCAGCATTTTGTATAGTTGCAGCATGATATTGCAGTTCCGGAACTCAATTCCTCTACCAATGAAACCTAATACACTGTTTGCCTTCTTAACAGCACTATCCACCTGAGTGGCAACTTTCAGGGATCTATGCACCTGGACTGCAAGATCACTGCCTTCCTGTTATTCTTCCCAAAGTGAATCACCTCACATTTAGCTGCATTGAACTCCATTTGCCACCTCTCAGCCAAATTCTGCAGTTTATCCAAGTCCCCCTGCAACCTGTAACATTCTTCCAAACTGTCCAGCACTCCACCGACTTCAGTGTCGTCTGCAAATTTACTAATCCATCCACCTATGCCTGTGTCTAAGCCAATTAAAAAATGACAAACCGCAGTCGTCCCAAAACAGATCCTTGTGGCACACCACTAGTAACCGGACTTCAGGCTGAATATTTTCCATAAACCACCACTCGCTGCCTTCTTTCAGAAAGCCAGTTTGTAATCCAAACTGCTAAATCACCCTCAATCCCATGCCTCTGCATTTACTCCAACAGCCTACCATGTGGAACTTTATCAAAGGCTTTACAGAGGTCCACGTACACCACGTCAACTGCCCTACCCTCATCTACATGCTTGGTAACCTTCTCAAAAAACTCTGAGGTTTGTGAGACACGACCTGCTCTTGATGAAACCAAGTTGACTATCTGAAAATAAATTGTTGCTTGCTGAATGATTATAAATCCTATCTCTAATGTTCCTTTCCAAAAGCTTTCCTTCAACAGAAGTAAGGCTCACTGGTCTATAATTACCTGGGTCATCTCTGCTGCCCTTCTTGAACAAGGGCACAACATTTGCAATCCTCCACTCTGGTACTAAACCTGTAGACAATGACAACTCAAATATCAAAGCCAAAGGCTCTACTATCTCCTCCCTCGCTTCCCAGAGAATCCTTGGATAAATCCCATCCGGCCCAGGGCACTTGTCTACTTTCACTCCTTCTAGAATTGATAACACCTGTGTGCAACTAACCTTGATCTTTTCGAGTCTAATATCTTGTACCTCATTCTTCTCCTCTGCAATATTCTCTTTTTCCTGAGTGAAGACCGATGAGAGATATTCATTAACACCTCTCCAATCTCCACAGGGCCCACACTCAATTTCCCACTTCTGTCTTTGATTGGCCCTATTCCTACCCTAATCATCCTTTTATTCCTCACATACCTATAGAAAGCTTTAGGGTTCTCATTTATGTGTTAAAGACTGCTCATGACCCTCTTTGCTGTTAACTCTCTCTTTAAATCCTTCCTAGCTGATCTGTAACTCTCCATCGCCTCATCTGAACCATCTTGCCTCATCATCACATAAGCCTCCTCCTTCTTTGTAACAAGAGATGCAATGTCTGTTGTAAACCACGGTTCCCTTCCCTTATCACTTCCTCCCTGCCTGACAGGGACATACCTATCAAGGACACATCTGTTCCTTAAACCAGCTCCACACTTCCATTGTCCCCATCCCCTGTATTTTGCTACCCTATTCTATGCATCCTAAGTCTTGCCTAATTGCATTATAATTGCCCTTGCCCCATCGATAACTCTTGACCTGTGGCATGTTCCTATCCCTTTACATTGCTAAATGAAACCTAACTGAATTATGGTCACTCTCTCCAAAGTGCTCACCTTCCACTAAATCAAACACCTGGCCTGGTTCATTACCAAGCACCAGATCCAGTGTGACCTCCCCTCCTGTTGGCCCTTCGACATACTGTGTCAGAAAGCCCTCCTGCACACACTGGACAAAAATTGATCCATACGACGTACTGGAATGAAAGCATTTCCAGTCAATGTTGGGCAAGTTAAAGTCCCCCATAATGACCACCCTATTCCTTTCACTCCTACCCAGAATAATTTTGCTAATCCCCTCTTCCACCTCCCTGGAACTCTGCGGAGGCCTATAAAAAAACTCCAAGCAGTGTGACCTCTCCTCTCCTGTTTCTAACCTCAGCCCACATTACCTGAGTAGACGAGTCCTCATCAAAAGTTCTGTCAGCCACCGTTATACTATCCTTGACTAACAAGGCCACGCCTCTCCCTCTTTTACCGCCTTGGCTGTTCTTAATGAAAGATCAAAACCCTGGAACCTGCAACATCCATTCCTCACCCTGCTCTCTCCATGTCTCCGAAATGGCCACAACATCCAAGTCGCAGGTACCTATCTGTGCTGCAAGCTCACCTTCCTTATTGTGGATACTCTGGCATGGAAGTAGACACACTTCAAATCACTTCACTGTCTGCCAGCACATTCCTGTGACCCTGAAATCCTGTCCCTGTCCTTCCTACTCTCATCCTCCTGTGCATTGCAGCTACACACCCCGGTTCCCATCCCCCTGCTGAGCTAGTTTAAACCCACCCGAATAGCACCAGCAAATTCCCCACCCAGGATATTAGTACCCCTCTGGTTCAAGTGAAGACTGTCCTGTTTGTACAAGTCCCACCTTCCCCAGAATGAGTCCCAATTATCCAAAAACCTGAAACCCTCCCTCCTGCACCATCCTTGCAGCCAGGTGTTCAGCTGATATATCTCCCTATTCCTTGCCTTGCTATCACGTGGCACGGGTAACAAACCAGAGATAACCACTCTGTTTGTTCTAGCCCTCAGCTTCCACCCTAGCTCCCTGAAATCCTGCCTTACATCCCTATCCCTCTTTCTGTGGGAGATTAGGAATGTTTTTGCGGATGGGTGAGGGGGTGTAGTAGGGGGAAGGGAAGCGGAATTCTTGTAGCATGTAGCATACATAAGGCTAAGACTTTAATGAATATAGAGGGTCTTTTAAAGAAAATAGTTTTAAGCTAGGGAATAACTTTAAAGTGTTGTAGTTGACCACAAAAAGAAGCAGCAGGGGTATTTCACAATAAACCTGAAGTAAAGTGATTCCGCAACTTGTAAACTGAATAAGAAAGCGAACAGGCTCTGTTTTGACACACATTTCTGCTTGATTGCAGAAGCGTCCAGTACTTAGAAGACTGTAATAAATTGTTCTTGTTTCCAAGGCTTTGTCTCAGGCTGATTGATTTGTGAGTGAGTTCTGTTTCTCACAATTGGGGGCCTCGTTCCGGGATCCAAGCCTCAGACCGCTCGACACTCTTGGGATGACCGGGGAGGTGCACCTCGCCAATTTCGGTGATCTCCGACTCCCTTGCTTGTCATTCGCGGTTTGGGCGAGTACGATCCGGACTGGGAGACCCTGGAAACAAGGCGGGCAGACGCGGCGGGTTCTGTCGGGCAGCTCTTGTGCACAAGACCCGGGTAGGGAAAGGTCTTAAAGGATATATCCGGGTGACCGGGGGCAGCGGTATTTGCTGCAAGAATTGCTGCGGGACGGGGTGCACTGAAATGACCAGGTAACTCTGTGCACAGACCAAGGTAAGAAGAGAGACCTTTTATGTCTTGCCTTGGTGGTCGGGACATATAAAAGTATGGGGAATTGGTGATATATAAAATTAAGCATATGTCAATGGAAAACAGCCCGTGTCAGAAGGGCTACTGAGGATGCCCTTCATAACTAACTTATGGCCAGACGTCCAGATGAATATTCAAAAGCTAGGGGAGTCGTTGCGGAAAGCTCAAAGTGTCTGTGAGACACGGTGTCTGTGTGTGTGTGTGTGCGTGAGAGAGAGAGAGAGAAAGAGCTGTACAGCAACTAGCAAGTTTAACCCTTTGTGATTTGGTTTGAATGCACATTTGTTTGTTGGTGATTGAATGTTTCTGCTTTGTTCCCTGGAGCTTGAGATCCAGGACTGTTTTGAATCTGATTTCTACTATGGAAATTTTAACATGATTTCTTTTCAGGTTAAGGATTTTACAGATTATGAAATAAAATGTTAACTCCTGTTCTTTTTACAGGTCATGACTGCCTTACTATCAGATTAGATTAGATTAGATTAGATTACTTACAGTGTGGAAACAGGCCCTTCGGCCTAACAAGTCCACACCGCCCCGCCGAAGCGCAACCCACCCATACCCCTACGTTTACCCCTTACCTAACACTAGGGGCAATTTAGCATGGTCAATTCACCTAACCTGCACATCTTTGGACTGTGGGAGGAAACCGGAGCAAACCCACGCAGACACGGGGAGAACGTGCAAACTCCACACAGTCAGTCGCCTGAGGCGGGAATTGAACCCAGGTCTCTGGCGCTGTGAGGCAGCAGTGCTAACCACTAATCAGTGCTAATCAGTTTCTAACTAATCTCTTTTATCCTTACATAAAAGTGATTTATGGAGAACAGTTGAAGTCTCAAAAAGCATATAGTTGGTCAGATTAATCGGATGAGTAAGGTGTCTAGTCAGGACCCTGAAGGGGGTGTGGAAGAAGGTGACACCGGACCTCGTTAAGATTAATTAAATTAGCAATGATGTGAGGCACGGGAAGTTGCCTGGGTAACGATCGATCTGTAAATAACGTTAAAGGGGAATATATTTCACCCGACAGTCCTTTGGGGAGAATGTTGGGAAATTGGGAACACAACTCCCCGACACGGGGGAAAGATAAGGCTATAATGGTAAACTACTGTTGTTGTTTTGTCTGGACTAGAGAAAGTATTAAGGCGCCTGGTATTTTTTGGCCCAAATATCGGTCCGATGAGGATTGGCTCTGTCAAGATCTTAATATATATGTCAATCGGAAAGAAGAGTACAGTCAAAAAGAGTCCGATTATGCGGTTTGTTGGATAGGGAGCGAGGGAGTAAAATTATGTCCCATGAATAGGGAGGAATCAGGGAAAGAACAGAAAAAGAATGAACAAGGGAAGCCACAATGGGATCCCTTAACATGTTTGCCGCCCCCATATACTACTCCCCGGAACGAGCCTACAGCTCCCGAAGTAGATCTGAGTCCAGACACAGAAATGGGAACGGACTCTGAACTAAAAGATGCAGAACCTGGGGGGGGCCCCAGAGTCACTCGAGCCACCACACGTAAAGGAGGGGCAGAGATAATGGAAAATGTAAAATTATGTCCCTTACGAGAGGTTCCGATTGGGGAAGGTACAATCAGATATGTAAACGCTCCCTTAACTAGCAGTGAAGTTAGGGTCTTTACAAAGGAAATGAAAAGTTTAATAGAGGTTCCAGTTGGACTAGCCGAACAATTAGAGCAATTCCTAGGGCCTAATTTATATACCTGGGGAGAACTGATGGCAATTTTAGGAACGTTATTTTCAGGGGAAGAACGAGGTATGATTAGGAGAGCAGCTTTATAGGAATGGGAAAAGAGGCACGCAGTTGGGGAAGAAGGGGCCCCAGCAGAACAGAAATTCCCAAATGTTGACCCTCATTGGGAAAATAATGACAAAGATAGGGAGTCAATGCGGGATCTATGAGAAATGGGAATATTAGGAATTAAAGAGGCGGCACCAAGATCATAAAACTTTGTTAAGGACTTTGAAGTACGACAAGAGAAGGATGGAACCACTTCTGCATTTCTTAAAAGGCCCAAGGAGGCCACAAGGAAGTGTTTGGGAATGGATCCCGATAATCAGATAGCACAGGGACTCTTAAAGGTCCAGTTAGTAACTAAATCATGGCCGGACATACAAAAGAAATTACAGAAATTAGATGGATGGAGTGAAAGACAGATGGAAGAGCTGTTACGTGAGGCACAGAAAGTGCATGTGAAAAGGGAAGACGAGAATCAGAAACAGAAAGCCAAAATGATGGTGGAGGCAGTAGAAGAAATAACAAAAATGAGGCTGGGATCAAGGGATAACAGGAAGGGTAGGGGAGGACACGAAAGACAAGGGTCAGATACCTGGGAAAGGAGGCAACAAACCAAAGATAATCACTCTGTTTGTTCTAACCCTCAGCTTCCACCCTCGTTCCCTGAAATCCTGCCTTGCATCCCTATCTCTCTTTTTTTTGTGGTTAGCACTGCTGCCTCACAGCACCAGAGCCCCCGGTTCAATTCCCTCCCCCCCCCCCCCGTGCCGCGTCTGTGTGGGTTTCCTCCCACAGTCCAAAGACGTGTGGGTTAGGGTGAATTGGCCAAGCTAAATTGCCCCGTAGTGTTAGGTGACGGGGAATGGGGCTGGGTGTTTTGCTCTTCGGCGGGTCAGTGTGGACTTGTTGGGCCGAAGGGCCTGTTTCCACACTGTAGGGAATGTGATCTAAAGTTCCGGAATTTATATATTGATGAACTGAAACCTGCAACCCATTCTAAAAGATGAAGGACTCAGCAGCGGTCCAGGTTTGTTCCAAATATTGCATCGGTTGCATGACACTGTGATGTTTTGCTATGAATTCTGTGTCTTATGATCCTGCAGCACAGCTACCCGCAGAAGGAGCAGCGCTGCAGAAGCTGGTGCTTCCAAATACACCTGGGTGGGCGGGGTTTACCAGGAGGGGCGGGTTTAGTCTGGGGGCGGGGTTTACGGTCTGCGTTCGGAAGGGGCGGGACTTATGCGTCGCTTTGGCGGAAGAGGGGGCGGGACAAGGACCAGGGGGCGTGGCCATCCCAAAGCTGGAAGTGTGCCCGCGGCCTGTTTCCTCCGCTGGAGCTTCGGCTGCAGCAAGTAAGGTAAAGCTTTATCAATATTTCCTTTTACAGAGTTTGTATTTAATAACCAGTAATGGCTACTCAATATCATCATAAAGTCCCAAAATGCAATTCATTTAAATCCATAGCACATAAGCACTAAGAGTTAATTTTCCAACAGCCTCAGCACTAAAATGGTCTCACAAGGGAACGGCTGTGAATGTTATCACTTGGGGTCCTGTTCACACAGATTCACTGATGCTGAGGCAAACGTTCTTAATTGCCTCACAGCATCCTGTTATCACTTGGTGAGCCCAGGAGTCCCTATCTTTAAGTTCTCTCCTCTTTCTGAGCCTACCTGCCGGTTTATTTTCTAGTGCAGTAAATGTATTCAATAATTCAGCATTTCATTTTAGTCTGAATGTTTAAAGACAAGTTTTAAGGCTATAGGCTTTCTCACCCAGATGCCCACACCCTCATTCCTCCCTTTGATTGCACCGCGATCACTGAAAGAGAAGGCTAGTCCAAACAAATGCCCTTCAAGGTGGTACAGCCATCAACATCCTGCAGAGCGGCACCACCATCCTCACAGCTCGTCTGGTCATATTTATCGACACGCCATCGACACGTGTGCGTGAACCATCGGATCGCAAAAGGAACATCTTCTGGGGCAAATCTATATCACTAAGGGACCTCATAAGCCTAGCAATTAAATACCTAACAATGCCAATACCAACAAACAGACATAGCTAAATTGATAAGCCAATTGTACCATCAGCCCGTTCTGCAGTTTCCCCAACTGGTCCCTTCAGTCATTCTGGATCTCTTCTTGTATCTTAGTTAATATTGCCAGTGAGATCGGGAATGCCCATAGTGCATTTATCTTGGACAATGGTGCAGACCTCACCCTCCCGGGCGAGTATATAGTCTAAGGCATACCGATTCTGCATAGAGTAAAGACACAGGTCTGATAATCCCAGTTTACTCTGTTCCAGAGCCTCTTTAGTCTTATTTCCTCGAATGGTCAGGCCACAAAAGAGGGAATTGCGGTTCTTTTAACTTGTCACTCCTGCCGATCCTCCCAACGTCAGGGTACTCTGGATTCCCCAGCCTATCGGGTGTCCTGTATTGTCACCCAGTCCCTTGGGATCCTTCCAGTTGGAGCAAGGTCGGCTGAGACCGACCGCTGCATCCTCCTCAGATGGAGGTTCCATCGACTTGTCCACTGGCCAGAACAAGGTACTGTTGTGGGAACAAGGGCTCCGATAGTGACCTTATGAGGGACATCTTTGCCATCAAGGACAAGGACATTGGTAGCTTTTCCTTTACCTTAAGAAATAATAGTCTGGTTTGGTGTATATTAGGGAGAGTTTGTCAAAATAGATTACTGAAATGTTACAGCAGGGGGTCTGGTCAGATCTACAGGAGCAAAGGGTCGACGTTTTAGATTAGATTAGATTTGGTTACTTACAGTGTGGAAACAGTGATGAATAGATTGGAATCGGAGACTGCGGACGGGGGAAGTAAGTCATCTCCCGATAGAGAGGAGTAACGTACTACTGCCTCTGGGGTGAATAGTGTTCTGTGGGCCTGTATAAATATGTTATTTGTGGATTGAGGAGTTTCCCCTATCAGTCCACATCGCCCCGCCGAAACGAAACCCACCCATACCCCTACACATCTACCCCTTACCGAACACTATGGGCAATTTACCATGGCCAATTCACCTGACCTGCACATCTTTGGACTGTGGGAGGAAACCGGAGCACCCGGAGGAAACCCACGCAGACACGGGGCGAATGTGCAAACTCCACACAGTCAGTCGCCTGAGGCGGGAATTGAACCCGGGTCTCTGGAGCTGTGAGGCAGCAGTGCTAACCACTGTGCCACCGTGCCACCCATGGTGGCACAGAGGAGTCGCTTGAGCGCTGTAAAAATGGGCCAAGTGACTCGAGCACTCGCACTGTATGGGAGACAATGGTTCTCAGAATGCTGTTCCCATTGGGCTCTCCTTTAGCTCTATTGTACATGGTCTTGGTGACAGTATCAGGTTCTGAAAAGAGAAAAGGCCTATAAATGCACAAGGGAAGGGTTCCTTTCCAGGTCCATGTGCCGCATAAGGCCTGCTGTACCCCAGCCAGTGTTACACCAGCTGTTTGTATACACAGACCCGAGGTATTGGAAAGTGATATTTCTCTTCATGGGGTCGACAGTAGGAAATCTGATGAATAGATTGGAATCAGGGACTGGGGACGGGGCAAGTAAGTCATCTCCCGATAGAGAGGAGTAACATACTACTGCCTTTGGGGTGAAGAGCGTTCTGTGGGCCTGTATAAATAAGTTGTTTGTGGATTGAGGAGTTTCCCCTATCAGGCTTCTCTTTTCTCGAGTCGGCCCGTCCTACAAAAAGGGACTATGTTCCTGGGCATATTTACCATAATAACGGGGTTGATCATTTTTATCTTCACTAGGCTTGCGTCTGCAGGTAAAATCAAAAAAACATGGTAACGACATGATAACTCTCACTGATTTCTACTGTCCAGGTGGACCATCTGGTCTTTCTGATGTAAGAGTCCATTGCAATAATCAATCTTCATCACGTTCCACACGTCAAAGGCGTCTGGTCCGGTCCACTGGACGACATCTCCTCAGCATGGGTGGTGGATAATCTCTGATCATTCCTGGTCGCATCCATACTTAGTGGCTTTCCCCATCAGGATGTTGTACGTGATCAGAAAGGTGAGGAGATAGGCGATCCCCTACATGTCCCTCCTCTTAGTTCAAGTATCTGGAATAAGATTAACTTTAGAACAACAGCAAAATTCAAAACCCAACTGGACATGGGCCAAACCTTTTTTTGAGATTCCAGGATTCTCTCCTCCTCTTCCCCCCTTTTGATTGGTGCGGTCAATCAATTTACAACGGTGCAGTTGCACCCAAGCTGAGCGCCCAGCGACTGGGACCGCCATAGGGGTGGGAAGTAAAACCTGGAAGGGGCCATCCCAACGAGGTTGGAGACCTTTGCCAGTCCAGTTCTTGACGAGCACCAACGAACCAGGCTCTACCCGTGACGAGGCTGAAAGGGAGGGAACATCGCTGTAGGCCGCACGCTCCTGGGAGTCAAAGGCACACATAACATTGGTTAGAGCAAGAACATAACCAATGATTGCTTTGGTCATGTGGTGGAAGTGGACTCAGAAGGGAGCCGAATCGTTCCAAGGGGTACGGAGGCAGTGACCAGAGAAACTCTCAGCTGGAGACAGTCGTGTCTTGCCCACAGACATGGATCGCATCTGGAATAAGGCCACAGGGATTAGCATAACCAGGAGAGGCCACACTCTGCCATTAATTTGGCAAGTTTAGTCTTGCATCTGGTTAAAACATTCAACAATGCTGGCCGCCTGAGGATGATAAGCACCATGCAGTTGCCGACAAATACAAAGCTGGGAACAGAGTTCTCCGTTAATATTACCTACAAAATGTGGTCCATTGTCCGAGCCAATGCACGCAGGTATACTGAAGCAGGGAATTATTTCCTTAAACAAAATCTTCGTCACAGTCTCAGCAGTAGCGTTAGGAGGAGGTTTCGGCTTCAATCCACTTACAAAAGACATCAGCAATAAGCAAAACACATTTATAGCAACTCAACTCATTTCTACAACTCAATGAAGTCCAGTTGAAGTGTCTCCAAGGGACCCTCCAGCAAGGGAGTTCTCGTAGAGATACTTGAACTAAGATGTGGGGGATCGCCTACCCACTAACCTGTTTGATCACGTACAACATCCTGATCGGGAAAGCCACTGACTGAGTATCGATGCGATCTGGAATGATCTGAGATTATCCTGGTGTCATTTGGTGCACCAGACCAGACGCTTTCAACATGGAGTCACTTGAGCGATGGCGTGAGCTGCCAGAGGAAGTGGTGGGTGCTGGTACGATGACAAGTTAAAAGGCTCCTGGATGGGCATCTGAATATGAAGGGTTCAGATGGGTCAGGGCCAAGTGATGGCAAATGCGACTGGAGTCATAGAGATGTACAGCACAGAAACAGACCCTTCGGTCCAACCCGTCCTTGCTGAGAAGATAGCCAACCCAATTTAGTCCCAGCTGCCAGCACCCAGCCCATATAGGGGCCAAGTGATGGCAAACGTGACTAGATTAATTTAGGAAATCTGGGCAGGTTGGGCCAAAGGGTCAGTTTCCGTGCTGTGTGATTCTAATTGTCTTCAGTGAAAGCAGAAGTGTGGTTGTGAAGGCTGGACTTTCAGAGCATGCTTTGCCCTGACTGGGAGCAGAAGAGTTTGACTGAAGTGTGTCGGTGTTGATACCTTGATGTCTCATTTTGCTCCCACCTTCCTGGGGTCATTAACTATTTTGTGTCTGGTTCTTCCTCAAGAAGCTGCATTGCAGGTTCACCCTGAATTGACACTTTTTTTGCTTCCCAAAATCAGACCTGCTCACTCTCAGCAGGATCCCAATGTTGTGAAAGATATTAACTTTCAGGTGGAGGTATCCAAAATTCAGAGAGATGTCAGTCTTGAAGTTTTTGCTTTTTCCGCCCCTGTAAGATCCTGAATCAGCACCTTCAGGGGAATTAGTTAGAGCGGAGTGAGAACAGAGGGGGAGAGAGAGTGGGATGGTGCTTTCAATTTTGTGGAATAACAAAAGACAAGAATATTCCACAGAAAGTAGAATTGCTTGTTCAGAATTTCTACCCTGGTCCGATAGTGATAATTTTTGTAATCCCTTTTTGCACAGTATTTGAAGATCTGAAGTCGAAAGATTCAAAATCAACAGATGAAGGGCTTCTGCCCAAAACATTGACTCTCCTGCTCCTCGGATGCTGCCTGACCTGCTGTGCTTTTCCAGCGCCACAAATTTCGACTCTGACTGTCCAGCGTCTGCAGTCCTCACTTTGAAGTCAATGTCTGACAGTCACTCAATATCGGGACCGCAATAATTTTAAACTATGATTCTGTGAGAAGGAGCAAAGCTTTTTGGTTCCTGTTTGAGTACGTTTTCAGTATCAGTGGGACTGGAAGAGACACCCTACTGTTGCAGCGCACTGAGTGTGGAGCCTGAAACAGTTATACAGCTGGGAAAGAGGAATTGACGGCAGGGAGGGGCTGTATCCGTGTTTGTGTGTAACTGAAGCTTCAGCCATGGAGAAAACAGAGGAATCGCACCTTTTGGAGAAACAATGGAAGTGTGGTGACTGCGGGAAAAGTTTCTGTTACCCTGGAATCTCATTGGCACAGCCACACTGGGGAGAGGTCATTCCCCTGCCCCGAGTGTGGGAAGGCCTTCAGCAATTCCTCTACCCTGCTGACCCACCAATGGGTTCACACAGGTGAGGGGCCCTTCAGCTGCCCAGAGTGTGGGAAGTGCTTTACCCAGGTCTCCACCGTGCTGACCCACCGGCAGGTTCACACCAGGAAGAGGCCGTTCACCTGCTGTCAGTGCAGGAAGGCTTACACCTGCTCCTCTGCCCTGCGGAGGCACCAGCAAGTTCACCTGTTGGGGAATTGAAACAGTGATGGCCAAGTTGCATCCTTGGATTGAAATTGCTGAGTGAGGCAATACTTCTTCCGGGTTACAGCTGTACCAAGGATCCAATTACAAAGGGAAGACTGGGTGCTAACCATTAGTAAAGAATGTGAGGTGGGGGAAGTGTATGTGCTTTGACCTTGAGCTGTTTAAAACGCAGCTACTTTTTCTCTGCCTTTTTGCAGGGGGGGATCTGAAGCTGTAACAAAGTTGGGTCGCAATAAAGGTTACCTGAACTTACCGCCGGGCTCAGATTCTCATTGAAAGCTTTGATCTCCAAGAGGTTTTTGTTTTAAAGCTGATCAGTTCTTTCAGCCTCCTGCACTAAGCTTCCAATGTTGTCTATCAGATGGAGCAGTGAATGAGGAGCCAGTATCATTAGAAATTGTGAATTTTTCAGGATTGTAGAGTGCATCATTTCATCGGCATTGTAACGTTTACTGGCAGCATCGGGAGGTGTGGGCTGTGTTCAGTGGAAACGATGTGGAGGAGCCGGTGGTGGATTTGGCCTGGGTAAAGTGAAAAATCACACAACACCAGGTTATGGTCCAACAGGTTTATTTGGAAGCACTAGCTTTCGGAGCGCTGCTCCTTCACCGGGTAGCTGTGGAGCAGGTTTAGAAGACACAGAATTTTTGGAAAAACTCACAGTGTCATGCAACTGATAGGATATACTGAACAAACCTAGATTGCTGTTAAGTCTTCCATCTTTGAGAATGGATTGCAGGTTTTGGTTCATTAATCTGTAAATCCCAGAACATCTTTTAAGTTACGTTCTTGAGATGACTTAAGGTTTTATTTTTAAAAAGGCTGACAGTTCAGACAATGCATTAAAGGTGTGACGTTCGAGTCTGTCATACCCCAATCTTGGATCAGACTGGTTCTATTTCCAAAGTAGGAATTTATAAAATATTACATGGATTGACTGCCTGCAGTTTCTGCACTTTTTGAGCAAAGTAGAATGTATCTGCAAATAGTTCTGCCAATTCAAATTAACTTTGTGGAGTTATTTGTGTGTGTGTGCATGTGAGTTTGTGTGCATGCTTGGTATAGAGTATAAGCCTGTGAGAGTGTTGGGGGGTGTATGTATGTGTATATGTATGAGAGAAGTATGAATAAAAGCAAGGGGTTGCATTTTGCTGAAACAAGGAAGGATGGACCTATACAGGTGATGGTAGGGCCTTGAGCCTTGTTGGAGAACAGAGACATGGGAGGATTCAGGTGCATAGCTGCATCACAGGGAGACAGGGTGGTTAAGAAGGTGTTTAGCACACTTGCCTTCATTGTTCACACCATTGAGGATAGGGGTTGGGACATCATGTTGAGGTTGTACAGGATGTTGGTGAGGCCACTTTTAGAGTACTAAGTACAGTTCTGGTGGCCCTGTAATAGGAAGAATACTATTAGAGAGGGTTTGGTAAAGATTTACCAAGACATTGCCAGGACTGGAGGGTTTGAGTTATAAGGAGAGACTGGGACACTTTTCACTGAAGTGCAAGAGGTTGAGTGGTGATGTCATTGAGATTTATAAAATCATGAGGAGTGGAGGTAAGGTGAATAGCAAAGGGCTCTTCCTTAGTGAAGAAGTGCTCAAAACTAGGAGGCATAGTTTTAAATGAGAGGGGAGAGAGATTTAAAAGGAGCCTGAGGGACAACGTTTTGGTACAGGGTGGTTTGCAAATGGAATGAACTTGCTGAGGAAGTGGTAGATGCGGGGACATTTACAACATTTAAATGACATTCGGATGGGTACATGAATAGAAAGGTTTAGAGGGATATGGGCCAAATGTAAGTAAGTGGGACTAGTTATTTTGGGAATTGGACGAGTTGGACCGAAGGGTCTATTTCTGTGTTGTCTGCCTCTATGAACCAGAAGTGATCTTATTGAAACCAGTAGAATTCTGAAAGGGGCTTGACAGGATAGATGCTGATCAAATGCTCCTTTGTGGTGGGAGTCATAGAATCCCAACAATGTGGAAGCAGGCCATTCAGCCCATCTATTCCACACTGGCCCTCTGAAGAGCATCGCACCCATACCTAACCCCTTTTTCCATTTTTCGCATGGCTAATCCACCCTAACCTACACCCGAAAATACAGAGGAGGAAGTATTGGATGTCTTGAAACATAAAGGTGGATAAATCCCCAGGACCTGATCAGGTGTAGCCTAGAGCTCCATGGGAAGCTAGAGAAGTGATTGCTGGGCCTGTTGCTGAGATATTATCATCAATAGTCACAGGTGAGGTGCCGGAAGACTGGAGCTTGGCTAACATGGTTCTACTGTTTAAGAAGGGTGGTAGACCAGTAAGCCTGATGTCATTGGTGGGCAAGTTGTTGGAGGGAGTCCTGAGGGACAGGATGTACATGTATTTGGAAAGGCAAGGACTGATTAGGGATAGTCAAATGACATTGTGCGTGGGAAATCATGTCTCACAAACTTGATTGAGTTTTTCTGAAGAAGTAACAGAGAGGATAGATGAGGGCAGAGCAGTAGATGTGATTTATATGGACTTCAGTAAGACATTCAACAAGGTTCCCCATGGGACACTGATTAGCAAGGTTAGATCTCACAGAATACAGGGAGAACTAGCCATTTGGATACAGAACTGGCTCAAAGGTAGAAGACAGAGGATGGTGGTGGAGGGTTGTTTTTCGGACTGGAGGCCTGTGACCAGTGGAGTGCCACAAGGATCGGTACTGGGCCCTCTACTTTTTGTCATTTACATAAATGATTTGGATGTGAGCATAAGAGGTACAGTTAGTAAGTTTGCAGATGACACCAAAATTGGAGGTGTTCTGGACAGTGAAGAGGGTTATCTCAGATTACAACAGGATCTGGACCCGATGGGCTGATAAATGACAAATGAAGTTTAATTCAGATAAATGCGAGGTGCTGCATTTTGGGAAAGCAAACCTTAACAGGACTTCTTTACTTAATAGTAAGGTCCTAGGGAGTGTTGCTGAACAAAGAGACCTTGGAGTGCAGGTTCATAGCTCCTTGAAAGTGGAGTTGTAGGTCGATAGGATAGTGAAGAAGGTGTTTGGTATGCTTTCCTTTATTGGTCAGAGTATTGAGTACAGAAGTTGGGAGGTCATGTTGCGGCTGTACAGGTTAGCCCACTTTTGGAATATTGCATGCAATTCTGGTCTCCTTCCTATCAGAAAGATGTTGTGAAACTTGAAAGGGTTCAGAAAAGATTTACAAGGATGTTGCCAGGGTTGGAGGATTTGAGTTATAGGGAGAGGCTGAACAGGCTGGGGCTGTTTTCCCTGGAGCGTCGGAGGCTGAAGGGTGACCTTATAGAGGTTTACAAAATTATGAGGGGCATGGATAGTATAAATAGACCAAGTCTTTTCCCTGGGGTCGGGGAGTCCAGAACTAGAGGGCATAGGTTTAGGGTGAGAGGGGAAAGATATAAAATATACCTAAGGGGCAACATTTTCATGCAGAGGGTGGTACGTGTATGAAATGAGCTGCCAGAGAATGTGGTGGAGGCTGGTACAATTGCAACATTTAAGAGGCATTTAGATGGGTATATGAATAGGAAGGATATGGGCCAGGTGCTGGCAGGTGAGACTTGATTGGATTGGGATATCTGGTCGGCATGGGCGGGTTGGACCAAAGGGTCTGTTTCCATGCTGTACATCTCTATGACTCTAAAAGCAAGTTGTAGACAAGTAAAAAGGCTGACCAGGCAAGGAGGTGGTTAACAACCTCAGGGCATCCCTCTTAAACCATGCATCCTGTTTGTTTACAAATTAAACATGCTCCAGCTCTTTTCCTATCTGCTTTCTGGAAATCTGGGTGACACCAGGTTTGTAATACAGTACTAACCATTCCCTCCTTGCCCATGTGTGTACAATAATGCACATAATCAATTGAAAAAGGCAGCAGCAAAGAAGGAACACAAAGTAGTCCATCAGGGGCCACCCACATTTCAGTTTGAGTATCGAGGGAGTACCCTATTTGAGGCCATAGTTTGTGCTGCTCAGCAGGGGGCCTCCCCTGTGATTTCAGTCCCATACCCAGGCCTGGCATTCCTATCCCCATATTGTCTCTATCTGGGTTTTGCTGGGGACCCAATGGGACCAGAAGTTTGGGGTGTAAGGCTGCCTGCTTGGCAGCAGCATCCATCTGCTCATTCCTTTGGAGACTGTATCCATTGCCTCAGCATGAGCTGAACATCTTGATAGCTGCCAGATTGCTTGGACAAAACAGCATTACTATTCGTCTGCCCCGTGGGGGTTACAAATCCTCTATGTTCCCACAAGTCTCTGTAATCATGGGTCACACCAAAAGCACAGTGAGAGTTGAAGATCTCAACACTGGGAGGGGTCTCTAAGTTCCAAGATCGGTCAAAAGAACACTAGGATTATGGTTTGCTTCAGCAAGGTTTCACACTTTAATTTGTAACGGCCGGGCAAAGATTTGTCCAGCAACACAGATATTAAAAGATTCTGTGTTCCTTGGAGAAACTGCGTGATTAACTTGGAATAAAATATCAATTTTCATATGTTTCTTAAGAGACAGTACAGTCTTAATTACAGAGTAAATCCAATAAAATTACATAATGGACAACAGGTTAACCCAATGATATTTCCTGGGAAATAATGTTGTTTCACACGCATTATCTCCTCATACCTGTGCTTCAAGGTTAGCTAGGATGGTCAGTAATGTCCTATCTAGCTTAATTAGATCCATACTATGAAGAAGGCATTGTTTGCTTAATCTGTGATTCAGTTAGCTCAGGAATGCAGAAATGCAGCTTTTAGCCATTTTAAACACAGTGTTAATGTGTAGCCTGAAGCCATGTTGTTATATTACTTTATATTGAGATGCTATTTTGTGGTTAATAAAAGCTCCTGACAACAGCCTAAATCCAGGTATTAGATCCTCATCTGGTGTCGACCTGCTCCGTCACTCAAAAGAAAACTAGATTTACAATTTAAAGCCATACATGCTATTCTGCTAAATTAATCCAGTTGATTTCTTTTTGTTTAAAAATGTGAAAACCTCATGAGCAGTTCTTCCAGTTAATCACTGGATATTCAAATTTCTCTTCAAATTAAAGGTCATAACAGAACTGGGTGTCATTGTGGGATTTTGAATCTGGAGGGTGTGCTTGTGAAGGTTGAATCAACAATATTTCAAAGTGAATGTTATCGTGTTCAGTACTAAGACTTTCTGGAGATGAAAAATTTGCCCTTGTGTGTTTTGCAATACTTAACCAAGGTCAGTTCCAGAGAATATGCAGTCAGGTTGATGCGAGAGTTAAGAGCTGGGGCAAACATCAGAAATAATGGAGGCAGGAGCACAGCAATTAGAGTTAGAAAGTTAGCCAAAAATATAAAAACAGGAAGGAAAGTTTCATCAGCTTTTCTTAAAAAAAGTTAAGAAAGTGTTGGTTCTGTAGAAAATGAGTCTGGGGATTCAATAACAGAGGATAAAGAGATGGTAGATGAATTGAAAAGAGCTTGAATCTGTCTTCACTGGAGAGGACACAAGTAACAGCCCAGAACTAGCTGGAAATCAGGAATTGAAAGGGAAGGAGGAACTGAAGACAATTACAATTACCAGGGAAGTCGTACTGAGTAAACTGTTGGAACTATGAGTTCACAAGTCCCAGTTGGCCAAAGTATTTCATTCTAGACCCTTAAAGAAAAACTAGCTAGTGAAATAGTTAATGCATTGGTTTTAATTTTCCAAATGTCATTAGTTTCAGGGGAAGTTTCTTTAGATTGGAAAACACCTTTCTTCAAAAAGGCAGACCCAGAACAGGAAACTGCACACCATTTACCTTAACATATGCCATAGGGAAAATGTTCAAAGCTATGATTAAAGATGTGATGACAGGGCACTTGTATAAGTTCAGGCAGCGTGAATCTGTTTTTGTCATTGGGAAATAATGTTGTAATGATGTTTTGAAGAACTGCCTCTCCGCACTGCGACTGAGCTGATAAATCTCATCCTAGTTTCAAACTTCCAGCTCAGCACTGTCCCCATGACTTGTCCGGACTTGTCCGACCTGCCTATCTTCTTTTCCTGGATCAATGGTGCTGGAAGAGCACAGCAGTTCAGGCAGCATCCGAGGAGCTTCAGCCAAATCGACGTTTCGGGCAAAAGCCCTTCATCAGGAATAAAGGCAGAGAGCCTGAAGTGTGGAGAGATAAGCTAGAGGAGGGTGGGGGTGGGGAGAGAGTAGCATAGAGTACAATAGGTGAGTGGGGGAGGGGATGAAGGTGATAGGTCAGGGAGGAGAGGGTGGAGTGGATAGGTGGAAAAGGAGCTAGGCAGGTCGGACATGTCCGGACAAGTCAAGGGGACTGGAAGTTTGAAACTAGGATGAGGTGGGGGAAGGGGAAATGAGGAAGCTGTTGAAGTCCACATTGATGCCCTGGGGTTGAAGTATTCCGAGGCGGAAGATGAGGCGTTCTTCCTCCAGGCGTCTGGCGGTGAGGGAGCGGCGGTGAAGGAGGCCCAGGACCTCCATGTCCTCAGCAGAGTGGGAGGAGGAGTTGAAATGTTGGGCCACGGGGAGGTGTGGTTGATTGGTGTGGGTGTCCTGGAGATGTTCCCTAAAGCGCTCTGCTAGAAGGCGCCCAGTGTTTTGCCCTTACTGGGAGCAGAAGAATACAATGAAGTCTTGCATTTGTGAGAGAGCAACTGAGTAAGGGAGTACATCTGGGATTTTGGTGGAAAATGGGAATTCTTTGCACTGTGGGATGAAGCTCAACCCTATCCAGTTATTTCAGCTCGTGGGTGAGACTCGGCAGTTCATGCAGGCAGTCAATCCAGGTAATATTTTATAAATTCCTGCTTTGGAAATAGAACCAGTCTGATTCCAGATTGGGATACAGACAGACTCTGATCTCACACCTTTAATGCATGGTCTGAGCTGAGATGATATCTTTTGTTATAAAACCTTAAGTTATTTCAATAAAGTGTCTTTCAGGAAGTTCTGGGATTTACATATTAATGATACCTGCAGACCACTCTGAAAGCTGAAAGGCTTAACGATCCAAGTTTGTTCAATATATCATTTCAGTGGCAGGACACTAATGTTTTTCTATAAATTCTGTGCCTTATGATGTTATTCTCCACAACCACCTGATGAAGGAGTAGCACTCCAAATGCTGGTCCTTCCAAATAAACCTGTTGGACGGTAACCTGGGTGTGTGAGATTTTTTTTAACTTTGGACAGGTTAGGGTGGATTGACCATGCTAAAGTGCTCACTGTGACCAGGGAGGTGCAGGTTTGTGTGAATTGGCTGTGCTAAATTACACATCGTGTCCAGGAACGGATTGGTCATGCTAAATTACCTGTAGTACCCAAGAATGTGCAAGTTAGGGTTAATTGGCCAGACTAACTTATCCAGAGTGAAGATCTAAACCCCTCTTAAGGGGCCTTTTGGTTCGCGATTGGTCTAAAGAATCAATGGAATGCAGTCTGTACAAAGCAAGGTTATCAGTTTAATAAGGCATCTTGACACAATTCTGTCCAGCAACACAGCGGTTAAAGCTTCTGTGTTCCATGGTGAAGTTGTGCAATTACATTTGAAAATTACACATTATTTATTTAAGTTTTTTTAAGAGACAGTACAGCCTTAATTTCAAGAAAATACCAATCAAATATAATAAGGTGACATGATTCACAGCAGGTTAATCCAATGATATTTCCTGGGAAAGGAGTCTTAATTACGTAAATCATCATGCATGGTAGCAGCTCAAGGTTAGTTCAATTGGTCAATTAATGTGTCAGTATTCATTTTAAACAAACTCCATTGTCCTCTTATCTTTGGATTTTAGCTTAATTCTGCAAAACAGCAGGACAAGTTCACAGAGTTCAATCATTATTCTCGGCCATTTTGTTCTATTATTTTAAATTGAAAAGCCATTTTGTGGTTAGTAAAAATCTACATATACTTGTTGCATGTGACAATAACCTAAATTCAAATTTTAGATCCTCACCTGAAGGATCAGAGTCTGAAGGGTGACCTTATAGATGTTTGTAAGAGGCATGGATATGGTGAATACCCAAGGTCTTTTGCCCAGGGTAAGGGAGTCCTACCCTGTTTGAGGTGAGAGGGGAATGATTTCAAAGGGACCTGAGGGGCAACTTCACGCAGAGAGTGGTGCATGTATGGAACGAGCTGCCAGAGGGAGTGGTGGCGGCTGGTAAAATTACAACATTTGAAAAGCATCTGGATGGGGATATGAACAGGAAGGATTCAGAGGGATATGGGCCACATGCAGACAAATGAGACGAGATTAGTTTTGGATATCTGATCAGATGAATTGGACCAAAGGGTTTGTTTCAGTGCTGTATGACACTAATCGTCTTTGGAGAAAGCAGAAGTGTGGTTGTGAAGACTGGGCTTTCAGAGCAGCTTTCAAAGATGTTTTGTCCTTCCTGGGAGCAGAAGAAGTTCCAATGAAATCTTGCATTTGTGAGACAGCGACTGAGTAAAGGGAGTACATCTGCGATTTTGGTGAAAAATGGGAATTCATTGCACTGTGGGGATGAAGCCGAACCCTATCCAGTCACTTCTGCTGGTGGGTGAGACCAGACCTCAAGACTAGGGGGAGTAGATTTAGGACAGAGATGAGGAGGAGAAAGTGAGGACTACTGCTTTTCCTGGAGTGTAGTGAATCAATGGAATTCTCTTCATTAAGTATATTCAAAATGGGTTTTTGCATGGTTGGGGAATTAAGGGTAGTTGGGGCAATGCTGCTAGGAGGAGCTGAGACGATGGATAGATCGGCCATGATCGCAATGAAGAACGGGGCAGGCTAGATGGGCAAAATGGCTGACTCCTGCTTTTATTCCTGAAGAAGGGCTTATGCCAAAAACGTCGATTCTCCTGATCCCTGGATGCTGCGCTGTTCCAGCAACACATTTTCGGCTCTGATCTCCGGCATCTGCAGACCTCACTTTCTCCTCCTGCTTTTATTACTGTGAAACTATTTCCCACAGCTAACCCATCACTGGGCACTATGGGTAATTTACTCTAACCTGCACCCTACCTGGACACCATGGGTAATTTAGCACAGCCAATCCAACCGAATCCGCACAACACTGAACACTGGGTAATTTAGCATGGTCAATCCACCCGAACCTGGACAAAGTTAAACATCACACAACACCAAGAAGTACTAGCTTTCAGAGCACTGCTCCATCATCAGGTGGTTGTGGAGCACAAGATCATAAGGCACAGAATTTATGAAAGAAGATTAAAGTGTCCTGCCACTGAAAGGATATATTGAACAAACCTGGATGGTTACACCTCTCATCTTGTACAGTGGGTTGCAACTATCATTCATATGTAAATCTCGATAACATAAGGTTTTATCACAAAAGGTAACAACATCTGGGTGGCATGGTGGCTCAGAGGTTCTTAATTCTGCCTCACAGCGCTTGGGACCCAGGTTCAATTCCAGCCACTGGCCACAGTCTGTGTGGAGTTTGCACATACTCCCCGTGTCTGCATGAGATTTCTCCAGGTGCTCCGGTTTCCTCCCACAATCCAAAAGTATGCAGGTTAGGTGAATTGGCCATGCTTAAATTGCCCAGTGTGTTACATGCACTGGTCAGGGGTAAATATGGGGAATGGGGCCTGGTGGGTTACTCTTTGGAGGGTTGGTGTGGACCTGTTGGGCCTGTTTCCGTACTGTAGGGAATTGAATCCAATCTCAGCTCAGACATTGCGTTAAAAGTCAGAGTCTGTCTATCCCCACCTTGAATCTGACTAGTTCTGTTTCTAAAGTAGGAATTTATAAAATACAACATGTTCTGACAGCTTGCAGATTGTGTATTTTTGAGCAAAATAGAATTTATTTGAAAATATAATTCTGCAAATGCAAATTCACCCCATGGACTTGTGTGTGCTTACAGCTAAAAAGTTTATTTCCGTGCTGTGTATCTCTGTCTATTTGGTAACAGATGCTTTATTTCTGTTGGCATAACTATTGTTGTAAGTCATAGCTGGGTACTAATAGTAAGATATAAAGCAAAGAGAATTCCTCAAGTAGGGCACTATCAGAATCCTGTGAGACCCCTATTTCTGGTTTACTTCCTATTGACAAACATTAAGCATGAGCACCTATTTATTTCTATTTTTTTGTTTCACTTTTCTTGTTTGATTCCCTGGTACGACTACACTCTGTGTCTGGTCGGTTGTCAGGCTGGGAGATAGTGGATTGGGTTTCGATTGACTGAATGTTGTATTGTTCTGGAAGGTGTAAAGGGGTGGGGGGTGGGGTGTTGGAGAATCAAAACTTCAGCAGAGCTGAGAACAGACCAACATCTTACTCTGTGGGAACAGGGAGATCAACAGAGGACAGAGAAACCAGGACCTGAAATCCGACCTGACACCGGATTACTGTGATCAGTGTTTTCATTAGCAATGCCAACCCTCTACCTTCACCTAGCTTCCCGTTTGACTACCCCCTCGATATTCAAGATCCAATCCTTGTCGTCCTGAAGCCAAGTCTCTGTAGGGAGTCTCAGATCATAATTATTCTCTTCAATGTGTGCAGTCAATTCATTCACTTTTGTAACAGTGCAGCACACATGCAGACACACTGTTTTCGGTTTACATTTTTATGATTTTTGCAATCCAGTTTTAATTGCTGGTACATTTACTCTCCTTGTCTCCATCATTCTGTGATGTTCATTTCCCACATCACTACATTGCTCACTGGCCTTGATTGGGATTGGCCATAGTGCCCAGGGATGTGCAGGTTAGGTGTATTTGTCAGGGTAATGTAGAGCGGTAGGGGAATGGGTCTGGGTGGGTTCCCCTTCAGAGGGTCGGTGTGGACTCGTTGGGCCGAGTGGCCTGCTCCCACACTGTGGGGATTCTCTGAAGCGAAGGGATATTTGCAAACGTTGCAGGACAGCGCAGGCGCAGTGCGTGCGCCCGACCTGGCCCCGCCCATCCGCTCCTTTCGTGACGTCACAACGCGGAAGTGACACTGAATGAATGAAAATCCCTCCGTCTGGGCTAATCCTGGGGCGGGAAAATCTGTTCACTTGTAGCAACGGGAGTGAATCCAGGACGGGAGCAGACCCTGTCAACTCAGGTATGGGAGTTAGTTACCAGGTGAGGAGGACAGAGATTGGGAGGAGTAGATATCTTTTCTGTTTTCCTTTTCAAAATGCGCCCGATTTCCACAAGTAAATGCAACAGGTATAAGTACAGCACATGCAGCTTCAAGCCGGCTGTGCATCCTCTGTTCTTCCTCTGCCTTGGCTCCAGCACTTTTGGCTTCCTTTCCCTTCTCCACCCCCGCCGGGTGTTGATACCTCAATGTTTTTCCGGTTGTCTTTTGTGGGCTTTGAAAACTTTCCCAATCGTCTGAGTACAGGATTTGGGAGATTATGTTGCAGCTGTACAGGACATTGGTTAGGCCACATTTGGAATATTGTGTGCAGTACTGGTCTCTCTGCTGTAGGAAGGATGTCATAGAGTCATGGATGTTGTGAAACTTGAAAGGGTTAAGAAAAGATTGGCAAGGATGTTGTCAGGGTTTGAGCTGATCAGGATGGGGCTGTTTTCCCCTGAGTACCAGAGGCTGAGGGGAGACCCTACAGATTTCTATAAAATCATGAGTGGCATGGACAGGATAAATAGACAAGGTGTTTCCCTGGAATGGGGGAATCCAGAACTAGAGGGTAATAGGTTTAGGGTTGGGGGGAGATTTAAAAGGGCCCTAAGGGGCTACTCTTGTATTCAGAGGGCGGCGCATGTAAGGAATTAGCTGCCAGAGGAAGTGGTGGAGGCTGGTACAATTACAGCATTTAAAAGGCATCTCGCTGGGTATATGAATAGAAAGGGTTTAGAGGGATATGGGCCAAGTGCTGTCAAATGGGACTAGTGATTGAGGATATCTGATCGGCATGGATGAGTTGGACCGAAGGGACTATTTCTGTGCTGGACATCTGGTAGACAATGGTCCTCAGAATTCTGTTCCCATTAGGCTCACCCTTAACTCTATTGCACATGGTCTTGGCGACAGTATCACATTCTGAAATGAGAAAAGACCTACAAATGCGCAAGGGAATAGTTCCGTTCCGGGTGTGTACATGGAGATGGGTATAGTTACTTATGACGCATAAGGCCTGTTGTTACCCAGCCAGTGGAATGCAAGCCATCTTTGTATATGGGCAGGAGGTATAAGGCTCCTTTTGTCTTGCACGAGTGGGCGTGACAGGTCTCAAGTAGGCAGGTGATGTTATGTGGAATATGAACAATTGCACACTCATAGCCGGTTCCATTAAAGCAATTCTCATACGACCATGCAGTGGAGTGAAAAGATGTCAGCAAACAGGTAGCACAAGGCTCATATGGTGTTGGAAAGTGATACTGTATTTCTCTGCGGAGGGTCGGCAGTAGGGAGTCTGATGAATAGAATGGAATCGGGGACTGGGGACGGGGCAAGTAAGTCATCTCCCGATAGAGAGGAGTAACATACTATTGCCTCTGGGGTGAAGAGCGTTCTGTGGGCCTGTATAAATAAGTTGTTTGTGGATTGAGGAGTTTCCCCTATCAGGCTTCCCTTTTCTTGAGTTGGCCCGTCCTGCAAAAAGTGATGGTGTTCCTGGGCGCCCTTAAAATATTTACCATAATAACGGGGTTGATCACTTTTATCCTCACTAGGCTTTCGTCTGCAGGTAAAATCAAAAAGACATAACTCCCACTGATGTCTACTGTCCAGATGGACCATCTGGTCTTTCTGATGTAAGAGTCCATTGCAATAATCAATCTTCATCACATTCCACACGTCAAAGGCGTCTGGTCCGGTGCATTGGACGACATCTCCTCAGCATGGGTGGTGGATAATCTCTGATCATTCCTAATCACATCGATGCTTCGTGGCTTTCCCCATCAGGATGTTGTACGTGATCAGAAAGGTGAGGAGATAGCGATCCCCCACATGTCCCTCCTCTTAGTTCAAGTATCTGTAATAAGATGAATATTAGAACAACAGCAAAATTCAAAAACCCAAATGGACAGGGTCCACTCCTTTTGTTGGGATTCCAGGATTCTCTCCTCCTTTTCCCCCCTTTTGATTGGTGCGGTCAATCAATTTACAATGGTGCAGTTGGACCCAAGCTGAGCGCCCAGCGACTGTGACCACCGTAGGGGTGGGAAGTAAAACCTGGAAGGGGCCATTCCAACGAGGTTGGAGACCTTTGCCAGTTCAGTTCTTGATGAGCACCAACGCACCAGACTCTACCCGTGACGAGGCTGAAAGGGAGGGAACATCGCCATAGGCCACACGCTCTTGGGAGTGAAAGGCACGCATAACACTAGTTAGAGCAAGAACATGTCCACATGACCGAAGCAATCATTGGTTGTGGACTGAGAAGGGAGCTGAATCATTCCAAGGGGTACGGAGGGGGTGACCAGAGAGACACTCAACTGGAGACAGTCGTGTCTTGCCCACAGACATGGATCGCATCTGGAATAAGGCCACAGGGATTAGCATAACCAGGAGAGGCCAGACTTGGCCATTAATTTGGCAAGTTTAGTTTTGCGTCTGGTTAAAACATTCAACAAGGCCGGCCGCCTGAGGATAAGCACCATGCAGTTACCGACAAATACAAAGCTGGGAACAGAGTTCTCCGTTAATATTACCTACAAAGTGTGGTCCATTGTCCGAGCTAATGCACGCAGGTATACTGAAGCGGGGAATTATTTCCTTAAACAAAATCTTCACCACAGTCTCAGCAGTAGTGTTAGGAGGAGGGTAGGCTTCAATCCGCTTAGAAAAGACATCAACAATAAGCAAAACATATTTCTAGCAACTCAACTCATTTCTCCAACTCAATGAAGTCCAGTTGAAGTGTCTCCAAGGGACCCTCCAGCAAGGGAGTTCTCGTAGAGATACTTGAACTAAGAGGTGGGGGATCGCCTACCCACTGACCTGTTTGATCACGTACAACATCCTGATCGGGAAAGCCACTGACTTGAGTATCGATGCGATCTGGAATGATCTAAGATTATCCTGATGTCATCTGGTGCACCAGACCTGACGCTTTCAACGTGGAGTCACTTGAGCGATGGCGTGAGCTGCCAGAGGAAGTGGTGGGTGCTGGTACGATGACAAGTTAAAAGGCTCCTGGACGGGCATCTGAATATGAAGGGTTCAGATGGGTCAGGGCCAAGTGATGGCAAATGTGACTGGAGTCATAGAGATGTACAGCACAGAAACTGACCCTTCGGTCCAACTCGTCCTTGCTGACCAGATAGCCAACTCGGACAGATTTGGTCATGGGTTTGTTTCTGTGCTGTGTGACTCAAATTGTCTTCAGTGAACGCAGAAGTGTGGTTGTGAAGGCTGGACTATCAGAGCATGTTTTGCCCTGACTGAAAGCAGCTGAAAATGTGTTGTTGGAAAAGCGCAGCAGGTCAGGCAGCATCCAAGGAGCAGGAGAATCGACGTTTCGGGCATGAGCCCTTCTGCGCTTTTCCAGCAACACATTTTCAGCTCTGATCTCCAGCATCTGCAGTCCTCACTTTCTCCTGACTGGAAGCAGGAGAAGAGTTTGACTGAAGTGTGTCGGTGTTAATGCCTTGATGTCTCATTTTGCTCCCACCTTCCTGGGGTCATTAACTATTTTGTGTCTGGTCCTTCCTCAAGAAGCTGCATTGCAGGTTTACCCTGAATTGACACTTTTTTTTGCTTCCCAAAATCAGACCTGCTCACTCTCCGCAGGATCCCAGTGTTGTGAAAGATATTAACTTTCGGGTGGAGTTATCCAAAATTCAGAGAGATGTTAGTCTTGATGTTTTTGCTTTTTCTGCCCCTGTAAGATCCTGAATCAGCACCTTCAGGGGAATTAGTTAGAGCGGAGTGAGAACAGAGGGGGAGAGAGAGTGGGATGGTGCTTTCAATTTTGTGGAATAACAAAAGAATATTCCACAGAAAGTAGAATTGCTTTTTCTGAATTTCTACCCTGCACTGATGATCCCTTTTGTAATCCCTTTTTGCAGAGTATTTGAAAATCTGAAGACTGATGTTTCAAAATCAACGAATGAAGGGCTTACGCTCGAAACACTGACTCTCCTGCTCCTCGGATGCTGCCTGACCTGCTGTGCTTTTCGACTGACTGTCCAGCGTCTGCAGTCCTCACTTTGATGTCGATGTCTGACAGTCACACAATCCATCAGGACCGCAATGATTTTTGACTGTGATTTCTGTGAGAGGGATCAACGCTTTTTGGTTCCTGTTTGAGGACGTTTTCAGCATCAGTGGGACTGGACGAGAGACCGCACTGTTGCAGCGCACTGTGTGTGGAGCCTGAAACAGTTATACGGCCTGGGAAGGGGATTTCATGGCAGGGAGGAGCTATACACGTGTTTGTGTGCAGCTGAAGCTGTGGCCATGGAGAAACCTGAGGAATCCCACCCCGTGGAGAAACCGTGGAAGTGTGGCGACTGTGGGAAAGGCTTCCGTGTCCCGTCTGCCCTGGAGACTCATCGGCGCAGTCACACCGGGGAGAGGCCATTCCCCTGCACCGACTGCGGGAAGGCCTTCAGACATTCCTCCCACCTGTTGGCCCACCAGCAGGACCACACTGGGGAGAGGCCCTACAGCTGCCCAGATTGTGGGAAGGGCTTCAGGTATTCCTCCACCCTGCTGAGCCACCAGCGTGTCCACACCGGGGAGAGGCCCTTCAGCTGCCCTGAGTGCGGGAAGGCCTTTACCGACGTCTCCGCCCTGCTGAGGCACCAGCGGATCCACACAGGGGAGAGGCCCTTCAGCTGCCCTGAGTGCGGGAAGGCCTTTCCCGACGTCTCCTCCCTGATGAGGCACCAGCGTGTCCACACTGGGGAAAGGCCCTTCAGCTGCCCTGAGTGTGGGAAGGCCTTCAGTTATTCCTCCACCCTGCGGAGCCACCGACGCGTCCACACGGGGGAGAGGCCCTTCAGCTGCCCTGAGTGCGGGAAGGCCTATACCGACGTCTCCGCCCTGCAGAAGCACCAGCGGATCCACACTGGGGAGAGGCCCTTCAGCTGTCCCGAGTGTGGCAAGGCCTTTACCCACGTCTCTGCCCTGCGGAGCCACCGGCGCGTCCACACGGGGGAGAGGCCCTTCAGCTGCCCTGAATGCGGGAAGGCCTATACCGACGTCTCCTCCCTGATGAGGCACCAGCGGGCGCACACAGGGGAGAGGCCCTTCAGCTGCCCCGAGTGTGGGAAGGCCTTTACCGACATCTCCTCCCTGATGAGGCACCAGCGGATCCACACGGAGGAGAGGCCCTTTGCCTGCTCTCAGTGCCGGAAGGCATTCAGCAATTCCTCCACTCTGCTGATCCACCAGCATGTCCACACGGGGGAGAGGCCGTTCACCTGCTCTCAGTGCGGGAAGGGCTTCACCTGCTCCTCCAACCTGCGGAGCCACCAGCGGGTCCACACGGGGGAGAGGCCCTTCAGCTGCCCCGAGTGTGGCAAGGCCTTTAGCGATTCCTCCAACCTGCTGACCCACCAGCGGATCCACACCGGGGAGAGGCCGTTCACCTGCTCTCAGTGCGGGAAGGGCTTCACCCGCTCCTCCCACCTGCGGAGCCACCAGCGAGTTCACGTGCCATCGCAGAGGGATTGAAGGAGTGATGGCTGAGTGCCATTATCGATTGGACTATCAATCCGGTTCCGGGGACTCCGGGTTTGAATCCCTCCCCGACAGATGGCAGAATTGGTATTCGGTCAGAAATGTGGAGTTCGGAATCTAACGATGAGACTGTTTCAGGGAGGGGGTGGTGCAGGGGAGAAAGCCCCCATCTGATTCACTCTCTCCCTTGTTAGAGAATGGAACCGCCATTGTGGGAAAGGATTCACTCGGTTGTTCCAGCTGCATCCTTTACCCGGTCTGACTCCAGACCCACAGCAGTCTGGTTGACTCTACACTGCCCCTTCCTGGCAAAGGAGTGGGGAGAAACTTACTTGGAGACAAGGTATGGGTTGAAATTGCTGATGAGGCAATACTTCCTCCGGGTTACGGCTGTACCAAGGATCCAATTACAAAGGGACAACTTGGTGCTGGCCAATAGTAAAGACAGTGAGGGGGGGTCGGACAAGGGGAGGTGTGGTGTGTGCACTTTGACCTTGAGCTGTTCAAAAAGCAACTACTTTTTTCTCTGCCTTTTTGCTGGGGGGATCTGAAGCTGTAACAAAGTTGGGTTGCAATAAAGGTTACCTGAACTTACCACCAGGCTCAGACTCTCATTGAAAGCTTTGAGCTCCAAGAAGTTTTTGTTTTAAAGCTGCTCATTTCTTTCAGCCTCCTGCACTAAGTTTAGAACAAAGAACATAGAACAATCCAGCACAGAACAGGCCCTTCGGCCCTTGATGTTGCGTCGACCTGTGAACTATTCTCGTTCCCCTACACTATCCCAAAATCATCCATGCACTTATGAAAGGATTGTTTAAATCTCCCTAATGTGGCTGAGTTGACTACCTTAGCAGGTAGGGCATTCCGCTCCCTTACCACTCTGTGTAAAGAACTTGTCTCTGACATCTGTCTTAAAGCTATCCCCCCTCAATTTGTAGTTATGCCCCCTCGTACACGCTGACGTGATCATCCTAGGAAAACGTCTTTCTCTGTCTACCCTATCTAATCCTCTGATCATCTTGTATGTCTCTATCAAATCCCCCCTTAGCCGCTGCCTTTCCAATGAGAAAAGGCCCAAGTCTCTCAGCCTTTCCTCATAAGACCTTCCCTCCAGACCAGGCAACATCCTGGTAAATCTCCTCTGCTTTTCCAATGCTTCCACATCCTTTCTGTAATTGGGTGACCAGAACTGTACACAATATTCCAAGTGTGGCTGCACCAGCGTTTTGTATAGTTGCAGCATGATATTGCGGTTCCGGAACTCGATCCCTCTACCAATGAAACCTAACACACCGTATGCCTTCTTCACAGCACTATCCACCTGGGTGGCAACTTTCAGGGATCTACGCACATGGACTCCAAGATCCCTCTGCACATCCACACGACCAAGAATCTTTACATTGACCAAGTACTCTGCCATCCTGTTATTCTTCCCAAAGTGCATCACCTCGCATTTAGCTGCATTGAACTCCATTTGCCACCTCTCAGCCCAATTCTGCAGTTTATCCAAATTTCCCCCTGCAACCTGTAACATTCTTCCAAACTGTCCAGTACTCCACCGACTTTAGCGTCGTCTGCAAATTTACGAATCCATCCACCTATGCCTGTGTCTAAGTCAGTTATAAAAATGACAAACAGCAGTGGTCCCGAAACTAGTAATTGGACTCCAGACTTAATATTTTCCATCAACCACCACTCGCTGCCTTCTTCCAGTTTCTAATCCAAACTGCTAAATCACCCTCAATTCAATGCCTCTGCATTTTCTCCATCAGCCTCCCATGTGGAACCTTATCAAAGGCTTTACTGAAGTCCAAGTATACCACATCAACTGCCCTACCCTCATCTACATGCTTGGTCACCTTCTCAAAGAACTCAATGAGATTTGTGAGACGCGACCTGCCCTCCACGAAACCATGTTGACTGTCTGAAATCAAATTGTTGCTTACCAGATGATTTTAAATCTTCCCTTATAATCCTTTCCAAAATCTTTTCTACAATAGATGTAAGGCTCACTGGTCTATAATTACCTGGGTCATCTCTGCTGCCCTACTTGAACAAGGGCACAATATTTGCAATCCTCCAGTCCTCCGGTACTAAACCCGTAGACAATGACGACTCAAATATCAAAGCCAAAGGCTCTGCTATCTCCTCCCTAGCTTCCCAGAGAATCCTCGGATAAATCCCATCCAGCCCAGGGGACTTGTCTACTTTCACTCCTTCTCAAATTGATAACACCTGTGTGTAACTGACCTCGATCCTTTCGAGTCTAATATCTCGTACCTCATTCTTTTCCTGAGTGAACACCGATACAGGGTCCATGCTCAACTTCTCACTTCTGTCCCTATTCCTACCCTAATCATCCTTTTATTCCTCACATATCGATAGAAAGCTTGAGCGATTTCCTGTATTCTATTTGCTAAAGGCTGCTCCTGTCCTCTCTTTGCTCTTCTTAACTCTCTCTTTAAATCCTTCCTACGTGATTTGTAATTCTCCATCGCCTCATCTGTTCCATCTTGCCTCATCAACACATAAGCCTCATGGAACAGCATCATAAGACACAGAACTTATATCAAAACATCAGTGTCATGCAACTGATAGAATATATTGAACAAACTTAGATAGTCTTCATCTCTTAGAATGGGTGTGGGCTTTGGTTCATTAATATGTAACACTTTTAGAGTACTCAGTACAGTTCTGTTGGCCCTGTAATAGGAAGAATACTATTAGAGAGGGTTTAATAAAGATTTACCAGGATGTTGTAAGGACTGGAGGGTTTGAGGTTATAAGGAGAGGCTGGGACTTTATTCACTGGAGCACAGGAAGTTGGGGGGGGGGGGTGACCTCATTGAGATTGATAAAATCATGAGGATTGGAGGTAAGGTGAATAACAAAGGGCTCTTGCTTAGCGTCGGCGAGCTCAAAACTAGGGGGCATTTTTTTTTAATGTGAAGAGGAGAGATTTAAAAGGAACCGGAGGGGCAACATTTTGAAAGAGGGTGATTTGCACGTGGAATGAACTTGCTGAGGATGTGGTAGATGCAGGTACAGTGACAACATTGAAACAGCATTTGGATGGGTACATGAATGGAAAGGTTAGGGATATGGGCCAAATGCAGGCAAGTGGGACTGGTTTAGTTTGGAATCCTGGTCGGCATGGACGAATTGGACCGAAGTGTCTGTTTCTGTGCTGTATCCCTTTATTGAAACTGGTAGAATTCTGAAAGGGGCTTGACAGGATAGATGCAGATAAAATGCTCCTTTGGTGGGGAGGGTCATCGAATTCCGACAATGTGGAAGCGGGCCATTCAGTCCATTGATTCCTCTCTGGCCCTCTGAAGAGTATCCCACCTATACCCAACCCCTTACTGTGTATTTCCCATGGCCAAGCCACCCTAACCTGTACATCCCTGGTCACTATGGGTAACTTAGCACGGCCAATTCTCCCTAACCTACACCCGAATCTATAACTTACCTTCTCAAGAATGTAATTTAAATGCAGTGCATTTCTAAATAAAATGTCAATCTGACTCAACATTGGGACACAAACAGAATTCACACCTATTGTCTCTACTTATAAATAGGGTAACGTCTCTTCGAAATGTAGATTCATTTAGATATAACTGCGTCACTTTACATATTAAGATATCCCTTTGAGTGTGTCCACATACCTTCGAAATATAATCTCTTTATTTACATCTCTTTATTTGCAGAAATACCAGTTAAAATGTCCATGTCCCTTTAAAATGCAGATTGCTCACTTTAGATATGACGCCGTTCCGTTAGATGTTGGAATATCTGTTTAAATTGAGCCGTGAGCTTTCCCAATGTAGACAGGGCTCCTGGAAACGTGGCAGTGTCCCCCCTGCAGCTGCAGAGCGAGACAGGAGAGTTTGTTTTTGTGAATGAGCAGTTGTAGCGCGAGGTGGCTGTTGCTTGGTGACGGTGAGGCTCCCCCGGCCCCGCCCATCCCCCCGTGCAGACGTCACGCGGAGGCGAAGGCGGTTGGGAGGAGAAGTCGCTCGAGCGGGGAAGCGGCGGGAGGGTGGCCGTTAGGAAAATGGCGCCGTGCGGCCCGGGGCAGACACCCGTCACTGGGCACCGCCGCCTTCCTGGTGCAGCTGCTGTGTCACGGCCACACCGGCCGGCTGTACAGCAGGCAGGAGCCGGTGAGCATTCTGGAGGCGGATGGGGTTAAGGGCCTGCTTGGGAACTCGTCGGCCGCCTGGGTGGTGGAGTTCTACTGGTCGTGGGGCGGCCCCTGTGTCAACTATGGGGCCACCTGGAAGGTACTGGGCCCGGGAGGTGAAAGGTGAGGCAGGTTGTGGGGGGGACGGAGGGGATGGAATGTGGGGCCTGTCCTGTCATAGTGACATTTTACACTCACTTTCCATCTGCTTTTACTGGCGCTTGTGCTGTTTCCCCCTCACTGTTTGTTTACCCCTTGTGCTGTTTGCCCCTCACTGTTTGTTTAATCCTTGTGCTGTTTGCCCCTCACTGTGTGTTTTAATCCTTGTGCTGTTTGCCCCTCACTGTTTGTTTAATCCTTGTGCTGTTTACCCTTTGCTGTTACTTGTGCAATTGCTGAGGGTAGTGTGTAAATACTAGTGAAGGAGATTATGCACCAGCATGTGTATGTTCCTCAGGCATTGAAGGGGCTGGATCTGTTGAGAATGGTTGGTCAAGTGTGTGGTGTACTAAACCTTGTTAATATGGGTATAGTTATGATTTGGAGATGCCAGTGTTGGACAGGGATGTACAAAGTTAAAATTCACACAACACCAGGTTATAGTCCAACAGGTTTAATCAGCTGATGAAGTAGCATCGCTCCGAAAGCTAGTGTGCTTCCAATTAAACCTGTTGGACTATAACCTGGTGTTGTGTGATTTTTAACTGGGTATAGTTTGTTACTTGGAAAATATACTTTTTATTATTTAGAGTCATAGAGATGTACAGCACGGAAACAAACCCATTTGGTCCAACCTGTCCATGCCAGCCAAATATCCTAAATTAATCTAGTCACATTTGTCAGCACTTGGCTCATATCCCTCTAAACCCTTCCTATTCATAGACCCATCCAGATGCCTTTTAAATGCTGTAATTATACCGGCTTCCACTACTTCCTCTGGCAGTTCATTCCATACATGCACCACCCTCTGCATGGAAACGTTGCCCCTTTGGTACCTTTTATATCTTTCTGCTCTCACCCTAAACCTATGCCCTCTAGTTGTGAACTTCACCCCAACACTGAGGAAAAGACATAAAAACATTGAGCAGCCAGACAAATGCAAAAGCAATAAAATATCGAGGCACATAGTGTAAAACAAATTATGGCTCTAATCCTTTTTGTTCTGAGGCATAGGGAACACTTAAAATTTGTCAATAACATCAGCATTGCTACAGAGCATATTGTGTACACTCCTCAGTGTCAACAAGCAGGGCACATGTTTGCCGGTGTCACCAAAACATTGGGCATGTTCCTCACTGTCGGCAGAAAAGGGGCGAGACCTACTTTTGATGGACAAATAAGGAGCACTGGAGGACCAGAAGGAGAGTTGTCCTCATGCCAATTGGAGCTCCCCTATTGTCTGAATGCGGAAGGTGGACCATGAGCTTCTTAAGGTCCTGCTCCTCCTCTCACACTGAATGAAGATTGAGCTTCACCTCAGACTGGAACTTCCTTCCTCTGTCCAACATCTGTGAGTACAGCACTCTCTTTTCTCACCCCCTTTTCCATTTACGTTTCATTCTGGGGTTCAATTGTTGACTTGGAGCAACTGAAAGGAATGGGAATGAATCCAGCGAGGGGATAGACTCTGGAAAAGTTAGTCCATGCCTGTGTCTCAATTGGCAAAACAGACAAGCAGGAGTCTGGAAGAATGCAGCAAGCCAGGCAGTATCAGGAGGTGGAGAAGTCGACGTTTCGAGTGTAACCCTTGTTCAGGACTGGGGGTGAGTATAGGGAGAGCTGCAGAACAAGGGTTTGCTGAGGGCAGGGTGATGAAGTGGGGATAGGTGTAAATAGGTAGAGGGTACGACCTGGTTGGTGAATGTGAGGAAGGAACCTAGTTGGTGGCAGGGAGGTGGAGGGGCTCGGAAGGGAGGTTATTTGAAATTGGAGAACTCACTGTTGAGTCCTTCGGGCTGTGGACTGCTCAGGTGGAAGATGAGATGTTGTTCCTCCAATTTGCACTTTGGTTTGTTGTGGCAATGGATGGGGCCAAAAATGGTCATGTCAGAAAGGGAGTGGGAAGGGGAATGAAAATGGGTGGTGACTGGGAGGTCCAGTCGGCCTCTGCAGACCTTGCTGCGATGCTCGGCGAACCATTCCCTAAGTTTATGCTCGTGCTCCCCGACGTAGAGAAGGCCACAGTTGGCAAATACAGTACCCCAACGTAAAGTTACAGCCTTTGCTGTGAAAAAAAGTAGAAAGGTATATTGTTTAAATGGTGATATATTGGGATGTGGAGAAAGTGAGGACTGGAAATGCTGGAGATTAGAGTCAAAAAGTGTGGTGCTGGAAAAGCGCAGTAGGTCAAGCAGCATCCGAGCAGTAGGACAGTCGAGGTTTTGGGCGCAAGTCCTTCATCAAGAGTGATGCGTGGATGTTCAGGGGGCATCAGTGTCCATCTGTGCCAGTTGTCAGACAGGTGCAGCAGGCAATGAGCAAGGCAAGTGGTGTATTAGCAAGAGGAATTAAGTTCAGAAGCGGGGATGTCTTCCTGCAGTTGGGGGGGTCATTGAATATTCGAGGAGATAGTGAGGTCTGCCGATGCTGGAGATCAGAGCTGAAAATGTGTTGCTGGAACAGCGCAGCAGGTCAGGCAGCATCCAGGGAACAGGAGAATTGACGTTTGATTCCTAAAGAAGGGCTTATGCCCGAAACATCGATTCTCCTGTTCGCTGGATGCTGCCTGACCTGCGCTGTTCTAGCAACACATTTTCAGGTCATTGAATATATTCAAGGCTGAGTTCATCTGATTTTTATGTGGATGTTTATGGGGAAGGCAAGAAAATGGTCTTGAGACAAGTACAGAACCGAGTTACAGAACCATACAAGCACAGAAACAGACCCTTCAGTCCAACTAGTCCATGCTGACTATGTTCACCAGCTAAACCAGTCCCACCTGCCAGTGTTTTGTCCCATACCCTTCTGAACATTTCCTAATCATGTAATTATCCAAATGTCTTTTAAACCTTGTAACTGTACCTGCACCCACCACTTCCTCTGGATATTCAGTCCACACGTGAACCACACTCTGTATATAAAAAATATTGTGCCCTTCAAGTCTTTTTAAAATTTCTTTCTCCTCTCACATTCAAAATTTGCTCCCTCATCTTGAAACCCCCAGCCTCGCATTCACCTCATCTCTCCCCTCATGATTTTATAAACCTTGATAAGGTCACATCTCCACCTCCTATGCTCCAGTGAAAAAAGTCCCAGCCCATCCACCTAGATGCAGGTAGATCCATATCCAGTCATGATCGGTTCAATGCTGGTCCCAATTCTCTCTCACGGTGTCCAGGACAGCAAGAGACCACAAGACATAGGAGCAGAAATTAGACCACCAGGTCTGCTCATTCCATTCAATCATCGCTGATCAGTTTCTCAATCCCATTCTTCCACTTTCAACAAAGTGAAAACGGACGGAGAGAGTGTGGGATGGAGATTTTCCGCTTCTAGGGAATAATAGAGGAAAGAGAGTTCACTATAAATTAGAATTTTTGGGATCGGCTGATGAGTCGAGGAGTGTCAGTTGGAGTTTAATTTAGAGAAGTCTGAGGTTTGCATTTTGGTCAAGCAATCCAGGCAGGACTGATGCAGTTAGGGGAATGTTGCAAAATAAAGAGACCTTGGAGTGCAGGTTCATAGTTCCTTGAAAGTGGAGTCTCAGGTGAATAGAATAGTGAAGAAGGCGTTTGGTTTGCTTTCCTTCATTGCTCAGAGCATTCAGTATAGGAGTTGGGAGGTCATGTAATACACCCTTCCCCCTCAAATGTGTGGTATCCAACTGCTTCATTGTTTCTCGTGAATACAGCCCACACCTCCCGCTACTGCCATAACATGAAAGCACTAGCTTTTGGAGTTCTGCTCTTTTATCAGGTGGTTATGGAGAATAAGATCATGATCACAGAATTTATAGCCAAAGGAGTCCAGTGTCATGGAGATGTGATACATTAAACAATTTAGATTAAATCTTCCATCTTTTAGAATGGGGTTCTGTTCTTTGGTATGTTAATCCCAGAACCTGTTTTCAGTAACTTTCTCAAGAACGTAATTTAAATACAGAGCTTTTCTATCCAAAATGTCAGGCTGATTCGACATTGGGACCCAGACAGAATTCACACCGATTGAAGGTTAGGCTGGGACTTTTTTCACTGGAGCACAGGAGGTTGAAAGGTGAAGGTGTCGGGTGCCTCATTAGCAAGTTTGCAGATGACATTCAGATTGATGGAATATCAGATAGTGAAGGGGACTGTCAGATGATACTGCAGAATATAGATTGGAGAGTTGGGAAGAGAAATGGAGTTTAATCCAGATAAATGCGAGGTGATGCATTTTGGAAGGTGCAATTCGAGAGCAAACTATACATTAAATGGGAAGGTCCTGGGGGGAATTGATGTACAGAGAGATCTGGGTGTTCAGATCTATTGTTCTCTGAAGATGGCAATGTCTGTCAGTAGAGTGGTTAAGGCAGCATACAACATGCTTTCCATCATCGGACGGAGTATTGAGTACAAGAGCTGGCAGGTCATGTTAAAGTTATATAAGATTTTGGTTCGGCCACATTTGGAATACTGCTGTACAATTCCGGTCGCCAGATTTCCCAAAGGATGTGGATGCTTTGGAGAGGGTGCAGAGGAGGTTCACCAGGATGTTGCCTGTTATGGAGAGCGCTAACTATGAGGAGAGGTTGAGTAGATTAGGAGTATTTTCATTGGAAATAAGGAGGTTGAGGAGGGGTCTTGATTGAGGCCTATAAAACCATGAGGCATGTAGACAGGGGTGGATAGGAAGAATTTTTTTTTCCCCCATAGGGGAAGACTTAATTACTAGGAGTCACGAGTTCAAAGTGAGAGGGGAAAGGTTTGAGGGAGATCTACATGGAAAGTTCTTTACGCAGAGGGTGGTGGGTGCCTCATGCAGTGGAGGCAGTAGGGCTGGGATCGATAGCGTCATTTAAGATGTATCTAGACAGATATATGAATCGGCAGGGAGCAAAGGGATACAGATCCTTAGAAAATAGGCGGCAGGTTTAGGTAGAGAATCTCGATCAGCATAGCCTTGGAGGGCTGAAGGGCCTGTTCCTGTGCTGTAGGTTCTTTGTTCTCTTTATAGAGGTTTCCAAAACCATGAGGGGCATAGATAAGGTGAACGGCATGTGTCATTTCAAGATTAGGCTGCAAATTAAGGTGAGAGGAGAAAGATTTTAATAAGAGATGAGGAGCACCTTTTTTGTAAACAGAGTGGTTTGTGTGTGGAATAAATGTCCAGAGGAAATAGTGGATGCTGGATGTGTAACAACATTTAAAAGACATTTGGATAAGTACATGAATAGGAAAGGTTCAGGGGGATATGGGCCAAACACAGGTAGGTGGGACTAGTTTAGTTTGTGAATATAGTCAGCATGGACTAGTTGGGCTGAAGGGTCTGTTTCTGTGCTGTATGACCCTTTAACTGTTCTGTACTGGTCTTAAAATCATTTTACTTGCCTTCCCCCAGAAACATCCACTTCTTTCTTGTTCTAAAATCAGACGAACTCAGCCTTGAATATATTCAATGACCCCCTAACTGCAGAGACTTCTGAACTCATTTCCTCTTGCTAATATACCACTTGCCTTGCTGATTGCTTGCTGCACCTGTCTGACAACTGGCAGTGACTGGTGTGGAAGGATGCTGAGGCCACTTTTTACATTCACACATCATTCCTGAGGAAGGGCTCATGCCTGAAACGTTGATTCTCCTGCTTCTCGGATGCTGTCTGATCTGCTGTGCTTTTCCAGTGCCACACTTTTCAACTGTCTTCTCCAGCATCTGCAGTCCTCACTTTCTCCACATCCCAATATGTCACCATTTAAACAACGCACCTCCTTTCAGCGGTTATTTGTTCGTAACTGAGGCTATAACTTCACACTGTGGGACTGCATTTGCCATGTGTTTGCCAATTGAGATACAGACCTGGACCAACGTTTCCCGACTCTGTCCCCTCCCTGGATTCACTCACTTTCTTCAGTTGCTGCAAGTCAACAATTAGCTTCTCATTGGTCTATTTGAAGAAGGATTTGCGCCATTTTTGCAGACAGCAAAGAGCATGAATGGCTTTTGTTGAACCAGCATGGAAACAGACCCTTTGGTCCAACCCGTCCATGCCGACCAGATATCCCATTCCAATCTAGTCCCATCTGCCAGCATTTGGCCCATATCCCTCCAAACCCTTCCTATTCATGTACCCATCCAAATGCCTCTTAAATGTTACAATTGTACCAGCCTCCACCACTTCCTCTGGCAGCTCATTCCATACATGTACCACTTTCTGTGTGAAAAAGTTTCCCAGTAGGTCTCTTTTATATCTTTCCCCTCTCACCCTAAATCTATACCCTTGACTTCTGGACTCCCCCACCCCAGGGAAAAGACTTTGTCTATCTATCCTATCCATGCCCCTTTGTAGACCTCAGCTTCCGACGCTCCAGGGAAAATAGCCCCAACCTGTTTAGCCTCTCCCTATACCTCAAATCCTCCAACCCTGGCAACATCCTTGTGAATCTTTTCTGAACTCTTTCAAGTTTCACAAAATCTTTCCAATAGGAAGGAGACCAGAATTGCACACAATATTGCAACAGTGGCCTAACCAATGTCCTGTACAACCGCCACATGACCTCCCAACTTCTGTACTCAATACTCTGACCAATAAAGGAAAGCATACCAAACACCACCTTTACAGTTCTATCTATCTGCGACGCCAGTTTCAAGGAGATATGAACCTGCACTCTGAGGTGTCTTCGTTCAGCAACACTCCCTAGGACCTTACCATTAAGTGTATAAGTCCTGCTAAGATTTGCTTTCCCAAAATGCAGCACTTCACATTTATCTGAATTAAACTCCATCTGCCACTTCTCAGCCCATTGGCCAATCTGGTCAAGATCCTGTTGTAATCTGAGGTAACCCTCTTCACTGTCCACTACACCTCCAATTTTGGTATCATCTGCAAACTTACTAACTGTACCTCTTATGCTCGCATCCAAATCATTAATGTAAATGACAAAATGTAGAGGGCCCAGCACCGATCCTTCTGGCACTCCACTGGTCACAGGCCTCCAGTCTGAAAAACAACCCTCTGTCTTCTACCTTTCAGCCAGTTCTGTATCCAAATGGCTAGTTCTCCCTGTATTCCATGAGATCTAATCTTGCTAATCAGTCTCCCATGGGGAACCTTGTCGAACGCCTTACTGAAGTCTGTATGGATCACATCTACCGCTCTGCCCTCCTCAATCCTCTTTACTTCCTCAAAAAACTTCAAATTTGAGACATGATTTCCCACACAAAAAGCCATGTTGACTATCCCTAATCAGTCCTTGCCTTTCCAAACACATGTACCACCTGTCCCTCAGGACTCCCTCCAACAACGTGCCCGCCACCGATGTCAGGCTCACTGGTCTATAGTTCCCTGGCTTGTCCTTACCACCCTTCTTAAACAGTGGCACCACGTTAGCCAACCTCCAGTCTTCTGGCACCTCACCTGACATGCGCAGTATGCTGTATGGAGATGCTGTTCCTGATGGATTTAAAGTGTCCAAATGCCACAATTTCTTCCCCTGTCACTCGACATAACCGCACACGCTGCTCGCTGTGTTTGATGTTCATCTTCCCTATAACCCTCATGATTTTATAAATCTCAAATGAGGTCACCCCTCAACCTCCTGTGCTCCAGTGAAGAATGTCTCAGCCTCTCCTTACAACTCAAACCCTCCAGTCCTAATCTTTACTGAACCCTTTCTAATAGAATTCTTCCTATTACAGGGCCACCAGAAGCGTTCTCAGTCCTCTACAAGTGGCTTCACCAACATCCTGTACAACTTCAACATTATGTCCCAGCTCTTTTATTCAATGGTGTGAACAATTAAGGTAAGTGTGCTGAATGCCTTCTGAAGCTTCCTTCCAACCAGTGATGCAACTTTCAAAGAAGTATATATCTGAACCCCCCCCACCCCCCCGCCCCCCACCATATCCCTCTGTACAAGCCCTGCCCTTCCTTATTTTGGCAAAATGCAACCCCTCACCTTTTATCTATACACATGTTCTCTCTCAGACATACACACATACACGCCCCCCCCAACACACACACCCTTTCACAGGCTTCTCCTCCATCAAACTCACTTTACCAAGCATGTGCGCACATACTCTCTTACACGCACTCTCATGCTGCACACATACATATAACAATGTGATGCATTTGCAGAATTATATTTGCAGATATATTCAATTTTGCACAAAACGCACAATATGCAGGTAGTCAATCCATGTAATATTTTATAAATTCCTAGTTTGGAAATAGAACCAGTCCAATTTAAGATTGGGATACTCTCACACCTTTCATGCATTGTCTGGACTGAGATGTCACCTGTTTTTTAAAGTGATCTTGAGAATATGACTTAATAGTAGTACTGCGATGTACACATTAATGAACTAAAACCTGCAACCCATTCTAAAAGATGAAAGATTTAACAGCAATCTACGTTTGTCAATATATCATCAGTTGCATGACACTGATCTTTTGCTCTTAACTCTGTGTCTTATGATCCTGCTCCACAGTTACCCGATGAAGGAGCAGCACTCCGGAAGCTGGTGCTTCCAAATAAACCTGTTGGACTATAACCTGGTGTTGTGATTTTTAAACCGTGTCCAACCTAGTCCAACAGCAGCACCTCCACCTCGTTTCTAGTGAACACAGCCCATACTTCCCAGTGCTGCCAGTAAACTGCCGATGAAACGATGCACTCCTGAAAAATTTATAGTATCTAACGAAACCAGCTACTCATCCAGCTGCTCCATCTAAAAGACAACATTGGAAACTTAGTGCAGAAGGCTGCAAGTAATGAGCAGCTTTAAAACAAAAACCGCTTGGAGCTTTCGATGAGAGCCTGAGCCCAGCAGTACGTTCTGGTTACCTTTTATTTTGTGTCCCAACATGGTTACAGCTTCAGATCCCCCACCCCTCCCCCAGCAAAAAGGGCAGAGAAAGAGTAGCTGTTTTTTAGACAACTCCACAACAGGGGAGAGGAGCAAAGGGCGGGGCAAGGCCAACAGCAGGCCCCCACACTACGCCTGCATTGCCTTGCACAGTTTACAAAAATCCCTTCCCCTTCAGAGACTCCCCACAGTGTGGGAGCAGGCCAACTGGCCCAAAGACTACACACCGATCCTCCGAAAGGTAACCCACCCACACAATTCCCCTATTGCTCAACATTTACCCTTGACTAATGCACCTAACCTGCACATCCCTGGGCACTATCTGAACCTGGACAAAGTTAAAAATCTCACAACACCAGGCTAAGTCCGACAGTTTATTTGGAAACACGAGCTTCGGAGCACTGCTTCTTCATCAGGTGATTGTGGACAATAAGATCATATGGCACAGAACTGATAGGAAAACATTACAGTGCCCTGCCACTGAACTGGTATATTGAACAAACCTGGATTGTTAAGTCTTTCATATTTTAGAATAGGTTGCAGCAATCATTAATTAGATTACTTACAATGTGGAAACAGACCCTTCGGTCCAACAAGTCCACACCGCCCCGCCGAAGCGCAACCCACCCATACCCCCTACATTTACCCTTTACCTAACACTACGGGCAATTTAGCATGGCCAATTCACCTGACCTGCACATCTTTGGACTGTGGGAGGAAACCAGAGCACCCGGAGGAAACCCACGCAGACACGGGGAGAACGTGCAAACTCCACACAGTCAGTCGCCTGAGGCGGGAATTGAACCCAGGTCTCTGGAGCTGTGAGGCAGCAGTGCTAACCACTGTGCCACCGTGCCGCCCACTAAACAAAAACAAACATTGCATAGGGCTTTCTGATAGGAAGGAAACCAGAATTGCATGCAATATTCCAACTGTACAGCTGTAACATGACCTCCCAACTCCTGTACTCAATACTCTGACCAATAAAGGAAAGCATACCAAATGCCATCTGCACTATCCTATTGACCTGCGACTCCACTTTCATAGAGCTGTGAACCTGCACTCCAAGGTCTTTTTGTTCAGCAACACTCCCTCGGACCTTACCATTAAGTGTACAAGTCCTTCTAAGATTTGCTTTCCCAAAATGCAGCACCTCACATTTACCTAAATTAGATTCCACTTGCCACTTCTCAGCCCATTGGCCCATCTGATCAAGATCCCATTGTAATCTGAGGTAACCTCCTTCGTTGTCCACTACACCTCCAATTTTGGTGTCATCAGCAAACTTACTTACTATACCACTTATGCTCACATCCAAAAAGTAGTGGGCCCACTATCTATTTTCAAAGTGGAATTTACAATATATTACATGTATTGACTGCCTGCAGATTGTGCAGTCTTTGAGCAAAGTAGAATGTATTTGCAAACATCATGCTACAAAGACAAACTCCCCCCATGGATGATCTATCATGTGTGCATGAGATAGAGAAAAAGTCCATGTCCGTGCTGTATATCTCTGTCTATTTGATAGCAGATGCTTTATTCCTGTTGGTGTAAATGTTGTTGTAATTCATAGCTGGGTACTAATAGATGTAAGGGTGACAGAATTCCTCAAGTAGGGCACTGTAAGATTCCTGGGAGACCCCTATTCCTGGTTTACTTCCTCATGAACAAACATTAAGCACGTGCGCCTATTTATGATTTTTGTTTCAGTTTTTCTTGTTTGATTCCCTGCTATGACTGCACCTTGTATCAGGATGGTTGACAGGCTGGGAGATTGTGGGTTGGGTCTTGATTGAATATTTTATCGTTCCAGAAGTTATAAAAGGCGGGGTCAAAGCTTTAACAGAAATCCAGCAGAGCTGAGAACAGTCTGTGGGAACAGGAGGATCAACACAGGACAGAAATCAGGGCCTGAAATCTGAGCTGACACCAGACCATCCTGTGATCAGTGCTTTGATTAGCAGCATCCTTCTACATCAGTCAATGCCAGTTGTCAGACAGGTGCAGCAAGGCAAGTGGTATATTAGCAAGCTGAACTGAGATTAGAAGTGGGATGTCTTCCTGCAGTTAGGGGGTCATTGAATATATTCAAGGCTGGGTTCATCTGATTTTTGACCAATAAAGTGTGGATTTCTTTGTGCGCAGGAGGTTTTTTTTTATTTTGAATGGTTTATGTGTTGGATGCAGGTACAGTATCCACGTTGAAGGTGGAAGGCAAGAAAATGGTTTTAAGACCACGACAGAACAGTTACATTAGACAGCACAGAAACGGACCCTTCAGTCCAACTATTCCATGCTGCCTACGTTCTCAAACTAAACTAGTGCCACTTGCCAGTGTTTGGCCCATATCCCTCCGCACCGTGCCTCTTCATATACTTATCCAAATGTCTTTTAAACGTTGCATCTGAATGTGCATCCACCACTTCCTCTTTACATTCACTCCACACGTGAAACATTCTGTTTATAAACAAACTTTTCCTGATTCTGTCCGCTCCATGAATTCATTCCCTTTCCTTTCGGTTGCTGCAAGTCGTAAATTGAAGCCCAGAATGAAAAACATGGAAAAGGAGTTGTGAAGAGAGTACCATACACTCAGATGGTTGACAGAGGAAGGAGGTTACAGTCTGGAGCAAACTCAATCTTCATTCAGAGAGAGCAGCAGCAGCTTCCGAAGCTCATGTTCCAACGTCTGCATTCAGACAATAGGAAGGCTCTGATTGGCAGGAGGACCAGTCACCTTCCGGTCCTCCAGGGCTCCTGACTGGCCTCTTTCACTACCCTGTCTCCCAATGATGCAACTTTCAAAGAACTATGTACCTGATTTGGAGATGCCGGTGTTGGACTGGGGTGTGCGAAGTTAAATTTCACACAATACCAGGTGATACTCTAACAGGCTCATTTGTAAGCACTAGCATTTGGAGCACTGCTCTTTCATCAGGTGGTTGTGTCTTCTGATCCTGTTCCACAAACACCCAATGAAGAAGCTCGTGCTTCCAAATAAGCCAGTTGGACGATAACCTGGTGTTGAGTTTTAACTTTATCCACCCCAGTCCAACACCGGCACCTCCACATCAAGTCTAGTGAAGCAAGCACACACTTCTCAGTGCTGCCAGGAAACTACAATGCTGATGACATTGCACCCCTGAAAATTTTACAATTTCTAACAATGCTGGCTACTCATTCATTGCTGCAACCAATACACAACATTGGAAACATAGTACAGGAGACTGTCAGAAATGAGCACAGCAGGTCAGGCAGCATCTGAGGAGCAGGAACATCAACGTTTCTGGCAAAAACCTGAGGAAGGACTTTTGCCCGAAATGTCAATTTCCCTGGTCCTCGCATGCTGCCTGACCTGCAGTGCTTTGCCAGCACCACTCTCATCTTGACTCTGATCTCCAGCATCAGCAGTTCTCACTTTCACATGTAAAATGAGCAGTTTTAAAACAAAAACCTGTTGCAGTTTAAAGCTCTCAGTGAGAGTCTGAGCTCAGTGTGAAGTTCAGGTAATCTTTATTGTGACCCAACTTTGTTACAGCTTCAGAATCTCCCAGCAGAAAGGCGTAGAAAAAGTAGCAATTTTTAAAAAATCGCTCAAGGTCAAAGTGCAACCCCTCACTTTCTTCATTATTGGTCACCACTGAGTCGTCCCTTTGTAACTGGATCCTTGGTATATCCTTAACCTGGAGGAAGTATTGCCTCACTCAGCAATTTCAACCTGTATTCCAATCAAGTTGGATGAGCAGCGTAGAGTCCACCAGACTGTTGTGGGGCTGGAGTCACGTGTAGGCCAGACCAGGTAAAGGATGCAGCTGGGACGACTGCTCTAATAACTGCTCAAGTCTTCCCTAAAAAAGAACTGAGTGAATCAGATGGGGGTTTTCTTCCACCCCCACTCCACCGACAATGGTTTCACCGTTAGATTCTGAACTCCAGATTTCTGACCAAATTCGAATTCCACCATCTGTCGCGGTGGGAATCGAACTCGGGAGCCACTGGAACTGGGTTGATAGTCCAGTTAATAAAGGCACTCGGCCGTCATTCTTTCAATCCCCCTGCAATGCCACATGATCCCGCTGGTGGCTCCGCAGGTGGGAGGAGCAGTTGAAGGCCTCTCCCCTGCGTGGACTCACGGTGCCTCAGCAGGGCAGAGGCCTGGAAAAAGGCCTACCCCCACACTGTGTAGGGGAACGGCCTCTTCCCCCGTGTGGACCCACTGGTGGATCAGCAAGAAGGAAGCCTGGGTAAAGGCCTACCCGCACTCTGGGCAGCTGAAGGGCCTCTTCCCCTGTGTGGACCCGTTGGTGCCTCAACAGGTTGGAGGATTCACGGAATGTCTTTCTGCACTCTGGGCAGTTGAAGGGCCTCTTCCCCCGTGTGGACCCACCGGTGCCTCAGCAGGGCAGAGGCCTGGATAAAGGCCTTCCCGCACTCAGGGCAGCTGATTCCCTGCTGTGACTACACTGTGCCTGGATTGTTGACTGGGTGGGAGATTGTGGATTGAGGCTTGATTGACTGAATGTTTGTTTAACCCAGAAGGTGTAGAAGGGGGGGTTCAGAGCTTCAACAGACATCCAGCAGAGCTGAGAACAGACAGACATCCACATGCCTTTTAAATGTTGTAATTGTGCCAGCCTCTACCACTTCCTCTGGCAGTTCGTTCCATACATGCACCACCCTCTGAAGTGGTTGCCACTCCAATCTCTTAAATCATTCCACTCTCACCTCAAACATATGCCTTCTAGTTTTGGACTGCCATACCCTGGGGAAAAGACCTTAGGGTTTCCCCTCTATCCATGGCCCTTACAAAGGTCTATTAAGGGCAAAGCATCTTTGAAAGCTGCTCTGAAACTCCAGCCTTCACAATCACACTTCTGCTCTCACTGAAGATGATTAGAGTTATATAGAACCGAATCAGACCCTTTGTCCATCCACACATCATTCCTGATGAAGTGCTCGGGACCGAAATGTCGACTCTCCTGGTCCTCAGATGCTGCCTGACTTACCACCTTTTTCAGCACCACACTTTGACTCTAATCTCCAACATCTGCAGTTCTCACTTTCTCCACATCCCAAAGTATCACCATTTAAACAATACATCTCCTTCCTGCTTTTTTGTTTAATAGCAAAGACTATAACTTCACATTGAGATACTGCATTTGCCACGTGTTTGTAAATTGTGGTCTTCTCGACTTCCGGGAGACTGAGCATAAACTTGGGGAACGGATTGGCGAGCATCACAGCTGGGTCCGCAGAGGCTGACCAGACCTCCCAGTCACCATCGATTTTAATTCCCCTTCCCACTCCCTTTCTGACAAGAACATCATAGGCTTCCTCTATTGCCACAACGAACCAAACCGCAAATTAGGGAACAACATCCCATCTTCCGCCCGGGCAGACTACAGCCTGCAGGACCCAACATCGAGTACTCCAATTTCAAATAACCTCCCTTTCCATCACCCGACTCCCTTCTCAGCCCCATGCCCCTCACTACCACTCCTTCCTGCCACCAACCTGATTTCTTCCACCCAATGATTAATCTGACCGATTCTTCACCTATCCCCACTTTAGCCCCCGGTCCTGGTACCCATCCCCAGTCCTGACGAAGGGTTACACCCGAAATATCGACTTCTACACCTCGTGATGCTGCCTGATTTGCTGTGCCCTTCCAGCCTCCTGTCTGTCTATTTTGCCAATTGAGACAAAGACCTCGATCACTTTTCCATAGTCCGTCCCCTCCCTGGGTTCAATCCCTTTCCTTTCAGTTGCTGTAAGTCAACAATTGAACTCCGGAAAGAAATAGAAATGGCAAAGGGGGCGAGAAAAGAGAGTGCTGTACTCACAGATCTTAGACAGAGGAAAGAATTTGCAGTCTGGGTGAAGCTCAATGTTGATTCAGAAAGAGGAGCAGGAGTAGCAGCTTCAGAAATTCATGGTCCAACTTCCGCATTCAGACAATGGGGTGGCTCTGATTGGCAGGAGGACCAGTTTTGTTTTGGTCCTCCACGGTTCCCTATTGGACCATCAAAGGAAGGTTGCGCGCCATTTTTTGCGGAAAGCGATGAGCATGCCCAGTGTTTAGCTGGCACCGGTGGGCATGTGCACTGCGTTACTGACACCGGGAAACATGCAGTATGCTCACTAGGGATGCTGGTGTTCCTGTCAGATTTTAAGAGTCCAAATGCCAATACGACAAAAAAGGGGTCGAGCTACAATTTGTTTTTCCCTGTGATTCGACATTGTATTGTTTTTGCATTCTGTCTGGCTGCTCAACTTTTGTATGTCTTTTCCCCACATTGCGCGAGTCCAGAACTGGAGGGCATGGGTTTAGGGTGAGAGGGGAAAGATTTCTGAGGGGCAACCTTTTTGCACAGAACGCTGGTGGGGGTCAGCCAGAGGAAGTGGTGGAGGCCAGTACAATGATAATATTTAAAATGCATCTGGATGGGGATATGATTAGGACAGATTCAGAGGGATAAGGGGCCAAATGCTGGCAAATGGGTGACTAGATTAATTTAGGATATCTGGTCGGCATAGACCGAAGGGTATGTTTCTGTGCTCTGTGACGCTATTTCTAGATAGTTGGAACCAACTTCACAAGACTAGGACTAGGCCATTCACCCCTTACAGTCAAGATCAGAGTGGTGTTGGAAATCACAGCAGGTCAGGCAGCATCCAAGGAGCAGGAAAATCGATGTTTCAGGCAAAAGCCTCGAATGCTGCTTGACCGGCTGTGCTTTTCCAGCACCACTTAATCTTGACTCTAATCTCCTGCATCTGCAGTGCTCATTTTCGCCCATTCACCCCCTCCAGCCTGTCCTGAGCGGTGGCCTGACTGCGTTTACTTCAGTGAAAGAATCAGACAGATTTCAGCAGCTCTTTTAAAAAACTTGAACACGCTTTCTGGCTTTAACGATGTTTCTGAAGATATCATTTTAGGTTTAGGGTGTAGGTTTGACATCCAGACGTTTCATCACCTGGCTAGGTAACATCTTCAGTGGCGACGCCAAGTGAAGCGAAGCTGTTGTCTCCTGCTTTCTATTTATTTATTTCTCCTGGATGGGGTTCCTGGGGTTTGTGGTGATGTCATTTCCTGTTCGTTTTCTGAGAGGCTGATAGATGGTATCTCAGTCTATGTGTTTGGTTATGGCGTTGAGGTTGGAGTGCCAGGCCTCTAGGAATTCTCTGGCAAGTCTTTGCTTAGCCTGCCCCAGGATAGATGTGTTGTCCCAGTCGAAATGATGTTTTTTTTCATCCATGTGGAGGGCTACGAGGCCTGGCACTCCAAGCACAACACCATAAACAAACACATAGATCTACATGCCATCTATCAACCCCTCAGAAAACGAACGGGAAATGACATCACCACATACCCCAGGAACCCCATCCAGGAGAAAGATATAAATAGAAAGCAGGAGACACAGCTTCGCTTCACTTGGAGGTCGCCACTGATGATGTTACCTAGCCAGGTGATGAAACATCTGGATATCAAACCTACAGCCCAGCGAGCAAACCTACACCCTAAACCTCAACCTGAGCTACAAACCTTGCAAAAATCATTTTAGGTATTCTCAATTTTGAAGATCAGCCATTTATCACCCCTCCCAACTCCCAGGTAGAGTCATTACTATCCCTTATCTCTCTCTCTCTCTCTCTGTTCTTTGAAGGGCTTGATACAGCGGTCAAAGATGGTTCGAGGCTTGAGAAAGGACGGGTGTGGTGGGGGCTGGGGAGAATAGAGACCAAAAGGATGGGGGACAGAGAGAGAGAGAAAATGGCAGTCAGAGGGTGGGGGTAGAGAGAGAGAATGAGTGGGGTTGATAGAGAGATTGAGTGGGGAAGAGAGAGTGGGCGTGGCGGAGAGGTGGGGAAGGGCAGGGTGTTACTAGGCACACAGAAACACAAGATGGCTACTGAGCCATCAGTTGGCCAACTTGACACACAAGATGGCCGCTGGATCACAATATGGAGAGAAACAGCAGAGCAGATACAGACACTGCCTGGGGCCACCAGAATGCCAGCACAATCGACTCACAACCCAGGTGATTAGTTTAAGGCGGGTGGGGGAGAGAATACACATGAGTAATGAACACTGCCCGCTGAAGTGTCTGGGTCCAGCCAACACCTCTTATAGAAGTGTCAGCGGAGCAGGTAAGGGCTGTTTGGCAGGGGCTGCTTTAAGGCTCGGTGACGTTTGTTTAACGGTTTAAATTTGAAAGTTTTTTTTAAAAAAGCGCGAAGCGGATCTGGAAGTTGGTGTAGCGTAAGCTTACCTGGGTAGGTTTCTTTCCCTATAAAAGCACGCAGGAGAGGAACCCGAGGCACTACAGAGGTGCCTAACCTAATAATAAGAACCATTGTGGTAAGTAGGTAAGTGCTGCATTTTGCTTGTTCTATTCTTGGACCTAGTTTGTTTTTAAAAGGTTACTTTTAGAGGGATGGCAGTGAAGGCAGTGCAATGTTCCTCTTGCAACATGTTTGAGGTGAGGGATGCCATGGTCGTCCCTGCTGATTACTCTTGCAGGAAGTGCACCCATCTCCAGCTCCTCGAAGACCATGTTAGGGAACTGGAGCTGGAGTTGGATGAACTTAGGATCATTCGGGAGGCAGAGGGGGTCATAGATCGGAGCTTTAGGGAAGTAGTAACTCCAAAGATGGCAGATAGATGGGTGACAGTGAGGGGGACTGGGAAGAAGCAGCCAGTGCAGGGACCCCTGCGGCCGTTACCCTCAAGAACAAGTATACCATTTTGGATACTTGTGGGGGGGACGACTTACCAGGGGTAAGCAATGGGGTTCAGGCCTCTGTCATGGAGCCTATCCCCGTTGCTCAGAAGGGAAGGGTGGAGAAGAGCAGAGCAATAGTTCGGGGCACAGATAGGCGGTTCTGTGGGGGCGAGAGAGACTCACGTTTGGTATGTTGCCTCCCAGGTGCAAGGGCACGTGACGTCTCTGATCGTGTTTTCCGGATCCTTAAGGGGGAGGGGGAGCAGCCTGAAGTCGTGGTCCACATTGGCACAAACGACATAGGTAGGAAGAGGGTTGAGGATGTTAGGCAGGCTTTCAGGGAGCTAGGTTGGAAGCTCAGAGTTAGAACAAACAGAGTTGTTGTCTCTGGTTTGTTACCCGTGCCACGTGATAGAGAGTCGAGGAATAAGGAGAGAGAACAGTTAAATGCGTGGCTACAGGGATGGTGCAGGAGGGAGGGATTCCGGTATCTGGATAACTGGGGTTCTTTCTGGGGAAGGTGGGACCTCTATTAACAGGATGGTCTACACCTGAACCTGAGGGGCACCAGTATCCTTGGGGGAAGGTTTGCTAGTGCTCTTCAGGGGGGTTTAAACTAATTCTACAGGGGCATGGGAACCTAGACTGTAGCTTTAGGGTGCAGGACCTGGAGTGTAGGGAGGTTAGGAACATGGCATCAATATCAAAGGAGGGTGCCTGTAAACAGGAAAGTGGCTTGAAGTGTGTATACTTCAATGCAAGAAGTATATGAAATAAGGTAGGTGAACTTGCAGCATGGATTGGTACCTGGGATTTCGATGTTGTGGCTATTACGGAGACATGGGTAGAACAGGGACAGGATTGGCTGTTGCAGGTTCCAGGGTTTAAATGTTTTAGTAGGGTCAGAGGTGGGGGTAAAAGAGGGGGAGGTGTGGCATTGCTTGTCAAAGATAGTATTACAGCGGTGGAAAGGACGATGGATGAAGACTCGCCATCTGAGGTAGTTTGGGCTGAGGTTAGGAATAGGAAAGGTGAGGTCACCCTGTTAGGAGTTTTCTACAGGCCTCCTAATAGTCCTAGAGACGTAGAAGAAAGGATTGATTCAGGAGAAGAGTGAAAGTAATAGGGTGGTTGTTATGGGGGACTTTAACTTTCCAGATATTGACTGGGAAAGCTATAGCTCGAGTTCGTTAGATGGGTCGGTGTTTGTCCAATGTGCGCAGGAGGGTTTCCTGACACAATATGTAGACAGGCCAACAAGAGGTGAGGCCATACTGGATTTGGTTCTGGGTAACGAACCAGGCCAGGTGTTAGAATTGGAGGTAGGTGAGCACTTTGGGGACAGTGACCACAATTCGGTGACTTTTACTCTAGTGATGGAGAGGGATAAGTGTGCACTGCAGGGCACGAGTTATAGCTGAGGGCAGAGAAATTATGATATGGTGAGGCACGACTTAGGATGCGTGGCTTGGAAAAGTAGGCTTCAAGGGAAGGGCGCAATTGATATGTGGAGCTTGTTCAAGGAGCAACTATTGAGTGTTCTTGATAAGTATGTACCTGTCAGGCAGAGAGGAAAGGGTCGTGTGAGGGAACCGTGGTTTAATAAGGAATTGGAATCCCTTGTTAAAGGGAAGAGGGCGGCCTATGTAAAGATGAGGTGTGAAGGTTCAATTGGGGCGATTGATAGTTGTAAGGTAGCCAGGAAGGATCTGAAGAGAGAGCTAAAAGCAGCAAGGAGGGGACATGAAAAGTTCTTAGTTGGTAGGATTAAATAAAAGAATGACTAGAGTAGGAATAGGTCCAGTCAAGGATAGTAGTGGGAAGTTGCGTGTGGAGGCTGAAGAGATTGGGGAAGACACTGAATGAATACTTTTCGTCAGTATTCACTCAGGAACAGGACATTATTGCCGATGTGAATACTGAGTCACAATTTATTAGAATGGATGGCTTTGAGGTATGTAGGAAAGAGGTGTTGGAAATCCTGGAAAGGGTGAAAATAGAGAAGTCCCCTGGGCCTGATGGCATTTATCCTAGGATTCTCTGGGAAGCAAGGGAGGAGATTGCAGAGCCATTGGCCTTGATTTTTATGTCCTCAGTGTCTACAGGAATAGTGCCAGAAGACTGGAGGATAGCAAATGTGGTTCCCTTGTTCAAGAAGGGGAGTAGGGATAACCCTAGTAACTATAGGCCGGCGAGTCTCACTTCTGTTGTGGGCAAAAGTCTTAGAGAGAATTGTAAGGGATAGGACTTATGAACATCTGGATAGGAATAATGTGATCAAGGATAGTCAGCATGGTTTTGTGAAGGGTAGGTCGTGCCTCACAAACCTTATTGAATTCTTTGAGAAGGTGAATAAGGAGGTGGACGAGGCTAAAGCGGTAGATGTGGTGTATATGGATTTTAGTAAGGCGTTTGATAAGGTTCCCCATGCTAGGCTACTGCAAAAAATACGGAGGTATGGCATTGAGGGTGAGTTGGAGGTTTGGATTAGGAATTGGTTGGCTGGAAGAAGACAGAGGGTAGTAGTTGATGGAAAAGGTTCATCTTGGAGTGCAGTTACTAGCGGTGTTCCGCAAGGATCTGTTTTGGGACCATTGCTGTTTGTCATTTTTATAAATGACCTGGAGGAGGGGCTAGAAGGTTGGGTGAGCAAGTTTGCGGATGATACGAAAGTCGGTGGAGTTGTTCACAGTGAGGAAGGATGTGGCAGGTTACAGCGGGATATCGATAAGCTGCAGAGCTGGGAAGAAAAGTGGCAAATGGAGTTCAATGTAGGTAAGTGTGAAGTGATTCACTTTGGTAAGAGTAATAAGAAGATGGGGTACTGGGCTAATGGTTGGATACTTGGTAGTGTGGATGAGCAGAGGGATCTTGGTGTCCATGTACACAGATCTCTGAAAGTTGCCACCCAGGTAAATAGTGCGGTGAAGAAGGCATATGGCGTACTGGCTTTTATTGGTAGAGGAATTGAGTTCCGGAGTCCTGAGGTCATGTTGCAGATGTATAAGACTCTGGTGCGGCCGCATCTGGAGTATTGTGTGCAGTTTTGGTCGCCATACTATAGGAAGGATGTGGAGGCACTGGAACGGGTGCAAAGGAGGTTTACCAGGATGTTGCCTGGTATGGTAGGAAGTTCGTATGAAGAAAGGCTGAGGCACTTGGGGCTGTTTTCATTGGAGAAAAGAAGGTTTCGGAGTGACTTGATAGAGGTGTAGAAGATGATTGGGGTTTAGATAGGGTTGACCATGAGAATCTTTTTCCACGTATGGAGTCAGCTATTACGAGGGGGCATAGCTTTAAATTAAGGGGTGGTAGGTATAGGACAGGGTAGACTCTTTACTCAGCGAGTCGTGAGTTCATGGAATGCCCTGCCAGTAGCAGTGGTGGACTCTCCCTCTTTATGGGCATTTAAACGGGCATTGGATAGGCATATGGAGGATAGTGGGCTAGTGTAGGTTAGGTGGGCTTGGATCGGCGCAACATCGAGGGCCAAAGGGCCTGTACTGCGCTGTATTTTTCTATGTTCAATGTCTTTGGGATGGATCCAAAACTTACTTCGTTAATGATTGAAAATACTTTGACCTCTGGAACTGCCTGCCAGAGAGTGTGTTGGAGTCAGATTCAATTATGGATCATTAAACTGAAAAGGAAAGCAAGGTACTGTAGTGGATGTCAGAATATGAGTTTCCTGATTGGGACTGTTCACTTGCTCCTGTTACTATTTCAGGTTGCTAACTTTTCGTTAGCATCCTGCACATGTTGGGAATTTTTCTCCTTTCTAGTATCTCAGTGACAAATCTAGTTTATGAATTGTTCCTATGATATCTCATGAGCGGGTTTATGATATTCACAGTGTTGTGGGTCACAGTGTGTCCAAGTGAGGAAAAACAAACTGTTCATCTTAAATATTTGATTTTAAACAATGGAAATAAAATTAATGTTTGGTAAACACAACTTGCTGTGTAGTAAGATCATCAGAAATAGGAATGGGAGTAAGTAATTGACCGTCTTTCATTTATCTAAATTCTCTTTCCTGCACTTGTTTTTTCATGACTTCATCTGCTGCAGTGACTACACTCCAAAAGCTTGTGATTTCAACATAAGAGCATAAGAACTAAGAGCAAGAGTCGGCCTTCCGGCCCTTCGAGTCTGCTCCACCACTCAATAAGATCATGACTAATCTTTTTGTGGACTATGCAGCACTTACCTGCGTTTTCACCATATCCCTTAATTCTTTTATTTTTCAAAAACGTATCTACTGCTTCTAGTGATTGCTGAAGTAATGTCAAATACTTCCCTGGGCAAGGAATTCCATAGATTAACAACCCTCTGGGTGAAGAAGTTTCTGCTCAGTTCAGTTTTAAACCTGCTTCCTCTAATCTTGAGGCCATGCGCTCTTATCCCAGTCTCACCTGCCAATGCAACATCCTATTTCTACTTCTTTCATAATTTAATATATTTCTGTAAGATCCCCTCCAAACAAACCTGCTGGACTATAACCTGGTGTCATGTGACTTATGACGAAAACATTTGTTGTTCGGCATCCTCATAGCAGTGGGATTTCAGGGCTCGAAGATAGGGACACTACCACTGCGCCATAAAAAACCTCTGCAGCAAATAGGTCCTCTTCTAGTGAATGAATGGGGAGAGGTTTCTTCTCAACATGGGATACAAATATTATACCCTCAGAGCCCTTTACACTAAATTGAGCCCTCTTCAGTTGAATGAATGGATGCGGAGGTGCCAGAGTTGAATTGGTTGATAACGTTAAAAATCACATCTTCCCCCTGAATATGTGACACTACCGCTATAGCACCAGAGCCCGTTGCAGTAAATTGGGTCATCTGCTGTTGAATGAATGAACGGGAATGAAAAGGGTGGATACACTGACGTGATTGTGAAATTCTCCACCATTCCCAAAGCTTGTGGTCGGTACCGACTAATCGGAGAGAGATATTGCAGAGGGTGGGACCAACACGACGCACAAAGCCAGCCGCCATTGGTCAGGTGGAGTAAGGTGCGCTCTGATTGGAGGGGACGCGAATGACGCGCGTCACTGAAGGAGGAGACGGAATGAAGAAGAAAAACAAAGATGGCGGCGCGAGGCTGCGGTTTTCTCATCGACTCAGCGGGCGGTTTCTGACGGAGGGAGGGGGCAGACAGGCATTGTTTACCTCAGAAAATACCTTTAAAATACATTTCAAATGAAAGCCAGAACTTTTCAAACAAAAGTTGTGAAGAAAAGGAGACAGTCCCCGGTGGCGTTTATTGTTTATTTTTGTATAATTCCCGGGGCCCGGGAAGGGGGAGGTGACAGTTATCGGGTGAACGAGAAAACAAATTAAAAATGTCGGCGGTGGAAGAGAGAGAGTCGGCGCCCCTGGCTTCTTCGGCGGCGGCCGGAGCCCAGGAGCTCAACAACCCCCCGGAGCTGGAGGAAGGTCCGAGCTCCAAGAAGCGGGGGGTCCGGCTGGAGGCTGGATTTGCTCAAGGCTTGTATCTATTAACTTATTTAAATGGTACCTACTGTATGGGGCTATGGTTTACATTAAAACCGGAGGATCATGTCAGAGTGTTTGTTTATATTGAGCAGTTGTAGTTGGTAAAATACACTCCCTGGAGGAGCACCTTCTATGATGCTGCATTTCTTGCCTTCTGCCCTTCCCCCATTTGTTATCTCTCATCTTGATTTTACTTTTTTTTTGGTCAAATTTAATTTCATATTAATGAGAGTTGGTGTTCACTGTGTGTTATTAATTTGTTTGTTGAATTATTGTAAGAAAAAAATTAATGGTGTCATTTCATTTCTGATGTCAGAGTTTGACATTGAATGTGCAGATGTGAATACCAATAAGTTGTGAAAATAAATCAAGAACTTGTGGTTCTAAAAAAAAAGCAGTTCACTGACATTAATGGCATTGTCTCATTTGAGGATGATGATTTGAGTCTGACCAACAAACCGTTTCATGTAGTCACCCAATTTAATTAAAATTTTCTTTAACTTAATTAAAGAAAATAACCCTGGCAGGCTAAAATTTGTACAATTTGTTTATAAGATTTATTTATATGTCCCTTGCTCTCGATGTGGTCTCTGCCACATTGGGGAGACTGGACGCCAACTTGCAGAATATTTCAGGGAACAGCTCTGGGACGCCAAAACGAAACGACCCCACCGCCTTGTGGCTGAACGCTTTAACTCCCCCTCCCAATCCATCAAGGACACGCAAGTACTCTGGTGCCTTCCCCTCCAAGCTCTAGCTACCTGACGCTTGGAGGAAGAACATCTTGTCTTCTGCCTTGGGACCCACCAACTACATAGGAGCAATGTAGATTTCACCAGTTTCCTTATTTCCCCTCCCCCCACACCACACACCTTGTCCCAGATCCAGAGTTGAAAAATGTGGTGCTGGAAAAATGCCTCGAGGCCATGCCTCTAGGAATTCCCTGGCTGTTCTCTGGCATGGCACTCATCCACAGATTCTATCAACAAACACATTGACCTGGACCCAATACACCGGCAAATGCAGCGGACAGTTGGAACTGACAACCGGAAGCGGCAGAGACAAACCACTATAAATGCTGGAGGAAACATCACAGAAGCGCTTCACAAGAGGCTCCCAAGCACTGAGGATATCACCTAGACAGGAGATGAAACGTCTGCAACAAAAATTCCCAGCTCGGCGAACAGAACCACAACAATGAGCACCCGAGCTACAAATCTTCTCTCAAACTTTGAATTGAGTTTAGGAGTTGGGACATCCTGTTGCAACTGTCACACGAGCCACACAACACAAGGCGTGGTCCTTCTCTGACTTACCATCCCTTGGAATATCGGGGGGAAGACACCCCTTTAATTGTAACATTCAGGAAAAATGCCTTATTTCAACAAAAATGTGCTGTGCTCACAGATGTTTGGACAGAGAAAGGGAGTTGCAGTCTGGAGTGAAGCTCAATCTTCATTCAGAAAGAGAGGAGCAGCAGTAGCTTCAGAAGCTCATGGTCCAACTTGCGCATTCAGACAATAGGGGGGCTCTTCTGGGCAAAATCTGGAAATGAAGCAATGTCTCCCCCTTTCCATTCCTTATCCTGGGAGGGAGAGAGAAAGGGGGAAGCACTGTTCACTTGCAACAACGGGAGGCAGTATGAATACAAGCAGGGAGCAGACTCTGCAAAAGTCAGTTTCAGTCGGCTTCTTCTGAAATATTGTGTGCAATCCTGGTCTCCCTCCTATAGGCAGGATGTTGTGAAACTTGAAAGGATTCAGAGAAGAGTCACAAGGCTGTTGCCAGGGTAGGAGGGTTTGAACCACAAGGAGAGGCTGAATAAGATGGGGCTGTTTTCCCTCGAGCATCGCAGGCTGAGTGTGTGTTTTTTAAAGAGGTTTATAAAAACTTGAGTGTGGATGGGGTGAATAGACAAGGTCTTTTCCCTGGGATAGGGGGAGTGCGGAACTAGAGGGCATAGGTTTAGGGCGAGAGGGGGAAAATTTAAAAGGGACCTTGCAGTCAACCTTTTTTTTGCAGAGGGTGAAGCGTGTATGGAATGAGCTGCGGAGGAAGTGGTGGAGGCATCTGGATGGTTATATGCAAAGGAAGGGTTTAGAGGGATATGGACCAAGTGATGGCAAATGGAACTAGACTAATTTTGGATATCCGGTCGGCATGGACAAGTTAGATTGAAGGATCTGTTTCTGTGCTTTATGTCTCTGACTGTATGACTGGTGAAAAGCGTTGGCATTCGTCGAAACATTTATGCAACAGAAAATTATAAGAGAGTAAAGATAAGCCTCACGTCATTGATCCATGAATCCCGGTGTAGTATGGATGTATTTCCAGTAATAGAGTCAGTATGGCATGGAAGGAGTCCAAAACGACGGCTTCTTTTACAAAAAGTCACACTTAAAACTTAAATCTGAGTCTTCTGGAAATGTAAGACAACCGTGCGTTAATATAAGACAGATAAGTCTGGGGTATATGTGACATATTTGATGGAATGTTTATGGCTCTAAAAGCCTGATTTGCAGTTGTTTCTGGGCTCATAATATTGCACTGCAGCATATTGTATATCTTCAGTAAGAACGTCAATACCGCATGATAGATGTCCATTCAGCAACTTGAGTGAACTCTTCCTGGAGTATGCAATCCACCACATTACCCTGCTGTATACATTTACGTATAGATCAGCACAAAGATCTTGGGTATTAAGAGAGGAAAGAATGATCCACAGAAACTAGAAATGTGTGTTCTGATTTTCTATTGTGGACTGACAGCGATGACCTTTGCAATCTCTTTCCACAGGAATATTACAAGAGAAGAATTTGGAGGCAGAAATCTCAGACCAAACATCACATCGAAGTCTGACAGTCGCTTGATTCACCAGGACTTGGATACTGATGGCCTTGAAAACAAAGGGGAGAAGGTCTGTCTGCTTTGTTAGGTTTTAAATGTCAGTGTGACTGGAAACTCACAGAGTCTTACATACCCACACACCAGAGTAGTGACTGGAACATGTTTTACAGAGTTCTCCAATTATCAGAGGGTTCACCAGTAACACCACACCTATGCTGTAAGTGTGAGCGAGTTTCAACTGATTGTTGAACCTGGAGAAATACGAGGACACCTGCACCATGGAGAAATCATGAAAATGCAGGGAGTGTAGGAACGGTTTCCCTTCCCCGCCTGCCCGATATTCATCAGCATTTATATACCGGGCCATTCACTTGTATTCAGCACAGGAAAGGCTTCACTCAGTCGCATCACCTCCTGGTCAACATTGGGGAGAAACTGCTCATCTGCCCTGTGTGCTGAAGCAGATGAAGGACATTTTTTTTTTTATCCTGGATGGAGCATACTGCAGGTATACCTGAAATAGATACATTTGTCTCTATCCCATTGAGTCTCCAGCACAGAGCCAGTCTGGGCTGCTCAATTGGTGTCTCAGTGTTTATTCTGCACCTGAGCCTACATCCACCCCTCTTCATTGCTCCCCCATCTCCCCTCCATCAGCATAAAGATATCCCCCACTTTTCGAAAGTTCACTTTACACTACTTCACTTTAACAAAAGACCTACATTAATACCTGTTCTCACAAACCGAAAGAAATCCGAAGAGGATTGTCGCTTTTACAAAGAAAGGCATAATATAAATTAATTCATGGTAATTGCTTCTTCGCTTTAGGCCATTTCGGCTTATGAAAGGAACACTCTACTTTCAAATAGTGGGGGAAAGCTGTATCAATACAATACAGCACAGTCACAGGCCCTTCTCACTTGCTTTAGGCACACAGACCCCCTCAAGCCTGTGCTACTTCTTAATTCTTACTTAGACCTGCTATTTATTGCCCATGTGTGGCTTCTGTTCCTCTATTCACCTCCCCTTCATGCGTCTATCAAGATACACCTTAAACGTTGTTAAGGTGCCTGCTTCCATTACCTCCACTGGCAGTGCGTTCCAGAAACCCACCATCCCTCTGTGTTAATTCCCCACCCCCACCACTTTCCCCCCAAACAGTCCTTGAACCTCTTTTAGTTGAACTTTCTACTTTGGAGGGAAAAAAACACCTCTGACTATCATAGAATCCCTCCAGCGTGGAAACAGACCATTTAGCCCAACAAGACAACACTGGCCCTCTAAAGATTAACACATAGAGACTCGTTTTCTGACCCCCATTATCTACATTTACTCCTGACTAATGCACCGAACTTTCACATCCCTGAACATTGGGGCAATTTACACACAGACAATCCAACTTATCCTGCCTCTCCCTGGACGCTATGGGTAATTTAGCATCGCCAATCCACCCTAACCTGTACAAGTTTGGATTGTAGGAGGAAGCCCGAGCACCCGGAGGAAGCCCACACAGACACGGAAGGTGGGGTGCAGGGACAATGTGCCAACTCCACACAGATAGTTGCCTGAGACTAAAATCGAACGCAGTTCTCTGGCACTGTGAGGCATCAGTGCGAACCACTGAGCTACCCTGCCACCCCTGTCCAGCCAATCTGTGTATCTCAGCATTTTGTCGAGGTCTCCTCTCAGCCTCTGTTTTTCCAAAGAAAATAATCCAGGTTTATGCCTCCTCTGCTCATAACGAGAGCCCTCCAGACTAGGCAATGTCCTGGTGAACCTTGCCTGTACCCTCTACCAGAGCACCCACATCCTTCCAGTAGCACCATGACCAGAACTACACACTATATTCTGAATGTGGCCATAATAAACAGCTGTAACGTAACTCTTACACTCAAGGAAGTGTGCTGTGTGCTTTCTTGACCACCGTGCCCACCTGCATTACCACTTCCACGGATCTATATGCCCAGATCTCTCTGTATGCCAGTGCTCCTATGTGTTCTGCCATTTATAATACAATTCTTATATTTCCTTCATCTCTATCGAGCTTCACCTTAACTGTCTTTCTCTCTTCATCTCTTTTTCCCCCCTTCTCATCCCTCCACACATCAGCATATCATAAGACCATAGCAGCAGAAATTAGGCCATTCAGCCCATTGAGTCTGCTTCGCCATTCAATTATGGCTGATAAGTTTCTCAACCCCATTCTCTCCCTTAACCCTTGATCCTCACGAACCTATCTATCTCCGTCTTAAATATATTCAGTAACCTGGCCTCCGCAGCCTTGTGGCAGTGAATTCCATAGACTCACCACACTCTGGCTGAAGGAGCCTCTCTTCCCTCTGTTCTAAAGGGTCTTCCCTTGACGCGAAGGCTGAGCCCTCAGGTTCTAGTCTGTCCTACCAATGGAAACACCTTCCCAACATCCACACCGTTCATTATTTTGTAGGTTTCAATTAGATCCCCTCTCATCCTTCTGAACTCCATGAAGTATAAACCTAGAGTCCTCTAATGTTCTTCATATGTTAAATTTTTCATTCCTGGACCATTCTTGTGAACCTCCTCTGAACATGTTCTAGGGCCAGTACATCCTTCCTGAGATATGGGGCCCAAATCTACATACAGTACTCTAATTGTGGGCTGACCGGAGCCTTACAGAGCCTCAGAAGTACATCCCTGCATTTATATTCAAGTCTGATCAAAATAAATGCCATCATTGCATTTGCCTCCCCAACTACTGACTCAACCTGTAAGTTTACCTTGGAGAGAATCCTGGAGTAGAACTCCATAGTCCCTTTTCACATCAGATTTCTGAATTTTCTCCCCATAATCCTTCTGTTCCAGAGTAGCAGCAGAGATTTCCAGACACCTCGATTGTTTTCAGGGATACCAAGGGATCTTTGGAATTGCCAGTATCTCAGGAGGAGGCAGAGGGGAATGTGGTGTGGTCCTGTAAACTGCAGAACTTTGCAACTCCCTGAATCAGCAGGAACTCTTTCTGGACCAAGAAACAAAAGGGCCACTGAGAAACTGCTACATCAGGAGGCAGAAATTAGGCCATTCAGCCCATTGAATGGTGGAGCAGACTCAATCATTCTTAAGTATCAAGGGTTACAGAGAGAATTGGGTTGAGAAACGTATCAGCCACGATTGAATAGTGGAGCAGACTCAATGGGCTGAATGGCCTAATTTCTGGTAGTTAACCATCCCTGGGAAGAAGGACGCAAAACAACAAGATGTTTCCTGGGACAGATGAGCGAAGTGTTTAATAAGCTCATGATAAAAGGACAATTAAGTTTGTCTGTGGAAGGAAGGCCCTGACGTAAAGGAGTTTTTTGCAGGAAACGCTGTATCAAACAAACCACTAAACCTCGAGGATAAGAAGGTAAGCTACAGACCGGAGATCTCCAGAAGTATGGGGAGGTGGTGTTAGAATCTAAAGAAGCATCACATCACAGATTTGAAAGCGAGGAATCTCCACCAGAATTCAACCAGAATGATGTCGCAGCAGTACTTGGAAGAAGAATGTTGCACTGAATCCCTGGACACTTCCAGAGTCAGATACTGGTGGGGGAAACTCAGTTAAATTCTGCCATCAATTGTGTGATAGCCAAGTTGTGAGTGAGGTTGAACTTGGTTACATAGAAGAATACAGCGCAGTACAGGCCCTTTGGCCCTCGATGTTGTGCCGATCCAAGCCCCTAACCTACACTAACCCACTATCCTCCATATGCCTATCCAATGCCTGCTTAAATGCCCATAAAGAGGGAGAGTCCACCACTGCTACTGGCAGGGCATTCCATGAACTCACTACTCGCTGAGTAAAGAATCTACCCCTAACATCTGTCCTATACCGACCACCCCTTAATTTAAAGCTATGCCCCCTCATATTAGTTGACTCCATACGTGGAAAAAGGTTCTCATGGTCAACCCTATCTAAACCTCTAATCATCTTGTACACCTCTATCAAGTCACCCCTAAACCTTCTTTTCTCCAATGAAAACTTGAGGAGTTTTATTTTTGGTTGCTACATACAATAAAGTGTTAATCATTGTTTCAGCAGTTAATTGTGTGTAGTTTCTGAGTTAAGAGCCAAATTAAGACGATTCACCCACAACCACAGTGAAAGGCTGGGATTCATGTTGACTCCATTGCATTCAGCACGACATTACGTCAATACTTTTATAAAGCAAAGGCTGACAGCCACACCTATCTCAAACAGAAACACCCAGAGGAGCGTGTCACCCAATAATCTGTAAAATTAGCATGAAAAGTGGTGTAACCTGCTCTAGTGATAAGAATAAATCCCCAACACTTTAAAATCAACAATCAGCAATTTATTTATCCAACTCTCACGGTGAACAAATGAACAAAAGTATTAACATACTGGATACAGGCCAGGAGCAGATGGGTGGCACTAGTTTAGTTGGGGATCATGGACTGGTTGGTCTGAAGGGTCTGTTTCCAGGCTGCATGACTCCATAGCACGGAATGAATGGGGATCCATCCCAAAGATGATAAAGGTTTCAAGCACCACCTTAGGCAAATGTGTGGACACCCCTCCAGATAACTGAGGGCAGTGGGACACTGAGGGTCAGTAGATCAGTCAGCCAGCCAGTTCTCTCCAGGAGACTTGTCTCTCAAGAAAGGAAGTGGTTTCCTGCCCCATCAGCCAGATTATCCAGTTTGGATTAGGTCCTATATTTCCAACAAAACAGGTAGACAGGGCAGTGTCTATAACAAATATGTTATTCAACTTGGAAGAGTGCTGAAGACATTTCCAAGGATGTTACCAGGATTCAAGGGTCTGTGTAAAAGGGAGAGGTTGGACAAGCTAAGATATTTTTATTTAGAGGATTAAGAGTCTGAGAGAGGCCCTTAGAGAAGTGAAGAGATCATGAGAGGGTGAATGCACGGGGTTGGGGAAGTGAGGGCTAGAGGGCATCAGTTTAAGGTTAGAGGAAAAAGAATAAAAGGGAATGTGAGGGGCAACATTTCTTTTCACGCAGACGGTGGTACACATATGGAATGAGATGCCAGCGGAAGTGGTTGAGGTGGGTACATTAACAACATTTAAAAGGCATTTGGGCAAATACGTGGATAGGAAAGGTATGGTAGGAAATGGGCCAACTGCAGGGAAATGGGCTTAGTGTTGATGGACAGTTTGGTCAGTGTGGACCATGTTGGGCCGAAGGGCCTGTCTCCTGCTGTAGGACTCTATGATTTGCATCTCTTTGTTGGTCAGACAGTTTTGAGTTTCCAAATGGAACATCTCACAATCAGGCCGAATAAAATCCAATCTCATTCGTCAACTCTGATGCGGAGGTGCTGGTGTTGAATTGGGGTGGACAAGGTCAGAAGTCACACGACACCAGATGAAGTGATGAAGGAGCAGCACTCATGAAAGAGCAATGCTCCTAAAGCTTGTGATTTCAAATAAACTTGTTGCACTGTAACATGGTGTTGTGTCACTTCTGACTTCTTCAACTCAAACTTGATGGGATACTTTGTCCAACTCGGCATATTTTATCAAGATTGCTTGGAGGAATTCTTTTTTTTAAAGATTAGATTCCCTACAGTATGGAAACAGGTCCTTTCGCCCAACAAGTCCACACTGGCCCTCCGCAGAGTAACCCAGCCATTCCCCTATCTCTATTCCTCTACATTTACCCCAACTAATGCACCACACCGACACATCCCTGAACACTATGGGACAATTTAGATGGGCCAATTCATCCTAACCTGCACACCTTTAGACCACGGGAAGGAAACCAGAGCACTCAGAGGTAACCCATACAGACGTGGGGCGTGCAATGTGAAAGCTACACACAGACTGTCTCCCCAAGGGTGGAATTGAACCCAGGTCAGCATCGTGAGGCAGTGGTACTAACCACAGAGTCACCATGCCACCCCTGAGCCACGTAGGTGGGCTTGGTGGGGGTGAGTCCAGCACAAAACACAAAAGCTCGCTGCACCCACTGTCAGAATGGGCAGGAGGTTCAGCCCTGGGGGTGACCCACTGCAGCGTCACTGGTGGAATCTGATTGTTGGTGCCTCCGCAAGTTGCAGGACAATGTGAACCTCCGCCCGCAGTCGGGGCAGGCAAACGGCCTCCCCCCGGTGTGGACCCATTGATGGGCCAGCAGTTTGGAGGAGTGGGTGAACCCCTTCCCGCACTCGGGGCAGCTGAATGGCCTTTCCCTGGTGTGGACCCGCTGGTGGGACAACAGGTCAGAGGAATTGCTGAAGGCCTTCCCGCACTCTGGGCAGCCAAAGGGCCGCTCCCCCGTGTGGACCCGCTGATGGACCAGCAGGGAGGAGGAATTGCTGAAGGCCTTCCCACACTCTGGGCAGCTGAAGGGCCTCTTCCCCGTGTGGACCCGCCGGTGCCTCAGCAGGTTGGAGGAATCGCTGAAGGCCTTCCCGCATTCAGGGCAGCTGAATGGCCTCTCCCCCGTGTGGACCCGCCGGTGCGTCAGCAGATTGGAGGAATTGCTGAAGGCTTTCCCGCACTCATGGCAACTAAAGAGCCTCTCCCCTGCGTGGAATCGCTGGTGGGTCTGGAGGTTGTCCACCCAAGTGAATCCTTTCCCGCACATGGAGCAGTAAAACTTCCTCTCACGAGTGTTTATATGCTGGTGGGCCAGCAGGACACAGGAGCAAGTAAAGCCCTTTGCCCGCTTGGGGCAGGAGAACGGCCTCTTCCCAGTGTGATTGCACTGATGAGCCGCCAGGACAGGTGGGACATGGAAGCCCTTCCCGCAGTCGCCACAACTCCATGGTTTCTCAACAGGGCGTGTTTCCTCAGGTTTCTCCATAGCCGAAGCTTCAGCTGCACACACACGTGTACAACCCTGCCATGAATTCTTCTTTCCAGGCAGTAGAGTTGTTTCAGGCTCCACACTCAGTGCGCTGCAACAGTAGGGTCTTTCAACCAGTGCCCCCGTACTCAAACAGGGACCAAAAAGAAAGCTTTGCTCCTTCTCACAGAATCATAGTTAAAAATTGTTGCGGTCCTGATGGATTGAGTAACTATCAGACATTGATGTGAAAGTGAGGATTGGAGACGCTGGAGAGTCAGAGTCAAAAACTGCATCGCTGGAAAAGGGCAGCACGGCAAGCAGCATCAGAGAAGCAGGAGAATCAACATTTTGGACATAAGCCCTTTATCTGTTGACTTGAAACTTCTGTCTTCAGATAGTCTGTAAGAAAAGATTACAAAAGTCATCACTGCCAGTCCGGTTTTTTTTATAGATATTTTTATTAGAAATTTAACATTTTAACAAGTTTACAAAAATAAACAAAACTCTCAGATATAAACATTGATATACAATTAACTCAAATATACAATAGTCAAAATTTAACAAAAAAAAACGAAAAAGAAGAAGAAAAAACAAACAAAACTCAACTATCTACTAATCTAACCTACAACTAACCAGAGTGTATATTTAAGTCTCTTACACGCTCGGAATGTGTTAACATCAGATGTAATAAAACCCGTATTCGTGCGGGATTCCTCCCCCGAGGGGCCCCGGACCAGCCAGGTTTGTAATCTCAATTAAATAAAAGCCCTTGTTAGGATAGCCAAAATATCTGTATTTGTGTAATTCAAAAAGGGCTGCCATATTTTATAAAATAATTCAGTCTTTCGGTGCACCATATTTGTAAGGAAGTCAAGGGGAATACATTCCATAATTAATCTGTGCCAATTTGAAAGTCCAGGGTGGCCCTCAGCCGCCCAGTTCACCAAAATATTTTTCCTTGCACGAAAGAAAGAATAGAAAATAGTCTCTTCCCGTAGGTGTCCAGGGAGGGAAGGTTCAAAAAGCCCAAGAGGAGAGATACAGGGTCCACTTTAATTTCCGTTCCTAAAATTTCTGTCAGGGTACTTGCTACTTTAGTCCAATATCTACGGATCTTATGACAGGTCCATAGGCAATGTATAAGAGTGCCCACCTCTATTTTGCATTGAGGACACATTGGAGATGCTCCTGCCTTAAATTTTGCCAATCGAAACGGTGCTATATGGGCCCTATGAAGTATCTTCAGCTGGATAGCCTGGGTTCTGTTACAGATAGCAATTCTTCTAGCATTTTCCCAAATATCATTCCACGTTTCTATAGAGATTTCTAGTCCCAAATCCTGATCCCATGTTTTAAGCAGATTATCCATATCTCCCGATACTTCATCATGTAGTAAATGATAAATAGTACTGACGGAAGATACCCCCACTGGTCGTAGGACACTACATTCTCTATCTGATTTATAAAGACTATCTAATAACGTGGTCTTCTTCTGTATATAATCTCGAATTTGGAAGTATCAAAAGATGTCTCCATTAGGTAATCCGAATTTCTGACGCAGCTGTTCAAAAGACATCAGGACCCATCTTTAAATAGATCCCCTAAACATGAGATACCCCTGGTCACTTCTAAAACATAAAACATAAAAGCTTTGGCCTCAAGTCTCATCTGTTCACATATAACCAAAAATGCCTCCCAATACTGTTTTTCATCTCTGTACTAAACCAGTCACTTCGGAGCCCGGGTTTTTTTTAACCACCCCTCTGAAAAAAAACCAAGGACACAGCATCCTTGAGAAGAAGGACCAGCTTTTAGTAAAAGGACCAGCTTTTAGTAAAAAGGACTAGCTTTGTGACTGAGGGATATAGGCCAAACACTGGCAGATGGGATTAGATTAGTTTGAGAACATAGCATGGAGTAGTTGGACTGAAGGGACTGTTTCTGTGCTGTTTGACTCGGTAATTGTTCTGCAATGGTCTGAAAACCATTTCCTTGCCTTCCCCCATAAACATCCACTTCGTTGTTGTTCCAAAATCAGATGAACTCAGCCTTGAATATATTCAATGATCCCATAACTGCAGGAAGACATCCCCACTTCTGAACTCAATTCCTCTCGCTAAGATAACACCTGCTTTGCTCATTGCTTGCTGCACCTACCTCACAACAGGCATTAACTGGTATGGAAGGACGCTGAGGCCCCTTTATACACGTTCCTGATGAAGGGCTCGTGCCTGTAACGCTGACTCTCCTGCTCCTCGGATGCTGCCTCATCTGCTGTGCTTTTCGAGCACCACACTTTTTGACTCTGATCTCCAACATTTGCGGTCCTCACTTTCTCCACATCCCAATATATCACCATTTAAACAATGCATCTCCTTTCTGCTCCCCCCCCCCCCCCCCATTTTATTCCTTTTGCATTTTATTTGACTACTCATCTTTTCCTCAGGGTAGGGGATTCCCAAACTGGAGGGTATAGGTTGAAGGTGAGAGGGGAAAGATTTAAAAGGGACCTAAGGAGTAGAAAAAAAGTGTGAAAGTTAATTCCCCACAAGTGCCCTCTCCAAACCTGCACATCTTTGGATTGTGGGAAGAAACCGGAGCACCAAAGGAATCCCACGCAGACATGGGGAGAAGGTGCAAACTCCACTCAGACAGTTGCCCGAGACTGGGATCAAACCCGGGTCCCCAGCGCTATAAGGCAGCAGTGCCAGCCACTGAGCCTGTTCAGAAAAAGCAGCAATTGATTTATATTAGGGTGAGAGGGGAAAGGACTAAAAGGGACCTAAAGGGCAACTATTTTACGCAGCAGGTGGTGCGTGGATTGAATGAGCTCCCAGAGGAAGTGGTGGAGGCTGGTACAATTACAATAATCAAAAGGCATCTGGATGTGTTTATGAACAGGAAGGTTTGGAGGGATCTGGGCCAAGAGCTGGCAAATGGGCCTAGATTAATTTAGGATATCCGACTGGCACAGAACAAACAGTTTGTTTCCACGCTCCACTACTGTTTCTACATAGTCAGAATTGTTATGACACGGACTGCACCCGCCCCCCCCCCCCCCCCCCCAACTAATTTAAACCCAAAAAAGATTTACCCCATGTGGTAATGTGAAAATTCAAGAGGTAAGGTACTGTTTCTAAAAGTCACTATTTAAAGTTTTATTTAATGATCTAGGACACTAACTTGCAAGTGTTTCAATCTGCTGGGATTTTTCGTACCGCCAAATCTATTCAAATCTGTCTAAACCAGTTCAAATCTCGGACGAAAGCCCCCAAATTTTACAACACTGGGTGCAACCTCCCCTACCTAATTTAAACCAGCAACATAGAGAAGGTTTAACCCATGTGGCAATCTGTGAAAATTCAAGAACCAAGAAACTATTCCCAAAGGTCAGTATTTAAAGTAAAAATCAACAACTTTATTTATTAAAGTCTAACGGAGAATAATTAATTAACAACTATTTACAACTCCTGTCTCTAACCTATCTTGTACCTTCCCCTGTATGATATCAGTCCAATAAAAACTCTGATTAAGATTTACCAAAAGATTCAAACTTTAAACCCAGCCAGCTGTTAAATCTTCTCTTTGTACCTTCCTCTGAAGATTTGCTCTCCAGGTCAGTGTCGATGTTTTTTCTCTGTGCAGACTCCTTCTCTGGACAGGTACCTCTCAGAGTTCTCACTAGCAGCCTACATTTGTTGGTCTTTTGGCAGTTCTCCTGTAACTGTTCAACTTTTTTTTTGATTTTGTACTCCAAAGCATCAAATCGTTTCATTGGTGTTAATATTAGATTGGATTAAATTCCCTACAGTGCGGAACCAGGCCCTTCGGCCCAACCAGTCCACACTGACACTCCAAGGAGTAACCCACCCAGACCCATTTCCCTCTGACGAATGCACCTAACACTACGGGCAATATAGCATAGTCACTTCACTTGACCTGCACATCTTTGGACTGTGGGAGGAAACTGGAGCACCCAGAGCAAACCCACGCAGACACGGGGAGAATGTGCAAACTCCACACAGTCAGTCACCCAAGGCTGGAATCGACCCTGGTGGTGTGAGGCAGCAGTGCTAACCAATATTCTCAAAATACTAAATTCAAACTTGATTGGAATTCAATATTTTGGGGCAAGATTTTAAATCGATTGGCCAAAATTGAGTATGTTTTTGTCTCCAGGCAACCCAGCTACAGAGCTGTTCGACCAAATGTTAAATTGTTACCTTGTTCAGAACGCTTGGTGCTATGTCAGGTGGTTCTGCTCGCTTTTCAACTCTCTTGAAGGTAGAATACACCTCTACACCTTCTAACTGAACCAATTTTTCAAGACTAGGAATCGGCCATTCACCCCTAACAGGCGAAACTGAGTACTGCAGATGCTGGATATTAGAGTCAAGAATGTGGTGCTGGAAAAGCACAGCAGGTCAGGCAACATCCGAGGAGCAGGAAAATTGACATTTCGGGAAAATTGACATTTCGAGCAAAAGCCTCATTCACCCTGAACAGCCTGTCCTCAACTGCACATAGTTCAAAGCAAGTTTGAGAAAGATGGCTGCAGCTTTGTCTTCATATAAAATTGAACATGCATTCAAACTTTAATGCTGTTTCTGAATATATTATGTTAGCTATTCTCAATTTGAAAGATCAGCCATTTCTCGTGCACCCCCATCTCCCAGGCAGTTTCATCACCAACCATTCTCTCTCTCTCTCTTCTAAGAGCTTGATACAGCGATCAAAGAGAGCTTGAGGCATGAGAAAGTTCAGTGGGAGTTGGAAGAGATACAGAATGGACAGGGTGACAGAGTGTGGGGGCCATTGTGAGACTGGGGGGAACAGAGGGTGGTGGGGGCTGAAAGGAAAGACTCAGGGGTCAAAGGGTGGAGGAAGAGAATGAGGGGGAGAGAGAGAGAAAATGGGGGGCAGAGAGTTGCGGGGTGAGAGAGAATGGATGGGGGCGGTGGGTGGGGAGAGAGACAGCACAATTCCCACCTTCCCCAGGACTGGGGCAGTGTCCCATGAACTGGAGCCTACTCCTCCCACAGCAGGTCATTTCTCAATCCACATATGGCTAAAGGAGAAGAATTATATAATCCCTGCAGGCCATTTCACCTATCAAATTCACACCAACCTTCCACACAGCATCCCACCCAGACTCATCAACTTACTCTACAGCCCTGCAGTTCCCCATGGCTAACCCACTCTAACCTGCACATCCCTGGACACTTTAGCACAGCCGATCCATCCGAAACTGCAGATCCTTGGACTGTGGAAGGAAACCGGAGCACCCAGAGTTAACCCGCGCAGACAGAAGGGGGAGAACATACCAAAGTTCACACAGACAGTCATGAGAAGGTGGAATCAAATCGCTTCTAACAATTCTCCCACACCTGCAAAACCCTGAGCACCATGGGTAATTTAGCAGGGCCAATCCACCCTAACCAGGGCAAAGCTAAAAATCACATGACGCCCGTCCAACAGGTTTATTTGGAAGCACTAGCTTTTGGAGCACTGCTCCTTCATCAGGTGGTTGTGGAGTATAAGATCATAAGACACTGAGTTTACAGCAAAACATTACAGAGTCATGCCACTGAAATGATACATTGAAGAAACCTGGATTGTAAAGTCTTTCATCTTTAGAATGAGTTGCTGGTGTCATTAATATGTAAACCCCAGAACTTCTTATAAGACACCTACTCGAGATAACTTAAGGTTTTATAAGAAAAGATGACAACTTAGCTCAGACAATGCATTAAAGGTGTGAGGCCAGAGTCTGTCTGTATTTTTTCAGTCAGACTGGTTCTATTTCCAAAGTGGAATTTATAAAATATTCCATGTATTATCTGCCTGCAGATTGTGCATTTTTTGAGCAAAATAGATGGTATCTGCAAATACAAATTCACCCCATAGACCTCGGTGTGTGTGTGCACGCGCGCGCACACACGAGAGAGAGTAAAAGTCTAGTTCCATACTGTATATCTCTATGTCTATTGCATAACAGATGCTTTATTTCTGTTGATGTAAATATTGTTATAAATCATAGCTGGGTACTAATACTTAGATGTAAGGGAGAGAGAATTCTTCAATCAGGGCACTATAAGAATCCTGGCAGACCCTTATTTCTAGTTTACTTGCCAATGAACAGACACAAGCACCTGTTTAGTTCTAACTTTTCGCCTTGTTTGTTATATTTTCTGGTATGATACTCTGTGTCTGGATGGTTGACAGGCTGGGAGATTGTGGGTTGGACTTTGATTGACTTTGATTGTTCCGGACGGTGTCAAAGGAGGTTAAAGCTTCAGCAGAAATGAAGCAGAGCTGAGAACGGACAACAACTGTGTGGGAACAGGGAGATCAATAGAGGACAAAGAAACCAGGACCTGAAATCCGAGCTGACACCAGACTACCCTGTGATCAGTGCTTTGATTAGCAGCGTCAGCCCTCTACGTTTACCTCGCTTCCCATTCGACTTGAATGCCACATCTCCCCTCAATATTTAGGATCCAATCCTTGTCATCCTGAAGCTATGTCTCTGTAAGGAGTCCCAGATCATAATTATTCTCTTCAATGTGTGCAGTCAATTCATTCACTTTTGTTACATTGCAGCGCTATTACGACACAGAGTAACCCCCTCTGCTAAATTAAACCAGAAACACAGAAATGATTCACCCCACGCAGTAATATGTAAAAGTTTGAGAGGCAAAGTACTATCCCAGAGGTAAATATTTAAAGTAAGAATTAACAACTTTACTCTTTATGTCCAACACAGAGTATTAAAACTCACAAAAATGCCTGGTTTTATAATCCAAAACATCGGATCATTTTATTGGTATCAATATTATCAAAATACTTAATTCAAACTTGATTGGACTTTGGGGCAAAATTTAAACTGATTGGCCAAATTTGAATTTGTTTGTGCCTCATGGCAACCCAGTTGCTCTATTTGTGTTGACCAAATATTACATTCTCATCTTGTTTAGAACACTTTGTTTTGCTCAGCTTTTTAACTCCCTTCAAGGTACAGTACCTCTACCCCTTCAAGGTACAGTACCTCTACCCCTTCAAGGTACAGTACCTCTACCCCTTCATAACAAGCACAAATTCAGATACTGAGCTTTTAGTTTTATTGTTTGTAATCTTTTGAATCCAGTATTAATTGCTGGTTCGTTTATTCTCCTTGTTCCTTTCTATTTTTCTCTGACGTCCATTTTCCACATCACTACATTGCTTACCAACCTTGATTTGGATTGGCCATGCTAAATTGCCCATAGTGCCCAGGGATGTGCAGGTTAGGTGGGTTAGCCAATGGGAAATGCAGGGTTATTGTTTCATAGTAATAGAAGTAGGAGTAGGCCGTTTGGCCTGTTGAGCCTGCTTCACCATTTATTAAGATCGTGGCTGATCTATCCATCATCTCAGCTCTTCTTTCTTGTGTTATCTCAAACTCTTGATTCCCTAAGGGGTGGGGGCGCGAGGGGTGTATGAGCAGGATGCTCTTCGGAGGGGTCAGAATGGACTTGATGGGCTGAATAGCCAGCTTCCACACTGTAGGGCTTCTATGATTTACCGCAGTTGTGTTTGCCTCAGATCACAGCTCCCAGAATCTCCCACCTTCTGCAAATCGAAAGACAAATCCCACCCTGCCCCCTCGTATGTACGTTATCTAAATGCTTAATTGTTTCTAGTAAATACGGCCACACCTCCCTCTGCTGCCAGTAACGTTTACAATGCTGATGAAACAATGCCATTCCTGCAGTACTGAAAATCGTAAGGCTTCTAACAATACCAGTTACTGATTCACCGCTCCTCCTGATGGACAACATTGGAAATACAATGTTGGAGGCAGGCAGAAATGAGCAGTTTCACTCAAAATTCCACCTCACCCTTCACTGGGCACCCCAATAAGCACACTGACCTTACTGCTGGTAAGCCTTAAAGCACTTCACCCCCACAGTGCAATGATTCCCAATTTCCACCAAAATCCTAGACGTACTCAGTTGCTGTCTCACCAATGAAATATTTCATTGTCACTTCTTCTGCTTCCAGTAAAGGCAAAACACCTTTGAAAGCTGCTCTGAAAGTCCAATCTTCACAACAACACTTTTGCTTTCACACAAGATGATTAAAGTCATACAGCACAGAAACAGAGCCTTCGGTCCAACTCATCCATGCCGACCAGATATCCTAAACTCATCTAATTCCATTCGCCAGCATTTGGCCTGTATCCCTCTAAATCCTTCTTATTCACATACCCATCCAGATGCCTTTTAAATGTTGTAATTGTAGCAGCCTCCACCATTTCCTCTGGCAGCTCATTCCAAACATGCACTACCCTCTGTGTGAAAAAGTTGCCCCTCAGGTCCGTTTTAAATCTTTCCCTTTTCACGCGAATCCTATGCCCTCTAGGTTTGAAGTTGCCTACCATGGGGAAAGGATTTTGTCTATCCAACCTATCTATACCCCTTATAAACTTCTGTAAGGTCACCCATCAGCCTCTAATGCTACAGGGAAATTATCCCTGGCGTATTCAGCATCTTCCTATCGCTCAAACCCTCCAACTCTGTCTACATCTTTGTAAATCTTTTCTGAACCATTTTAAGTTTCACAACGTTCTTCCAGAGGAGGGCAACTGGAATTGCACACAGTTTTCCAAAAGTGGCCTAACATGACCTCCCAACCCCTGTACTCAATGCTCTGACCAATAAGGAAAGCGTACCAAATGCCTTCTTCACAGTCCTGTCTCCCTGCAATTCCACTTTCAAGGAATTATGAACCTGCAAGGACACTGTTTAGCAACACTCACCATTAACTATGTAAGTCGTGCCCTGATTTGCCTTTCAAAATGTAACACCTCACATTTATCTAAATTAAATTCATGTTGCCATTCCTCGGCCCATCAGCCCATCCGATCAATTCTAATTTACATTGAACTTTATTTCCTCTCTCATCCCCTAAAAGCTGAAAATCTCCATCCCACACACACTCCCCCCGTTCTGACTTTGCTGAACCTAATTCCTGCTGTAACTCATCCTGAAGGGTGTGGTTCATGCTGATTAACAGACCCACACTCGGAGGAAGTGGAGATCTAATTGAAACAGACAGAATTCTGAATGGCCTGGACAAAGTGCACATGGGGAAGATGTTCCTATTGGTAGGAGAGTCTAGGACCCGAGGGCACAGCATCAGAGTAAAAGGAATATCTTTTAGATCAAAGATAAGGCGAAACATTTTCAGCCGGTGAGTGGTGAATATGTGGAATTCATTGCTACAGAAGGCTGTGGAGGCCAGGTCACTGAGTAGATTTAAGATGGAGATAGATAGGTTCTTGAGTATCAAGGGGATCGAGGGTTACAGGGAGAAAGTGGGAGAATGGGATTGAGAAACTTATCAGCCAGAACTTAATAGTGCAGCACCCCTGATGGGCTCAGAGGCCTAATTTCTGATCCTGTGTTTTATGGTCTCTTGCTGTTCTGGACTAGGAGTGTTGAAACTTTATTGCTGGAACAGCACAGCAGGTCAGGCAGCATCCAGGAAACAGGAGATTCGACGTTTCGGGCACAGGCCCTTCTTCAGGAACTGGACTAGGAGTGTGCAAATTGGGAGCAGGAATAGGCCATTTAGCCTGTCGAGCTTGCACCAGCATTGAACAGATCATAAGTAGATCTGAGTATACCGACGTAAAAGGCTAAAACAAGGACCGCAGATGCTGGAAACCAGAGTCTAGATTAGAGTGGTGCTGGAAAAGCACAGCAGATCAGGTAGCTCCTCGGATGCTGCCTGACCTGCCATGACCTTGGAGTGCAGGTTCATAGTTCCTTGAAGGTCGAGTACCAGGTAGATAGGATAGTGAAGGCAGCATTTAGCATGCTTTCCTTTATCGGTTACAGCACTGAGTAAAGGAGTTGGGAGGTAGATGATGTTGCAGCTCTACAGGACATTGGTGAGACCACATTTGGAATATTGTGTGCTTGGAATATTGCATGCAACTCTGGTCTCCTGCCCATCAGAAGGACAGTGTGAAACTTGAAAGGGTTCAGAAAAGATTTACCAGCATGTTGCCAGATTTGAAAAAATTAGCTCTTGGGAGAGGCTGAATAGGCTGTGGCTGTTTCCCTGGGGCGTCAGAGGCTGAGGGATGACCTTAGAGGTTTATAAAGTCATGAGAGGCATGGATAGGGTAAATAGACAAAGTCTTCTCCCTGGGGTGGGGGAGTGCAGAACTAAAGGTTTTGGGTGAACGGGGAAAGACAAAAAAGAGCTCAAAGGGGAGCCTTTTCACACAGTAGTGCATATATGAAATGACCAGCCAGAGGAAATGGAGGAGAGTGGTATAATTACAGAATTTAAAAGGCATTTGGATTGGTCTATAATAGAAGGGGTTCGAGGGATATGGCCCAGGGCTGGCAAATAGACTAGATTAGGATAACTGATAGGCATGGACAAATTGGACCGAAGGGTCTGTTTCTGTGCTGTACATCTCTATGACTCCAATATAAAAGGTTCAGAGGGATATAGGTTAAACACAGGCAGGTGGGTCCAGTTTAGCTTGAGAACATAGTCAGCATAGTACTGGTCTTGCCTCCCCCATAATCATCACTTCTTTGTTGTTCAAAAATCAGATGAACTCAGCCTTGGATATATTCGATTACACCCAAACTGCAGGAAGGCGTCCCCACTTCTGAACTCAATTCCTCTTGCTAATATAACACTTGCCTTGCTCACTACTTGCTGCACCTGTCTGACAACTTGCATTGACTGGATTAGATGGACACAGAGGCCCCTTTTTCATCCACACATCATTTCTGATTAAAGGTTCGAGCCTGAACTGTCAATTCTCCTGTATTTGCCATTAAAAAAAAGACCTGGACTAACTTTCCCAGATTCTGTCCCCTCCCTGGATTCACTCCGTTTCCCTTCAGTTCCTGCAAGTCAATAGTTCAACTCAGGAATGGAAAAGGGGGTGAGAAAAGAGTGTGCTGTACTCACAGATGTTGGAGAGAGGAAGGGAGTTGCAGTTGGGGTGAAGCTCAATCTTCATTCAGAGAGAGAGGAGCAGCAACAACCACCTCAGAAGCACATGGTCCTACTTCCACATCCAGACGATGGGTTTGCTGTGATTGGCAGGAGGACCAGTCTACATCCGGTCCTCCAGAGCTTCTCATTGGTCCATCAAAACAAGGTCACGGAGTGTTTCCGCTTGTTGCGTGAGCATGCGTAATAGTTTGCTGACACCGTGGAACATGCGCAGTGCGTGGCTGACACCGAGTAGCATGCGCAGTATGGAGATGTTGGTATTACTGCAGATTTTCAAAGTGAAAAATCACACAATGCCAGGTTATAGCCCGACAGGTTTATTTGGAATCACTAGTTTTCGAAGCGCTGCTCCTTCATCGTTGGTTGTGGAGCAGAATCATAACACACAGACTTTATAGCAACAGGATTGCAGTGTCCTGGGATGGAATATTAAACAACTTTAGCTTACCTCTACCATTTTTTAGAATGACCATGTTAGTTTCGATTCCTTCACATGTAAATCCTAAAAGTTTTCAAAAGTTACGTTGTCAAGCTAGCTTTTAACAATAGGTGTCATCTCAATCAGACAATGCATTGAAGGTGTTAAGTTAAAGTCTGTCTGTGTCCCAATGTTAGGTCAGACGGATTCTATTTCTATCGTTGTATTACAGAATCTTACGTGTATGAGTTTGTGAGCAAAATAAAATGCGATTCTGCAAGTACAAATTCAACCCACGAACTTTTATGTGTGTGTGTGTGTGTGTGCAGGAGAAACCAAGTGATCATGTGTGTGTGAGAGAGTGTAATGGGGAATAAGTCTGAGAGGGTGTGTGTGTGTGTGTGAGAGAGAGAGAGAGTGTATAATGGAGTATAAGTCTGCGAGAGGGTGTGTGTGAATGCATGCACGCGCACGTGTGTGTGTGAGAGAGAATGTATGGTGTAGTGTGACATGAACCCAAGGTCCTGGTTGAGGCCATCTCAATGGGTATTGAACTTGGCTATCAGCCTCTGCCCAGCCACTTTCCGTTGCTGCCTATCCTGAAGTCTACCTTGAAGGATAGTCACCCGAAGGTCCAAGGCTGAATGTCCCGGACCGCTGTAGTGTTCCCCGACTGGGAAGGAACACTCCTGGCTGGTGATTGTTGTGCAGTGTCCATTCATCTGTTGCTGTAGCCTCTGCTTGGTCTCACCAATATACCAAGACTCAGGGCATCATTGTTTATCTCATACGCTGCAGGCAATGTTGGCTCAGTCACATGAGTACCTGCTGATGAAAATGTTGAAAATGTTGTGGTCAAGGATGAAGTGGATGAGTTGTAGGACAGTGCTCAGAGATTGGCAGCTGTTGGTATTGAGTACTGAGGCTGTTACCGTGATACCATCATCGTGAGGAATGCTGGTGTAGAGTACTGACATGTCCACGGATTCAACTAGTCCGTGGATGCTGAACTTCTGGAAGGATTGGATCAGAAGTCTTGATGAATGCTGTCAGTTCACGGTTGTGCTCTTTGGTCAGATCAGCTGGTAGTTGCCTGTCGTGTTCCTGGTCAGTTGTTTGTACACTTCCTTGCAGAAGTCCATTCTATTCCGAATTACTCAAAAACTGCATAAATCCATGTAAGATTCTGTAGCTCCCACTTTAGAAATAGAATCAGTCTGACCGAGCATTGGGACACAGACTTTATGTCTCACCTTCAATGCATTATCTGAGCTGAGATGACACCTATTGTTAAAAGCTATCTTGAGAATGTAAATTTTAAAAAGTTCTGGGATTTACAAATGAAGGAACCGAAACTAACATGGTCATCCTAAAAGATGCAAGCTCACCTGCACACTTTATCACAGCTGATCCACCCTAAAGTGCAGATCCTTGGACTGTGGGAGGAAGCCAGAACACCCAGAGGTAACCAACACAGACACAAGGGGGAGAACATGCCAAACTTCACACAGTCACCCAAGGGTGGAATCAAACCCAGGCTCCTGGCGTTATTAAGCAGCATTGCTAACCACTGAGCCACCACTCCACCCAGTGCTTTGAGGATCTGCTTTGTCTTTGCAGCTTTTAACTTCTCATGCGCCCTCAGCAGAGGCTGTGTCCTGCTGACATCGTTGGACCACACCCATTGCACCTCTCTTTCCCACTTCTCCAGCCCAGAGCACAGCGGTTCCTGAATCCTGGCACCAGATTCTGATGCCATCTGTGCTTCTGCTGCCAACTGCAGAGAACAGAGGCAATCCCCGTCACTATTCTGTCCCTTATCTCCCCCTCCCGAACGTTGTTCTTACTCCCACCACCATACAGTTAGTGCCCCCTCCCCCCAGCCCTCTCTCAGATCCCCTTTACCTGCCTGATCCTGGCTCACACCCTCCTGACCCTGTCCACTGACCCCATCGGAAGGCTCTGTACGGAGGGAAAGACCATCTCCCGGAATAAAAAACATCTGATTAACTTTCCGCCTTGCCTTCCCAGTGTGTCTGCAGCCCGGCTTCCAGCTCCACCTCTCTGAGCTGAAGGTCCTCCAAGTTGTGGTTGCCCTAGATCACATCATCCAGAGCCTTCCACCTTTTGCAAATTGAAAGACAAGTCTCACCCTGCCCTCTCCAGTGTCTATTGTGTAACTGCTTAATCATTTCTAGTGGCCGAGCAGAGACTGATAGCCAAGTTTGGAACCCATGAGGATGGCCTTCACCAGGATCTTGGGTTCATGTTACATTACAGGTGACCCCATTACACTGTACACATTCTGTCTCTCTGTCTCTCACACACAGCCATACATTCTCACATACTCACACAGGCACTCTCTCAGATATACGCGCTCTCTCAGATGCACACCCACACACACATCCTCTCAAAGACTTATACTCCTGCACACTCTCACTTAACCAAGCATGCACACACGCAAACACACACTCTCTCACCAGACTCACGTGTATGCACACACTCACTCACTCACTCTCATGCATGCACACATAGATAAGACTATGGGGTGAATTTGCATTTGCAGAATTATGTTTGTAGATACATTCTATTTTGCTCAAAAAGTGCACAATCTGCAGACAGTCAATCCATGTAATATTTTATAAATTCCTACTTTGACTCAAGACAGACTCGAACCTCACACCTTTCATGCATTGTCTGAGCTGAGATGGCACCTCTTTGTAAAACCTTAAGTTATCTCGAGACTGTGACTTAAAAGAAGTTTTGGGATTTACATACTAATGAACTGAAACCTGCAACCCATTCTAAAGATGAAACACTTAAAAGCAGTCGAGATTTGTTGAATATATCATATTGCTAGAAATTCTGTGTCTTATGATCCTGCTGTACAGCTACCTGACGAAGGAGCAACACTCCGAAAGCTAGTACTTCCAAATAAACCTGTTGGACTATAACTGGATTTTTAACTATGTTTCCATTGAAAACAGCCCACCCCTCCCACTGCTGCCAGTAAACTTTACAATGCTGAGGAAACAATGAACCATCAGTCCTGAAAAATGTACAATTCTAATAATACGAGCTACACATTGACTGCTCCTTCTGATATAAGACATTGGAAACCTCGCGCCGGAGATTGAAAGAAATTAGCAGCTTTAAAAGAAAAACCTGTTGGATCTCATAGCCTTCAATGTCTGAGTCTGACGGTAAGTTCAGGTAACTTTTGTTGGGACCCAACTTTGTTGCAGCTTCAGATCGTCACAGCAAAAAGGTGCACAAAAAGTAGCGTTTTTTTTAAAACACACACACACACACACACACACACACAATCCCCTGCATCCCACTTTCTTCTCTAGTGGTCACCTGAGTTGTCCCTTTGTAATTCGATCCTTGGTGCAGCCTCAGCCTGGAGGAAGTATTGCTTCACTCAGCAATTGCAAACCATAGCCTGTATGCAAGTAAGATTCTCCCCGCGCATTTGCAGATGGTCTGTCAAGAGTCAACCACACTGCTGTGGGTCTGGAGTCACATATTGGCCAGACCAGGGAAAGGATGCAGCTGGGACGACTGAGTGAATCCTTTCCCACAACGGCAGGTTCCTCCCCTAAAGCATGAGTGAATCAGATTGGGGTGTTTGTTCCCCGAAAATGGTTTCATAATGAGATTCTGAACTCCAGATTTCTGACTGAACTCCAAATCCGCCATCTGCTATGGTGAGATTCAAACCCGGGAGTCCCCAGAACTGGGTATTAATGCAGTCGATAATGGCACTCGGCCGAAGCTCCTTCAATCCCCCTGCGATGGGAGGTTAACTCACTGATGTCTCTGCAGGTGGGAGGAGCGGATGAAGCCCTTCCCGCACAGAGAGCAAGTGAACGGCCTCTTTGATCCTCCAAGCTGAGTAAATGGTGTGAAGTCCTGTACTTTTCACGGTCACCACACTGAACCTCCCTCATTCGGGTGTATCAGTATTCTTCCTGCCACACCAGTGTCCAAGCAGACAAAAGCAAACATTTCTTCTCGACTGGAATGGCTGCTGATATTCAAGTCCCAATGAATCAAATAACTCTGTCAGAAGCTGATGTATCTTTTGGTTTCAGATTTCTTTCCCCATGTCTTCCTGCAAATAAAACCATGAAATAAGTCACGGTCAGTACAGTCAAATGAACATAACATCGGTGACAATTCCTTAGATTGCCAGATACCTGCTGATCATATATTATTCATGACACAGAAACCTGAAAACCCTCATTCAGCCAGATAGCATTAAGTATATAAAGAGGAAAACTTCATTTAGGTGACAATGACCTGGAACAACCTTCCTACAAAGGTGCTGGAAATGGAGCTGAATGAAGGATATGAAAATGAAATGTCAAGGCTGCTTCAGGAAAGAAAGCCAGTAAAGTTGCTGAAAGACTTCCTGCTGACCTGTTAAAATAAAAATGAATACAAGAAATACAGGATGTAATTCCATTACTATATTAGAAGGTGAAAAATCATAGCCATGCAGCTTGTACAACAGCGAATATCAGATATACACCATATGAAGCAATCATAAAATCCCTGCAGTGCAGAAAGAGGCCATTTGGCCCATCGAGCCTACTCCGCCATTCTTTCAGATCATGGCTGATCTATCCATCATCTCAGCTCCACTTACCAGCATTATCCTGACTACCCTAAATTCACCTACCATCCAAAATCCCATCGAACTGTGTCTTGAATATGCCTGCTTCTATTGTTTTCTTGGGCAAAGACTTCCATAGATTCACCACTCTCCAGGAAACGTAGTCCCTCCTCCTCTGCCTTAAACCTACCCCTAATCTTGTTACCTAGTCTAACCCACCAGCAGAAACGACGAGATAGGGTGAGTCTGGGTGGCAAGCTGTTCGATGGGTCAGTGTGGACTTGATGGGTTGAATGGCCTCCTTCCACACTGTAGGGCTTCTATGATTTACTGCAGTTGTGTTTGCCCAGAACCACAACTCCCAGAACCTCCCAACTTCTGCAAATTGGAAGACAAGTCCCACCCTGCCCTCTCATATGTGTGTTATCTAACTGCTTCATCGCTTCCAGTGAATACAGCCCACACCTCCCACTGCTGCCAGTAACCTTTACAATGCTGATGCAACAATGCAATACCTGCAGTACTGAAAACCGTAAGGCTTCTGATGATACCAGTTACTGATTCACCGCTCCTTCTGATGCACAGCATTGGAAGTACATTGTTGAGGGCTCAAAGAAATGAGCAGTTTAAAACAAAAACCCACTGCAACCCTTCACTAGGCTTCCCACTCAGGACACTTTACTTAAAACACTTCAACCCCACATTGCAACAAATTCCCACATTCCATCAAAATCCTGGATATCCTCACTTAATCAGTTGCCATCTCGCAAATGAAAGATTTCATTTTAGCTCTACTCCCAGCGTAAGGACAAAATATCTTTGGAAGCTGCTCTGAAAGTCCAGTCTTCACAATAATACTTCTGCTTTCCTTCAGTCCAAATTGTCTGTGCTGACCAGATATCCCAAATTAGCATAGTCACATTTGTCAGCACTTAGCCTATATCCCTCTCAATTCACCCTGTTACCAGATGCCATTTAAAATACTGTAATTATACCAGCCTCCACCACGTCCTCTGGCAGCTCATTCCATGCTTGCATCACTCTCTGTGTGAGAAAGTTGTCCATATGGTTCCATTTAAATCTTTCCCCTCTCACCTCAAATCTATGCCCTCTAGTTTTGGACTTCCCTACTATGTGGAAATGTTTTTGGCTATTCACCCTATCCATGTTCCATATGAACCTTTATAAAGTCACCCCTCAGCCTTCAATGCTCCAGGGAAAACAGCCCCGGCTTATTCAGCCTCTCCCTATAGCTCAAACCTCCAACCTTGTAAATCTTTGCCAAACCCTGTCAAAGGTTCACAGCACTTTTCCTGTAGCAGGGTAACCAGAACTGAACGCAGTATTCCAAAAGTGGCTGAATCAATGTCCAGTACAGGGGCAACATGACCTCCCAAAATCTGTATTGAAAGACACTGACCTATAAAGGCAAGCATACCAAACACCTCCTTCGCAATCCTGTCTACCTGTGACTCCACTTTCAAGAAACTATGAACCGGCTCTCCAAGGTATCTTTGGTCAACAACACTCCCCATTAACTTCGCAGATCCTTCCCTGATCTGCCTTTCCAAAATCAAAACTTCAAAATGGGGTTGAGAAACGTATCAGTTGTCATTGAATGGTGGAGTAGATCTGATGGGCTGAATGGCCTAATTTCTGCACCTTTGTCATATGGTCTCTTTTTAGATTAGATTACTTACAGTGTGGAAACAGGCCCTTCGGCCCAACAAGTCCACACCGACCCGCCGAAGCGCAACCCACCCATACTCCTACATTTACCCCTTAAACCTAACACTACGGGCAATTTAGCATGGCCAATTCACCTGACCCGCACTGGTGTGGACTGTGGGAGGAAACCGGAGCACCCGGAGGAAACCCACGCAGACACGGGGAGAATGTGCAAACTCCACACAGTCAGTCGCCTGAGTCGGGAATTGAACCCGGGTCTACAGGCGCTGTGAGGCAGCAGTGCTAACCACTGGGCCACAGGGTGAGAGAATTTGGAGCAGGAATAGGTCATTTGGTCTTTCAGTCGGCACCAACATTGAACAGTTCATAACTGGATATAAATATACCGGCATCTAGGTGGACAGGGTGGGATTTTTTTCACTGCAGCATCGGAGGTTGAGAGATGACCTTAGAGAGGATTATAAAATCTTCAGGGGTATCGATGAGGTGAAAATCAGGTATTCTTTCCCTGGGATGGGTGTTTCAAGGTTAGGGAGCAAACTTTGAAGATGAGAGGAGAAATATTTTAAAAAGACATGAGGGGCACCTTTTTATTTTAAGACAGAGAATAGTTCTCATGTGGTATTAATGTCCAGAGGAGGTGATGGATGCAGGTACAGTTACAGTGTTTAAAAGACATTTGGATAAGTACATAGAGATGTACAGCATGGAAACAGACCCTTCGGTCCAACCCGTCCATGCTGACCAGATATCCCAAACCAATCTAGTCCCACCTGCCAGCACCCGGCCCATATCCCTCCAAACCCTTCCTATTCATATACCCATCCAAATGCCTCTTAAATGTTTCAATTGTAATAGGAAAGGTTCAGAGAGTCTGGGCCAAACACTGGCAGGTGGGACTAGTTTAGTTTCAGAACACAGTCAGCATGGACTAGCTGGACTGAAGGGTCTGTTTCTGTGCTGTATGACTGTAACTGTTCTATACTGGTCTTAAAACCATTTTCTTACCTTCCCCAACTTCTTTGTTCTTCAAAGTCAAATGAACTCAGCCTTGAATACATTCAATGATTGACCTAACTGCAGGAAGACATCCCCACTTCTGAACTCAACTTCTCTTGCTAATAGGATAAAAACAATGACTGCAGATGCTGGAAACCAGATTCTGGATCAGTGGTGCTGGAAGAGCACAGCAATTCAGGCAGCATCCGAGGAGCTTCGAAATCGACATTTCGGGCAAAGGCCCTTCATCAGGAATAAAGGCAGAGAGCCTGAAGCGTGGAGAGATAAGCTAGAGGAGGGTGGGGGTGGGGATAGAGTAGCATAGAGTACAATAGGTCAGTGGGGGAGGAGATGAAGGTGATAGGTCAGGGAGGAGAGGGTGGAGTGGATAGGTGGAAAAGGAGCTAGGCAGGTCGGACAAGTCCAGACAAGTCAAGGGGACAGTGTTGCTGGAGGTTAGAAACTAGGATGAGGTGGGGGAAGGGGAAATGAGGATTTCGAAGCTTCTCTTGCTAATATACCACTTGCCTTGCTGATTGCTTGCTGCTCCTCTCTGACAACTGGCATCGACTGGTGTAGAAGGACGCTGAGGCCCCTTTGTCCATCCACACATCATTCCTGATGAAGGGCTCATGCCCAAAACATTGACTCTCCTCCTCCTCAGTTGCTGCCTAACCTGCTGTGCTTTTTCAGCGCCACAATATTCAACTCTGATCTCCATCATCTCACTTTCATCACATCTCAACATATCACCATTTAAACAATGCGCCTCCTCTCTGCGTTTTTTTTAAACATCAAAGGCTATAGATTGTGTCACTGCATTTGCCATGTGTTTGCAAACTGAGACACAGACCTGGATCAACTTTTCCAGAATTTATTCCCCCGCCGCCCCCCGATTCACTCTTTCCTTTCAAGTTAACAATTGAACCCCAGAATGAAACAAAAAATGGAAAAAGTGGTGAGAAACAGACTGTTGTACTCACAAAAGTTAGACAGAGGAAGGAAGTTACAGTCTGGGGTGAAGTTCACAGAGAAAGGAGCAGCAGCAGCTTCAGAGCTCACGGTCCAACCTCCACATTTCGACAATGGCCGGCTCTGATTGGCAGGAGGACCAGTCTCCTTCCGGTCCTCCAAGGTTCTCCATTGGTCCATGGAAAGGAGCTGACGCGCAGTTTCTGCGGGCGCAAAGGAATATGCGCAGTGCTTTGCTGACACTGGCGGTCATGCGCTTTGCTTGCTGACACCGCGGAGCATGCTCAGTGTGCAGGAATTTGTTACAAATTTTAAAGTTAAAAATCACAAAACACCAGGTTACAGTCCAATCTGCTTGTTTGGAAGCACTAGCTTTCAGAGCGCTGCTCCTCCATCAGGTGGTTGTGGAGTATAAGATCGTAAGACACAGAATTTATGATCGTATACTCCACAACCGCCTGATGGAGGAGCAGCGCTCGGAAAGCTAGTGCTTCCAAACAAGCCGATTGGACTGTAACCTGGTGTTGTGTGATTTTTAACTTCGTACACCCCAGTCCAACACGGGCACCTCCACATCATGACAAATCTTAAGTGTCCAAATGCGAAGACGAGAGAAAAATGCCGAAGCAAATTTTGTCGAAATGTTTTTCCCTGTGTCTAGACATGTTATTCCTTTTGCATTTTGTCTGGCTGCTCAACGTTTCTGTCGTTTCCCCAGGGTAGAGGTATTGCAAAACTACAGGGTATAGGTTTAGGGTGAGGGGAAAAGATTTTAAAATATTTAAAAGACTCGGAATATAACATTCACCCCTTACAGGGCGAAAGTGAGGACTGCAGATGCTGGAAATTAGGGTCGAGAGTGTGTGCTGGAAAAGCACAGCAGGTCAGGCAGCATCTGAGGAGCAGGAGAATCGACGTTTTGGGCAAAACCCTTCATCAGAAAATAGCCATGGGGAACTGCAGGGCTGTAGCGTAATCGAGTGGGTCTGGGTGGGATGCTGTTGGGAAGGTCAGTGTGAATGGTCTGCAGGGATGATATGCCTTAGCCATGCTTATATTGAGAAATGGTTACCCCAAATCTGCTGTGGGACGAGTGGGTTCCAGTTCGTGGGACACTGACACCAGTCCTGGGGAAGGTGGGATTTGTGCTGTCTTTCGCTTCCCATTCTGCCCCTAGTCCATTTTCTCCCCACCCACTGCCCCGCCCTTTCTCCCTTCTTCACACTGCACCCCGATTCTATCCCCAACCCTCTGAACCCCAGTCATTCTCTACTCCCCAACCTCTGTCCCCTCTCCATTTCTCTCCCTTCTTCACCACCACCAGTGCCCCCGCCCGTCCTTTCTCGTGCCTCAGCCCTCTTTGATCTAGTGGCCGAGCAGAGGCTGATAGCCAAGTTTAGAACACATGATAATGGCCTCAGCCGAGACCCTGGGTTCACATCACACTACAGGAGACCCAGCTACACAATACACTCTCACACACACAAGCACACTCTCTTACATACTCACACGCTCGTGCAGACCCTCTCTGATAGACATGCTCTCTCTCAGACACACAGTAATACATCCCCACACTCAACCCGACGCATACACCATCTCACATACTAATACTCCATCACACACACACACACACACTGTACCCAGCATGCACACGCACACACACGCTCTCTCTCATGCATGCACTCACATATAGAAGTCTTTGGGGTGAATCTGCGTTTGCAGAATTATATACTTGGAAATAGAACCAGTCTCACTCAAGATTAGGATACAGATAGACCCTACCCTCACAGCTTTCATGCATTGTCTGATCTGAGGTGTCACCTCCTTTTATAGAACCTTAAGTTACCTGGAGAATGTGATTTTTAAAAAGTTCTGGGATTTATGAACCGAAATGAATGATTAATGAACCGAAATCTACAACCCGTTTTAAAAGATGAAAGACTCAACAGCAATCTAGGTTTCTTCAATATATCATTTATGTTGCATGACACTATAATCTTTTATTCTATATTCTGTGTCTTATGATCCTCCTCCACAGCAACTACAGGTCCAAGGAGAACTGTCCCAACTTTCCAATCTACCTTCAGAACTGACACTCCTCAGGCACGGCACCATTCACGTCAACCTGTTCCTACCCTGAGACCAACGAGCCACATTCCGTGGGCGTAGCCAGCTCCAGAAGCAGCTGAGACTTGCTCAGTACGAAATACATTGTACATTGCTCCCAGAATTTCAAGCCGCAACGAGTTTCAAGAACATCTGCTTCTCAGTCTGTCTCCTGCTCCCAGAACACTGCTGTTTGTCCTGTCCCCAGGGACCGGGCTCTCTGCACTAGCGGATAATTGAACCATTTTGTTTCTGCTTGCAAGCTGTGCTGGTGGAAGGCAGAGCCCATTCGCTCTTCTGCTCTCTCTCACTATCACTTGGGGTAGGAGCCGTCATTGACACGAATGCATCAAATGGCAACTTTGAACTTGTTCCAAAGGTCTGTTATCGGAGAAATGGCAAGGTGATGTGCTATCGGGACAGACAGAAATGGACACCGGAGACTCTTCCCTCAGGTAAATTGATATGAGTGCCTTCTTGTGCAGCCTGTTTGGTGTTCAGAATTTGCCTTGACACAGCAATCCTGCAGAAAGTCTTTTGTTACACGGGTGTCTGATTCTTTACCGCAGGAAATGGACAAAGAAAAGCAAGTCATGTGTTTCAACTTCACCAGTTCATTACCATCTGAGGGAAGAGGTTTCACACTTGAGATCAGAACACACCGACAGAACAGGACGAGACAACTCAGAGCTCCACAAGGGTGCCAGCGCAACTGTGTAAATCTGACCCTAACCACTCTCTGCACGAAAACGTTCTTCATAATGTTATTTTTACTTCCTCTCCTCAAGACTCTGCCTAATTGTTAGCGATCATTTCAGGCGTGGTACCATTTTCACTATATTATTTTCTCTGTCTAAACCCCTCATGTCTTGGAAAATGTCAACTGGGCCAGATTTCAAACTTCTGTCTCCAAGGAGAGCTGTCCCAACTTTCCAATCTGCCTTCATTATTGACATTCCTCATACACGGCACAATTCACGACAACCTGTTCAGCGCTGTCTCCAATCACCTGCTCTTCTGCTGTCTCCCTCTCTCTGAATCACTTGGGTAAGAGGTGTCAGTTTCACTAAAAAGGCCCTGACCATGCGGTTGCCTGACACTTTAATACATCACCCTGTTCCCTGGCCAACATCTCTGTTTCAGGCTTGGAGCAGTGTTCGAGCTCCAGATGAAACAACAACACCTCATTTTCCACTTGCCGAATCGTTGAGGATCCTTTCAGGTGTGGGAGCATTTTCACAACATTATTTCCTGTTTCTGGGTCCCTCATGACTTGGAAAAGTTCGGTTCTCCGAGGAGAGCTGTCCCAATTTTCCAATCTACCTTGATTGCTGACATTCCTCAAACACTGCACCACTCACGTCAACCTGTTGAACACTATCTCGAACCATTTCACTTCCCTGTTTTCCGCCTCATTCGTAATCCAGACAGCCCAACCTCGTTTCACGAAGGCGTTTTTTGAGAAAATTAATCAGGCAGTTTTGCACAAGTCAAGTTAAAAAACGCGGACTCGCCCGCGATTTGAACCCGGGACCTCTCGCAATTCGGCATAGTAAAGGACCCTAAGCGAGAAACATACGCCTAGACCAACGAGCCAGAGAGCCGGCACGCTGCTAGCGCCCCACACCGCTTGCGCGACCTGAGACTTGCTCAGTATGAAATACATTTGAGATTGCTCTGAGAATTGCAAGCGGCAAAGAGTTTCCTGAACAACTGCTTCTCATTCAGTCTCCCTGCTGCTGTTTGTCCCGTCCCCAGGAACCGGGCTCTCTCCACTGGCAGATAATTCAACATTGGGCCAGTATATCACTGGGAAATATTTATGTCCAAGCTTTTTTCGGAAGCATATTAGAAGGCGAGGTGCAGAACAGAGCGCTGTTATACCGGAAAGCTGCTAAAGACGACATTGAGTGAATAGGAGAGAATGCTTTCTCAGCTGGGTTATGGTCCCAACACGCACCCGTTGTGCCAGGGGTTCCACCTCGGTTCCACTCTTCCTTCACTCGCAACACCCCACACCCACCTCCCGTGGTGCCAAGGCACTTTCCCCTGCAACCGCCGAATGTGTCACACCTGCCCATTTACCTGCTCCCTCCTGAATATCCAAGGGCTCAAACATACTGCCAGGTGAAGCAGCACTTTTGTCACAACCTAGTCCACTGCATTCGCTGCTCACAGTGTCATTTCCCCAATGTAGCATGAAGCATAAACTGGGTGACTGCTTCGCAGAACATCCCGGTTCTGCCCGCGGAAAAAAGGCCCTGACCTTGCGGTTGCCTGCCACTTTAACACATCACCCTGTGCCCTGGCCAACATCTCTGTCTCAGGCTTGCAGCAGTGTTCTCGCTCCAGATGAAAGAACAACACCTCATTTTCCACTTGGAGACCTTACAGCCCTCCGGTCTTCAATATCGAGTTCCATAACTTTAGGGCCTGAACTCCCCCATGTCCTTGACCCCTACCACACAAACGACTCCTTGTTATCACCTCGTCTGCTATGACACACTACGTATTGTTAGCCGCTAACAGTCTCCATTAACAGTTATTCGCCCTCTCACTCGGATCGTTATTCACTCCTACGTCCTTCCTATTGTTCTCTCTCTGAGCTGGCGGCAAACACAGCAATGTACATCGGAGACTCTGAGCCAGCTGAAACTTGCTCAGTGTGAAGTACATTCCACATTGCTCCAACAATTGCAAGCAGCAAAGCGTTTCCAGAACATCTGCTTGTCATTCTGTCCCCGGGGCAGAATGCCCACTTTGTCTCATCCCCAGGAACTGGATTATCTCCACTGATGGATAATTAAACCATTTTATTTCTACTTGCACGTTGATCTGGGGGGTGGGACGGGGTGTAGGGTGGGGGCGGGCAGAGTGTATTCGCTCTTCTGCTCTCTCTCTCTCTCTCTCTCTCTCTCTGAAACCCTTGGGGTGAGAGGTGTCAGTTACATTAATGCGGGGAACATGAACAACTTTGATTGTGAACTTTCTCCAAGGGTCTGTTATCGGAGAGGGAGAAAGATGCTGTTTCGGTAGGACAGAAAGAAATGGACACCGAGAACTCTTCGCCCAGGTAAATTCACATTGTTGTGCAGCCTTCTTGGTGTTTGGAAATCGTCTTGACGCAGCGATCTTACGGAAAGTCTATTGCAAAGTGGGCATCGCTTTCTTTGCTGCGACCGCGCAGCAGTTAACATCTGAGCCCCAAGTGTCCCAGATGAAGAGAATCCGAGTGAAACCTTCACTCACTGAGAGTCATCCGCACGGCTCTGAGCTGAGGGACTGCTGGCAGTCCAACGCTAAACGGATGGTTAAAAATGAACGAGTTTTGCTCCCTCAGCCTCTCTGTCCCGGAGACAGGCAGTGGGACGGCATTAACACGTAGCATCATTTTCGCGCAGACAGAAGCCGTTCAGCCCATCGAGTCCAAGGTGACTGTCTGTCACTTGCCTCTCTCTGAAGTTATTCACAAACGGTGATCTGTCCTAATCGTGGGGGAATGTGTCTGAGTCGTAATGCGGTTTCTGACATGCCGACCGTCGTATCATTCACGTCCGAACCGGCATGGCGAATTACTGCAGGGAATGGACAAAAACGTAAGGCATGTGTTTCAACTTTATCAGCTCATTGACATCTCAGAAAAGTGGTTTTACAATTCACTTCAGAGGAACTCGACGGAGAACAGGAGAAGACCACTCAGACCTCCAGAAGCGAGTCACTTCGCCTGCGTGAATTTGGCGAGTCTATCAGTATGATACATGTTACTCAGACACTCGAAGTTTTGGGGAGCAGATGCAAAGGCAAGATATAGAACAGAGGCTCACGACAAAGGAAAGCTGCTCAAGGAGAGTTTGAGCAATAGCAACAGAGGATGGTTTTGAGCTATGGGCCTCTGTGTTGTGGGGTCCGCACGCTTTCGTTGCGTCACCTGTGTTTAGTATGCCGTGCGTTTTCTCAGAACCCTTCAGCTTTTCGACAGGTATCTGGCATGCACGTTCCAGACTCATATCAAAGATCTCCACTGCTGTTATGTAATATACTGCTGCGCAGAGGTGTGGAGGCTGTGTTAATATGAACATTCTGTTGGTCGAACATGCCCACCGAATTCAATTTTGTGTCCATTGAAACTGTCCCTTTGTCACTGTCAGACAGGGATTTACTGATCCTAACCATTCCTTGTACGAAAACGTTCTTCCGAATGTCACTTTTACTTCTTTTCCTCATGAATTTAAAACGCTGATGAATCGTTCTCGATCCTTTCAGGCGTGGGAACACTTTCACGACATTATTTCCAATCTCTAGACCACTCATGACTTGGAAAATTTGCCACGCCGGATTTCAAACTTCTGTTCTCCGAGGAGAGCTGTCCCAATTTTCCAAACTACCTTCATTGCTGACCTTCCTCAAACAGGGACCACTCACGTCAACCTGTTCAACGCTATCTCCAATCATTTCACTTCCCCGCTTCCTGCCCCATTCGTACTCCAGGGAGCCCAGCCTCGTTTAACGAAGGTGCCTTTTGAGAAGTTTAATCGGGCATTTTTACACTAGTCAAGAAAGCCAGGATCTCTCGCAAGTCTGCCCGTTCGAAGACCCAATGCGAGAATCATACCCCTAGATCAACGAGCCACAGGCCGCTGGCTCCAGCACCTCCTGAACCAGCTGAGACTTGCTCAGTGTGAAATACATTCGCCATTGTTCTCAGAATTGCAAGCAGCAAAAGAGTTTCCAGAACAGCGCTTCTCATTCTGTCTCCCTGCTCATTTTGTTCATTTTGAAATGAACAAAACCAGCAGGTCTAGTCCATCTGTTGAGAGAAAGGAGAGATAATGTTTTGAGCCCAACGATCCGTCTTCGGAGCTGATGGAATGACTGGGCGGGTAAAGACCGTGGAAGAAGGTGGACAGGTTCTAAAATGATTGAACTCGGCGTTGGGTCCTGAAGGCAGCACGGTCTCTCAGGAATAAATGAGGTTCCGCTCTTCCAGCTTGCGCTGTGCCTTGTGGGAGCACTGCAGCAGACCAGAGACTGAAATGGTGTCATGGGAATACAGTGGGAGGTTGAAGTGACAGGAAACTGGAAGCTGACGGTTTATGGGAGAAAGGACACAGAACGGGGGATGTGCTACAAAAGTGTATAGAAAAGCCAAACCCCCAGACCAGACCCTGAACTATAACCATCAAAACATAGACAAGAGAAGCTGCATTAGGACGCTGTTCAAAAGGGCTACAACACACTGCAGCACTGCCGACCTGTGAAAGGAAGAAGAACACATCTACAGAGGCTTCACCAGGAACGGATATCCCGCAACTTCATCCACAATGGCCGAGCAGACAAACAACGGGATGAAGATCTGCCACGACCCAACACACTCACCACTTTACCTTATATAATAAACCTCACAGAACTTACAGCCAGACATCTCCGACCACTCGGATTCAGGACAGCCCATAAACTGACAGCCACGCTCAGACAACAACTCACCAGAACAAAAGACTTAACCACATCATGTGGAAAACAAAGATAGTTTACAAGATTCCATGCAAAGGCTGCACGAAAAGTCGACAGTACAGGACAAACAGGCAGACAACTAGCAATCTGTAACCATGAACAACATCTACCCATTAAACACTGTCTCTGGTACCCACACAAACACAGATGATAAGGACGATAAAATCGACTGGGACAGCACAACGGACATAGTACAACTAAACAGAGGACAGCCAGAGAAATTCAACAAACACAGCACTCATCCAGGAATTCCACCGATAAACACATTGACATATGCCAATCACTGCAACGAACAACTCGAACCGTCAAACAAAAGCAGCAGAAACATAACCAAATACATTCCAGAAGACACAGTACAGCAGCGCTTCACAGGTGGCTCCATCGCACTGAAGATGTCAACTAGACAGAGGATGTAACGCCTGCAAATCAACTTCCCAGCTCGGCGAGCTGCGACAATCGGCAGCCGAGCTCCAAAGCTTTCTGCAAATCTTGAACGGAAGTGTAATTCCTGTCGAAATTTGAGAGCATCCTGTTCATGTCACTCAGTTCCTGCAAGCAAAAACTTTGTTGTGGTTCTGTTCGCCGAGCTGAGAATTTGTGTTGCAGACGTTTCGTCCCCTGTCTAGGTGACATCCTCAGTGCTTGGGAGGCTCCTGTCAAGCGCTTCTGTGATGTTTCCTCTGGCATTTATAGTGGTTTGTACCTGCCGCTTCCGGTTGTCAGTTCCAGCTGTCCGCTGCAGTGGCTGGTATATTGGGTCCAGGTCGATGTGCTTGTTGATAGAATCTGTGGATGAGTGCCATGCCTCTAGGAATTCCATGGCTGTTCTCTGTTTTGGCTTGTCCTATAATAGTAGTGTTGTCCCAGTCAAACTCATGTTGCCTGTCATCTGAGAGAGATCCCGGGTTCAAATCGTCGTTTCGGACGTGAATGACAAGACGATCCGCATGTCAGAAACCGCATCCCGGGGACAGAATGACAAGCAGATGTTCTGGAAACTCTTTTGCTGCTTGCAAATCTTGGAGCAAAGTGGAATGTATTTCACACTGAGCAAGTTTCAGCTGGCTCAGAGTCTCCAGTGTACATTGCTCTCTTTCCCGCCAGCTCAGAGTGAGAACAATAGGAGGGACAAAGGAGTGAATAACGATCCGTGTGGGAGGGTGAATAACTGTTAATGGAGACCGTTCGTGGCTAACAATAAGTAGTGTGTCGTAGCAGACTATGTGATAACAAGGGCTCGTATGTGTGTGGTAGGGGTCAAGGACATGGGGGATTTCAGGCCCTAAAGTCATGGAACTCGATCTTGAAGACCGGAGGGCTGTCGGGTTTTGAAGTGGAATATGAGGCGTTGTTCTTCCATCTGGAGCTGAGCTTTGCTGGAACACTGCTACAAGCCTGAGACAGAGATGTTGGCCAGGGAACAGGGTGGTGTGTTAAAGTGGCAGGTAAGCAGAAGCTCAGGGCCTTTATTTGCGGGCAGAACCGAGATGTTCTGCGAAGCAGTCACCCAGTTTATACTTCATGCTCCGTTGGGGAACAGGCCCTTCAAGCCTGAGCCGATCCAAATGTACTGTCCAAACCTGTCGGTCAATTCCTAAGCATCTGTATCCCTCTACTCCCCACCCACTCATGCATTTATCCAGACGCATCTTAAAAGAATCGACCGTGCCTGCCTCTTCCAACTCTGCTGGCAACGCGTTCCAAACGCCCACTACCCTCTGTGTGAAGTAAAACGCGCTTTCGCTTTGAATAAGTGCTGTCCTTGCCGCGTTCATTGTCACGGGAACTCTGCCGCATCCCTAATTCAGGCAGTCGGATCTCGTTTAATGATGCTGCTTTTTGAGAGTCTTGACTGGCCGGTTTTGCATACTGCAGTGTAAAAAAAAAGGGTTCGTCAGGGATTTTGAACGTGGAATCTCTCGCATGCCCACACAGCAACCGGGCTGAAGCGAGAATCATACCCCTAAACCAACGAGCCACAAGCTGAAACACCCTGCATTTTTTGAGCAATGTGCCAATCCCTTAAATGCTGCTTAGTTCCTTGAGAATCTAACCTTTTAGTTGTGAACATGAGGAAAGGAGCAATCCTTTTCTAGGGTGCAAACTGTATACATGCCAAACTGAGGGAATACGCAGGCAAAATAGCTTTAAAAGAGATAGAAAGTATTTGAGCACCTTTGGAGTGTCTGCTCCCTCCCTGGATTCACTCCAGTTGCTGCAAGTGAACAGTGTTTCACTCACCCCTACCTCCCCTTCCCCCTCGCTGCTGGAGGATGGTTTATGGAAAGGGGAAGACATTGCTTTGCTCCCAGATGTTACCCAGAGGGAGGGAGTTTCACTCTGAAACTGACAGGGCTGCATCCGTATTGTGACGTCATCAATGGAGGGCGGGCCGCGCAGCTGCCCTGCAGTTGAGGCACGTGTGGAGGGGAGGACACTTCGCAAATCCCACTCTCCTCTAAGTCAATGCAAATTCAGTTCAAGCAAAGCAAGGGGTTCAAATATACTTTAGAAAACCTCCTTTGTGCCGTGGGAAAACTCCGGTCGCGGGAAATGCGGTGATACAGATTCAGAGTAACAGAAGCAGGAGTAGACCATTTGGTCAAGCCTGCTCCGTCATTCATTAAGATCACAGCTCCACCAACCTGCACTATCCCGACTACCCTTAATTCCCCTACCATACAAAAACCCATACAACTGTGTCTTCAATATACTTCATTAAGCTGTCTGAACTGCTCTCTTGGGCAGAGAATCCCATGGAGTCACACAGAGTGACACAGATGTACAGCACGGAAACAGACCCTTCGGTCCAACTCATCCATGCAGCCCAGATATCCTAACCTAATCTAGTCTCATTTGCCAGCACTTGGCCCAAATCCCCATAAAACCTTCCTACCCTCCAACCTCCAACAATGGCAACATCCTTGTAAATCTTTTCTGCACCTTTTCTAGTTTCACAACATCTTTCTGATAGGAAGCAGACCAAAATTACATGCAATATTCCAAACGTGGCCTGACCAATGTTCTGTACAGTGGCAACATGAGCTTCCAATATCTATCCTCGATGCTCTGACCAACAAAGGAAAGCACACCAAACGCCTTCTTTACTATCCAATCTGCCTGCGTCTCTACTTTTAAGGAACTATCAACCTGAACTCCAAGGTCTCTTTGGTCAGCAACACCTCCAAGGAACTTACCATTAAGTGTAAAAGTCCTGCTCTGATTTGTTTTTCCAAAATGCAGCACCTCATATTTATCTACATTAACCTCCAACTGCCATTCCTCAGCCCATTGGCCCATCTGATTAGGGTCCCGTTGTGATCTGAGGTAACCTTCTTTACTGTCCACTACACCTCCAATTTTGGTGTCATCTACCAACTTGCTAACTATATCTCCTCCGTTTACATACAAATCATTTATATAAATGACAAAAAGTAGCGGACCCAGCATCGATTCTTGTGATACACCATTGGTCACAGGCCTTCAGTCTGAAAAGCAACCCTCCATCACCACCGTCTGTCGTCTGCCTTCTAGCCAGTTCTGCATCCAAATGGCTAGTTGTCCCGGCATGCCATGAGATTAAACCTTGCTCACCAGTCTCCCATTAGGAACCTTGATGAACGCCTTCCTGAAGTCCAGAGAGATCACGTCCATCGCTCTGCCCTCATCAATCCACTTTGTTACTTCTTCAAAAAACTCAATCATGTTCATGAGACATGATTTCCCAAGCATAAAGCTATGCTGACTATCCTTAACCATCCTTAACTATCCTTATCCTTAACTATCCTTAATTCTTGCCTTTCTGAATACATGTAAATCCTGTCTCTTATGATTCTCTCCAAAAACTTGTCCATCATGGATGTCAGGTTCACTGGTCTATAGTTCCCTGGCTTTTCCTAACCACCTTTCTTAAATAGTGGCACCACGTTAGCCACCCTCTAGCCTTCCGGCACCTCACCTGTGACTATTGATGATCAAATATCTCAGTGAGAGTCCCAGCAATCACTTCCCCAGTTTCCCACAGAGTTCTAGGGTACTCCTGATCAGGTGTTGGGATTTATCCACTTTTATGCATGTCAAGATATCCAGCAATGTCTCATCTGTAATATGGGCATTTTTTCAACATGTCACCATCTACTTTCTCACATTCTATATCTTGCATGCCCTTCTCCACAGTAAACACTGATGCACAATATCCGTTCAGTATCCCGCACCCCCCGCCCCATCTACTGCAGCTTCAAACAAAGGCCGCCTTGCTGATCTTTGACGGGCCCTATTCTCTCCCTTGTTATCCTTTTGTCCTTAATGTATTGATAAAAACCCTTTGGGTTATCCATGACTCTATTTGCCAAAGCTATCTCATGTCCCCTTTTTGCCCTCATGATTTGCCTCTGAAGTATGCTCTTACTGCCTTTATACTCTAAGGATTCACTCGATCTCTCTGCCGATACCTGATATATGCATCCGTCTTTATCTTAACCAAAATCTCATTTTCTCTAGTCATCCAGCATTCCCCAACCTACCGGCCTTTCCTTTCACCCTAACAGGAATATACTCGAACTCAGACAATCACCTGATTAAGGAGCGTCGCTCCAAAAGTTAGTGTGCTTCCAAGTAAACCTGTTGGACTATAACCTGGTGTTGTGTGATTTTTAACTTTGTACACTCCAGTCCAACAACGGCATCTCCGAATCAGGAATATACTGTGTCTGGACTTTTGTTATCTCATATTTGAAGGCTTCCCATTTTCCAGCAGTCCTTTAACCTGCGAACATCTGCCCCCAATCAGCTTTTGAAAGATCTTGCCTAATACCTGATTCTTCCTCCAATTTAGAACTTCAACTTTTAGATCTGATATATTATTTTCAATCACTATTTTAATGTTAATAGAATTATGGTTGCTGGCCCTTAGGTTTTGCACCCTCGCCAGTATGTACATTCATATTGTGAATTAGAAAATGTCCTTGTACACACTTAACAAATTCCTCTGTTTGGCAGATAGGTAAATGGGCCGGAGTTATACCTTGGGTCCACTCTTCCTTCATTCCCATCAACCCGAACCCCATTCCCACCCCAATAGTCCAACGGCACTTTCCCCTGCAACTGCCGAATGTGTGACACCAGCCCATTTACCTACTCCCTCCTCACTATCCAAGGGCCCAAACTTACCTTCCAGGTGAAGCAGCACTTTTCCTGCACTTCCCACAACGCAGTCTACTGCATTTGCTGCTCATAATGTGGTCTCATCTACATTGGGGGAAACGAAGCATAAACTGGGTGACTGCTGCACAGAACATCTACATTCTGCCTGCAAAAAAGACCCTGAGCTTCCAGTTGCCTGCCAATTCCACATCCCACCCTGTTCCCTGGCCAATATCTCTGTCTCAGGTTTGCTGTAGTGTTCCAGCGAAGCTCAGCACCAGCAGAACGAAGAGCACCGAATATTACACTTGGGGACCATACATACCTCCGGTCCCAATATCGAATTCAATAATTTTAGGGCCTGAAATCCATCGTATCCTCGTCCCTTCCACACACACCAAGCCTTGTTATCACATAGTCTGTCATTAACACACTACCTATTCTTAGCCACGGACAGTCTCCATTCACCATCCCAAGCGGATCGTTATCAACTCCCTTTCCTGTCCAACGGTTCTTCCCTCGCTTTGGTCTCTGTCCTGATCTATCATTAACTGCGTCCGCCTTCCTCCCACAGTATCTCCTGCATATAAATCAACGTTTTCCCAATCACCATCAGTTCTGTGGAAGGGTCACAGGCAACTCCTGTTTTTTGGTTCTGATATACAGCATCCACAGTTCTTTCACCTTTTTATTGAGGTAGAGTTGGAAATTGTTTCGAGAGACAGAAGGAGAGGAGGGAGAGACAGAACAGACATGAACTGTTGATCTCCGTTGTTTCTCAAAACGTAAAATCATTGTCGTGCGATCACTTCCCTTAAGCATGAAAAAAGACCCCAGGCGTTGCGTGAGCTTGTGGCGCAACGGTAGCGTGTCTGACTCCAGATCAGAAGGTTGTATGTTCGAATCACGTCAGGCTCACTGATGTCAACTCCTTGCATTTCAAATCAAGAAAGGAGTACGTTCACTCCGGATATCTGTTGAGCCAAATCTTCTTTGCGGAAGCTTTCGATCACACGTGAAGCTTTGCTCCCTGTTTGATTTGTGAACACTGTGTGAGGGAAGTGGCGTGCCCATTTTCTGGGCAAAGGCTCAGCTCCCCCCAGTTCATCACGGGATCTAAACACAGCCGTCTCCCTCTGGGCAGCCGCTTCGTTCAGTTGGTGATAGCGCAGTGTGAATAATGTAATACCAATGTTTTTACAACATAATCCAGAGACTCCCAGCTTTATGTTTCAATCTATCTGTAGAGTGATAGCGAGTTCAAACAGAAATGTTTCCCACCAACAGCAAATCCTTTCCTTTCACTGGACACAGTTAAAATTATCTTTATTCAACAGGAGAAGCGGAAACTCTAGTCCGACGGCCCCTCTCCACATTAACGGTGAGCCTGAATTTTATAAACGGTGTCAGTAAAATCCAGTGGCGGACACTGATTTGGTTCAATCGATTTTTTTGTCAAGCGTAATTCACCGAGAGGATGCTGCTGTGTGAAACAGCGTGGGGAATTACTGCAGGGCCTCCTGCGCATGGGACACACCGCAACTGATGTGTTTCACCTTCACCAGTTTATTCCTATCTCGGAGAAGAGAAGTTTGATGATTCGGATCATAGCAGCCAGACAGAGAACAGGAGAAGAGCACTCAGACCTTCACAAGCTTGTCACCACAGCTGGGTCATCGTGGCCCGTATCAGTATGGGATAGTAATCTGCATCTACTGACTGGAATCACAGCAAATTGGAGTGCTGGTGGGAATATCACACAGGAGAAAACGGCTTCGACATATCACCTGGAGTGGCTCCCAATGCGCAACTCCGCTCACCTCAACTGAATAACTGTAAACAAATTACTTGATTCAAAGGAATACTCGGTTTTGAATCTGCATTGTGTCATACACCTTCGTGAATGATGTCAAAACACCTTCATTGCTGTGATGGAGTATCCTGGTGGGCAGAATATATCCGTTGTCAAATTTCCTACGTTCTGTTGGTCCAACTCCGATTTCACTCAGAATCACGAAATGTGTGACAGCACAGACTGAGGCCATGCAGCCCACCTTAGCTCTGCTAGCTCAACACAATATAGATAGAACATAGAACATAGAACATAGAACAATACAGCACAGAACAGGCCCTTCGGCCCACGATGTTGTGCCGAACTTCTAACCTAGATTAAGTACCCATCCATGTACCTATCCAAATGCCGCTTAAAGGTCGCCAATGATTCCGACTCCACCACTCCCACGGGCAGCGCATTCCATGCCCCCACCACTCTCTGGGTAAAGAACCCACCCCTGACATCTCCCCTATACCTTCCACCCTTCACCTTAAATTTATGTCCCCTTGTAACACTCTGTTGTACCTGGGGAAAAAGTTTCTGACTGTCTACTCTATCTATTCCTCTGATCATCTTATAAACCTCTATCAAATCACCCCTCATCCTTCGCCGTTCCAACGAGAAAAGGCCGAGAACTCTCAACCTATCCTCGTACGACTTCCTCTTCATTCCAGGCAACATCCTGGTAAATCTTCTCTGCACCCTCTCCAAAGCTTCCACATCTTTCCTATAGTGAGGCGACCAGAACTGCACACAGTACTCCAACTGTGGCCTAACCAAAGTCCTGTACAGCTGCAACATCACTTCACGACTCTTGAATTCAATCCCTCTGCTAATGAACGATAATACTCCATAGGCCTTCTTACAAACTCTATCCACCTGAGTGGCAACCTTCAAAGATCTATGTACATAGACCCCAAGATCCCTCTGTTCCTCCACCTGACTAAGAACCCTACCATTAACCCTGTATTCCGCATTCTTATTTGTTCTTCCAAAATGGACAACCTCACACTTGGCAGGGTTGAACTCCATCTGCCACTCCTCAGCCCAGCTCTGCATCATATCTAAGTCCCTCTGCAGCCGACAACAGCCCTCCTCACTGTCCACAACTCCACCTATCTTCGTATCATCTGCAAATTTACTGACCCACCCTTCGACTCCCTCATCTAAGTCATTAATAAAAATTACAAACAGCAGAGGACCCAGAACTGATACCTGCGGAACTCCACTTGTAACTGGGCTCCAGGCTGAGTATTTACCATCTACCACCACTCTCTGCCTTCGACCGGTTAGCCAGTTTTCTATCCAATTGGCCAAATTTCCCTCTATCCCATGCCTCCTGACTTTCCGCATAAGCCTACCATGGGGAACCTTATCAAATGCCTTACTGAAATCCATGTACACTACATCCACTGCTCTTCCCTCATCCACATGCTTGGTCACCTCCTCGAAGAATTCAATAAGACTTGTAAGGCAAGACCTACCCTTCACAAATCCGTGCTGGCTGTCCCTAATCAAGCAGTGTCTTTCCAGATACTCATAAATCCTATCCCTCAGTACCCTTTCCATTACTATGTAAATATGTAAATAAGTGTCTCATTCTGTCGCCTTCTCCCTGTAAATCTGCACATTGTTACTTTGAACATGCCCACCGAATTCTCTTTTGTGTCCATTGAATCTGCCCCTTTGTCACTGTCAGACAGTGACTTACTGAGCCCACTCCCTGTGCGAAAACGTTCTTCCTAATGTCACTTTTACTTATTTTCCTGATGACTTTAAATCTCTGCCAAATCATTCTCGATCCTTTCAGGCCTGGGAGCATTTTCACTGCATTATTTCCTCTGTCTAAAACCCTCATGACGTGGCAAACTTCAATCAGGCCAGCTTTCAGCTCTCTGTTCTCCAAAGAGAGCTGCCCCAAACTTTCCAATCACCCTTCATTGCTGACATTCCTCAGGACGGTACCATTCATGTTAACCTGTTCAGCGCTGTCTGCAATCACTTCACTTCCCCGCTTCCTGAAGTGTCACCCTCAGAATTGAGCGTAATACAGGTGGAAGATTCATTCAGACTCGGATTGCGCGGTCGAAATATCTGCAATACTTGTTTTCACTTTGAACAAGTGTTTCCCTTCGCCGTGTTCACTGCAATGGCAGCTCTGCGCCGTCCCTAATTCAGACAGTCCGATCTTATTTAACGAAGCGGCTTTTTGAGAAAATTCATCAGATATTTTTGCTCAGGTCAATTGAAGGAATGATGGTTCACCTGGGATTGGAACCCGGGAACTCTCACACGGCTGCATATGCGCGAAGACCCAAAGCTAGAATCATGTCCCAGATAAACGAGCCTCCAGCCATGGGTGCAGCCACCTCCGCAAGCAGCTGAGACTTGCTCAGTACGAAATACTTTGTGCATTGCTCCCAGAATTGCAAACAGGGAAGAGTTTCAGGAACATCTGCTTCTCAATCTGTCTCGCTGCTCCCAGGACGTTGCTTTTTGTCCCGTCCCCTGGGACCGGGCTCTCTCCACTGGTGGATAATTGAACCATTTCGTTTCTACTTGCAAGCTGTGCTGGTGGAAGGCAGAGCCCATTCACTCTTCTGCTCTCTCACACTATTACGTAAGGCAGGATAAGTCAGTTACAGTCATGCGTAGGTAATGGGAAACTTTGAACTTGTTCCAAAGGTCCTGTTAACGGAGAGATAGAAAGATACTGTGCTGTCGGGACAGAGAGAAATGGACACCGGAGATTCTTCCCTTAGGTAAATTGATATGAGTGCATTTTTGTGTAGCCTGCTTGGTGTTCAGAATTTGTCTTAACCCGCTGGACCCGCTGGTGGGCCAACAGGGCAGAGAAAAACATGAAGGCCTTCCCACAATCGGGACAGCTGAAGGGCCTTTCCCCTGTGTGGTCCTGCTGGTGGGCCAGCAGGTGGGAGGAATGTCTGAAGGCCTTCCCGCAGACAGGGCAGGGGAATGGCATCTCCCCGGTGTGACTGCGCCGATGAGTCTCCAGGGCAGACGGGAAACGGAAGCCTTTCCCACAGTCGCCACACTTCCACGGTTTCTCCACGGGGCGGGATTCCTCAGGTTTCTCCATGGATGATGCTTCAGCCGCACACAATCAAATTTCCAGCCCCTTCCTGTCGTGAATTCCTCTTTCCAGGTCGTATAGCTGCTACACGCTCCACGCACAGTGCGCTGCAACAGTGGGGTCTCTCGTCCAGTCCCAGTGATGCTGAAAACATACTCACTCAGTCAGGAACCAAAAAGCTTTGATCCCTCTCACAGAAATCAGTCGAAAATCGTTGCGGTCCTGGTGGACTGAAAGACTGTCAGACATTCACGGCGAAGTGAGGATCGCAAATGCTGGAGAGTCAGTCGAAAAATGTGGCACTGGAAAAGCACAGGGATGTCAGACAGCATCCGAGGAGCAGGAGGGTCAATGTTTTGGGCATAAGCCCTTCATCTGTTGATTGAGAAACTTCCGCCATCAGATCTTCAAATACGCTGTAAAAAGAGATTACAAAAGTCATCACTGCCAGTGCAGGGTAGAAATTCTGAACAAGGAATTCTACTTTCTGCCGAATATTCTTTTCTTTTATTATTCCACAAAATTGAAAGCACCATCCCACTCTCTCTCCCCCTCTGTTCTCACTCCGCTCTAACCAATTCCCCTGAAGGTGCTGATTCAGGATCTTACAGGGGCAGAAAAGCAAAAACATCAAGACTGATATCTCTCTGAATTTTGGATACCACCACCTGAAAGTTAATATCTTTCACAACACTGGGATCCTGCCGAGAGTGAGCAGGTCTGATTTTGGGAAGCAAACACAATGTGTGTCAATTCAGGGTGAACCTGCCACGCAGCTTCTTTAGGAACAACCAGACACAAAATGGTTAACATCCCCGGGAAGGGGAAGCAAAATGACACCAGAGAGAAATTGAATATACTGACATGGCAAACATTAGTGGAAAGCCAGAGTCATAGAGGTATACAGTACAGAAACAGACCCTTCGGTCCAACTCGTCTGTACCGATCAGATATCGTAAATCAATCTGGAACCGTTTGCTCATACGTGGCCCATAGCTGGGGTCATCCCCACCCCCCTGTCCTGAGACCTTGATGCCTCCAAGCTGACCTTCAAAGGTTTGGTTTTTCCCTCCATTCTTTCCCGGTTGTCTTTTGTAAGTTTTGAAAACTTTCCCAATCCTCTGAGTATAGGATTTGGGAAGTTGTGTTGTCGCAGTACAGGACATTGGTTAGGCCACATTTGGAACATTGCGCACAATTCTGGTTTCCTTCCTATCAGTAAGATGTTGTGAAACTTGAAAGGGCTCAGAAACATTTCCAAGGATATTGCCAGGGTTGGAGGATTTGAGCTAAAGGGAGGCTAGGGCTGTTTTCCCTGGAGCGTTGGAGGCTAAGGGGTGACCTTATAGAGGTTTATAAAATCATGAAGCGCATGGATAGGATAAATAGGCAAAATCTTTTCCCTGCTGTGGGGGGAGGGGGAGGTCCAGAACAAGAGAGCACAGGTTTAAGGTGAGGGCGGAAAAAAACCCAAAAGAGATCTGAGGGGCAACCTTTTCACAGAGGGTAGTAAATGTATAGAATGAGCTGCAGGAGGAAGTGGTGGAGGCTGGTCCAAATACAACATTCAAAAGGCAGCTGGATGGGTACATGAATGGGTAGGGTTTAGAGGGATATGGGCCAAGTGCTGGTAAATAGGATAGATTAATTTCAGATATCTAGTCAGCATGGACGAGATGGACTGTTTCTGTACTGTACAGCTCTATGGCCATCTACTTCATTTTGAAATTTTTGCACTACCACTTGGAACACCCTGTTAGGGTTCAGAGAGTGCCAGGTCCTGACATCTCCTTCCTCACGTCTCCGGTGTATTTTAAATCAATAGTACCATTTGTACGTTACTGGGTTAGTACTTTAAACACAGACACATACAATATAATCAGAATTTCTATTCGGTACAGACAGGGATGACTTGTTTCAACTTTGCTAACAGGGTATCAGAAGGGGAGGATCTGCAGACAGAAATCTTGGAAGAAATTCCATAACAAGATCTGACAGGGTCACTCAATATCATTGGGGGGGGTTGAGTCTGGAAAGAGAAATCCATTCGACCTGCTTCAAAAGGTACTGGACATCAGTGTGAGCAGAGGAGCATTCAGAGAGGAACACACCAGTGAACTGAGCTTTAACTGTTTACACAGAATGAGTGTATGTGTCCCAGTGAACTGACTTTGGAAAAGAGCTTTAACCAGTTACACAGACTGAGAGGGGGGCTGGGGCATTTATTTTACCCTGGAGCATCAGAGCCTGTGGGGTGACCTTAGAGAGGTTTATAAAATCGTGAGGGGCATAGATAGGGCAAATAGCCTAGGTCTTTACCCGCCAGTGTGGGGGAGTCAAAAACCAGAAGGCATAGGTTTAAGGTGAGAAGGGAAAGATTTAAAAGGAGCCTAAGGGACAACTTTTCATGCAGAGGGTTGTGCATGTATGGAATGAACTGCCAGAGGAAGTGGTGGAGGTGGGTACAATTGCAATGTTTTCGAGGCATTTGGTTGGGTATATGAATAGGAAGGGTTTGGAGGGATATGGGCCGGGTGCAGCCAGGGGGGATAAGATTGGGTTAGAATATCTGGTCAGCATGGATGAGTTGGGCCGAAGGGTCTGTTTCCGTGCTGTACAGCTTTATGACTCTATGACTAGCACTCGGAGCATGGCTCCTTCATCAGGTAATTGTGGAGAATAAAATCATAAGGCACAGAATGGATGGAAAAACATTACAGTGCACTGAAATGATAGGTAGAAAAACACTGGATTGTTAAGTCTTTCATCGTTTAGTATGGGCTGCTCATATCATTCATTTGTAAATCCCAGAATTTCCTGAAAGACATCTTCTTGAGATAACTCAAGGTTTTATAACAAAACGTGACATCTCAGATCTGACAATGCATTAAAGGTGTGAATTCAGAGTCTGTCTGTATCCCAATCTTGAGTCAGACTGGTTCTATTTCCAAAGTGGAACTTACAAAATATTACATGGATTGAACAGCCTGCAGATTGTGCATTTTTGAGAAAAATAGAATGTCTCTGCAAATATAATTCTGCAAATACAAATTCACCCCCATGGATGTATGTGTGTGAATGAGACAGAGAAAAGTCTATTTTGTGCTGTATATCCCTATGTCTACTTGATAACAGATGCTTTATTTCTGTTGGTGTAAATATTGTTGTAAATCATAGCGGGGTATGAATAGTTAGATGTTAGGGTGAGAGAATGCCTCAAGAGGGGCACTATAAGAATCCTTGGAGAGCCCTATTTCTGGTTTACTTCCTCATGAACAAACATTAAGCATGAGCATTTATTTATTTCTAATTTTGTTCTGTTTCTCTTGTTTGATTCCCAGCTAGGACTACACTCTGTGTCTGGATGGTTGACAGGCTGAGAGATTGTGGCTTGAGTCTTGAATAACTGAATGTTTTATTGTTCCAGAAGGTGTGGGGGTGGGGATCAAGGCTTCAGCAGAAATCCAGCAGAGCAGAGAACAGACCAATATCTTACTCTGTGGGAAACTGAAATCCGAGCTGATCGTGGCTGATATATCCATTGGCTCAGCTCTTCCTCCCTGCATTATCCCAACTACCCTTAATTCCCTGACCATGAAAACCCATCCAATTGTGTCTTGAATATACTTAATGAAGATACCTCTACTGATTCCTTTGGCAGAGAACTCCATAGATTGACTACTCTCAAGGAAAAGCAGTTCCTCCTCATCTGTCCTAAATGGCACGGTGGCACAATGAGTAGCACTGCTGCCTCACAGCGCCAGAGACCCGGGTTCAATTCCTGCCTCGGGCAACTGTCTGTGTGGGTTTCCTCCGGGTGCTCTGGTTTCTTCCCACAGTCCAAAGATGTGCGGGTTAGGTGAATTGGCCATGCTAAATTGCCTGTAGTGTCAGGTGTAGGGGAGTGGATCTGGGTGGGTTGCTCTTCTGAGGGTTGGTGAGGTCTTGTTGGAGTAGTGCATCCACCACTACCACTGGACATTCATTCCATATATGAACCACTCTCTGTTTATGAAAACCTTTTCCCGAATTGGTCCACGCCGTGCATTCATTTGCAGCAACCGAAAGGAAAGGGAAGAAAAAAATTGAATCCAAGAATGAAAAAAAAGGAAAAGGAGTTGAGAAGAGAGTGCAGTACTCACAGATGGTTGACAGAGTAAGGAGGTTGCAGTCTGGAACAAACTCACTCTCCATTCAGACACAGAGCAGCAGCAGCTTCCGAAGCTCGTATTCCAACTTCTGCAGTCAGACAATAGGAAGGCACTGATTGGCAGGAGGACCAGTCACCTTCCGGTCCTCCAAGACTTCCGATTGGCCCACCAAAAGAAAGTCGCGAGGCGGGCTTTGCGTGCAGTGAGGAGCATGCGCAGTTTCATCCAGACGCTGGCGAGCATGCGCAGTCTGCTCTCTGGCGATGCTGCTGTTACTGACAGAATTGAAGTGTCTGAATGCCAAGAGAAGTTAAAAAAGGGAGATCCACCCTTTCTTCCCCCTGTGATTCCTACCTTTCCTACACGCTCCATGACTTTATAAATCGAAATAAGGTCACCCGACAACTTGTGGTCGTCGATAGGGCGAACAGAACTGTACTCAGTCCTCTCCACGTGGTCTCCCCAATATCCTGTACAACCTCAACGTGATGTCCCAACTCCTGCACTGAACGGGGTGAACAATGAAGGCAAGTGTGCTAAACGCCTCTTTCACAACCCTGTCTACCAATGATGCAACTTCCAAAGAACTATGTCCCCGATTTGGAGATGCCAATGTTGGACTGGGGTGTACGAAGTTAAAATTCACACCACACCAGGTGATACTCCAACAGGCTCATTTGTAAGCACAGCTTTTGGAGCGTTGCTCCTTCATCAGGTGATTGTGTCTTATGTTCCTGCTCCACAAACACCCCATGAAGGAGCAGCTTGTGCTTCCAAATAAACCAGTTGGACGATAACCTGGTGTTGAGAAATGTTTAACTTTATGTACCTGAACCCCTCCCCCACCATGTCTCTCTGTTCTCCAACATAAAGCAGGGCCCTACCATTAACTGGACAAGTTCTGCCCTTGTTTTAGCAAAATGCAACGTCTTCCCTTCATCTGTCACGCTCTCTCGGACACTCTCACACACACCCTAACACTCACACCATCTCACAAGCTTATACTCCATCAAACACACACTTCATTAGCATGCATGCACAAACTCGCATGCACGCACACTCTCGTGCGCACACAGTCTCACATAAGTCTATGGGGTGAATTTGCATTTGCAGAATTATATTTGCAGATATATTCAATTTTGCTCAAAAGCCACACACACTGCATGTAATATTTTATAATCCATGTAATATTTTATAAATTCCCACTTTGGTTAATAGAACAAATCGGATTCAAGATTGGGATACAGACTCGAACATCACACCTTTTATGCAGTATCTGAGCTGAGATGTCATCTATTTTTATAAAACCTTAAACCATCTCGACAAGGTGAATTAAAAGTAATTCTGGGGTTTACATATTAATGAACTAAAACCTGCAACCAATGGTAAAAGATGAAAGACTAATCCGCAATCTAGATTTATTCAATATCTTATCAGTTGCATGACACCGTCAGCTTTTGCTATAAATTCTGTGTCTTATGATTCTGCTCCACAGCTACCTGATGAAGGAGCAGCGCTCCAAAAGCCAGTGCTTCCAAATAAACCATTTGGAAGATAACCTGGTGTTGTGTGATTTTTAACTTTATCCACCCCAGTCCAACACCGGCACCTCCACATCGTTTCCAGTGGACATAACCACACCTCCCAGTGCTGCCAGGAAACTGTACAATGACAATGGGATGATGTAGTACCTGCACTCCTGAAAAATTCACAATTTCTAACAATACTGGCTACTCATTCACTGCTGCAACTGATACACAACATTGGAAACATCGTCCAGGAAGCTGTCAGAAATGAGCACAACAGGTCAGGCAGCATCTGAGGAGCAGGAAAATCAATATTGCCCGAAATGTCGATTTTCCTGCTCCTCGGATGCTGCCTGACCTGCTGTGCTTTGCCAGCACCACTCATCTTGACTCTGATCTCCAGCATCAGCAGTTCTCACTTTCACCTGTACGAAACGTGCAGTTTTAAAACAAAAATCTGTTGCAATTCAAAGCTCTCAATGAGAGTCTGAGCTCGGCGTGAAGTTCAGGTAATCTTTATTGCAACCCAACTTTGTTACAGCTTCAGAATCTCCCAGCAGAAAGGCATAGAAAAAGTAGCAATGTTTTAAAAACAGCCCACAGTCAAAGTGCACACACTCCCTCCAACCCCTCACTTTCTTCATTATTGGTCACCACCAAGTTGCCCTTTGTAATTGGATCCTTGGTACATCCTTAACCCGGAGAAAGTATTGCCTCACTCAGCTTTTTCAACCCTTATCCTGTATCCAAGTAAGTTGGATGGGCAGTTCAGAGTCAACCATACTGCTGTGGATCTGGAGTCACGTGTAGGCCAGACCGGGTAAAGGATGCAGCTGGGACGACTGAGTGAATCCTCTCCCACAACGACAGTTTATTTCCCTAAAAAAGAACTGAGTGAATCAGGTGGGGGTTTTCTTCCACTCCGACCTCACCGACAATGGTTTCACCGTTAGATTCTGAACTCCAGATTTCTGACTAAATTCCAATTCCACCATCTACCGCGATGGGAATCGAACCCGGGAGTCCCCGGAACCGAGTTGATAGTCCAGTCGATAATGGCACTCGGCCATCATTCCTTCAATACCCCTGCAATGGCACACGAACTCGCTGGTGGCTCCCCAGGTAGGAGGAGCGGGTGAAGGCGTTCCCGCACTCGAGGCAGCTGAAGGGCCTCTCCCCCGTGTGGACCCGCCGGTGGGTCTGGAGGTTGGAGGCCTGGGAAAAGGCCTTTCCACACTAGTGGCAGCTGAAGGGCCTCTCCCCCATGTGGACCCGCTGGTGGGTGTGGAGGTTGGTGGAATCACTGAAGCCCTTCCCACAGACAGGGCAGGGGAATCGCCTCTCCAAAGTGTGGCTGTGCCGATGAGTCTCCAGGGCAGATGGGAAATGGAAGCCTTTTTTGCAGTTGCCACACTTCCACGGTTTCACCACAGGGTGGGATTCCTCTGGTTTCTCCATGGCCGGAGCGTCAGCCACACACAACATGTGCAGAGCCTATCCCCACCGTGAATTCCTCTTTCCAGGCCATATAACTGCTTTAGGCTCCACACTCAGTGCACTGCAACGGTAGGGTCTCTCATCCAGTCCCACTGATGCTGAAAACGTCCCCAAACAGGAACCAAAACGCTTTGCTCCTTCTCACAGAATCATAGTTGAAAACTGTTGCAATCCCGATGGATTGAGTGACTGTCAAAGTGAGGACTGCAGACACTGGAGAGTCAGATTTGAAAAGTGCAGTGCTGGAAAAGCACAGCAGGTCAGGCAGCATCTGAGGAGCAGGAGAGTCAACAGTTTGGGCATAAGGCCTTCATCTGTTGGTTTTGAAACTTCCGTCTTCAGATCTTCAAATACTCTGTAAAGAGAGATTACAAAAGCCATCACTGTCAGTGCAGGGTAGAAATTCTGAACAAGGAATTCTACTTTCTGTGGAATATTCTTTTCTTTTGTTATTCCACAAAATTGAAAGCACCATCCCACTCTCCCTTCCCCTCTGTTCTCACTCTGCTCTAACTAATTCCCTGAAGGTGCTGATTCAGGATCTTAAAGGGGCAGAAAAGCAAAAACCTAAAGACTGACATCTCTCTGCATTTTGGATAACTCCACAACACTGGGATACAGTTGGCAGTGAGCAGGTCTGATTCTGGGAAGCAAACATAAGTGTGTCAATTCATGGGGTAACCTGCAATGCAGCTATTTGTGGAACAAAATGGTTAATGTCCCCAGGAAGGTGGGAGCAAATTGAGACATCAAGGCATTAACACCGACATACGTCAGTGAAACTCTTCTGCTCCCAGTCAGGGCAAAACATCTTTGAAAGCTGCTCTGAAAGTCCAGCCTTCACAACCACACTTCTGCTTTCACCAAAGATAATTAGAGTCATACAGCACGGAAACAGACCCTTAGGCCCAACTTGTCCGAGCTGACCAGGTATCGTAAATTAATCTAGTCACATTTGCCATCACTTGGCCCCTATATGGGCCGGGTGCTGGCAGCTGGGACTACATTGGGTTGGCTATCTGTTCGGCAAGAATGAGTTGGACAAAAGGGTCTGTTTCCGTGCTGTACATCTCTGTGACTCCAGTCGCATTTGCCATCACTTGGTCCCGATCCACTGAACCCTTCGTATTCATACACCTATCCACATGCCTTTTAACTGTTGGAATTGTACCAGACCCCACCACCTCGTCTGGCAGCTCATTCCATAACTGCACCACCCTCTCCATCAAAAACGTTGCCCCTGAGATCTCTTTTACATCTCCCCCACGCCCACCCCCCTCCCCGGGCACTATGGGTAATTTAGAACCGCCAATCCACCCTAACCTGCACATCCCTATACACTATGGATAATTTAGCATAGCAAATCCCCCCTAAAATGGATAAAGTTACAAATCATACAACACCAGGTTGGAGACCAATAGGTTTCTTTTAAAACACTAGCATTTGGAGCACTGCTCCTTCATTAGGTGGTTGTGGAGAATAAGGTCATAAGACATAGAATTTATGGAAAAACATGACAGTGATCTGCCACTGAAATGACAGTGTCCATGTCATTGAAATGACATGTTGAACAAACCTGGATTGTTCAGTCTTTCATCTTTTCGATTGGGTCATTAACATGCAAATCCCAGAACTACCTGTAAGGCACCTTCTCAAGAGAATTTAAAGTTTTATAACAAAAAGTGACATTTCAGCCCAGCTCTGAAAATATAATTCTGCAAACATACACAAACAAGTCCACGGGAGTGAATGTGTGTGTGTGGTGTGTGCGCGCATGAGAGAGAGAAAATGTCTATATCCATCCTGTATGTCTCTGTCTATTTGAGAACAGATGCCTTACTTCTGTTGGGGTAAGTATTGTTGTAAATCATAGCTGGGTACTAATAGTTAGATATAAGGGGGAAGAGAATTCCTCAAATAGGGCAGTATAAGAATCCTGGGAGAGCCCTATTTCTGGTTTACTTCCTAATGAACAAACATTAAACACAAGCACCTATTTATTTCAAATTTGGTATCATTTTTCTTGTGTGATTCCCTGCTGTGACTACACTGTGCCTGGATGGTTGACAGGCTGGGAGATTGTGAGCTGGGACTTGATTGACTGAATGTTTTATTGTTCCAGAAGGTGCAGAAGGGAACAGGGAGATCAACAGAGGACAAAGAAATCAGGACCTGAAATCTGAGCTGACACCAGACTACCCTGTGATCAGTGCTTTGATTAGCAGTGCCAACCCTCCACCTTTACCTAGCTTCCCATTTGAGGACACCCTCAATATTCAGGATCCAATCCTTGTCATCCTGAAGCCATGTCTCTGTAGGGAGTGTCAGATCGCAATTATTCACTTCAATATGTGTAGTCAATTCATTCACTTTTGTCACAACGCAGCACACATACAGACACACCATTTTTAGTTTCAATTTTTGTGACGTTTGGTATCCAGTTTTGATCGCTAGTACATTTACTGTCCTTGTCCCTCTCTATCATTCTCTTATGTTCATTTTCCACATCACTACATTACTCACTGGCCTTGATTTGGATTGGCCATGCTAAATTGCCCAGAATGTCCAGGGATGTGCAGGTTAGGTGGGTTAGCCATGGGAAATGCAGGGTTAAAGTTTCGGAGTAATAGAAGCAGGAGTAGGCTATTTGGCCCATCCAGCCTGCTCCACCATGCATTAAGATTATGGCTGATCTATCCATTGTCTCAGCTCCTCCTCCCTGCATTGTCCCAACTACCCTTCATTCCCCTATCATGCAAAAACCCATCCAACTGTGTCTTGAATATACTTAATGAAGCTGCCTCTACTGCTTCCTTGGACAGAGAATTCCATAGATTCACAACATTCCAGGAAAAGCAGTTCCTCCTCATCTCTGTCCTAAATTTACTCCTCCTAATCTTGAGCCTGGTTTCATTCACCAGCAGAAATGACTGGATAGGGTAAAGTTTCATCCCCACAGTGCAATGAATTCCCATTTTCTACCAAAACCTCAGATGTACTCACTCACTCAGTTGCTGTCTCACAAATGCAAGATTTCATTGTAACTTCTGCTCCCATTAAGGGCAAAACATCTTTGAAAGCTGCTCTGAAACTCCAGCCTTCACAATCACACTTCTGCTTTCATCGAAGAAGATTAGAGTCATACAGCACGGAAACAGGCCCTTTGGTGTGTGGGGGGGGAGGAACCTAATTGAAACAAGGAATACTGAACAGCCTGGACAGAGTGGAATTTGGAAAAGGTGTTTCCATTGGTTGGAGGGATTAGAACCAGTGGGCACAGCCTTAGAGTAAAGGGAAGACCTTTCAGAATGGAGGTAAGGAGAAACCTCTTCAGCCAGAGAGTGGTGAATCTATGGAATTCACTGCCACAGAAGGCTGTGGAGGCCAGGTCACTGAGGATATTTAAGATTGAGATGGAGACGTTCTTGAGGTGACCTGACAGAGGTTTATAAAATCAAGTGGGGCAGAGATGAGGTGACCGCTGGGTATCCTTTCCCTAAGGTGGGGGTGGGGGTTTCAAGATTAGGCAGCAAATGTGAAGGTGAGTGGAGAAAAGATTTTAAAAAGGCAGTGGGGGGCACTTTTCTTTTTACACAGAGTGGTTTGTACGTGGAATGAATGTGGATGCAGGTTGAGTAACAACATTGAAAAGACATTTGGATAAGTATATGAATAGGAAAGGTTCGGAGGAATATGTGCCAATCACAGGTAGGTGGAATTAGTTTAGTTTGTGAATATAGTCGGCCTTAGACTAGTTTGACTAAAGGGTCTGGTTCTGTTGGTGTCTGACTCTGTAACTGTTCTATACTGGTGTTAAATCATTTACTTGCCTTCCCCCAGAAACATCCCCATCTTTGATGTTCAAAAATCAGATGAACTCAGCCTTGAATAATGTTCAATGACCCCCTAACGCAGGAAGACATCCCCACTTCTGAACTCAATTCCTCTTGTTAATATACACCTTGCCTTGCTGATTGCTTGCTGCACCTGTCCAGGCAAAAGTGAGGACTGTAGATGCTGGAAATCAGAGTCGAGATTAGAGTGATGCTGGAAAAGCACAGCCGATCAGGCAGCATCTGAGGAACAGGAAAAATCGACATTTCAGGCAAAAGCTCTTCACCTGCACCTGTCTGACAACTGGCAGTGACTGGTGTAGAAGGATGCAGAGGCCCCTTTACACATCCACACATCATTCCTAATGAAGGACTCGGGATCGAAATGTCGACTCTCCTGGTCCTCGGATGCTGCCTGACCTACTGCCTTTTTCCAGCCCCACACTTTGACTCTAATCTCCAGCATCTGCAGTTCTCACTTGTTCCACATCCCAATATATCACCATTTAAACAATACATCTCCTTTCTGCTTTTTTTTCACAGCAATGGCTACAACATCACATTGAGATACTGCATTTGCCACATGTTTGTAAATTGTGGTCTTCTCTACATTGGGAAGACCGAGCGTAAACTTGGGGAACAGATTGGCGAGCATCACAGCTGGGTCTGCAGAGGCTGACCAGACCTCCCAGTCACCACTCATTTTAATTCCCCTTCCCACTCCCTTTCTGACAAGAACATCTTAGCCTTCCTCTATTGCCACAACGAACCAACCTGCAAATTGGGGGAACAACACCCCATCTTCCGTCCGGGCAGCCTACAGCCTGTAGGACTCAACATCAAGTTCTCCAATTTCAAATAACCTCCCTTTCCATCCCCCGACTCCCTTCTCAGCCCCGTCCCCCTCATTTCCACTTCTCCCTTTCACTAACCCGATTTCTTCCACCCATTGACTCATCAGGCCGTACCCTCTCCCTGTCTTCACTTATCCCCACTTTAGCCCCCGTCCCGGGCCCCAGCACCCATCCCCAGTCCTGAGGAAGGGTTACACCCGAAACATCGACTTCTCCACTTCCTGATGCTGCCTTGTTTGCTGTGTCCTTCCATCCTCCTGCCTGTCTATTTTGCCAATTGAGACACAGACCTGAACCACGTTTCCAGAGCCTGTTCCCTCCCTGGGTTCACCCCCTTTCCTTTCAGTTGCTGCAAGCCAACAATTGAATTCCGGAAAGAAATAGAAATGGAAAAGGGGGTGAGAAAAGAGAGTGCCGTACTCACAGATCTTAGACAGAGGAAGGAATTTGCAGTCTGGGTGAAGCTCAATGTTGATTCAGAAAGAGAGGAGCAGGAGTAGCAGCTTCAAAAACTCATGGTCCAACTTTCGCATTCAGACAATGCTGTGGCTCTGATTGGCAGGAGGACCAGTATCCTCCCGGTCCTCCAGGGTTTCCTGTTGGGCCATCAAAGGAAGGTCGCGGGCCTTTTTTTGCGGAACGCGATGAGCATGCCGTGAATTTGGCTGACACTGGTGGGCATGTGCACTGCGTTACTGACACTGGAAAACATGCGCAGTATGATCATTGGGGATGCTGCTGTTCCTGTCAGATTTTAAGAGTCCAAATGCCAATAGGACAAAAAAGGGGTCGAGCTACAATTTGTTTTTTCGCTGTGGTTCGACACTTCATTGCTTTTGCATTCTATCTGGATGCTCAACTTTTGTATGTCTTTTCACCACGTTGGGGGGTGAGTCCAGAACTGGAGGGCATGGATTTAGGGTGAGAGGGGAAAGGTTTCTGAGGGGTAACCTTTTTGAACAGACGGTGGTGCGTATCAGCCACAGGACGTGGTGGAGGCTAGTACAATGATAGTATTTAAAATGCATCTGGATGGGGATATGAATCGGACAGATTCAGAGGGATAAGGGGCAAATACTGGCAAATGGGTCACGAGATTAATTCAGGATATCTGGTCGGCATAGACCAAAGGGTATGTTTCTGTGCTCTGTGACGCTATTTCTAGATAGTTGGAACAACTTAACCATTCACCCTTTACAGTCAAGATCAGAGTGGTGCTGGAAATGCACAGCAGGTCAGGCAGCATCCAAGGGAGCAGGAAAATCGACGTTTCAGACAAAAGCCTTGAATGCTGCCTGACCTGCTGTGCTTTTCCAGCACCACTCTAATCTCCAGCACCTGCAGTCCTCACTTTCGCCCATTCACACCTCCCAGCCTCTCCTGAGCTGTGGCCTGACTGTGCTTATTTCAGTGAAAGTTTTAGAAAGATTTCAGCAGCTCTTTGAAAAACTTAAACGTGCTTTCGGACTTTAACGATGTTTCTGAAGATATCATTTTAGGTATTCTCAATTTTGAAGATCAGCCATTTCTCACCACTCCCAACTCCCAGGTAGAGTCATCACCATCCATTTTCTGTGTGTGTGTGTGTGTGTGTGTCCTTTTGAAGGGCTTAATACAGCGGTCAAAGCTGGTTCGAGGCATGAGAAAGGACGGGTGTGGTGGGGGCTGTGGAGAAAAGAGACAGAATGGATGGAGGACAGAGAGGGAGAAAATGGAGGGGGTAGAGAGAAACTGTGGGGAGGGGAACAGAGAGAGAGAGAGAATAAGTGGGGTTGATAGAGAGATTGGGCGGGGGAGAGAGTTTGGGCGTGGCGGAGAAGTGGGAGATGGCACAGGGCAGGGTGATACTAGGCACACGGATACACAAGATGACCACTGAGCCATCAGTTGGTCAACTTGACACACAAGATGGCCACCGGATCACAATACGGAGAGAAACAGCAGAGCTGATACAGACACTGCCTGGGGCCACCAGAATGCCAGCACAATGGACTCACAACCCAGGTGATTAGTTTAAGGCGGGTGGGGGAGAGAATACTCATGAGTAATGAACACTGCCCGCCGAAGTGTGTGGGTCCGGCCAACACCCATTATAGAAGTGCTAACAGCTTGATACAGACTCAATACCAAATGCTAATAGCCAGGGGTGCAAGAATCCTCCTTCTCAGGAAGAGCAATTAGCGCCCATTACTACAACAATGGATTTCCATGCAGACATTGAAATGGACAATGTCTGCACTGAAACTGACAACGACTGTGCGGAAATTAACAAAGGCTGTGCCTGAACTGACAAAGACTGTACCGAAACTATCAACGATTCTACAATGATTACCATAAACAAATCATGTTGCAAAGACAATAATCTCATCCCTGACCGATTGTATCACAAGATGTATAAAAGTTTCTTGACCTGTGCTCCGGGTCGAGAGAAGTCTTGCAGCTGACACTGTGCTGTTGGGTGTCTTTCTCTCCCCGGAGCCCCGGTATTTTCTCGTGCAATAAACTCTGTCATTGAACCTCAATTCTGAATCCGAGCCTGGTGTTTTTCCCCACAACAGGGGAGAGAGAAGGGGCGGGGGTGGCAGATGGTGGGGGGAGGGAGAGAGAATGGATGGAGAGGAGATGGTGGGGGCCTGGAAGAATAGAAATGGGACAGAGGGTGTGGTGAGAGAGAATAGATGGGGGCAGAGGGTGTGTAGAAAGACTGGTCAGAAGGCAGAGGGTGAGGAATGAAATGACAGGGTTGCAGAGAGTTACGTGAGAGAGAATGGACAGGGTGTTTGGAGTATAGAGGGAGAATGGACAAGAAGCTGCAGATGGAGAGAGAATGGACAAGGGGCGCTGTGGATGGCGGGGGAGAATAGACAGTGGGAGCTGTGGGTGATGGGGGGGAATAGACAGGGGGAGCTGTGGCTGGCCAACATCAAAAAGGTTGATGACAGTCAACACTTAGTTTTTCTGTTCCAGAAACAACCTTTCACTGGAGTCTCCCGGAAGAGGGGTGTCTCGTATGTATTCCTTCAATTTGTTTTAAAATAATTGTTGTGTATCTTAATTGTTAAGGTATACCTGGCACATAGAGAGATGGCTGTGGTTGTTGGAGGTCAGTCATCTCAGTTCCAGGACGTCTCTGCAGGAATTCATAGGGTAGTGTCTTAGGCTCAACCATCTTCATCAATGACCTTCCTCCATCATAAGGTCAGAGGTGGAAATATTCGCCAATAATTGCACAATGTTCAGCACGGTTCACAATTCCTCACAAACTGAAGCAGTTCAGTTTGAAATGCAACAAGATCTTAACAATATCCAATGGGCTGATGAGTGGCAAGTAACATGTATGCCATGCCAATGCCAAACAATGACTCATCCCCAAAAGAGATAACCTGACCACGGCCCGTGATATTCAACAGTGTTACTGTCACTAAACACCCCACTATCAACATTTTTGGGGTTTACCATTGACCAGAAACTCAACTTGACTAACAACAGACACAATGGCAACAAAGAGCTGGCAACAGGTCAGGAATATTGAGGCGAGAAACTCCCCAAACCCTGCCCATCTTCTACAAGGCACAAGTCAGCAGTGTAATGGAATACTCTCCCACCAGCTTGGATGGGGGCAGCTTCAACAACATTCAAAAAGCTTGATACCATCCAGGACAAAGTCGCCTGCTTGATTGGCACCATCTCCACATACATCCACTCCCTCTGCCCCACTGTTCAGAAGCAGTAGTGTGTATGATCTACAAGACACAACACTGAAATTCACCAAAGATCCTTAAAAAATACCTTCCAAACCAACAACCACTTCCATCTAGAAGGATCAGGCAACAGATACTTGGGAACACAACTTCTTGCAGGTACCCCTCCAAGCCACTCATCATCTTGACTTGTAAATATATTGCTGTTCCTTCAGTGTTTCTGGGTCTAAATCCTGGAATACCCTCCGTAAGGACATTATGTGTCACCGTACAGCGTGTGGACCACAGCAGTTGAAGAAGGCAGGTCAGCATTACCTTTTCAAGCGGAACTAAATGCTAGCCAGCCAGCAATGCTCATGTACTATGAATAACTTTTAATAAATGGTTGGAATCTGCAAACTAAAAAAAAATCGACGTTCAGGTGGATCAGACGTCGGGCTTTGATTTGGTCCTTACTTGAGGACGGATAAAGAGCGATACACTGACACTGAATTGGAAATAGAGTTTCGAGTTAAACACCTGTAGTGTTTCACTCAGTGGATCAATTGAAAATCGATTAAAGATTGGCTCCTGGCGTGTACGTCAGGAACACATGAAAAAGGACGGTTAAGAAGGCATGTGGGACTCTTGATTTCATCTCTTTCATGGCTGATGTACTACCCAAAATCCCATGCGACCAAGATACTGCTCTATCGGCTGTGGGCAATGTTCATGGTGCGCATGTGTGAGATCGGAATGGGGCCCCGCTCCTCGTCGTTCTGATGGACGGTGCGACCAACCTTTGGGAATCCCAGGAGGACCGGAAGGAGTCTGGTCCTCCTGCCAATTAAACCCCCGCCATTGGCTGAATGTGGAAGTTCGACCATGAGCTTCTGAAGTTGTTGTTGCTCCTCTCTCTCTGAATGAAGATTGAGCTTCAGTCCAGACTGCAACTTCTTTCCTCTGTTTAACATCTGGGAGTACCGCACTCTCTTTTCTCGTCCCCTTTCCCATTTCTTTTCTCATCCTTGGGTTCAGCTGTTGGTTTGTAGGAGCTGAGGGAAAAAGAAAGTCAATCGAGGTGAAGGGACAGACTCTGGAAAAGGTTGGTTTAGATCTGTGTCTATTAATGTTTGTCAGGCTTGGTTTCCTGAGCTTGACACATTTACTTGTCTGGCAAAAAAGGATGGTGTCTTGATCCATGTTGGGGATGGAAGTGGATTATGCTGTGGGTGATTTGCTCGTAGTAGTCCAATAAGTATTGGATAAGTAATCATGACACACAAACCTTGAGTTATTGACTGTTTATTCGGGAGCTCACGGGGAGAGCCAAGTCGACCTAATACTCACAAGTCACTCCGATGAGAAACAGAGAGTTATGTGATTATATAGGGTACAGTCATTTAACACTTAGCAAACTGGTAATTGCAGGATATTGAGCAACGAAGTCACTTTGCCCAGCGACGTAGTGTCTGGACAGTGTTGGTCAGTAGCTAATGTGTACAATAGGTCCTTGCAAAGAGAAGGATATTCCCATGCAAGGAAAGAATTTGTTCATCAGGTAGCAGTACAGCTGCAAGGCCGAGTGTCTCTGTTGAGTCTGGGAATTAAGGGTAGCTGGGACAATGCAGGGAGGAGGAGCTCAGATAATGGATAGATCAGCCCTGATCTTAATGAATGGTGGAGCAGGCTGGAAGGGCCAAATGCCTATTCCTGCTTCTATTACTATGAAACTATAACCCTGCATTTCCCATGGCTAACCCACCGAACCTGCAGGAGGTATATGGCCCCTTTGTCTTACAGGAGTGGGTGAGACAAGTCTCAAATAGGCAGGAGATGTTATGTGGAACATGCACACCCATAGCTGGTTCCATTAAAGCAATTCTCATACGACCCTGCAGTTCAGGACTTCAGCAAACAGGTGGCAGGAGGAAAACCTATCCTTAAACATTTTGACTAAAATGTTTAATTTTGAATTATATAACACATTTGCTGCACAATAGAAATAGACAGGGAGAGTAAGACAATTAAGAACATTTGCCTGAACATCGGTGAATCTGTATAAACAGGACACCAAGTGATAACATTCATGGCTGTTCCTTTGTGAAATTAATAACAATGTTTGATTCTGACCTCAAAATGAAACTCGCTACAAATTGACTTCTCCCTTGAATTATTGTCCTTCACTATTATCTGTCTAGTTCAGAACATGCAGTGCTTTTGTTAACTTTTTGTGTTTGTGACAGTATAGCCTTTGTAAACTTGTGTATAAAGGTAGTCTTCGAGGAGAAAGTGAGGACTGGAGATCAGAGCTGAAAATGTGTTGCTGGAAAAGCGCAGGATGTCAGGCTGCATCCAAGGAGCAGGAGCTCATGCCCGAAACATCGATTCTCCTGCTCCTTGGATGCTGCCTAACCTGCTGCGCTTTTCCAGCAACACTTTTTCAGCTATAAAGGTAGTCTGTTTGTGATAGTACAACAGAGTAGCCTGCCAGGGCTCTTGAAGGGAGAACAATGTCCTACTCTCCTGGGTTATTAGAATCCAGTGAGCCTGGCTTATAGGTATCAGTGTTAAGTTGTACTAATAGCATCACTGTTACATGAAGGGGATGATTAAAATTAAACTAAAAGGTACGATCTCCGGGATGAACTAAGAGAGGCTTACAAGTTGAGTTCATAAGGAATTCCTTGGGCCGTCTCAAATCTGTACTTCATCAAGAGTTCTTCATTACTATTACCAACAAAGTGCGATCCATTGTCCAAGCTAATGCACGCAGGTATACCAAAGCAGGGAATAATTTCCTTCAGCAAAATCTTCACCATAGTCTCAGCAGCAGTGTTAGGGGAAGGGTAGGCTTCAATCCACTTAGAAAAAACATCAACAATAAGCTAAACATATTTATAGCACTGACATTTCTGCAACTCAATGAAGTCCAGTTGAAGTGTCTCAAAGGGACCCTCCGCCAAGGGAGTTCTACCCGGAGTGCAAGGCAAGCCTTTTCAAGGGTTTTATTCCTGACAAATAAGACACCGGCCGCTAACCCTTTGACCTCGTTGTTGGAGGCGGGGATGCCACCAAGCCATCAGGAGAAAGTCGGCGACTGAACAGGCACCACCGTGAGTTGTACAATGTACACAGTCAATAACCCATAGAGCAAGATCATCAGACATACAAGTTTAACCCACGGGAGGAGTCCAGAGTTGGAATTGTCCCCCTGCCTGTCAGACCCCCCCCCCCATTGTCTAAATGCAGAAGTTGGACCATGAGCTTCTGAAGCTGCTATTGCTCCCCTCTCTCTCTCTGAATGAAGATTGAGCTTCACCCCACACTGCAATGCCCTTCCCCTGTCCAACATCTCTGAGCACGCTACTCACTTTTCTCACCCCCTTTTTCCAGAGTGGTGAAGGGAGGTGATTTGAAATTGGAGAACTCAATGTTGATCCTCAGGGCTGCAGGCTGCCCAGGCACAAGATGAGGTGTTGTTCCTCCAATTTGCAGTTTGCTTTGTTGTGGCAATGGAAGAGGCCAAAGATGATCATATTGGGAAGGGGAATTAAAATGGGTGGTGACTGGGAGGTTCAGTCGGCTTCTGCGGACCCAGCTGTGATGCTCGGCGAACCATTCCCCAAGTTTATGCTCAGTCTCCACGATGTAGAGAAGATCACAGTTGGCAAACACATGGCAAATGGAGTGCCACAATGTAAAGTTACAGCCTTTGCTATGGAAAAAAAAGCAGAAAGGAGGTAAATTTCCGATGCTGTAGATCAGAGTCGAAAAGTGTGGTGCTGGAAAAGCACCGCAGGTCAGACAGCATCCGAGGAGCAGGAGAGTTGATGTTTCAGGTACCAGCCCTTCATCAGGAATGATGTGTGGATGTGCAAAGGGGCCTCAGCGTCCTCCTACACCAGTCACTGCCAGTTGTCAGACAGGTGCAGCAAGCAATCAGCAAGGCAAGTGGTATATCAGCAAGAGGAATTGAGTTCAGAAGTAGGAATGTCTCCCTGCAGTTAGAGGGTCATTGAATATATTCAAGGCTGAACTCATCTGATTTTGGAACAACGAAGAAGTGGATGTTTGTGGGGGAAGGCAAGAAAATGGTTTCAACACCAGTCCAGAATAGTTAGTCAGACAGCACAGAAACAGACCCTTCAGTCCAACTAGTCCATGCTGACTATATTCAGAAACTAAGCTAGTCCCACCTAGATTGGGCCATATCCCTCCGAACCTTTCCTATTCACGTACTTATACAAATGTTAAGTTGTAGAACGAAGAGATCTTGGAGTGTAGATTCATACTTCCTTGAGAGCAGAGTCTCAGGAACATAGTGAAGAAAGCGTTTGGGATGCTTTTCTTTATTGATCAGGGCATTGAGTACAGGGGTTGGGAGGTCATGTTGCAGCTGTACAGGACATTGGTGAGACCACTTTTGGAATACTGCATTCAGTTCTGGTCTCTCTGCTAGAGGAAAGATGTTGTGAAACTTTGACAGGAGTTGGAAAAGATTTACAAGGCTGTTGCCAGGTTGGAGGGTTTGAGCTACAGGGGGAGGCTGAATAGGCCAGAGATATTTTCCCTGGAGCATGAGAGGCTGATGTTTAATGGTAAGGATAAATTATACAAGAGGGACGGGTTGCAACTTAATAGGTGGGGGACCAGCATTCTGGCAGGTAGGTTTGCCACTGCAACACAGCTGCGTTTAAATTGGGGGGGGGGGGGGTAGAGGGGACAAACTGGAAGTTTAAGAAGAAAGTTAGAACAAGAGAAGTCAAGAAAGACAATGGAATCAATGGAGCAGAAAACTCAAAAGAAAAGAATCATGCCGTAAGGTCAAGTGAAATAGGGATTGATAGGAAGGGTGAGGGGAGTAACAAATTAAAAATATTAAATATGAATGCATGAAGCATTAGAAATAAGGTGGATGAGCTTGAAGCTCATTTGGAAATTGGCAGTTACGATGATGTGGGGATAACTGAGATGTGGCTTCAAGTGGACAGAGCCTGGGAAATGAATATTCAAGAGTATACGTGCTATCATAAGGACAGACTAACTGGCAGAGGGGGTGGGGTAGCCCTGTTGGTAAGGAATGATATTCAGTCCCTTGCATGGGGGGACCTAGAATCAGGGGATGTAGAGTCAGTATGGCGAGAACTGAGAAATTCTAAGGGGAGAAAGACCCTAATGGGAGTTATCTACAGGCCCCCAAACAGTAGCCTGGATGTAGTGTGTAAGTTGAATAAGGAGCTGAAATTGGCCTGTCGCAAAGATATTAGTACAGTTGTTATGGGGGATTTCAACATGCAGGTAGACTGGGAGAAATCGTGGATGCATTAGTGATCATTTTCCAATGTTCTATAAATTCAGGATCAGTTCCTGCAGATTGGAGGGTGGCTAATGTTGTCCCACTTTTTAAGAAGGGAGGGAGAGAGAAAACAGAATTATAGACCAGTTAGTCTGACCTCAGTGGTGGGAAAAATGCTGAAGTCAATTATAAAGGATGAAATTACAACACATCTGGATAGCAGTAACAGGATAGGTCAGAGTTGGTGTGGATTTATGAAGGAGAAATCATGCTTGACTAATCTTCTGGAATTTTTTGAGGATGTAACTCTGAAGACGGACAAGGGAGATCAAGTGGATGTAGTATACCTGGACTTTCAGAAAGTCTTTGACAAAGTCCCACATAGGAGGTTAGTGAGCAAAATTAGGGCACATGGTATTAAGGGCAAAATACTGACATGGATTGAAAATTGGTTGGCTGACAGGAAACAAAGAATAGTGATAATGAAAGTAAGAATAATGGCAGGCAGTGACCAGTGGTGTGCCGCAGGGATCAGTGCTGGGACTGCAGCTTTTTACAATGTACATTAATGATATAGATGAAGGTATTAAAAGTAATATTAGCAAATTTGCTGATGACACAAAGCTGGGTGGCAGGGTGAAATATGAGGAGGATGTTAGGAGAATACAGGGTGACCTGGATAGGCTAGGTGGGTGGACGGATGCAGGGCAGATGGTGTTTAATGTGGATAAATGTGTAGTTATCCACTGTGGTGGCAAGTACAGGAAGGCAGATTACTACCTAAATGGAGTCAAGTTAGGTAAAGGAGATCTAGGTGTACTTGTACATCAGTCAATGAAAGTAAGCATGCAGGTACAGCAGGCAGTGAAGTAAGCTAATAGCATGCTGGCCTTCATAACAAGAGGAATTGAGTATAGAAACAAAGAGGTCCTTCTGCAGCTGTACAGGTGAGACTGCACCTGGAATATTGTGCGCAGTTTTGGTCTCCAAATTTGAGGAAAGACATTCTGGCTATTGAGGGAATGCAGCATAGGTTCACGAGGTCAATTCCCAGAATGGCGGGACTATCTTACGCTGAAAGATTGTAGCGACTGGGCTTGTGTACGCTTGAGTTTGGAAGGCTGAGAGGGGATCTGATTGAGATGTACAAGATTATTAAAGGATTGGACACTCTGGAGATAGGAAGCATGTTTCCGCTGATGGGTGAGTCCTGAACCAGAGGACACAGTTTAAAAACAAGGGGTAGGCCACTTAGAACGGAGTTGAAGAGAAACTTCTTCACCCAGAGAGTGGTGGGTGTATGGAATGCTCTGCCCCAGAAGGCTGTGGAGGCCAAGTCTCTGGATACTTTCAAGAAAGAGTTGGATAGAGCTCTTAAGGATAGTGGAATCCAAGGTTATGGGGATAAGGCAGGAACAGGATACTGATTGCGGATGATCAGCCATGATGGTGCTGGCTCGAAGGGCAGAATGGCCTACTTCTGCACCTATTGTCTATTGTCTGATGGATGTTCATAAGGGGCATGGATTGGGTGAATATCCAAGGTCTTTTCCCCTGTGTTTGGGAGTCCAGAACTAGAGGGCATATATTTGTGGGCGGCATGGTGGCACAGTGGTTAGCACTGCTGCCTCACAGCGACAGAGACCCGGGTTCAATTCCCGCCTCAGGCGACTGACTGTGTGGAGTTTGCATGTTCTCCCCGTGTCTGCGTGGGTTTCCTCCGGGTGCTCCGGTTTCCTCCCACAGTCCAAAGATGTGCAGGTCAGGTGAATTGGCCATGCTAAATTGCCTGTAGTGTTAGGTAAGGGGTAAATGTAGGGGTATGGGTGGGTTTCGCTTCGGCAGGTCGGTGTGGACTTGTTGGGCCGAAGGGCCTGTTTCCACACTGTAATCTAATCTAAATCTAAATTTGAGCTGAGAGGGGAATGATTTAATAGGGACCTGAGGGGCAGACCTGCTCGCTCTCAGCAGTATCCCAGTGTTGTGAAAGATATTCACTTTCAGGTGGATTTATCTTGACGTTAGTCTTGACTATTTTGCTTTTCTGCCCCTGTAAGATCCTGAATCAGCATCTTCAGGGGAATTAGTTAGAGCGGAGTGAGAACAGACGGGGGAGAGAGAGAGTGGGATGGTGCTTTCAATTTTGTGGAATAACAAAAGAAAAGAATATTCCACAGAAAGTAGAATTCCTTGTTCTGAATTTCTACCCTGCACTGACAATGATGACTTTTGTAATCTCTTTTTAACAGAGTATTGCACGATCTGAAGACAGAAGTTTCAAAATCAACAGATGAAGGGCTCTCCATTGTCTGCAATCCTCACTTTGACATCAATGTCTGACAGTCACTGACTCCATCGGGACGACAACAATTTTCCAACTATGATTCTGTGAGAAGGAGCAAAGCTTTTTGGTTCCGGTTTGAGTACGTTTTCAGCATCAGTGGGACTGGATGAGAGACCCTACTGTTGCAGTGCACTGAGTGTGGAGCCTGAAGCAGTTATACGGCCTGGAAAAAGAAATTCACGGTGGGGAGGGGCTCCACACGCGTTTGTGTGTGGCTGAAGCGTTGGCCATGGAGAAACCCGAGGAATCCTGCCTCGTAGAGAAACCGTGGAAGTGTGGCGACTGTGGAAAAGGTTTCCATGTCCCGTCTGTCCTGGAGACTCATCGGCGCAGCCACACCGGGGAGAAGCCGTTCTTCTGCTATGTCTGCGGGAAAGGCTTCAGCGATTCCTCCAACCTGCTGACCCACCAGCGAGTCCACACGGGTGAGAGGCCCTTCAGCTGTCCCGATTGCGGGAAGGCTTTTCGTGATTCCTCTGCCCTGCTGACCCACCGGCGGATCCACACAGGGGAGAGGCCCTTCAGCTGCCCCGAGTGCAGGAAGGCCTTCAGTAATTCCTCCACCCTGCTGAGGCACCGGCGGATCCACACGGGGGAGAGGCCCTTCAACTGCCCCGACTGCGAGAAGGCCTTCAGCAATTCCTCCAACCTTCAGACCCACCGGCGGATTCACACGGGGGAGAGGCCCTTCATCTGCCCTCTGTGCGGGAAGGCTTTTCGTGATTCCTCAGCCCTGCTGACCCACCGGCGGATCCACACGGGGGAGAGGCCCTTCAACTGCCCCGTGTGTGGGAAGGCTTTTCGTGATTCCTCAGCCCTGCTGACCCACCGGCGAGTCCACACCGGGGAGAGGCCCTTCAGCTGCCCCGAGTGCAAGAAGGCCTTCAGTAATTCCTCCAACCTGCTGACCCACCAGCGGGTCCACACGGGGGAGAGGCCCTTCAGCTGCTCCGAGTGCGGGAAGGCCTTCAGCAATTCCTCCAACCTACTGACCCACCAGCAGGTCCACATGGGGGAGAGGCCGTTCAGCTGCCCCCAGTGCAGGAAGGCCTTTACCCAGGCCTCCACCCTACTGAGGCACCGGCGGATCCACTTGGGGGAGAGGCCGTTCCCCTGCACAGAGTGCGGGAAGGCCTTTAGCAATTCCTCCAACCTACTGACGCACCGGCGGGTCCACACGGGGGAGAGGCCATTCAGCTGCCCCCAGTGCAGGAAGGCCTTTACCCAGGCCTCTGCCCTGCTGAGGCACCGGCAGATCCACACGGGGGAGAGGCCCTTCAGCTGCCCCGAGTGCGGGAAGACCTTTACCCAGGCCTCCACCCTGCTAACCCACCGGCAGATCCACACGGGGGAGAAGCCTTTCAGCTGCTCAGAGTGTTGGGGAGGGGTTCAGAGGCACTAGCGGCTCCACTAGGGGGAAGAGGCCCTTCAGGGGCCCCGAGTGCAGGACGGGGTTCACCTGCTCGATTTAAGCTGCTGACCCACCAGTGTCTCCACACCAGGGAGAGGCCGTTCACCTGCTCCTCCCAACTGTGGACGTACTGAAGCGGCGACGGCCGAGTGTCATTATCGACTGGACTGTCAAACCAGTTTCGGGGCTGCTGGGTTCGAATCCGACCGCGGCAGATGGCGGAATTGGAATTTGGTCAGAAACTGGAGTTCAGAATCTAATGATGAAACCATTTTTTGTTGGGGTGGGGGTGGGTGGAGAAAACCCCCATCTGATTCACTCACATCCTTTTTAGGGGAGGAAACTGCTGTTGTGGGAAAGGATTCACTCAGTTGTTCCAGCTGCATTCTTTACCCAGGCTGGCCTACATGTGACTGCAGACCCACAGCAGTGTGGTTGACTCGACACTGCCCATCCAACTTACTTGGAATACAGGATACGGGTTGAAATTACTGAGTGAGGCAATACTTCCCACAGGTTAAGGCTGTACCAAGGATCCAATTACAAAGGGACAACTTGGTGGTGACCAATAGTAAGGAAAGTGTAGTTGTGGGGGGATGTGTGCGTACTTCGGTCTTGAGCTGTTTGAAAAGTAGCTACATTTTCTCTGCCTTTTTTGCTGGGGGGATCTGAAGCTGTAACAGAGCTGGATCGCAATAAAGGTTACCTGAACTTACTGAGTTTCCAATGTTGTGTTTCAGATCGAGCAGTGAATGAGTAGCCAGTATCGTTAGAAATTGTAAATTTTTCAGGAGTGCAGGTATTGCGTCATTTCATCAGCATTGTAAAGTTTCCTGGCAGCACTGGGACGTTTGGGCTGTGTTCACTCGATGTGGAGGTGCCAGTTTTGGACTGGGGTGGATAAAATTTAAAAACTCTCACAACACCAGGTTTATTTGAAAGCACCAGCTTTTGGAGTGCTGCTCCTTCATTGGATAGCTGTGAAGCAGGATCAAAGACATTACATTTTATAGCAAAAGATCACCGTGTCATGCAACTGATAGGATATATTGAACAAACCTAGATTGCTGTGATTGTGTGCATGTGAGTTTGTGCGTGAGTGTGCGTGTAAGAGTGTGTGCATGCTTAGTAAAGTGAAAGTGTGTTGGAGTATAAGTCTGTGAGAGTGTGGGAGTATGTGTGCTTTACGTTTTACTAAAACAAGAAAGGGCAGGATGTGTACAGTTAATTGTAGGACCATGGGTCATGTTGTAAAAGAGAGAGACATAGAGTCATAGAGATATACAGCATGGAAACAGACCCTTCGGTCCAACCTATCCACGCCGACCAGATATCCCAACCCAATCTAGTCCCACCTGCCAGCACCCGGCCCGTATCTCTCCAAACCCGAGATATGGGGAGGTGGGGTTTAGGTACGTAGTTCTTTGAAAGTTGTATCACTGGTAGACAGGGTGGTTTAGAGTACTGGGTACAGTTCGGGTGGCCCTGTAATACGAAGAAGACTATTAGAGAGGGTTCGGTAAAGATTTACTAGGACGTTGCCAGAACTGGAAGGTTTGAGTTATAAGGAGAGGGCGGGACATCTTTCACTGAGCACAAGGAGGTTGAGGGGTGACCTCATCGAGATTTATAAAATCCTGAGGAGTGAAGTTCGGTGAATAGCAAAGGGCTCTCCCTTCGTGCAGGGGAGCTCAAAACTAGGGGGCATATTCTTTCAAGGTGAGAGGAGAGAGATTTAAAAGGAACCGGAGGGGCACTGTTTTGACAGAGGGTGGTTTGTGTGTGGAATGAACTTGCTGAGGAAGTGGGAGATGCAGGTACAGTTACAACATTTAAACGACATTACAACATTTACAACATTACAGTTACGACATTCAGATGGGTACATGAATAGAAACGTTTAGAGGAATATGGGCCAAATGCAGGCAAGTGGGACTGGTTTAGTTTGGGAATCCTGGTCGGCATGGACGCGTTGGACCGAAGGGTCTGTTTCTGTGCTGTATACCTCTATGAACTGGAGGTGATCTTATTGAAACCAATAGAATTCTGAAAAGGGCTTGATAAGATAGATGCCGATAAAATGCTCCTTTTTGGGGAGAGTCAATAGAATCCCAACAATGTGGAAACAGGCCATTCAGCCTATCTATTCCACACTGGCCCTCTGAAGAGTGTCCCACCCATATCCATCCCCTCACTCTGTATTTCCCCTTCCCCCACCTCACCCCAGCTCCAAACTTCCAGCTCAGCACTGTCCCCATGACTTGTCCTACCTGCCTATCTTCCTTTCCACCTATGCACTCCACCCTTCTCTCTGACCTATCACCTTCATCCCCATCCCCATTCACCCATCATACTCTTTGCTACCTTCCCCCCACATCCTCCCTGACCTATCCCCTCCATCCCCACCCCCATTCACCTTGTACTCTATGCTACTTTCTCCCCACCCCCACCCTCCTCTCAATTGTCTCTCCACCCTGCACGCACTCTGCCTCTATTCCTGATGAAGGGCATTTGCCTGAAACGTCCATTTTCCTGCTCCTTGGATGCTGCCTGCACTGCTGTGCTTTTCCAGCACCACTCTAATCAAGAATCTGGTTTCCAGCATCTGCAGTCCTTGTTTTTACCCTGTATTTCCCATGGTCATCCACCCTAACCTGCACATCCCAGGGCACTATGGATTGGTCATGCTAAATTATCCACCATAACCTGCCCATCCCGGGGCACTATGGATTGGTCATGCTAAATTATCTACCACAACCTGCCCATCCCGGGGCACTATGGGTAATTTAGTAAGGCCAATCCACCACAACCTACACCTTAATCTATAAATTAGATTAGTCCGCAAGGGTGAAAAAATCAGTGACGGTAAAAAGCACAAGTACAAGGTTAGTGACAGGTGTCTGCCTCGGGCCGCACGGCGCCATTTTCCTAACGGCCGCCCTCCCGCCGCTACCTCGCTCGAGCGACTTCTCCTCCCAACCGCCTTCGCCCCCACGTGACGTCTGCACGGGGGGATGGGCGGGGCCGGGGGAGCCTCACCGTCACCAAGCAACAGCGTCACCAATGGACCAACAATCGAAACTGGATACTAATGTCACAAAAACTGAAACGATACATGGTGTGTCTGAATGTGTGCCGCATTGTAACAAAAGGGAATGAATTAACTGCACACATTGGAAGTGAATAATTATGGTCTGAGACTCCTTACAGAGACATGGCTTCAAGATGGTAAGGATTGGATCCTGAATATTGAGGGGGGAGTCAGATGGGAAGCGAGGTAAAGGCAGAGGGTTGGCATTGCTCATCAAAGCACTGAGCACATGGTAGTCTGGTGTCAGCTCGGGTTTCAGGGCCTGATTTCTCTGTCCTCTGAACTCGCTGTTCCCACAGAGTAAGATGTCGGTCTGTCCTCAGCTTTGCTGGACTTCTGCTGAAGCTTTCACGCCTCTTTTACAGCTTCCAGAACAAGTAAACATTCAGTCAATCGAAAGCAAACCTACAATCTCAGCCTGTCACCCATCCAGACACAGAGTGTAGTCACAGCAGGGAATCAAACAAGAAAAATGAAACAAAATCAGAAATAAATAAATGCTTAATGTTTGTTCATTAAGAAGTAAACCAGAAATAGGGCTGTCCCAGATTCTGAGAGTGCCCTACTTGAGGAATTCTCTCTCCCTTCGATGTATTAGTACTGTTGGGGCAAAGTAACTCGTGTGTCAAATCGTTTAAAGCAAAGTAGTCAGGAGAGGAGACCTTGAGCAATTAACTAGCTTTATTCATTGCCATGGGGAGTCAAACAAAGTCTGACGTATTCTAATGTAATACAGAATGTTACAAGTTTTATGGTAAATCACAAGCACAATCTCCATTAATTACGCAACTGAGGGGCAGTCGTAAGTTTCACAAACGTTGTCCAGACCTACGTTTCTTAATGTCTACAAATCTGAATGTTATCTTATGCTGCAGGTTCAGCTAGGCTCGAATTACCGATAATGGACAGAGAGAACCAATCCATCATTCTATGAAGCAGCACAGTCTAATGGCCCGAGGAGCAGAGACAGCCTGCAGCTGCAAGGTCAGGCTATCAAAACAGAATTCCTTAGCCAGGGCTCAGACAGCATTATGTTAACAGGCTACATTTTACTGCAAACATTGCTTCGTGACAAAATGGCTTCCACGTAGTTTTGTGTCAGGGGTAGCTAGGTTTTCTGTTTTTATTTTTAAAATGCAGCTGATTCCCACAAGTAACTGCAACAGGTGCAAGTACATCACATGCAACATTCCTCATTGCAGCTTCACGCCGGTTTTGCATCCTCTGTTTTTCCTGCGCCTTGGCTCCAGCACATTCAGCTTCCTTCCCTCATTCCCATCCCCCCGCCCTGATGGCCAAGCTGACCCGCAAAACTTTGGTTTGCCCCTCCATTCTTTCCCAGAGTTGAATTTATGTTGTAGCTGCACCAGACATTGGTTAGGCCACTTTTGGAATATTGTATGCAGTTCTGGTCTCTCTGCTAGAGGAAGGATGTTGTGAAACTTGAAAGTGTTCGGAAAAGATTGACAGGGATGTTGTCAGGGTTTGAGCTGAACAGGCTGGGGCCATTTTCTCTCGAGCACCAGAGGCTGAGAGGTGACCCTACAAACTTTTATAAAATCAGGAGGGACATGGATAGGGTAAATAGACAAGATCTTTTCCCTGGATGGGTCATAGCTTCAGGGTGAGGGTGAGATTTAAAATGAACATAAGGGGCAACTCCTATATTCAGAGGATGGTGCGTGTAAGGAATGAGCTGCCAGAGGAAGTGGTGGCGGCTGGTACAATTACAGCATTTAAAAGGTACCCAGCTGGTGTAATGGAAAATTAACATTTATTGTGAAATCTATAAAAGCACAGGGAAACAAAGAAGTAAGGGCCTGACTTTGCAGACAGGCAGAAAAAAATGTAAAGTTAAACCGACCTAACAGCAGACTTACAAGGCCAGTAAACTACCATATCAACAGTCAAGGAATAAGAAAAACAACTCCATACATGAAAAGGACCTCAAATGTTCCAGGCTCCTGGCCTTGAGCTGTTGATAAGGAGAAGTGAATCCAGACAGGACTGACAGTTAAGGCGAGTGTTGTAGAGCAAAGAGACCTTGGACTGCAGGTTCATAGTTCCTTGAAATTGGAGTCGCAGGTAGGCAGGATAGTGAAGAAGGCGTTTGGTATGCTGGCCTTTATTGGTCAGAGCAGAGAGTACAGGAGTTGGGAGGATAAGTTGTGGAATACTGTGTTCAGTTCTGGTCTCTCTGCTGTAGGAAATATGTGTGATACTTCGAAAGATTGACAAGGCTGTTGCCAGATTTTGAGGGTTTCAGCTACATGGAGAGGCTGAATAGGCTGAGAATATTTACCCTGGGCATGGATAGGGTGAGTACTTAAAGTCTTTTCCCCAGGGTAGGAGAGTCTGTGGCACAGCAAGGAACCGTAATGACCTCCTCAGGAGACAGACACATGCTGCAACTGACAGGGTACCCTTCGTTGTTCTGTACTTCCCAGGGGCTGAAAAATTACGCCATGTTCTTCATGACCTGCAACACATTATCAATGAGGATGAGCACCTCACCAAGACCTTCCCCACACCTCCACTACTTGCCTTTAAACAACTGCTAAACCTCAAACAGATCATTATTCGTAGCAAACTGCCCGGCTCTCAGGACAACTCCATGCAACCCTGTCACGGTGGACACTGCAAGACGTGTCAGATTGTGGACATAGATACCACTATTATGCGTTGGAACACCTCCCACCTTGTACATGGCAGGTACTCATGTGACTCAGCAAACGTTGTCTATCTTATATGTTGCAGGCAAGGATGCCCGGAGGCATGGTACATTGGGGAAACCGAGCAAAGGCTACGACAACGGATGAATGGGCACCGCACAACAATCAACAGACAGGAGGGTTCCCTCCCAGTTGGGGAACACTTCAGTGGTCCAGGACATTCAGCCTCGGACCTTCGGGTGACCATCCTCCAAGGTGGACTTCGGGAAAGGCAGCAGAGGAAAGTGGCCGAGCAGAGGCTGATTGCTAAGTTCGGTACCCATAGGGAGGGCCTCAACCGGGACCTTGGGTTCATGTCACATTACAGGTGATCACCATTGCACGACACACACACACACATATATTCCTACACAAACACACACGGACACAGGTACACACAGAGGCGCACACAGATGCCCACACACACTCATATGGACACACACACTCCCACACTCTCACATGCACCTCCTCACAGACTTAAGACACTCTGCACTCACTACATGCACACACACACACATTCTCACACTCACAACTCCCAACCCAGACAGACAGACACACACGGACAGACAAAGACCCACATGCACACATATATTTTGTGTGGTGAATTTGTACTTGCAGAATACATTGCACTTTGCTCAAAAACTGCATACATTCATGTAGAACTCTGAGCTCAAAAACTGCATGAATTTATGTAAAACTCTGTTATATCACTTTTTAGATTAGAAGCAATCTAAACATCAGGTCATAGACAGAGAACACAAGGGGCTAACTCCTTCAAAATATTGTCTAGCTATCACCACTGTTAACAGCTAACCCGAGAATGCAACTTCTAAAAAAAGGGTTTTGTGATTTACACATGAAAGAAGTGAAACTATCACTGTATTCTGACAGACGAAAGGCTTAACAGACAATCAATTTTTCAATGTATAATTTCAGTTACATCACACTGCAAATTTTTGCGATAAATTCTGTGTTACGATCGAGCCCTCCACTATCACCTGATGAAGGAGCGTCGCTCCGAAAGCTAGTGTGCTTCCAATTAAACCTGTTGGACTACAACCTGGTGTTGTGTGATTTTTTAACTTTGTACACCCCAGTCCGACAGCGGCATCTCTAAATCAAGGCAATCGGAGTTTTTTTAAAACCCGAAAAGTAACGAAGTTTAACGACGCGAACTCGAAAATTAACGAAGGTAATCGGAGTTTCTTTAAACCGAAAAGTAACGACGTTTAAATGTCGCGACCCCAAAATAAACGAAGCAACAACCCGAAAAATAACGAAGTTCAAATGAAACGAACCCGAAAATAAACAAAGTTTAGGCAATCGGAGTTTTTTTAAACCGAAAACTAACAAAGTTAACACAACCCGAACCGAAAATAAATGAATTTTAAGCGATCGATTTTTTTTCTATTAAAAAGATAACACCAGAAAATAACCAATCTCTGGAGATTGATTTTGTTTTACTTCTGAAAGCAACGAAGCTCGGGAGAAAGATTTTTTTTAAAAAAACCAAAAATTAATAAAGCTTGGGAATTCAGGTTTTAACCCTCCCCTCAGAGTTCAGCAATTTTCGAAGACCACTGTCCGTAAGTACCAAAGCACCCTCAACTTCAATTAATCTCTCCCCCCTTTTTAAACATTTAACAAGTCCCCCAGACTCAACCATTGCTAAGACCGATCCTTTCGGGCTGGACTGGTCACGTTAGACACGACTTGACTGACAGGAAAACCAAACGTTCTAAAAATAATCACGTCTGGCAGGCCGAATTCCTCTACACTCAATAGTGAAGGATATTTAACTCGTACACTGCTGTTCACAATCTGTCCGAGCCGAAACGTGTCACGGCACCAAAATGATGATCTGCGTCTCCTCAAGAGGGGCCTCTTGGTTCGAGATCGGTCAAAGGAATCGACAAATGCGGTGTATTCGAAAAGCAAGGTTCATTAGTTTATTGAATTAAGGTATCTTAACGCAATTCTATCCAGCAACACAGAGATTGAAGCTTCTGTGTTCCGTGATGAAGTTGCGCAATTACATTTGAAAATTGCACATTATTTATAAGGTTTTTAAGAAATAATAGTCTTAATTACGAGAAAGACCAATCACATATAATAAGGTGACATGATTTACAGCAAGTTAATCCAATGATATTTTCTTTAAGAAGGATATCTAATTTACATAAATTGTCATGCCATGTACTAGTTCAAGATTAGTTCAAATGGTCAAATAATGTGTCAGTATTCATCTTATGAAAATTCTATTGTCCTCTTATCTTTGAACTGCAAGTTAATTCTGCGAATCAGCAGTATGTTCAGCAGTATGGTTCACAGGCCATTTTGTAGTATTAGAACATAGAACATAGAAGAATACAGCGCAGTACAGGCCCTTTGGCCCTCGATGTTGCACCGATCCAAGCCCACCTAACCTATACTAACCCACTATCCTCCATATACCTATCCAATGCCCGCTTAAATGCCCATAAAGAGGGAGAGTCCACCACTGCTACTGGCAGGGCATTCCATGAACTTACGACTCGCTGAGTGAAGAACCTACCCCTAACTTCAGTCCTATATCTACCCCCCCTTAATTTAAAGCTATGCCCCTTTGTATTACCCGACTCCATACGCGGGAAAAGGTTCACACTGTCAACCCTATCTAACCCCCTAATCATCTTGTATTCTTTTAAATCGAGAAGCCATTTTGTTGAAATAAAAATGTACATATTTTGTTGCCTAAATTCCAACTTTAGATCCTCACACCCACCTCCCAATTCAATCTATCATGACCAGACTAGGCAACAGTTTCTTCTCCCAAGCCATCAGGCTCCTTACCACTACATGATTGGACTCTTTTCCGTCTGACTATTTTTGCACATTTTCGAATTTCTGCTAGAAAAATGTCTATTATTTATCATTCTTTTATTATGCTGTAACTTGCGTGGTTTGCACTCTGGTCCCTCGAAGGAGAGGAGATGACAGAAACATTGGAAGCTGGTGAGAGAGCGTTCACAAAATTAATCCCGGGAATTGACGTGTTTGCTAATTTTGCAATGTTGCGTAGCTTAGCTGAGCATTCGTTCGAGTTTGGAAGAATGAGAGGAGATCTGAATGAATAAATATCAGAATTTTAGTGGGCCTGAAAGGTTAGTTGCCAAAAAGGTAGTGTTCATTTGTGGGAGAGTTTCAGACCAGAAGGAATAGCCTCTAAAGTGTTTGCATATTTATGATGGAGATGAGGTGGATTTCTTCTCTCAGAGGGTAATGAATGACAGGGCTATTGAAGTTCTATCACTAAGTATAGTCAAGGCAGATGTTGGGCAGAATTTTAATCAATGGGGAATCAATAATAAGGCATGAATGTGGATTTTTGGATTATTATATTAATCATTATGGTAATAAATGGTGGAGCAGATTCGATGGGGTGAATGGATTATTTTGGCCAAAGGGCTTATAAACATCCTGTGGGACCTTGACAGGGGAGATATGGATAAAATGCTTCAACTTATGTATGATATTCAGACCTAGGGTTCCACAGGATCTGTCAGTCAACATTTTTCAGCATTTTTAGGAGAACGGGAGCGAGGGTGATAATAGCCACAGTAGAGTAAGAATGGAGGGAGACTGTAGCATTACGATTCACATTTTTGAGGGAAGGAGAAAAGAAAGAATGTTCCACAGAAACCAGAATTGTCTGTTTTGAATTTCTATACTGTGTAGACAGCAATGTCTTCTGTAATCTCCTTTTACAGGATACGAGAAAGGGAGGATTTACAGCCAGAAATCTCAAAACAAGATCTGATAGAGACAATCAATTCATTGGCACGGGAATATCATCGGCCTTTGAATCTAGTAGAATCTTTTTATTTCTTTCCTGTCCTGTCTGCTTCACAAGGTTTCAAACATCAGTGAGACTGAGGTATGCATACCTGAGTGAGAGTGTTCCAATGAACTGACCGTGGGAAGAGCTTTAAGCGGGTACACAGCCTGAAATAGCAACACTCCATTCGCAGCAGCAATAGATGGAACACGTTCCATACATGAGTGGTCTTTCAACCAATTGTTAAAGCTGGAGAGAGACAATGATTCCCACATCATGGAGAAATCGTGAGAGCCAATATCTTTGCCCTTTCCATTCCTCATCCTGGGAGGGAGAGAGAGAGGGAGGAAACACTATTCACTTGTAGCAACTGAAGTGAATCCAGGGAGGGAGCAGACTCTGCAAAGGTGTCAGATGCTCTCTGTCCTTCTTAACGGTATATTAATTTTTTTCCCCTCAGTTTGATACGTTTATTTATATACAATTTGCATTGTGGAAAAAGATCGTTTCTTTCCTCATGTTCAGAATTAAAAGGGTAGTTACTCATGGGATGGAGCAGAATCTAAGGGATTGGCACGTTGATATAAAATGTAGACATATGTTGCTTCATATGGTGTATATCTGATATTATTCGCTGTTATAAAAGCCTTGTGGCTATTATTTTTCACATTCTAATCTAGCACTGAAGTTATATTCTGTATTTCTTGTCATCTTTTTTATTGAATAGGACAGCAGAAAGTCATTCAGCAACTTTACTGGTTTGTTTTTCTCAAGTAGCCTTGACATTTCATTTTCATTGTCCTTGATTCAGCTCCATTTCCAGTGTCTTTGTCGGCAGCTTGTTCCAGGTTATTGTCACCGAAATGAAGATTTCCTCCATACACACTTAAGGCTATCTGGCTGCATGAGGGTTTTCAGGTTTCTGTGTCCTGGATAATATGTGATCAGGCATCTGGCAAACTACAGGAATTGTCACCTATGTTATGTTCATTTAACAGTATTGACTGTGATCACGTATTTTGTGAATTTATTTTTGCAGGAAGACATGTAGAAAGAAATCTGAAAGCAAATGATACATCAACTTCTGACAGAGCCACTTGAATCATTGGGACTTGAATATCAGCAACCTTTCCAATTGAGAAGAAATGTTTGCTTTTGTCTGCTTGAGAGATTTTGAACACTTTGGCAGGAAGAATACGGAGACACCCAAGTGAGGGAGATTCAGTGCACTGACTGTGAAAAGTGCATGAAACCAGTTACTCAGTTTGGGGAATCAAAGTCTCACCCCTCACGGTGGAGAGAGACTGTGTACCCATTCTGTTGGTAATTTCAAACCCAGAGCGACACAAGGAAAGCTCTTCCCATGGGGAAACTGTGGAAATGTGGGGACTGTGGGAAAGGGTTCCCTTCCCCGTCAGTGCTGGTGACTCATAGAAGCATTCACAAAGGGGAGAGGCGATTCTCCTGCTCTGTGTGTGGGAAGGGATTCAGTTGGCTGTGCAACCAGCTGATGCACTGGCATGTTCACACTGCGGAGAAGCCATTCACTTGCTCCAAGTACAGGAATACATTCGTCAATTCTCCTGGCCTGCTGAAACATCCTTGGGTCCGCACTGGGGAGAGGCCGTTCACCTACTGTCACTGCAGGAAGAGGTTCATGAGTTCATCTACCCTGCAGACATACCAGTGGGTCCACACTGGGAGAGGCTGTTCTCCTGCCCTGAGTGCAGGAAGGGATTTGGTTGGGTGGACAACTTCCAGAGGCATTAGTGAGTTCATGTGCCATCACTGGGATCGAAGGAGCAATGGCCGAGTGGTATTATCAACTGGATTACTACCTCAACTGTGGGAATTCCCGGTTTTGAATCCCGCCATGGCAGATTGGAATTTGGTCAGAAATCTGGAGTTCAGAATCTAATGGTGAAACCATTTTCAGGGGGAAAACATCCTCATCTGATTCACTCATGTTTTTTTAGGGAAGGAAACTGCTGTTGTGGGAAAGGATTCACTCAGTCGTCCCAGATGCATCCTTTACCCGGTCTGGCCTACACATGACTCCAGACTCTCAGCAATATGGTCGACTTTAAACCCCTGTCCCCACCCCTGCCCCCGGAAAATGAGTGGGGAGAAACTTACTTGGATACAGTATATGGGTTGAAATTGTTGAGTGAGGCATTACTTCCTCCGGGTTAAGACTGTATCAAGGATTCAGTTACAAAGGGACACCTTAGTGCTTACCAATAATAAAGCAACTGGGGTGTCAGGGGAGGTCAGGGGTGTGTGTGTGTGTGCTTTGAGATTCAGCTGTTGAAGAAAAGGAAAGCTACTTTTTGTAATTTTTTTGCTGGGGAGATCATGAAGCTGTAACAAAGTTGGGTCGCAATAAAGGTTACCTAAATTCGGACTCAGACATTGAAAGATTTAAAATCCAACAGGTTTCTGTTTTAAAGCTGCTCACTCAGCTTCCAGCACTACGTTACCAAAGTCATGTATCAGAAGGAGCAGTGAATCAGTAGCGAGTATCGTTAGAAACTGTTAAGATTTTCATCTCTGCAGGCACTGCATAGTTTCATCAGCATTGTAATGTTTACTGGCAGCAGCAGGAAGTGTTGTGGCTGTGTTCATGAGAAACAACGTTAAAAATCACATAACACCAGGATATAGTCCAACAGGTTTATTTGGGAGCACGAGCTTTCGGAGCGCTGCTCCTTCATCAGGTAGCTGTGGAGCAGGATCATAAGACACAGAATTTATAGCAAAAGATCAGTGTCATGCAACTGAAATGATATATTGAACAAACCAAGATTGCTGTTAAGTCTTTCACCTTTTAGAATGGGTTGCAGGTTTCAGTTCATTAATATGCAAATCCTAGAACTTCTTTTAAGTCATATACTCGAGATAACTTAAGGTAGATAGGATAGTGAAGAAGGCGTTTGGTATGCTTTCCTTTATTGGTCAGAGTATTGAGTACAGGAATTGGGAGATCATGCTGCAGCTGTTCAGGACATTGGTTAGGCCACTGTTGGAATATTGCATGCAATTCTGATCTCCTTCCTATCGGAAAGATTACAGATTACATTGCAATGTGGAAACAGGCCCTTCGGCCCAACAAATCCAAACCGACCCGTCAAAGCACAACCCACCCATACCCCTACATTTACATTTACCCCTTACCTAACACTACGGGCAATTTAGCATAGCCAATTCACCTGACCTGCACATCTTTGGACTGTGGGAGGAAACCAGAGCACCCGGAGGAAACCCACGCAGACACGGGGAGAACGTGCAAACTTCACATAGTCAGTCGCCTGAGACGGGAATTGAACCCGGGTCTCTGGCGCTGTGAGGCAGCAGTGCTAACCACTGTGCCACCGTGCCGCCCATAAGATGTTGTGAAACTTGAAAGGGTTCAGAAAAGATTTACAAGGATGTTGCCAGGGTTGGAGGATTTGAGTTATAGGGAGAGGCTGAACAGGCTGGGGCTGTTTTCCCTGGAGCGTCGGAGGCTGAGGGGTGACCTTATAGAGGTTTACAAAATTATGAGGGGCATGGATACGATAAATAGACAAAGTCTTTTCCCTGGGATCGGGGAGTCCAGAACTAGAGGGCATTCCATTTGGGTGAGAGGGGAAAGATATAAAAGAGACCTGAGGGGCAACTTTTTCACGCAGAGGGTGGTACGTGTATGGAATGAGCTGCCAGAGGATGTCGTGGAGGCTGGTACAATTGTAACATTTAAGAGGCATTTGGATGGGTATATGAATAGGAAGGGTTTGGAGGGATATGGGCTGGGTGCTGGCAAGTGGGATTAGATTGGGTTGGGATGTCTGGTTGGCGTAGACGGATTGGACCGAAGGGTCTGTTTCCATGCTGTACATCTCTAAGACTCTATGACTCTATTTTATAAAAAGAAGTGACAGCTCAGACAATGCATGGAAGGTGTGAGGTTCAAGTCTGTCAGTATCCCAATCTTGAGTCAGAATGGTTCTATTTCCAAAGTAGGAATTTATAAAATTATTACATGCATTGACTGCCTGCAGATTGTGCACTTTTTGAGCAAAATACAATGTATTTGCAAATATAATTCCGCAAATTCACCCTATTGACTTACATGCATGTGTGTGTGTATGAGTGTGTGTGTGTGTGAGAGAGAGACTGTATAGTGTAGTGGAGTCACATGTCGTGTGACATCAACCCAAGGTCCATTTGAAGCCATCCTCATGGCTATTGATACCCAAGTTTGGAATCCAAGTAGAACTTAGCCTCTGCTCGGCCAGCAGAAATGATTAAGCAGTTACACAACACACATTGGAGAGTGTAGGGTGGGACTTGTCTTTTGATTTGCAGAAGGTGGGAGGCTCTGGATGCTGTGATCCAGGGCAAATACATGCTGGTGGAAATTCGGCTCAGAGAGATGGAGCTGAAAGCCAGGCTGCAGACCTTTGATGAAAAAGATAACCAGTCATTTTATTCCAGGAGTCGGTCATTCCTCTCCGGACAGACCCTTCTGATTGAGTCAGTGGACAGGGTCAGGAAGTATGAGCGTGGATGAGGCAGGTAAAGGGGATCTGAGAGAAGGCTGCAAGGGAGTGGAGGAGCGAACTGGCTGGGTGCTGGGAGTACGAACAACATTGGGGAGGTGGTGGTAAGGGACAGAATAGTGACAGGGATTGTCTCCGGTCTCCGCAGTTGTTAGCAGGAGGCCAGATGACATCGGTGTCTATCTGGTGCCAGGATTCGGGAACCAATGTGCTCAGGGCTGAAGATGTGGGAAATGGAGGTTACAGCAGGTGTGGTCCACAAATGTCAGGAGAGAGCCTCTGCTGAGGGTGCGTGAAAAGTTAGAAGATAACTCTGGACGGCACAGTGGCTCAGTGGTTAGTACCACTGCCTCACAGTGCCAGGGGATCATGTTTGATTCCATCCTTGGGCAACTGTCTGTGTGGACTTTGGCACGTCCTCCTCCTTGTGTCTGTGTAGGTTACCTGCAAGTGCTCTGGTTTCCTCCCACAGTCCAAACATCTGCAGTTTAGGGTGGTTTGGCCATGCTGAAGTGTGCAGATTAGAGTGGGTTAGCCATGAGGAACTGCAGGGCTGTAGGGTCAGTGGATGGGTCTGGATGGGATGCTATTTGGAATGTCAGTGTGAATTTGATGGGCCGAATGGCCTGTCAGAATTATGATTCTACTGCTTTCGCCACGTAAATATTGAGAAATGATTGACACAAGTCTGCTGTGGGAGGAGTGCGTTCCAGTTCGTGAGATATCAACACCGGTCCTGGGGAAGGTGGGCTTTGGGCAGTCTCTCCCCCCCACCCTCTGCCCCCCTGTCTAATCTCTCCCCACCCACTGTCCCCGTCCATTCTCTCTCAACCCCCTCCCTCTGCCCTGCATTCTCTTCCTCCCCACCTCTGCCCACCAGCCTTTCTCTTTCCCTCACCATCGGTCCCCACAATCTTCTCCATTCCCATCACCCTCTGTTCCCCCCAGTGTTCTCATCCTCCCACCCTCTGTCCCCCTGTCAATTATCTCTCTCACCCCCTGTCACTCTGCCCCTCCGTCCATTCTCTCTCCTTCTCTTCCACCCACTCCCTGTCCTTGCGGATGCCTCAAACCCTCTTTGATCGCTGTATCAAACCCTTCTAGGAAGAGAGAAAGAGAATGGATGTTGATGACTCTACCTGGTAGACACGGCTGCATGAAAAATTACTGATCTTTAAAATTGAGAATAGCTAAAATGATATATTCAGAAATATTATGAAAGCATGTTCAACTTTATAGAAAAGCTGCAGACATCTTTCTGAAACTTGCATTCAAATATGTCCAGTTAGTCCACAGTTGAGGACAGGGTGTAATTTGTGGATGGCCCATTCCTAGTCTTGTGAAATTGATTCTGACTATGCAGAAATAGAACCATAGAGTTGTACAAACCCGTCGGTCCATGCTGACCAGGTATCCTAAATTAATCTTGGCCCATATACCCATCCAAATGTCTTTTAAATTTTGTAATTGTACCAGCCTCCACCACTTCTTCTGGCAGCTAATTCAATACATGCACCACCCTTTGCGTGAAAAATTTGCCCCTCAGGTCCTTTTTATATCTTTCCCCTCTCACCCAAAATGAATGCCCTCTAGTTCTGGACTCTCCCACCCCAGCGAAAAGACCTTGTTTATTTAACCTGTCAAAGCCCCTCATGATTTTATAAATCTCTATAAGGTTTTATAAACCCTCAGCATCCAACGCTGTATGAAAAACAGCCCCAGCCCATTCAGCTTCACCCTGCAGCTGAACCCCTCCAACCTTTGCAACATATTTGTAAATCGTTTTTGAACCCTTCTAAGTTTCACAACATCATTGCTACTCATGATTAATAGGCTGTGAACAATCTATCTTGTTCAGGGCATAAGATGGGGCATTTGTTGAGGGGAATTAACTTTCAAACTGTTTTTTTCTGACCCTGAGGTCCCTTTAAATCTTTTCCCTCTCAACCGAAATCTATGCCCTCTAGTTTGGGACTCACCTACCCTGGGGAAAAGACATTCAAAAGTTGAGGAGTCACACAAAATGCAAACGCAATAAAATGTCGAGCTACAAGTTTAAAAAAATGTGGCTTCAGCTTTTTTTTTAAACTCCTGTTGACATTTGACATTCGGGTACAAAATCTTGTCAACAACACCAGCATCGCCACAGACCACACTGCGCATACTCCTCGGTGTCAGTAAGTACTGCGCATGTTCAGCGGCGTTAACAAGAACTGCGCATGCCCCACGCTGTCCGCAATTACGGACCGCGACCTTCTTTTGATGGGCCAATGGGGAGCTCGGGATGACCGGAAGGAGCCTGGTTCCTTTGTCAATCAGAGCCTTGCTATTGTCTGAATACGGAAGTTTGCCCATGAGCTTCTGAAGCTGCTACTGCTGTTGTTCCTCTCTGAATGAAGATTGAGCTTCACCCCAGACTGCAACTTCTTTCCTCTGTCCAACATCTGTGAGTACAGCACTTTCTTTTCTCACCCCCTTTTCCATTTGTTTTCATTCTAGGGTTCAATTTTTGTTTTGCAGTAATTGAAAGGAAAGGGAGTGAATCCCGGCGAGGGGAGAGAGTCTGGAAAAGTTGGTCCAAGATTGTGTCTCAGTTAGCAAACACATGGCAAATGTAGTAGCACAATGTGAAGTTATCGCATTTGCTGTTTTAAAAAAAAGCAGAAAGGAGACGCATTCCTTAAATAGTGATATATTGGAATGTGAAGAAAGTGAGGACTGCATATGCTGGAGATCAGAGTCGAAAAGTGTAGGGCTGGAAAAGCATAGCAGGTTCAGGCAGCATCTGAGAAGCAGGAGATTCGACATTTCAGGCACGAGGCCTTCATCAGGAATGATGTGTTGATGTACAAACACGCCTCAGCGTCCTTCTATATCAGCAAGCAATGAGCAAGGCAAGTGGTACGTTAGCAAGAGGAATTGAGTTCAGAGGTGGCGATGTCTTCCTGCAGTTGGGGGTGGGGTTCATTGAATATATTCAAGGCTGAGTTCATTTGAATTTTCGACAACAAGGAAGTGGATGGTTGTGGGGGGAGGCAAGAAAATGGGTTTAAGACCAGTATAGAACAGTTAGACAGTCAGACAGTGCAGAAACAGACTGTTCTGTCCAACTAGTCCATGCCGACTATGTTCTCAAACTAAACTAGTTGCACCTGCCAGTGTTTGGCCCATATCCCTCTGAACCATTCCTATTCATGTGCTGATCCAAATGCTTTTTAACCCTTTTAACTGGACTACATCCACCACTTGAACTGAATTGAATTTATTTATTGTCACATGTACTGAGGCACAGTGAAAAGCGTTGTCTTGCGATCACATAGTTAAGTAGCATAGTAAATAATAAGTAAAGAGTGGCAAAAACAAAAACAAAGGTTCAGACACATCCTGAGAGTTTGAGAGTCCATTCAGTATTCTAACAATAGTAGGGTAGAAACTGTTACAAAACTGGCTGGTGCGTTTGTTCAGGCTTCTGTACCTTGTCCCCGATGGTAGAGGTTGTAGACAAACATTGCCAGAGTGGGATGGATCTTTAAGAATGCTGGCGGCTTCCCTTGACAGCAGGTCTGGTAGATGGATTCTATAGATGGGAGGTTGGCCTTTGTGATTGTCCGGGCTGAGTTCACCACTCTCTGTAACCGTCTCCAATCTCGAATGGTACAGTTGCCATTCCAGGTAGTGATACATCCAAGACAGCTTGTTGTGGATGACCACTCCCAGGAGCTTGACACTCTCCTCTCATTCCACCTCTGTGCTGTTAATGTGTATGGGTGCATGAGTAACATCCCACCAAAAGTCAATAACGAGTTTCTTGGTTTTGCAAGCATTGAGATCTAGTTTGTTTTCAGTGCATCATTTTTCCAGGTCTTCCACCTCCTGTCTGCAGTCTGTTTTGTTGCCATCTGAGATTTGACGGACTATAGTGGTGACAGTGAACTGGTAAATGGCATTAGTCTTGTATTTGGTGACGCAGTCATGGGTATACAGTGAGTACAGTAGGGGGTTGAGTATGCACCCCTGGAGGGCTCCAGTGTTAGTGAGGATCAAATATTGTCCCCAGTCTTCACTGATTGTGGCCTGTGGGTCAGGAAACTGAGGATCCAGTTGCAGAGAGTGGGGCTTAGTCCGAGATCACTAAGTTTAGTAATCAGTGTCGAGGGGATAATAGTGTTAAAGGCTGAACTGTAGTCAAGTAGGATTCTTACGTACCTGTTCTTGGTGTCAAGATGTTCCAGGGAGGAGGGAAGGGCAAATGATATGGCATCTGACGTGGATCCCAATTTGCCGATGGGCAAATTGGAGTGGGGCAAGAGTAGTGGGAAGGCTGGAGTTGATTAATGCCATGACCAGCTTTTCAAAGCAATTCATGACCACCGGAGTTAGGGCGACTGGGCGGTAGTCATTGAGACGTGCTGCATGAGTCTTCTGAGGCACAGGGATGATGTTGGCCCTCTTGAAACAGGCAGGGACAGTGGCCTGCTGCAGGGAGAGGTTGAAGGTGTACGGGAAGACCTCTGCCAGTTGGTCTGCACATGCTCTGAGTGCACAGCCTGGTCCTACGTCTGATCCCATCGCTTTCCTTGATTCACACGAAGGAAAACTGATCTGACCTCTCGACTTTCTCTGGACATTCATTCCACACACAAACTACTCTCTTAAAAAAGGGTGCTTCTGATGTGTTTTTAAAATCTTTCTCCTCTCGTCTTAAAAATGTGCTCCCTAATCTTGAAGCTCACAGCTGAGCGAAAGGACACCTCTATCCTTCGTGATTTTATAATCCTCTGTGAGGTCACCTCTATGCTCCAGTGGGAAAAAAAAATCCCAGTTTATCGACCTAGATGTAGGTAGATTAATATCCAGTCATGATCTGTTGAATGCTGGTGCAGGCTTGAAAGACCAAATGGCCTACTCCTGCTCCCAAGTTTCTCTCACTGTGTCCAGAACAGCAAGAGCCTATAAGACACAGGAGCAGAAATTAGGCCAATCAGCCCACTGGGTCTGCTCCACCATTCAATCATGGCTGATAAATTTCTCAACCCCATTCTCCAGCTTTCTCCCCTTGATACTCAAGAACCCATCATCTGTTTCAGTCTTAAATATACTCAGTGACTTGGCTACCGCAGCTTTCTGTGGCAGTAAATTTCATAGATTCGCCACTGTCTGGCTGAAGAAGTTTCTCCTTATCTCCGTTCGAAAAGATCTTCCGTTTACTCGAAGGCTGTGCCCTCGAGTCCCCATCTCTCCTACCACTGAAAACATCTCCCCCAACATGCACTCTGTCCAAGCCATTCAGCATTCTTATGTTTCGATTAAATTCCCCCCCCTGAGTGTAGGCCTGTTAATCAGCATGAACCAGACTTTTCAGGATGAGGCAGAGCAGGGATTAGGTTCAGTAAAATGAGAATAAAAGGAGTGTGTGTGGGATGGATATTTTCAGCTTTTAGGGAATAAGAGAGGAAAGAGAGTTTGGATCGATTGGATGGGATAATGGACCGAGGATTGGCAGATGGAGTTTAATTTAGACGAACGTGAGGTGTTGCATTTTAGGAAAGCAATCCAGGACTTAACCATTTAATGGGGAATGTTGCTAGTGAGGGTGAGAATAGGTGGACAGGGCAGATGAATGCGAGGCTGAGGAACTGGTGCATGGGAGAAAGGATCCAAAAATGTGACTATTGGAATCTCTTCTGGGGTAGAAAAGACCTGTACAAGAAGGATGGATCGCACCCGAATTGGAAAGGGACTAATATATTGCTGGGAGATTTGCGAGAGCTGCTCAGGAGGATTTAAACTAGTAAGGTAGGGGTGGGTGGGGGGCACGGATTGCTGGGACCCAGAGAAATAGTGAGGAAAGAGATCAGTCTGTGACTGGTCCAGTTGGGAAAGGGACTGAGTTAAACAATCAGAGCAGGAAGTAACAAAGCAGAGAACAAGGTAGGACTGGTAAATTAAACTGCATTTATTTCAATTGCAAGAGGCCAAACAGGGAAGGCAGATGATGGTTAGGAACTTGGGACTGAGATATCATGGCAGTTACAGAAACATGGCTCAAGGATGGACAGCACTGGCAGCTTAATGTTCTAGAACACACATGGTATTGGAAGGATAGAAAAGGGGGCAGGAGAGGAGGAAGAGTGGCTTTTATGATAAGGGATATATTACTGTGCTTAGGGAGGATATTCCTGGGAATACATGCAGGAAGCTTATTTGGGTGGAACTGAGAAATAAGAAAAGGGATGATCACCTTATTGGGATTTTATTACAGACTCCCTAATAGTCAGAGGGAAATTGAGAAAAAAAATGTAAGGAGATTTCAGTTATCTGTAATAATAATAGGGTGGTTATGGTCAGGGATTTTAACTTTCCCAACATAGACTGGGACTGCCATAGTGTTTAAAGGCAGTATAAAGGCAGTTGGAGTAAACTTAAGAGTAAACTCAGGAGGGCAAAAAGGGAACATGAGATAGCTTCGACAAGTAGAGTTAAGGAGGAATTTAAATGTGTACAAGAAAATTTTCTGATTCAGTAAGTGGATGTTCTGACTCGTGAAGGTGCAAACCGTGACCTACTCTTGGGAAATAAGGCAGGGAAGGTGACTGAGCTGTCAGTGGAGGAGCACTTTGGGGACAGTGACCATAATTCTATGAGCTATAAAAGAGTGATGATAAAGTATAGACCAGATCCAAATTGGAGGATGGCTAACTTTGTATTAGGCAAGATCTTCCAAAAGCTAACTGGGAGCAGATGTTTGCAGGTAAAGGGATGGCTAGAAAATGGGAAGCCTTCAAAAATAAGAAACTGAGAGTCCAGAGACAGTATATTCCTGTTAGGGTGAAAGGGGAAAAACTAGGTAAAAACAAGGACTGCAGATGCTGGAAACCAGATTCTAGATTAGATGAAGGGCTTTTGCCCAAAACATCGATTTTCCTGCTCCTCGGATGCTGCCTGAACTGCTGTTTTTCCAGCACCACTCTCATCTAGAACCTAGGGTGAAAGGGGAGGCTGGTAGGTGTAGTGAATGCTGAATGACGAGAGGAATTGAGCTTTTGGTTCAGAAAAAGAGGGAAGCATATGACAAGTAAAGACAGGAGAGATCGAGTGAATCCTGACAGTATAAAAGCAGTTGGAGTATACTTAAGAGTAAACTCAGGAGGGCAAAAAGGGAACATGAGATAGCTTCGACAAGTAGAGTTAAGGAAAATCCAAAGGGTTTTTATAAATACATTAAGGAGAAAAGGGTAACTAGGGAGAGAACAGGGCCCCTCAAAGATCAGCAAGACAGTCTATGTGTGGAGCTGCAGGAGTTGGGGGAAATAATAAACAAGTATTTTGCATCAGTGTTTACTGTAGGGAAGGACATGGAAGAAATAGAACGTATGGAAACAGATGATGATATCTTGAAAAATGTAAAAATGTCCATACTACAAAGGAGGTGGTGCTGGATGTCTTGAAATGCATGCAAGTGGATAAATCCCCAGAACATGATCAGTTGTACCCTAGAACTCTGTGGGAAGCTAGAGAAGTGATTGCTGGGTCCCTTGCTGAGGTATTTGTACCATCGATAGTCACAAGTGAGGTGATGAAAGACTGGAGGTTGTCTAATGTGGTACCAATATTTAGGAAAGATTGCAAGGAAAAGCCAGGGAACTATCAACCAGTGAGCCTGACATTGCCGGAGGGCAAGTTGTTGGAGGGAATCCTGAGGGACAGGATTTTCATGTATTTGGAAAGGCAAGGACTGATTTAGGGATAGTCAGCATGGCTTTGTGCGTGAGAAATCATGTCTCACGAACTTGATTGAATTTTGTGAAGAAGCAACAAGGGATTGACGAGGGCAGAGCAGTCGACGTGACCTCCATGAACTTCAGAAAGGCATTCAACAAGGTTTCTCATGAGAGACTGGTTAGCAAGGTTAGATCTCGAGAAATACAGGGAGAACTAGCCATTTGGATACAAATCTGGCTTGAAGGTAGAAGACAGAGGGTGGTGGTGAAGGGCTGATTTTTAGACTGGAGGCCTGTGACCAGTGTTGTGCCACAAGGATTGGTGCTGGTCCCACTACTTTTCATCATTCATATGAATGATTTGGATGTGAGCATAAGAGGGAAAGTTAGTAAGTTTGCAGATGACACCAAAATTGGAGGTGTAGTGGACAGCGAGTAAGGTTACCTCAGATGACAATGGGATCTTGATCCGATGGGCCAATGGGCTAAGGAATGGCAGATGGAGTTTAATTTAGATAAATGTGAGGTACTACATTTGGAAAAGCAAATCAGGTAAGGTCCGAGGGAGTGTTGCTGATCAAAGAAACCTTGGAGTGCAGGTTCATAGCTTCTTGACAGTAGAGTCGCAGGTAGATAGAACAATGAGGAAGCTTTTGAGGTTGGGTTGGGGGGGGGGGGGGGGGGTGTGAGCTTCCACACGTTTATTCTATCCATAATCCTCATGATTTTATAAACAGACAAGGTCTTTTCCCTGGGTTGTGGAGTCCAGAACTGGAGGGCATAGGTTTAGAGTGAGAGCGGAAAGATTTTAAAAGGCACCTCAGGGATAAGTGTTTCATGCAGAGGGTGGTGCATGTATGGAACGAGTGTCAGAGTAAGTGATGGAGGATGGTACAATTACGGTATTTAAAAGGCATCTGGGTGGGTATATGAATAGGAAGGGTTTAGAGCGATAGTGGCCAAGTCCTGGCAAATGGGATGAGATTAGGTTAGGATAACTGGTCGGCATGGACGAGTTGGACTAAAGGGTCTGTTTCCGTGCTGTACACCTCTACGACTTTACTTCAGGACTCTGAAATTGTTCATGAAAACCACTTCAGTCATCTGCCCAGTTTTAAGACTACAATACACAGGAGCAGAATGAGGCCATTTGGCCCATTGAGTCTGCTCCACCAGTCGATCATGGCCGATATGTTTCTCAACCCCATTCTGTTGCCTTCTCCTCGTAACCCTTGATCCCCTTACTTATCAAAGACCTATCTATCCCTGTCTTAAATGCCCTCAATGACTTGGCCTCCACAGCGCTCTGCAGCAATGAGATCCACAGATTCACCATCCTCTGGCTGCAGAAATTCCTCCTCATCCCAGTTCTGCAGGGCATTCCTTCACCCTGAGCCTGTGTCCTCTGGTCCTCGTTTCTCCTACTGGTGGAAACATCTTCCCCACATCCACTGTATCCAGTCAGAGTCACGCAGCACGGAAACAGATCCTTCGGTCCAACCAGTCCATGTTGACCATAATCCCATACTAAACTAGTCCCACCTACATGTGCTTGGCCCAATATCCCTCTAAATATTTCTTATTCATGTACTTATCCAAATGTCATTTAAATGTTGTGACTGTAAGCGCATCTACCACTTCCTCTGGAAATTCATTCCACACGTGAAGCACTCTGTGTAAAAATGTTGCCCCTTATTTTCTTTTGAAATCTTTCTGTTCTCACCTTAAAAATATGTCCGCTAGTCTTGAAATCCCTCATTCCAGGGAAATGACTCCTGACATTCACCTTCTCTGTATCCAGCAAGATTTTATAAATCTCAAAGAAGACCTGAAATGTTAGCTTGCTCTCTCTATGTGGACGCTGCCTGACCAGCTGTGATCTTCAGCATTTGTTGTTTTCAGGAATGATTCCAGCATCTGTCGCAATGCGCTCCTAAATGCTGGCTACCTCTTTCCAGATCCTTTGAGACTCAACAATCCACTGTGCGGTACAGTCAATAAAGTTCCACATTGCATCTCTTTCAGCACACACGGGCAGCACGTGGCTCAGTGGTTACCACTGCTGCCTCACAGCACCAGGGACAAGGATTTGACTCCAGCTTCAGGTGACTGTGCAAACTCCACACATTGTCCTCCCCGTGGCTGTGTGGGTTTCATCGAGAGGCTCCGGTTTCCTCCCACAGTCCAAAGATGTACAGGCCATGCTAAATTGCCCCATAGTGTTCAGGGATGTGTGGGTTAGGTATATTAGTCGAGGTAAATGGAGAGTTGTTGGGCCAAATGGCCTCATTCCGCACTGTAGGGATTCGATGTGGCAACCCCCCAGCTGTTTGCATTTCCTGTAGGGGAAGTGGGGACGGGCCGAAAGTTCAGTGTGTGTGAAGCGAAAATTAAACGTAGTGCTTTGCTTGAGCTCAAGCTGAGTGACTTGGTGGCGGACTGGAAAAGGAAGGTACGCAGTGTCTGTGGTTAGTGATGCTGCCTCACGGCACCAGAGAGCCAGATGCAATTCCAGCCTCAGAGCCGTTGTCTGTGTGGGTATTGACATTCTCCGAATGGTGTTTGTGGCGGATTTCTTCCAGTGCACCTGTTTCTTCCCACTATCCAAAGATGTGCAGGTTTGGGTGAATTAGCCATGTTAAATTGTCCATAGTGTCCAGGATGTGTAGGTTAGATGCATTAATCAGGTGTAAATGTAGAGCAATCAGAGTAGGGTAATGGTGCTTTCAATTTCATGGAATTACAAAAGAAAAGAATGTTCCGCATAAAGTAGAATTGTTTGTTCTGAATTTCTACCCTGACTGACAGTGATGACTTTCATAATCTGTTTTTCCAGTGCATTTGAAGATTTGAAGACTGAAGTTTCAAATTCAGTAGTTGAAGGGCTTATGCCCGAAACAGCAACTCTCCTGCTCCTTGGATGGTGCCTGACCTGCTGTGTATTTCCAGCACCACACATTTTGACTGACTCTCCAGCGTCTGCAGTCCTCATTTTCATGTCAATGACAGACAGTCAATCAATCCATTGGGACTGTAACGATTTTTGACTATGATTCTGTGAGAAGGAGCAAAATTCTTTGGTTTCTGTTTCAGTACACTTTCAGCATCAGTGGAGCTGGATGAGAGACGCTACTGTGGCAGCGCATTGAATGTGCAGCCTGTCACAATTATACAGCCTGGAAAGAGGAATTCACGGCAGGGAGGGTTTGTACATGCGTTTGTACATGCAGCTGAAGCTTTGGCCATGGAGAAACCAGAGGAATCTCGCCCCATGGAGAAACCGTGGAAGTGTGGTGACTGCGGGAAAGGCTTCAGTATCCCATTTGCCCTGGAAATTCATCAGCGCAGTCACACCAGGGAGAGGCCGTTCTCCTGCCCAGAGTGTGGGAAGGGATTTATCCGCTCTTGCCACCTGCTGGACCACCGCCGAGTCCACACTGGGGAGAGACCATTCACCTGCCCCGAGTGCGGGAACACCTTCACCCACTCCTCCCACTTGCTGGCGCATCAGCGTGTCCACACCGGGGAGAGGCCCTTCCCCTGCTCTGATTGTGGGAAGGCCTTCAGCAAATCCTCTGACCTGCTGAAGCACCAGCGGGTCCACACGGGGGAGCGGCCATTCAGTTGCCCCGAGTGCGGGAAGGCCTTTAGCGATTCCTCTGCCCTGCTGAGGCACCAGTGGTCCACACAGGCAAGAAGCCGTTCCCCTGCCCTGAATGTGGGAAGGGCTTCAGCAGTTCCTCCTCCCTGCTGACACACCAGCGGGTCCACACTGGGGAGAGGCCATTTGCCTGCCCTGAGTGTGGGAAGAATTTTCCCCAGCCCTCCCAACTGCTGACCCACCGGCGGGTCCATACCGGGGAGAAGCCATTCTCCTGCTCAGTGTGCGGGAAGGGCTTTGCGGTCTCCTCTAACCTCGTGGCCCACCAGTGGGTCCACACGGGGGAGAGGCCCTTCAGCTGTCGCGAGTGCGGGAAGGCTTTCAGCAATTCCTCCCACCTGCTGAGGCATCAGCGGGTCCACACCGGGGAGAAGCCGTTCTCCTGCCCAGAGTGCGAGAAACGCTTTAACCGGTCCTCCCACCTACTGACCCACCAGTGGGTCCACATGGGAGAGTGGCCGTTCTGCTGTCCTGAGTGCAGGAAGGGCTTCAGCAATTCTCCTGCTCTGCTGACCCACCAGCGAGTCCATAGAGGGGAGAGGCCATTCAGCTGCCGTGAGTGTGGCAAGAGGTTCACATTTTCCAGCAACTTGTGAAGACACCAGCGGGGGCACCAGTACTCCCAACAATCGGATACTGCCAGTGACGCTACTGTGGATTAAACCTTGTGCCCCACTCTGACAATGGGTGCAGTGGGAAAGTTGGTGGGCTTTTAAAAAAATTTCTGGACTGCACACTGCCTCACACCCCCAAGTGCAACTCTAAAGTGGCTCGGGGCGACATGGTGGCTCAGTGGTTAGCACAGCTGCCTCATAGAGCCATGGATTCGGGTTTGAATCTACTGTTTGATTCTCCCGTGTCTGCATGGGTTTCCTTGGGTGTTCTGCTTTTGCTCCCACAGTACAAAGATGTACAAGTTAGGGTGAGTTAGCCAAGCTAAATTGTCCATAGTGTTCAGGGATGTGTAAGTGTGGTGCAGTAGTCAGGGGTAAATGTAGACTGGTCAAAAGTGTGGTGCTGGAAAAGCATAGCAGGTCAGGCAGCATCTGAGGTGCAGGAGAATCGACGTTTTGGGCATAAGTCCTTCATCAGGATTCTCCTGGACTTCGGATGCTGCCTGATCAGCTGTGCTTTTCCAGCACCACATTCTTGACTCTGATCTCCAGCATCTGCAGTCCTCACTTTCTCCAAGTAAATGTAAAGTAATAGGGTTAAGAGAATAGGTCTGGGTGGGTAACTGTACGGAGGGTTGGTGTTGCCTTGTTGGTCCAAAAGGCCTGTTTACATTCTGTAGGGATTCTGTGATTCCATAAACTTTGCTTCCAGTGGGCGACATTACTCGGAGTCTGGGACTGCACGTTCCTAAGAATCCGCAGAAACCTAAGACCACTGGAGCAGACATGAGGCCATTCAGCCCATTGAGTCTGCTCCACCATTTGTTAGAAACAAAAAATAATTGCGGTTGCTGGAATCCAAAGTAGGCAAGCAGGAGGCTGGGAGAACGCAGCAAGCCAGGTAGCATTAGGAGGTAAAGTTAGCATTTCGGGTATTAACCCTCCTTCAGGACTGAAGAAGGGTTCTTCCCAAAACATTGACTTCTGTATCAGAAACAATTTACCAGGATGTTGCCGGGGGTTGGAGGGTTTGAGCTGCAGGGAGAGGCTATTTGGCTGGGTGAGAGATTTAAAAGGGACGTAAGGGGCAATGTTTTCACGCAGAGGGTAGTGCATGTATGGAATGAGTTTCCAGAGAAAGTGGAGGCTGGTACAATTATACCACTGAGAAGGCATCTGGTTTCGGACATGAACAGGAAGGGTTCAGAAAGATAATGGGCCAAATACTGACAAATGGAACCAAATTAGTTTAGGATGTCTTGTCAGCGTCGATGAGTTGGACCGAAGGGTCTGTTTCTGTGCTGTACACCTCTGTCTACCGGTCCTGATGTAAGTTTTAAAATTGAGTCCAAGTAACTTTAAATAGTTCAGTCTTGTTGAACTCACCTCTTGAAAGGTTTCAAATGAATCCCTCCAAGTGATACTGTTTAAAAATGCCGAGTTGGACAAAATATCCCATTAAGGTCGACACAAACCCACAGCTGAAGATATCAGAAATCACACAACACCAGGTTACAGACCAACAGGTTTATTTGAAATTACAAGCTTTAGGAGCATTGCTCCTTCTTCAATGCTGCTTCTTCGTCACTTCACTGACAAAGGAGCAGTGCTCTGAAATCTTGAGTTCAAATAAACCTGTTGGACTCTAACCTGGTGCCATTTGACTTCTGACCTTGTCCAGCCCAATCCAACACCAGCACTTCCACATCAGAGTTGACTAATGAGATCGGATTTTATTCTGTGTGACTAAGTGAGATGCTCATCTGAAAACTGAAAACTGTTGGAGAGACAAAGAGACACGAGTCAGTGCTACTCCACGGAGACAGGCCCATAGGCCCAAACTGGTCCATGTCGACCAAAATGTCCATCAACAGTAACCCCATTTCCCTGCACATGGCCACTATCCTTCTAAGCCTTTCCTCTCCATGTGTTTGACCAAATGTCTTTTAAATGTTGTTAATGTACCTACCTCAACCACTTCCACTGGCAGCTCATTCCATACACAAGCCACACTCTAAAATTTTTGCCCCACATATTTTTTCAATCACTCCCTTCTGACCAGGTTTGTATGCTCTGTTTGGAGATGTAGGAGTAAAACTTCACAATAAAAGATTAATACAGCCTTTATTCATGACTCATGATTAAACACACTTTCTCTATTTACAGCTGTAATTGAGAGGCTTCTCTGAATTAGTCGACATGTTTGTAACAAGTTGTGAAACATGAAAGGGTTCTGAAAAGATTTACAAAGATACTGCCAGGGTTGGAGGGTTTGAGCTGTTGCAAGAGGCTGAAATAGCCCCAGTCTATTTTCCTTGGAGGGTCAGATGCTGGGGGGTGACCTTACAGACTGTTTCGCTGTAGAAGTGTTTCAGAAAAAAAAATCTCAAACCTTTTTCCGATTGTTGCCTTTGCCAACATCTGTTGGCCATTAGTGAAGTCCCTTAGCCCAGTCAAATCGGACCCTCTGCCTTTTACAACCCCTCTTGGGAAAAAAAAATCAAGATGACATAATCTTCTTAAAGGAGTAACATCATCACAACAGAGAGCACACAAACAGAAACATTTCTATCACAAGGTTGTACAGTTAACAGGCCAAGATAATGACTTTTCAATTTAGCCAATCAATTTAAATCCGGTCCTTTGGCTACCAATATCTATTAAATTTAAATCTGATGGTTTTGACAACAGAGGACCAATCCTATTGTAAAAACTCAATATGGCATCAAGGGTATAAAAGAAGGGGACAGTTGGACAGAACCCCAGAGCTAACTCCCCATTGCTAGAGCTAAGAGTCCTCAGCACTAGAGAGAGACATCAGCTCTGACAGTCAGCTGTGAATGAGACAGCATCATTTACAAAAAAACCAGAAGAGCAGGAATTGCAGGAGGCATTCCTGACAAAAGATTCAATAGAAGGATGCTTAGAATATTCTGGAAGATGTAATCTGAGAGACTAAATTCTATTTCTTCTTGTTTTAGTGGGTCTTGTATTTACTGGAACAGCATATGACAAAAATCCTGTTTCATGCCAGAATCGTCAGTAGTTCGAAGGGATTTATTAGGTTTGTTAATAGTTTAGTTCAGTTGTTCACCATTCAAGTTGGATATGTAAATTGCTTTTTGTTGATTTTTAAAGAGTCAGAGATTTATTTTTGTTTTTAAGACTAGAGCAGACGACACCACTTTTCACACTAATTTTCTGATTATAGGGCAATGCGCTCCTCTTTTGGTGTTTTGGTTTGAGATCTCAGGGGAGGGGATTCAGCATTCGCTTTATAACAGTATTGACGTGCCGTCCTGCTGAATGCAAAGGAGTCATTATTAATCCTAGCCTCTCACTCTGATTGTGGGTGAATCGCTTTAATTTGAATACTGACTCAGAAACTGCACAGACAACCAACTGTTGAATCATAATTTACACTTATTGTAGGTAGGAACCAAAATATAAAACCCCTCAAGTAAGCAAGTTCACCCTCACCCCCCAAATCTTGGCTATCACCCAAATGATGGCGGAATTTAACATTGTTTCTACCAACAGTGCCCATCTCTGGAAGTTTACAGGGGTTTGATGCAGGGTTGTTCTTCCAAGCACTGCAGCTGAAACGTTCTGGAGTTGAATTCTGGTGGAGTTCCGTCACTTTCAGATTTGTGGTGTAACGTTTCTTTAGATTCTAACACCATCTCCCCACACTTCTGGAGACCTCAGGTCTGTAGCTTACCTTCTTATCCTTGAGGGTTTTCCACCTGTTTGAAACAGCCTGTCCTGCAATTAACCCCTTTACGCCAAGGTAAAAACAATGACTGCAGATGCTGGAAACCAGAGTCGAGATTAGAGTGTTGCTGGAAAAGCACAGCAGTTCAGACAGCATTCAAGGAGCAGGAAAAATTGACGTTTCGAGCAAAAGCCATTCATCAGGAATACAGGATTCCTGATGAATGGCTTTTGCCCGAAATGTTGATTTTCCTGCTCCTTGTATGCCCTCTACACCAAGGCCTTCCTTCTATAAGCAGAATTAATTGTTCTTTTGTCACACAGTTATTAAACACCATTATCTCATCTGTCCAAAGAAACAGCTCATTGTTTTGCCTCCTTCTTCCCAGCGATAGTTAATGTATGTTATTTGTTAACTCCCTTGTAGCAGTTTCTCATTGGCCCTTTTGTTTCTTGGTCCAGAAAGCGTTATTGCTGACTCATGAAGTTATCAAAGTTCTGGAGTTTACAGGACCACACCACATTCCTGTCTGCCTCTTCCAGGAATAACGACTGCTCCTGAGATACTCGCAGTTCCTGACATTCCTTGGTATCCCCAAATACAATCCACATGTCAGGAAATCACTAGTGCTGCCCTGACACCAGACAGTCACTGTTGGAACAGAAGGATTATGGGAAGAAAATACAGAAATCCGAAGTGCAAAGAGAGTTGGGAGTTCAAGTCCAGGATTTTCTCAAAGTAAACTTGCAGGTTGAGTCAGTAGTTAGGAAGGCAAATGCAATAATGGCATTTATTTTGACAGGACATGAATACAAAAGCAGGGATGTACTTCTGAGACTCTATAAGGCTCTGGTCAGGCAACATTTGCAGCATTGTGAGCAGTTTTGACCTCCTATTAGCAAGGATGTATTGGCCCAGGAGGGTGTTCAGAGGAGGTTCACGAGAATGGTCCCAGGAATGAAACGTTTAACATATGAGGAACTTTTGAGGACTCTGGGACTATATGGAGTTTAGAAAGATGAGGGGGGTTACAATTGAAACCTACAGGATATTGAACAGCCTGGACAGAGTGGATGTTGGGAAGATGTTTCCATTGTTAGGACAAAGTAGGACCTGAGAGTACAGCCTTAAGAAGAAAAGGAAGACCCTTTAGTTGGGAGATAAGGAAAGCCTTCTTCAGCCAGAGAGTGGTGTATCTATGGAATTCACAGCCACAGAAGGCTGTGGAGGCCAGGTCATTGAGCAGATTTAAGATGGAGACAGAAATGTTCTTGAGTATCAAGGGGGTCAAGGGTTCCAGGACGAATGGGCTTGAGAAAGTTAACAGCCACGATTGAATGGTGGAGTTGACTCAATGGGATGAATGGCCTAATTTCAGCTCCTATGGTCTTATGATATGCTGATGTGTGGAGGGGTGATGAGTGGGCAAAGAGATGAAGAGGGAGTAGAATTAGGGGGAAGCTGGATACAGACACAAGGAAGAAAGAAATACAAGAACTGTACAATAAATGACAGAACTCTTAGGAGCCCTGGCATGCAGAGGGATCTGGAAGTGGAAACAGAGGTGGGTATGGTGGTCAAGAAGGCACATAGGACGCTTGCCTTTCCTGGGTGTGAGAGTTGGCAAGTTACATAACAACTATTTATTTCAACCACATTCGGAATATTGTATGCAGTTCTGGTCACCAGCTATCAGAAGGACATGGATGCTCTGGGAGAGGGTGCTTTAGTCAAGGGCTAATGTTGCGTAATAGGAGTAGGTGAATAAGTCTGTGTCAGTTACTCTTCAGAGGGTCAGTGTGCACATGTTGCGCCGAATGGTCTTTTACACACGAGGGATTCTATGTTACTCAGAGGTTTTTTTATTCCCCAGAGTGAAAAGAACAACAACAAAAGGGCACAGGTTCAAGGCAAGAGGAGGGCAGTCTACAGGAGAAGTGGAGGGGAAGGTTTTTCACACAGAGAGGTGATGGGTGGTGGAAGGAGGCATCTTAGCAACGTTTCAGGTGTATCTTGATAGACACATGAACGCGAGATGAACAGAAGGATAGAAACCGCACATGGGCAATAAATAGCAGGTCCAAGTGAGAATTAAGAATTGGCACAGGCTTGACAGGGGTGCCTAAACCAAATAAGAATGGCTTGTGACTGTGTTGTACTGATACAGGTTTTCCCCATGATCCAAAAGTGGAGCGTTCCTATGAAACCTTTCATAAGGCAAAATAGCGTGAAGCAATGAACATTAATTCATTTATATCGTATATACTCAAGTAATAGTCAAATTTTTGACTACTTTTTAAGGTTAAATTTAGGGGGTCGACTGTTACTTGGATACTACTTGAGTGGCTGAAATTCATGCCTGTCAAGATTCATACCGTATCATAAGCAGAAGCTCAACTGATGAATAAAGCAAAACAATTTATGGTAATTCTGAAAACTGAGTGGAGCATACAGACAACGGACTGGAAGACAGGAACAGAGCCGAACAACCGACAGACTGCAGAGCTGGAGTGGAACATGACGGCCATCACACTGTCTCACAAACATGGGTCTGTTGTCTATGAAGAACTATGGTCGACTTTTACATGATCAGACTACTTTTCACAACATTTGCAAGAAAAAGAAATCAAACACGTCCAATTCGCCATGCATGAACAGGAAATAAAGATTTTTTTTAAAAAAAGAGATTTCCAGCATTCATCCACAACTATACATGTGCACATGTCCATTTAAATACTGGGTAGGTTGATTCTTTGAAAGATGACAATCGCAAAGAAATGAAGCTCTTCAACAAAATGCTGGATTTGGTAGAATGATTAATTAGTACCCCCACTCCCCTCACTCCATCACATCACTGGGTAAGACAAAACCCCAGGATCTAAATAACATACCTACATCCACACACACACACACACAATCCTACCCATTTTACGTACAATTACCTCAAATCACATTTATAAAACATAACCATAAAGGTTTACACAGGCTCTCGTACACAATATTGCCTGTGACCTTCTACAGCGCTGTAAAGTGCTGCAAATCCCATGATGACAGTATTTCATATCCAATGTGTTAAATAACATTGTATATTGTATAAAAAAAAGGTATCTATACATTATACACAATTTAACATCGGAACAGTTCAGTCAGATGGTACAGCCTGCCCTCCTACATGGATTATAGAAGGTGTATGGAGGATTAGATAGTGATTCTAATAGAAATTATGTTTGTTTTAGGAATGGGAGTGATTGTGGCTCCAGGCTAATGGCGATCCGCCTTATCCCCCGGGTTCCCCCTCAGCCCAGCCCGGTACCTGGTAGAGTGAAGCCGCGGGTAGCTCCAGGCTCACGGTCCAGCACAGCACCGAGTGCAGCCTCTCCTCCAGCTTGTGTTCCGCCGGACTTTACCCCCCGCCGCCGCTCCTCCACCTCCCGCCGCCGAAGAAGCCGCGGGCGCCGGCTCTCTCTCCTCCACCGCCGACATTTTTAATTTGTTTTCTCGTTCACCCGGTAACCGTCACCTCCCCCTTCCCGGGCCCCAGGAATTATACACAAATAAACAATAAACCCCACCGGGGACTGTCTCCTTTTCTTCACAACTTTTGTTTGAAAAGTTCCGGCTTTAATTTGAAATGTATTTTAAAGGTATTTTCTGAGGTAAACGATGCCTGTCTGCCCCCCTCCCTCCGTCAGAAACCGCCCGCTGAGTCGATGAGAAAACCGCAGCCTCGCGCCGCCATCTTTGTTTTTCTTCTTTCCGTCTCCTCCTTCAGTGACGCGCGTCATCCACGCCCCGCCCAATCACAGCGCACCTTACTCCACCTGACCAATGGCGACCGGCGCTGGTTGTTACTGACAGAGTTTGTGTCCAATTGTCAATTTGGGATGAAAAAGGCGGGAGTCACAATCTTTTTCCCCTGTGACTGCACATCTCATTCCTTTTGCCTGTCTCTCCCGCAGGGGAGGGGGAATCCCAAACTAGAGGGCACAGGTTTAGGGTGAGAGGGGAAAGATTTAAAAGGAACCCAAGGATTAAAAAAAAAGTGTGAAAGTTAATTCGCCTCAAGAAAAGCCCCCTCTTACGACCTGAACAAAATAGATTGTTCACAGCCTATTACTCACTAAACAAGAAGGATGTTGTGAAACTTAAAAGAGTTCAGAAATTATTTATAAGAATGTTGCTAGGGTTGGAGGGTTTGAGCTACAGGGAGAGGCTGAATTGGCTGGGGCTATTTTCCCTGGAGCATTGGAGGCTGAGGGGTGACCTTATGGAGGTTTATAAGATCTTGACAGGTATGGATATGAGAAAAAGATAAGGTTTTCCTTGGGGCGGGGGAGTCCAGTACAAGAGGGCATTAGTTTTTGGGTGAAAGGGGAAAGATTTAAAACGGCCCCAAGGGGCAACTTTTTCAAATATAGGTTGGTGTGTGAACTGAATGAGCTGCCAGGAAAAATGGTGGAGGCTGGTACAAATAGAACATTTAAAAGGCATCTGGATAGGTACATGAATAGGAAGTTTTAGAGGGAAATGGACAAAGTGCTGGCAAATGGGATGAGATTAATTTAGGCTATCTGGTTGGCACATACCGAAGGATTGTTTTTTGTGCTCTACAACTCAATGGTTCTATTTCCACAGAGCCAGAACCAATTTCAAAAGGCTGGGAAGAGGCCATTCGCCCCTTACACACTGTCCTCAATTGTGGCCTAACTGAGCATATTTCAATTCTTAGTGCTATGTAATGAGCCAGACTTTATTAAAAATCTTAAAGCAAATGAACACTTAGGAGGCAGCGATTATAATATGGTAGAGATCAGTGTGCAGTTTGAAAGAGAGAAGGCAAAATTAGATGTAATGGTGTTACAGTTAAATAAAGGGCAATAAGGGAGGAACTGTCAAAAATTGACTGGAAGCAGAGCCTAGTGGGGAAGACAGCAGAGCAACAATGGCAGGAATTTCTGGGTGTAATTGAGGACACAGTACAGCGGTTCATCCCCCAAAAAATAAAGATTATCGGGCAGCGTGGGGGGGAAGAAGACTGCCATGGCTGACAAAGGAAGTCAGGAAATGTATCAACGAAAAAGAGAGCCTATAAAGTGGCCAAGACCACTGGGAAATCAGAAGCTTGGGAAGACTACAAAAACAAACAGAAGATAACAAAGAGAGAAATAAGGAAGGAGAGGATCAAATATGAAGGTAAGCGGACCAGTAATGTTAGAAATGATTGTAAAAGTTTTTTTGCAATCCATAAGAAACAAACCAGAGGCAAAAGTAGAAATTGGGCTGCTCCAAATTGGTGCAGGAAGGTTAGTGATGGAGATAAGAAAATAGCTGAAGAACGTAATAAATACTTTGTGTCAGTTTTCACAGTGGAAGACATGAGTAATATCCTAACAATTAAGGAGAGTTAAGGAGCAGAGTTGAGTATGGTAGCCATTACAAAAAAGGAAGTGCTAGAAAAGCTAATAGGTCTAAAAATTGAGAAATCTCCTGGCCCTCATGGCTACAGCCTAGTGTTCTGAGGGAGGTGGTTGAAGAATTAGCAGAGATGTAGGTTGTAATCTTTCAAAAATCATTGGAGTCAGGTAAAGTCCCAGATGATTGGAAAATCACTGTTGTAAGTCCTTTGTTCAAGAAAGGATCAAGACAAAAGCTGGAAAATTATACACTGATTAGCCTAATCTCAATTGTAGATAAAATTCTAAAATCTATCGTCAAGGATGAGATTTCTAAATTCTTGGAAGTGCATGGTTGGATTAAAATAAGTCAGCATGGATTTAGCAAGGGGAGGTCGTGCCTGACAAACTTGAAGAATTAACAAGTAGGTTAGACTTGGGAAACCCAGAGGATGTTATCTACCTAGATTTCCAAAAGACCTTTGATAAGGTGCCTCATAGGAGGCTGCTGAGTAAAGTGAGGGTCCATGGTATTAGAGTTGAGCTACTGGCATGGATTGAGGATAGGCTGCCTGAGAGAAGGCAGAGAGTTGGGATAAAAGGTTCTTTTTCGGAATGGCAGCTGGTGACAAGTGGTGTCCCACAGGGCTCAGTGTTGGGGCTGCAGCTGTTCACATTATATATTAATGATCTGGATAAAGGGACTGGGGGCATTCCCACGAAGTTCGCTGATGATACAAAGTTAGGCAGGTAGTTCTGAGGAGGTGGGGAGGCTGCAGAAAGATTTGGACAGTTTAGGAGAGTGGTCCAGGAAATAGCTGATGAAATTCAATGTAAGCAAATGTGAGGTCTTGCACTTCGGAAAAATAGAATACAGCATGGACTATTTTCTAAACAGTGAGAAAATTCATAAAGCCAAAGTACAAAGGGATCTGGGACTGCTAGTCCAGGATTCTCTAAAGGTTGACTTGCGGGTTGAGTCCATGCTTAAGAAATCAAATATAATGTTGTCATTTATCTCAAGCGAGTTGGAATGTAAAAGCAGCGATGTGCTACTGAGACTTTATAAAGCTCTGGTTCGGCTACATTTAGAATACCGTGTCCAATTTTGGGCCCCACACCTCAGTAAGGACATAGTGGCACTGGAGCATGTCCAGCGGAGATTCACACGATGATCGCTGGTATCATAGGCCTAACAGACGATGAACAGCTGAGGATCCTGGAATTATATTCATTAGAGTTGAGAAGGTTGAGGGGAGATCTAATAGAAACTTACAAGATAGTGCATGGCTTAAAAAGTGTGGATGCTGGTAAGTTTTTTTCCATTAGGCAGGGAGACTAGGACCCAGGGGCACAGCCTGATAATTAGAGGGGGGTCAATTTAGAATGGAAATGAGGAGACATTTCTTCAGCTGAGAGTGGTGGGCCTGTGGAATTCATTGCCATGGAGCGCAGTGGAGACTGGGACATTAAATGTCTTCAAGGCAGAGATTGATAAATTCTTGGTATCGCAAGGAATCTTGGTATCTCTATGAGGAGAGTATGGTAAGTGGAGTTGAAATGCCCGTCAGCCATGATTAAATGGCGAAGTGGACTTATGACCTTACTTCCACTCCTGTGTCTTATGGTCTTAAGGAAGAGCTCTTTGCTATTCACTTTACCTCCACTCCTAATGATTTTATAAATCTTAGTAAGGTCACCCCTCAACCCCCTACACTCCAATGAAGACAGTCCCAACCTTTCCTTATAACTCAAACCCTCCAGTCCTGGCAACATCCTGGTAAATCTTCACAGAGCCACCAAAACTGTACTCAGTACCCAGAATGTGGCCTCACCAACATCCTGTACAACCTCAATGTGATGTCCCAACTTCTGTACTCAATGGGGTGGACAGTGAAGGGAATGGTGCGAAATGCCTTCTTTACCACCTGTCTACCAGTGATGCAACTTTCAAAGAACTATATACCTGAACCCCCTAACTCCACCCCCCTCCCCCGCCAAAGTGTCTCTGTTCTTCAACACAACCCAGGGACCTACCATTAACTATACATAGCAAAGCTGAAAATTCTTCATCTGAAGCCCACTGAAGACGTTACCCAGTAAGTAACGAAACATCTGGAAATCAACCTTGCAGTTCAGGAAGCAAACCTACATCCAAAACCTCAACCTGAGCTACAAATCTTCTCAAAACTCACGATGTCCAGCCCTTCCTTGTTTAGCAAAATGCGACCTCTCACTTTTATTCATACCTCTCTCATAGGCGCACACACACATACACCCCACAACACACTCACAGGCTTAAACTCCATCACACTCACACTTCACTCTTATGCACGCACTCAAACACAAACTCACATATATACACACACACACACACACACACACACACACACAAAACTTTTTGGAGTGAATTTGTATTGGCAGAATTATATTTGCAGATACTTCCAATTTTTCTCAAAAAGCCCACAATCTGCAGGCAGTCAATCCATGCAATATTTTATAAATTCCTACTTTGGAAATAGAACCAGTCTGATTCAAGATTGGAATACTGACAGACTCGAACCTCACATCTTTAATGCATTGTCTGAACTGAGATGTCACTTTTTTTGATAAAACATTAAAGTCATGTTCTTGAGATGACTTAAAGATGTTCTGGGATTTACATATTAATGAACCAAAACCTACAACCCATTCTAAAAGATGAAAGACATAACAACAATCTAGGTTTGTTCAATATATCCTAGAGTCACATGACACTGTGATCTATTGATATACAATCGGTGTATTATTCCCCGGCCAACAGCTACCCGATGAAGGAGCAGCACTCTGAAAGCTCGTGCTTCCAAATAAACCTGTTGGATTATAACCTGGTGTTGTATGATTTTTAACTTTATCTACCCCAGTCCAACACCGGCACCTCCACACCGTTTTCAGTGAACGCAGCCCACATCTCCCGCTGCTGCCAGTAAACTATACAATGCTGATGAAACGGTGCAGTACCTGCACTTCTGAAAAATTTACAACTTCTAACGATACTAGCTACTCATTCACTGCTCCAACTGATACATGACATTGGAAACTTAGTGCAGGAGGCTGAAATGAAATGAGCAACTTTAAACCAAAAACCTCTTGGAGCTCAAAGCCTTCAATGAGAATCTGAGCCCGGCGATAAGTTCAGGTAACATTTATTGTGACCCAACGTTGTTACAGCTTCAGATCCCCCCCCCCAGCAAAAAGATATAGAAAAAGTAGCTGCTTTTTAAATAGCTCAAGGTCAAAGCGTGCACCCCCACCCCACACCACCTCACCTTCTTTACTATGGTCACCACTGAGTTATAGTTTGTAATTGGATCCTTGGTACAGCCTTAACTGTAGGAAGTATTGCCTCACTCAGCAATTTCAACCCATACCCTGTAAACAAGTAAGTGTTTCCCCACTCAATGACCGGTGGCAGTGGTGGGCAATGAAGAGTCAACCATGCTGTTGTGGGTCTGGAGTTACGTGTAGGCCAGACCGGGTAAAGGATGCAGCTGGGACGACTGAGTGAATCCTTCCCTACAACAGCAGTTTCCTTCCCTAAAAAGGGATGTGAGTGAATCAGATGGGTGATGTCCCCCAAACAACCATTTCTTCATGAAGTTCTGAACTCCAGATTTCTGACCGAAATCCAATTCCACCATCTGCCACGGCAGGATTCAAGCCTGGCAGTCCCCGGAACTGGGTTGATCGTCCAGTCAATAAGGCAATTGGCTATCCCTCCTTAAATCCCCCTGCGATGGCACATGAACTCGCTGGTGCCTCCGCAGATGGGAAGCGCGGGTAAAGCCCTTCTCACACTGAGAGCAGGTGAACTGCCTCTCCCCAGTGTGCACCTGCCAGTGGGCCAGCAGGATGGAGGAATTGCTGAAGGCCTTCCCACACTCAGTGCAGAAGAACGGCCTCTCTCCGGTGTGCCCCTGCCTGTGGGCCAGCAGGGTGGAGGCCTGGGTATAGCCCTTCCCACACTCGGGGCAGCTGAAGGGCCTCTCCCCTGTGTGGACCCGCTGGTGCCTCACCAGGTCAGAGGAATTGCTGAAGGCCTTCCCGCATTCGGGGCAGCTGAAGGGCCTCTCCCTGGTGTGGACCCGCTGGTGCCTCACCAGGTCGGAGTCATAGCTGAAGCCCTTTCCGCACTCGGGGCAGGTGAATGGCCTCTCCCCAGTATGACTGCGCTGATGAGTCTCCAGGGTAGAAGGGACACGGAAGCCTTTTCCGCAGTCGCCACACTTCCACGGTTTCTGCATGGGGCGGGATCCATTGGGTTTCTCCATGGCCGAAGCTTCAGCTGCACACAAACACATGTACAGCCCCTCCCTGCCGTGAATTCCTCTTTCCAGGCCGTATAACTGCTTCAGGTTCCACAATCAGTGCGCTGCAACAGTAGGGTCTCTCATCCAGTCCCATTGATGCTGAAGACGTGCTCCAACAGGAACCAAAAGGCTTTGCTCCTTCTCACAGAATCACAAGTCAAAAATTGTTGCAGTCCTGATGGATTGAGTGACTGTCGGACATTGATGTTGAAGTGAGGACTGCAGGAGCTGGAGAGTCAGAGTTGAACAGTGCGGCGCTGGAAAAGTACAACAGGTCCGGCAGCAGGAAAGTTGGTGTTTCGGGCATCAGCCCTTCATCTGTTGACTTTGAAACTTCTGTCTTCGGATCATCAAATGCTTTGTAAAAAGAGATTACAAAAGTCATGACTGTCAGTGCAAGGTAGAAATTCAGAACAAGCAATTCTACTTTCTGCAGAACATTCTTTTCTTTTGTTATTCCACACTGAAAATTGAAAGCACCATCCCACTCTCTCTCTCCCCCTCTGTTCTCACACTGCTCTAACTAATTCTCCTGAAGGTGTTGATTCAGGATCTTACAGGGGCAGAACAGCAAAAACTTCAAGACTGATATCTCTCTGAATTTTGGATAACTCCACCGCTGAGAGTGAGCAGGTCTGATTTTGGGAAGCTCAAAAAATAATGTCAGTTCAGGGTGAACCTGCAATGCAAGTTCTTGAGGAACAACCAGACATAAAGTGGTTAACATCCCTGGAAAGGGGAGATCAAAATGAGACATCAAAGGCATTAACACCGACACCAGGGAGAAACTGAACATACAGATGTGGCAAGCCAGAGTCAGAGATATACAGCATGGAAACAGTCCAACTCGTCGATGCCAACCAGATATTCTAAATTAATCTCGACCCATTTGCCAGCATTTGGCCCATATCCCTCTCAACCCTTCCATTTTATAGTTCCATCCAGATGTCTTTCAAATGTCATAATTGTACAAGCATCCACCATTTCCTCTGGCAGCTCATTCCTTACACGTACCACTCTCTTAATGATAGTGAATTTAGCACAGTGAATCCATCTTACCCATAGTACCCAGGGGTATGTAGGTTAAGTTAGCACAGCCAATCCACCCTAACCTGCACATCCCTCGACGATATGGGTATCAGAACACTGCCAATCCACCTGAACCCATCCAAAACAGAACACTATGGGTCATTTAACATGGCAAATCCACCCCAACCTGGACAAAGTTACATGTAACACAATACCAGGTTACAGTCCAACAAGTTTATTTCAAAGCACCGGCTTTCGGAGTGCTGCATCTTATTCAGTTGGTTGTGGAGTACAAGATCATAAGACACAGAATTTATGGAAAAACATGACAGTGTCCTGCCACTGAAATTATATACTGAACAAACCTGGATTGTTAAGTCTTTCATCTTTTAGAATGGGTTGCAGGTATCAATAATATGCAAGTCCCAGAACTTCCTGTCAGGCTCCTTCTCGAGATAACTTAAGGTTTTATAAGAAAAGGTGACATCTCAGCTCAGATAATGCATGAAAGGAGTTAGGTCAGAGTCTGTCTGTATCCCAATCTTGAGTCAGCCCACTTCGATTTGCAAAGTGGAATTTACAAAATATTACATGTATTGGCTGCCTGCATTGACTGCCAGCACATTGTGCATTTAGAGCTATACAGTCATAGATGGACAGCATGGAAACAGACCCTTCAGTCCAAATCATCCATGACGACCAGATATCCCAACCCAATCAAGTCCCACCTGCCAGCAACTTGCCCATATCCCTCCAAACTCCTTCCTATTTACATGCCCATCCAGACTAGCCTCCACCACTTCCTCTGGTGGCTCATTCCATACACATACCACTCCCTGAGTGGAGAAGTTGCCTCTGAGGTCTCTTTCACCCTAAACCTATGCCCTCTAGTTCTGGACTCCCCCACTCCAGGGGAAAGACTTTGTCCATTTATCCTATCCAAGCCCCTCATGATTTTATCAATATCTGCAAGATCACCCCTTAGCTTCTGACACTCCAGGGAAAACAGCCCTAGCCTATTCAACCTCTCCCTATAGATCAAATCTTCCAATCCTAGCAACATCCTTGTAAATCTTTTCTGAACCCTTTCAAGTTTCACAACATCTTTCTGATAGGGAGGAGACCAGAATTGCATGTAATATTCCAACAATGGCCTAACTAATGTCCTGTGCAGCCGCAACATGACCTCCCAATTCCTGTACTCAATACTCTGACCATTAAAGGAAAGCAGACCAAATGCCTTCTTCACTATCCAATCACTATCCTATTCTTCACTACCTGCGACTCCACTTTCAAGGAGCTATGAAACTGCACTCCAAGGCCTCTTTGTTCAGCAACACTCTCTAGGACCTTACCATTAAGTGTATAAGTACTGCTAAGATTTGCTTTCCCAAAATGCAACACCTCACATTTATCTGAATTAAACTCCATCTGCCACTTCTCAGCCCATTGGCCCATCTGATCAAGATCTCGTTGTAATCTGACGTAACCTTCTTCGCTGTCCACTACACCTCCAATTTTAGTGTCAGCAGCAAACTTATAGCTATACCTCTTCTGCTCACATCCAAATCATTTATATAAATGATGAAAAGTAGTGGACCCAGCACAGATCCTTGTGGCACTCGACTGGTCACAGGCCTCCTGTCTGAAAAACAACCCTCCACCACCACCTTCTACCTTTGAGCCAGTTCTGTATCCAAATGGCAAGTTCTCCCTGTATTCCATGAGATCTAACCTTGCTCAGCAGTCTCCCATAGGGAAACTTGTCGAACACCTTACTGAAGTCTATATAGATCACATCTATTCTCTGCCCTCATCAGTTCCCTTCGTTAGTTCTTCAAAAAAACTCATTCAAGTTTGTGAGACATGATTTCCCACACGTAAAGCCATGTTGACTATCCCTAATCAGTCCTTGCCTTTCCAATACATGTACATCTTGTCCCTCGGTTGGATTCCCTCCAACAACACCGACGTCTGGCTCACTGGTCTATAGTTCCGTGGCTTGTCTTTACCACCTTTCTTTAACAGTGGCACAACGTTAATCAACCTCCAGTCTTCCGACACCTCACCTGTGACGATCAATGATACAAATATCTCAGCAAGAGCCCCAGCAATCGCTTCTCTAGATTCCCACAGAGTTCTAGGTTACACTTGATCAGGTCCTGGGAATTTATCCACTTTTATTCATTTCAAGGCATCCAGCACTTGCTCCTCTGTAATATGGACATTTTTCAAGATGTCACCATCTACTCCCTACATTCTATATCGTCCATGTCCTTTTCTACAGTAAACTCTGATGCAAAATACCCGTTTAGTATCTCCCCCACCTCCAGCGGTTCCACATGAAGGCCATCTTACTGATCTTTGAGGGGCCCTATTCTCTCCCTACTTATTCTTTTGTCCTTAATGTATTTGTAAAAACCCTTTGGATTCTCCTTAACTCTAGTTGCCAAAGCTATCTCATGTCCCCTGTTTTCCCCTCCTGATTTCTCTCTTAAGTATACTCCTACTCCCTTTATACTGTAAGGCTTCACTCGATCTGTTCTGTCTGTACCTGACATATGCTTCCTTCATTTTCTGAACCAAACCCTCAATTTCTCCAGTCATCCAGCATTCCCTATACCTACCAGCCTTTCCTTTCACCCTAACAAGAACATATTTTCTCTGGACTCTAGTTATCACAGTTCTGAAGGCTTCCCATTTTCCAGCCGTCCCTTTACCTGCAAACATTGGCGCACAATCAGCTTTTGAAAGTTCTTGCCTAACACCGTCAAATTTGTCCTTCCTCCAATTTAGAATTTTTGAGCAAAATAGAATGTATCTGCAAATGTAATGCTGCAAATTCAAATTCATCCCCATGGAGAGTGTGGTTCTATGTGTGTAATAGAGAAACCCTGTTTCCATGCTGTATATCCATATGTCTATTTGATAACAGATGCTTTATTTTTGTTGGTGCAAGTATGGTTGTAAATCATAGCTGGATATTAATAGTTAGATGTAAGGGAGAGAGAATTCCTCAGGTAGAGCACTATCAGAATCCTGGGAGACCCCTACTTCAGATTTACTTGGACTGGTTGACAGTCTGGGAGATTATGGATTGGGTCTCGATTGAATAAATGTTTTATTTTTCCCGAACATGTAAAAGGGGACGTTAAAGCTGCAGCAGAAATCCAGCAGAGCTGAGAACAGACCAACATCTTACTCTGTGGGAACAGGGAGATCAACAGAGGACAGAGAAATCCGGACCTGAAATCCGAGCTGACACCAGACTACCCTGTGATCAGTGCTTTGATGAGCAGCACCAACCCTCTCCCTTTACTGAGCTTCCCATTTGACTACCCCCTCGATATTCAGAATCCAGTCCTTGCCATCCTGAAGCCATGTCCCTGTAAGGAGTCTCAGATCATAATTATTCTCTTCAATGTGTTCAGTCAATTCATTCACTTCTGTTACAATGCAGCTCACATTCAGTTTTTAGTTTCAGTTTTTGTGATCTTCTGAATCCAGTTTTGATTGCTGGTATATTTACTCTCCTTGTCCCTTTCTATCATTCTCTGATGTTCATTTCCACATCACGACATTGTTCACCGGCCTTGATTTGGATTGGCCAGGCTAAATTGCCCATAGTGTTCAGGGATGTGCAGGTTAGTTGGGTCAGCCATGGGAAATGCAGGTTTATAGGTTCATTGTAATAGAAGCAGGAGTCAGCCAATTGGCCCGTCCTGCCTGCTCTGCCATTCACTAAGATTATGGCTGATCTATCCATCATCTCAGCTCCTCCTCTCTGCAATGTCCCAACTATCCTTAATTCCCCAATTATGCAGAAACCCATCTAATTGTGTCTTGAATATACTTAACGAAGCTGCCTTCTCTGCTTCCTTGGGCAGAGACTTCCATAGTTTCACTACTCTCCAGGAAAAGCAGTTCCTCATCATCTCTGTCCTAAATCTACTTCCCCTAATCTTGGGGCCTCGTCTCATTTACCAGCAGAAATGACTGGATAGGGTAGGGTTTCATCCCCACAGTGCAATGAATTCCCACTTTCCACCAAATCCCAGATGTACTCACTCACTCACTCAATTGCTGTCTCACAAATGAAAGATTTCATTGTAACTTCTTCTGCTCTGAGTAAGGGCAAAACATTTTTGAAAGCTGCTCTGAAATTCCAGTCTTCACAACAACACTTCTGCTTTCACTGAAGATGATTAAAGTCATACAGCACAGAAACAGACCCTTTGGCCCAACTCATCTGTGCCAACTATATATCACAAACTAATCTAGTCCCATTTGCCAGCATTTGACTCATCCCTCTAAATCCTTCCTATTCAAGTACCTATCCAGTGGCTTTTAAATGTTGTCATTGTACCAGCCTCCCCACTTCCTCTGGCAGTTCGTTCCATACACGTTCCACCTTCTGTCTGAAAATATGTTGCCCCTCAGGTCCCTTTCCCTACACCTTATACTTCCACCCCTTTAGTTCTGGACTCCCCTACCATGGAGAAAAGACCTTGGGTATTCACCCTATCCATGCCCCTTATAAACTTCTTTAAATGTTACCACTCAGCCTCTGATGCTCCAAAGAAAATATCTCCCTGGCCTGTTCAGCCCCTTCCTGCAGCTCAAACCCTCCTAATCTGGCAACAGCCTTCTAAATATTTTCTGACCCCTCTCAAAGTTTCATAACATCTTTCCTACATCAGAGAGACCAGAATTGAATGCAGTATTCCAAAAATGGCCTAACCAATGTCCTGTACAGCCGCAAAATGATCTCCCAGTTCCTACACTGAATGCTCTGGCCAATAAAGGAAAGCATACCAAACACCTTGTTCACTATACTGTCTATATAAGACTCCACCCTCAAGGAACTATGAACCTGCACTCCAAGGTCTCTTTGTTCTGCGACACTCCCCTTAACTGTGTCAGTCCTGCCTGGATTGCTGTACCAAAATGCAACATCTCACATTTCTCTGTATTAAACCCCATCCGCTACTCCTTGGCCCATCCGATCAATTCTAATTTATGCTAAACTCTCTTTCCTCTGTTATTCCCTAGAAGCTGAAAATCTCTGTCCCACATACTCTCCCTCCATTCTCTCATTGCTGAACCTAATCCCTGCTGTACCTCAGCTTGAAGGGTCTGTTTCATGCTGATTAACAGGCCCACACTCAGAGGGATCTAATGGAAACATACAGAATACTGAATGGCCTGGACAGAGTAGACTTTCAGAGGATGTTTCCATTGGTAGGAGAGACTAGGACCTGAGGGCACAACCTTTGAGTAAAGGGAAGGCATTTTAGAACGCAGATAAGGAGATACTTCTTCAGTGAAAGAGTGGTGAATCTATGGAATTCATTTCTACAGAAGGTTGTAGAGGCCAGGTCACTGAGGATATTTAAGACTGAGATAGATAGGTTCCTGAGTATCATGGGGATGGAGAGTTCCAGGGAGAGCGCAGGAGAATGGGGTTGAGAAACCTATCAGCCACGATTGAATGGTATGAACAGATCTGATGGGCTGAATGGCCTAATTTCTGCTCCTATGTCTTATGGTCTCTTGCTGTCCTGGCCACAGTGAGAGAATTGGGAGCAGGAGTTGGCCATTTGGTCTTTTGAGCCTGCACAAGCATTGAACAGATCATAACTGAATATGGATCTACTTACATCTAGGTGAATAGGCTGGAACGTTTTCACTGGAACATAGAAGATTGAGAGGTGGCCTTATTGAGGTTTATAAAATCACGAGGAGCATAGATGAGGTCAATATCAGCTGTTGTTTCAAGAATAGGGAGCAATCTTTTTCAGGTGAGAGGAGAAAAATTTTTAAAAGACATGAGGAGCACATTTTTCGTTTCAGAGAGTGGAATGTGTGTCAAATAAATGTCCAGAGGAAGTAGTGAATGCAGGTACAGTAACAACATTTAAAATAAATTTGAATAAGTGCACAAATAGAAAAGTTTCAGAAGGATATGGGCCAAACATTGGCAGGTGGGACTAGTTTAGTTTGTGAATATAGTCAGCATGGACTAGTTGGACTGTAGGGTCTGTTTCTGTGCTGTATGACTCTGTAACTATTCTATAGTGGTCTTAAAACCATTTTCTTGCCTTCCCCCAAAACCATCCACTTCTTTGTTCATCAAAGTCAAATGAACTCAGCCTTAAATACATTCAATGACCGGCCTAACTGCTGAAAAACATCCCCACTTCTGAACTCAATTCCTCTTGCTAATATACCACTTGCTTTGCTCATTGCTTGCTGCACCTGTCTGACAACTGGCAGTAACTGGTTTCGAAGGACGCTGGGGTCCCTTTGTCCATCCACACATCTTTCCTGACGAAGAGCTCGTGCCCGAAACGTCGACTCTCCTCCTCAGTTGCTGCCTTACCTGCTGTGGTTTTCCAGCGCCACAATATTCAACTCTGATCTCCAGCATCTCACTTTCGCCACATCTCAACAGATCACCATTTAAACAATGCACCTCCTTTCTGCTTTTTTTTACATACATCAAAGACTGTACCTTTACATTGTGGCACTGCGTTTGCAAAGTGAGACACAGACCTGGATCAACTTTTCCAGAGTCTGCCCCCTCCCTCGATTCACTCTTTCCTTTCATTTGCTACAAATCAGTAATTGAACCCCAGAATGAAAAGAAAATGGAAAACGTGTTGACAAAAACACTATTATACTCACAAATTTTAGACAGAGGAAGGAATTTATAGTTTGGGGTGAGGTTTAATCTTCATTCAGTGACAAAAGAGCAGCATCAGCGGCTTCAGAGCTCACGGTCCAACTTCCGCATTTCGACAACGGCCGACTCTGATTGGCAGGAGGACCAAACTTCTTCAGATCCTCCAAGGTTCTCCATTGGTCCATGGAAAGGAGCTCGTGCGCCTTTTCTGCGGACACCCAGGAGTATGCGCAGTACTTTGCTGACACCGACAGACATGCGCAGTGCTAACTGACACCGCGGAGCATGCTCAGTATGCTCTGTCACAATGCTGGTGTTAACTGGCAAATCTTAGAGTTAAAAATCACAAAACACTGGTTATAGTCCAACAGGCTTATTTGGAAGCACGGGTTTTTGGAGCGCTGCTCCTTCATCAGGTGGTTGTGGAGTATAACATGGTAACGCAGAATTTATGATCTTGTGATCTTATACTCTACAACCGCCTGATGAAGGAGCAGCGCTCCGAAAGCTAAGTGTTTCTAAACAAGCCGATTGGACTGTAACCTGGTGTTGTGTGATTTTTAACTTTGTACACCCCAGTCCAGCACGGGCACCTCCAAATCATGACAAATTTTCAGTGTCCAAATGCGAATACGAGAGAAAAATGCCAACGCCATTTTTTTTGCCGGAATGTTTTTTTCCCCTGTGCATCGACGTTTTATTCCTTTTGCATTTTGTCTGGCTGCTCAACGTTCCTGTCTTTACCCCAGGGTAGAGGTATTCCAATACTAGAGAGTACAGGTTTAGGGTGAGGAGGAAAGATTTGAAGAGATTCAAAAGACTCGGCATAGAACATTCACCCCCTACAGGCGAAAGTGACGACTGCAGATGCTGGTGATTAGGGTCGACAGTGTGTGCTGGAAAAGCGCAGCAGGTCAGGCAGCGTGCGAGGAGCAGGAGAATCGACGTTTCCGGCAAAACCCTTCATCAGGAAATAGCTATGTGGAATTGCAGAGCTGTAGCATAATCGAGTGGGTCTGGATGGGATGCTATTGGGAAGGTCGGTGTGAATGGCCTGTAGGGATGATATGATTCCACTGCCTTAGCCACGCGTATATTGAGAAATGATTGCCCCAAGTCTGCTGTGGGAGGAGTGGGTTCGTTCGTGGGACACTGATACCAGTTCTGGGGAAGGTAGGATTGTGCTGTCTCTCTCTTCACACTCTACCCCCCACCGCCCCCCCCCGTCCATTTTCTCCCCACCCACTGCCCCCTGCCCATTTTCTCTCCTCACATTGCACCCCCATTCTCTCCCCATAACCCTCTGAACACCAGTCCTTCTCTACCCCCAACCTCTGTTCCCCTCTCCATTTCACTCCCTTCTCCACCCCCACCAGCGCCCCTCCCCCTCTTTTCTGGTACCTCAGCCCTCTTTGATCGCTGTATCAAGCCCTTTTAAGGAGAGAGAGAGAGAGAGAATGGGTGGTGACGATTCTACCTGGGAAACAGGGTGTGCGAGAAATGACTGATTTTTAAAATTGAGAATAGCTAAAATCGTATATTCAGAAACGTTGTTAAAGTCTGGAAGAATGTTCTTTTTAAAAAAAAAAACAAGCTGTAGAAACCTTTCTGAAACTTGCATTGATATATGCACAGTTAGGCCACAACCAAGGACAGGCTGTAGGAGTGAATGAGTGAATAAAAGACAAGTCCCACCTCGCCCATGAGGAGAAAGTAAGAACTGCAGATGCTGGAGATCAGAGTCGAGAGTGTGGTGTTGAAAAAGCACAGCAGGTCAGGCAGCATCCAAGGAGCAGGAGAATCAACGTTTCAGACATAAGCCCTTCACCTTGCCCTCTCCAGTGTGTGTTGTGAAACTGCTTAATCATTTCTCGTGGCCGAGCAAAGGCTGATAACAAGTTTGGAACACACGAGAGTGACCTCAGCTGAGACCTTGGATTCATGTCTCACTACAGGAGACCCAGCTACACAATACACACACAAACTCTCTCTCTCTCACACACACACACACACACACACATACACACATACACACACACACACACACATACTCAAGTACTCACACAGTCGTGCAGACCCTCTCTGATAGACAGGTTCTCTCTCAGACACACATTGATTCACCCCTCACACTCACATCCATGCACACACCTTCTCACACAATTATACTCCATCACATGCACACTATACCCAGCATGCACACGCACACACACAGACGTTCTGTCTCATGCATGCACTCGCACATAGAAGTCTTTGGGGTGAATTGCATTTGCAGGATTATATATTTGGAAATAGAACCATTCTGACTCAAGACTGGGATACATAAAGACTCTAACCTCACAGCTCTCATGCGTTGTCTGACCTGAGTTGTCACCTCCCTTTATAAAACATTAAGTTACCTGGAGAATATGACTAAAAAGAAGTTCTGGCATTTACAGATTAATGAACCGAAATCTGCAACCCATTTTAAAAGATGAAAGACTTAACAGGTTTCTTCAATATATCATTTATGTTGCATGACACTATAATCTTTTGCTATACATTCTGTGTCTTATCATCCTACTGAAGGAACAGCGCTCCAAAACCTAGTGCTTCCAAATAAACTTGTTGGACTATACCCTGGTGTTTGTGTCATTTTAAAACTTTGTTTCCAGTGAATACAGCCCACACCTCCCACTGTTGCCAGTAAACTTTGCAATGCCAATGAAACAATAAACCTGCAGTCCTGAAAAATTTACAATTTCGAACAATACTAGCTACTCATTCACTGCTCCTTCTGAGACTCGACATTGGAAACTCGGTGCTGGTGGCTGAAAGAAATGAGAAACTGTTGGATCTCACAGCTTTCAATGAGAGTTTAAGCCTGGCGGTAAGTTCAGGTAACCTTTACTGCGACCCAAGTTTGTTCCAGCTTCAGATCTCCACATCACAAGGCGTACAAAAAGTAGCTTTTCTTAAAAAAAAACACCTCAAGCTCAAAGTGCACACACTCCCCCCCACCTCCCACCTCCCCCCACCACACTTTCTTTATTATTGGTCAGTTGAGTTGTCCCTTTGTAACTGGATCCTTCGTACAGCCGGGTAAAGCATGCAGCTGGGACGACTGAGTGAATCCTTTCCCGTAACGGCAGTTTCCATCACTGAAAAGGACATGAGTGAATCAGGTGGGTTTTTGCCCTCTGAAAATGGTTTCATCCTTAGATTCTGAAGTTCAGATTACTGACCGATTCCCAATTCTGCATCTGCCGCGACGGGATTCGAACCTGAGAGTCCCCAGAGCGGGGTTGTCAGCGGCGCTCGGCCATCGCTCCTTCCACACACACACACACCCCTTCGATGGCACGTGAACGCGCTGGTGCCTCCGCAGGTGGGAGGAGCAGGTGAAGCCCTCCCGGCACTGACAGCAGGTGAACGGCCTCTCTCCGGTGTGGACCCACTGGTGGGTCAGCAGTGCAGCTGACTGAGTGAACGCCCTCCCGTACATGGGGCACGTGAATGGTTTCTATCACTTGTGGACCCACTCGTGCGTCTCCAGATGGCTGATCCGACTGAAGTCCTTCCTGCACACTGAGCAGATGAATGGCGTCTCCCCGCTGTGAATACGTCTGTGGGTTTCCAGCAGGGATGGGGAAGGGAATCCTTTCCCTCAGTCCCCACATTTCCACAGTTTCCCCATTGGGGGAGCTTTCCTTGTGTTGGTCTGTGTTTGAAATTACAATCAGAACGGGGACATAGTCTATCCCCACCGTGAGGGGTGAGATTTTGATTCTCCAAGCTGAGTAAATGGTGTGAAGCACTTTTCACAGTCAGCGCACTGAATCTCCCTCACTCGGTGTCTCAGTATTCTTCCTGCCGCACCAGTGTCCAAAATCTTTCAAGCAAACAAAAGCAACCATGTCTTCTTGATTGGAATGGCTGCTGATATTCAAATTCCAATGAATCAAGTGGCTCTGTCAGAAGTTGATGTATCATTTGTTTTCAGATTTCTTTCGGCACGTCTTCCTGCAAAGAAAAAATACAAAATAAGTGATCACTGGCAGTACACTTAAACGAACATAACATAGGTGGCAGTTCCTGTAGTTTGCCAGATGCCTGCTGATCACATAATACCCAGCACACAGAAACCTGAAATCCCTCATGCAGCCAGATAGGCTTAGGTGTGTTTAGAGGAAAACTTCATTCAAATCTAATCTAAACTATTCTTAAACTAAATACGTGTGCATATATATATATATACCAATATGCCAATACTTTCAATGCGGCTCACTTCCATGAGAAACTACACTTTTAATTGTGAACATGAGGAAAAAAGCAACCATTTTCCAGGGTGCAAACTGCATACGTGCCAAACTGAGGGAATACACAAGGAAAATAACTAAAAGGGAGGTAGAAAGTATTTGAGCACCTTTGCAGAACTGCTCTATCTCTGGATTCACTCCAGTTGCTACAAGTAAACCTCCCTGGGGGTCAGGCAGCCCTGCATCGGGAAGCACTGGGATGGTCAACTACGACCAGTTTACATGGAGAACACATCTCCACATTAAACAGCCTCGAGGCAAACTTCCTTCCACTTAAAGTTCAAAACCCCTCAAAGCGAAATTCCCCAGGTAAGGTTGGAAGAATTTCTTCCAGGTGTTCACTAATCATTTCTATGAGCACTTTGTTAAAGTTTGAATATTGCGAGTTTTGATAATTAGTGATTCTGAGCGAAATCACAGTTCGAAAAACAGAATGTGGGAATTTAGACAGAGTTTATTTTTGCACATCGACGATATGTCTGTACAACAGCATATGACACGACAGCAGTGAAGATCCTTTGACGTCATTCTCAAACGTGCCTGCCACACGCCAGATGAAAAGCTGAATAGTTCTCTGGAAAAACAGCCCAGCAATGCGGGAGAGTGGCACAACGCGTGCGTGTTGGGACCATAACCCAAAAGAAAAACCATTCGCCCCTATTCATTCAACGGCGTCTTTAGCAGCTTTCCCGTATAACGGCGCTCTGTTCTGCACCTTGCCTTCTCATCCGCTTCCCAAAAAAGCTGCGTCTCTGAACATGATTTGTGCAAAAATGCCCCATTTATTTTCTCAAAAAGCACCGTCGTGAAACGAGGTTGGGCTGCCTGGAGAACGAATGGGGCAGAAAACAGGCAAGTGAAATGGTGTCGACCCAGCAGAGCGAAGGTGGGCCGCATGGCGTCTATTCAGAGTGAAATCACAGTTCGACCAACAGAATGTGGGAAGTTAGAAAAAGTTTATATTTACACAGCCTCCATACGTCTGCGCAACACCATATAAGACGACAGCAGCGGAGATCTTTGACAACAGTCTCGTCAGACGAAAGGCTGAAGGGACCTGTGGAAAACGGCGCTGTGCGTGGGAGCAGAGTGGCGCAGCGGGAGCGTGCTGTACCTGTAACCCAGAGGTCGATGGATCGAAACCATCCTCTGCTATTGTTCAGTGTCTCCTTGAGCGACTTTCCTTTGTGATGGGACTCCGTTCGGCATCTTGCCTTTCAAAAGACTTCCTGAGTGTCTAAATGCCCCGTATCATACCTGTAGTGTGGCGAAACTCACACCGTTCAAGAGGAGGTCTGAGTGGTCTTCTCCTGTTCTTCGTTGGTTTTCTATGAACTGAACCGCAAAACCACTTCTCTGAGATGCCAATGAGCTGAAACGCACACCTTGTGCTTTCGTGCCTTGCCTGCAGTAATTCGCCACGCCGGTTCGGACGTGAACAACAAGACGATCAGCATGTCAGAAACGGTATCACCATTCAGACACAGTCCCTTAGTATTCGGACAGATATCACTGATTGTGAATCACCTCAGAGAGAGACAAGTGGCAGAGAGTCGCCGTGGACACGATGGGCTGGACCGCCTCTGTCGGCGGGAGAACGATGGTACGTGTTTATGCCGTCCCACTGCCTGTCTATGGGACAGAGAGGCTGAGGGAGCAACAATGGTTCATTTAACCATCCCTTCCGTGTTGGACTGCCTGCAGTCCCGCAGCTCAGGGCCGTGGGGATGACTCTCAGTGAGTGAAGGTTTCACTCGGATTCTCTTCATCTGGGACACTTGGGCTCAGATGTTAACTGCTGCGCGGTCGCAGCGATGAAAGCGATGCCCACTTTGCGAGAGATTTTCTGTAAGATTGCTGCGTGAAGACGAATTCTGAACACCAAGCAGACTGCACAACAATGTACTCATATGAATCTACTTGAGGGAAGAGTCCTCGGTGTCCATTTCTCTCTGCCCCGCCAGCACAGCATCTTTCTATCTCTCCGATAACAGACGTTTGGAGGAAATTCACAATCAAAGTTTCCCACTTCCCACTCATTACAATACTTACAGTGTGGAAAAAGGCCCTTCGGCCCAACAAGTCCACACCGACCCGCCGAAGCCCAACTCACCCATACTCCTACATTTACCCCTTACCTAACACTACGGGGAATTTAGCATGGCCAATTCACCTGACCTGCACATCTTTGGATTGTGGGAAGAAACCGGAGCACCCGGAGGAAACCCATGCAGACACGGGGAGAACCTGCAAACTCCACACAGTCAGTCACCTGAGGCGGGAATTTAACCCGGGTCTCTAGCGCTGTGAGGCAGCAGTGCTAACCACTGTGCGACCGTGCCGCCCACAAAGTGTAAGTGATACCTCTCACCCCAAGGGATTGGGAGTTAAAAAGCAGAAGAGCGAATAGACTCTTCCCTCCCTCCAGAAAAGCGGACAAGTAGAAACAAATTGGTTTAATTATCCGCCAGTGGAGATAGACCAGTTCCTGGGGATGAGACAAACATCAGCGCCCCGGGGACAGCATGATGTTCTGGAAACACTTTGCTGCTTGCAATTCTTGGAGCAATGTGGAATGTATTTCACACTGAGCAAGTTTCAGCTGGCTCAGAGTCTCTAGTGTACATTGCTCTCTGAGTTTATATTTGCACATCGGCGACATGTCTGCACAACAGCACATGACACTACAGCAGTGAAGATCTTTTGACGTCATTCTCGAACATGCAAGTCACACGCCAGATGAAAAGCTGAATACTTCTCTGGAAAAGCTACCGTGCAATGCAGGAGATTGGCACAACGGGTGCATGCTGGGATCATAACCCAGAAGTGAAACCATTTTCTCCGACTCACTTAATGTCTTTAGTGGCTTTCCCGTATAACGGCGCCCTGTTCTTTTCCTTGCCATGTCATTTGTTTCTTAAAACTTCGGGTATCTGAGCTCAATATATCACATCGATACACAAGTCAAATTTACACAGTTGCGCTGGCACCCTTGTGGAGCTCTGAGTTGTCTTGTCCAGTTCTCTGTCGGTGTGTCCTAATCTCGTGTGAAACCTCTGCTCTCAGATGGCAATGAACCGGCGAAGTTGAAACACATGACTTGCTGTTTTAGTCCATTTCCCGCAGTAAAGAAACCAACGGTGTAAGAAAAGACTTCCTGCAGGATTGTTGTGTTAAGACAAATTCTGAACACCAAGCAGGCTGCACAAAAATGTACTCATATCAATTTACCTGAGGGAAGAGTCTCCGGTGTCCATTTCTCTCTGTCCCGACGGCACAGCATCTTTCTATCTCTCCGTTAACAGGACCTTTGGAACAAGTTCAAAGTTGCCCATCTCCTACGCATGACTGTAACTGACTTCTCCTGCCTCACGTAATAGTGTGAGAGAGCAGAAGAGTGAATGGGCTCTGCCTTCCACCAGCACAGCTTGCAAGTAGAAACGAAATGGTTCAATTATCCACCAGTGGAGAGAGCCCGGTCCCTTGGGATGGGACAAACAGCAGCGTCCTAGGAGCAGGGAGACAGATTGAGAAGCAGATGTTCTTGAAGCTCTTCCTTACTTGCAATTCTGGGAGCAATGTACAATGTATTTCATACTGAACAAGTCTCAGCTGCTTCCGGAGGTGGCTGCAGCCATGGCTGGTGGCTCGTTAGTCTGGGATATGATTCTAGCTTTGGGTCTTCGAGCATATGCAGCCGTGTGAGAATTCCCGGGTTCCCAACCCCAGGCGAACCATCATTCCTTAAATTGACCTGAGCAAAAATACCTGATGAATTTTCTCAAAAAGCCGCTTCGTTAAATAAGATCGGACTGCCTGAATTAGGGACGGCGCAGAGCTGCCATTGCAGTGAACACGGCGAAGGGAAACACTTGTTCAAAGTGAAAACAAGTATTGCAGATTTTTCGCCCGCGCAATCCGAGTCTGAATGAATCCTCCACCTGTATTACGTTCAATTCTGAGGGTGACACTTCAGGAAGCGGGGAAGTGAAGTGATTGCAGACGGCGCTGAACAGGTTAACGTGAATGGTACCGTCCTGAGGAATGTCAGCAATGAAGGGAGATTGGAAAGTTTGGGGCAGCTCTCTTTGGAGAACAAAGGGCTGAAAGCTGGTCTGATTGAAGTTTTCCACGTCATGAGGGTTTTATACAGAGGAAATAATGCAGTGAAAATGCTCCCAGGCCTGAAAGGATCGAGAATGATTTGGCAGAGATTTAAAGTCATCAGGAAAATAAGTAAAAGTGACATTAGGAAGACCGTTTTCGCACAGGGAGTGGGGTCAGTAAGTCGCTGTCTGACAGTGACAAAGAGGCAGATTCAATGGACACAAAAGGGAATTCGGTGGGGCATGTTCAATGTGACAATGTGCAGATTTACAGGGAGAAGGCGACAGAATGAGACACTTATTTACATATTGTGTTGAGCCTGGTGAAGGTGAAACACATCAGTTGCGGTGTGTTCCATGTGCAGGAGGCCCTGCAGTAATTCCCCACGCTGTTTCACACAGCAGCATCCTCTCGGTGAATTACGCTTGGCAAAAAATCGATTGAACCAAATCAGTGTCCGCCACTGGATTTTACTGACACCGTTTATAAAATTCAGGCTCACCGTTAATGTGGAGAGAGGCCGTCAGACTAGAGTTTCCGCTTCTCCTGTTGAATAAAGATAATTTTAACTGTGTCCAGTGAAAGGAAAGGATTTGCAGTTGGTGGGAAACATTTCTATCTGAACTCGCTAACATTCTCCTGATAGATTGGAACATAAAGTTGGGAGTCTCTGGATTATGTTGTAAAACTATCGGTATTACGTTATTCACACCGCGCTGTCACCAACTGAATGAAGCGGCTGCCCAGAGGGAGACGGCTGTGTTTAAATCCCGTGATGAACTGGGGGAGCTGAGCATTTACCCAGACAAGGGGCACACCACCTCCCTGATACAGTGTTCACAAATCAAACTGACAGCAAAGCTTCACGTGTGATCGAAAATTTCCGCAAAGAAGATTTGGCTCAACAGATTTCCGGAGTGAAGTACTCCTTTCTTGGTTTGAAATGTAAGAAGTTGATGTCAGTGAGCCAGACGTGTTTCGAACACGCAAGCTGCGGATCAGGAGTCAGACGCGCTACCATTGTGCCATAAGCTTACAGATCGCCTGTAACCTCTATTCATGCTTAAGGGAAGTGATCGCACTGCAATGATTTTACGTTATGAATAACAACGGAGATCAACAGTTCATGTGTGTTCTGTCTCTGCCCCCTCTCCTTCTGTCTCTCGAAGTAATTTCCAACTCTATCTCAATAAAAAGGTGAAAGAACTGCGGATGCTGTATATCTGAAACAAAAAACAGGAGTTGCCGGAGACCCTTCCACAGAACTGATGGTGATTGGGAAAACGTTGGTTTATATGCAGGAGATATTGTGGGAGGAAGGCGGACGCAGTTAATGATAGATCAGGGCAGAGCCCAAAGCGAGGGAAGAACTGTGGACAGGAAAGGGAGTTGATAACGATCTGCGTGGGAGGGTGAATGGAGACTGTTCGTGGCTAAGAATAGGTAGTGTGTAATGACAGACTATGTGATAACAAGGCTTGGTGTGTGTGGAAGGGACGAGGATACTATGGATTTCAGGCCCGAGAATTATTGAATTCGATATTGGGACCAGAGGGATGTATGCTCCCCAAGTGTAATATTCGGTGCTCTTCGTTCTGCTGGCGCTGAGCTTCGCTGGAACACTACAGCAAACCTGAGACAGAGATGTTGGCCAGGGAACAGGGTGGGGTGTGGAATTGGCAGGCAACTGGAAGCTCAGGGTCTTTTTTGCAGGTAGAACGTAGATGTTCTGTACAGCAGTCACCCAGTTTATGCTTCGTTTTCCCCAATGTAGATGAGACCACATTATGAGCAGCAACTGCAGTCGACTGGGTTGTGGGAAGTGCAGGTCAAGTGCTGCTTCACCTGGAAGGTAAGTTTGGGCCCTTGGATAGAGAGGAGGGAGCAGGTAAATGGGCTGGTGTCACACATTCGGCAGTTGCAGGGGAAAGTGCCGTTGGACTATTGGGGTGGGAATGGGGTTAGGCTTGGTGGGAATGAAGGAAGAGTGGACCCAAGGTATAACCCCTGCCCATTTTCCTATCTGCCAAATAGAGGAATTTGTAAAGTGTGTACAAGGACATTTTCTAATTCATAATGTGGATGTACATACTGGCGAGTGTGCAAAACCTAAGGGTAAACCATAATTCTATTAACTTTAGAACAGTGATTGAAAATAATGTATCAGATCTAAAAGTTGAAGTTCTAAATTCGAGGAAGACTCAGGTATTAGGCAAGATCTTTCAAAAGCTGATTGGGGGTAGATGTTCGCAGGTTAAAGACTGCTGGAAAACAGGAAGCCTTCAAATATGTGATAACAAGAGTCCAGACACAGTATATTCCTGATTCGGAGATGCCGGTGTTGGACTGGGGAGTACAAAGTAAAAAAGTCACACCACACCAGGTTATAGTCCAACAGGTTTACTTGGAAGCACACTAGCTTTCTGAGCGACGCTCCTTCATTAGGTGATTGTCTGATGTAGAGTATATTCCTGTTCGGGTGAAAGGAAAGGCAGGTAGGTTGGGGAATGCTGGATGACTAGAGAAAATGAGATTTTGGTTAAGATAAAGAAGGATGTATCTATCAGGTATCGGCAGAGAGATCGAGTGAATCCTTGGAGTATAAAGGCAGTACGAGCATACTTAAGAGGGAAATCATGAGGGCAACAAAGGGGACATGAGATAGCTTTGGCAAATAGAGTCATGGATAACACAAAGGATTTTTATAAATACATTAAGGACAAAAGGATAACAAGGGAGAGAATAGGGCCGGTCAAAGATCATCAAGGCGGACTTTGTGTGGAGCTGCAGTAGATGGGGGGCGGGGGGGGGGGGGGGGGCGGGGAGGGGCGGCGAGATACTGAACGGATATTGTGCATCAGTGTTTACTGTGGAGAAGGGCATGGAAGATATAGAATGTGAGAAAGTAGATGGTGACATGTTGAAAAAATGCCCATATTACAGATGAGAAATTGCTGGATATCTTGATATGCATAAAAGTGGATAAATCCCAAGGACCTGATCAGGAGTACCCTAGAACTCTGTGGGAAACTTGGGAAGTGATTGCTCGGCCTCTTACTGAGATATTTGTATCATCAATAGTCACAGGTGAGGTGCCGGAAGGCTAGAGGGTGGCTAATGTGGTGCCACTATTTAAGAAAGGTGGTAAGGAAAAGCCAGGGAACTATAGACCAGTGAACCTGACATCCGTGATGGGCAAGGTTTTGGAGAGAATCCTAAGAGACAGGATTTACATGTATTTGGGAAGGCAAGAATTGATTAGGGATAGTCAGCATGGCTTTATGCTTAGGAAATCATGTCTCATGAACATGATTGGGTTTTTTGAAGAAGTAACAAAGTGGATTGATGAGGGCAGAGCGATGGACGTGATCTGTATGGACTTCAGGAAGGCGATCATCAAGGTTCCTCATGGGAGACTGGTGAGCAAGGTTTAATCTCATGGCATGCAGGGACAACTAGCCATTTGGATGCAGAACTGGCTAGAAGGCAGAAGATAGAGGGTGGTGATGGAGGTTGCTTTTCAGACTGAAGGCCTGTGACCAATGGTGTGTCACAAGGATTGATGCTGGGTCCGCTACGTTTTGTCATTTATATAAATGATTTGTATGTAAACGGAGGAGGTATAGTTAGCAAGTTTGTAGATAACACCAAAATTGGAGGTGTAGTGGACAGTAAAGAAGGTTACCTCAGATCACAACTGAACCTTGATCAGATGGGCCAATGGGCTGAGGAATGGCAGTTGGAGGTTAATGTAGATAAATATGAGGTGCTGCATTTTGGAAAATCAAATCAGAGCGGGACTTTTACACTTAATGGTAAGTTCCTTGGAAGTGTTGCTGAACAAAGAGACCTTGGAGTTCAGGTTGATAGTTCCTTAAAAGTAGAGACGCAGGCAGATTGGATAGTAAAGAAGGCGTTTGGTGTGCTTTCCTTTGTTGGTCAGAGCATCGAGGATGGATGTTGGGAGCTCATGTTGCCACTGTACAGAACATTGGTCAGGTCACGTTTGGAATATTGCATGTAATTTTGGTCTGCTTCCTATCGCAAAGATGTTGTGAAACTAGAAAAGGTGTAGAAAAGATTTACAGGGATGATGCCAGTGTTGGAGGTTGAAGGGTAGGAAGGTTTTATGGGGATTTGGGCCAAGTGCTGGCAAATGGGACTAGATTAGGTTAGGATATCTGGGCTGCATGGATGAGTTGCACGGAAGGGTCTGTTTCTGTGCTGTACATCTGTGTCACTCTGTGAGACTCCATGGGATTCTCTGCCCAAGAGAGCAGTTGAGACAGCTTCATGAAGTATATTGAAGACATAGTTGGATGGGTTTTTGCATGGTAGGGGAATTAATGGTAGTCGGGATAGTCCAGGTTGGTGGAGCTGTGACCTTAATGAATGACGGAGCAGGCTTGACCAAATGGTCTACTGCTTCTGTTACTTTGAATCTGTAACACTGCATTTCCCGCGGCCGGAGTTTTCCCACGGCACAAAGGAGGTTTTCTTTAGTATATTTAAACCCCTTGCTTTGCTTGAACTCAATCTGTATAGACTTGGAGGAGAGTGGGATTTGCAAAGTGCCCTCCCCTCCACACGTGCCTCAACTGCAGGACAGCTGTCCGGCCCACCCTCCATTGTTGACGTCACAATGCGGATGCAGCCCTGTCAGTTTCAAAGTGAAAATCCCTCCCTCTGGGCAACATCTGGGAGTAAAGCAATGTCTCCCCCTTTCCATATACAATCCTCCGGCAGCGAGGGGGAAGGGGAGGTAGGGGTGGGTGAAACACTGTTCACTTGTAGCAACTGGAGTGAATCCAGGTAGGGAACAGACACTCCAAAGGTGCTCAAATACTTTCTATCTCTCTTAAAGCTATTTTCCTTGTGTATTCCCTCAGTTTGGCTCGTATGCAGTTTGCGGATTGCTCCTTTCCTCATGTTCACAACTAAAAGGTTGATTCTCAAGGAACTGAACAGCATTTCAGGGATTGGCACATTGCTCAAAAAAATGTAGGTCGCATGGGGCCTGTGCCTCGTTGGTCTAGGGGTATGATTCTCGCTTCGGGCCTTCTGGTGCGTGGGCATGCGAGAGATCCCGGGTTTAAATCCCGGACGAGCCCTTGTTTCTTACACTGCCTTGTGCAAAACGGCCAGCCAATACTCTCAAAAAGCAGCTTCATTAGATGAGATCCCGTTACAATGAACGCGGCAAGGGCAGCACTTATTCAAAGAGAATACGTGCTTTACTTCACACAGAGGGTGGTGGGCGTTTGGAACGCGTTGTCAGCAGAGTTGGTCGAGGCAGGCACGGTAGATTCATTTAAGATTTGTCTGGATAAATGCATGAGTGGGTGGGGAGTCGAGGGAGACAGATGCTTCGGAATTGACCGACAGGTTTAGACAGTACATTTGGATCGGCTCAAGCTTGAAGGGCCTGTTCCTGGGCCCTCCAACTTTCTTTGTTCTTTGTTCTATATGGTGTATATCTGATATTGTTGGCTGTTGTAAAAGTTTCTTTGTAATTATTATTCACCTTCTGATGTAGTAATGGAGTTACGTCCTTTTTTTGTCATAATTTTTTATTTAATAGGTCAGCAGGAAGTCATTCAGCAATTTTACTGCCTTTCTTTTCTCAAGCAGCCTTAACATTTCATTTTCATATCCTTGATTCAGCTCCATTTCCAGCATCTTTGTAGGCAGTTTGTTCCATGTTATTGTCACTGAAATGAAGTTTTCCTCCATGCACAGCCCAGGCTATCTGGCTGCATGAGGGTTTTCATGTTTCTGTGGCCTGGATAATATGTGATCAGCAGACATCTCGCAATCTACAGGAATTACCACCAATGTTATGTTCATTAACTGTACTGACAGTGATCACTTATTTTGTGATTTTTCTTTGCAAGAAGACGTGCAGAAAGAAATCTGAAAACAAATGATACATCAACTTCTGACAGAGCCACTTGATTCATTGGGACTTGAATATCAGCAGCCATTCCAATCAAGAAGGCATGTTTGCTTTTGTTTATTTGAGAGATTTTGGACAGTCCTGTGGCAGGAAGAATACTGAGACATCGAGTGAGGGAGATTCAGTGCGCTGACTGTGAAAAGTGCTTCAAACCATTTACTCAGCTTGGAGGAATCAAAGTCTCACCCCTCAAGGTGGGAAAGGCTATGTACCCGTTCTGTTTGTAATTTCAATCCCAGAGCAACACAAGCAAACCTCCCTCCAAAGGAGAAATCTTGGAAATGAGGAGTCTTTGGGAAAGGATTCCCTTCCCCATCCCTGCTGGAAACCCACAGACGCATTCACACCGGGAGAGGCCATTCACCTGCTCAGTGTGTGGGAAGGGCTTCAGTCGGATCAGCCATCTGCAGACGCAGGAGTGAGTCCACAAGGGAGAGAAGCCATTCACGTGCACCATGTACGGGAGGGGTTTCACTCAGTCAGCTGCACTGCTGACCCACCAGCGGGTCCACCCTGGAGAGAGACCATTCACCTGCTGTAAGTGCCGGAAGGGATTCACCTGCTCCTCCTACCTGCGGAGGCACCAGTGAGTTCACGCGCCATCACAGGGGGTTGAAGGAGCGATGGCCGAGTGCCAAGTGCTTATGCACGAAACGTCGATTCTCCTGGTCCTTGGATGCTGCCGAACCTGCTGTGCTTTTCCAACACCACACTCTCAACTCTGATCTACAGCATCAGCATTTTTCACTTTCTCCTCGAGGGCAAGGTTGGACTTGTCTTTTATTCACTCATTCACTCCTTACAGCCTGTCCTTTGTTGTGGCCTAACTGCACATACATCAATGAAAGTTTCAGAAAGATTTCTGCAGCTTTATTTTTGAAAAAAAAACATTCTTCCCGACTGTAACGAAGTTTCTGAATATTTGATTTTAGTTATTCTCAATTTTAAAAATCAGCTATTTCTCACATGCCGTGTTTCCCAGGTAAAGTCATCACCATCCATTCTCTCTCTTCCCTGAGAAAGACTTCATACAGCGATCAAAGAGGGCTGAGGCACGAGAAAGGACGATTGTGGGGGTGGGGAGATGAAGGGGTCGCTGGTGGTGGTGGAGAAGGGAGGGAAATGGACAGCGGAACAGACTGGGGTTCAGAGGGTTGGGGGAGAGAATAGAGGGTGCAGTGTGAGGGGAGAGAATAGGCAGAGGGCAGTGGATGGGGAGAAAATGGACAGGGGGCAGAATGTGAAGAGAGAGACAGCACAAATGCCACCTTCTCCAGGACTCGTGTCAGTGTCCCACGAACTGGAACCCACTCCTCCCACATTTCTCAAAATACGCGTGGCCAAGGCAGTGGAACCATATCATCCCTACAGACCATTCACACCCACCTTCCCAACAGCATCCCACTTCGACTCACTCGATTACGCTACAGCCCTGCAGTTCCCCATGGCTATTTCCTGACGAAGGGTTTTGCCCGAAACGTCGAGTCTCCTGCTCCTCGGATGCTGCCTGACCTGCTGTGCTTTTCCAGCTCCACACTCTCGACCCTCATCTCCAGCATCTGCAGTCCTCACTTTCGCCCAGTAAGGGGTGAATGTTCTATTCCTAGTCTTTTAGATCTTTTAAAATCTTTCCCCCACACCCTAAACCTTTACCATCTAGTTTTGGAATACCTCTACCCTGGGGAAAAGACAGAAACGTTGAGCAGCCAAACAAACTGCAAAAGAAATAAAATGTCGAGGCACAGGGGGAAAAAAATCGGTAAAATAAAATAGCTTCGGCATTTTTCTCTCGTATTCGCATTTGGACGCTTAATATTTGTCATGATCGGGAGGTGCCCGTGTTGGACTAAGGTGTACGAAGTTAAAAATCACACAACACCAGGTTACAGTCCAATAGGCTTGTTTGGAAGCACTAGCTTTCGGAGCACCGCTCCTTCATCAGGTGGTTGTGGAATATAAGATCGTAAGATCATAAATACTGTGTCCTACGATGTTTACTCCATAATCAGCTGATGAAGGAGCAGGGCTCCGAAAGCTAGTGCCTCCAAATAGGTCTGTTGGACTATCACCAGGTGCTTTGTGATTTTTAACTTTAAAATTTGTAACAAATTCCTGCATACTGAGCATGCTCCACGGTGTCAGCAAGCACTGCGCATGACCGCCAGTGTCGGCAAGCACTGCGCAAAATCTTGGGTGTCCGCAGAAACGTGCGCGAGCTCCTTTCCATGGAGCAGTGGACAACCTTGGAGGACCGGAAGGAGTCTGGTCCTCCTGCCAATCAGAGCCGGCCATTGTGGCAATGTGGAGTTTGGGCCATGAGCTCTGAAGCTGCTGTTGGTCTTTTCTCTCTGCATAAGGTTAAACTTCACCCCAGACTGTAATTTCCTTCCTCTGTCTAACATTTGTGAGTACAACAGTGTTTTTCTCACCACTTTTTCATTCTGGGGTTCAAGAGTGAACCGAGGGAGGGCCAGACTCTGGAAAAGTTGATCCAGGTCTGTGTGTCAACTTGCAAACACATGGAAAATGCAGTACCACAATGTGAAGTTCTAGCCTTTTCAGTGCAAAAAAAAAGCAGAAAGGAGGTGCATTGTTTAAATGGTGATATGTTGAGATGTGGCGAAAGTGAGATGCTGGAGATCAGAGTTGAATATTGTGGCTCTGGAAAATCACAGTAGGTCAGGCAGCAACTGAGGAGGAGGAGAGTCGACGTTTCGGGCACGAGCCCTTCATCAGGAGTGGTGTGTGGATCGACAAAGGGCCCTCAGTGTCCTTCTACACCAGTCACTGCCAGTTGTCAGAAAGTGCAGCAAGCAATGAGCAAAGCAAGTGGTATATCAGCAAGAAGAAATGAGTTCAGAAGTGGGGATGTCTTCCTGCAGTTAGGTCGGTTATTGAATGTATTCAAGGCTGAGTTCATGTGACTTTGAAGAACGAAGATGTTATGGGAGAAGGCAAGAAAATGGTTTTAAAGCCAGTGCAGAACAGTTATAGAGTCATACAGCACAGAAACAGACCATTCAGTCGAACTAGTCCATGCTGACGGTGTTCTGAAACTAAACTGCTCCCACCTGCCAATGATTGGCCTATATCCCTCCGAACCTTTCTTATTCATGTACTTATCCAAATGTCTTTTAAACATTGTAACTGTCCCTGCATCCAGCAACTCCTCTGGACATTGATTCCTCACACGAACTACTTTTTATCTTTAAAAAAAGGTGCCCCTCATGTCTTTTTAAAATATTTCTTTCTTCACCTTCAAAATTTGCTCCCTAATCTTGAACCACCCACACTAGGGAAAGAATGCGTGCCGTGCACCTCATCTCTACCTCTCATGATTTTATAATCCTCTCTAAGGTCACCTCTCAACCTCTGATGCTCCAGTGAAAAAAGTCCTAGCCTATCCATCTAGATGCAGGTATATTTATATCCAGTTATGAATTGTTCAATACTGGTGCCAGCTGGAAAGACAAATGACCTATTCCTGCTTCCAATTCTCTCACTGTGTCCAGGACACGCAAGAGACCATACGACATAGGCGCAGAAATTAAGCCATTTAGCCCATCAGATCTGCTCCACCATTCACTCACGGCTTATACGTTTCTCGACCCCATTTTGAAATATGGATTTTGGAAAGGCAGATCAGGGCAGGATCTACACATTTAATGGGGAGTGTTGTTGAATAAACATACCATGGAGTGCTAGTTCATAGTGGAGTCGCAGGTAGACAGGATAGCAAAGAAGGTGTTTGGTATATTTGCTTTTATAGGTCAGTGCATTTCAATACAGATGTTAGGAGGTCATGTTGCGGCTGTACAGGACATTGATTTGGCCACTTTTGGAATACTGCATTCGGTTCTGGTTTCCCTCCTACAGGAAAAGTGTTACGAACCTTTGCAAGGCTATTGCCAGAGTTGGAGGGTTTGAGCTATATGGAGAGGCTGAATCGGCTGGGATGTTTTCTCTGGATCATTGGGGGCTGAGGGGTGACTTTATAGAAGTTCATAAGGAGCATGGATAGGGTGAATAGCCAAACTCTTTTCCCCAGAGTCGGGGAGTCCAAAACTAGAGGTCATAGGTCTGAGGTGAGAGGGGAAATATTTAAAAGGAACTTTACAGGCACCTTTCTCACACAGAGGGTGTTGTGTGTATGGAATGAGCTGCCAGAGGAAGTGGTGGAGGCTGGTATAATTAAAGCATTTGAAAAGGCATCTGGTAATAAGGAGAATTGAGAGGGATATGGGTTATGTGCTGACAAACGAGACTATGTTAATTTGGGATATCTGGTCAGCACGGACAATTTGGACTGAAGAAAAGCAGAAGTGTCATTGTGAAGACTGGACTTTCAGAGCAGCTTTCAAAGATGTTTTGTCCTTACTGGGAGCAGAAGCTACAATGAAATCTTTAATTTGTGAGACAGCAACTGAGTGAGTGAGGACATTCAGGATATTGGTGGAAAGTGGGAATTTGTTGCAATGTGGAGTTGAAGTGATTTAAGTAAAGTGTCCTGAGCAGGGAGCCTAGTGAAGGGTTAGATGAGTTTTTGTTTTAAACTGCTCATTTCTTTCAGCCTCCAACATTGTATTTCCAATGCCGTCCATCAGTGGGAGTGGTGAATCAGTAACTGGTATCGTTAGAAGCCTTAAGATTTTCAGTACTGCAGGTACAGCATTGTCTCATCAGCTTTGTAAAGGTTACTGGCAGCAGCGGGAGGTGTGGGCTGGGATTCACTAGAAATGATTAAGCAGTTAGATAATACACGTACAAGAGGGCAGGGTGGGACTTGTCTTTCGATTTGCAGAAGGTGGGAGGTTCTGGTGCTGTGGTCCATGGCAAACACAACTGCGGTAAATCATAGAATCACTACAGCGTGGGATCAGGCCATTCATCCCATCAAGTCCACACTGACCCATCCGATGAGCATGCCACCCAGACCCACCCTATCTCGTCGTTTCAGCCAGTGAGTGAGACTAGGTCACAAGATTAGGGGGAGTAGGTTTAAGACAGAGGAGAAGGAACTGCTTTTCCCAGAGAGTGGTGAATCATTGGAATTCTCTGCCCAAGGAAGCAGTAGAAGCAGCCATATTCAAGACATAGTTCGATGGGATTTTGTATGGTAGGTGAATTTAGGATAGTCAGGATAATGCAGGTAAGAGGAGCTGAGACGATGGATAGATGAGCCATGATCTTTACGAATGGTGGAGTAGCTCAGTGGACCAAATGACCTACTCCTGATTCTGTTACTGCGAATGTATGAACATGCATTTTTCATGGCCAATCCGTATCAAGGTAGGTGAGCAATGTAGTGATGTGGAAATGAACATCAGAGAATGATAGAAAGGGACACGGAAAGTAAATGTCCCAGTCCAAAGATGTGCAGGTCAGGTCAGATGACCATGCTAAATTGTCCATAGTGTTAGGTTCATTAATCAGAAAGAAATGGGTCTGGGTGGGTTACTCTTCAGGGTGACGGTGTGGACTTGTTGGGCCGAAGGACCTGTTTCCACACTGTAGGGAATCGAATCTAATCAATCAAAACTGGATTCTACAGAACACAAGAATTGAAACTGAAGACTGTATGGCTGAATGTGTGTTGCAATGTTACACAACTGAATGAATTGGCTGCACACATTGAAGAGAATAATTATGATCTGAGACTCCTTCCAGGGACGTGGCTTCAGGATGACAAGGATTGGATCTGAATATTGAGGGGGTACGTGGCATTCAAGTTGAATAGGAAGCGAGGTAAAGGTCGAGGGTTGGCACTGCTAATCAAAGCACTAATAACATGGTACTCTGGTGTCAGCTCGGATTTCAGGTCCTGATTTCTCTGTCCTCTTCTCCCTGTTCCCTCAGACTAAGATGTTGTCTGTTCTCAGCTCAGCTGGCTTTCTGCTGAAACTTTGAGCCCCTTTTACACCTTCCAGAGCAATAAAACATTCAGTCGATCAAGGCCCAATCCACAATATTCCCAGCCTGACAACCATCCAGACGAGAGAGTCATCATAGCAGGGAATAAAACAAGAAAAATGAAACAAAATTAGACATAAATGCACATTTGGTGCTTAAAATGTGTTCATTAGATTGTAAACTAGAATTGGGGGTCTCCCAGGATTTTTATCATCCCCTACTTGAGGAATTCTCTCTCCCTAACAATATTTACATCAACAGAAATAAGGCATCTGTTATCAAATAGACATAAAGATATACAGCACGGAAATAGACTTTTTCATCCAACACATCCATGCTGACAAGATGTCCTATATAAATCTAGTGTCCCATTTGCCAGCATTTGGCCCATATCCCTCCAAACCTTTCCTATTCACACACCCATCCAGATGCCTTTTAAATGTTGTAATTATACCAGCCTCCACCACTTCCTCTAACCTATTTACCCTATCCATGCCCCTCATGATTTTATAAATGTCCATAACGTCACCCCTCAGCCTCCGACACTCCAGGGAAGCAGCCCCATCCTTTTCAGGCTCTCCTTATACCACAAACCCTCCAACCCTGGCGACATCCTTATCAATCTTTTCTGCACACTTTCAAGTTTCACAACATCGTTTCTATCCTATAGTAGGGAGACCAGAATCGAATGCAATACTCCAAAAGTGATCGAACCAATGTCCTGGACAGCTACAACATGACCTCCCAACTCCTGTACCCAATGCATTCAATGGGCCAAATGGCCTCTTTCTGCACTGCAGCGATTTAATGATTTGATTTTGTATCAGAGTCAATTTCAGTCACTATCTCTGGTTTATGATATGTCAGGGTGGGATCACTGGTACCAGAATTGCATGCAATACTCCAAACGTGGCCTAACTAATGTCTTCTACAGTCGCAACATGAAATCCCAACTCCTGCACTCTGTGCACTGACCAATAAAGGCAGGCATATCAAACACCTTCTTCACTATGCTGTCTGTGTGCGACTCCCCTTTAAGGAACTAAGAACTTACCATCGAGTCATACAGCATGGTCATGGACCTTTGGTCCATACAAGTCCATGCCAACCATAAGCCCAAACTACACCAGTCTCTCCTGCCTGCTGTTGGCCTGTATCCCTCCAAACCTTTCCTATTCATGTACTAAAACAAATGTCTTTTTATTGTACACGCATCCACCGCTTCCTGAGGAGGTTCATTCCACACATCAACCACCCTCTGTGTAAAATTAGTATTTGAATGGCAAGGATGAGATTGAATTGAAATGGTTCATTAAAATAAACAGCTTCTTCCAACCCCCTACAGCAGGTATGGTAGCAACTCCAACTCTGGAGTCTCTCAAATCGATATTTCCATGGAGTGGAGGGGGGAGTAAAGTGTTGGATTCACAGAGGTGGGGGTGTTTTGAGAGTGTAAAGCTAAAGTTAAACCCCGTGCTTTGCTTGAACTCAAACTGCATTGACGTGGAGGAGAGCGAAAGGAGACCCCACGTGCACCCCCCCCCCCCCCCCCCCCCATTGTGGACGCCACAACGTGGAGGTAGCCCTGTCAATTTCAGAGTGAAACTCCCTCCCTCTGGGCAACATCTGGGAGCAAAGCAATGTCTCTCCCTTTTCATTCCTCATCCTGGGAGGGGGGGGAGATAGAGGCTTTGGCGGGTGGGGTGGGGTGGATACTGTTCACTTGTAGCAACTGGAGTGACTCCATGGAGGGAGCAGGCTCTCCAAAGGTACTTGGATGCTCTCTGCCCCTCTCAAAGGTATTTTCCTTGTGTATTCCCTCAGTTTGGCACGTATAGAGTTTGTACCCTGGAAAAGGTTTATTTCTTTCCTCATGTTCAGAAGTATAAGGATAGTTTCTCGTGGAACTGAGCTGTATTTAAGGGATTGGCACACTGATTTCAAATATAGACATATGTTGCTTCATATGGTGTATATCTGATATTGTTGGCTGTTATAAAAAACTTTGTGGCTATGATTTTTCACCTTCTAATGCAGTAATAGAGTTACGTTCTATATTTCTTGTCTTTTTTATTTACTTGGACAGCAGGAAGTCATTCAATAACTTCACTGGCTTTCTTTTCCCAAGCACCCTTGACATTTCATTATCATATTCTTGATTCAGCTCCATTTCCAGCACCTTTGTCCACAGCTTGTTCCAGGTTATTGCGATCTAAATTACGTTTTCCTCCATACACACTTAAGGCTATCTTGTTGCATGAGGGTTTTCTGCGTCCTGCATAATATTTGGTCAGCACTCATCGAGCAATCTACAGGAATTGCCACCGATGTTATGTTCATTTAACAGTACTGACAGTGATCACTCAATTTGTGATTGTTTTTACAGGAAGACATGCAGAAAGAAATCTGAAAACAAATGATACATCATCTTCTGACAGAGCCACTTGAACCAATGGGGCTTGAATATCAGCAGCCATTCAATTCGAGAAGAAATGTTTGCTTTTGTCTGTGTGAGAGATTTTGAATACTGGTATGGCAGGAATAATACTGAGACACCCTAGTGAGGGAGATTCAGTACGCTGTCTGTGAAAAATGCGTCAAACAATTTACTCAGCTTGGGGGATCACAATCCCACCCCTCACAGTGGGGAGAGACTATGTATCCGTTCTGTTTTTAATTTCAAACCCAGCGCGACACAAAGAATGCTCCCCTCATGGGGAAACCATGGAAATGTTGGGACTGTGGGAAAGGGTTCCCTTCCCCATTGGGGCTAGACACCCACAGACGCGTTCTCACTGGGGAGACGTCGTTCTCCTGCTCAGTATGTGGGAAGGGATTCAATTGGCTGTGCAGCCTGCAGACACACCAGCGAGTTCACACCAGGGAGAGGCTGTTCATCTGCGGCCATTGTGGGAAATGACTCATTCAGTCGTCCCATCTGCAGACACACCTTTTGTGTCCTTTTGAAATTTGTCTGGCTGCTCAACTTTATATGTCTATTCCCCACGGTAGAGGAAGTCCAAAGCTAGAGACGAAGGAAATATAAGAATTGTATGATAACTGGCAGAACTCATAGCAGCACTGGCATACAGAAGGGTTTGGGCATATAGATCCGTGGAAGTGGTAAAGCAGGTGGGTACGGTGATCAAGAAGAAACACAGCACGTTTCCTGGAGTGTAAGAGCTGGCGAGTTACACCTATTTATTCTGGCCATATTTGGAATACTACGTTCAGTTCTGGTCGCCACACTACCGGAAGGATGTGGGTGCTCTGGCAGAGGGTACAGACAAGGTTCACCAGGACATTGCCAGGTCTGAAGGGCTCTAGTTATGAGGAGAAGTGGCATAAACCTGATTTTGTTTTCTCTCTGGGAAGACAGAGGCTGAGGGGAGACCTCGACAATATGATGAGACACAGATTGGTTGGACATGGGTGGCAGGGTAGCTCAGTGGTTTGCACTGATGCCACACAGTGCCAGAGACCCGAGTTCGATTTCAGTCTCGGGTGACTGTCTGTGTGGAGTTTGCACATTCTTCCTGCATGCCACCTCTCATGTCTGCAAGGGCTTCCACCTACATTCCAAAAATATGTAGGTTAGGGTGGATTAGCCATGCTCAATTACCCATAGTGTCCAGGGATAGGCAGGTTAAGATGGATTGTCTGTGTGTAAATTGCCCGAGTGTTCAGGGATGTGTATGTCAGGTGCATTAGTTAGGGGTAAATATAGAGTAATAGGGGTAGGGGAATGAGTCCCTGTGGGTTAATCTTTGGAGGGTCGGTGTTGACTTGTTGGACTGAATCATCTGTTTCCACCCTGGAGGGATTCTATGATCGTCAGAGGCTTTTTTTCCCTTCACGGTGGAAAGGTCAACTAAAATAGGGCACAGGTTCGAGACGAGAAGGGGACTTTCAATGTTGTGAAACTTGAGAGGATTGAGAAAAGATTCAAAAGGATGTTGCCAGGGTAAGAGCTTTAAACCACAGGGAGAGGCTGAATAGGATGGGGCTGTTTTCCCAGGAGCATCGCAGGCTGAGAGTTTTTTTAAAAGAGGTTTATAAAAACTTGAGGGGCGTGGATGGGGTGAATAGACAAGGTCTTTTCCCTGGGATGGGGGAGTGCAGAACTGTTGTGGTTCTGCCGAGCTGGGCATTTGTCTTGCAAACGTTTCGTCCCCTCTCTAGGTGACATCCTCAGTGCGTGGGAGCCTCCTGTGAAGCGCTTCTGTGCTGTTTCCTCCGGCATTTATAGTGGCCTGTCTGTGCCACTTCCGGTTGTCAGTTCCAGCTGGCCGCTGTAGGGGCCGGTATATTGGGTCCAGGTCGATGTGTTTGTTGATAGAGTCTGTGGATGAGTGCCATGCGTCTAGGAATTCCCTGGCTGTTCTCTGTTTGGCTTGCCCGATAATGATAGTGTTGTCCCAATCGAATTCATGTTGCTTGTCATCTGTGTGTGTGGCTGCTAAGGATAGCTGGTCGTGTCGTTTCGTGGCGAGTTGGTGTTCATGGATGCGGATCGTTAGCTGTCTTCCTGTTTGTCCTATGTAGTGTTTTGTGCAGTCCTTGCATGGGATTTTGTACAGTACATTTGTTATGCTCATGTTGGGTATCGGGCCATTTCCGAACTGACAGCCAGACTACTGCGACCACTAGGACTCATAACAGCACACAAACCAACAGCCACTCTCAGACAACAACTCACCAGAACGAAGGACCCGATACCCAACATGAGCAAAACAAATGTAGTGTACAAAATCCCATGCAAGGACTGCACAAAACACTACAAAGGACAAACAGGAAGACAGCTAACGATCCGCATCCACGAACACCAACTAGCCACGAAACGACACGACCAACTATCCTTAGTAGCCACACACACATATGACAAGCAACATGAATTCGACTGGGACAACACTACCATTATAGGGCAAGCCAAACAGAAAGCAGCCAGGGAATTCCTAGAGGCATGGCACTCATCTACAGACTCTATCAACAAACACATCGTGCTGGACCCAATATACTGGCCACTACAGCGGACAGCTGGAACTGACAACCGGAAGCGGCAGAGACAAGCCACTACAAATGCCGGAGGAAACAGCACAGAAGCGCTTCACAGGAGGCTCCCAAGCACTGAGGATGTCACCTAGAGAGGGGACGAAACGTTTGCAAGACAAATGCCCAGTTCGGCGAACACAACCACAACAACGAGCACCCGAGCTACAAATCTTCTCACAAACTTTGAAGTGCAGAACTCGAGGGCATAGGTTGAGGGCGAGAGGGGAAACATTTAAAAGGGACCTTGCAGTCAATCTTTCCATGCAAAGGGTTGTGTATGCATGGAACGAGCTGCCAGAGGAAGTGGTGGAGTCTGGTGGCGGCATCTGGATGGATATATGAATAGGAAGGGTTTAGAGGGATCTGGGCCAAGTGCTGGCAAATGGGACAAGATGAATTTTGGATATCCGGTCGGCATGGACAATTTAGATTGAAAGGTCTGTTTCTGTGCTTTACGTCTCGGACTTTAAGGCTGATGAAAAATATTGGCATTCGTCGAAACATTTATGCAATAGGAAATTATAAGAGGGTAAAGATAAGCCTCACGTCATTGATCCACGAATCCCGGTGTAGTATGGATGTATTTCCAGTAATAGAGTCGGTAGGAAGGAGTCCAAAAGATGGCTTCTTTTACAAAAAGTCACACTGGATACTTAAATCCGAGTCTTCTGGGAATCTAAGACAACCGTGCGTTAATATAAGACAGATAAGTCTGGGGTATATGGTACATATTTGATGGAATGTTTGTGGCTCTAAAAGCCTGATTTTCAGTGTTTCTGGGCTCGTAATATTGCACTGCAGCATATTGTATATCTTCAGTTAGAACGTCAATACCGCATGATAGATGTCCATTCAGCAACTTGAGTGAACTCTTCATGGAGCATGCAATCCACCACATTACCCTGCTGTATACATTTACATATAGGTCAGCACAAAGATCTTGGGTATTAAGAGAGGAAAGAATGTTTCACAGAAACTAGAATTGTGTGTTCTGATTTTCTATTGTGGACTGACAGCAATGACCTTTGCAATCTCTTTCCACAGGAATATTACAAGAGAAGAATTTGGAGGTAGATATCTCAGACCAAGCATCACATCGAAATCTGACAGTCACTTGACTCACCAGGACTTGGATATTGATGGCCTTGACAACAAGGATGAGGCGGTCTGTCTGCTCAGTTAGGTTGTAAACGTCAGTGTGGCTGGAAACTCAGAGTCTCACATACCCACACACCAGAGTAGTGACCTGAACATGAAAAATTACTTCCCTGACTGGGAATCGAACCCGGGCCGCGGTGGTGAGAGCGCCGAATCCTAACCTCTAGACCACCAGGGAAACGTGAATGCATCTTGGTATCTCTGCTGAAAATTGTTACGCTGCCCGGGAATCGAACCCGGGCCACGGTAGTAAGAAGACTTTCACCGGTACATCCACCAATGTAATATTTTGTATCCATTGCTCCCGATGCGATCACTACAATATTGGGGAGACTGGAGAGTCAAGTCACATCTCCGTGACACCCGCACCAATCAACCACATTGCCCTATGGAACAACATTTCAACCTCCGCCCCCCACTCTGCCTTCACCGCCACTCCCTTCCCACCCGACGCCTGTAGGAAGAACACTTCATGTTCCGCCAGGTCGTCAATGTGGACTTCACCAGTTTCCTCATTTCCCCTCCCCCACCTTACCTCAGTACCAACCTTCCAGCCAGCACTGACATCATGACCTGTCCTACTTGCCAATCTCCCTTCCCCCCTATCCGCTCCACCCTTCTCTCTGACCTGTCACCTCCATCCCCACCACCATTAACCTATTTTACTCTTTGCTACCTTCGCCCCAGCACACCATCACCCCCAATTTATCTCTCCACCCTGGAAGCGTCCTGCCCCTATTCCTGATGAAGGGCTTTCGCCCGAAACGTCGAATTTCCTGCTCCTGGGGAGCTACTTGACCTGTTGTGCTTTTCCAGCACCACTCTGGTCTAAACTCTGGTTTCCAGCATCTGCAGTCCTCACTTTTGCCTACCCAATAAACCCAGTGTGCCGATTTCTCATCAACAAATTGACCCAAGCAGACACAACGTCTACAGAAACCCTAGCCACATTACCTTACATTAAATACATCTTTTAAATGATGTCCAGACAACTCAAACCTCTCAGCATCATGGTAGCCCACAAACCTACCAACACACTTAAACAGCGGCTAGTGAAACTGAAATACCCGATACAAACAACCAGCAAACGAATGTTATTTACAAAATACCATACAAGGAAATATATACATGAACTCTGCCGCACAGTTCTCTGTGGCAAGAAATGCTGGGATGAGATAAGGAAGATATTTTCAGCCAAAAAGAATCGACACTGACTGGACAGCCATTTACAATCACCCCTGTCAGCCCAGGATGGAAGATCCGAAGGGATGAACAGTTTTCTTATTTTCGGAAGATTCACAAAGCTGAGACTGGGTTTTGGTGTTTGTTCCCATTCCACTCCCAGGAGCCGCAATGGTTGGGGTGGTGAGTTGGGGAAAGTGAAATGTGCCCGTGAGCAGCGTGTGGGGCTATTTCAGCTTCCCCTCCTCTGACAGCGCTGTGACGTGACTCTGATGTTCTCAGGGACACTCACTGATGCGAGACAGTGAAAAGATTCTCATTCCCGCAGATCAGGAATTCAAACCATTTGCCGGCTTCAGGACAATGAGAAAGATTAATTGGGCTGTTTGAAGAAGCTGTGAGCTGCATTTCAAACAGGTAGGTGGGGTCAGTGGCGTCATCCACTGCGCCCCCGGCCTGTGCATATCTAACGCCACCATGCTGCAGGGTTCTGACGTTCACACGGACATGCGCAGCAATGGGAACCTTCACAAGGTGAACAGCCAAAGATAATCACCGTCACTGCTTCCCTTCCATCGTCCCAACTTTGTGAAGCAGTATCTTTCACTGGCAAATAAAACACATTAATCCTCAGGTGCCTGCTTCATTTCGATCACGACTTCACGCCCCTCACTGTTCTAGTCTCATTTCCAAACACTTGGCTCATAGCCTCAAAAGCAGCTCTGTGGGTATCTGCTTGTTCCACCCTGACAGGCAGTGAGTTGCAGATTCCCGACCAGTCCCAATGTGAGTTAAATATCTTTCACCCTTAACTGATTTGAATCTTAAATAAGAAACCGGGGAACAGTCTGCCTTTCTTTTTGACGACATTTCTCAGTTTGTAGTCGACAGGGTTCCCACCTGCGTGGGGAAACCGCAATAGATTTCAAGTCCGTCGCATTAACCACTCTGTCCACGAATAAAGAACCACACTGACAGCTTCATTTCCCAGGTCTCTCTGCCTGTGGAGCTGAGAAAGAGTGAATTATTGCTGGGTTTGTTTGAATCCAATCACTTCACAGGTTTCGAAAGGGTTAAATATCTTCAAATGGAGAGTCTGGTTGATTCATCCCGAAAGATGAAATCAACTTTCAGTTAAAAGCAAAAACAGAAATTGCAGGAGCAACTCAGCAGGTCAGACACCATCGGTGGAAAGAGAATCAGAGACAACATTTCAGAACTCTGTTTTCTCCCACAGGTACCGCCGAACCTGCTGAGTTTCTCCAGCAGTTCCTCTTTCTGTCTCGGATTCTCAGCATCCGCAGTCCTTTAGTTTGAAATTAAATCAATTCAGCCTCATGTGCAGGAATGAAAATCCTTTCAATTTCCAAAAAAAAGGCAGAGATTTCAAGGCATTTGGAAAAAAAGTAAAAGTGACATTAGGAAGAACATTTTCACACAGGGAGTGGTTCGGATCCATAAATCCCTGTCTGACCGTGACAAAGAGGCAGATTCACGAACACAACAGGGAATTCGGTGGTCATGCTCAAAGTAACAATGTGGAGATTTACAGGCATGGAGAAGGCAAGGGAATGATACGAATAGAGACTCTCATTTACTTGCTGTGTAGAACCAGGTGGGCCTCCAAGTGCGCTGTGACACGTGTTGTGGTTCAGAGTGACCTCACCGTTCGACCAACGGAAGGTGGGAATTTAGAAAAGTTAATATTTACACAGTCTCCTCACGTCAACGCAACAGCAAAATGGTTTAATTATCTACGAGTGGAGAGAGCTTGTTCTTGGAGATAGGACAAACAGCTGGCTCAGGGATGCCATTCCACATTGCTCTCTTTGCCAGCAGTTCAGAGGGAGAACATTGGAGGGACAAAGAAGTGAATAACGATCTGTGTCGGAGGGTGACTAACTATTAATGGAGACTGTTCCTGGCTAACAATAAGTCGTGTGTAACAGCAGACTATGTGATAACAAGGCCTCCTGTGGGTGTGGTAGGGGTCAAGGGCATGGGGGAGTTCCGGTCCAAACAATATTGAACTCGATGTTGAAGACCGGAGGGCTATAGGATCTTCAAGTGGAAACTGAGGCGTTGGTCTTCCATCTGGAGCTGAGCTTTGCTGGAACACTACTGCATGCCTGAGACAGAGCAGTTGGCCAGGGAACAGGGTGGCGCGTTAAAGTGACAGGCAACCAGAAGCTCAAGGCCTTTTTTTGCGAGCAGAACCGAGATGTTCTGCGAAGCAGTCACCCAGTTTATGCTTCATGCTACGTTGGGGAAACCACATTGTGAGCAACAAATGCAGTAGACTAGTTTGTGGCAAATGTGCAGGTAAAGTGCTGCTTCACCTGGCAGGTATGTTTGAGCCCTTGGATATTCAGGAGGGAGCAGGTAAATAGGCAGGTGTTACACATTCGGCGGTTGCAGGGGAAAGTGCCTTGGCACTATGGGAGGTGGGTGTGGGGTGTTGTGAGTGAAGGAAGAGTGGACCCGAGGTGTAAGCCCTGCCCATTTACCTCCTTTCATATATAAATCCGTGAAGTTGAAAGGACTTTCCATAGAATGATTCAGTACCACGTGACTCATGGACTAATTCGTATTCATGTTCCGGGGCCAGCATCATTATTGTGTCTCAGCAGCTGCAGGCCATCACCGGGGGCTCGTCCTATGACGTCATGGTGAGACTGGAAGCTCCCGGGTCAGTTTATCAAAGAAACCTCCCTGTGGGTCAGGGCAACCCTGCATCGGGAAGCACTGGGATGGTCAACCACGATCAGTTTACATGGGGAACACATCTCCACATTACACAGCCTCGAGGCAAATTTCCCTTCCTTTTACTTAAAGTTCAAGAGCAATCAAACCGAAATTCCCCAGGTCAGTTTGAAAGAATTTCTTCCAGGTGTGCGCTAAATATATCTATGAGAACTTTGTTAAAGTTTAAACGTTGCGAGTGTTGAAGTTTTGTGCTTTTGGAGAAATCACAGCTCGAAAAAACAGAATGTAGGAATTTAGACAGAGTTGATATTTGCACGACGGCGATATGTCTGCGGGTGCGTGATGAGAGCATCACACAGAAGGGAAACCATCTCTCCTATTCACTCAATGTCGTCTTTAGCAACTTTCCAGTATAACGGCGCTCTGTTCTGCACCTCGCCTTCTCATTTCTTTCTCAAAAAACTTCAACATAAATATTTCACCTTGATATACTGGCCCAATGTGCACAGTTGAGATGACACTCTCGTGGAGGTCTGAGTGGTCTTTAGTTGTTCTCTGTATCCTGTGTTGAGGAGGGCAATGCTTGTCACGGGTCACTCCGGTGTTAGAGAAAAGTTTAGAAACAAAATGGTTTAACTTTCTGCCAGTAGAGAGGGCCCGTGACAAACAGCAGCAGGGAGACAGATGAGAAGCAGCTGTTCTGGAAACTATTTGCCGCTTGAAATTCTCAGAGTAATGTGGGTTGCAGATTCCCGACCAGTCCCAATGTGATTGAAATATTTCAACCCCTGCACTGATTTGCATCTTTAAAAAAACGTGGAGCAATCTCCCTTTCTTTTTGACGACAGTTCTCAACTGTAGTCGGCAGGGTTCACACCTGCGTGGGGAAACCGCAGTGGATTTCAAGTCCATCGCATTAACCACTCGGCCCACCAATACAGAACCACACCGACAGCTTCATTTCCCAGGTCTCTCTGCCTGTGGAGCTGAGAAAGAGTAAATCATTGCAGAGTTTGTTTGAATCCAATCACTTCACAGGTTTCGAAAGGGTTAAATATCTGCAAATGGCGAGTCTGGGTGTTTCATCCCGAAAGATGAAATGGACGTTCAGTTAGAAACAAAAACAGAAATTGCAGGAGCAACTCAGCAGGTCAGGCAGCATCTGTAGAAAGAGAATCAGAGACAACATTTCAGAACTCGTTTTTTCTCATCCAGGTACAGCCAAACCTTCTGACTTTCTCCATAGTTCCTCTTTCTGTCTCGGACTCTCAGCATCCGCAGTCATTTACGGTAGAAATTCAATCAATTCAGAAACCCCTCTGTGCTTCCTCAGTGGAGAAGATTTCCGTTTGGGAAACATTTTCCTGACACCGTTAAAAACGCGCACCTTCGCAGCCAAGAAAGCGGTAGGAGCGAGAACAACAAACATTCCGTCTCTGGGTGGTCTCGAACCAACAACATTTCGGTTAAAAGCCGAACGCGCTGACCAATTGGCGGCTGTCGCACCGTCTCTTTGAGGAAGCTACAATTCAATTCATAAATCAACCTGCCCCCCCCCCAGAATTACCATTGTCTTCTATCAGTTTTACTTTTCCATAATAAAGCCTGGGACATTCATTATGGAGACATGGGAACAGTCTGATCCCACCATCTGCAGGCACATCCATGTCACGAGGAACTAGCCCTTCTACAACGGGGCCATCGCCCTCCGAGCCTTTTAGTGTAGTGTCTCTTCCCGAATTTTCTCTTTGGTCCCGAGCTGAAAAGGGGTTTGAATTCCTGATGTGCAGAGAATTCTTTCAATGTCTCAGATCAGTTCATGTCCAGAGAATCTCCCGGCCTCTTAAACAAAGGGACAATGTCTGGACTGTCTCTGCTCAGTCGAACAGTTCATCCTTCATTCTCCTCTAATTCCACTTCCCAAAGAGTTTCCAAAGATGCACAAAGCTGGAGACTGGGATTTCTGTTTTACTTCCTGAACATTTTTCCAGCTGCTGACTGACAATATTTTGCCCAAAACCCTTCCCCATTGTAACACTTGTATCATGTCCAGGTCTGAGGAATTTGAACTTTATGGAGACATTTTCCAAGTTTGGGAATGTTCTCTTTGGAGCAAAGAATGTTAACTGGAGATTCCCAGGGGCTGTTGGCAATGATGGAGCAGAAGTGGTGGAAATGGGCAGATTAATGATCAGAAGAACCTATTGTCACTGACTAGGGTCAGTTACCAGAGGACAGGGATTGAAGTTCTTTAATGGAAAGCAGCATTTGTATAGAACAAACACACCGAATACTGCAGAAAGCAAACGGGTCGAGCAGCATCTGTGGAAAGGTAAAGAGAGCCGACGTTTTGAGTGTGCTACGGTTTTTGTTCAGAACTCAGTGTTTTGCCTCTTCCCGAAGTTGGTCCAGGTCTGTGTCTCAATTGGCAAACACATGGCAAGTCCAGTGCCGCAATGTGAAGTTATAGCCTTTGCTGTCTTTTAAAAAAAAGCAGTGCATTGTTTAAATGGTGATATATTGGAATGTGGAGAAAGTGAGGACGAGAGGTGAAAGGCGAAAAATGTGGCACTGGAAAAGCACAACAGGTCAGGCAGCATCTGAGGAGCAGGACAGTGAACGTTTCGGGCACAAGCCCTTTATCAGGAATGATGTATGGATGTACAAAGGGGTCTCAGAGTCCCTCCACTCCAGTCAATGCCAGTTGTCGGGCAGATGCAGCAGGCAATGAGCGAGGCAAGTGGTATATTACGAAGAGGAATTGAGTTCAGAAGTGGGGTCATTTTACATAATCAAAGCTAAGGTCATCTGAGTTTTGAACGACAAAGAAGTGGATGGTTATGGGAGGAGGCAAGAAAATGGTTTTAAGACCAGTACAGGTCAGTCACAGAGTCAGACAGCACTGAACAGACCCTTCATCCAACTAGTCCATGCTGAGTATGTTCTCAAACTAAACTCGTCCCACCTACCAGTGTTTGGCCCATAAATCTTCGAATCTTTCGTATTCATGTACTTATCCAAATGTCTTTTAAACGTTGTAACTGTACGTGTATAAAGTCATGAGGGACATGGATAGGATAAATAGACAAAGTCTTTTCCCTGGGGTGGGGGAGTCCAGAACGAGAGGGCATGGGTTTAGCGTTAGAGAGGAAAGATACAAAAGAGATCTAAGGGGCAACTTTTTCACGCAGACGATGGTACATTTATTGAATGAACTGCCAGAGGAAGTGGTGAAGTCTAGTACGATTACAATATTTAAAAGGCCTTTGGTTAGGTATATGAATAGGAAGGGTTTGGAAGGATATGGGGCCGTGTGCTGTCAGGTAGGACTAGATTGGGTTGGGATAGTTGGTCGGCATGGACTAGTTGGACCAAAAGGTCTGTTTCTGTGCTGTACATCTCCATGACTCTATGACTTCCTCTGTGCATTCATTCTGCACTCAGACCACTCTCTTAAAAAATGCTTGTCCTGTCTTTATAAAATCTTTCTCTACTCACCTCAAAATATTTGTTCCCTGATCCTGAGACCCCCAGCTGAGGGAAAGGACACCTGCTGTTCACCTCATCCGTATCCCTCATGATTTTATAATCCTCTTTCAGGTCACCTCTCAATCTCCTATGTTTCAGTGAGAAAAGTTCCAGCCCATCCACCCAAGGTGTAGGTATATTCATATCCAATTATGAAATGTTCAATGCTGGTGCAGGCTGGAAAGATCAAGTGGTCTACTCCTGCTCCCAATTTATCTTGGCTGTTACGTTTCTCAGCCCCATTCTCCCGTTTTTCCCCGCAACTCTCAACCCTTGATACTCTATCTCAGTGTGAAACATAGTACCTGGTCTCCACAGCTTTCTGTGACAATGAATGCCATAGATTCACCACTTTCTGGATAAAGAAATTTCTCCTAATCTCCATTCTCCCTTTATGCTGAGGCCATGCCCATGGGTATTAGTCTCTCCTCCCAATGAAAACATCTTCCCATGTCCGCTCTGTCCAGGCTGTTCAATATTCTGTACATTTCAGTTAGATCCACCTTGAATGTGGGTCTGTTAATCAGCATGAACCAAACCCTTCAGGATGAGGACAGCAGGGATTAGGTTCAACAAAGTGAGAATGGAGGGAGAGTGTGTGAGATGGAGATTTTCAGCTTTTAGGGAATAAGATGGGAAAGAAAGTTTGATATAAATTATAATTGATCAGATGAGCAGAAGGGCGAAGGAGTGGCGGATGGAATTTAATTTAGAAAAACATGAGCTGATGCATTTTGATGAGGCAAATCTGGGCAGGACCGATGTGGTTAATGGTAAGTTCCTGGGGGTGTTGCTGAGCAAAGAAATCTTGGAAAGCAGGTTCATAGTTCCTTGAAAGTGGAGTTGCAAAAAGGCAGGATAGCAAAGAAGGCGTTTGGTACGCTTTCCTTTATTGGTCAGAACACTGAGTATAGGAGTTTGGAGGTAATGTTGTGGCTGCACAGGACATTGGAAAGGCCACTTTTGGAATACTGCACTCAGTTCTGGTTTCCCTGCTGTCGGAAAGGTGTTGTGAAACTTGAAAGGGTTCGGAAAAGATTCAGGAGGTTGTTGCCAGAGTTAGAGGGTTTGAGCTACAGGGAGAGGCTGAATAGGCTGGGGCTGTATTCCCTGGAGCATCTGTGACCATTCGAAGTTTAAAAGAGGCATGTATAGGGGGAATAACGGAGATCTTTTCCCCAGGATATGGGAGTCCTAAAGGAGAGAGTATACGTTTGAGGTGAGGGGGGAAGATTTTAAAGGGACCTGAGGGGCAGCGTTTTCATGCAGAGGGTGATGTGTGTATGGAACGAGCTGCCAGAGGAAATAGTGGAGGCTGGTACAATTACAATATTTAAAGGCATCTGGATGGGTACATGAATAGGAAGGGTTGAGAGGGTTATGGGCCAAATGCTGGCAAATGGGTCGAAATTAATTTTGGATCTCTGGTTGGCACGGACGAGTTGGATGAAAGGTCTGTTTCCGTGCTGCATGACTCGAATGATCTTTGGTGAAAACAGAAGTGTCATTGTGAAGAGTGGACTTTCAGAAGCGGCTTTCAAAGATGTTTTGCCCTTACGAGGAGCAGAAATCTTCCGTTTGTGAGAAAGCAGCTGGGGAATGAGTACATCCAGGATTTTGTTAGAAAGTGGAAATTCATTGCACTGTGGGGATGAAGTGTTTTAAGTTTTACCGGCGGTATGTACAGTGTGCTGAGCGGGGAGCCTAGTGAAGGGTTAGGTAGGTTTTTGTTTTAAATTGCTCATTTCTGTCAGGCTCCAACATTGTATTTCCAATGCTGTCAATCAGAAGGTGCAGTAAATCAGTAACTGGTATCGTTAGAAGCCTTACGATTTTCAGTACTGCAGGTATTGCATTGTTTCACCAGCATTGTAAAGGTTACTGGCAGCAGCAGCAGGTGTAGGCTGTATTCACGAGAAATGATTAAGCATTTAGATAACACACATACAAGAGGGCAAGGTGGGACTTGTCTTTCGATTTGTGGAAGATGGGACATTCTGGGTGTGCGATCTGGGGCAAACATAGCTGCAGTATATCATTGAATCCCTACAGTGTGGAAGCAGGCCATTCAGGCCATCAAGTCCACACTGAGCCCTCCAAAAACATACAACCCAGACACACCTCCCAACCACTCCACCATCACCACCCCATCAGGTCTTTTCTGCTGGTGTGTGCGAGTAGACTGCAAGATTAGGGGGGAGTAGAATTCGGACAGAGATGAGGAGGAGCTGCTTTTCCCAGAGGGCGGTGAATCTATGGAATTCTGTGCTCAAGGAAGCAGTAGAGGCAGCTTCATTAAGACACTGTTGGATGGGTTTTTGCGTGGTAGGGGAATTAAGGGTAGTTGGGATAATGCAAGTAGGAGGAGCTGAGATGATTGATAGATCAGCCATGATTTTAATAAATGGCGGAGCAGGGTCGATGGGCCAAATGGCCTACTCCTTCTATTACTTTGAAATTATAACCCTGCGTTTCCCATGGCTAACCCACCTAACCTGCACATCCCTGGACACTGGGCAATTTAGCATGGCCAATCCAAATCAAGGCCAGTGAGCAATGTAGTGATTTGGAAACCAAACACCAGAGAATGATAGAAAGGGACAAGGAGAAAAAATATACCAGCAATCAAATCTGGATTCTAACCATCACAAAAAATTAAACGAAAAGCTCAGTATGTGAATGTATGCTGCGTTGTAACCAAAGCGAATTAACTGACTGCACACGTTGAAGAGAATAATTATGATTTGAGACGCCTAACAGAGATATGGCTTCAGAATGTCAAGGATTGGATCCGGAACATCGAGGGGATACGTGGCATTCAAGTCGCATGGGAAACTCAGTAAAGGTAGAGGGTGGGCACTGCTAAAGAAAGCACTGATAACATGGTAGTCTGCTATCAGCTCGGATTTCAGGTCTTGATTTTCTGTCCTCTTGTCTGCCTGTTCCCACAGAGCTAGATGTTGTCTGTCCTCAGCTCTGCTTGATTTCTGCTGAAGCTTTGACCCCCTTACACACCTTTTGGAGCAATAAAATATTCTTAGCCTCCTGGAAATGGCACTTTAGCTATACACCTCCTGATTTTAAAAATCTCTATAAAGTTATCTCTCTACTTGCTAGGCTCCGTTGGAAAAATGTCCCAGCTTCTTCTTAACTCAAATCCTCCATTCCCAGCAACATGCTGGTAAAGTAGGGAATAGGGAAATGTGTCAAATCACATAAATGTACTGTCTGAAACATTCTGGCTGTGTTCTTGCCTGAGATATTGAGAGTCCCTGGTGTAAGTAATGACGAATGCAATAATTTTGGTCACAGAATTGAACAATCATTTTGCAACAAAGCTATTTCCTCTAATAAGGAGGTAGTGGTCATTTCTATGGTAAGTGTACAGTTTGTAGATCAGAGAGATGAAGTTCCAGACACTTGGGAAGGGCAAGAAATGACTGTGATAAATAAGACAAAGAACTGTGGATGCTGGAAATCTAAAACAAAAACTGAGAACACTGGAAAAACTCGGCAGGACTGGAAGCATACGTGGAGAGAAAGCAGAGTTAAAGTTTCGAGTCCAACAACTCCTCTTCAGGATTCTGAAATACTTTGTGAGAACCCCTTAAGTCATCTGCCCAGCTTTAAGACCATAATACACAGCAACAGGATGAGGCCATTTAGCCCATCGAGTCTACTCCACCAGTCGATCATGGCTGATATGCTTCTCCATCCCATTCTGCTGCCCTCTCCTCATAACCCTTGACCCCTTCCTAATCAAAAACCTATCTCTGTCTTAAATGCCCTCAATGACTTGGCATCTTCAACCCTTCTCCTAGTGGAAACATCATCTCCACATCCACACTATCCAATCATCAGCGCTGCCTGACCCACTGTGATCTTCAGCATTTGTTGTTTTCTGGAAGGATTCCAGCATCTACAACAATGCGCTTCTAAATTTCGTACCCAGTTGGTTAGCTCTCCCTGGATCCCGTGAGATTTAACCTTACTCAACAATCCACTGTGTGGTACAATTAACAAAGTTCCCAGTCCCCACCTCTTTCTGCAGACGTAGGTAGCACGATGATTCAGTGGTTAGCACTGCTGCCTTACCGCACCAAGGATCCGCGTTCGATCCCAGCCTTGGGGCGACTAACTGTGTAGAATTTGCACATTCTCCCTGCCGTGTCTGCGTGGGTTGGGTTTCCTCCGGGTGCTCTGGTTTCCTTCCAAAATCTAACGATGTGCAGTTTTGGGAGAAGTGGCCATACTAGATGGGCCCACAGTGTGCAATAAATGTCGAGTAATGAGATAAGGGAATGTGTCTGCATGGGTTACACTTTGGATGGTCAGTGTGGACTTGTTGGGCTGAATGGCGTGCTTCCACATTGTAGGAATTCTACGTGGCATTCCCCCAACTCCAGAATCTCAGAACTCTTGGCTTTTCCCATGGACAGTGTTGGGGAGGGAAACAATGTTTTACACGGGAGGAAGGTTCAGCGAGTGTGAAGCTAAAAGTAAACGCAGTGCTTGAGCTGTTTTCCCCGGGATACCAGAGGCTGAGGGGGTGACCTCACAGACGTTTATAGAGTCATGCAAGGCATGGATAGGGTAAATAGACAAGGTCATTTCCCTGGGATGGGAGAAGTCTAGAACAGGAGGGTAATATGTTTGGGGTGAGGGAGACAAGTGTAAGGAATGATCTGCCGGAGGAAGTAATGAATGTAGGTCCAATTATAACATTTAAAAGGCATCTGGATGGGTATATGAATAGGAAGAGTTCAGAGGGATATGGGTCAAGTGCTGGTAAATAAGACGAGATTAATTTAGGCTATCTAGTCGGCACGGATGAGTTGGACTGAAGGACCTGTTTTTGTGCTGTGTATCTCTATGACTCTGGCTTGCCCGTAATGTTTGCCATGCCTGTATGTTCAGTTTCTGTCTGGTGTCGGTGCCAATGCCTTGATATCTCATTTCCCCCATCTCCCCACTTCCACCTCCCCAGATGTTAATCATTTCTTGTCTGATTGTTTCTCAAGGAGCTGCATTGAAGGTTCATCCTGAATTGACACTTTTGTTTGCTTCCCAAAATCAGACTTACTCACTCCGAGATATCGTGAAAGATACTAATTTTCAGGTGGAGGTATCCAAAATTCAGAGGTGTCTGTCTTGATGTTTTCACTTTTCGGTCTCTGTAAGATCCTGAATCAGTACCATGGGGAGAATTAGTTTGAGCGGAGTGAGAATAGAGGGGAGGGAGGGGGTGGGATGGTGCTTTCAATTTTGTGGAAAAAGAAAAGAGTGTTCTGCAGAAAGTAGAATTGCTTGTTTGGAATTCCTAACCTGGACTGACAGTGATGATTTTTGTAATCTCTTTTTACAGATTATTTGAAGATCTGAAGACGGAAGTTTCAAAATCAATAGCTGAAGGGCTTTGCCTGAAACATTGACTCTGTTGCTCCTCGGATGCTGCCTGATCTGCTGTGATTTTCCAGCATTGCACTTTGACTCTAACTCTCCAGCATGTGCAGTCCTCAATTTCACGTCAATGTCTGACAGTCACTGAATCCATTGGGACTATAACAATTTTTGACTATGACTTTGTGAGAAGGAACCAAGCTTTTTGGTTCCTGTTTCAGTCCGTTTTCAGCATCAGTGAGACTGGAAGAGAGACCCTACTGTTGCAGCACTCTGATTGTGGAGCCAGTAAATGTTATACAGACTGGGAAGAGGAATTCACGGCAGAGAGGTGCTGTACACGCGTTTGTGTGCAGGTGAAGCTTTGTTCATGGAGAAACCCAAGGAATCCCGTCCCGTGGAGAAACTATGGAAGTGTGGCGACTGTGGGAAAGGCTTCCGTTTCCCATCTGACCTGGAGACACATGGGCGCAGTCACACCGGGGAGAGGCCGTTCTCCTGCTTTGAGTGCGGAAAGGGCTTCAGCAATTCCTCCCGCCTGCTGAGGCACCAGGGGGTCTACAAGGGGGAGAGGCCCTTTAGATGTCCCAACTGCGGGAAGGCCTTCAGCAGTTCCTACTTTCTGCAGAGGCACCAGCAGGTCACACAGGCGAGAGGCCATTCGCCTGCCCCGAATGCAGGAAGGCCTTCAGCTATTCCTCCGTCCTGCTGACCCACCGCCGGGTCCACATATTGGAGAAGCCCTTCAGCTGCTCCAAGTGCGGCCAGGCCTTCAACGATACCTCTGCCCTGCTGAGGCACCAGCGGGTCCACACCGGGGAGAGGCCGTTCTCCTGCCTCAAGTGCAGGAAGGGCTTTAGCCAGGCATCCCATCTTCGGGTCCATACGGGAGAGAGGCCCTTCCCCTGCCCAGAGTGCGGGCAGGCCTTCTGCAATTCCTCCCACGTGCTGAGGCAAAGGCGGGGCATAACCGGGGAGAGACAGTTCACCTGCCCCGAGTGCAGGCGGAGGTTCTCATCATTCTGCACCTTGCAGAAGCACCAGCGGGCACACCAGTGCTCCCAACAATCTGATTCTGCTGGTGAAACTGCTGTGGGTCACTGCGAGGACTGAACCCCTGCCCATTCTGACAGTGCTTATAGTGGGAAAGTTGGTCGGATTTTTTTGCTTTATGCCGTCGTGCTCCCCCACCCCCGCAACTTTGCTTCCAATGGGCGCTGCTCCTCGTTGAGCCCAGGAGATGTTCACTCTAGTTATTTTCTGTCCAGTTAAAGAATTATTGGCTCTGTCTGGGAACGAGTCCCAGTCTGTAAGAAATAGCTGTTTACGTCAGGGTGTCCATTTGCATTCAGCAGTGACTTTGAAGTTAAATTTACGGTTATGTGCCTGTGGAAAAACTCATCATCGAAGGATTGCCCAATGGTTTGGCAATCTATTGTTGGAAACTGTTTGCTTGAATTCATAATTTTAAAAATTCTCTTCCTTAATTTACACCTTACGTTTCTGTCTACGAGATGGTGGAGGACTTGATCAAAAGTCATTTCTATTAACTGGATTATCTTGTTTAACTTTGCCCTCGTAAATTTTCGGTGTTCATAATGATTTGTTTTTGTTTAAATTATGATTCTCGTGTGCAAGATCTGTTCATTCAGTGTGGTTCTCTTGATGAAACTGCTGTGGGTCACTCCCAGGACTGAGCCCCTGTGCATTCTGACAGTGTGTGTGTGCAGTGGGAGAGTCAGTGGGCTTTTTTGTTTTCTGTCCTGGCCCCGCCCTGCCCCACCGCCAACTTTGCTTCCATTGGGCGTTGCTGCTTGTTGAGCCCAGGAGCTGTTCTCTCTCGATTCTACTGTCCATTTAAAGAATTGTTGGCTCTTTCTGGGAAATGGCTGAATACTTTGGGGTATCTATTCACATTCAGCAGTGACTTTTAAATTAGATTTCCAGTTACGTGTCTGTGAAAATCTCATAGTCCAAGGATTGCACAAAGGCTTGGCAATACATTGTTGGAAACTGTTTGTTTGAATTGGTAAGTTTTTTAAAAAAAATCTTTCTTAATTTGCCGCTTAAGTTTCTGTCTCTGAGATGGTGGGGGACTTGATCAAAGGGTTTAAATCATTGCTATTAATTAGATTATCTACTTTAACTTTTCCCTTGCAAAGTTGCCGTATTTATAATTTGTTGGTTTTTATTTAAATTATAATGTTGATGGTGCAAGATCTGTTCTTCATCAGGTCTGGTTAGGAACAGTTGAGAAATTGAGGGACATTGCATGTTTTAATTTCACTGTGTTGTGAATCTGGTGAGAGTGACATTCATTTGTATTGGGTTGCTTCCCCTTAGTTGTAATGTCTTTCACCCCAACTATTCACTATGGTAGTGAGTTCCACAGTCTCGCCACACTGTGAGGTTTTTCATGAAATCCTTAGTACAGAATTGGAAGGGAAAATGTTTATGAGGGCAGAATATAGGGTGTTAACTGCAAAAAGCCAGGAAGACATTCGACAAAGTAAAACCATGACAATGTAGGGACACATAAGGAACTTTGACAGCAATGAAGAGATCACACGTCAGAGTTCAAGATAATGGTCGTGACAAAAAGAAAAAGTACTCTGCAGATATTGGACATTGTAATTAAGCAAGGAGGTCATTCAGTCCATCGAGTCAACATTGACTGACCGTCCCACTCAGACCCAGTTCGTTACCCTATCCCTGTAACCCTGCATCTTCCATGATCAATCTACCCTCACCTGCATATCCTTTGTACTGTGGGAGGAGACCAGAGCACCAGAGGAAACCCACGCAGACACAAGGGGAGAATGTGCAAGCTCCACACAGAGGGTCGGCCCGAGGGTGGGATCAAATCCAGGTCACTGATGCCGTGAGGCAGCAGTGCTAACCACCGTGCCACCACCACATGCTGCTCTCTAAAAAAGTGAATTTCAATGACATGAGAACACTTGAGAGAAAAACAAAACTCTCCTATCTTAAATGAGAGGCTAGTCTCTGGGTAGAAATGAGTGGACATTACATTTACATTAAGTCCTCTCCAGATGTTATACAGCTTCATCAGATCATCTGTTTCTTCAAAACTCAAACTGATACAAGCCCAGCCTGACATCTCCTTGTCCACGATTATAAGTTGAGTAAATCACTGACACTCGACTTCACTGGCATGACAAAGGATGCCCTCAATCCAAGTTGACCTTTACTCTCTAAACTCTTGACCCCACGCCACCATGTGGTCAGCCGCAACTCAGCCCTGAACGAGAGCAGAGGAACTGAATAGACAGCAGTGAGTGGATATTGCATTCCCAGAGAATATTATTCAAGTGAGAAAGTTGTTCAGCTCACATTCGGATCATTGCAGGGACTATGTCTCCTGTCATTTCAATGTCTGTGATCCCAATAACAGTCTAGTTTTGTTTTATATTGTTTGTGTGTTATCAGCGTTTCATTTTCTGTTGCTGACATTCCCATTAGGATGCGTCAGTACCAGTTAATAGTCTCAGTTCTTAATTTTCCTTGAGGATTGGTGTAGAACATACTAAGTGTCAGTCATAATGGAAGAAGCGCTACTGTTTATTTAACCCTTTGCTGTCATTGTCCTGGACTGTATGAATGGGGAAGTGTAGAAGGAGTTTTACTCTGTATCTAAACCAATGCTGTCTCTGTCTTGGCAGTGTTTGTTGAGGACAGTGTTGAGGTAGCTTCACTTTCAATTTAAGAGTAGAGGAAGCTTTATTCTGATTGTAATCCCATGATGTCCTTGTCCTGGGAGTTTTAGATGGCATCTGTAATTGAAGTGAATGCAGACTTGCTGTGGGAGTGGAGGGTACTTCTACCTGAGCACACCCATCTTTGAGATTGCTGTGCTAATCAAGACAATCTCAGACACCTTCATTCACTTTTCCAACCAACCACAGGGTGGTTAAGGATGGATAAAAATGCTGGCATTGCCAGCGATGCCCACACCCCATGCATGAATAAATACTTTTTGTTTAAAAGTTACATTCACATTCCAAACCCACTAATGTACGATTACTTACATGGAAAATTCCTGTTAGTTTGGAATATCATTTTAAAACATAGGAACGTGTCAACCATGTAGAAATATAACAAGAACAACAAATGGAGAAGTTAACAGGTAATGAGCAGGACCAGAATGCTGAGTCAGTCTGACCTCCATGGCTGAGAGAGTTCTCCCAGATGTTGAAGTTACACCAGTGTCTTTTACTTTTGCAGCTTCCCCAAAAGTTTGTCCCTGATGTAAGATCATTCAATGACCCGAAGAACTAACTATTTTTATCTCCATAGCTGCTGCCAGACTTGCTGAGTAATTCCATCCCTTCTGTTTTACCCTTTTATCGGATTTGAGCTTCCCTAAGTCAGTGTAATAAAGAACTGCAATGCTGGAGATCTGAAACACAAAAATGCACCAATTGCTGGAGAAACTCAATTGGACTGGCAGCACATGTGGAGAAAGGAGCAGAGTTTGCATTTCAAGTACTGTGACCCTTCTTCACAACTGTTTGGACGCAGGCCAGGATATTGACTGTTTCTTTCTCTCTCTCTCCTCCGGTATTGCCAGACTGGCTGAGTTTCTCCAGCAATTTCTGTTATGACACTTTCACAAGGTTGATATTTGTTGTGCATCCCTAAGTGCAAGGTGTCTTGCTTTTGCCAATTCAGAGGGCAGTTTAAGAATCAAACACATTGCTGTGGGTCTGGAGGCACATGTAAGCCAGACCAGGTAAGGATGGCAGTTTGCCTCCAGAAAGGACATTGGTGATCATGGATTTTTATGACTATTGACGTCAGTGCCATCGATACCATACTGAGACTAACTTTGTGTTCCCCATTTATGATTTGAATTATTCACATCTCACCTCTTGCTGAGGTGGGATTTGAACTCATGTTCCCTGGATTACTCATCCTGTGACATTATGTCTACACTGTTGCTTCCCATCCTTTGCTATTTTGTGTTTGCTCTTTGCGTCTTTGTCCTCTGATGTTTGGGAAATTGAACCTGTTTAAAAGATTGCCCTAAACCTGCCCCTTTGACCAAGTCTTTGGTCACCTGTCCTAATCTGTGCTCCGAAAGCACTTTAAGATAGTTAACTGCACAGGTATTATTTGAATGCAGCTTGTATCCTTATCTTAATATCTGAAAATAGTGGGTCATATTTTAAAAGTAGAAGACAGAAATGAGGATGATTTCCTTTCGTTGTGAGAGTTGTGTGTCTTCCTCAAAAGGCAATGGATTCAGTATCTTTAAGGCAGAGGTAGATAGGTTCTTGCTAACCAAGTGGGTGACAGATTGTCGGGGATGTGGAGGAATGTAGAGCTGAGGTTGTATTCAGATCAGCCATGATCTTATTGAATGTTGCAGCAGGCTCGAAGGGCCGAGCGGCCTACTCCCGTCCATTGTATGTCTGTATCAAGCAGTCTGGCTCTCCCCTCTTATAGCTATTGCCCCTTGTAGACAGTTAATTGAACACCAGATGACCTCCTATTGGGAGCAGGCACATTGCAGCAATTGCAGTATTTCTTGTGTTAATTTTGTTGCTTCTTACTCAGTGTTTCTGAGAATCTTCTAAATGAAAACCAAAACACTTCTATAATTATCACACCAATGGAAGTGTTGGTTTGGATGTAACATTATTGAATTAGCCATTCCCATCTTTTCCAGAATTCTGTATTGAAAGCCCTCGAGTCTGGTTTCTACCCCTGACACAGTTCTTATCAAGGTCATATTTGACATCCTTTGTAACAGTGATAGGGATAAACATTCCCTCATCGACCTGCGGACAGCCTTGATCAGAGTTTATGACAGTACTGACCCTCTCCAATATCGTTGTATGCTCTGGGAGGGTCTGCTTTTAGCATCTTCCATTCTGATTTGTTTAACCGTAGCTGCTGGTGTTGGCATCTATACTGATGATATCCAACTGTGCCTGAACACCACTTCTCTCCCGACTTCTCTGTCATTCATAGTTTACCAATAATTTCATCTGAATGCCTGCCCAATTTCTAGAATTGGATAACCATAAACATTCCCTTCGTTAAATATTGTTAAGTGTGAAGCCACTGTTTTAATCCCCAAGTTCGATCTGACCCCCCGCCCCACCCACCCCCATGCAACCCCAGTAACTCTGTTGACAGCCTTCATGTCACATTTAAACTAGGATCGATAGATTCGTGAACAGTCGGGGGATGAACAGTTACAGGAAAAGGGCCGGAAAGTGGATGTGGGGAATGCCAGATCAGCCACGATCCTACTGAATGGAGGAGCAGGCTCACGGGACTGAATGGCGTATTCCTGTTCCTATTTCTTATGGTTCCCGAGCCCTGACCTCTGACACAGGGCCATGCCTCAGTATGTGCCATTACTGAGAGTGAGGATGTTCCCTTGTGTAATATCAACAACTTAGCAGCTGCTGAAACCTCTCGCTCCTTTGTTACCTCTGAACGCAATATGCCAATGTGTTCAGGGGAGGCGATGGCCGACTTTATTGTCACCAGATTATTCACCCAGGTAATGTTCACGGGACTTGGGTTCAAAACCTGCCACGGCAGATGGTGGTATCTGAATTCAATATAAATCTGGAATTAAGAGTTTAATGATGAAATCGTTGTAGTTTGTTGTAAAAACTTATCTGGTTTCCTGCTGTCCAAACCTGGTCTGATCTACATGTGATTCAGATCCACTGTCAGCTGGTTGAATCTTTTCACTGCACTTTCAATCAAAACCTCCAGGCGGAGGTTCACTATAACCTCCCTACTTTTGTATTCCATTTAAAGGCCAATCTCCCTTTTGCCTTCCCTATTACACACTGAACTTGGATGAAGAGTTCATGTCATACTTACCACCGGCATTTTGATCAACTGTCTCTACTGCAGTCTTGGCAATAGTACATTCACTTTACTTATCCATGTAATTCATATACATATTGTAACTAATTTTTGCCCCAGCACTGATCCCTGTGGCACGTTGCTAGTTATAAGTTGCGATCCTGAACATGCCCCTTATCCCTCCTGCATCATTGGTTAGTCAATCATCTATCCATACGATTAGACTGTTTCCAATATCATGTGCATATCATTGGCTCTGCCAGCAAGTATTGCCAAACTGTCCTTGGAAAAAGTGATGGTGAGCTGCCTCTTAAAATGCTTCACAAATATGATGTGGTCTATAATAAAGGTTCAGGAGCGAGTTCCAGGATTTTGATCAATAACATCGAAGCAATGCGTATATGTCACAGTTGGAATGTTGTGTTCATACTTATCTCCTCTTGCTAGTTGGAGTGATGGAGTGGAAGTTGCTCTTGATAAGCCGACACTCATATAATCAAGCCAGACAGATCGATTGTGGCCAGAGACTCTGCCATTTTGACTTCTCATCAATCTACATTCTTTCCATCCAAGTTTTAGTCCCATCAAACTGCCACGCAATGCTGTTATGGCCTCAGTAAACTATAATAACGTAAAGATCGCTGGGATGATTTTCGACATCCGACTGCAATATAAACACAGATCATTGTTTCCAGTTTTGGTGGAACAAAAGACATCGTATTGGTGGATAATTACAGTTAGTGCAAACAGCTATCAATCGATATATATTAATTTTGATCACTTCAATGGCCAAATTTCAGTTCAGAAACCAAGTGCACTCGGCTGCTTGTAACATAGACAACATGACAAAATGGCTCATAGGAGGAGAAATGGGACATTGAGGAGGAGTGAAATGTTTGCTTTTGCTCACCTCAACAATTGTTAGAAAAACAGGTCGAAAGGATTCTTAAAAGGTGGCTGACGTAGTGGTGTGGCATAACACTTCAGACAGCGCAAAGTGAAAGATCACTTTCTAGTGAAAGAAAAAAACATTTCTTATTTCTGAAAGAACTGGGAAACAGAAGAGAGGATGAAATCTGACTTGGGAGCTATTTCCTATTTGTTGAGGATGTTGTTTCATCACAGTCTTGGTTTAGAGCATAAGCTCTTCATCAGGAATAAAGGGTGGCCCAAGGGGGATGAGAGATAAATGGGAAGGAAGTGGGGCTGGAGGGAAGGCAGCTGGGAGTACAATAGGTAGATGGAGGTAGGGATTGTAGTGATAGGTCAGAGATGAGGGCGGAGCAAATAGGTGAGAAGCAAGGTGGACAGGTATGACAGGTCAAGAGGTTGGTGTCAAATTGGAAGGTTGGATTTGGGACAAGGTGGGGGAGAGGAAATGAGGAAACTGATGAAATCTACATCGATCCCATGTGGTTAGAGGGTCCCAAGCAGAAGGTGAGGTGTTTTTCCTACAAGCTTCGGGGAGCAAGAGTTTGGCAGTGGAGGCGGCCCATGACTGGCATGTCCTTGGCGGAATGGGAGGGCGAGTGAAAGTGTTCAGCCACAGGGCGTCGGTCGTTTAGTTTTAGTGTCCCAGAGTTGTTCCCTGAAACGTTCCGCTAGTTGGCGTCCAGTTTCCCCAATGTGGATGAGACCATATTGCGAGCAATGGATATACTCTTATAAATAGATTGCATAAATCTTAGCCTGCAAGAGTTATTTTCTTTAATTAATTAAATTAAAGAAAATTTTAATTAAATTGGGTGACTGCATGAAACGGTTTGTTGGTCAGATTTGAATCATCACTCCCAAATGAGACAATGCCATGAATATCAGTGAACTGCTCTTTTTGTTAAAAACCACAGTTCTTCATGTATTTTCACAACTTACTGGTATTCCCATCTGCACATTTAATGTCAAACTCTAACATCAGAAATGTAATTACATCATTAATTTTGACTTACAATATTCGAAGAAACAAATTAATAGCACACAGTCAATACCAAGTCTGATTAACATGAAATTAAATTTGAACAAAAAAATATAAAATCAAGATGGGAGATAAGAAATGGGGGAAGGGCAAAAGGCAAGAAATGCAGCATCATAGAAGGTGCTCCTCCAGAGAGTGTATTTTACAAACTACCGCTGCTAAATATCTGATATGATCCTCCGGTTTTAATGTAAACCATAGCCCCATACAGGAGGTACCATTTAAATGAGTTAGAAATACAAGCCTTGAGCAAATCCAGCCTCCAGCCTTACCCCCCCCTTCTTGGACGTTGGACCTTTCTCCAGCTCCGGGGGGTTGTTGAACTCCTGGGCTCCAGCTGCCACTCCTCCACTGAAGAAGCTTTGGGAAGCAGATGCAAAGGCAAGATACAGAACAGAGCAACATTGTAAATGAAAGCAGCTTACAAAGACATCGAGCAATAGCAACACATGGTTTTGACCCATCGACCTCTGGGTTATGTGCCCAGCACACTCACGCAGCACTACTCTGCTTCTGTGCTCCCAGAAGCTGGATTGTGGATCAGTTTAAAGTAGGTCCTATATCTCTGACAACATCGGTACACAAGGCAATGAAGAAAGGTTTCAGCACATTGACCTTCATCAATTAGAGAACTGAGTATAGATGTTGGCAAGTTATGTTGTAGTTATACAGGACGTTGATGAGGTTGCACCTGGAATATTGTGATCAGTTTGGTCCCCTTGGTGTTCTGACTTCTGACGTCTTCAACTCTGTGTTTATCTTGAACTTGGTGGGATACTTTGTCCAACTTAGCATGTTTAAACAGTATCTCTCAGATAATTCATTCAAAACTTTTTAGGAAGTGAGTTCAATAAGATTGAACTATTCAAAGTTACTTGGACTCTATTTTAAAATTACATCAGGACCAGTAGTCAAAGACACGTTCCGCATGGAATCAGACCCTTCGGTCCAACTTGTCCATGCTGACCTGATATCCTAAATTAATCTAGAGCCATTTGACAGCACCTGACCCATATTCTCTGGCAGCTCATTTCATATATGTACCACCCCCTGCATGAAGACGTTGTCCCTTTAATATATTTCGCCTCTCACCCTAAACCTATGCCCTCTAGTTCTGGACTCCCCCACCCCAGAGAAAAGACCTTTTCTATTACCCTGTCCATGCCCCTCAAGATTTTGTAACCTCTATTAGGTCACTCCTCTGCCTCCGATGCTCCAGCGAAATCATCTCCAGCCTATTCAGCCTCTCCCTGGAACTCAAACCCTACAACCCCCAAGATCATTCCCATAAATCGTTTCTCATGGAGAAGTCAACGTTTCAGTCCTGAAGAAGGGTTAATACCCAAAACGCTGACTACTCCACATTCTGATGCTGCCTGGCTTGCTGCATTCTCCCAACCTCCTGCTTGCAACTTCGGGTTGCAATATGTAGTGGCTCAGCGGTTACCACTGCAGACTCACAGCGCACGGGACCCCGGTTTGATTCCAGCCTTGGATGGCTGTCTATGAAGAGTTTGCATATTCTCCCAGTGTCTGCATGGGTTTTCTCTGGGTGATCCTGTCTTCTTACATAATCCAAAGATGTGCAGGTCATGTGGATTGGCCATGCTTAATTGCCCATAGAGTTAGGTACATTAGTTAGAGGGAAATGGGTCTGGATGGGTTACTCTTCGGAGGGTCAGTGTGGACTTGTTGGGACAAATGGCCTGTTTCCTGTAGCTAATCTCATCTGCACTAATTTTGTCTCTAACGAATGGCAGAGTAGACTCGACGGGCCCAATTGGCCTAACTTCTGCTCCGATGGTCTTGCAGTCTTAGGTTTCTTTGGATCATTTCATTGGCAATGTGCAGTCTCTGGCTCAATGAGCAGCAGTGCCCCCGCTGGTGCTTCCACAAGTTGCAAGCAAACATAAACCTCTTCCCACACTCAGGCCAGCTGAAGGGCCTTCTACTGCTGAAACACCATAGGTGTTTCAGCAGGGCGGAGGAATTGCTGAAGGCCTTCCCGCACACAGGTCAGCAGAATGGCCTCCCCCCGCCCCCGTGTGGACCAGCTGGTGCTTCAGCAGTGTGGAGGAGCGGATAAAGCCCTTCCCACACTTGGGGGAGGAGAACGGCTTCTCCCCAGTGTGGTTGCACTGGTGCCGCAGCAGCGCTGAGGAATTGCTGAAGGCCTTCCTGCACTTAGGGCAACTGAACGACCACTCCCCCATGTGGACACACCAATGGGCCACCAGGTCGGAGGAAAGAGCAAAGCCCTTCCTGCACTCGGGGCAGAAGAACGGCCTCTCCTCAGTGTGGACCCACTGGTGTTTCAGCAGGTGGGAAGAACTGCTGAAGGCCATCTCGCACTTGGGGCCGGAGAACAGCCTTCCCCGGAGGAATCACTGAAGGCCTTCCCACACTCAGGGCAGCAGAAGGGCCTCTTCCCCTCTGAGGACCCACTGGTGCTTCAGAACCCTTTCAAATTTCACAGTATCCTTCTGATAGGAGGGAGACCAGAATTGCACACAATATTCCAAAAGTGGTCTAACCAATGTCCTGTACAGCCACAACATAACTTCCCAACTCCAATACTCAGTCAGAGGATTGGGAAAGCTTTCAAAACACACAAAACAAAACAGGAAAGAATGGAGGGACATCCGAATTTTTGAGAGTCAGCTTGGAAGCATCACTGAGAAACCGGCGGACTGGGTTTATTGGGTACCCGTTCTCCTTAAATACACTATATACGTATTTCTCTTCTGCTCTTCGTAGTTTCTCTGTGCTGCAGTGTGTAGTGGCTCGTTGAAATAATGCCCTGATGCAGCAACGTTTGTGGGTGTTGGGACGATTGCTTCTGTGGTTAAGTATTTGGTCTGTGTGTGTTGTTTTTCTGTAGACGCTAGTTTGAAGTTCCCCATTGACTGTTCGCTCTACTGTGACATCTAAGAATGGCACTTTGTTATTGTTCTCCTCTTCAAACCAGGAGCCCCCCTCAGGCCCACAGTCTCACCATTTGGAACACCAATATACAGACTAGTCAAAGGCCTCCAATGAAGACTAAAACACCAAGTCGAAGATTCACGCCACTCCATTTACTCCATCCAAGATTTCCTGAACACCAAAGACACTAAGATGGAAGAGGATGGAATAATGATGTCCTTTGACATAACAGCTCTGTTCACATCCATTAACATCAACGTGGCCAAACAAAACAGCAAAGATAGCACTGTCAAACTCGTGGAACTGTGTCTTACCACCCACTTCATATTCAGTAACAAGCCCGACAAACAAATCAACGGAACACCCATGAAACCACCAGTATCAGGATTCCTAGCAGACGCAATAATGCAGAGCCTCAAATAAACAGCCCTTCCAACGATCCAACCCAAACTTTGGGTCCGCTACAGTGATGACACTTTTGTCATCAAAAAATGAAGCAAATTAGAGGAAACCTGCAACACTATCAACAATATCCTTACGGGCATAAAATTCACAAAAGAGGAGAACAACAACAAAGTGCCATTTCTAGATGTCACAGTAGAGCGAACTGTCAATGGCAAATTCAAAACAGCGTCTACAGGAAAACAACACACACGAACCAAGTACTTAACGACAGGAGCAATCATCCCTACACACACAAACAAATCTGAATCAGGACACTATTTCAACGAGCCACTGCACACTGCAGCACCCAGGAACACTATAAATAATTGCACAGCGCATTTAAGAAGAATGGGTAGCCTGTACCCATGAAAATGGCTTCCCTGACCGGGAATCTAAGCTGTGCCGCGGCGGTGAGAGCGCCGAATCCTAGCCACTAGACCACCAGGGAGATTCGGAGGTACGGTGTCAGCTCTACTAAAAATTACTTCCCTGCCCGGAAATCGAACCTGGGCCGCGGTCGTCAGCAAGCTTTCACCTGTGCATCCAACAATGTCATTTCTTTTATCCATTGCTCCTGATGCGGTCTCCTCTACATTGGGGAGGCTGGACACTCCTCGCAGAGTCAAGTCACGGTGCTTGAGGGGATATCTCCAGGACACCCGCAACAATCAATCCCATCGCTCTATGGCCCAACATTTAAACATCCCCCCGACTCCCACTCTGCCGGGGACATGCGGGTCCTGGGCCTCCTCCATCGCCGCTCCCTCCCCACACGATGCCTGGAGGAAGAACGCCCCATCTTCCGCCTCGGATAAATTCAAACCCAGGACATCAATGTGGACTTCACCAGTTTCCTCATTTCCCCTCCCCACACCTTACTTCAGTTCCAAACTTCCAGCACAGCGCTATCCTCATGACCTGTCCTACCTGCCAATCTCCCTTCTCAAATGTCCGCTCCACCCTCCTCTCTGACCTGTCACCTCCATCCCCACCCCCAATCACCTATTTTACTCGTTGCTACCTTTGGCCCACCACACCCCACCCTCAATTTATCTCTCCACCTTGGAGGCGTCCTGCCTCTTTTCCTGATGAAAGGATTTTGCCCGAAATGTCGATTTCCCTGCTCCTCTGAAGCTCTCTGACCTGCTGTGCTTTTCCAGCAGCACTCTGATCTAAACTCTGGTTTCCAGCATCCGCAATACGCACTTTTGCCAACCCAATAAACCCAGTGTGCCGATTTCACATCAACAAACTGACACAAGCAGACACAACATGTGCAGAAACCCTAGCCACATTACTTTACATAAAAGACATCTGGGAAATGATGTCCAGACAACTCAACGTTCTCAGCACCATGGTAGCCCACAAACCTACCAACACACTTAAACAGCGGCTAATGAACCTGAAATACCCTAGACAAACAACCAGCAGACGAATGTTATTTACAAAATACCATACAAGGAAATATATACATAAACTCTGCCGCACAGTTCTCTATGGCAAGAAATGCTGGGATGAGATAAGGAAGATTTTTTCAGCCAAAACGAATCGGCACTGACTGGACAGCCATTTAAAATCAACGCTGTCAGGCCAGGATGGAAGACCCGAAGGGATGAACAGTTTTCTTATTTCCTGAAGATTTACAAAGCTGAGACTGGGTTTTGGTGTTTGTTCCCTTTCCACTCCCAGGAGCTGCAGTGGTTGGGACGGTGAGTTGGGGAAAGTGAAATGTGCCCGTGAGCAGCGTGTGGGGATCTTTCAGCTTCCCCTCCTCTGACAGCGCTGTGGCTTGACTCTGATGTTCTCAGGGACACTTCCTGACGCGAGACAGTGAAAAGAGTCTTGTTCCTGCAGATCGGGAATTCAAACCGTATGCCGTCTTCAGGACAATGAGAAAGATTAATTGGGGTGTGTGAAGAAGCTGTGAGCTGCATTTCAAACAGGTAGGTGGAGTCAGATGCGTCATCCATTGCACCCCCGGCCCTGTGCGTACCTGACGCCGCCATGATGCAGAGTTCTGACATTAATACGGACATGCGCAGCAATGGGAACATTCTCAAGAGCAACAGCCAAAGATAATCACCATCACTACTTCCCTTCCATAGTCCCAACTTTGCGAAGCAGTATCTTTCACTGTCAAATAAAACACCTTCGCCCTCAGGTGCCTGCTTCATTTCGATCACGACTTCACGCCCCTCACTGTTCTCGTCTCATTTCCATACACTTTCAAAAGTAGCCCTGTGGGTATCTGATTGTTCCACCCTGAAGGCAGTGGGTGACAGATTTCCAACCCCTCCACTGATTTGAATCTTAAATAAGAAACCGGGGAACAGTCTTCCTTTCTTTTTGACGACATTTCTCAACTGTAGTCGGCAAGGTTCACACCTGCGTGGGGAAACCGCAATCGACCTCAAATCCATAGGATTAACCACTCGACCCACAAATAAAGAACCACGCTGACAGCTTCATTTCCCAGGTCTCTCTGCCTGTGGAGCTGAGAAAGAGTGAGTTATTGCTGGGTTTGTTTGAATACAATCACTTCACAGGTTTCGAAAGGGTTACATATCTGCAAATGGCGAGTCTGGTTGTTTCATCCCGAAAGATGAAATAAACTTTCAGTTAAAAGCAAAAAAAGAAATTCCAAAAGCAACTCCGCATCGGTGGAAAGAGAATCAGAGACAATATTTCAGAACTCTGTTTTCACCCACAGGTACTGCCAAACCTGCTGAGTTTCTCCAGCAGCTTCTCTTTGAGTCTCGGATTCTCCGCATCCACAGTCCTTTACGTTAGAAATTAAATCAATTCAGCCTCATGTGCAGGAATGAGAATCCTTTCAGTTTCCAAAAAAATTGGCAGAGATTTCAAGGCATTTGATAAAAAAAGTAAAAGTGACATTAGGAAGAACACTTTCTTGTCCCTGTCTGACTGTGACAAAGAGGCAGATTCAAGAACAGAAAAGGGAATTCAGTGGTCATGTCCAAAGTAACAATGTAGAGATTTACAGGGAGAAGGCAAGAGAATGATACGAATAGAGACTCTCATTTACTTGCTGTGTAGAACCAGCAGAGCTAAGGTGGGCTTCCAAATGCGCTGTGACACGTGTTGTGATTCAGAGTGAACTCACAGTTCAATCAACGGAAGGTGGGAATTTAGAAAAAGTTTATATTTACACAGTCTCCTCACGTCAACGCAACAACAAAGTGGTTTAATTATCCGCCAGTGGATAACCCTGTTCCTGGAGATGGGACAAAGAGGTGGCTCAGGGATATCAGTCCACATCACTCTCTGCCACCAGTTCAGAGGGAGAACATTGGAGGGTCAAAGGAGTGAATAACGATTTGTGTCAGAGGGTGACCAACTGTTCATGGAGACTATTCCTGGCTAACAATAAGTCGTGTGTAACAGCAGACGATGTGATAACAAGGCCTCGTGTGGGTGTGGTAGGGATCAAGGGCATGGGGGTGTTCGGGTCCAAATGATATTGAACTCGATATTGAAGACTGGAAGGCGATAGGATTCCAAATGGAAAATGAGGCGTTGGTCTTCCATCTGGAGCTGAGCTTTGCTGGAACACTGCTGCATGCCTGAGACAGAGATATTGGCCAGGGAACAGGGTGGCGTGTTGAAGAGACAGGCAACCAAAAGCGAATCGCCTCTGGGTGGGCTCGAACCACCAACCTTTCGGTTAACAGCCGGACGCGCTGACCAATTGCGCCACAGAGACAGGCGACGACTTGGGCTGCGCCATCGCTTAGGGGAGGCTATTAGTGAATTCATAATTCAGCCTCCCCGCCGAGAATTACAATTGTCGTCTATCAGTTTTTCTTTTCCATAATAAAGCCTGGGACATTTATTGTGGAGACACCGGGGACAGGCTGGAGACACATCCATGTCAGGAGGAACTAGCTTTCTTACTCCGGGGCCGTCGCCCTTCGAGCCTTTCAGTGTTTTGCCTGTTTCCGAGTTCTCTCATTGGCTCAGAGGCGAGAAGGTGTTTGAATTCCTGATGTGCAGGAACGACAATTCTTTCAATGTCTCAGATCAGTTCATGTCCCGAGAACATCAGAGTCAATCTCCCGGCTTCTTTAACGAGGGGACGGTGTCTGGGCTGTCTCTACTCAGTCGGACAGTTCATCTTTCATTCTCCTCTAAATCCGCTTCCCAAAGAGTTTCTAAAGATTCACAAAGCTGGAGACTGAGATTTCTGTTTTGCTTCATGAACATTTTTCCATTTCCCAACTGAGAATATTTTGCCAAAATCTCTTCCCAATTGTACGCCTTGCATCATGTCCAGGGATGAGGAATTTCCATTTTGGGGAGACATTCCCAAGGTTGTGAATGTTCGCTTTGGAGCAAAGAAGGTTAACTGGAGATTTCCAGGGGCTGTTGGTAACGATGGGAGAAGAAGCGGTGGGAATGGGCAGATTAATGATCAGAGGAATAAATTGCCAGTGACCAGAGTCAGTTACCAGAGGACAGGGATTGAAGTTCTTGAATGAAAAGCAGCACTTGTGCCTAATAAACACAGAGAATACTGCAGAAAGCCAACAGGTCGAGCAGCATCTGTGGAAAGGTAAACAGAGCTGACGTTGTGAGGCTGGTACGTTGTTTGTTCAGAACCCGAGGTTCCTGCATGGCAATCAATTCCCAGACATGAGAAAACGGGACTTTATTGAGACGGGTTTTGTGAAGTTTGAGCGATAATGTAACCAAAAGGAAGTCATTTAAAATCGCCAGCGAAGAAAGCATAGCCAGCAGGTTACCACCCTGGGCGGGGGAGCCCCAAAGGATCTCTACGCCAACACCTTAAGTGTTCGGCCACAACTACACGCCCAAAGTTGTGGTCTAAAATTTCTCATGGAATGGTTCTAACAGGAAAGGTGAGTATCGGGCTTGTCCTATCCTCGCCACACCCCCAACGTATCCTGTTCCCCTGGATTTGATCAGGACAGAGGAGGCTGATGGGAGATCGAACTGAACTACACACATTGATGAGAGATAGAGCGGGTGGGAAGGATCCATTCCCATGCGTAGAGAGATTAATAATCAGGGCCGAAAATAAGGAGCCACTTCAAGAAATTTGGGGTTCATTCAGCAAAGCTAATGTAGAACTGTTCACAGAAAATTGTGATGAAAGTCTCTCGAGTTATTTTGATGAGGAGTGTTGATGATGCTAATACAATCGATAGGATGAACGTAGATTGGTAAATGATTTGGTGACAGTTCTGTTCTAGCCCTGTGAGCGAAACCTGGATCTGAAGGAATAAAAGGGACATTAACAACATCGATCTGAAATTGGATACGTGACAAGAAACAGAGCCATTTACAGTTGGCTTTTGAACTGGAGAAGGTGTCTCGTGAAATTAGCTTGAGGCTTGAGGTATGTAAAGTCAAGATAATTTAGGTAAAACACGGAAACACTATCCTCATTAGCTGACAGTGAAAGCATTACAAGACGCAACCTAAACATTTTCGATAAGTGATACAGGGGACTGGGAAGATAAGTATTATAAACTGTGAACAACAAAGTTCTGGAGCACAACACTTACATTCAAAGACCGAAAACATCCAGGTCCTGATTAATCAGATTGTATTGTGGTGCTTTTCTGCAAAACATCCACTTGCAATGTCCTACAAAAGAGTGACAAAACCCTTCCCTGTCAGCCCAGGACAGAAAATCCGAAGGTATGAACTTTTGCTGATTTTTTGAAGATTCACAAAGCGAACAGTTGGGTTTTGGTGATTGTTCACTTTCCACTCCCAGGAGCCGCAGTGGTTGAGGCGGTGACTTGGGGAAAGTAAAATGTGCCCGTGAGCAGCGTGTGGGGCTCTTTCAGCTTCCCCTCCTCTGACAGCGCTGTGACTTGACTCCGATGTTCTCAGGGACATTGACTGACGCGAGACAGTGAAAAGATTCTCATTCCCGCAGATCGGGAATTAAAACCTATGCCGTCTTCAGGACAATGAGAAAGATTAATTGGGGTGTGTGAAGAAGCTGTGAGCTGCATTTCAAACAGGTCGGTGGAGTCAGATGCGTCATCCATTGCGCCCCGGCCCTGTGCGTATCCAACGCCACCTTGCTGCAGAGTTCTGACGTTAACACGGACATGCGCAGCAATGGGAACCTTCACAAGGTGAACAACCAAAGATAATCACCGTCACTGATTCCCTTCCACAGGCCCAACTTTGTGAAGCAGTATCTTTCACTGGCAAAGGAAACATCCTTGGCCTCAGGTCCCTGCTTCATTTCGATCACGATTTCATGCCTCTCACTGTTCTCGTCTCATTTCCAAACACTTTGCTCATAGCCTCAAACGAAGCTCTGCGGGTATCTGCTTGTTCCACCCGAACAGGCAGTGGGCTGCAGATTCCCACCAGCCCCAATGTGAGTGAAATATTTTTCCCCCTCCATTGATTTGAATCTTAAAGAAGAAGCCGGGAGCAAGATCCCTTGCTTTTCCACGACATTTCTCATTTTGTACTCGGCAGTGTTCACACCTGCGTGGGGAAACCGCAATGGATTTCAAGTCCATCGCATTAACCACTCGGCCCACGAATACAGAACCACACTGACAGCTTCACTTCCCAGGTTTGTCTGCCTGTGGAGCTGAGAAAGAGTGAATCATCGCAGAATTTGTTTGAATCCAATCACTTCACAGTGATTCGAAAGGGTTAAATATCTGCACATGGCGAGTCTAGGTGTTTCATCCCAAAAGATGAAATGAACTTTCAGTTAAAAAGAAAACTAGAAATTGCAGGAGGAACTGAACAGGTCAGGCAACATCTGTGGAAAGAGAATCAGAGACAACATTTCAGAATTCTCCAGCATTCAGTTTTCTCCAGCAGTTTCTCTTTTTGTCTCGGACTCTCAGCATCCGAAGTCCTTCACGTTGGAGATTAAATAAATTATGAAACCCCTTTGTGCTCCCTCAGTGGAGAAGATTTCCGTTTGGGGAACATTTTCCTGATCCCATTAAAAACCAGTAACTTCGCAACTGGAAGGAGAGCAACAAACACACCGCCCTGGGGCGGGCTCGAACCACCAACCTCTGCAGTTAACAGCCGAACGCGCTGACCAATTGCGCCACAGAGACAGGCGACGGCGCTGGCTGCATCATCGCTTAGGGTAGGCTATTAGCGAATTCATAATTCATCCTATTCCGCCTAGAATTACAATTGTCGTCTATTAGTTTTGCTTTTCCATAATAAAGCCTGGGACATTCATTGTGGAGATACCGGGGACAGTCTTCAGACACATCCATGTCACTCGGACCTAGCTTTCTAACTCCGGGGCCGTCGCCCTTCGAGCCTTTCACTGTTTTGCCTGTTCCCGAGTTCTCTCATTGGCTCGGAGGCGAGAAGGGGTTTGAATTCCTGATGTGCAGGAACGGCAATTCTTTCAATGTCTCAGATCAGTTCATGTCCCGAGAACATCAGAGTCAATCTCCCGGCCTCTTCAACAAGGTGACGGTGTCTGCACTGTCTCTGTTCAGTCGGACAGTTCATTTTTCATTCTCCTCTAAATCCACTTCCCAAACAGTTTCTAAAGATTCACAAAGCTGGAGACTGGGATTTCTGTTTTGCTTCATGAACATTTTTCCATTTCCTAACTGACAATATTTTGCCAAAATATTTTCCCAATTGTACGCCTTGCATCATGTCTAGGGATGAGGAATTTCCATTTTGGGGAGACATTCCCAAGGTTGCGAATGTTCGCTTTGGAAGAAAGAAGGTTAACTGGAGATTTCCTGGGGCTGTTGGTAATGATGGGAGAAGAAGCGGTGGGAATGGGCAGATTAATGATCAGAAGAACTAATTGCCACTGACCAGAGTTAGTTATCTGAGGACAGGGATTGAAGTTCTTGAATGAAAAGCAGCACTTGTGCCTAATAAACACAGAGAATACTGCAGAAAGCCAACAGGTCGAGCAGCATCTGTGGAAAGGTAAACAGAGCTGACGTTTTGAGGCCGGTACGTTGTTTGTTCAGAACTGGAGTTTCCTGCATGGCATTAAATTCCCAGACATGAGAACATTCTTTTCGTTTTCCACAAAATTGAAAGCACCATCCCACCTCCTCTCACCTCTCTATTCTCACTCCGCTCAAACTAATTCTCCCGATGGTACTGATTCAGGATCTTACAGAGACCGAAAAGTGAAAACATCAAGACAGACATCTTTGAATTTTGGATACATCCACCTGAAAGTTAGTATCTTTCACGACATCTAGGAGTGAGTAAGTCTGATTTTGGGAAGCAAAAAAAAGTGTCAATTCAGGATGAACCTTCAATGCAGCTTCTTGGGAAACAACCAGACACGAAATGGTTAACATCTGGGGAGGTGGAAGTGGGGAGATGGGGGAAATGAGATATCAAGGCATTGTCACCGACACCAGACAGAAACTGAACATACAGGCATGGCAAACATTACGGGCAAACCAGAGTCATAGAGATACACAGCACAAAAACAGGTTCTTCAGTCCAAATCATCCGTGCCGACCAGAGAGCCTAAATTAATCTCGTCTCATTTACCAGCACTTGGCCCATATCCCTCTGAACTCTGTCAGAATGGGCAGGGGTTCAGTCCTGGCAGTGGCCCACAGCAGTTTCACCAGCAGAATCAGATTGTTGGGAGCACTGGTGTGCCCGCTGGTGCTTCTGCAAGGTGCAGAATGATGAGAACCTCCGCCTGCACTCGGGGCAGGTGAAATGCCTCTCCCCGGTATGGTCCCGCCTGTGCCTCAGCAGGTGGGAGGAATTGCTGAAGGCCTTCCCGCACTCTGGGCAGGGGAAGGGCCTCTACCCGGTATGGATCCGAAGATGGGATTCCTGGGTAAAGCCGTTCCTGCACTTGAGGCAGACGAACGGACTCTCCCCGGTGTTGACCCGCTGGTGCATCAGCAGGGCAGAGGTATTGTTGAAGGCCTTCCCGCACTTGGCGCAGCTGAAGGGCTTCTCCAAAATGTGGACCCGGCGGTGGGTCAGCAGGACGGAGGAATAGCTGAAGGCCTTCCTGCATTCGGGGCAGGAGAATGGCGTCTCGCCTGTGTGACCTGCTGGTGCCTCTGCAGAAAGTAGGAACTGCTGAAGGCCGCAGTTGGGACATCTGAAGGGCCTCTCCCCCGTGTAGACCCCCTGGTGCCTCAGTAGGCGGGAGGAATTGCTGAAGCCCATTCCGCACTCGGGGCAGGGGAAAGGCCTCTCGCCCTTGTGGACCCGCTGGTGCCTCTGCAGTACAGAGGAATTGCTGAAGGTCTTCCCGCACTCAGGGCAGCTGAAGGGTCTCTCCCTAATGTGGACCCGCTGATGGCTCAGCAGGCGGGAGAAATTGCTGAAGACCTTTCCGCTCTCAGGGCAGGAGAACAGTCTCTCCCCGGTGTTACTGCGCCCATGAGGCTCCAGGTCAAAAGGGGAACGGAAGCCTTTCCCACAGTCGCCACACAGTCCCGTCTCCACGGGACGGGATTCCTTGGGTTTCTCCATGACCGAAGCTTCACCTGCACACAAACGCGTGTACAGCACCTCTCTGCCGTGAATTCCTCTTCCCAGTCTGTATAACATTTTCTGGCTCCACAATCAGAGTGCTGCAACAATAGGGTCTCTCTTCCAGTCTCACTGATGCTGAAAACGTACTGAAACAGGAACCAAAAAGCTTGGATCCTTCTCACAGAATCATAGTCGAAAATTGTTATAGTCCCAATGGATTCAGTGACTGTCAGACATTGACGTGAAATTGAGGATTGCAAATGCTGGAGAGTCAAAGTGCAATGCTGGAAAATCATAGCAGATCAGGCAGCATCCGAGGAGTAGCAGAGTCAATGTTTCAGGCAAAGCCCTTCATCTATTGATATTGAACCTTCCGTCTTCAGATCTTCAAATAATCTGTAAAAAGAGATCACAAAAATCAACACTGTCAGTCCAGCTTAGAAATTCCAAACAAGCAATTCTACTTTACGCAGAACATTCTTTTCTTTTTCCACAAAATTGAAAGCACCATCCCACCTCCTCTCACCCCTCTATTCTCACCCCACTCAAACTAATTCTCCCGATGGTACTGATTCAGTATCTTACAGAGACCGAAAAGTGAAAACATCAAGACAGACACCTCTGAATTTTGGATACATTCACCTGAAAGTTAGTATCTAGGAGTGAGTAAGTCTGATTTTGGGAAGCAAAAAAAAGTGTCAATTCAGGATGAACCTTCAATGCAGCTTCTTGAGAAACAAACAGACACGAAATGGTTAACATCTGGGGAGGTGGAAGTGGGGAGATGGGGGAAATGAGATATCAAGGCATTGTCACCGACACCAGACAGAAACTGAACATACAGGCATGGCAAACATTACGGGCAAGCCAGAGTCATAGAGATACACAGCACAAAAACAGGTCCTTCAGTCCAAATCATCCGTGCCGACCAGAGAGCCTAAATTAATCTCGTCTCATTTACCAGCACTTGGCCCATATCCCTCTGAACTCTTCCTATTCATATATCTATCCAGACGCCTTTTAAATGTTATAATTGGACCTACATCCACCACATCCTCCGGCAGATCATTCCTTACACTTGCCTCCCTCACCCCAAACATATTACACTCCTTTTCTGGACTTCTCCCATCCCAGGGAAATGACCTTGTCTATTTACCCTATCCATACTTCTCATGACTCTATAAATGTCTGCAAGGTCATCCCCTCAGCCTCTGGTATACCGGGGAAAACAGCTCAAGCACTGCGTTTACTTTTGGGTTCACACTCACTGAACCTTCCTCCCGTGTAAAACATTGTTTCCCTCCCCAACACTGTCCAGGGAAAAGCCAAGAGTGCTGAGACTCTGGAGTTGGGGGAATGCCACATAGAATTCCTACAATGTGGAACACGCCATTCAGCCCAACAAGTCCACACTGACCATCCAAAGTGTAACCCATGCAGACACATTCCCCTATCCCATTACTCGACATTTATTGTAAACTGTGGGCCCATTTAGTATGGCCACTTCAGCTGAAACTGCACATTGTTAGATTTTGGAAGGAAAACAGAGCACCCGGAGGAAACCCACGCAGACACGGCAGGGAGAATGTGCAAACTCCACACAGACAGTCGCCCCAAGGTTGGAATCGAACGCGACTCCTTGGTGCGGTAATACAGCAGTGCTAACTACTGATCCATCGTGCGACCCATGTGCACAAAAAGAGGTGGGGATTGGGAACTTTGTTAATTGTACCACACAGTGGATCGTTGAGTAAGGTTAAATCTCACGGGATCCAGGGAGAGCTAACCAACTGGTTACAAAATTTAGAAGCGCATTGTTGTAGATGCTGGAATCCTTCCTGAAAACAACAAATGCTGGAGATCACAGTGGGTCAGGCAGCGCTGTGCTACACCATGACTGGATAGTGTGGATGTGGAGAGGATGTTTCCACTACGTGAAGGGTTGAGGATGCCAAGTCATTGAGAGCATTTAAGACCGAGATAGGTTCTTGATTAGGAAGGGGTCAAGAGGTATGAGGAGAGGGCAGCAGAATGGGATGGAGAAACATATCAGCCATGATCGACTGGTGGAGCAGACTCGATGGGCCAAATGGCCTCATCCTGCTCCTGTATATTATGGTCTTAAAGCTGGGCAGATGTCTTAAGGGGTTCTCACAAACTATTTCAGAATCCTGAAGAGGAGTTGTTGGACTCGAAACTTTAACTCCGCTTTCTCTCCACATATGCTTCCAGTCCTGCTGAGTTTTTCCAGTGTTCTCAGTTTTTGTTTCAGATTTCCAGCATCCACAGTTCTTTGTCTTATTTATCATAGTTATATCATATCATATTTATCTTGCCCTTCCCAAGTGTCTGGAACTTTATCTCCCTGATCTACAAACTGTTCACTTACCCTAGAAATGACCACTACCTCCTTATCAGAGTAGACCCCTTTGCTGCAAAATGATTGTTCAAATCTGTGACCAAAATAATTGCATTCGTAATTACTTACACCAGGGACTCTCAATATCTCAGACAAGAACACAGCCAGATTGTTTCAAACAGAACATTTATGTGATTTGATACAATTCCCTATTCCCTACTTTACCAGCATGTTGCTGGAATGGAGAGTTTGAGTTAAGACGAAGCTGGGACATTTTTCCAACGGAGCCTAGCAAGTTGACAGATAACTTTATAGAGATTTTTAAAATCAGGAGGGGTATAGATAAGGTGTCATTTCCAGGAGGCTCAGAATATTTTATTGCTCCAGAAGGTGTTAAAGGGGGTCAAAGCTTCAGCAGAAATCAGACAGAGCTGAGGACAAACAACATCTAACTCTGTGTGAACAGGGAGACCAGAGGACAGAGAAATCATGACCTGAAATCCGAGCTGACACCAGACTACCATGTTATCAGTGCTTTGATTAGCAGTGCCCACCCTCTACCTTTACGGAGCTTCCCACTCGACTTGAATGCCACGTATCCCCTCGATATTCCGGATCCAATCCTTGACATTCTGAAGCCATATCTCTGTAAGGAGTCTCAGATCATAATTAATCTCTTCAACGTGTGCAGTCAATTAATTCGCTTTGGTTACAATGCAGCACACTTTCACATACTGAGCTTTTAGTTTTATTTTTTGTGATGGTTAGAATCCAGTTTTGATTGCTAGTACATTTGTTCTCCTTGTCCCTTTCAATCATTCTCTGGTGTTTGGTTTCCACATCACTACATTGCTCACTGGCCTTGATTTGGATTGGCCATGCTAAATTGCCCAGTGTCCAGGGATGTGCAGGTTAGGTGGGTTAGCCATGGGAAACGCAGGGTTATAGTTTCAAAGTAATAGAAGGAGTAGGCCATTTGGCCCATCGACCCTGCTCCGCCATTCATTAAAATCATGGCTGATCTATCAATCATCTCAGCTCCTCCTACTTGCATTATCCCAACTACCCTTAATTCCCCAACCACGCAAAAACCCATCCAACAGTGTCTTAATGAAGCTGCCTCTACTGCTTCCTTGAGCACAGAATTTCATAGATGTACCGCCCTCTGGGACAAGCAGCTCCTCCTCATCTCTGTCCGAATTCTACTGCCCCCTAATCTTGCAGCCAAGTCTCACCCACCAGCAGAAAAGACGTGATGGGGTGGTGATGGTGGAGTGGTTGGGAGGTGTATCTGGGGTGGTGTGTGTTTGGAGGGCTCAGTGTGTACTTGATGGCCTGAATGGCCTGCTTCCACACTGTTGGGATTCAATGATATACTGCAGCTATGTTTGCCCCAGATCACAGCACCCAGAATGTCCCGTCTTCTACAAATCAAAAGACAAGCCCCACCCTGCCCTCTTGTATGTGTGTTATCGAAATGCTTAATCATTTCTAGTGAATACAGCCCACACCACCTGCTGCTGCTGCCAGTAACCTTTACAATGCTGGTGAAACAATGCAATACCTGCAGTACTGAAAATTGTAAGGCTTCTAACGATACCAGTTACTGATTTACTGCGCCTTCTGATTGACAGCAATGGAAATACAATGTTGGAGCCTGACAGAAATGAGCAGTTTAAAACAAAAACCTACCTAACCCTTCACTAGGCTCCCCGCTCAGCACACTGTACTTACTGCTGGTAAAACTTAAAACACTTCATCCCCACCGTGCAATGAATTTCCACTTTCTAACAAAATCCTGGATGTACTCACTCACCCAGCTTCTGTCTCACAAATGGAAGATTTCTGCTCCTCGTAAGGGCAAAACATCTTTGAAAGCTGCTTCTGAATGTCCACTCTTCACAACGACACTTCTGCTTTCACCAAAGATCATTAGAGTCATGCAGCACGGAAACAGACACGTCGTCCAACCCGTCCGTGCCAACCAGATATCCAAAATTAATCTTGTCCCATTTGCCAGCATTTGGCCCATAACCCTCTCAACCCTTCCTATTCATATACCCATCCAGATGCCTTTCAATATTGTAATTGAACTAGCCTCCACCATTATCTTTGGCAGCTCGTTGCATGCACACATCACCCTCTGCATGAAAATGCTGCCCCTCAGGTCCCTTTAAAGTCTTCCGCCCTCACCTCAAACTGAAACTCACGACTTTCGGACTCCCATATCCTGGGGAAAAGATCTCTGGTATTCATCCTATGCATGTCCCTTATAAACTTCGAATGGTCACAGACGCTCCAGGGAATACAGCCCCAGCCTATTCAGCCTCTCCCTGTAGCTCAAACCCTCTAACTCTGGCAACAACCTCCTAAATCTTTTCCTAGCCCTTTCAAGTTTCACAACACCTTTCCGACAGCAGGGAAACCAGAACTGAGTGCAGTATTTCAAAAGTCACCACTTCCTCTGGCAGTTCATTCAATAAACGTACCATCCTCTGCGTGAAAAAGTTGCCCCTTAGATCTCTTTTGTATCTTTCCCCTCTAACGCTCAACCCATGCCCTCTCGTTCTGGACTCCCCCAGCCCAGGGAAAAGACTTTGTCTATTTATCCTATCTATGCCCCTCATGATTTTATGCATATACAGTTACAACGTTTAAAAGACATTTGGATAAGTACATGAATACGAGAGGTTCGAAGGTTTACGGGCCAAACATTGGTAGGTGGGACGAGTTTAGTTTGAGATCATACTCAGCATGGACTGGTTGGATGAAGGGTCTGTTCAGTGCTGTCTGACTCTAGGACTGGCCTGTACTGGTCTTAAAACCATTTTCTTACCTCCCCCATAACCATCCACATCTTTATCGTTCAAAACTCCGATTAACTTAGCCTTGAATATGTTCAATGTAGAATGGGGAAGAGGTTTTGGCAAAATATTGTCGGTTGGCAGGTGGAAAAATGTTCAGGAAGAAAAACAGAAATCCCAGTCTCCAGCTTTGTGAGTCTTTAGAAACTCTTTGGGAAGTGGAATTAGAGGAGAATGAAGGAATGAACTGTCCGACTGAGCAGAGACAGTCCAGACAGCGTCCCCTTGTTTAAGAGGCCGGGAGATTGACTCTGATATTCTCGGGACATGAACTGATCTGAGATATTGAAAGAATTCTCTGCACATCAGGAATTTAAACCTCTTCTCGGCTCGGGACCAATGAGAAAATACGGGAAGAGGCACTGAAGGCTCGGAGGGCGATGTCCCTGGTGTAAAAGGGCTAGTTCCTCGTGACATGGATGTGCCTGCAGATGGTGGGATCAGACTGTCCCCATGTCTCCACTACGAATGTCCAAGGCTTTATTATGGAAAAGTAAAACTGACAGAAGACAATGGTAATTCTGGGCGGGTCATGTTGAATTATGAATTGAATAGCAGCTTTCTCAAAGAGACTGTGCATGCGGTTTTCGGGTCTGTCTCTGTGGCGCAATTGGTCAGCGCGTTCGGCTGTTGGTGGTTCGAGACCACCCAGAGACGGAGTGCTTGCTATACTCGCTTTTACCGCTTTCTTGGCTGCGCGTTTTTAATGGTGTCAGGAAAATGTTTCTCGAACGGAAATCTTCTCCACTGAGGAAGCACAGAGGGGTTTCTGAATTGACTGAATTTCTAACGTAAAAGACTGTGGATGCTGACAGTCCGAGACAGAAAGAGAAACTGCTGGAGAAACTCAGCAGGTTTGGCTGTACCTGGATAAGGAAAAAAAGGAGTTCTCAAAAAGGTTTTCTCTGATTCTCTTTCCACAAATGCTGCCTGACCTGCTGAGTTGCTCCTGCAATTTCTGGTTTTGTTTTTAACTGAATGTCCATGTCATCTTTCGGGATGAAACACCCAGACTCGCCATTTGCAGATATTTAACCCTTTCGAAACCCGTGAAGTGATTGGATTCAAACAAACTCTGCAATGATTCACTCTTTCTCAGCTCCACAGGCAGAGAGACCTGGGAAATGAAGCTGTCAGTGTGGTTCTGTATTGGTGGGCCGAGTGGTTAATGCGATGGACATCAAAACCATTGCGGTTTCCCCACGCAGGTGTGAACCCTGCCGACTACAGTTGAGAACTACCGTCAGAAAGAAAGGGAGATTGCTAAGACGGTTTTTTTTAAAAGATGCAAATCAGTGGAGGGGTTGAAATATTTCAATCACATTGGGACTGCTCGGGAATCTGCAACCCACTGCCTGACAGGGTGGAATAAGCAGATTACCACAGAGCTGCTTTTGAAGATATGAGCCAAGCATTTGGAAATGAGACTAGAACAGTGAGGGGCATGAAGTCGTGATCGAAATGAAGCAGGCACCTGAGGATTAATGTGTTTTATTTGCCAGTGAAAGATACTGCTTCACAAAGTTGGGACTATGAAAGGGAAGTAACGACGGTGATTATCTTTGGCTGTTCACATTGTGAATGTTCCCATTGCTGCGCATGTCCGTGTTAACGTCAGAACTCTGCAGCATGGCGGCGTCAGGAACGCGCAGTGTCGGGGGCGCAATGGATGACGCATCTGACTCCACCTACCTGTTTGAAATGCAGCTCACAGCTTCTTCACACACCCCAATTATTCTTTCTCATTGTCCTGAAGCTGGCATAAGGTTTGAATTCCTGATCTGCAGGAACGAGACTCTTTTCACTGTCTCGCGTCAGTAAGTGTCCCTGAGAACATCAGAGTCACGTCACAGCGCTGTCAGAGGAGGGGAAGCTGCTCATGCGCACATTTCACTTTCCCCACTTTCCCCAACTCACAGTCCCAACCACTGCGGCTCCTGGGAGTGGAAAGGGAATAAACACCAAAACCCAGTCTCAGCTTTGTAAACCTTCAGGAAATAAGAAAACTGTTCATCCCTTCGGATTTTCCATCCTGGGCTGACAGCGTTGATTTTAAATGACTGTCCAGTCAGTGCCGATTCGTTTTGGCTGAAAAAAATCTTCCTTATCTCATTCCAGCATTTCTTGCCATAGAGAACTGTGCGGCAGAGTTCATGTATATATTTCCTTGTATGGTATTTTGTAAATAACATTCGTTTGCTGGTTGTTTGTATCGGGTATTTTAGGTTCATTAGCCGCTGTTCAAGTGTGTTGGTAGGTTTGTGGGCTACCATGATGGTGAGAGGGTTGAGTTGTCTGGACATCATTTAACAGATGTCTTTAATGTAAAGTAATGTGGCTAGGGTTTCTGCACACGTTGTGTCTGCTTGTGTCAATTTGTTGATGTGAAATCGGTACACTGGGTTTATTGGTTCGGCAAAAGTGAGGACTGCAGATGCTGGAAACGAGAGTTTAGATCAAAGTGGTGCTGGAAACGCACAACAGGTCAGACAGCTTCCGAGGAGCAGGAAAATCGACGTTTCGGGCAAAAGCCCTTCATCAGGAATAAAGGCAGCACGCCTCCAGGATAGAGAGATAAATTGGGGGTTGCTGGGCTGAAGGTAGCAAAGAGTACAATAGGTGAATGGGGGTGGGGATGGAGGTGACAGGTCAGAGAAGAGGGTGGAGCGGATAGTTGGGAAGGGAGATTGGCAGGTAGGATAGGTCATGAGGACAGCGCTGAGCTGCAAGGTTGGAACTGAGGTAAGGTGGAGGTAGGGGTAATGAGGAAACTGGTGAAGTCCGCATTGATAGCCTGGGATTGAATTTATCCGAGGCGGAAGATGAGGCGTTCATCCTCCAGGCATCGCGTGGGGAGGGAGCGGCGATGGAGGAGGCCCAGGACCTGCATGTCCTCGGCAGAGTTGGAGGGGGGTTGAAATGTTGTTCCATAGGGCGATGGGGTTGATTGGTGCGGGTGTCCTGGTGATGTTCCCTCAAGCTCTGTGTCTTGACTCTGCGAGGAGTCGCCAGTCTCCCCAATGTAGAGGAGACCGCATCAGGAGCAATGGATACAAGAAATGACATTGGTGGATGCACAGGTGAAAGCCTTCTCACGACCATGGCACGGATTTAATTTCCGAGCAGGGAAGAAATTTTCAGTCGAACTGTCAGCCACCTCAGCCTCTCCCTGGTGGTCTAGTGGTTAGGATTCGGCGCTTTCTCCGCTGCGGCCTGGGTTCGATTCCCGGTCAGGGAAGCAATTCTCAGGGGGTTTATAGGTTGCCCGTTCTTCTTAAAAGCGCTGCACAGTTATTTATTGATCTTCGTAGTTCCTGGATGCTGCAGTGTGTAGTGGCTCGTTGAAATAGTGTCCTGATTCAGATGTGTTTGTATATGTAGGGGTGATTGCTTCTGTCGTTAAGTTTTTGGTTTGCGTGCGTTGTTTTCCTGGAGACGCTGTTTTGAATTTACCATTGACTGTTCGCTCTACTGTGACATCTAGAAATGGTACTTTGTTGTTGTTCTCCTCTTTTGTGAATTTTATGTCAGTAAGGAGATTGTTGATGGTGTTGTAGGTTTCCTGTAATTTGTTTCATTTTCTGATGACAAAAGTGTCATCGCTGTAGGGGACCCAAAGTTTGGGTTGGATCGTTGGAAGGGCTGTTTGTTCGAGTCTCTGCATTATTGCTTCGGCTTGGAATCCTGATACTGGTGGTTTCATGGGTGTTCATATGATTTGTTTGTAGGGCTTGTTACTGAATATGAAGTGGGTGGTAAGGCACAGTTCCACGAGGTTAACAGTGCTGTCTTTGCTGATGAAGTTGGTGCTGTGTTTGTGTCTTCGGTTCGTCGAGTAGTGTCTTCAGTTTTCTTTGGCCACGTTGATGTTAATGAATGTGAACAGGGCTATTATGTCAAAGGACATCATTATTCCATCCTCTTCTATCTTAGTGTCTTTGGTGTTCAGGAATTCTTGGATGGAGTAACTGGAGTGGCGTGAATCTTCGACTTGGTGTTTTAGTCTTCAGTGGAGGCCTTTGACGAGTCTGTATATTGGTGTTCCAAGTAGTGAGACTCTGGGCCTGAGGGGGGCTCCTGGTTTGAAGAGGAGGAGAACAACAACAAAGTGCCATTCCGAGATGTCACAGTAGAGCGAACAGTCAATTGGGAACTTCAAACTAGCATCGACAGACAACACAGACAAACCAAATACTTAACCACAGAAGCAATCATCCCAACACCCACAAACGAAGCTGTATCAGGACATTATTTCAACGAGCCACTACACACTGCATCACAGAGAAACTACGAAGAGCACAAGAGAAATACGTATATAGTGCAATTAAGGAGAACGGGTACCCAATAAACCCAGTCCGCCGATTTCTCATTGATGCTTCCAAGCTGACTCTCAAAAAATCGGTTTGTCCCTCCATTCTTTCCTGTTTGTTTTTTGTGGGTTTCGAAAGCTTTCTCAATCCTCTGACTGAGTATTGGCGTTTGGAAGTTATGTTGTGGCTGTACAGGACATTGGTTAGACCACTTCTGGAATATTGTGTGCAATTCTGGTCTCTCGCCTATCAGAACGATATTGTGAAATTTGAAAGAGTTCTGAATCACCAATGGGTCCACAGAGGGGACGAGGCCCTTCTGCTGCCCTGAATGTGGGAAGGCCTTCAGTGATTCCTCTGCCCTGCTGACGCACGAGTTGGTCCACACCGGGGAAGGCTGTTCTCCAAACAAGTGCGAGATGGCCTTCAGCAGTTCTTCCCGCCTGCTGAGACACCAGTGGGTCCACACCGAGGAGAGGCCGTTCTCCTGCCCCGAATGTGGGAAGGCCTTTACACGCTCCTCCACACTGATGAATCACCAGCTGGTCCACACGGGGGAACGATGGCGGTGGCGGAGGCGGGGAGGCCATTCTGATGCCCTGAGTGCGGGAAGGCCTTCAGCAATTCCTCCGCCCTACTGAAACACCAGTGTGTTCACACCGGGGAGAGGCCTTTCAGCTGGCCCGAGTGTGGGAATAGGTTCATGTTTTCCTCCAACTTGCGGAAGCACCAGCGGGGGCAGCAATCAGATCCCACTGGTGACGCTGCCTTGGGTCACCCCCCCAGGACTGAACCTCCTGACAGTGTGCAGTGGGAGAGTAGGTGGGCTGTTTTTGTTTTCTGCTGGACTGCAATTGCCTCCCTTACACCCCACAACCACATCCCCATGGTAGCTCAGGGTTAGCACTGCTGCCTCATGGCACCAGGAACCCAGGAATAATTTCACACTTGGAGGTCTGTGTGCAATTTATGGAGGGTAGGAAAATGGATCTGAGTAGGTTACTCCTTCGGAAGATCAGTGCAGACGTGTTGGGCTGAAGAATATGTTTCACATTGAAGGAGTTCAACCATCCTATGAACTTTGCTTTCAGTGAACACTGCCGCTCATTGAGCCAGGGACTGCACATTGCCAAATGAAATGATCCAGAGAAACCTAAGACCGCAAGACCATCAAAGCAGAAGTTAGGCCATTCGGCCCGTCGACTCTTCTCTGCCATTCGTTCGTGACAAAAGTAGCGCAGATGAGATTAGCTTCAGTGTGGAAACAGGCCATTTGTCCCAACAAGTCCACACCGACCCTCCGAAGAGTAACCCATCCAAACCCATTTCCCTCTGACTAATGTACCTAACTCTATGGGCAATTAAGCATGGCTCATCCACATGACCTGCACATCTTTGGTTTATGGAAGAAAGCAGGATCACCCACAGAAAACCCACACAGACACTGGGAGAAAGTGCAAACTCCTCACAGACAGCCAAGCAAGGCTGGAATAAAACCTGAGCCCCTGGTGCTGTGAGGCTGCAGTGGTAACCACTGACCCACTACATATTGCACCCCGAAGTAGGCAAGCAGGAGGTTGGGAGAATACAGCAAGCCATGCAGCACCAGAATATGGAGTAGTCAGCGCTTTGGGTATTAACTCTTCTTCAGGACTGAAACGTTGACTTCTCTATGAGAAACGATTTACAGGAATGTTGTTGGGGTTTGGAGGATTTGAGCTGCATGGAGAGGCTGAATAGGCTGGGGCTGTTTTCACTGGAGCATCGGAGGCAGAGGAGTGTCCTAATAGAGGTTACAAAATCATGAGGGGCATGGACAGGGTAATAGACAAGGTATTTTCCCTGGGATGGGGGAGTCCAGAACTAGAGGATTAGGTTTAGGGTCAGAGATGAAATATATTAAAGGGACAACGTCTTCATGCACATGGTGGTAGATACATGAAATGAGCTGCCAGAGTATATGGGTCAGGTGCTGTCAAATGGGACGAGATTAATTTAGGATTTCAGGTCAGCATGGACAAGTTGGACCGAAGTGTCTGTTTCCATCCTGTACGTGTCTCTGACTACTGGTCCTGATGTAATTTTAAAATAGAGTCCAAGTAACTTTGAATAGTTCAATCTTATTGCGCTCAACTCCTGAAAATTTTCAAATTAATCCCTCTGAGAGATACTGTTTAAACATGCTGAGTTGCACAAAGTATCCCATCAAGTTCAACACAAACCCAGAGTTGAAGAAGTCAGAAGTCAGAACACCAAGGGGACCAAAGCTGATCTCAATATTCCAGGTGCAGCCTCAAATCAACGTCCTGTATAACTACAACATAACTTGCCAACATCTATACTCAATTCCCTAATTGATGAAGGCAAGTGTGCTGAAACATTTCTTCACTGCCTTGTGTACCGATGTAATCAGGGATATAGGACCTACTTTTGAATGATCTACAATCCAGCTTATGGGAGCACAGAAGCAGAGTAGTGCTGCGTGAGTGTGCTGGGCACATTACACAAAGGTCGGTGGGTCAAAACCGTGTAATATCTCCGTGAGCTGCTTTCCTTTGCAAAGGTGCTCTGTTCTGGATCTTGCCTTTGCATTTACTTCTCAAAGCTTCTTCAGTGGAGGAGTGGCAGTGGCAGCTGGAGCCCAGGAGTTCAACAACCCCCCAGAGCTGGAGGAAGATCCAAGCTCCAAGAAGCGGGGTGTAAGGCTGGGGGCTGGATTTGCTTAAGGCTTGAATCTATTAACTCATTTAAATGGTACCTACTGTATGGGGCTATGGTTTACATTAAAACCGGATGATCATATCAGAGTGTTTATATTTAGCAGTGGTAGCTGGTAAAATACACTCCCTGGAGGAGCACCTTCTATGATGCTGCATTTCTTGCCTTCTGCCCTTCCCCCATTTCTTATCTCCCATCTTGATTTTATGGTTTTTTGGTCAAATTTAATTTCATATTAATCAGACTTGGTAATCACTGTGTACTATTAATTTGTTTCTTCGAATATTGTAAGTCAAAATTAATGCTGTAATTTCATTTCTGATGTCAGGGTTTGACATTGAATGTGCAGGTGTGAATACCAGTAAGTTGTGAAAATACGTCAAGAACTTGTGGTTTTTAACAAAAAGAGCAGTTCACTGATATTCATGGCATTGTCTCATTTGGGGGTGATGACTCAAATCTGACCAATAAACCGTTTCATGCAGTCACCCAATTTACTTAAAAATTTCTTTAATTTAATACAATAAAATAACTCTGGCAGGCTACGATTTATGCAATCTATTTATAATATTATGCCCATTGCTCGCAATATGGTCTCATCCATTTTAGGGAAACTGGACGCCAACTAGCGGAACATTTCAGGGACCAACTCTGGGACACTGAAACTAAGCGACCGACGGCCCTGTGGCTGAACACTTTAACTACCCCTCCCATTCCACAAAGGACATTCAAGTCCTGGGCCTCCTCCACTGCCAAACTCTTGCTATCCGACACTGGTAGGAAAATCACCTCATCTTCTGACTTGGGACCCTCCAAGTACATGGGATCAATGTAATTTCACCAGTTTCCTCATTTCCTCTCCCCACCTTGTCCCAGATCCAACCTTCCAATTCAACACCAACCTCTTGACCTGTCATACCTGTCCACCTTGCTTCTCACCTATTTGCTCCACCCTCATCTCTGACTTATCACCATCACTCCCTACCTCCATCTACCTATTGCATTCCCAACTACCTTCCCTCCAGCCCCACTTCCTTCCCATTTATCTCTCAGCCCCCTTGGGCCGCCCTTTATTCCTGATGAAGAGCTTATGCTCTAAACCAAGACTATCTTGAAGCAACATCCTCAACAAATAGGAAATAGCTCCCAATTCAGATTTCATCCCCTCTTCTGTTTTCCAGTTCTTTCAGAAATAAGAAATGTCTTTTTCTTCCACTAGAACGTGGTCTTCCACTTTGTGCTGTCTGAAGTTTTATGCCACACCACTGTGTCAGCCACCTTTTAAGAATTCTTTAAACCTGTTTTTCTAACAATTGTGGAGGTGACCAAAAGCAAACATTTCACTCCTCCTCAATGCCCCATTTCTCCTCCTATGAGCCATTTTGTCATGTTGTCTGTGTTACAAGCAGCCTAGTGCACTTGGATTCTGAATTGAAATTTGGCCATTGACGTGAACAGGATTAATATTTATCGATGGCTCGCTGTGTTTGCACTAATTGTAATTATCCACCAATACGATGTCTTTTGTTCCACCAAAACTGGAAACATTGATCTGTGTTTATATTGCAGTCGGATGTAAAAAGTCATCCCAGCGATCTTCACGTTATTATAGTTTACTGTAGCCGTAACAACATTGCGTTGCAGCTTGATGGGACTAAAACTTGGATGGAAAGAATGTAGATTGATGAGAAGTCAAAATGGCAGAGTCTCTGGCCACAATCGGTCTGTCTGGCTTGATTATATGAGTGGCGGCTCTTCAAGAGCAACTTCCACTCCATCACTTCAACCAGCAAGAGGAGATAAGTGTCAACACAACATTCCAACTGTGACATATCCGCATTGCTTCGATGTTATTGATCAAAATCCTGGAACTCGCTCCTGAACCTTTATTATAGACCACATCATATTTGTGAAGCAATTTAAGAGGCAGCTCACCACCACTTTTTCAAGGATAGTTTGGAAGACTTCTGGCACAGCAAATGATATACACATGATATTGGAGACACTCAAATCGTATGGACAGATGATTGGCTAACCAATGATACAGTTGGGATAGGGGCATGTTCAGGATCGCAAATTGTAACTAGCAATGTGCCACAGGGATCAGTGCAGGGGCCAAAATTATTTACAATATGGATATGAATTACTTGGATAAGTGAAGTGAATGTACTATTGCTAAGACTGCAGTCGAGACAGTTGATTGGAGTGCAGGTGGTGAGGATGACATGGAGAGGGATATCGACAGGTTAAACAAATGAGCAAAACCTTGGCCGATGGAATAGAATGTGGGAAAATGAGGTTGTGCACTTTGTCGGGAGGAAAAGTGCTGAATGTTAAATGGAGAAAGCTGCTGAATAGGAGGATTTCCAAGTTCGCATCCATGAACACTTCATCCAAGTTCAGTGAGTAATAGGGAAGGTAAATGGGCAGTTGGTTTTTAAATTGACTATAAAAGGAGGGAGGTTATAGTGAACCTAAACCAAACACCAATTAGGCCACAACTGAACACTGGGAAGTGTTTTGGGCCTTTTAGCTAAGGTAAGATATACCGGCACTGGAGGCAGTCCAGAGAAGTTTGACCAGGATGATATCAGGGATAAAAATAATGTCTTACGAGGAGAAATGAATAGGTTGTGCCTGTGGTTAATAGAAGTTAGAAGATTTCGATGTAACCTTATTGTCACAAACAAGATTCTGAGGAGACGTGACAGGCTAGATATGGGAACGTTTACCCTTATGGGTGAGTTTCGAACCAGAGGGAATAACCTGCAAATAAGGGATTGCATGCTTAGGACAACTGTTGAGCGTGGATTGTTAAGTGCATTCAAAACTAAGAAGTTTTTTTTTAAATCAGAAAGGAAATTGAGGATTATGGGGAAACAGCGGAAAAGTGAAGTTGATGTTTACCAGAACAATAGTGGGAGACAAAATGCGACATCCGATGAATGAATAAAGGAAAATAGTCAGGAGAAAATTGTCATTGAAGGGAAGATTGGGATCTAGTGATAATGGTTGAGCAACCTAGAGATCTCGGTCTTCTGAGAACATAAATTCAAATCCCATCATGGCCGCTGGTGGAATTTATGTTCAACTAATACAGAGATCTGGAAGTGAAAGTTTCTCTCGGTCCTGGCAACCAGGAAACAGTTATTCACTAAAATAATGAATTGCAGATGTTGGAGATCAGCAACAAAAGGCAAAATTGCTGGGGAAACGCAGCAGGTCTGGCAGCATCTGTGGAGAGAACCTAGTTAATGTTTTGAATCCAGCCAAGTTTTGAAGGACCACTGAAATCAAAGCAGGAACACTGTTGTCTCTTCATAGATGCTACCAGAACTGTTGCGTTTCTCCTGAAACTGTCCTTTTTAGGGCAGGAAATCTACCATTCATGAACCCTGCTTGCATGTATGTACGTGCGTGCGCGCACACACATACACCTTGTGACTCCAGACCTACTATAATGTGGCTGACTCTCAACTGCCTTCTAGCATGTAGTCACAATTACTCTGTCCAAGGGCCATGAGGGACAATGAGCAAAGTTGGATGTGCCCGCAATCATCACATCCCACAATATATTTTCTCATTACTGAAAAAAAACAAAGAGTAATGAAGGACAGCCAAAACAAACTGCTATGGGAAAGTCATGCCTAACTAACCTGATTTGCTTGTAGTCATATTTTTTAAAATCCTCTTCAGAGAGGACATTGATTACACCACTGTTGGAATACTGCATGTAATTCTGGGCTCTCTGCTCCAGGAAGGAGGTTGCGAAACTTGAAAGGGTACAGAAAACATTTACAAGGATGTTGCCAGGGTTGGAGGGTTTGAGCTACAGGAAGAGGCTGAATCGACTGGGGTCATTTTCCCAGAAGTTTTGAAGGGTGAATGGTGACTTTATAGATGTTTATAAATTCATGAGGGCATGGATAGGGTACATAGGAAAGGTCTTTTACCTGGGGTGGGAGAGTCCAGAACTAGATTGCATAAGTTTAAAGTTATTTGGCAAATAGAGTTTAATATAGCTAAGTATGAGGTCTTACATTCTGTATCGTCAAATCAACGTAGGATTTACATGGTGAATGGTAGGACCTTGAGTGCAGTTGAACAGAGGGATTTTGAAGTTCAGGTTTTGGCACACTGGACTTCATCAGTGATGGCATTCAGGATAAGATAGCAAATTAGAGGAGAGATATGCACCAAGTATTAACGTCTACCAACAAGCACCAAATCTGTTTCATATGCAGTATTTTGAACCAAGAGATCTAGGGTTGCGGGTTATTAGCTCCCAGAAAATGGAGTCGTGGGTAGACAGGGTGGTGAAGAAGGCTTTTGGCATGCTTGCCTTCATTGGTCAGAGCATTGAGCACAGGAGTTGGGACGTCTTGTTGCAGCTGTCACACATGCCACACAACAACGATAGGCGTGGCGCTGCCCCCCTCTGACTGGCTGTCCCTTTGACTATCTGGGGGAAGATTAGACCCACCTCCCTGTGTTTGGCTCATATGTACTTATCCAAATAATTTTAAACATTGTAACATTACCTGCATCCACCACTTCCTCTGACAGTTCATTCTACACATGAACCACCTTCACTGTAAAAAACGTTGCCCCCCCACCCCGTCCTTTTCAAATTTTCTCCCTCTCATCTTAAAAATGTACTCCCAAACTTTGAACTCCCCTACCCTTCGGGAAAAGACACTGGTTATTCACCTTACCTTTGTCCTTCATGACTTCATAAACCTCCATAACCTCCACCCACAACCTTCTACACTCCAGTGAGAAAAAGCTCCAGCCTATGCCGTCTATAAATCATTCTGGCAACATCATTGTTAAAAAAGGTGAGCTTTAAGAATTGCCTGAAAGGGCAGTGAAGATTCAACCAGCTGACAGTGGATCTGAAATCACATGCAGATCAGATCAGGTTCGGACAGCAGCAAACCAGAAAAGTTTTTACAACAAACCACAACGGTTTCATCATTAGACTCTTAATTCCAGATTTATATTGAATTCAGATTCCACCATCTGCCGTGGCAGGTTTTGAACCCAGGACCCCAGAACATTACCTGGGTGAATAGTCCGGTGACAATAAAGTCGGCCATTGCCTCCCCTGAACACATTGGCATATTGTGTTTAGAGGTAACAAAGGAGCAAGAGGTTTGAGCAGCAGCTAAGTTGTTGATATTATACAAGGGAACATCAGCACTCTCAGTAATGGCACATACTGAACCCAGGACCTGTTTCAGAGGTAAGGGGCTCGGGAACCATAAGAAATAGGAACAGGAAAATGCCATTCAACTCCTTGAGCCTGCTTCTCCATTCAGTCGGATCGTGGCTGATCCGACATTCCCCACATGCACTTTCCTGCCCTTTTCCTGTAACTGTTCATCCCCCGATTGATCAGGGATCTATCGATCCTCGTTTTAAATGTGACATGAAGGCTGTCAACAGAGTGACTGGGATGGGGGAGGGTCGGGGTGAGGCTCAGGTGGAACTTGGGGACTAAAGCAATGGCTTCACACTGCACAATATTTATCAAAGGGAATGTATATAGTTTATAGCTAAAAATTCCTGGAGAAGGGGTCATGCCGGAAACTTCGATTCTCCTGCTCGTTGGATGCTGCGCTTTTCCAGCAACACATTTTCAGCTCTGATCTCCAGCATCTGCAGTCCTCACTTTCTCCTAGAGAATCCCATGGAGTCTCACAGAGTGACACAGATGTACAGCACGGAAACAGACCCTTCCATCCAACTCGTCCATGCAGCCCAGATATCCTAACCTAATCTAGTCCCATTTGCCAGCACTTGGCCCAAATCCCCATAAAACTTTCCTATTCATATACGCATCCAGATGCATTTTAAATGCTGTAATTATACAGCCTCCATCACTTACTCCAGCAGCTCATGCCGGACATGCATCACCCTCTGCGTGAAAAGGTTGCCCCTTAAGTTCCTTCTATATCTTTCCACTCCCCTCCCTAAAACTATGCCCTGTAGTTCTGGACTCCCCCATCCCAGGGAAAAGAACTTGTCTATTTGCTCTCCATATCCCTCATGATTTTATAAACCTCTATAGCCCTTAGCCTCCGACGCTCCAGAGAAAACAGTCTATTCAGCCTCGCCCTATAGATCAACCCTCCAACCCTGTCAAAATCCTTGTAAATCTTTTCTGCACCTTTTCTAGTTTTGCAACATCTTTCCGAAAGGAAGCAGACCAAAATTACATGCAATATTCCAAACGTGGCCTGACCAATGTTCTGTACAGTGGAAACATGAGCTCCCAACATCTATCCTCGATGCTCTGACCAACAAAAGAAAGCACACCAAACGCCTTCTTTACTATCCAATCTGCCTGCGTCTCTACTTTTAAGGAACTATCAACCTGAACTCCAAGGTCTCTTTGTTCAGCAACACTTCGAAGAACTTACCATTAAGTGTAAAAGTCCTGCTCTGATTTGATTTTCCAAAATGTAGCACCTCATATTTATCTACATTAACCTCCAACTGCCATTCCTCAGCCCATTGGCCCATCTGATCAAGGTTCAGTTGTGATCTGAGGTAACCTTCTTTACTGTCCACTTCGCCTCCAATTTTGGTGTTATCTACAAACTTGCTAACTATACCTCCTCCGTTTACATACAAATCATTTATATAAATGACAAAAAGTAGCGGACCCAGCATCAATCCTTGTGACACACCATTGGTCACAGGCCTTCAGTCCGAAAAGCAACCCTCCATCACCAACCTCTGTCTTCTGCCTTCTAGCCAGTTCTGTATCCAAATGGCTAGTTGTCCCTGCATGCCATGAGATTAACCCTTGCTCACCAGTCTCCCATGAGGAACCTTGATGATCGCCTTCCTGAAGTCCACATAGATCACGTCCATCGCTCTGCCCTCATCGATCCACTTTGTTACTTCTTCAAAACACCCAATCATGTTCATGAGACATGATTTCCCAAGCATAAAGCCATACTGACTATCCCGAATCAATTCTTGCCTTTCCAAATACATGTAAATCCTGTCTCTTAGGATTCTCTCCAAACACTTGCCCATCACGGATGTCAGGTTCATTGGTCTATAGTTCCCTGGCTTTTCCTTACCACCTTTCTTAAATAGTGGCACCACATTAGCCACCCTCTGGCCTTCCGGCACCTCACCTGTGACTATTGATGATACAAATATCTCAGTAAGAGGCCCAGCAATCACTTCCCAAGTTTCCCACAGAGTTCTAGGGTACTCCTGATCAGGTCCTTGGGATTTATCCACTTTTATGCATATCAAGGTATCCAGCAATTTCTCATCTGTAATATGGACATTTTTTCAACATGTCACCATCTACTTTCTCACATTCTAGACCGTCCATGCCCTTCTCCACAGTAACCACTGATGCACAATATCCGTTCAGTATCTCGACCCCCCCCCCCCCGCACCCACCCCCCCCCCCCCCCCCCCCCCGCCCCACGCATCGACTGCAGCTCCACAGAAAGGCCGCCTTGCTGATCTTTGAGCGGCCCTATTCTCTCCCTGTTATCCTTTTGTCCTTAATGTATTTATAAAAATCCTTTGGGTTATCCATGACTCTATTTGCCAAAGCTATCTCATGTCCCCTTTTTTGCCCTCATGATTTCCCTCTTAATTATGCTCGTACTGCCTTTATACTCTAAGGATTCACTCGATCTCTCTGCCGATACCTGATATATACATCCTTCTTTATCTTAACCAAAATCTCATTTTCTCGAGGCATCCAGCATTCCCCAACCTACCAGCCTTTCCTTTCACCTGAACAGGAATATACTCTACATCAGACCATCACCTGATGAAGGAGCGTCGCTCCGAAAGCTAGTGTGCTTCCAAGTAAACCTGTTGGACTATAACCTGGTGTGGTGTGATTTTTTAACTTTGTACTCCCCAGTCCAACACCGGCATCTCCGAATCAGGAATATACTATGTCTGGACTCTTGTTATCTCATATATGAAGGCTTCCCATTTTCCAGCAGTCCTTTAACCTGCGAACATCTGCCCCCAATCAGCTTTTGAAAGATCTTGCCTAATACCTGAGTCTTCCTCCAATTTAGAACTTCAACTTTTAGATCTGATACATTATTTTCAATCACTGTTCTAAAGTTAATAGAATTATGGTTTATCCTTAGGTTTTGCATCCTCACCAGTATGTACATCCACATTGTGAATTAGAAATGTCCTTGTACACACTTAACAAATTCCTCTATTTGTCGGATAGGAAAATAGGCAGGAGTTATACTTTGGGTCCACTCTTACTTCATTCCCACCAAGCCTAACCCCATTCCCACCCCAATAGTCCAACGGCACTTTCCCCTGCAACTGCCGAATGTGTGACACCAGCCCATTTACCTGCTCCCTCCTCTGTATCCAAGGGTCCAAACTTACCTTCCAGGTGAAGCAGCACTTGACCTGTACTTCCCACAACCCAGTCGACTGCAGTTGCTGCTCATAATGTGGTCTCATCTACATTGGGGAAAACGAAGCATAAACTGGGTGACTGCTGTACAGAACATCTACGTTCTACCTGCAAAAAAGACCCTGAGCTTCCAGTTTCCTGCCAATTCCACACCCCACCCTGTTCCCTGACCAACATCTCTGTCTCAGGTTTGCTGTAGTGTTCCAGCGAAGGTCAGCACCAGCAGAACGAAGAGCACCGAATATTACACTTGGGGAGCATACATCCCTCTGGTCCCAATATCGAATTCAATAATTCTCGAGCCTGAAATCCATAGTATCCTCGTCCCTTCCACACACACCAAGCCTTGTTATCACATAGTCTGTCATTACACACTACCTATTCTTAAACACAAACAGTCTCCATTCACCCTCCCACGCAGATCGTTATCAACTCCCTTTCCTGTCCACAATTCTTCCCTCGCTTTGAGCTCTGTCCTGATCTATCATTATCTGCGTCCGCCTTCCTCCCACGTTATCTCCTGCATATCAACCAACGTTTTCCCAATCACCATCAGTTCTGTGGAAGGGTCACCGGCAACTCTTGTTTTTTGTTTCAGATATATAGCATCCACAGTTCTTTCACCTTTTTATTGAGGTAGAGTTGGAAATTACTTCGAGAGACAGAAGGAGAGGGGGCAGAGACAGAACAAGACATAAACTGTTGATCTCCGTTGTTACTCATAACGTAAAATCATTGCAGTGCGATCACTTCCCTTAAGCATGAATAGATGTCACAGGCGATCCGTGAGCTTGTGGCGCAACGGTAGCGCGTCTGACTCCAGATCAGACGGTTGCGTGTTCGAATCACGTCAGGCTCACTGACATCAACTTCCTCCCTTTCAAATTAAGAAAGGAGTACTTCACTCCGGATATCTGTTGAGCCAAATCTTCTTTGCGGAAATTTTCGATCACACGTGAAGCTTTGCTGTCAGTTTGATTTGTGAACACTGTGTCAGGGAGGTGGTGTGCCCATTGTCTGGGTAAATGCTCAGCTCCCCCAGTTCATCACGGGATTTAAACACAGCCGTCTCCCTCTGGGCAGCCGCTTCGTTCAGTTGGTGACAGCGCGGTGTGAATAACGTAATACCGATAGTTTTACAACATAATCCAGAGACTCCCAGCTTTATGTTTCAATCTATCAGGAGAGTGTTAGCGAGTTCAGATAGAAATGTTTCCCACCAACTGCAAATTCTTTCCTTTCACTGGACACAGTTAAAATTATCTTTATTCAACAGAAGGAGCGGAAACTCTAGTCTGACGCCCCTCTCCACATTAACGGTGAGCCTGAATTTTATAAACGGTGTCAGTACAATCCAGTGGCGGACACTGATTTGGTTCAATCAATTTTTTTTGCCAAGAGTAATTCACCGAGAGGATGCTGCTGTGTGAAACAGCGTGGGGAATTACTGCAGGGCCTCCTGCACATGGAACACACCGCAACTGATGTGTTCACCTTCACCAGGCTCAACACAATATGTAAATAAGTGTCTCATTCTGTCGCCTTCTCCCTGTAAATCTGCACATTGTTACATTGAACATGCCCCACCGAATTCCCATTTGTGTCCATTGAATCTGCCTCTTTGTCACTGTCAGACAGCGACTTACTGACCCCACTCCCTGTGCGAAAACGTTCTTCCTAATGTCACTTTTACTTATTTTCCTGATGACTTTAAATCTCTGCCAAATTATTCTCGATCCTTTCAGGCCTGGGAGCATTTTCACTGCATTATTTCCTCTGTCTAAAACCCTCATGACGTGGAAAACTTCAATCAGACCAGCTTTCAGCCTTCTGTTCTCCAAAGAGAGCTGCCCCAAACTTTCCAATCTCCCTTCATTGCTGACATTCCTCAGGACGGTACCATTCACGTTAATCTATTCAGCGCCGTCTGCAATCACTTCACTTCCCCGCTTCCTGAAGTGTCACCCTCAGAATTGAGCGTAATACAGGTGGAGGATTCATTCAGACTCGGATTGCGCGGGTGAAAAATCTGCAATACTTGTTTTCACTTTGAACAAGTGTTTCCCTTCGCCGTGTTCACTGCAATGGCAGCTCTGCGCCGTCCCTAATTCAGGCAGTCCGATCTTATTTAACGAAGCGGCTTTTTGAGAAAATTCATCAGGTATTTTTGCTCAGGTCAATTTAAGGAATGATGGTTCGCCTGGGATTGGAACCCGGGAATTCTCACACGGCTGCATATGCGAGAAGACCCAAAGCTAGAATCATATCCCAGACTAACGAGCCACCAGCCATGGGTGCAGCCACCTCCGGAAGCAGCTGAGACTTGTTCAGTATGAAATACATTGTGCATTGCTCCCAGAATTGCAAGTAAGGAAGAGTTTCAAGAACATCTGCTTCTCAATCTGTCTCGCTGCTCCCAGGACGCTGCTGTTTGTCCCATCCCCAGGGACCGGGCTCTCTCCACTGGTGGATAATTGAACCATTTCGTTTCTACTTGCAAGCTGTGCTGGTGGAAGGCAGAGCCCATTCACTCTTCTGTTCTCTCACACTATTACGTGAGGCGGGAGAAGTCAGTTACAGTCATGCGGAGGAAATGGGCAACTTTGAACGTGTTCCAAAGGTCCTGTTAACGGAGAGATAGAAAGATGCTGTGCTGTCGGGACAGAGAGAAATGGACTCCGGAGACTCTTCCCTCAGGTAAATTGATATGAGTGCATTTTCGTGTAGCCTGCTTGGTGTTCAGAATTTGTCTTAACACAACAATCCTGCAGGAAGTCTTTTGTTACACCGTTGGTTTATTTATTGCGGGCAATGGACTAAAACAGCAAGTCATGTGTTTCAACTTCACCGGTTCATTGCCATCTGAGAGAAGAGGTTTCACACGAGATCAGGACACACCGTCAGAGAACAGGACAAGACAACTCAGAGCTCCACAAGGGTGCTAGCGCAACTGTGTAAATTTGACTTGTGTATCGATGTGATATATTGAGCTCAGATACCCGAAGTTTTAGGAAACAAATGACATGGCAAGGAAAAGAACAGATTGCCGTTATACGGGAAAGCTACGAAAGACATTAAGTGAGTAGGAGAAAATGGTTTCGCTTCTGGGTTATGATCCCAGCATGCACCCGCTGTGCCATTCTCCTGCACTGCACGGTAGCTTTTCCAGAGAAGTATTCAGCTTTCCATCTGGCGTGTGACTTGCATGTTCGAGAATGACGTCAAAAGATCTTCACTGCTGTAGTGTCATGTGCTGTTGTGCAGACATGTCGTCGATGTGCAAATATAAACTCAGAGAGCAATGTACACTGGAGACTCTGAGCCAGCTGAAACTTGCTCAGTGTGAAATACATTCCACATTGCTCCAAGAATTGCAAGCAGCAAATTGTTTCCAGAACATCTGCTTGTCATTCTGTCCCCGGGGCGCTGATGTTTGTCTCATCCCCAGGAACTGGTCTATCTCCACTGGCGGATAATTAAACCAACTTGTTTCTAATTGTACTCTTTTCTGGAGGGAGGGAAGAGTCGATTCGCTCTTCTGCTCTTTCACTCCCCATCCCTTGGGGTGAGAGGTATCACTTACACTTTGTGGGCGGCACGGTGGCACAGTGGTTAGCACTGCTGCCTCACAGCGCTAGAGACCCGGGTTAAATTCCCGCCTCAGGCGACTGACTGTGTGGAGTTTGCAGGTTCTCCCCGTGTCTGCGTGGGTTTCCTCCGGGTGCTCCGGTTTCCTCCCATAGTCCAAAGATGTGCAGGTCAGGTGAATTGGCCATGTTACATTCCCCGTATTGTTAGGTAAGGGGTAAATGTAGGGGTATGGGTGAGTTGCGCTTCGGCGGGTCGGTATGGACAAGTTGTGTGTCCGAAGGGCCTGTTTCCACACTGTAAGTAATCTAATGAGTGGGAAGTGAGTAACTTTGATTGTGAATTTCCTCCAATCATCTGTTATTGGAGAGATAGAAAGATGCTGTGCTGGCGGGGCAGAGAGAAATGGACACCGAGGACTCCTCCCTCAAGTAGATTCATATGAGTACATTGTTGTGCAGCCTGCTTGGTGTTCAGAATTCGTCTTCACGCAGCAATCTTACAGAAAATCTCTCGCAAAGTGGGCATCGCTTTCATCGCTGCGACCGCGCAGCAGTTAACATCTGAGCCTAAGTGCCCCAGATGAAGAGAATCCGAGTGAAACCTTCACTCACTGAGAGTCATCCCCACGGCACTGAGCTGCGGGACTGCAGGCAGTCCAACACGGAAGGGACGGTTAAATGAACCATTGTCGCTCCCTCAGCATCTCTGTGCCATAGACAGGCAGTGGGACGGCAGAAACACGTACCATCGTTCCCCCGCCGACAGAGGCGGTCCAGCCCATCGTGTCCACGGCGACTCGCTGCCACTTGTCTCTCTCTGAGGTGATTCACAATGAGTGATATCTATCCGAATACTAAGGGGTTGTGTCTGAATGGTGATACCGTTTCTGACATGCTGATCGTCTTGTCATTCACGTCGGAACCGGCGAGGCGAATTTCAGCAGGCAAGGCACGAAATCACAAGGTATGCGTCTCAGCTCACTGGCATCTCAGAGAAGTGGGTTTGCGATTCAGTTCGGAGGAAGCCGACGAAAAACAGGAGAAGACCACTCAGACTTCGAAAACCAAGTTACTTGAACGGTGTGAGTTTCGGGATGATCCGGGGCATTCAGACAGTCGTTTGAAAGGCAAGATGCTGAGCAGAGTGCTATCACAAAGGACAGTTGCTGTAGAAGACACTGAACAATAGCAGAGGATGGTTTCGAGCCATCGACCTCTGGGTTATGGGCCCAGCGCACTCCCGCTGCGCCACTCTGCTCTTACGCACAGCGCCCTATTCCACAGGTCCCTTCAGACTTTCGTCTGGCGCCTGGCATGCACGTTCGAGACTGTGAGGTCTGCAGATGCTGGAGATCAGAGCTGAAAATGTGTTGCTGGAAAAGCACAGCAGGTCAGGCAGCATCCAAGGAGCAGGAGAATCGACGTTTCGGGCATAAGCCCTTCTTCAGGAAGTTCGAGACTGATGTCAAAGATCTCCACTGCTGTCGTCTTATATAGTGTTGCGCAGACGTATGGAGGCTGTGTAAATACAAACTTTTTCTAACTTCCCACATTCTGTTGGTCGAACTGTGATTTCACTCTGAATAGACGCCATGCGGCCCACCTTCGCTCTGCTGGGTCGACACAGTAAGTAAACGTGGGTCTCTATTCGTATCATTCTCTTGCCTTCTCCATGTAATTCTGCACATTGTTACTTTAAACATGACCACCGAATTTCCGTTTGCGTCTAATGAATCTGCCTCTTTGTCAGTGTCAGTTAGGGATTTACTGACCCCAACCACCACTCCCTGTACGAAAGCGTTCTCCCTAATGTCACTTTGGGTTCTTTTCCCCATGACTTTAAAACTCTGCCGAATCGTTGCCGATCCTTTCAGGCGTGGGAGCATTTTGACTACATTACTTTCTCTGTCTCGACGTCGCATGACTTGGAAAGCTTCAATCGGGCCCGATTTGAAACTTCTGTTCTCCGAAGAGAGCTGTCCCAAATTTCCAATCGACCCTCATCGCTGACAGCCCTCAAATACCGCACCACTGACGTCAACCTATTCAACGGTATCGCCAATCATTTCACTTCGCTGCTTTCTGTCCCATTGGTACGCCAGGGAGCCCAACCTGGTTAAACGAAGGTGCTTTTTGAGAAAATTAAGCAGGCACGTTTGCATAAGTCACAAAACGCGGGCTCGTCCGGGATTTGAACCCGGGATCTCTCGCACGTCTGAGTCGACGAAGACCCAAAGCAAGAATCATACCCCTAGACCAACGAGCCAGCCAACTGGCGCCCCTGCGCCCCCACTCTACCTCTTGAACCAGCTGAGTCTTGCTCAGAGTGAAGTACAGTTGAAATTGAACAGACTGGGGCTGTTTTCTCTGGAACGTCGGAGGCTGAAGGGTGACTTCATGCAAAATTATGAGGGGCATGGATAGGATAAATAGACAAAGTCTTTTCCCTGGGGTCGGGGAGTCAAGAACTAGAGGGCATAGATTTAGGGTGAGAGGAGAAAGATATAAAAGAGACCTAAGGGGCAACTTTTTCACGCAGAGGGTGGTGCGTGCATGGAATGAGCTGCCAGAGAAAGTGTCGGAGGCTGGTACAATTGCAACATTTAAGAGGCGTTTGGATGGATATATGAATAGGAAGGGTTTGGAGGTATATGGGCCGGGTGCTGGCAGGTGGGACTAGATTGGGGTGGGATATCTGATCGGCATGGACGGGTGAGACCGAAGGGTCTGTTTCCATGCTGTACATCTCTATGACTCTTTGAACAGCTGCTTCTCATTCTGTCTCTCAGCTGCCGTTTGTCCATCCCCAGGTACCGGGCCCTTTCCACTGGCAGAAAATTAAACCGTTTTCTTTCTAAACTTTTCTCTGACACCGGAGTGACCAGTGACAAGCATTGCCCTCCTCAACATAGGGTACAGAGAACAGGAGAAGACCCCGCAGACCTCCACGAGTGGGTCATCTCAACTGTGCACATTGGGCCAGTATATCAATGTGAAATATTTACGTCGAAGTTTTTTGGGAAGCAGATGAGAAGGCGAGATGCACAACAGTGCGCCGTTATACGGGAAAGCTGCTAAAGACGACATTGTGTGAATAGGAAAGATGGTTTCCCTTCTGGGTTACGCTCCCATCACGTACCGGCAGACATATCGCCGACAAGCAAATATTAACTCTGTCTAAATTGCCACATTCTGTTTTTACGAACCGTGACTTCACTCAGAAGCACAATTTACCCGCTCCCTCCTGAATATCCTTCCAGGCTCGAACATACCTTCCAGGTGAAGCAGCACTTTACCTGCACATTTGCCGCAACCCAGTCTCCTGCATTCGCTGCTCATAGTGTCGTTTCCCCAACGGAGCATGAAGTGTAAACTGGATGACTGCTTCGCAGAACATCTTGGTTCTGCCCGCAAATAAAGGTCCTGAGCTTCTGCTTTCCTGCCACTTTAACACGCCACCCTGATCCCTGGCCAACATCTCTGTCTCAGGCTTGCAGCAGTGCTCCAGCAAAGCTCAGCTCCAGATGGAAGAACAACGCCTCATATTCCACTTCAAAACCCTACAGCCCTCCGGTCTTCAAGATCGAGTTGCATGACTTTAGGGCCTGAAATCCCCCATGTCCTTGACCCTTACCACACACATACGAGCCCTTGTTATCACATAGTCTGTTACGACACACTACTTATTGTTAGCCACTAACGCTCTCCATTAACAGTTATTCACCCTCCCACACGGATCGTTATTCACTCCTTTGTCCCTCCTATTGTTCTCTCTCTGAGCTGGCGGGAAAGAGAGCAATGTACACTGGAGACTCTGAGCCAGCTGAAACTTGCTCAGTGTGAAATCCATTCCACTTTGCTCCAAGAATTGCAAGCAGCAAAGAGTTTCCAGAACATCTGCTTGTCATTCTGTCCCCGGGATGCGGTTTCTGACATGCGGATCGTCTTGTCATTCACGTCCGAAACGGCGATTTGATTCCGGGATCTCTCTCAGATGACAGGAAACATGAGTTTGACTGGGACAACACTACTATTATAGGACAAGCCAAAACAGAGAACAGCCAGGGAATTCCTAGAGGCGTGGCACTCATCCACAGATTCTATCAACAAGCACATCGACCTGGACCCAATATACCGGCCACTGCAGCGGACAGCTGGAACTGACAACCGGAAGCGGCAGGTACAAACCACTATAAATGCCGGAGGAAATTTCACAGAAGCGCTTCACAGGAGGCTCCCAAGCACTGAGGATGTCACCTAGACAGGGGACGAAACGTCTGCAACACAAATTCCCAGCTCGGCGAACAGAACCACAACAAAGTTTTTGCTTGCAGGAACTGAATGACATAAACAGGATGCTCTCAAATTTCGATAGGAATTACACTTCAGTGTAAGATTTGCGGAAAGCTTTGTAGCTCGGCTGCCGATTGTCGCAGCTCGCCGAGCTGGGAAGTTGATTTGCAGGCGTTACATCCTCTGTCTTGGTGACATCTTCAGTGCGTTGGAGCCTCCTGTGAAGCGCTGCTGTACTGTGTCTTCTGGAATGTATTTGGTTCTGTTTCTGTTGCTTTTGTTTGACGGTTCTGGTTGTTCGTTCGCAGTGATTGGCATGTGTCAATGTGTTTATTGGTGGAGTTCCTGGATGAGTGCCGTGTTTGTTGAATTTCTCTGGCTGACCTCTGTTTAGTTGTACTATGACCGTTGTGCTGTCTCTGTCGATTTTATCGTCCTTATCATCTGTGTTTGTGTGGGTACCAGAGACAGTGTTTAATGGGTAGATGTTGTTCATGGTTACAGATTGCTAGTTGTCTGCCTGTTTGTCCTGTACTGTTTAGTTTTCGTGCAGCCTTTGCATGGAATCTTGTAAACTATATTTGTTTTCCACATGATGTCCTTGGGTCTTTTGTTCTGGTGAGTTGTTGTCTGAGCGTGGCTGTCAGTTTATGGGCTGTCATGAATCCGGGTGGTCGGAGATGTCTGGCTGTAAGTTCTGTGAGGTTTATTATATAAGGTAAAGTGGTGAGTGTGTTGGGTCGTGGCAGGTCCTTGTCCCGTTGTTTGTCTGCTCGGCCCTTGTGGATGAAGTTGCGGGCATATCCGTTCCTGGTGAAGCCTCTGTAGACGTGTTCTTCTTCAGTCACAGGTCGGCAGTGCTGCAGTGTGTCGTCACCCTTTTGAATAGCGTCCTAATGCAGCTTCTCTTGTCTGTGTTTTGATGGTTGTAGTTCAGGGTCTGGTCTGGGGGTGTGGCTTTTCTGTACACTTTTGTAGCACATCCCCCGTTCTGTGTCCTTTCTCCCATAAACCGTCAGTTTCCAGTTTCCTGTCACTTCAACCTCCCACTGTGTTCCCATGACAACATTTCAGTCTCTGATTTGCTGCAGTGCTCCCACAAGGCACAGCGCAAGCTGGAAGAGCGAAACCTCATTTTCTCCTGAGAGACCGCGCTGCCTTCAGGACCCAACGCCGAGTTCAATCATTTTAGAACCTGCCCACCTTCTTCCACGGTCTTTACCCGCCCACTCATTCCATCAGTTCCGAAGACGGATCGTTGGGCTCAAAACATTATCTCTCCTTTCTCTCCACAGATGGACTAGAACTAGACCTGGTGGTTTTGTTCATTTGAAAATGAACAAAATGAGCAGGGTGACAGAATGAGAAGCGCTGTTCTGGAAACTCTTTTGCTGCTTGCAATTCTGAGAGCAATGGCGAATGTATTTCACACTGAGCAAGTCTCAGCTAGTTCAGGAGGTGCTGGAGCCAGCGGCCTATGGCTCGTTGGTCTAGGGGTATGATTCTCGCATTGGGTCTTCTAACGGGCAGACTTGCGAGAGATCCTGGCTTTCTTGACTTGTGCAAAAATGTCCGATTAAACTTCTCAAAAAGCACCTTCGTTAAACGATGCTGGGCTCCCTGGAGTACGAATGGGGAAGGAAGCGGGGAAGTGAAATGATTGGAGATAGTGTTGAACAGGTTGACGTGAGTGGTCCCGTGTTTGAGGAAGGTCAGCAATGAAGGTAGTTTGGAAAATTGGGACAGCTCTCCTCGGAGAACAGAAGTTTGAAATCCGGCGTGGCAAGATTTCCAAGTCATGAGGGGACTAGAGATTGGAAATAATGTCGTGAAAGTGTTCCCACGCCTGAAAGGATCGAGAACGATTCGGCAGCGTTTTAAATTCATGAGGAAAAGAAGTAAAAGTGATATTCGGAAGAACGTTTTCGTACAGGGAGTGGTTAGGGTCAGTAAATCCCTCTCTGACAGTGACAAAGAGGCAGATTCAGTGGACACAAAATTGAATTCGGTGGTCATGTTCGACCAACAGAATGTTCATATTAACACAGCCTCCACACCCCTGCGCAGCAGTATATTACATAACAGCAGTGGAGATCTTTGATATGAGTCTGGAACGTGCGTGCCAGGTGCCTGTCGAAAAGCTGAAGGGTTCTGAGAAAACGCACGGCATACTAAACACAGAGTGACGCAACGACAGCGTGCGGGCCCCACAACCCACAGGCCCATAGCTCGAAACCATCCTCTATTGCTATTGCTCAAACTCTCCTTGAGCAGCTTTCCTTTGTCATGAGCCTCTGTTCTATATCTTCACATTGCACCTGCTCCCTAAAACTTCGAGTGTCTGAGTGACATGTATCGTACTGATCGACTCGCCAAATTCACGCAGGCGAAGTGACTCGCTTCTGGAGGTCTGAGTGGTCTTCTCCTGTTCTCCGTCGAGTTCCTCTGAAGCGAATTGTAAAACCACTTTTCTGCGATGTCAATGAGCTGATAAAGTTGAAACACATGCCTTACGTTTTTGTCCATTCCCTGCAGTAATTCGCCATGCCGGTTCGGACGTGAATAATAAAACGGTCGGCTTGTCAGAAACCGCATTACGACTCAGACACATTCCCCCACGATTAGGACAGATCACCGATTGTGAATAACCTCAGGGAGAGGCAAGTGACAGAGAATCGCCATGGACTCGATGGGCTGAACGGCTTCTGTCTGCGCGAGAATGATGCTACGTGTTTATGCCGTCCCACTGCCTGTCTCTGGGACAGAGAGGCTGAGGGAGCAAAACTGGTTCATTTTTATCGTCCCTTCCGTGTTGGACTGCCTGCAGTCCCTCAGCTCAGGGCCGTGGGGATGACTCTCAGTGAGTGAAGGTTCCTTTCGGATTCTCTTCATCTGGGACACTTGGGGCTCAGATGTTAACTGCTGCGCGGTCGCAGCAAAGAAAGCGATGCCCACTTTGCAATAGACTTTCCAAAGATTGCTGCGTGAAGACGAACTCTGAACACCAAGAAGGCTGCACAACAATGTGAATTTACCTGGGCGAAGAGTCTTCGGTGTCCATTTCTCTCTGTCCCACCCACGCATTCGTGTAACTGATACCTCTCACCCCAAGGATTTCAGAGAGAGAGAGAGAGAGAGATAGCAGAAGAGCGAATGCACTCTGCCCTCCCCCCAGCCTACACCCCCCCCCCCCCAGAACAACGTGCAAGTAGAAATAAAATGGTTTAATTATCCACTAGTGGAGGTAGTCCAGTTCCTGGGGATGAGACAAATATCAGCGCCCCGGGGACAGAATGACAAGCAGATGTTCTGGAAACGCTTTGCTGCTTGCAATTCTTGGAGCAATGTGGAATGTACTTCACACTGAGCAAGTTTCAGCTGGCTCAGAGTCTCCGATGTACATTGCTGTGTTTGCCGCCAGCTCAGAGAGAGAACAATAGGAAGGACGTAGGAGTGAATAACGATCCGCGTGAGAGGCGAATAACTGTTAATGGAGACTGTTAGCGGCTAACAATACGTGGTATGTCATAGCAGACGAGGTGATAACAAGGAGTCGTTTGTGTGGTAGGGGTCAAGGACATGGGGGAGTTCAGTCCCTAAAGTTATGGAACTCGATATTGAAGACCGGAGGGCTGTAAGGTCTCCAAGTGGAAAATGCGGTGTTGTTCTTTCATCTGGAGCTGGAGCACAGCTGCAAGCCTGAGACAGAGATGTTGGCCAGGGAACAGGGTGATGTGTTAAAGTGGCAGGCAACCGCAAGGTCAGGGCCTTTTTCCTGCGGGCAGAACCGGGATGTTCTGCGAAGCAGTCACCCAGTTTATGCTTCATGCTACATTGGGGAAACGACGCTGTGAGCAGCGAATGCAGTGGAATGAAATAGCAGCAGGGAGACTGAATGAGAAGCAGCTGTTCGGGAAACTCTTTGCCGCTTGCAATCCTCAGAGCAATCTCAAATGTATTTCATACTGAGCAAGTCTCAGGTCGCTCAAGAGGCGTGGGGAGTTGAGTGTGTGTTTGCTGTCTGGCTCGTTGGTCGAGGCGTATGATTCTCGCTTAAGGTCTTTTACTGCACCGACTTGCGAGAGGTCCCGTGTTCAAATCCCGCATGCGCCCGCCTGTCTTAACCTGACGTGTCCAAAAATGCGTGGTTAATTTTCTCAAAAAACACCTTCGTGAAACGAGGTTCGGCTCCCTGGAGTACGAATGGGACAGAGAACAGGGAAGTGAAATGGTTGGAGATAGCGTTGAACAAGTTGATGTGAGTGGTGCGGTGTTTGAGGAATGTCAGCAATGAAGGTAGATTGGAAAATTGGGACAGCTCTGCTCGGAGAACCGAAGTTTTCCAAGTCATGAGGGACCTAGAAACAGGAAATAATGTTGTGAAAATGCTCCCACACCTGAAAGGATCCACAACGATTCGGCAGAGTTTTAAAGTCACGAGGAAAAGAAGTAAAAGTGACATTAGGAAGAACGTTTTCGTACAGGGACTGGTTAGGGTCAGTAAGTCCCTGTCTGACACTGACAAAGAGGAAGGAATTCGGTTTTCGTGTTCGACCTAACAATGTGCAGACTTGCCAGGTTTGGAGCATTTGAGCTACAGGGAGAGTCTGAACAGGCTGGGGCTGTTTTCCCTGGAGCGTCGGAGGCTGAGGGGCGACCTTCTAGAAGTTTACAAAATTTTGAGGGGCGTGGATAGGGTAAATAGGCAAAGTCTTTTCCCTGGGGTGGGGGAGTCCAGAACTCGAGGGCATAGGTTTAGGGTGAGAGGGAAAGATATAAAAGAGACCTAAGGGGCAACCTTTTCACGTACGTGTATGGAATGAGCTGCCAGAGGAAGTGGTGGAGGCTGGTACAATTGCAGCATTTAAAAGGCATTTGGATGGGTATATGAATAGGAAGGGTTTGGAGGAATATGGGCCGGGCGCTGGCAGGTGGGACGAGATTGGGTCGGGCTATCTGGTTAGCATGGACGGGATGGACCGAAGGGTCTGTTTCCATGCTGTGCATCTCTTATGAGTCTATGTCTCTCAGCCAAGAGAATGATACGAGTGGAGACACTCGTTTACTTCCTATGTGGAACCAACAGAGAAAAGGTGGGCCGCTTGGCTTCCATCTGCGCTGTGATACATGTTGTGATTCAGAGTGAAATCACAGTTCGACCAACAGAATATGGGAATTTCGACAAAGTTTATATTTACACAGCCTCCACACGTGCGCTCAACAGCATATGACACGTGCGCGCAGCAACATCTTTGACATCATTCCCGAACGTGCATGCCACGCACCAGAGGAAAAGCTGAATTCTTCTCTGGATGTGCTTTGGTGCATTGTCGTAACGTGATGCTGCGGGAGAGTGCTGGGACCATAATCCAGCAGTTGATGGAGCATAACCATCCCCTGCAATTCGCTTAATGTCACCTTTCGCAACTTTCCCGTACAACGGTGCTCTGCTCTTTCCCTTGCCTTTCCCTTACCTTGCTTCCCAAAACTTCGGGTATCTGAACTAAATATGTCATTTCGATACACGAGTCAAATTTACACAGTTGCGGTGGCACGCTTGTGGAGCTCTGAGTTGTCTTGTCCTGGTTTCTGTCGGTGTGTTCTGATCTCAAGTGTGAAACCACTTCTCTCAGATGGCAATGAACTGAAGTTGAAACACGTGACTTGCTGTTTTTGTCCACTTCCCACAGTAAAGAAACTAACGCCCGTGTAACAAAAGACTTTCTGCAGGATTGCTGTGTCAAGACAAATTCTGAACACCAAGCAGGCTGCACAAAAATGCACTCATACCAATTTACCTGAGGGAAGAGTCTCCGGTGTCCATTCCTCTTTGTCCTGGCAGCACAGCATCTTTCTGTCTCTCCCTTAACAGGACCTTTGGAACAAGTTCAAAGTTGCCCATTTCTTACGCATTACTGTAACTGACGTCTCCTACCCCAAATGATAGTGAGAGAAAGAGAGCAGAAGAGCGACTGGACTCTGTCTTCCACCAGTACAGCTTGCAAGTAGAAACAAAATGTTTCAATTATCCACCAGTGGAGAGAGCCCGGTCCCTGGGGACGGGACAAACAGCAGCGTCCTGGGAGCAGGGAGACAGATGTTCTTGAAACTCTTTGTTGCTTGTAATTCTGGAAGCAATGTACAATGTATTCCGTACTGAGCAATCTCAGCTGTTTCAGGAGTTCGCTGCACCCTTGGCAGGTTGTTCATTGTTCTCGGGGTATGATTCCACCTTTGAGTCTTCTCGCATAAGCAGACGTGGGAGAGTTACCGGGTAGTTTTATTTCTCACATTGGGGGAGCTGAGCATTTACCCAACCAATGGGCACACCACCTCCCTGACACAGGGCTCACAAATCAAACTGACAGCAAAGCTTCACGCGTGTGATCGAAAGTTTCCAGAAAGAAGACTTAACTCAGCAGATACCCGGAGTGAGCGCACGCTTTGCTTGATTTGGATTAGGCGAAGTTAACTTCAGAGAGCCTGACACGACTTGAACGCGCAACTTTCGGATGGGGAGTCAAACGCGCTTACGTTGCGCTACAAGCTCACAAGGCCCGACGCGCTTCTATTCACGGTTAAGGGAAGCGAACGCACTACAATGATTTTACGTTATGAGTAACAATGGAGATCAACATTCATGTCTGTTCTGTCTCTCCCCCCTCTCCTTGTGTCTCTCGAAACAATTTCCAACTCTACCTCAACAAAAAGCTGAAAGAACTGCGGACGCTGTATATCAGAAACAAGAAAAACAGTAGTTGCCGGTGACCCTTCCACAGAACTGATAGCGATTGGGAAAATGTCGGTTTATATGCGAAAAATATTGTGGGAGGGAGGCGGATGCAGTAAATGATAGATCAGGACAGAGCCCAAAGCGAGGGAAGAACTGTTGGACAGGAAAGGGAGTTGATAACAATCTGCGTTGGAGGGTGAATAACTGTTATTGGGGACTATTCGTGTCTAAGAAAGGCAGTGTGTAATGACAGACTATGTGATAACAAGGTGAAAACAATGACTGCAGATGCTGGAAACCTGTATTCCTGATGAAGGGCTATTGCCCGAAACGTTGATTTTACTGCTCCTTGGATGCTGCCTGAACTGCTGTGCTTTTCCAGCACCACTAATCCAGTATGTGATAACAAGGCTTGGTGTGTGTGGTAGGGACGAGGATATTATGGAGTTCAGGCCCTAGAATTATTGAATTCGATATTGGGACCGGAGGGATGTAAGGTCCCCAAGTGTAATATTCGGTGCTCTTCGTTCTGCTGGTGCGGAGCTTCGCTGGAACACTACAGCAAACCTGAGACAAAGATGTTGGCCAGGGAACAGGGTGGGGTATGGAATTGGCAGGCAATTGGAAATTCAGGGTCTTTTTTGCAGGTAGAACGTAGATGTTCTGCGAAGCAGTCACTCAGTTTATGCTTTGGTTTCCCCATTGCAGATGAGACCACATTGTGAGCAGCAAATGCAGTAGACTGGGTTGTGGGAAATGCAGTTAATGTGCTGCTTCACCTGGAAGGTAAGTTTGGGCCCTTGGATAGTGAGGAGGGAGCAGATAAATGGGCTGGTGTCACACATTCGGCAGTTGCAGGGGAAAGAGCCGTTGGACTATTGGGGTAGGAATGGGGGTAGGGTTGACGGGAGTGAAGGAAAAGTGGACCCAAGGTATAACTCCTGCCCATTTACCTATCTGCCAAATAGAGGAATTTGTTAAGTGTGTATAAGGACATTTTCTAATTCACAATGTGGATGTATATACTAGAGATGGTGCAAAACCTAAGAGCCAACAACCACAATTCTATTAACATTAGAATAGTGATTGAAAATAATATATCAGATCGAAAAGTTGAAGTTCTAAATTGGAGGAACATTCAGGTATTAGGCAAGATCTTTCAAAAGCTGATGGGGGCAGATGTTCGCAGGTTAAGGGACTGCTGGAAAATGGGAAGCCTTCACTTATGAGATAACAAGTGTCCAGACACAGTATATTCCTGTTAGGGTGAAAGGAAAGGCTGGTAGGTTGGGGAATGCTGGATGACTAGAGAAAATGAGATTTTGGTTAAGAAAAACAAGGAAGCATATGTCAGGTATAGACAGAGGAATCGAGTGAATCGTTAGAGTATAAAGGCAATACGAGCATACTTAAGAGAGAAGTCATGAGGGCAAAAAGGGGACATGAGATAGCTTTGGCAAATAGAGTTCAGGAGAATCCAAAGGGTTTTTATAAATACATTAAGGACAAAAGGGTAGCAAGGGAGAGAATAGGGCCCCTCAAAGATCAGCAAGGCGGATTATGTGTGGAGCTGCAGTAGATGAAGGAGATGCTGAACGAATATTTTGCGTCAGTTTTTAATGTGGAGAAGGGCATGGAAGATATAGACTGTGGGGAAACAGATGGTGACATGTTGGAAAATGTCCACATTACAGAGGAGGAGGTGAAGGATGTCTTGAAATGCATAAAAGTGGGTACATCCCCAGTACCTTATCAGTTGTACCCTAGAACTCTGTGGAAAGCTACGGAAAGCATTGTTGGGCCTCTTGCTGAGATATTTGTATCATAGATAGTCACAGGTGAGGTGCTGGAGGACTGGAGGGTAGCTATCGTGATGCCACTATTTAAGAAAGTGGTAAGGAAAAGCCAGGGAATGAAAGACCAGTAAGCCTAACATCCGTGGTAGACGAGTTGTTGGAGAGAATTTGGGAGATAAGATTTACGTGCATTTGGAAAAGAAAGAATTGGTTAGCGATAGTCAACATGGCTTTGTGCATGGGAAATCATGTCTCACGAACTTGATTGAGTTTTCTGAAGAAGGAGTTTGATTCAGATAAATGCGAGGTGCTGCATTTTGGGAAAGCAAATCTTAGCAGGACTTATACACTTAATGGTAAGGTCCGAGGGAGAGTTGCTGAACAGAGACCTTGGAGTGCAGGTTCATAGCTCCTTGAAAGTGGAGTCACAGGTAGATAGGAAAATGAAGAAGGCGTTTGGTATGCTTTCGTTTATTGGTCAGAGTATTGATTACAGGAGTTGGGCAGTCATGTTGCGGCTGTACAGGACAGTTTTTTTTTTCCATGTTATTGTCGCCGAAATGAAGTTTTCCTCCATACACACTTAAGGCTATCTGGCGACATGAGGGTTTTCAGGTTTCTGTGTGCTGAGTATTATGTGATCAGCAGGCATCTGGCAATCTACAGGAATTGCCACCAATGTTATGTTCATTAACTGTACTGACAGTGATCACTTATTTTGTGGTTTTTTTGCAGGAAGATGTGCAGAAAGAAATCTGAAAACAAATGATACATCAACTTCTGACAGAGCCACTTGATTCATTTGGGACTTGAATATCAGCAGCCATTCCAATCAAGAAGGCATGTTTGCTTTTGTTTGCTTGAAGGATTTTGGACACTGGTGCGGCAGGAAGAATACTGAGACACTGGGTGAGGGAGATTCAGTGCGCTGACTGTGCAAAGTGCTTCAAACCAGTTACTCAGCTTGGAGGAATCAAAGTCTCACCCCGTTCTGATTGTAATTTCAAACCCAGAGCAACAAAGGTAAAGCTCCCCCAATGGAGAAACCGTGGAAATGTGGGGTCTATGGGAAAGGATTCCCTTCCCCATCCTTGCTGGAAACCCACAGATGCATTCACACCGGGAGAGGCCATTCACCTGCTCAGTGTGTGGAAAAGGCTTCAGTCGGATCAGCCATCTGGAGACGCATGAGTGAGTCCACAAGGGAGAGAAGCCATTCACGTGCCCCATGTACGGGAGGGGGTTCACTCAGTCAGCTGCACTGCTGACCCACCAGCGGGTCCACCCTGGAGAGAGGCCATTCACCTGCTGTAAGTGCCGGAAGGGCGTCACCTGCTCCTCCCACCTGGGGAGGCACCAGCGCGTTCACGTGCCATGGCAGGGGGAGGGAAGGAGCGATGGCCGAGTGCCAAGCGCTTATGCACGAAACGTCGATTCTCCTGCCCCTTGGATGCTGCCGGACCTGCTGTGCTTTTCCAGCACCACACTCAACTGTGCTCTCCAACATCTGCAGTTCTCACTTTCTCCTCGAGGGCAAGGTGGGACTTGTCTTTTATTCACTCATTCACTCCTTACAGCCTGTCCGTTGTTGTGCAAATACATCAATGCAAGTTTCAGAAAGATTTCTGCAGCTTTTTAAAAATAAAATAACATTCTTCCCGATTTTAACGAAGCTTCTGAATATATGATTTGAGTTATTCTCAATTTTAAAAATCAGCTATTTCTCACATTCCCTGTTTCCCAGGTAGAGTCATCATCAACCATTCTCTCTCTCTCCTTAGAAGGGCTTCATACAGCGATCAAAGAGGGCTGAGGCAGGAGAAAGGATGGGGGGGGGGGGGTGGGTTCGCTGGTGGTAGTGGAGAAGGGAGAGAAATGGACAGGGGTCAGACTGGGGTTCAGAGGGTTCGGGGATAGAATAGGGGGTGCAGTGTGAGGAGAGAGAATGGGCAGGGGGCAGTGGGTGGGGAGAAAATGGACAGGGGGGCAGAATGTGAAGAGAGAGCCAGCGCTGACACGAACTGGAACGCACTCCTCCCACAGCAGACTTGGGGCAATCATTTCTCAATATACACGTGGCTAAGGTAGTGGAATCATATCATCCCTACAGGCCATTCACACCGACCTTCCCAACAGCATCCCATGCAGACTCACTTGTTTACGCTACAAACCTGCAGTTCCCCATGGCTATTTCCTGACGAAGGGTTTTGCCCGACATGTCGAGTCTCCTGCTCCTCGTATGATGCCTGACCTGCTGTGCTTTTCCAGCTCCACACACTCGACCCTAATCTCCAGCATCTGTAGTCCTCACTTTCGCCCAGTAAGGGGTGAATGTTCTATTCCTAGTCTTTTTGATCTTTTAAAATCTTTCCCCCACACCCTAAACCTTTACCATCTAGTTTTGGAATACCTCTATCCTGGGGAAAAGACAGAAACGTTGAGCAGCCAGACAAAATGCAAATGAAATAAAATATCGAGGCACAGGGGAAAAAAATTTCGGCAAAAAAAGTTGGCTTCGGCATTTTTCTCTCGTATTCGCATTTGGACACTTGAAATTTGTCATGATCTGGAGGTGCCCATATTGATGTATGAAGTTAAAAATCACACAACACCAGGTTACAGTCGAATAGGCTTGTTTGGAAGCACTAACTTTCGGAGCGCTGCTCCTTCATCAGGTGGTTATGGAATATAAGATCATAAATTCTGTGTTACCATATTATACTCCACAATCATCTGATGAAGGAGCAGCGCTTCAAAAACCCCGTGCTTCCAAATAAGCCTGTTGGACTGTAACCAGATGTTTTATGATTTTTAACAGTTTGTAACAAATTCCTGCACACTGAGCATGCTCCGCGGTGTCAGCAAGCAATGCACATGACCGCCAGTGTCAGCAAAGCACTGCGCACACTTGGTTGACCGCAGAAACGGAGAGGCTGAATAGGCTGGGGCTGTTTTCTCTGGATCATTGCAGGCTGAGGTGTGACTTTATAGAAGTTCATAAGGAGCATGGATAGGGTGAATAGCCAAAATCATTTCCCCAGAGTAGGGGAGTCAAAAACTATAGGGTATAGGTCTGAGGTGAGAGGGGAAAGATTTAAAAGGAACCTTATGGGCAACTTTCTCACACAGAGGTATTGCGTGTATGGAATATGCTACCAGAGGAAGTGGTGGAGGCTGGTATAATTACAGCATTTTAAATGGCATCTGGTAATAGGGAGAATTGAGAGGGATATGGGCTAATTGCTGGCAAATGGGACTATGTTAATTTGGGATATCTGGTCAGCATGGACAATTTGGACTGAGGGAAAACAGAAGTGTTGACATTTTATTTCCAATGCTGTCCATCACTGGGAGCGGTGAATCAGTAACTGGTATCGTTAGAAACCTTATGATTTTCAGTACTGCAGGTATTGCATTGTCTCATCAGCTTTGTAAAGGTTACTGGCAGCAGTGGGAGGTGTGGGCTGTATTCACTAGAAATCATTAAGCAGTTAGATAACACACAAGAGAACAGGGCAGGACTTGTCTTTCGATTTGCAGAAGGTGGGAGGTTCTGGGTGCTGTGGTCTGGGGCAAGCACAACTGTGGTAAATCTTGGAATCCCTATAGCGTGGAAGCAGGCCATTCATCCCATCAAGTCCACACTGACCTATCCAAACAGCATGTCGCCCAGACCACCCTATCTAGTCCTTTCTGCTGGTGGGTGAGACTAGGTAACAAGATTAAGGGTACGTTTAAGACAGAGGAGGAGGAACTCGAGAGTGGTGAATCTATGGAATTCTTTGCCCAAGGAAGCAATAGAAGCAGGCATATTCGAGACACAGTTCGATGGGATTTTGTATGGTAGGTGAATTTAGGGTAGTCAGGATAATGCAGGTAAAGAGGAGCTGAGATGATGGATAGATCAGACATAATCTTAAAGAATGGCAGAGTAGGCTCGATGGGCCAAGTGGCTTACTCCTGCTTCTATTGCTGTGAATGTATAAACCTGCATTTCTCATGGGCAATCCGAATCAAGGCAGGTGAGCAATGTAGTGATGTGGAAAATGAACATCAGAGAATGATAGAAAGGGACACGGAGAGTAAATGTACCAGCAATCAAAACTGGATTCTACAAATCACAAAAATTGAACCTGAAGACTGTATGGCTGAATGTGTGCTGCATTGTGACAAAAGTGAATGAATTGACTGCACACATTGAAGAGAATATGATCTAAGACTCCTTCCAGAGACATGGCTTCATGAATGACAAGGATTGGATTCTGAATATCGAGGGGTTACATGGCATTCAAGTCAAATGGGAAGCTAGGTAAAGGTAGAGGGTTGGCACTGCTAATCAAAGCTCTAAAAACATGGTAGTCTGGTGTCAGCTCGGATTTCAGGTCCTGATTTCTCTGTCCTCCTGTTGGCCTCCCTGTTCCCACAGAGTAAGGTGTCATCTGTCCTCAGCTCAGCTGGCTTTCTGCTGAAATTTTGAGCCCCTTTTACTCATTCCAGAACAATAAAACATTCAGTCGATCAAGGCCCAACCCACAATCTCCCAGCCTGTCAACCATCCAGACCGCGAGAGTCATCATAGTGAGAAAGTCTATAGCCTTAAAACTTGTCTTTAAACAGTTAGACTAAATGTAATGCTGAATTATAGAACACATTTACTGCACTAGAAAATAGACAGGCAGCAAGGCTCAGAAAAGGGGGGACCTTAAAGAATGCAAAAGATAGGGACATCTGGGCTTTCCAAGTGATAAAAGGATGCTGTAAGACAATTAAGAACATTTGCCTCAGCATCGGTGAATCTGCGTGAACAAGACACCAAGTGATAACATTCACAGCCATTCCCTTGTGAAATTAATGACAGTGTTTGATTCTGACCCTGAAACAAAACTCGGTACTATCAAAAACGTTGTAATTAATGGTCAGTTGCTGTCAATTATAATGGATTCTTATTACCCATTGCATGCGGGGCAGTCACAGAGAAAATAAATCTTTGCTGTTACAAAACCCTGACTTGAGAGTTCAAAAGGACACTAGAGAGAGACACCATTTTAGTGCTGAGGCCGTTGAATCCAGTAGACAATTAACTCTTAGTGCTTAGCTGCTATGGATTGAATTTAATTGCACTTTGAGAATTTATGATGATTTTGAGTAGCCAATTCTGGTTATGAAATGCAAACTCTAAAAGGAAATACTGATAAAGCTTTAACTTACTTGCTGTTTTTACAGACCTTACAGACTGCCCCACTGTCAATTCTAACTAATCAGATCTTATGTCTTATTTGAATTTCAATCACAAACTTGAAAAGAAGGCATGTTTCATTCAAGACTAATCATTTTAAATACAACCTTGCAGTACCGTTTGAGCCTCAGGTACAGAACAATTTTGTGCTTAAGATAAAAAGCAGGAATCTGCTCCCAGCTTAAAACTATTCTAAACCTAACATTGAAGAGAATCTGACACAATCTGTCAGGAAGCCATTTTATGGTCAAAAGTTTGCCCTCCCTGCTAAAAAGCCATTTTGTAAAACAATTGTATCAGACATGCGACCTGTGCAAGGTTACCTTATGACATCTCCCACTTAATTTAGACTGGTACTTCTTTATAGGAACTTATCTCGCCACCAGACGCCTAACTCGGTTGGATTTGTTTTTCCCACCTGATGGATAGCTCAAGGCCTTTAGGAGTGATCAGTCAAGCACACACAGATCTGTCAATTAACTTCTCTTCATTGCAAATTATTGTCTTTCACTGTTATCTGTATAATTAAGAACATGCAATGTTTTTGTAAACTTTTGTATAAAGGAAGCCACTTTGTATCAGTACATTGCAGTAGCCTGTTGGGGCACTTGAAGAGCTGGTACCCTACTCTCCTAGGTTATTAGAACCTAGTTAGTTTAGCGTATAGGTATCAGTGTTATGTTGTAACAGTGATGCTACTAGTGAATAAAGGGCATAACTAAAATTATACTAAACTGTCTGTAAGAGGTTTTTATTCCAGACTTCCAAAGAGTACGATCTTTGGGACGAAACAAGAGAGAGGTTTTACAGGTCTGAGTCCATAAGGGCTTCCCTCGGCCATGTAAAATCTGTACTTTAACAATAGCAGGGAATAAAACAAGAAAAATAAAACAAAATTAGACATAAATGCACATTTGGTGCTCGTGCTTAAAGGTTGCTCATTAGATAGTAAACCAGAATTGGGGTCTCCCAGGATTCTTATTGTGCCCTACTTGTGGAATTCCCACTCCCTTACATCTAAGTATTAGTACCCAGCTATGATTTATAACAATATTTTCATCAACAGAAATAAATCATCTGTTATCAAAAAGACATAGAAATATACAACACGGAAATAGACTTTTTGATCCAACACATAAATCTAGTGTCCCATTTGCCAGCATTTGGCCCATATCCCTCCAAACCCTTCCTATTCGCCCACCCATCCAGATGCCTTTTAAATGTTGTAATTGTACCAGCCCCCACCACCACTCTGGCCTATTTACTCTATCCACCCTTCAGGATTGTATGAACCTCTATCCGGTCACCCTCAGCCTCCGACACTCCAGGGGCAACAGCCCCATCCTATTCAGCCTCTCCTTATACCACAAATCCACCAACACTGGCGACATCCTTATCAATCTGTCCTGCACCCTTTCAAGTTTTACAACATCCTTCCTATCCTATAGCAGGGAAACCAGAATCGAATGCAATATTTCAAAAGTGGCCGAACCAGAGTCCTACACAGCTGCAGCGTGACCTCCCAACTCCTACACCCAATGCATTCAATGGGCCAAATGGCCTTTTTCTGCACTGCAGGGATTTTATGATTGCTTCATATAGTGTATATCTGATATTCACTGTTGTACAAGCTGCATGGCTATGATTTTTCACCTTTTAATATAGTAATGGAATTACATCCTGTATTTCTTGTAATCATTTTTATTTAATAGGTCAGCAGGAAGTCATTCAGCAACTTTACTGGCTTCCTTTTCTGAAACAGCCTTGACATTTCATTTTCAAAACCTTGACTCAGCTCCATTTCCAGCAACTTTATAGAAAGGTTGTTCCAGGTCATTGTCACCTAAATGAAGTTTTCCTCTTAATGTATACTTCACGCTACCTGGCTGCGTGAGGGTTTTTGGGTTTTTGTGTCATGGATAATATATGATCAGCAGGCATCTGGTAATCTACAGGAATTGTCACCGATGTTATGTTCATTTGACTGTACTGACTGTGACTTATTTCGTGATTTTATTTGCAGGAAGACATGGGGAAAGAAATCTGAAACCAAAAGATACATCAACTTCTGACAGAGCCACTTGATTCACTGGGACTTTAACGTCAGCAGCCATTCACATCGAGAAGAAATGTTTCCTTTTGCCTGGTTGAGAGATTTTGGACACTGGTGCGGCAGGAAGAATACTGAGACACCCGAGTGAGGGAGATCCAGTGCGCTGACTGTGGAAAGTGCTTCATACCATTTACTCAGCTTGGAGGATCAAAATCTTACCACTCACGGTGGGGAGAGACTGTGTACCCTTTCTGTTTGTAATTTGAAACACAGAGTGACACAAGGAAAGCTTCCCCCCATGTGGAAATGTTGGTACTGTGGGAGAAGATTCCCTTTCCTATCGATGCTGGAAACCTACAGACGCGTTCACATGGAGGAAAGGAGAGAGGCTGTTCACCCGCTCCGTGTGCGGACAGGGATTTAGTGAGATGGGCCATCTGCAGAAGCACCAGCGTGTTCATGTGGAAGAGAAGCCGTTCAAGTGCTCCATGTGCAGAAGGGAGTTCACTCCATCATCTACACTGCTGGCCCACCAGCAGGTTCAAACCGGGGAGAGGCCATTCACTTGCTCTCCATGCGGGAAGGGTTTCACCCGCTCCTCCCACCTGCAGAGACATCAGTGAGTTCACGTGCCATTGCAGGGGGATTGAAGGAGCTTCAGCCGAGTGCCATTATTGACTGGACTAATAACCTAGTTCTGGGGACTCCCTGGTTTGAATAGCAGATGGTGGAATTGGAATTCAGTCAAAAATCTGGAGTTCAGAACCTCATGATGAGAAAAACATCCATATCTGATTCACTCATGTTTTAGGGAAGGAAACTGCTATTTTTGGAAAGGATTCACTCAGTCGTCCCAGCTGCATCCCTTACCTGGTCTGGTCTACACGTGACTCCAGATCCACAGCAGTGTGGCTGATGCTTGACAGCCCCTCGGCAAATGAGCAGGGAGAATCTTACTTGGATACAGGGTATGGGTTGCAATTGCTGAGTGAAGCAATACTACCTCCAGGTTAAGTCTGTTCCAAGGATCCAGTTACAAAGGGACAACTCAGCTGACCAACAGTGAAGAAAGTGGGGTGCAGGGGAGTGTGTACGCTTTGACCTTGAGCTGTTAAAAATGCAAATAAGCTACTCTTTCTATGCCTTTTTGCTGGGGTGATCTGAAGCTGTAACAAAGTGGGTCACAATAAAAGTTAGGCAGCATCTGAGGAGCAGGAAAATCGACGTTCCAGGCAAAAGCCATTCATCAGGAATCTGATTCCTGATGAAGGGCTTTTGCCCGAAATGTCGATTTTCATGCTCGTCGAATGCTGCCTGACCTGCTGTGCTTTTCTAGCACCACTCTAATCCAAACTCTGATCTCTAGCATCTGCAATCCTCACTTTTGCCATAATAAAGGTTACCTGAACTTACTGAAGGACTCAGACATGGAAGGCTATGAGATCCATCAGGTTTTTTTTTGAAAGCTGCTCGTTTCTTTCAATCTCCAGTGCCAGGTTTCTAATGCCATATATTAGAAGGAGCAGTCAATATGTAGCTCATATTATTCGAAATTGTTCATTTTTCAGGACTGCAGGTTCATCATTTCCTCAGCATTGTAAAGTTTACTGGCACCAGTGGGAGGTGTGGGCTGTTTTCATTAGAGGAGAAAGTGAGGTCTGCAGATGCTGGAGATCAAAGTTGAAACTTTATTGCTGGAACAGCACAGCAGGTCAGGCAGCATCCAGGGAACAGGAGATTCGACGTTTCGGGCACAGGCCCTTCTTCAGGAATGAGCAGAGAGTGTTCAGCAGGAGAAGATAAAAGGTAGGGAGGAGGGACTTGGAGGAGGGGAGTTGGAAATGTGATAGGTAGAAAGAGGTCAAGGTGAGGGTGATAGGTCGGAGTAGGGTGGAGGCGGAGAGGTCAAGAAGAAGACTGCAGGTCAGGAAGGCGGTGCCGGGCTGGAGGGATCCGGCTGAGACAAGGTGGGGGGAGGGGGGATGAAGAAACTGGTGAAGTCCAAGTTCATCCCCTGCGGTTGGAGGGTTCCCAGTCGGAAGATAAGACGCTCCTCCTCCGACCGTCGGGTTGTTGTGGTTTGGTGGTGGATGAGTCCAATGACCTGCATATCCTCGGTGGAGTGGGAGGGGGAGTTGAAATGCTGTGCCACAGGTTGGTTGGGTTGGTTCGTCCGGGTGGCCCAGAGGTGCTCTCTGAATCGCTCCGCAAGTAGGCGGCCTGTCTCCCCAATATAGAGGAGGCCACACCGGCTGCAGCGGATGCAGTAGATGATGTGGGTGGAGGTGCAGGTGAATCTGTGGCGGATATGGAAGTTTCCCTTGGGGCCTTGGAGAGAAATGAGGGGGGAGGTGTGGGCGCAAGTGTTGCACCTCCTGCGGTTGCAAGGGAAGGTGCCGGGAGTGGTGGTTGGGTCGGTGGGGGGTGTGGATCTGACAAGGGAGTCGCGGAGGGAGTGGTCTCTACGGAAAGCTGATAGGGGAGGGGAGGGAAATATATCCTTGGTGCTGGGGTCTGTTTGGAGGTGGCGGAAGTGACGGCGGATGATGCGCTGTACATGGAGATTGGTGGGGTGGTAGGTGAGGACCAGTGGGGTTCTGTCCTGGTGGCGGTTGGAGGGGCGGGGCTCAAGGGCGGAGGAGCGGGAAGTGGAGGAGATGCGGTGGAGGGCACCGTCGACCACGTCGGGGGGGAAATTGCGGTCCTTGAAGAAGGAGGCCATCTGTGTTGTACGTATTTTGAACTGGTCCTCCTGGGAGCAGATGCGGCGGAGACGAAGGAATTGGGAGAATGGGATGGCGTTTTTACAGGGGGCAGGATGGGAGGAGGTGTAGTCCAGGTAGCTGTGGGAGTCGGTAGGTTTGTAGTAGATGTCCGTGTTGATTCGGTCGCCTGAGATAGAAACAGAAAGGTCTAGGAAGGGGAGGGAGGAGTCCGAGACTGTCCAGGTGAATTTGAGGTTGGGGTGGAAGGTGTTCGTGTAGTGGATGAACTGTTCAACCTCCTCGTGGGAGGAGGAGCGTCTTATCTTCCGACTGGGAACCCTCCAACCGCAGGGGATAAACTTGGACTTCACCAGTTTCTTCATCCCCCCTCCCCCCACCTTGTCTCAGCCGGATCCCTCCAGCCCGGCACCGCCTTCCTGACCTGCAGTCTTCTTCTTGACCTCTCCGCCTCCACCCTACTCCGACCTATCACCCTCACCTTGACCTCTTTCTACCTATCACATTTCCAACTCCCCTCCTCCAAGTCCCTCCTCCCTACCTTTTATCTTCTCCTGCTGAACACTCTCTGCTCATTCCTGAAGAAGGGCCTGTGCCCGAAACGTCGAATCTCCTGTTCCCTGGATGCTGCCTGACCTGCTGTGCTGTTCCAGCAATAAAGTTTCAACTGTTTTCATTAGAAACAAAGTTAAAAATCACACAATAACAAGTTATAGTCCAACAGGTTTATTTGGAAGCACTAGCTTTTGGAGCGCTGCTCCTTCATTGGGTAGCTGTGGAGCAGGATCATAAGACACAGTATTTGTAGCAAAAGGACATTGAATGATATATTGAACGAACCTAGATTGCTTTGAAGTGTTTCATCTTTAGAATGGGTTTCAGATTTCAGTTCATTAATATATAAATTCCAGAACTTCTTTTAAGTCACAGTGTCGAGATAACTGAAGGTTTTATAAAAAGAGGTGACATCTCAGCTCTGTCAATGCATGAAAGGTGTGAGGTTTGAGCCAGACTGGTTCTATTTCCAAAGTAGGAATTTATAAAGTATTACATGGAGTGATTGCCTGCAGATTGTGCATTTTTTGAGCAAAATAAAATGTATCTACAAATATATTTCTGTAAATGCAAATTCACCCCATAGTCTTATGTCTTTCTTTCCTGCACAGGACCTCCAACCAACACTATACACCAGATATATTGATGATCTTTCTTCCTCTGGACCCCATGGCAAGCAGTCACTGAATTAATGACACTGATATTAACAAGTTTCATCCCACCATCACACTCACCATGGACTACTCTTTAGTAACTGTCTCATTTTTGGACACATGCGTCTCGATAGAAATAGAATCAGTCTGACGTAACGTTGGGACACAGACAGACTTTAACTTAACACCTTCAATGCATTATCTGATTGAGATGACACCTATTGTTAAAACCTATCTTGAGAACATAACTTTTAAAAAGTTTTGGGATTTACATACGAAGGAATCGAAACTAACATGGTCATTCTAAAAGATGATAGAGGTAAGCTAAATTTGTTTAATATTACATTCCATGACTCTGCAATCCTGTTGCTAAAGAGTCTGTGTATTATGATTCTGCTCCACAACCACCCGATGAAGAAGCAGCGCTTCGAAAGCTAGTGATTCCAAATAAATTGGAAATCAATAAATAAACGGTTGGACTATAACTTGGCATTGTGTGATTTTTAACTTTGAAAATCTGTCAGTAATAACCAGCATCTCCATACTGCGCATGCTACTCGGTGTCAGCAACCACTTCGCGTGTTGGTCATGCGACACGGGGAAACGCCCCACGATCTTGTTTTGGTGTGCCAATGGGACGCTCTGGAGAACCGGATGGGGACTGGTCCTCCTGCCAATCACAGCAAACCTGTAGACTTGATGCGGAAGTAGGACCATGTGCTTCCGAGGTTGGTGCTGTTTCTCTCTCTCTGAATTAAGATTGAGCTTCAGCCCAGACTGCAACTTTCTTCCTCTGTCCAACATCTGTGAGTACAGTGTTCTCTTTTCTCACCCCATTTTCCATTCTGGGGTTCAGCTGTTGACTTGCAGACATTGAAGCGAAATGGAGTGAATCCAGAGAGGGGACAGATTCTGGGAAAGTTAGTTCAGTTCTGTGTCTCAATTGAAAAACACAGGGTAAATGCAGGAACCTTTTATCAGAAATGATGTGTAGATGTACAGATGTAGATGTCATTCTACACCAATCAGTGCCAGTTGTCAGACAGATGCAGCAAGCAAGGCAAGTGGTGTATTAGCAAGAGGAATTGAGCTGAGAGGTGGGGATGCCTTCCTGCAGCTAGGGCGTCATTGAATACGTCCAAGGCTGAGTTCATTTGATTTTTGAACAACAAAGAAGTGGATGGTTATGGGGGAAAGCAAAAAAATGGTTTTAAGACCAGTATAGATTGGTTACAGAAACAGACCCTTCAGTCCAACTAGTCCATGATGATCAATTATCATAATCTCGTCCTATTTGCCAGCACTTGGTCCATATCCCTTTAAACCCTTCCTATTTATAGACCAATCCAGACGCCTTTTAAATGCTGTAATTATACCAGCCTCCTCCACTTCCTCTGGCTGGTCATTCCATACACGCACTACTCTCTTGTGAAAAAGCTCCCCTTCGGTCCCTATTATGTCTTTCCCCTCTCACCCTAAACTTTTAGTTCTGGACTCCCCACCTCCCAGAGAAGACATTGTCTATTTGCCCTATCCATGCCCTTCTGAAAGGTCACCCCTCAGCCTCTGACACTCCAAGGAAAACACCCTCAGCCTATTTAGCCTCACCCAAGAGCTCAAATCTTTCCAACCTGGTAACATTCTGGTGAATCTTTTCTGAACCCTTTCAAGTTTCACAACATCCTTCTGATGGCAAGAAGACCAGAGTTGCACGCAATATTTCAAATGTGGCCTCACCAATGTCCTGTACAGATGCAACATCACCTCCCAACTCCTTACTCAATGCTCTAACCAATAAAGGACAGCATACCAAATACTGCCTTCACTATCCTACCTATCTGCGACTTTACCTTCAAGGAACTATGAACTGCACTCCAAGGTTTCTTTGTTCAGCAACATTCCCCAGGACCTCACCATAAAGTGTACAAGTCCTGCACTGATTTGTTTTTCCAAAATGCAGCACCTCGCATTTATCTGAATTCAACTTCGTCATTCATGTACTTATCCTAATGTCTTTTAAATGTTCTAACTGTACCTGTGTCCACCCCTTTGTCTGGACATGCATTTCACACACAAACTAATTTGTGTTTTTAAAAATAAGTGCCCGTTATGCCTTTCTTAAAAGCTTTCTCCTCTCACCTTCAAATTTGCTGCCTAATCTTGAACCCCCACCAAGGGAAAAGATATCCGCCATTCACCTTATCTATACCCCTCATGATTTTATAATCCTCGATAAGGTGACCTCTCAACCTCCTCTGCTCCAGTGGAAATATTTCCAGCCTATCCACCTAGATGTAGGTATCTTCATATCCACTTATGTTGGTGCAGGCTCGACAGGCTAAACAGTCTGTTCCTGCTCCCAATTCTTTCTCTGTGTCCAGGAAAGCAAGAGACCATAAAACACTGGAGAATACATTAGATGTCTCAGCCCATCGGGGCTGCTCTGCCATTAAATCATGGCTGGTAAGTTTCTCAATCCCATTCTCCCCGTAACCCTCGATTTCCCCCTTGATACTCAAGAACCTATCTACCTCCGTCTTAAATATACTCAGTGACTAGCGTCCACAGCCTTCTGTAGCAGTCACTTCCACATGTTCACCACTCTCTGGCTGAAACGATTTCTCTTTATCTTTGTTCTAAAAGGTCTTCCTTTTATTCTAATGCTGTGCCCTCAGGTGCGAGTCTCTCCTACCAATGGAAACATCTTCCCCATGTGCATTCTGTCCTGGCCATTCAGTGTTCTGTCTGTTTCAACTAGATTCCACCCCCCGCCCCCCTCCCGAGTGTGGGTCTGTTGATCAGCATGAACCAGACCCTTCAGGTTGAGGTACAGCAGGAATTACGTTCAGCAAAGTCAGAACGGAGGGAGTGTGGGTTGGATGGAGATTTTTCAGCTTTTCGGGGCTGAGAGGGGAAAGAAAGTTCAATATAAATTAGAATTGATAGGATGGGCTGATGGGCCAAGGAGTGGTAGAATGAGTTTAATTTAGATAAATATGAGGTGTTGCATTTTGTAAGGCAAATCAGGGCATGACTTACACAGTTAATGGGGAATGTTGCTAAACAAAGAGACCTTGCAGGTTCTAGTTCCTTGAAAGGGGAATTGCAGGGAGACAGGATAGTGAGTAAAGCATTTGGTACGCTCTCCTTTACTGGTCAGAGCATTGAGTACAGGAGGTGGGAGGTCATTGTCATGGCCGCACAGGACATTGGTTAGGCCACTTTTGGAATAGTGTGTGCAGTTCTGGGCCCCCTGCTAAGGAACAATGTTGTGAAACTTGAAAGAGTTCAGAAAAAAATTACAAGGATGTTGGCAGAGCTGGAGGGTTAGAGCTATAGGGCGATGCTGAATAGGCCAGGGATAATTTCCCTGCAGCATCGGAGGCTGAGGGGTGACCTTACAGAATTTTATAAGGGGTATGGATAGGGTGAATAGCCAAAATCTTTTCCACATGGCAGGCGAATTCAAAATTGGAAGGCATAGGTTTCATGTGAGAGGGGAAAGATTTAAAATGGACCTGAGGGACAACATTTTTACACAGGGTAGTGCATGTTTGGAATGAGCTGCCAGAGAAAGTGATGGAGGCTGCTACAATTACAACATTTAAAAGGCATCTGGATGGGTAGATGATTAAGAAGGGTTTAGAGGGATACGGGCCAAATGCTGGCAAATGGGATTAGATGAGTTGAGGATATCTGGCCGGCATGGATGAGTTGGACTGAGGGCTCAGTTTCTGTGCTGTATGACTCTAATCATCTTCCGTGAAAGCAGAAGTGTGATTGTGAAGACTGAACTTTGAGAGCAGCTTTCAAAGATGTTTTGCCTTTACTGGAAGCAGAAGAAGTTACAATGAAATCTTTCAATTGTGAGACAGCAACTGAGTACGTGAGTACGTCTAGGATTTTGGTGGAAAGTGGGAATTCATTGCACTGTGGGGATAAAGTGGTTTAAGGTTTACCAGCAGTAAGGACAGTGTGCTGAGCGGGGAGCCTAGTGAAGGGTTAGGTGGATTTTTGAGTTAAACTGCTCATTTCATTCAGCCTTCAACATTGTATTTCCAATGCTGTGCATCAGAAGGAGCAGTGAGTCAGTAACTGATATCGTTAGAAGCCTTACGGGTTTCAGTAGTGCAGGTATTGCATTGTTTCATCAGCATTGTACTGCTCTTTGGAGGGTCGGTGTGGACTTGTTGGGCCGAAGGGCCTGTTTCCACATTGTAAGTAATCTAATCTAATCATTACTGGCAGCAGTGAGAGGTGTGGGCTATATTCACTAGAAATGATAAAGCAGTTAGAAAACACGAGAGGGCAGAGTGGGACTTGCCTTTTAATTTACAGAAGCTGGGAGGTTCTGGGAGCTGTGATCCAAGACAAAAATAAGTGCGATAAATAATAGAAGTCCTACAGTGTGGAAGTAGGCTGTTCAGCCCCTCAAGTCCACGTTGGTCCCTCCGAAAAGCTTCCCCACCACCACCACCCACCACCACCACCACCACCCACCACCACCACCACCACCACCCACCACCACCACCCACCACCACCACCCACCACCACCACCACCCACCACCACCACCACCACCCACCACCACCACCCCCCACCACCACCACCACCACCCACCACCACCACCCCCCACCACCACCCACCACCACCACCCACCACCACCACCCCCCACCACCACCCCCCACCACCACCCACCACCACCACCCACCACCACCACCACCACCACCCACCACCACCACCCACCACCACCACCCACCACCACCACCACCCACCACCACCACCACCACCCACCACCACCACCCCCCACCACCACCCCCCACCACCACCCACCACCACCACCCACACCCACCACCACCCACCACCCACCACCACCCACCACCCACCACCCACCACCCACCACCACCCACCACCCACCACCCACCACCACCCACCACCCACCACCCACCACCACCCACCACCCACCACCCACCACCCACCACCACCCACCACCCACCACCCACCACCACCCACCACCCACCACCCACCACCCACCACCCACCACCCACCACCACCACCCACACCCACCACCACCACCCACCACCACCCACCACCACCACCCACACCCACCACCACCCAATCCAGTAACTACTGCTTGTGGGTGAGATTAGGACTAGAGGTCATGACCTTGAGATTAGAGGGAATCGGTTTAAGACACAGATGAGGAGAAACTCCTTTTCCTGGAAAGCAGTGACTCCATGAAATTCTCTGCCTGTGGAACCTGTAGAGACAGCTTCACTAAGAATGTTCAAGACACAGTTGAGTAAGTATTTGCATGGTGGGGAATTAAGGGTAGTTGGGAAAATGCAGGTAGGAGGAGCTGAGACAATGGATAGATCAGCTATGATCTTAATGAATGGCACAGCAGGCTTGACAGGCCGAATGGCCTACTCCTGCGTCAATTACTATGAAACTATAACCCTGCATTTCCCATGGCTAACCCAGCTAACCTGCACATCCCTGGGCAATTTAGCATGGCCAGTCCAAATCAAGGCAGGTGAACAATGTAGTGATGTGAAAATGAACATCAGAGTATGATAGAAAGGGACAAGGAGAGTAAATGTCCCAGCAATCAAAGCTGGATTCTAAAGATCACAAAAATTGAAACTGAAGACTGTGTGTCTGAAGATGTGCTGCATCATAACAAAAGTGAATGAATAGACTGCACACATCGAACAGAATGATTCTGATCTGAGACTCCTTACAGAGACATGGCTTCAGGGTGCCAAGGATTGGATCCTGAATATTGAAGGGGTACGTGGCATTCTCGTCAAATGAGAAACTAGGTAAAGGTAGAGGCACTGCCAATCAAAGCACTGATCACAGGGTAGTCTGGTGTCAGCTCAGATTTCAGGTCCTGATTTCTCTGCCGTCTGTTGATCTCCCTGTTCCCACAGAGTAAAATGTCAGTCTGTTCTCAGCTCTGCAGGAAGCCTTGACCCCCCCCCCCCCCCCCCCTCCACCTTTTACACCTTCTGGAACAATAAAACATTCAGTCAATCAAGGCCCAACTCTCAATCTCCCAGCCTGTCAACCATCCAGACAGAGAGAATCATCGTAGCAGGGAATAAAACAAGAAAAATGAAACAAAATTGAGAATAAATAGGTGCTTGTACTTAATGTTTGCTCGTTAGGTCGTAAACCAGAAATCGGTGTCTCCCAGGGTTCTTATAGTGCCCTAATTGAGGAATTCTCGCTCCCTTACATCTATGCCAGGTGCTGGCAGGTGGGACTAGATTGTGTTGGGATGTCTAGTCGGCATGGACAGGTTGGACCGAAGGGTCTGTTTCCATGCTGTACATCTCTATGACTCTAAGTATTACCACCCAGGCATGATTGATAAAAATATTTGCATCAACAGAAATAAAGCATCTGTTATCAAATAGACATAGAAACATACAGCACGGAAATAGACTGCGATCCAACACATCCTTGCAGACAAGGTATCCTATGTAAATTTAGGTCCATTTGCCAGCATTTGGCCTTTATCCCTCCAAACCCTTCCTATTCACATACCCATCTGGATGCCTTTTAAATGTAATTATACTGACCACTTCCTCTGGCAGCTCAGTGCATAAACGCACCACGCTCTGTGTGAAAACATTGACCCTTAGGTCATTTTTAAATCTTTCCCCTCCCACCCTAAACCTATGACCTCTGGTTTTGGACACCCCCACCCTGGGGAAGTATGCTTCCGTATTTATTCTATTCATGCCCCTCATGATTTTATAAACATTGACAAGGTTATCCCTCGGCCTATGATGCACCAAGGAAACAGCCTCTCTTTATACCACAAGCCCTCCAACCTTGGTGACATCCTTATCAATCTGTCCTGCATCCTTTCAAGTTTCACAACATCCTTCCTACCCTGTAGCAGGGAGACCAGAATCGAATGCAATATTCCAAAAGTAACCTAACCAATGTCCTGTACAGCTGCATCATGACCTCCCAATTCCTATACCCAATGCATTCAATGGACCAAATAGCCTTTTTGTGCACTGCAGGGGTTTTATGATTTTATTCTGTGACCCAGTCAATTTTAGTCATTATCTCTAGTGCATGGCATGTCAGGGTGGGATCACTGGTACCAGAATTGCATGCAATACTACAAAAGTGGCCTAACCAATGTCCTGTGAAGTGTACCAAACACCACCTTCACTATCCTGTCTACCTGTGACTCCACTTTCAAGAACTAAAAGCCTGCCATAGAGTCATACAGCATGGAAACAGACCTTCAGTCCAACCAGTCCATGCCAACCATAATCCCACATTAAACCAGTCTCTCCTGCCTGCTCTTGGACTGTATCCCTCTAAACCTTTCCTATTCATGTACTGAAACAAATGTCTTTTAATTCTACCGGCTTTCTCAGGAAGTTCATTCCACACATTAACCACCCTCTGTGTAAAATTAGTATTTGAGTAGCAAGGATGGAAAGGTTCAGAAAAGCTTTACAAGGATGTTTCCAGGGTTGGAGGGTTTGAGCTACAGGGAGAGGCTGAATAGATTGGGCTGTTTTCCCTGGAGTGTTGGAGGCTGAGGGGTGATCTTACTGTAAATTCATGAGGGGCATGGATAGGGTAAATAGACAAGGTCTCTTTCCTGGGGTAGGGGAGTCCAGAAGTAGAGGGCAGAGGTTGAGAATGAGAGGGGAACGATGTAAAGTTCCATGCAGAGGGTGGTGCATGTATTGAATGAGCTGTCAGAGGAAGTGGTGGAGGCTGGTACAATGACAACATTTACAAGGCCTCTGGATGGGTGTTTGAATAGGAAAGGTCGAGAGAGAGATGGGCTGGTAAATGCAGCAAGATAAATTTTGGATATCTGGTCAGCATGGGCAAGTTGGACCGAAGGGTCTGTTTCCATGCTGTACATCTCCATGACATTGAGGTTGAATAAGTCCTGATCTGATTTGCATTTCCAAAATGCAGCACCTCGCATTTATCTGAATTAAACTCCATCTGCCACTCCTCAGCCCAAGATCCTATTTTAATCAGAGGCAACCTTCTTCGCTGTCCACTGAATCTCCAATTTTGGTGTCATCTGCAAACTTATTAACTATACCTGCTGTGTTCACATCCAAATCATTTATATAAATGACAAATCGTGGATTCAGCACCGATCGTTGTGGCACCACTGATCACAGGCTCCAGACTGAAAAGGAACTCTCCACCACCATCCTCTTTCTTTTACCTTCAAGCCAGTTCAGTATCCGGTTGACTAGTTCTCCCTGTATTTCATAAGATCTTACCTTGCTAATGAGTCTTCCATGAGGAACTTTGTTTGATTGATTTCCCAAGCACAAAGCCATGCTGACTATCCCTAATTAGTCCTTGCCTTTCCAAATACATGTAAATCCTGTTTCTCAGGATTCCCTCCAACAACTTGCCTATCACTGATGTCCGGCTCGCTGGTCTATAGTTCCCTGGCTTTTCCTTACCACCGTTCTTAAATAGTGGCACCACGTTAGCCACTCCAGTCTTCCGACACCTCACCTGTGACTATCGGTGATACAAATATCTCAGCAAGGGGCCCAAGAGTCACTTGCCTAGCTTCTGAGGATTTATCCACTTTTATGTGTTTCAAGACATCCAGCTCTACCTCCTCTGTAATGTGGACATTTTTCAAGACGTCACCATCTATGTCCCCACATTCTATATCTTCCATATCCTCCTTCACAGTAAACACTGATGCAAAATACTCATTTAGTATTTCCCTCATCTACTCCGGCTCCACACATAGGCTGCCTTGTTGATCTTTGAGGGGCCCTATTCTCTCCCAATTACCCTTTTGTCCTTAATTTATAAAAACCCTTCTAATTCTCCTTAACCCTATTTGCCAAAGCTATCTCGTGTCCCTTTTTGCCTCCTGATTTCCCTTTTAAGCATACTCCTACCACCTTTATACTCTTCTAAGGATTCATTCGATTTGTCCTGTCCATACTTGTCATATGCTTCCTTCTTGTTGTTAGCCTGCTCCTCAATTTCTCTAGTCATCCAGCATTCCCTACACCTACTAGCCTTTTCTTTCACCCTAACAGGAACATACTGTCTCTGAACTCTTATTATCTCATATCTGAAGGCTTCCCATTTTTCAGCCATCCTGTGAACATCTGCCTCCCAAACAACTTTTGAAAGTTTTTGCCTAATACCATCAAAATTAGCCTTCCTCCAATTTAGAACTTCAACTTTTAGATCCAGTCTGTCCCTTTCCCAAAGTGGTCCAGCACTAACACCTCAGTCACCTTCCCTGCCTTATTTCCTAAAAGTAGGTCAGGTTTTGCACCTTCTCTAGTAGGAACATCCACATACTGCCTCAGAAAATTGTCTTGTCCACGCTTAACAAATTCCTCTTGATCTAAACCCTGAACGCTGGCAGTCCTAGTCAATGTTTGGAAAGTTAAAATTCCCTACCATAACCATCCTATTATTCTTACAGATAACTGAAACCTCCTTACAAATTTGTATCTCAATTTCCTGCTGATTATTAGAGGTTTATATTACAATCCCAATAAGGTGATCATCCCTTTCTTATTTCTCAGTTCCACCCAAATAATTCCCCTGGATGTATTCCCAGGAATATCCTCCCTAAGTACAGCTGTAATACTATCCCTTATCAAAACACCACTCCCCACCTCTCTTGTCCCCCCTGTATCTTTCCTATGGCATTTGTATCCTGGAACATTGAGCTGTCCATCTCTGGGCCACATTTCTGTAATTGCTATGATGTCCCAGTCCCATGTTTTTGACCATGAACCCTGATTTCATCTGCCTTCCCTGTTAGGTCTCTTGCTTTGTTGTAAATGCAGTATAACTTCAGTCCTACATTGTTCTCTGCATTATTCCTTCCTGCCCTGACTGTTTGATTCACTCCCTTTCCCAACTGTACGAATCTCGGGTTAATCTCTTTCCTCACTATTTCCCTGGGACCTATCCCCCACCTTACTCATTCAGCAACTTTCCTGGCTTTCTTTCTGCAAGCAGGCTTGACAGTTTATTTTCATATCTTGATCCAGCACCTTTGTAGGCAGCTTGTTCTAGGTCATTGTCCCCTAAATGAAGTTTTCCTCCATACACACTTAAGGCTATCTGGCTGCATGAGGGTTTTCAGGTTTCTGTGACCTGGATAATGTGATCAGCAGGCACCTGGCAATCTACAGGAATTGCCATCAATGTATCTTTACTTAACTGTACTGACCGTGATCACTTATTTTGTGAGTTTATTTTTGCAGGAAGACATGGGGAAAGAAATTTGAAAGCAATTGATACATCAACTTCTGGCAGAGCTCATTGATTCATTGGGACTTGAATATCAGCAGCCATTCAAGTTGAGAGGAAATGTTTGCTTTGGTCTGCTTGAGGGGTTTTGGACACGAGTGTGGCAGGAAGAATACTAAGTGAGGGAGATTCAGTGTGCTGACTGTGAAAAAGTGCTTCAAACCATTTCCTCAGCTTGGGGGAATCAAAATCACACCCCTCACGGTGGGGACAGACTGTGTACCCGTTCTGTTTGTAATTTCAAACCCAGAGTGACACAAGGAACACTCTCCCCATGGGGAAACCGTGGAAATGTGGGGACTGTGGGAAAGGATTCCCTTCCCCCTCAGTGCTGGAAATTCACAGACGCGTTCACACCGGGGAGAAGCCGTTCATCTGCTCAGTGTGTGGGAAGGGATTTGCAAATTCTTCCAACCTGCGGGCGCACCAGTGGGTCCACACGGGAGAGAAGCCATTCACGTGCTTGGTGTGCGGGAAGGGGTTCACGCATTCATCTGCACTGCTGACCCACCAGCGGGTCCACACTGGGGAGAGGCCGTTCGGTTGCTCAGAGTGCGGGAAGGCTTTCCGTCGTGTGAGCAACTTGAGGAAGCATGAACGGCTCCACACGGGGGAGAGGCCGTTCACCTGCCCAGAGTGTGGGAAGGGATTCATTGATTCTTCCAGCCTGCTGAACCACCAGCGGATACACACAGGGGAAAGACCATTCACCTGCTCTGTGTGTGGGAAAGGATTCAATCATTTGAGCAATTTGCGGCAGCATAAGCGGGTCCACACAGGGGAGAGGCCATTCACCTGCCCTGAGTGTGGGAAGGGATTTACCAATTCTTCCCACCTGCTGACCCACCAGCGGATCCACACTGGGGAGAGGCCATTCACCTGCTCCAAGTGCAGGAAGGGCTTCACCTGCTCCTCCTACCTCCAGAGACATCAACGAGTTCACGTGCCATCAGAGAAATTGAAGGAGTGACGGATAAGTACCATTTTCGACTAGACAATCAACCCAGTTCTGGGGTCTCCCAGGTTTGAATCCCACCATGGTAGATGGCGCAATTGAAATCTGGAGTTCAGAATCAAACGATGAAACCATTTTCAGGGGAAGAAAACTCCCATCTTATTCACTCAAGTCCTTTTTAGAGAATGAAGCTACCTTTGCAGGAAAGGATTCACTGTCATCCCAGTTGCATCCTTTACCCGGTCTGGCCTACCCGTGACTCCACACCCACAGCAGTGTGGTTGACTCATGATTGCACCTCCCTCCTGCAAATGAGCTGGAGAAACTAACTTGTATACAGAGTGTAGGCTGAAACTGCTGAGTGAGGCAATACTTCCTCCAGGTGAAGGCTGTTCCAAGGATCCAGTTACAAAGGGATAATTTGGTGCTGACCAATAGTAAAGAAAGTGGGGGATGGGGAGTGTGTGCGCTTTGACCTTGAACTGTTTTTTTAAAAAACGCTACTTTTCGTGCACCTTTTTTCTGGGAAAAATTGAAACTGTAATGAAGCAGGGTTGCAATAAAGGTTACCAGAATTCACCGTCAGACTCAGACTCTCATTGAAAGCTGAGAGATTCAACAAGTTTTTGTTTTAAAGCTACTCATTTCTTTCAACCTCCAGCACTAAGTTTCCAATGTCCTGGATCAGAAGTGAACGAGTGGCAGAATTGTGAGAAATTATAAATTTTTCAGGAGTTCGGGTTCATTGTTTTATCAGCATTGTAAGGGTTACTGGCAGCAGTGGGAGATGTGGGCTGTATTCACTAGAAACAAAGATTAAAAGTCTCACAACACCAGGTTATAGTTCAACAGGTTTATTTGGAAGTACTGGCTTTTGGAGCACCGCTCCTTCATCGGGTAGCTGTGGAGCAGGATCATAAGACATAATTAAAATTAAAACTGTTAAGTTTTTCATCTCTGCAGGTACTGCATCATTTCATCAGCATTGTAAAGGTTACTGCCTGCAGCAGAAAGTGTGGGCTGTGTTCACGAGAAACAAAGGTAAAAATCAGACAAACGTATTGGAACATAACCTGGTATTATTTGGAAGGACGAGCTTTCGAAGTGCTGCTCCTTCATCAGGTAGCTGTGGAGCAGGATCACAAGACATTGTAATTTTTTGGGACAAATTCTGTGTCATACAACTGAATTGAACAAATCTAGATTGCTGTCAAGTCTTTCATCTTTTAGAATGGGTTGCAGGTTTCAGTTCATTAATATGTAAATCCCAGAACTACTTATAAGGAACGTTCTCGATGTAATTTGAAGGTGACATTTCAGCTCAGAGAATGTATTTAAGGTGTGAGGTTAGAGCATGCCTGTCTCCTAATGTTGAGTCAGACTGGTTCTACTTCCAAATAAAAAATGGATTGACTGCCTGCAGATTGTGTGCTTTGAGCAAAATTGAATGTATCTGCTATCTCACACCTCCACACACACATGGGTGCTGGGGAAAAAAATGTGAGTGGATTTTAAAAAAAGTTTAACCAAGAGATTTAGTTACCTCAGTTTAAAAAAAAAATACCAGGAGATTGGAATCTCCTCCGTTGAGGACTGACTCTCAGCTGGCTGGCTACAGCCAGCGTACTGTGAGCAGGAGAAGAAGAGGAGAGGCATTCAAAGTTTGGGAGAAGATTTGTAGCTCGGGTGCTCGTTGTTGTGGTTCTGTTCGCCGAGCTGGGAAGTTGTGTTGCAGACGTTTCGTCCCCTATCCAGGTGACATCCTCAGTGCTTGAGAGCCTCCTGTGAAGCGCTTCTATGATGTTTCCTCCGGCATTTATAGTGATTTGTATCTGTCCACTGCAGCGGACAGCTGGAACTGACAACCGGAAGCGGAAAATACAAACCACTATAAATGCCGGATGAAAGATCACAAAAGCACTTCACAGGAGGCTCCCAAGCACTGAGGATGTCACGTAGACAGGGGACGAAACGGCTGCAACACAAATTCCCAGCTCGGCGAACAGAACCACAACGAGGGAAAGCATTTTGACCTCAGAATTATTTTTTTCAGTTCTAGCTCAAAGGTAGAAGACAGTGGTGGAGGGGTGCTTTTCAGACAGGAGGCCTATGACCAGTGTGTGCCACGAGGATCGGTGCTGGGTCCATTACTTTTCATCATTTATATAAGTGATTTGGCTATGAACATAGGTGGAGTAAGTTTGCAGAGGACACCAAAATTGGAGGTATAGTGGACAGCGAAGAAGTTTACTTCTGATTAAAACAGGATCTTGATGAGATGGGCCAATGGGCTGTGGAGTGGCAGATGGAGTTTAATTCAGATGAATGCGAAGTGCTGCATTTTTGAAAAACCAATCAGATCAGGACTTATACACTTAATGGTAAGGTCCTAGGGAGTGTTGCTGAACAAAGAGACTTTGGAGTACAGATTCATAATTCCTTCAGAGTTGCAGGTAGATAGGATAGTGAAGATGATGTTTGGTACGATTTCCTTGATTTCCTTTCCCAATAAATCAAGTGGCTCCATCAGAGGTTGATGTAACATTTGGTTCTTTCCTCATGTCTTCCTGCAACGAAATTCACAAAATAAGTGATCACTGTCAGTACAGTGAAATAAATATAATGTGGGCAGCATGGTGGTTAGCACTGGTACCTCACAGCGCCAGAGACCCGGGTTCAATTCCCGCCTTAGGCGACTGACTGTGTGGAGTTTGGACATTCTCCCCATGTCTGTGTGGGTTTCCTCCAGGTGCTCCGGTTTCCTCCCACAGTCCAAAAATGTGCAGGTTAGGTGAATTGGCCATGCTAAATTGCCTGTAGTGTTAGGTGTAGGGGTAAATGTAGGAGAATAGGCCTGGGTGGGTTGTGCTTTGGTGGGTCGGTGTGGACTTGTTGGGCTGAAGGGCCTGTTTCCACACTAAGTAATCTAAAAAAAATGACAACTCCTGTAGATTACCAGATGCCTGCTGATCACATATTATCCAGGACACATCAGGCAGCCAGATAGCCTTAAGTGTGTATTGAGGAAAACTTCATTTGGTTACAATGACTTGGAAATGAAACTGAATAAGGATATGAAAATGAAACATCATAGAGTCATACAGGTTACAGCACAGAAACAGACCCTTCAGTCCAACCTGTCCATGCCGACCAGATATCCCAACCCAATCTAGTCCCACTTGCCAGCTCCCGGCCCATATCCCTCCAAACCCTTCCTATTCATATACCCATCCAGATGCCTTTTAAATGTTGCAATTGTACCAGCCCCCACCACTTCCTCTGGCAGCTCATTCCATACATGTACCGGAGTGAAAAAGTTGCCTCTTAGGTTCCTTTTACATATTTCCCCTCTCACCCTAAACCTATGCCCTCTAGTTCTGGACTCCCCGACCCCAGGGAAAAGACTTTGTCTGTTCATCCTATCCGTGCCCCTCATGATTTTATAAACCTCTATAATGTCACCCCTCAGCCTCCGACGCTCCAGGGAAAACAGCCCCAGCTTATTCAACCTCTTCCTATAGCTCAAATCCTCCAACCCTGGCAACATCCTTGTAAATCTTTTCTGAATCCTTTCAAGTTTCACGCCACCTTTCCGATAGAAAAGAGACCAGAACTGCACGCAATGTTTCAACAGTGGCCTAACCAATGTCCTGTATAGCAGCAACATGACCTCCCAACTCCTGTACTCTGACCAATAAAGGAAAGCATACCAAACGCCATCTTCACTATCCTATCTATCTGTGACTCCACTGTCAAGGAGCTATGAACCTGCACTCCAAGGTGTCTTTGTTCAGCAACACTCTCTGGGACTTTACCATTAAGTGCATAAGTCCTGCTAAGATTTGCTTTCCCAAAATGCAGCAACTCACATTTATCTAAATTAAACTCCACTGCTTGATAAAATAAAGCCAGTAAAGTTGCTGAATGACTTCCTGCTCACCTATTAAATAAAATTGATGACAAGAAATACAGCATGTAATTCCATTACTATATTAGGTAAAAGATCATAGCCATGCAGCTTGTACAACAGTGAATATCAGACTTACACCATATGAAGCAATTTATATTTAATATAAATCTACATATTATATCAATTAAAATCATAAAACACCTGCAGTGCAGAAAGAGGCCATTTGACCCATTGAGTGCATTGGGTATAGGAGTTGGAAGGTCAAGTTGCAGCTGTACAGGACATTGGTTAGGCCACCTTTGGAATGTTGCATTTGATTCTGGTCTCCCTCCTATAGGATAGGAAGATATCGTGAAACTCCAATAGATTGATAAGGATATCGCCAGGGTTGGAGGGTTTGTGGTATAAAATGAGACTGAATAGGATGGGGATGTTGCCCTTGGGCCGTCAGAAGCAGAGGGTGAACTTGTCGAGATTTATCAAATCATGAGTGGCACGGATAGGGGAAATAGGTAACATCTATGCCCCAGGGTGGGGGAGTCTGAAACCAGAGGGCATTGGTTTAGGGTGAGAGGGCAAAGATTTAAAAGCGACCTAAGGCTGGGAGATTGTGGAATGGGCCTTGATCGACTGAATGTTTTATTGTTCCAGAAGGTGTTAGGGCTGGGGGGTGGGGGTGGGGGTGAAGGTCAGAGCTTCAGCAGAGCTGAGAACAGCTGACATCTTCCTCTGTGGGAACAGGGAGATCAACAGAGGACGAGAAATCAGGACCTGAAATCCAAGCTGACACCACACTACCATGTTATCAGTGCTTTGATGAGCAGTGCCAACTCTCTACCTTTACCTAGCTTCCCATTTGACTTGAATGGCACCCCCTCAATATTCAGGATCTAATCCTTGTCATCCTGAAGCCGCATCGCTGTAAAGAGTCTCCGATCATAATTATTCTCTTCAACGTGTGCAGTCAATTCATTCAGTTTTGTGACAATGCAGCACACATTCAGACACACTCTTTAGTTTCAAGTTTTGTGATTTTTAGAATCCAATTTTGAGTGCTGATACATTTATCCTCCTTGTCCCCTTCTATCATTCTCTGATGTTCATTATTCACATCACTACAATGCTCACAAGCCTCAATTTAGATTGGCTATGCTAAATTGCCCATTGTGTCCAGGGATGTGCAGATTAGATGGGTTAGCCATGGAAAATGTAGGGTTATAGTTTCATAGTAATAGAAGCAGGAGCAGGCCATTTGGCCCATTGAACCTGCTCTGCCATTCATTAAAATCATGGCTGATCGATTCATTGTCTCAGCTCCTCCTATCTGCATGATCCCGACTACCCTTAATTCCCCTATTATGTAAAAACCCATCCAGTTGTGTCTTGAATATACTTAATGAAGCTGCCTCTACTGCTTCCTTGGGCAGAGAATTCCAAAGATTCAGTACTCTCCCGGAAAAACAGTTCCTCCTCATCTCTGTCCGAATTCTACTCCCCCTCATATTGAGGCCAATACCCCTAGTCCAGGTCTCACCCACCAGCAGAAACGACTGGATAGGGTGGGAGGGGGATCTGTGAGAAACGTTCTTCGGAGGGAATGGCGTAAACTTGATTGTTGGAACGGCCAACATAACTCCCGCCTTTTAAACTCAATCCCTTTAGTAATGATGGACAAAATTCCATTTGCCGTCTTAATTACTCGTTGCACCTGCAGACCAACCCTCTGATTCGTGTCCAAGGACACCCAGGTCCCTCTGCACAGCAGCATGCTGCAACTTCTCACCATTAAGTCATAGTCCTTTTTACTGCTATTCCCATGAAAATGGATGACTTCACATTTATTAACATTGTTTTCCATCTGCAGACCTTTGCCCACTCACTCAAAATATCTATGTTCCTCTGCAAAGTTTCACAGTCCTCTGCAAACTTTGACCTGTGACCCATTATCCCCAACTCCAAATCATTATTATAAATTGTGAATAATAATAATGCAACCAATGGATCAGATCGAAGCTCTGCAGTCCTACCCTATCCAGTAGTGAATGGTGGTGGACAATTAACAAACTCATTGGAGGAGGTGGCTCCACCAATATCCCCATCCTCAATGATGGAAGAGCCCAGCACATCAGCACAAAAAAATCAGGCTGAAGCACTCACAGCAATCTTCAGCCAGAAGTACCAAGTGGATGATCCATCTTGGCCTCCTCCAGTGATCTCCAGCATCACAGATACTTGTCTTCAGACAATTCCAGAAGTTTATAAAATGATGAGGGGCACAGATAGGGTGAATAGCCAAGGTCTTTTCCTGTTCTGACTGCCCATAACTGAGCAGGACACAGACAACTAGCCGTGGTTAATGCAGCGGAACATAGTTGACAGGAGTTAGACATCTTGGGAAAAATGTTTGCTTAAGATAGTTCTGACAAGTAAAACGATAATAACTCTGTCGACTCTTTAATTATTTAATCAATCTGTTCTAATATTTAGATTAGGTTGCTGAACAAAGAAACCTTGGAGTGCAGGTTCATAGCTCCTTGAAAGTGGAGTCACAGGTAGGTAGGATAGTGAAGAAGGCATTTGGTATGCTTTCCTATATTGGTCAGAGTATTGAGTACAGGAGTTGCGAGGTCGTGTTGCGGCTGTACAGGACATTGGTTAGGCCACTGTTGGAATATCGCGTGCAATTCTGGTCTCCTTCCTATCAGAAAGATGTTGTGAAACTTGAAAGGGTTCAGAAAAGATTTACAAGGATGTTGCCAGGGTTGGAGGATTTGAGCTATCGGACGAGGCTGAACAGGCTGGGGCTGCTTTCCCTGGAGCGTCGGAGGCTGAGGGGTGACCTTATAGAGGTTTACAAAATTATGAGGGGCATGGATAGGATAAACAGACAAAGTCTTTTCCCTGGGGTCGGGGAGTCCAGAACTAGAGGGCATAGGTTTAGGGTGAGAGGGGAAGATATTAAAGAGACCTAAGGGACAACCTTTTCACGCAGAGGGTGGTACGTGTATGGAATGAGCTGCCAGAGGATGTGGTGGAGGCTGGTACAATTGCAACATTTACGAGGCATTTGGATGGGTATATGAATAGGAAGGGTTTGGAGGGATATGGGCCGGGTGCTGGCAGGTGGGACTAGATTGGGTTGGGATATCTGGTCGGCATGGACAGGTTGGACCAAAGGGTCTGTTTCTGTGCTGTACATCTCTATGACTCTAAGATCCTTCAAATATTTATAGATATAGGTCCTTTAGTAGTTACAGATCTACCTGCACAACAAAAAAATCATTAAAGCATTAGAAGAAAAGATTCCAACCAGTTTCAGATAGTGAAAGCAGCCCCATATCATACGGAGAGGAACGAATCATTGATACAGAAATTAGCAGACATTGGAATGTGAGGTGAATGAATACATCATAAGACACCCAAGGATAAAGATAGAGCTGACTGGTAAACATGGGAAGCAACAACTTATTAGCTAAAGAATTCTAACAGTAGGTGTAACCATAAATTTGATGGAACTGATCAAAGATCAATATGCATTTGGATCGTCTTTAATGAGGAATTTAAAAGGTTCCTGAAGCGATGGGCAAGTATCCAATGAATTGGCGGTTGCCACGATGCAGCAGGTAAATGTTACATGAATACAGGATCCAGTGTGAAAAAGCCTCAAGGAGGGAGATCAGAGTCTGGGAAACGTCACAAAGGTCCGGGGCCAGACCACAACCCTGTCCATCTCTTATCATTCAGTGAAATGATTAACTTCATTGGAAATACATTGAGGTCAGCTGAAACTATACAAGATGCTGCACCAAAATCAGAGGGCTGTTTTCCCTGGAGCATCGGAGGCTGAGGGGTGACTTTAGAGGTTGATAAAATCATGAGGAGCATGGACAGGGTAAATATACAAGGTCTTTTCCCTGCAGTGGGAAAGTCAGAACTATAGGGCATAGGTATAGGGTGAAAGGGGAAGGGACCCAAGGAGCAACTTTTTCAAGCAGAGGGTGGTGCGTGTTTGGAATGAGCTGCCATAGGAAGTGGTAGAGGCTGGTACAACTGCAGCATTTAAAAGACATCTGGATGGGTATATGAATAAAGGAAGTGCTTATAGAGATATGGGCTAAGTGCTGGCAAATGGGACTAGATTAGGTTAGGATATCTGGTAAGTATGGATGAGTTAGACTGAAGGATCACTTCTGTACTGTATATCTCTATGACTCTAATTGAAACTAGCTGGGTGGGCACCATGGACCAGTTTAGGCCAAAGGGCCTGTTTCCATGCTGTCTTACTCTATGACTCTAAGTGGGCCATGGACTGAAGATTGGCAGATGGAGTTTAATTTAGATCAATGCATTTTGGTGGGTCAAACCAGGGCAGGACATACATGTCAATTGTAAGTGAGCTAGAGGGTGCAGGTGCATAGTTCCTTGAACGTGGACTCAGAGGTAGACAGGGCGGTGAAGATGACTTTCAGCACGCTTGCTTTCATTGGTCAGAGCACTGAGCATTGGAGCATCCCATGGAAAGAAATCAGAGTTTACGTTTTGGGTCTGGTGCCCTTCAAAACTGATCCCAAAATGTTAACTCTGATTTCTCTCCACAGATGCTGCCAGATCTGCTGAGCTTTTCCAGCAACTTCTGTTTTTGTTTCTGATTATCAATGTCCAGTTTCTCAGTATTTATTGAGTTGGGACATTTTGTTGCAGCTTTATAAGATCTTCGTGAGACCACTTTCAGAATACTGCCTTCAGTTCTAGTCACCCTACTATTGAAAGGAAATTATTAAACTAGAAAGGGTGCAGAACAGATTTACTAGGATGCTACCGAGTCTGGAAAAATTGAGTTATAGGGATAGGTTGGATAGACTGGGATTTTTTTCTCTGGAAACTGAAGGGTACTCTTATAGAGGAAGATGGAGAGTAATAGGGGAATGGGTCTGGGTGAGATACTCTTCAGAAGGCCAGTGTGAATGTTTTGGGCCAAAGGGACTGTTGCCACACTGTAGAGATGCTATAATTCTATGATCCAAAAACCCATCCAGATGCCTTTTAAACGTTGTTATTGTATCTGTCTCAACCACTTTCTCTGGCAGCCAACTCCACATACAAAGAACAAAGAAAATTTACAGCCCAGGAACAGGCCCTTCAGCCCTCCAAGCCTGAGCCGATCAAACCTACTGTGTAAACCTGTTGCCCACTTCCTAAGCATCTGTATCCCTCTGCTCCCCACCTACTCATGCATCTGCCTAGATGCATCTTAAATGAATCTACCATGCCTACCTTTACTACCTCTGCTGGCAATGTGTTCCAGGTGCCCATCACCCTCTGTGTAAAGTACTTGCCGCATGTATCCCCTTTAAACTTTCCACCTCTAACCTTGAAAGCATGACCTTTCCCAGGGTGAAGGGCTTCACCCTGGGAAAAAGCTTATCTCTATCCACCCTGTCTATACATTTCATGATTTTGTAAACCTCAATCAGGTCCCCCCTCAATCTCCTTTTTTTCTAATGAAAACAAACCTAACCTCTATTCATACCTAGCACCTTCCACACCAGGCAACATCCTCATAAACCTTCTCTGCACTCTGTCCAAAGCGCCCATATCCTTTTGGTAATGTGGCGACCAGAACTGTTGCACCACCCTCTACATGAAGACGTTTCCCCTCAGGTCCTTCCTAAGTCTTTCCCCTCACATCTCAAATCCATCCCCTCTTATCTTCAATTCCCCATCTCTGGGGAAAAGACGACATGGGTAAGGTTGATCATACGAAGGGAAACCGACTGACACAGCGTGAATTGGAGTTGCTCTGAAAATAAATCTAGACTCTGAAAATAAATCTCCAGTTGCTCCCTCCCCTCTGTAAGGTTGTCAGAATTGTGACAAAGGAAACAGAGATTCGTTGACCGACAGTGAAGGTCGGAACTGAAGAGAAATAAAACTTCAGATGGAATCTTTCAATTCCAGTCACTTTTGAGACAAGAGGCTGGAAGTAAGTGGAAATTGCCAGGGTCTTAATTGCTGGCTGAGTCAGAGTTCGATTCCTCCCTCGGGGCAACTGTCTGTGTGGAGTCTCCAAGTTGTCTCCCAGTGTCTGTGTGGGTTTCCTCTGGTTGCTTCATTCCCTCCCACAATCCAAAGATGTGCTGGTTAGGGTGAATTGATCATGCTTAATTGTCCCATAGTGTTCAGGGATGTGTCGGTGCGGTGCATTAGTCAGGGGTAAATGTAGAGCAATAGGGTAGAAGAATGGGTGTGGGTGGGTTACTCTTCAGAGGCTCAGTATGGATTGTTGCGCTGAGGGCCTGTTTCTGCACTGTAGAGATTCCATGATTCTTCTACGATTCATACAACTATCGGCCGGATGAAGTGGCCAAGTCCTTACCTCAGAGGGAGCAAGACATTGTCTTGGCATCACCACTTTCTGATGGAAATTAATATGAGAGACTATTTTGGGAGCTGGACATCTGTCAGTTGGACATTGAAGAATCTTTGGCTTTGCATTAATGAGATTTACAAGAAGAGGGGTGACCTTATAGAGGTTTACAAAATCATGAGGGGTGTGGGTAGGGTGAATAGTTAAGGATTCCCCGCCCCCCCCCCCCCCCACAAGAATGGGGGAGTCCAGAACCATGGGGCATAGGTCCAAGATGAGAGAGAAAAGACACAAACAGGACCCAATGGGCAACCTCCACCCCCAACCCAGAGGGTGGTGCGCACACAGAACGTGCCATTAGAGGAAGTGGCGGAGGCTAGCACAACCACAACATTCAGAACAGACCAACGGGAGCAGCTTGGGTGTGTCCAGCATCCTCGACCACATTTCCTACTTTTATTTTAGATTTTTGCCTTAAGCAGGAGGAGTTGGAAGCTTCAGTGAGTGTCTCTTGGCTGCTACTCTCTCTGAATTTGCTCGTTGGTTTGTTCCTTCTGGAGAACACGATGTGAAAATGTGTGTTGGAATTCGCCTTTTTGCCAAAAAGGGTGTGTTTAAAGGGATGTTACTGTATCGGAATAGTTAGTTAGTAACAGTTACTCTGTGTCTATTAAGTTTCCAGTCTGCAGAATTATCCTAAATTCCTCTCTTTAGCTGTATTTTAATGACAGCCTTTAAGCAAATCATGTTTTGCTTAACGGCCAGCAGTCACATTTCACATATGGCTTTAAAATGAGAAAAAATGAGGGTCACGGCTACCTTCTTAAAGTATTTGTCCGGGGATCCGGTCTGGTCCGTAACAATTGTGCAGTGAGGATTCGATCTGTCTAACTGGTTCAAGCTCCTTCCACAGCCAAGTACACAGGAAGACTCTCACTCAGGTAGTGTTCCTGGGAATACTTCCTCTGATGGTCAGTCGAACACTTTCACACACATCTGTGCGTGTTCTCACACTCCATGCATTTCCAATCGCACTGATGTTTAAAAACCTTTGAAGCCAACAGAATAGATAAATGTTTCACATTTGAGGTCCAGAGACTTGTGATCTTCAGATCATGGCGAGTTGAGTGTCTGTTTCAGACCTGAAATGACTTTTGCTTTCAGACTTCTCTCTGTAGATCCTTCCCTTCTTGTAACCTGTATAAAGAGATTATGAAAGTCAGCGCAGAGATTTAGAACAGACAATTCTGGTTTACACATTCCCAAAACCAAAAGATCTTCCTTTACATTCTGTTATCTTATATACCGTAACATTTGATCAGAGACTAATAGGGATGTGAGCACATGCGTTATCTGGATAGTCAGACCATCGTAACCTGAATGACTCCTCGAGTTGTAAGGCATGGAAACAGACCCTTCGGTTCAACTAGTCCATGCTGAACATAATCCCAAACTAAACTCGTCCCACTTGCCTGCTGCTGACCCAATATCCCCCCCCACACCTCTCCTTTTAAATGTTATAATTGTAGCAGCACCACCACTCCCTCTGGCAGTTCATTCCACACATGAACCACTGTGTAAAAGACCTTTGCCACTTCTGTCTCCTCTCACCTTAAAAATGTGCCCCATAGTCTTGAAATCCCCCAGCCTATGGAAAATACACCTCATTCACTTTATCTATACCCCTCAAGATTTTATAAACCTCTACCAGGTCACCTTCAATGTCTGAAGCTCCAGTGAGAAGAGTCCCAACCGATCCATCCTATCCACATAGCTCAAACCCTCCATCCCCAACAACATCTGGTAAATCTCTTTGAAACTCTCCCCACCAGTCAAAGGATCAATGATTTCAAAACTGAATGGGTATTTGAAACAAAAATAAACTTGCAGGGTTACAGGGGGCACAGGTGTTGTTCTTAACTTAAAATATCAAATTAAAACCTTTAGTATCATAATAACCATGGGGCAGCACAATGGCTCAGTGGTTAACACTGCTGCCTCACAGCACCAGGGACCAGGTTCAATTCCAGCCTTGGGCAATGTTCATGTGGGGTGTGAACATTACCCCAGTGTCGGCATCGGTTTCCTCCCACAGTCAAAGAGGTGCAGGTTAGGGTGAATTGGCCGTGCAGAAGTACCCATAGTGTTCAGGGATGTGTAGGTTAGGTGGATTGTCTATGCTAAATTACCAGTGTCCAGGGATAAGCAAGCTCAGGGGATTAGCCATGGAAAATGCAGGGTTGGGGTAGATCTGAGTGGGATGTTCTTTGGAGGGTCAGTGGCAACTTGGTGGACCGAATGGCCTGCTTCCCCATTGTTGGGATTCTACGATTCTAACCCTCTGTCTTGAAATTGAATCATAGAGGTCTATAGCATGGAAACAGTTCCTATGATGCCTAGTTTTCACAATTAATTTAGTCCCATTCCCTGCATTTAGGCCATATCCCTCCATACCCCTCCCATCCATGTATCTGTCTAAATGTTTCTTCAATGACTGTTTGAATTCGTGTATCGCTGGACATCGGAGTGCATCTGGGAAAATTAACAAACAGTGAAATTCACAACTAATCTTGGAGGAACTGTTGGGCGAAGTTCACAGCACAGAATTAGATAAGTTAATTGTTGTTTTAAGTCTGTCTCAAGAGAAAAGCTGCAGTAGTGAGTATAGTGGATTCTTTCTTGATTATGTGTTTTTGGAGACAAGTCTTTTGATTAAACATAAAATATAAGCCATAGCTATTAATTTAACCTGGAGCAGTGTTTGTAGAGGAATAAAACGGTATTATTTTCTGGGTCTGTAGATTGTGAAGGAGCAAAAATGGCCTTTGCAGTGATATGTACTTCTTGTCAAATGTGGGAGTTTAAAGAGAGTTTAAGGGTTACTGCGGATTATATCTGCCATAAATGCTGTTGGATGCTAATCTTATCAGATTGAGTGGATCGGTTGGACAGACAGATAGAAGCAATGAGGAATTTGCAACAGCAACAGTATGTGATGGATGGCAGTTATAGGAAGGGGGGAAAGTCTCAGATACAGTCACATAGATGGGTTCACTCCAGGGAGGGTGAGAGAGGTCGGCACCAAGGGCAGGAGTCTTTTGTGGATATATCCATTTCAAACAGGTATGCTGTTTTGGAAAATGTAGGAGGTGATGGATTCTCAGGGGAACGTAGCATGAACAGCCAAGTTTCTGGTATTGAGACTGGCTCTAATGCAATGAGAGATCAATCGTGTTAGGGGATTCTGTAGTCAGAGGTACAGACAGACGTTCTGTGGCCAGTGGAGAAAAAGCAGAATGGTGTGTTGTTTCCCTGGTGCCAGGATCAAGGCTGTCCCAGAGAGGGTGCAGAATGTTCTCACAGGGGAGATGGGCCAGCAGGAGGTCATTGTCCACATTGGAACCAATGACATTGGTAGGGAAAAGGTTGAGACTCTGAAGGGAGATTAGAGAGAGTTAGGCAGAAATTTAAGAAGGAGGCCCTCAAGGGTAGTAATATCTGGATTACTCCCAGTGCTACGAGCTAGTGAGGGCAGGAATAGGAGGATAGAGCAGATTAATGCATGGCTGAGGAGCTGGTGTATGGGAGAAGGATTCACATTTTTGGATCATTGGAATCTCTTTTGGGGTAGAAGTGAGCTGTACAAGAAGGACGGATTGCACCTAAATTGGAAGGGGACTAATATACTGGCAGGGTAATTTGCGAGAACTGCTTGGGAGGATTTAAACTAGCAAGGTGAGGGAGGGAGGGGTGGGGACCCAAGGAGATAGTGAGGAAAGAGATCGATCTGAGACGGGTACAGCTGAGAACAGAAGTGAGTCAACAGTCAGGGCAAGCAGGGACAAGGTCGGACTAATAAATTAAACTGCATTTATTTCAATGCAAGGGGCCGAACAGGGAAGGCAGATGAACTCAGGGCATGGTTAGGAACATGGGACTGGGATATCATAGCAATTACAGAAACATGGCTCATGCATGGGCAGGACTGGCAGCTTAATGTTCCAGGATACAAATGCTACAGGAAGGATAGAAAGGGAGGCAAGAGAGGAAGGGGCGTGGCATTTTTGATAAGGGATAGCATTACACCTGTGCTGAGGGAGGATATTCCTGGAAATACATCCAGGTAAGTTATTTGGGTGGAACGGAGAAATAAGAAAGGGATGATCACCTTATTGGATTGTATTATACAGCCCCCAATAGTCAGAGGGAAATTGAGAAACAAACTTGTAAGGAGATCTCAGCTATCTGTAAGAATAATAGGGTAGTTATGGTAGGGGATTTTAACTTTCCAAACATCGACTGGGACTGCCATAGTGTTAAAGGTTTATATGGAGAGGAATTTCTTAATTGTGTATAAGACAATTTTCTAATTCAGTATGTGGATGTACCTACTAGAGGAGGTGGAAAACTTGACCTACTCTTGGGAAATAAGGCAGGGAAGGTGACTGAGGTGTCAGTGGGGGAACATTTTGGGGCCACCAACCATAATTCTATTTGTTTTAAAATAGTGATGGAAGAGGATAGACCAGATCTAAAAGTTGAAGTTCTAAATTGGAGAAATGCCAATTTTGACGGTATTAGGCAAGAACTTTCGAAAGCTCATTGGAGGCAGATGTTCGCAGGTAAAGGGACGGCTGGAAAATGGGAATCCAGTGAAAGTATACTCCTGTCAGGGTGAAAGGGAAGGCTGGTAGGTACAGAGAATGCTGGATGACTAAAGAAATTGAGGGTTTGATTAAGAAAAAGAAGGAAAGATATGTCAGGGATAGATAGAGTGAATCCTTAGAAGAGTATAAAGGCAGTAGCAGTATACTTAAAAGGGAAATCAGGAGGGCAAAAAGGGGACACGAGATACCTTTGGCAAATAGAATGAAGGAGAATCCAAAAGGTTTTTACAAATATATTAAGGACAAAAGGGTAACTAGGGAGAGAATAGGGCCCCTCAAAGAACAGCAAGGGGGCCTTTGTGTGGAGCCACAAAAAATGGGGGAGATATAAATTGTAGGGAAATAGATGGTGACATCTTGCAAAATGTCCCGATTACAGAAGAGGAAATGCTGGATGCCTTGAAACGGTTAAAAGTGGATAAATCCCCAGGACCTGATCAGGTGTACCCAAGAACTCTGTGGGAAGCTAGAGAAGTGATTCCTGGGCCTTTTGCTGGGATATTTGTATCATCGATAGTCACAGGTGAGGTGCCAGAAGACAAGAGGTTGGCAAACGTGGTGCCACTGTTTAAGAAGGGGGGTAAAGACAAACCAGGGAACTATAGACTGGTGAGCCTGACCTCGGTGGTGGGCAAGTTGTTGGAAGGAATCCTAAGGGACAGGAAGTACATGTATTTGGAACGGCAAATACTGATTCGGGATAGTCAACATGGCTTTGTGCTTGGGAAATCAAGTCTCACAAATTTGATTGAGTTTTTTGAAGAAGTAACAAAGAAGATTGATGAGGGCAGAGCAGTAGATGTGATCTATATGGACTTCAATAATGCGTTCGACAAGGTTCCCCATGGGAGACTGATTAGCAAGGTTAGATCTCATGGAATATAGGGAGAACTAGCCATTTGGATAAGAACTGGCTCAAAAGTAGAAGACAGAGGGTGGTGGTGGAGGGTTGTTTTTCAGACTGGAGGCCTGTGACCAGTGGAGTGCCACAAGGATCGGTGCTGGGCCCTCTACTTTTTGTCATTTACATAAATGATTTGGATGCGAGCATGAGAGGTACAGTTAGTAAGTTTGCAGATGACATCAAAATTGGAGGTGTAGTGGACAGCAAAGAGGGTGACCTCAGATTACAACAGGATCTGGACCAGATGGGCCAATGGGCTGTGACGTGGCAGATGGAGTTTAATTCAGATAAATGCGAGGTGCTGCAATTTGGGAAAGCAAATCTTTGCAGGACTTATACACTTAATGGTAAGATCCTAGGGAATGTTGCTGAACAAAGAGACCTTGGAGTGCAGGTTCATAGTTCCTTGAAAGTGGAGTCGCAGGTAGATAGGATAGTGAAGGCGGCGTTTGGTATGCTTTCCTTTATTGGTCAGAGTATTGAGTACAGGAGTTGGGAGGTCATGTTGCGGCTGTACATGACATTGGTTAGGCCACTGTTGGAATATTGCATGCAATTCTGATCTCCTTCCTATCGGAAAGATGTTGTGAAACTTGAAAGGGTTCAGAAAAGATTTACAAGGATGTTGCCAGGATTGGAGGACCTAAGCTACAGGGAGAGGCTGAACAGGCTGGGGCTGTTTTCCCTGGAGCGTCGGAGGCTGAGGGGTGACCTTATAGAGGTTTACAAAATTATGAGGGGCATGGGTAGGATAAATAGGCAAAGTCTTTTCCCTAGCATCGGAGAGTCCAGAACTAGAGGGCATAGGTTTAGGGTGAGAGGGGAAAGATATAAAAGAGACCTAAGGGGCAACTTTTTCACGCAGAGAGTGGTACGTGTATGAAATGAGCTACCAGAGGATGTGATGGAAGCTGGTACAATTGCAACATTTAAGAGGCATTTGGATGGGTATATGAATAGGAAGGGTTGGGAGTGATATGGGCCCGGTGCTGGCAAGTGGGACTAGATTGGGTTGGGATATCTGGTCAGCATGGACGGGTTGGACCAAAGGGTCTGTTTCCATGACTCTACGACAGAATTGTATTCGCTTCCACCACCACCTCTGCCAATCTGTTCGAGACATTCTCCACTCTCTCCGTGTAAACGTTTGCCCCTCTGGACCCATTTATATCTCTCCTCCACTCACCTTAAACTTATGTCCTCTAAGTTTAGACCCCCACATGGGGAAAAAGCTTTGGCTGTCAACCTTATCTATGCCTCTCGTGATTTTATATCACGTCTCAGTCCCCTGTGCTCCTGGGGAAAAAAGTCGTCCTAACCTATCCAGCCTCTCCTTATAACAACCTTCCAGCCAAGTAGCATCCCAGTAAATCTTTTCTGCATCCTTTCTACTTAGTAATATCCTTCCAACAGTAGGGTGACTAGAATTGCATGCTGTATCCTTACCATCATCTTGTACAGCTGCAACAAGATGTCCCAACTCCTATACTTGATGCTCTGACCAATGAAAGCAAGCATGCTGAAAGTCTTCTTCACCTCCCTGTCTACCCATGACTCCACTTTCTAGGACTTCTTCGAGACACTGCAGTGTCACATGCAGTGTCTCGAAGTTTTTGGTTGGAGACACTGCATGTGAAATAGATTCAGTGCTATATTAAAGGCAGAAAAGAATAACAAAAGTATACGATTAGAGAGCCAGGAATTATGTATCGAGATAAGGTACTGAAATAGTCGAGATAAGCACCAACTAATAATGTCTACCAATAAGCATCGAATCTGTTTCACATGCAGTATTCAAACAGAGAGATCTAGGGTGCAGGTTCATAGCTCCTCGAAAGTGGAGTCACAGGTAGACAGGAAAGGCTTTTGGCCCGCTTGCTTTCATCAGTCAGAGCACTGAGCATCGCAGTTGAGATGTCTTGTTGCAGCTTTCACACATACCACACAATAACACAAGACATGACCCTGCCTTCCTAACTGACCGTCCCTTTGAATATCAAATGGAAAATACCCCTTTAACTGTGATGATCAGAAAAGATGGCATCCTTCGAAAAAAAAGTGTTGTACCAACAAATATTTGACAGAGGGAGAAAGTTGCACTTTGAGGTGAAGATCAATCTTCATTGAGAGAGGAGCAGCAGCAGCTTCAGAAGCTCATGGTCCAACTTCTGCATTTAGACATGGGGAGGGGGTGGGGACCTCTGATTGGTAGGAGGAGCAGGCACCTTCCAGTCCTTCTGGGCTTCCTATTGGTCAATCCCCAGACATGCGCCTCCTTGACCAGGAGATTCACATGTCAACTATCCAATGGGAGACAGCCAGCCTGGAAATATGGGGATTGTACCTGAAACAACCCCACAGAGGCGTGTCACCATGTTACCCTTTATTTACATGTGCAGAAACCTTCACACTGGTCCAGTTTGCTCAGAGTGAAAAGAACCTCTGACATGGCTGTTTCTGTCAGCCAGGGCTCCCCGATTGGACCAGGTTAACAGCCCCAATCAAGGAACTCATATTCTGTGCGATCCACCTAACTGACATTATAATCACCACAGAACCTAGTACTTCTCTTCACCGAACACTGCAATTACTTTACTTTTCAGTTTAATGATCCAACTCTCTTTTGAATGCCATAATTGAATCTAATTCCAACACATACTCTCGCAGACCATTCCAGAGGTCGAAGCATTTTCAATCATTAGATTAGAATTACGTTTTGGATCACACTCAAAAAGATTTCATTTGGACTATTGCTTCCAATCATTTGCAGTAATTTCTTCATACGAACAAATTTACAACTTAGTGGGTTTATTCAAATTTTATAACATATTGGGGTAGTACGGTGCTTAGCACTGCTACCTCACAACGCCAGGGACCCAGGTTCAATTCCAACTTCAGGTGACCGACTGTGTGGAGTTTGGATGTTCTCCCTGTCTACAGGCGTTTCTTCCCACAGTCCAAAGATATGGAGGGTGGGTGGATTGACCAGGCTAAATTGCTCCATGATGTGAAGGCTAGGTGGATTAGCCATGGTAAATGCAGGGGCAAGGGGTGATTCTGAATGGGATGCTCTTTGGTGGGTCAGTGCAGACTCAATGTGACAAATGGCCTCTTTCTGCACTGTAGGAATTTTATGCATCTCTGTCTGACGTCTTGCAAATGCACCTTTCTGAAAAGGACAGTTTGCTGTCATGTTCAGTACTGCAGTGTCTATATTTTCCCACATACCTCTAAATTAGTTTTGCATGAAATTCCCCCCATTTCCACTGTATCTTAGCTAGCATTCCCCCTTTCATTCCTTATCAATTTTTCCATTACCGTGACTTATGATCCTTTTCTCTTTATAGATTATTGTAGACTAAGTCTAGTTACCATGTTTACCAAAGTATAAGATGAAAATGCATTTTTTTTTTCTGATCCCATACTTAACTATCCCATAAAGCTTGTTAAGGGGGAGGGGGAGGGTGGAATTGAGGAAACTGGTGAAATCTATACTGATCCCAATTGTTGGATGGTCCCATAATGGAAGATGAAGTGTTCTTCCTCCAGGTGTCAGGTGGCTAGAGTTTGGCGATGGAGGCAGCCCAGGACACACATGCCTTACCTGAGTGGGAGGGGTAGTTAAAGTGTTCAGCCACAGGACAGTGGATCATTTACTTCGCTTGTCCCAGAGGTGTTCTCCGAAACGTTCTGCAAGTCCAGTCTCCCTAATGCAAAGGAGACCACGTCAAGCACAACGGACACGTAAATAAATCTTATAAATAAATTGTATAAATTTTAGCCTGCCAGAGTTATTTTCTATCAGACTTTAATTAAGTTGGATGACGGGATGAAAGAGTCTGTTGGTCAGACTTGAATCAGCACCCCGAAATGAGACAAAACCATTAATATCAGTGAACTGCATTTGTTGAAAGCATGAGTTCTTGATTTATTTTCACAACTTACTGGTATTCACATCTGCACATTCAATGTCAAACTCTGACATCAGGAATGAAATTACACCATTAATTTTGTCTTACAATATTCCAACAAACAAATTGATAGCACACAGTGAATACCATGTCCGATTATTGTGAAATTAAATTTGACCAAATAAAATGTAAAATCAAATGGGAGATAACAAATGGGGGAAGGACAGAAGGCAAGAAATGCAGCATCATAGAAGGTGCTCCTCCAGGGAGTGTATTTTACCAACTACAACTGCTCAATATAAGCAAACACTCTGACAGGACCCTCCGGTTTTAATGTAAACCATAGCCCCATACAGTAGGTACCATTTAAATAAGTTAATAGATACAAGCCTTGAGCAAATCCAGCCTCCAGCCGGACCCCCCGCTTCTTGGAGCTCGGACCTTCCTCCAGCTCCGGGGGGTTGTTGAGCTCCTGGGCTCCGGCCGCCGCCGAAGAAGCCGCGGGCGCCGGCTCTCTCTCCTCCACCGCCGACATTTTTAATTTGTTTTCTCGTTCACCCGGTAACCGTCACCTCCCCCTTCCCGGGCCCCGGGAATTAGACACAAATAAACAATAAACCCCACCGGGGACTGTCTCCTTTTCTTCACAACTTTTGTTTGAAAAGTTCCGACTTTAATTTGAAATGTATTTTAAAGGTATTTTCTGAGGTAAACGGTGCCTGTCTGCCCCCCTCCCTCCGTCAGAAACCGCCCGCTGAGTCGATGAGAAAACCGCAGCCTCGCGCCGCCATCTTTGTTTTTCTTCTTCTTTCCGTCTCCGCGCTCCCTCCAATCAGAGCGCACCTTACTTCACCTGACCAATGGCGGCCGACTTTCGGAGACACGCCCCTTACATGCCGCACCGACTGCAAGTTTTGTGATTGGTGGAGAGGTTCGCAATCGCGGCGTGTCTCCGCCCCTTTCCTCTGAGGGTGTGTCTCCCTGAGGTACATTTGTCTGCCTCAAAAATTACCACATTGACTCAACCTAACTCCGAGACTCAATGTTACTGACAGTTTATTTGTGTGTGAACCCGAGGGCCTTATGTGTCTTGTTATAGAGGCGGAGACATACTCAGCAGGGAAACAGACCCCTCAGTCCAACTCGTCTATACTGACCAGAAATCCAAAATTAATCTCGTCTCATGTGTCAGCATTTGGCTCATAAACCCATCCAGATACTTTTAAAATGTTGTAATTGTACCAGCCTCCAACACTTCCTCTGGAAGTTCATGCCACACACGAACCACCTTTGTGTAAAAAATTTGCCCCATGTCTGTTTTTCAAACTCTCTCTCCTCTCACTGTAAAAATGTGTCCCCTGATCTTGAAATCCTCCATCCTTGGGAAGAGGCAACTATCATTAACCCTATCTATTCACCTCGTGGTTTTATAAACATCGCCTCTCAACCTTCTCTGCTCTGGCAGAAAAACATCCCAGCCGATCCAGCCTTAATTCCAATTTGATAATAGTGGCGCAGAGATGATTTCAGCTCTTTGTGTGTCAAGGAGCTCTCAATTGTAAACAATGCCTCTTAAGTTCACCTCATCTTAAAACGAATGGCATACGCTACTTGTGACCAGATTTGTAAGATATGTTTTGAATGGAGGAGTAAAACTCACAATAAAAGATGAATGCAGCCTTTATTCACAACTCATTATTAAACACACTTTCTCCATTTACAGATGTGATTGAGAGGCTTCTCCGAATGAATCTTTGACTGATAACTGAGTTTGTCAGGATTTTGAGAGTCACTGTAGCTCTGTTGTAGCACAGGGGAGTGTGCTTTCAGACAGACCACATTGTGCAGAAAGTTCTCCCGCATCAGACGAGTAAAGTCGACATGTTTGTAACAAGTTGTGAAACTTGAAAGGGTTCAAAAAACATTTGCAATGATGTTGCCAGTGTTGGAGTGTTTGAGGGAGGAAGAGGCTGAATAGGCTGGGATTATTTTCCCTGGAGCATTGGTTGCTGAGGGCTAAGCTTATAGAGGTTTATAAAATCCACAAAGGGCGTTGATAGCGTAATAAGGCAAGGTAGTTTCCTCAAGGTGGGAGAGTTTAGAACGAGAAGGCGCAGTTTTAGGGTGAAAGGAGAAAAGTTTAAAAGGGATCTCAAAGTGGTAAGTTTCTCACAGAGACGAGAGAGATTGAAAAACAGACATGGGGCAATTTTTTTACACAGAAGTGGTGGACATGGGTACAATTACAACATTTGGATAAGTACGTGAATAGCAAAGGTTTGGAGGGAAAGGGAGAGGCTGAATAGGCTGAGGTTGTTTACCCTGGGGTGTCAGCAGCTGAGGGTTTGCCTTATAGAGGTTTATAAAACCATGAAGGACATGGATAGGGTAAAAAGTCAAGGACATTTCTTGGGTTTGGGGGAGTCCAGAAAAAGAGGGAACAGGTTTTAAGTGAGAGGCGAAAGGGACCTGAGGAGCAACCTTTTCACAGAGGGTGATGTGTGTACAGAATGAGCTGCCAATGAAAGCGGTGAAGGGCTGGTACAATGTCAACATGTAAAAGGCATCCTCATGTGTGTAAGTATATAAAGAGTTTAGAGAGATATAAAGACTCTGGTGCGGCCGCATCTGGAGTATTGTGTGCAGTTTTGGTCGCCATACTATAGGAAGAATGTAGAGACACTGGAACGGGTGCAGAGGAGGTTTACCAGGATGTTGCCTGGTATGGTAGGAAGATCGTATGAGGAAAGACTGAGGCACTTGGGGCTGTTTTCATTGGAGAAAAGAAGGTTTAGAGGTGACTTGATAGAGGTGTACAAGATGATTAGGGGTTTACATAGGGTTGACCATGAGAACCTTTTCCAAGTATGGAGTCAGCTACTACGAGGGGCATAGCTTTAAATTAAGGGGTGGTAGGTATAGGACAGATGTTAGGGGTAGATTCTTTACTCAACGAGTCGTGAGTTCATGGAATGCCCTGCCAGTAGCAGTGGTGGACTCTCCCTCTTTATGGGCATTTAAACGGGCATTGGATAGGCATATGGAGGATAGTGGGCTAGTGTAGGTTAGGTGGGCTTGGATCGGCGCAACATCGAGGGCCAAAGGGCCTGTACTGCGCTGTATTTTTCTATGTTCTATATTAATGGGTCAAAATGAGCTGGATGTAGGTTTGCTCGCTGAGCTGGGAGGTTTATTTCCAGAAATGAGCGGCACGGTGGCACAGTGGTTAGCACTGCTGCCTCACAGCACCAGAGACCCGGGTTCAATTCCTGCCTCAGGCGACTGACTGTGTGGAGTTTGCACATTCTCCCCGTGTCTGCGTGGGTTTCCTCCGGGTGCTCCGGTTTCCTCCCACAGTCCAAAGATGTGCAGGTCAGGTGAATTGGCCATGCTAAATTGCCCGTAGTGTTAGGTAAGGGGTAAATGTAGAGGGTATGGGTGGGTTGCGCTACGTCGGGTCGGTGTGGACTTGTTGGGCTGAAGGGCCTGTTTCCACACTGTAATGTAATCTAATGTAATCTAATCTAATCTAAATTTCGTCACCCTACTAGGTAACATCGTCACTGGGCCTCAGGTGAAGCAATGTACATGAGTCCCACTGAAGATGTTACCTAGTAGGGTGACGAAACGTCTGGAAATGAACCTCGCAGCTCAGTGAGCAAACCTACATCCAGAACCTCAACCCGAGCTACAAATCTCAAAATACGCTGAGACAAAATGGGGTTAGCATATCTGATCAGCATGGACAAGTTGGATTGAAGGATCTGTTTCTGTGCATCTCTGACTATTACTACTGGATACAGGCCTGGAGCAAGTAGGTGGTACTAGTTTAATGGGGCATCATGGACTGGTTGGAGTCATACTGTTTCCGTACTGTATGATTAAATAGCATCGAATGGTGATTAATCCCAAAGAGATGATAAAGGTTTCGAGCATCACCTTGGGCGCTTGCGTGTGGACCCCTTCCAGATAACTGAGGGCAATGGAGCACTGTAAGGTTCTGTACATCAGACAGTCAGCCAGCAAGTTCCCACTGGGAGACTAGTCTCAAGAAAGGAAGCAGTTTCCTGTCCCATCAGTTGGATTGTGAATACAGTTTGGAGCAAGTCCTATATTTCTGACAACATAGGTAGACAGGACAGTGAAGAAGACTTTTGGCATACTGGCCTTCATCAGTCAGGGCACTGAGTATAACAGTTGGGAAGCTACGTTGCAGTTATCAAAGACATCGATGAGGCCACACTTGGAGTATTGTGTTCAGTTTTGGTCACCTTACTATAACAAGGATGGTATTAAACTGGAAAGATTGCAGAAGAAATTTACAAGGATATTGCTAGGACTCAAGGGTTTGAGTTATAGGGCGAGGTTTGACAAGTTAGGACTTCCTTCTTTAGAGCATAGGAGACTGAGGGGGGAACCTTATACAAGTGTCCAAGATCATGAGAGGCATGGATAGTGTGAATGCACTCAGTCTTTTTCCTGGAGTTGGGAAACGAGGACTAGAGGACATCAGGTTATGGTTAGAGGGGAAAGAATAACAGGTAACCTGAGGGGTAACTTTTTTTTTAAACGCAGTGTGGTGTGCATATGGAATGAGCTGCCAGTGAAAGTGGTTGAGGCGGGTATATTAACTACATTTAAAAGGAATTTGGACAAATACATGGATAGGAAAGGTTTAGAAGGTTATGGGCCAAGAGTAGGGAAATGGGATTCGTGTTGATGGACGTTTTGGTTGGCGTGGACCAGTTTGGGCTAAAGGGCCTGTCACTGTGCTGTCAGACTCTATGACTCGTGTCTCTTTGTTGCTCTGACAGTTGAGTTTCCAGATGAGCATCTCACTAAATCATGCCAAATAAAATCCGATCTCATTCGTCAACGCTGATGCAGAGGTGCTGGTGTTGGATCGGGCTGGATCAAGGTCAGAAGTCACATGTCATCAGGTGAGAGTCTAACAGGTTTATCTGAAGACACAAGCTTTTGGAGCACTGCTCCTTCCCCACCTCCAGGGAAAAGACATTGTCTATTTACCCTATCCATGCCCCTCATAATTTTGTAATCCTTTATAAGGTCACCCCTCCACGTCCGACACTCCAGGGAAAACAGCCCCAGTCTATTCAGCCTCTCCCTGCAGCTCAAATCCTCCAACCCCCAGCAACATCCTGGTAAATCATGTCTGATAGAGAAGTCAACGTTTTGGTAGAAGAAGGGCTAATGCTCATTCCTCCATCTTCTGGTGCTGTCTGGCTTGCTGTGTTGTCCCAGCCGACTGCTTGCCGACTTTGGATTCCAAAATCCAGCGGGGGGGGGGGGAATGCAGTCCAGCACAAAACGAAAAAAAAAAGCCCACTGACTCTACCACCGCACCCACTGTCAGAACAGGCAGGAGGTTCAGTTCTGGGCGTGACCCACAGCAGGATCACCGGCGGAATCCAATTGTTGAGAACGCTGGTGCCCCCGCAAGTTGCAGGACACCGTGAACCTCCACCCACACCCTGAGCAGGCAAATGGCCTCTCGCCCGTGTGAATTCGCCGGTGGGCCAGCAAGTCGGAGGAATGGCTGAAGGCCTTCTCGCACTCGGGGCAGCTGAAGGGCCTCTCCCCTGTGTGGACCTGCCTATGCTTTATGAGGGTTCACTGAAAGCCTTCCTGCACTCGGGGCAGGGGAATGGCCTCTCACCGATGTGGATCCGCTGGTGGGTCAGCAGGTGGGAGGAGCTAGTGAACCTCTTCCCGCACTCAGGGCAGCTGAATGGCCTCTCCCCAGTGTGGACCCGCCAGTGGACCAGTAGGTTGCCGAAGCGGGTGAAGCCATTCCCGCACTCCAGGCAGCCGAAGGGCCTCTCCCCAGTGTGACTGTGTCGATGAGTCTCCAGGGCAGATGGGACACGGAAGCCTTTCCCACAGTCACCACACTTCCATGGTTTCTCCATGGGGCGGGATTCCTCATGTTTCTCCGTGGCAAAAGATTCAGCCATACACAAAAGGTGTGTACAGCCCCCTCACCACCGTGATTCCTCTTCCCAGGCCGTATAACTTGTTTCAGACTCCACACTCAGTGTGCTGCAACAGTAGGGTCTCTCATCCAGTCCCATAAATGCTGAAAATGTACTGAAACAAGAACCAAAAAACTTTGCTCCTTCTCACAGAATCACATTCGAAAATTGTTGTGATCCCGATGCATTAAGTGACTGTCAGACATTGATGTGAAAGTAAGGACTGCAGACGCTGGAGAGTCAGAGTCGAAGAGTGGCGGTGCTTGAAAAGCTCAGCAGGTCACACAGCATCCAAGGAGCAGGAGAGCCAATGTTTCAGGCATAAGCCCTTCATCTGTTTATTTTGAAACTTCCGTCTTCAGATTTTCAAATACTCTAAGACACCACAATATTCATCACTGTCAATCTGGGATAGGGAGGTGAGTGTGTGGAGGGGGAGGGGGGGGGGGGGGGGGGGGGGGGGGGGTGGTTGGAATGAGACCTCAAGGTATTGACACCTACATATGGCAAATGTTAATGGCAAGCCAGAGTCAGAGCACAGAAACAGCCCCTTCAGTCCAACTTGTCCATGCCAACCAGATATCTAATCGAATCTAATCCCATTTGGTCAGCATTGGGCCCACATCCCTATCAACCCTTCCTAATCACAGACCCATCCAGATGTCTTTTAAATGTAATTGGACCAGCATCCACCACTTCCTCTGCCATCTCTTTCCTTGCATGCACCACCTTCTGCGTGAAAAAGTTGCCCCTTAAATTCCTTTGTAACAATACTCGCTCCATCTAAACCTTTCACACAAAGCAGTCCCAGTCTATGTTTGGAAAGTTAAAATTCCCTACCATAGCCACCCTATTATTCTTGCAGATATTTCTTGCAGTTCCTGCTGACTATTACATGGTCTATAATACAATCCCAATGTGATCATACCTTTTTTATCTCCAGGCTTCACCCAAATCACCTTCCTGGATGTACTCCCAGGAATATCCTTCCAGACTACAGCAGGAATACTATACCTTATCAAAAATACAACTCCCACTCCTCTCTTCCCTCACTTTCTATCCTTTTTTCAATGCAAAGGGTATAACTTCTCATTGTGGTACAGCATTTGGCACGTGTTTGCCGATTGAGACACTGACTTGTACCAAATTGTCCAGAGTCTGCCCCCTCCCTGGATTCACTACCTTTCCATGCAGTTGCTGCAAATAAACAACTAAAGCCCAGAATGAAAAAAAGTATAAAAAGTGGTGAGAAAAGAGAGTGCTGTACTCACAGATGTTCGATAGAGGAAGGAAGTTGCAGTCTGGGGTAAAGCTCAATCTTCATTCAGAAATAGAAGCAACACCAACAAGTTCAGAATCTCGTAATTTTGGATTAGTGGTGCTGGAAGAGCACAGCATTTCAGGCAGCATCCGAGAAGCAGCAAAATCGACGTTCCAGGCAAAAGCCCTTCATCAGGAATAAAGGCAGAGAGCCTGAAGCGTGGAGAGATAAGCCAGAGGAGGGTGGGGATGGGGAGAAAATAGCATAGAGTACAATAGGTGAGTGGGGAAGGGGATGAAGGTGATTGGTCGGAGGCGGGGAGGTGGGTGGAGTGGATAGGTGGTAAAAGAAGATAGGCAGGTAGGACAAGTCATGGGGACAGTGCTGAGCTGGAAGTTTGGAACTCGGGTGAGATGGGGAAAGGGAAAATGAGGAAACTGTTGAAGTCCACATTGATGCCTTGGGGTTGAAGTGTTCTAAGGTGGAAGATGAGGCGTTCTTCCTCCAGGCGTACAGCGGTGAAGGAGGCCCAAGATCTCCATGTCCTCGGCAGAGTGTGAGGGGGAGTTGAAATGTTGGGCCACAGGGCGGTGTGGTTGATTGGTGCGGGTGTCCCGGAGATGTTCCCTAAAGCGCTCTGCTAGGAGGCGTCCAGTCTCCCCTTGTAGAGGAGACCGCATTGGGAGCAACAGATGCAATAAATGATATTAGTGGATGTGCAGGTAAAACTTCGATGGATGTGGAAGGCTCCTTTAGATCCTTGGATGGAGGTGAGGGAGGAGGTGTGGGCGTCGGTTTTGCAGTTCCTGCGGTGGCAGGGGAAGGTGCCAGGATGTGAGGGTGGGTCGTAGGGGGGTGTGGACCTGACCAGGTAGTCACGGAGGGAACGGTCTTTGCGGAAGGCGGAAAGGGGTGGGGAGGGAAATATATCCCTGGTGGTGAGGTCTTTTTGGAGGTGGGGAAATGTCGGCGGATGATTTGGTTTATGCGAAGGTTGGTAGGGTGGAAGGTGAGGACCAGGGGCGTTCTGTCCTTGTTATGGTTGGAGGGGTGGGGTCTGAGGGCAGAGGTGCGGGATGTGGACGAGTTGCGTTGGAGGGCATCTTTAACCATGTGGGAAGGGAAATTGCGATCTCTAAAGAAGGAGGCCATCTGGTGTGGTTCTGTGGTGGAACTGGTCCTCCTGGGAGCAGATATGGCGGAGGTGGAGGATTTGGGAATACTGGATGCCATTTTTGCAAGAGGTAGGGTGGGAAGAGGTGTAATCCAGGTAGCTGTGGGAGTCGGCAGGTTTGTAAAAAATGTCAGTGTCAAGTCGGTCGTCATTAATGGAGATGGAGAGGCCCGGGGAGGGAGGTGTCAGAGATGATCCAGGTACATTTAAGGTCAGGGTCGAATGTGTTGGTGAAGTTGATGAATTGTTCAACTTCCTCGCGGGAGCATGAGGTGGTGCCAATGCAGTCTTCAATGTAGCAGAAGAAGAGGTGGGGAGTGGTGCCGGTGTAATTACAGAAGATCGACTGTTCTATGTAGCCAACAAAGAGACAGGCATAGCTGGGGCGCATACGTGTGCCTATGGCTATCCCTTTGGTCTGGAGGAAGTGGGAGGATTCGAAGGAGAAATTGTTAAGGGTGAGGACCAGTTCGGCCAAACGAATAAGAGTGTCGGTGGAATGGTACTGTTGGGGACGTCGGGAGAGGAAAACACGGAGGGCTTGGAGGCCCTGGTCATGGCAGATGAAGGTGTAGAGGGATTGGATATCCATGGTGAAGATAAGGCGTTGGGGGCCTGGGAAATGGAAGTCTTGGAGGAGGTGGAGGGCGTGGGTGGTATCTCGAACGTTTGTGGGGAGTTCTTGGACTAGGGGGGATAGGACAGTGTTGAGGTAGGTAGAGATGAGTTCAGTGGGGCAGGAGCATGCTGAGACAATGGGTTGGCCAGGGTGGTCAGGCTTGTAGATCTTGGGAAAGAGGTAGAACCAGGCACACCAGATGGCCTCCTTCTTTAGAGACCGCAATTTCCCTTCCCACGTGGTTAAAGATGCCCTCCAACACATCTCGTCCAAATCCCGCACCTCTGCCCTCAGACCCCACCCCTCCAACCGTAACAAGGACAGAACGCCCCTGGTGCTCACCTTCCACCCTACCAACCTTCGCATAAACCAAATCATCCACCGACATTTCCACCACGTCCAAAAAGACCCCACCACCAGGGATATACTTCCCTCCCCACCCCTTTCTGCAAAGACCGTTCCCTCCGTGACTACCTGGTCAGGTCCACGCTCCCCTACAACCCACCCTCCCATCCTGGTACCTTCCCCTGCCACCGCAGGAATTGCAAAACCTACACCCACACCTCCTCCCTCACCTCCATCCAAGGACCTAAAGGAGCCTTCCACATCCATCAAAGTTTTACCTGCACATCCACTAATATCATTTATTGCATCCGTTGCTCCCAATGTGGTCTCCTCTACATTGGGGAGACTGGACGCCTCCTAGCAGAGCACTTTAGGGAACATCTCCGGGACACCCGCACCAATCAACCACACCGCCCTGTGGCCCAACATTTCAACTCTCCCTCCCACTCTGCCAAGGACATGGAGGTCCTGGGCCTCCTTCACCACTGCTCCCTCATCACCAGACGCCTGGAGGAAGAACGCCTCATCTTCCGCCTCAGAACACTTCAATCCCAGGGCATCAATGTGGACTTCAACAGTTTCCTCATTTCCCCTTCCCCACCTCACCCGAGTTCCAAACTTCCAGCTCAGCACTGTCCCCATGACTTGTCCTACCTGCCTATTTTCTTTTCCACTTATCCACTCCACCCTCCTCCCCCGCCTCCGACCTATCACCTTCATCCCCTCCCCCACTCACCTATTGTACTCTATGCTACTTTCTCCCCACCCCCACCCTCCTCTGGCTTATCTCTCCACGCTTCAGGCTCTCTGCCTTTATTCCTGACGAAGGGCTTTTGCCCGAAAAGTCGATTTTGCTGCTCCTCGGATGCTGCCTGAATTGCTGTGCTCTTCCAACACCACTGATCCAAAATCTGGTTTCCAGCAACTGTAGTCATTGTTTTTACCCTCAGAATCTCATAGTCCAACTTCCACATTTTGACAATAGCGGGGCTCTAATTGGAAGGAGGACCAGACTCCTTCCGGTCCTCCAGGGTTCTCCATTGGTCCGTAAAAATTAGTCGCGCGGCGCTTCCACGGAGAGATATGCGCATGCGCAATACACTGCCGACATAAATGCACATGCGCAGTGCTTGCTGACGCCGAGGAGCATGCGTCATAAGTCCTTTGGAAATTTTCCGCGGCCAAATTCTCGCAAATGGGACTTGATTGGGTTAGGATATCTGGTCAGTACGGACGAGTTGGACCGAAGGATCTGTTTCAGTGCTGTACAACCCCATGACTCTGTGGGATTAGGGCGTCACTGGTTAGACCAGCATTTCTTGCCCGGCGGGAGCGAGTACTGTCAAAAGTCAAACTCACTGCTGCGGGTCTGGAGTCATGTGTGGGGCAGACCAGGTAAAGGATGACATTTACCTTCCCGATAAAAGACATTAGTGAATCAGATGGCCTCCCCCCCGAAAGTGATTTCATCGTTAGATTCTAAGCTTCAGACCTCTGACCGGATTAAAATTCCACCATGTGCCACGGCGGGATTCGAACCCGGGAGTCCCCAGAACTGGGTTAATCATCCAGCCAATAATAGCACGAGACTGTCGCTACTTCAATCCCTTCGTGATGGCACATGAACTCACCAGTGCTTGCGCAGGTAGGAGGAGTCAATGAACTCTTTCCCACACTGAAAGCAAGTGAATGGCTTGTCCTTAGTGTGGACTTGCTGGTGGATCAGCAGAGCAGCTAACTGAGCAAACCACCTCCCACACGCAGGGCTGTGAATGTCCTCTCCCCCCGAGTGGACCCGCTGGAGTGTTCACAGGTTGCACATCTGACTGAAGCCTTTCCCGCAGTCGGGGCAGGTGAACAGCCTCTCTCTGGTATGAACCCCCTGGTGCGTCAGTTGGGTGGAAGAATCAATGAATCTCTACCCGCACACAGAGCAGGTGAAAGGCCACTCCCCGTTGTGAAAGCATCTGTGGATTTCAAGTGCCGAAAGGGAAGGGAATCCTTTCCTAGCGTCCCCACATTTCCATAGTTTGTTTTTCATGTTTGAGCTTGGGTTCTTCTGGCGTTGTTCTGGGTTTGCCGGCCAGCTGCAATAGCAAACAGAACAGGCACACAGTCTCTAGTGGTGTGATGTTGATACCCCAAGCTGAGTAATTTGGTAAAGCGCTTTTCAGTCAATGCCCTGAATCTCCCTCACTTGGGTATCTATTCTGCTATGTTCTTCCTGCCACACCAGTGTCCAAGATCTCTGAAGCACACAGAAACAAACATTTATTCTTGATTTAAATGACTGCTGATATTCAAGTTCTAATAAATCAAATGGCTCTGTCAGAAGTTGATATTACACTTGATTTCAGATTTATTTCTGCATGTCTTCCACTTGATATCCTTCAGAAAAATTAACAAAGTAAGTGTACAGTTAAATGAAAATAGCATAGACACCAAATTCTTGCAAACTGCCCGATGCCTTCTGATCACATGTTATCCAGGACACCAAAACCTGAAAACTGTCATGCAGCCAGCCTTAAGAATCACCTAAGTGAAGCTTTCCTCCATACACAATGACCTGGAACAAGATGCTGTCAAAGATGCTGTAAATGGAGCTGAATCAAGGACATGAAAATGAAATATCAAGGCTACTTGAGAAAAGAAAGCCATTTAAGTTGCTGAATGACTTCCTTCTATCCTAATAAGTGAAAAAGATGACAAGAAATATAGAATGTTATTAGAAGGTGAAACATATTAGCCATGAAAGTTTTACAACAGTGAATAATATTAGATATACACAAAATGAAGCAACACATATGTATTTTTATATCAATGTGCTAATCCCTTAAATGCTGCTCAGTTCCATGAGAAACTACACTTTTAATTGTGTACCTGAGGAAAGAAGCAATCCATTTCTAGAATGCAAATTGTATTCAAATGAATGTGTTAAATTAAGAAAAAAAGTGAAAATACATTTAAGAGGGACAGAGAGCATCTGAGCACCTTGTCCCTCCCTGGGTTCACTGCAGTTGCCATAAGTGAACAGTTTTCCCCCATCTCTCCCTCCCAAGATGAAGAATGGAAAAGGGGAGACATTGCTTTGCTCCTCGATGTTGCCTAGAGGAGGGAGTTTTACACTGAAATTGAATGAAGATAGAGCTTCACTCCAGACTGCAACTTCCTTCCATTGTCCAACATGAGAGTACGGCACTTTCTGAGGGGGTGGGGGGTGGGGGGGGGGGAAACATGTCAGGATAGATGTCGATAAAATACTTCCTTGTCAGAGAATCTAGAACTCGATGACGCAGATTATAAATAAGGGCTTTCCCATATCAGGCAGAATGAGGAATTTATTCTGTCTTCTTTATTGCAATGCTCCCACACAGAGAGTAATAGAGACTGGCTCTTTGAATGTATTCAAGGCTGAATTAAACTGAATTTTGAGAGACAGGGAATGAAAAGTAATTGAGTACAGGTAGCAAATGAAGTTAAGGCCACAGCAGGACATGCATGATCTTCTTAATTGGAAAGTAAGCCTGATGAATGGCAGTGGCAAGAGATTTAACACGTTCCATGTGTGAGTGATCCTTCAAACAGTTGTTGAAGCTGGACAGAGACATGGATTCCCACATCATAGTGAAACCGTGGAAATGTGAGGACTGTGGGAAGGAATTCAAAATTCCATCTTTGCTTGAACATCATTGCCACGGTCACACCGGGGAGCGGCCGTTCGCCTGCTCCATGTGCAGCAAGGGCTTAATTCATTTATCTAAGATAGTGATCCACCGGCAGAGTTTCACGGGGAAGAGGTCTTTCATCTCCTTTGTGTGGGAAGGAGTTCATTTATTTATCACCCTGGTGACCCACCAGCCAGCTCACAGCAGAGAGAGGCCGTTCGCTTGCTCTAAGTGCATGAACGGATTCACCCAGTCATTTGCCTTGCTGATCCACCAATAGGTCCATACGAGGGAAGAGACCATCCTCCTGCTCTGTCTGCATGAAGGTATTCATTAATTTGTCTGCCCTGCTTATGCACCTTCGGGTTCACACCAGGGAGAGACTGTTCTCCTGCTCCATGTGCAGGAAGGCGTTTTTTCATTTATCCACCCTGGTGACCCACCAGCTGGTTCACACCGGGGAGAGGTCATTCACTTGGTCCGAGTGTGGGAAGGGATCCATTAACTCTTCTGACCTGCAGACAAACCGGCACATTCACACCAGGGAGAGGCTGTTCACCTGCTTCGTCTGCGGGAAAGGGTTTAGCCATCCTGCTGGTGCACAGGCGCATCCACACTGAGGATAGACCGTTCTCCTGGTCTGTGTATGGTAAGGGATTCACAGATTATTCCAGCTGCAGAGACACCACCGGTTTCAAACTGGGGAAAGTCCTTTCACCTGCTCCGTGTGCGGAAAGGGATTTAGTCAGTCATCCCATCTGCTCAGACACCAATCCAGTCAAGTAGAGCACGTTTGGATTCTTTGTGGGTGTGACTTGTATTAGTATTCAAGAGAAAGGGTAGTATTGCTGAGGCAGGACTGACTGCAGGTAGAGTAGGTGGCGGTGCATGGCTGATAGCATGGAGCAGAGGATCCAGAAAGAGAATTGTTGCTGAAGGTTTCGAATTTGTAGTGTGTACTGGGTATCCTGTCCAGGTTCAAACTGTGTTGGGCTGAATGTGGTCCATGTGAGATCAGATGGTTCCATAGGCAGTTCGGAGGAATAGCTGATTTTGATGAAGGGCTTCTGCCTGGACATCGATCCTGATGAAGGGCTTATGCCCAAAACATCGATTCTCCTGCTCCTGGGATGCTGCCTGACCTGATGTCCTTTTCCAGCAACGCACTCTCGACTATTAGTACTCAAGAGCGCTTACATTCACTGGTCAGTTGAGCACCTATTAAGACACACTTACTGATTTGGAACATGCAGTGGAGTCGAGAGATGTATACCTGTCATGTTTTATTCTGTGAAAAAGCCTATCCCATGGAAAGATTGGCTTCAGTTTGTCCCTTCCCCAGGAGGCTGTCAGGACGATGACATGGGAAACAGAGAATGCTTGTCCAGTACTGAAGGTTGGACAAATTGGAAAAATGAGAGTTTCTGATAATGTCTTACAATTCTGGTGGCTTTTGGAGGTATTTTTGAAATTGTCATGGTCTGTGTGACCCACTGATGTTCCCAGAGTCTGAGCCACACCAAAAATGGCAGGATGGAGAAGGGTATGCAGACATGGGTTATATCCCTACCATAGAGTCATAGAACCTGACCGCATGGAAACAAACCTTTCCGTCCAACTCATCCATGCTGACCAGTTATCCCAAATTGGTGAGGCCACTTCTGAAATATTGTGTTCAATTCTGGCCTTCTTGCTATCAGAGGATGTTAAAGTTGAAAGGGCTCAGAAAAGATGTACAAGGATGTTGCCAGGTTTGGAGGGTTTGAGCTCTAGGGAGAGTCATAGAGTCTTAGAATCATGGAGATGTACATATGGAAACAGACCATTCATTCCAAATTGTCCATGCTGACTAGACATCCAAACCTAAACTAGTCCCATTTGCCAGCACTTGGCCCATATCCCTCAAACCCTTCCTATTCATATACCCACCCAGATGCCTTTTTGAATGTTGTCACTGTAGAAGCCTCCACCACTTCCTTTAATAGCGCATTCCATACACATGCCACCCTCTGCGTGAAAAAGTTGTCCCTTAGGTCCCTTTTCTCACCGTAACCTTATGCCTGCTAGTTCTGGACTCCCCCACTCCAGGAAAAAAAACCTTGTCTATTTCCCCCATCCATGCTCCTCATGATTTTATAAACCTGTATAATGTCACCCCTCACCCTCTGACACTCCAGAGAAAGTAGCCCTATATTGGTCAGAGCATTGAGTATATGAATTGGGAGGTCTCTGTCCAATGGTCACTTACTGTTCCATTCAATAATTCTATTGGAAGTATATGACATAGCTAAAGGACAAAAATACAACATATAATTGTATTTGAATCTCGGAGACTAGCATATTGAATATATAACCATTAAATAACACTAGATAGATCTCTGTCCCTTCTCAAGTTCCAGTCCTGATAAATGCCTTGCGGACCTGAAAGCCTTGAGAGACAGAGAGAATCTGAATCCCTTTCCATTTGATTCACTTCCTCTTTTTCCAGCTGCTATAACTGAATGGTTTTACTCCTCCCCCTCTCACTCCCCATCTCCAACCCAGGATGAGGAATGGAAAGGGGGGACATTGATTTGCTCCCAGATGTTACCCAGAGGGAGGGAGTTTCCCTCTGAAACTGACCTCGTCCCGCGTTGTGACGTTCACGATGGAGGGCGGGGCGTCGTGAAGGAGCCAATAGAAATCGCAGCGCCGACCGGTGATGTCGCTGTGTTCCAAGTCCTTTTGGCCAACGGCCCGAACGTCGCACAAAGAATGAACCATACTTGGCGACTGACCATTTGCAAACCCTGGAGGACCCGAAAGGAGTCTGGTCCTCCTGCCAATCAGAGCTCACCTATTGTCTAAATGAGCTCGGGAAGCTGCTACTACTTGTCTGAATGAAGATAGAGCTTCACCCCAGACTGCAACTTCCTTACTCTGTCCAGCATCCGTGATTACGGCACTTTCTTTCTACACCCTTCCCATCCTTTTCAATTTCTTTTCTCGTTCTGGGGTTAAACTGATATCCCTGCCCTACCTCAGCTCCTCAGACCACATCTCTGTTATGCTAATCCCAGTATACAGGCGTGTCAGACCGGTTCTGAAGCAGGTGAAAACCTGGCCAGGTGGAGCCATTTCTGCTCTTCAAGACAGTTTTGAGCGCACTGACTGGTGGGTGTTCAGGGAGACGATAAATGATAGCGATTCCATCAATTTAGAGGAGTACATGATGTCGGTGATTTCCTACATTAGCAAGTGTATTGACGGTGTCATTGTATCCAAGACCATCACTACTTGCCCCAACCAGAAGCTATGAATGACTGTAAAGGTGTGTGCAATGCTGAGGACCTGTGATTCTACCTTCATAGCAGATGATAAGGCGGGCCTAACAACAGTGAGGGCCAACCTGACCCGGGCATCAAAGAGTCAAAATGTGCATACACAGAAAATACACAGCCACTTTCAGGACAGCAGTGATAAACTGAGCGTGTGGAAGGGCATCCAAGCCATCACTAACCACCGAACAGCATTGCCTGGTTGTGCTGGTGGTGCCTCCCCACTGCTGGATGAGTTGAACAACTTTTTATGCATAGTTTGAGGCACAAAATGATGTGGCAGCGAGGAACTCCAAGCCCCCACCCACCTCCCAATTCAGTCTCTCACGACCAGACTGTGCAACAGTTTCTCCCCCCAAGCCATCAGACTCCTTAACACCATATGATTGGACTCTTTTTCTATCTGAAATTTTTGCATAACTTTGAATTGCTGCTAGAAAAATGTCTATTATTTATCGTTCTTTTATTATGCCATAACTTGCATGTTTTGTACTTCTGGTCCCTCAAAGTAGAGGAGATGACAGAAACATTGGATGCTGGTGAGAGAGCGTTCACAAAATTAATCCCGGGAATTGACGTGTTTGCTAATGATGCAAGGTTGAGTAGCTTAGTTACACATTCATTTGAGTTTGGAAAAATTAGAGGAGATCTTAATGAATAAATATCAGAATCTTAGTGGGCCTGAAAGGTTAGTTGCCAAAAAGGTAGTGTTCATTTGTGGGAGAGTCTCAGACCAGAAGGAATAGTCTCTAATCTTAAGTGTTTGCATATTTATGATGGAGATAAGGTGGATATCTTCTCTGAGGGTAATGACTGACAGGGCTATTGAAGCTCTATCACTAAGTATAGTCAAGGCAGATGGTGGGCAGAATTTTAATCAATAATAAGGCATTAATGTCGATTTGTGGATTATAATATTAGACATTATGGTAATGAATGGTGGAGCAGATTCAATGGGCTGAATGGATTATTTTGGTCGAAGGTTTTGTAAACATCCTGTGGGATCCTGACAGGGCAGATATGGATAAAATGCTTCAACCTATGCATGATATTCAGACCTAGGGTTCCACAGGAACCAGAATTGTCTGTTTTGAATTTCTATCCTGTGCAGATGGTGATGCTTCCTGTAATCTCCTTTTACAGGGTATGAGAAAGGGAAGGAATTGCAGGCTGAAATATCAAACCAAGACAATCATCATCATCAGCCTTTGAATCTCTCAGGATTTATTATTTCTCTGCTGCCCTGTCTGCTTCGAAAGGTTTCGAACATCAGTGAGACTGAGGCACACAGACCTGAGTGAGAGTGTCCCAGTGAACTGACTGTGGGAAGAGCTCTAAGCGGATACACAGCCTGAAATAGCAACATCCCATTTGCAGTGGCAAGAGACAGGACACATTCCATGTGAGTGGTCTTTCAACTGATTGTCAAACCTGGAGAGAGATCAGGACTTCCACGTGATGGAGAAACCGTGGAAATGCGAGGATTGCAGGAAAGAATTCAAATTCCTGTGTCTGCTTGATTCCCATCATCGTGGTCACACCGGGGAAAGGCTATTCACCTGCTCAGTGCGTGGGAAGGCATTCGTTCACCTATCCACCCTGGTGACTCACCAGTGGGTTCACACCGGGGAGAAGTCATTCATTTGCTCAGTTTATGGGAAGGACTTCACCCATTCGACTTCCCTGCTAACTCACCAGCACATTCACACCAGCGAGAAGCCGTTCTCCTGCTCCACCTGCAGGGAGCACAGATTCCTCTGCCCTGCAGATACACCAGTGTGTTCACACTGGAGAAAGGCCATTTACTTGCTCAGTGTGTGGGAAGGCCTTCAGTCGGTTGTCCCATCGACTGAGACACCTCTTCAGCCACACCGAGTAGAGAGTTTTTTAATTCTTTGTGTAGGTGTGACTTGTATTAGTATTCAAGATAGCACACATTCACTGGTCAGTTGAGCATCTATTAAGAGTCTCTTAATGATTTGGAACATGCAGTGACATCAGGAGGTATATACCTGAAATGTTTGACTCTTTGAAGAAATCTGAGTTGGAAAGTGTGGCACTATAAGAAGTACAGCAGGTTAGGCAGCATCCGAGGGGCAGGAGAGTTGATGTTTCGAGCATAAGCTTTTCATCAAATTCCAGCGCCATACTTTTTGACACTGACTTTCTAGTATCTGCAGTCCTTGCCTCTGAGTCTGTGACGAAATCTGCCCGTGTAAAGATTGGCTCCACTTTCTCCCTTCCCAGTGAGGCTGTCAGGATGATTACATGGGTAAAAGAGAGAGCTCTTCCAGTGCTGAAGGTTGGATAATTAAAATTAGGAAAAATAAATTTTCTTACTGCGGCTACAATCTTGGTAGCTTATGTGAGAAATGCCTCAAGGTATTTGGACATTGTCAGAGTCTGGTGACCAACTGAGATCCACGGTTTGAACCACACAACAAGTGGCAGGATGGAGGGGGGAATGTAGACATGGGTTATGTCCCTACCATAGAGCCATAAAACTCCACTGCACAGAAACAGACCTTTCAGTCCAACACGTCCTTACCGACCAGATATCCCAAATTGATGAGGCCATTTCTGGAATACTATGTTCAGCTCTAGTCTCTCTGCTTTGGGAAGGATTTAACACTTAAACGATTCAGAAAAAGTTTACAAGGCTGTTGCCAGGGTTGAAGGGTTTGCGGTAAAGAGAGGATGAATAGGCTGGGACTGGTTTTCTCTGAAGCATCAAAGGTTGAGGGGTGACCTTTATAGAGGTTACAAAATCATGAGTGGTATGGATAGGGTGAATACTGATGCTGTTTCCCCAGTATGGGCGAGTCCAAACCCCCCCCCCCCCCCCCAGGATAAGGAATGGAAAGAGGGAGACATTGCTTTGTTCCCAGATGTTGCCCAGAGGAAGGGAGTCTCCCTTTGAAACGGGTAGATAAGATAGTGAAGAACATGTTTGGTATGCCTTCCATTTTTGGTCAGAGCATTCAGTATAGGAGTTGGGAGGTCGTGTTGCGGCTGTACAGGATGTTGGTTAGGCCACTTTTTGAATATTGCATGCAATTCTGGTCTCCTTCCTATTGGAAGAATGTTGTAAAACTTGAAAGGATTCAGAAAAGATTTACAAGGATGTAACCAAGGTTGGAGGATTTGAGCTATAGTGAGAGGCTGAAAAGTCTGGGGCTGTTTTCCCTGGAGCGTTGGAGGCTGAGGGGTGACCTTATAGGGGATTATAAAATCATGATGGGCATGGGTAGGTTAGAAATATTGGGTCACAGACTTTAACCTCATACTTTCAATGCATTATCTGAGCTGAGATGGCATCTATTGTTAAAGCTATCTTGAGAATGTAACTTTTTAAAAAGTTCTGGGATTTACATATGAAGGAACCAAAACTAATTCATCTTTTGAAAAGATGAAAGATTTAAGCTAAATTTGTTTAATATTACATTCCTGAACAATAGTCTTGTGTGATTCCAGGCAGCTGGCCAATGACAGACGAGCTGTTTGGAGCATGGAATATCAGTACCTGTCACTGTAGCTCCTATTGGCTCCTTTAGGAAGTTCTCCATATACACTTAGGGCTATCTGGCTGCATGAGGGTTTTCAGGTTTGTGTCCTGGATAATATGTGATCATCAGGCATCTGGCAATCTACAAGAATTGCCACCAATGTTATGTTTCTTTAACTGTACTGACCATGATCACTTATTTTGCAATTTGTTTTTTTTTGCAGGAAGACATACGGAAAGAAATCTGAAAGCAAATGATACATCGACTTTTGACATAGCCACTTGATTCATTGGGACTAGAATATCAGCACCCATACCAATCGAGAAGAAATGTTTGTTTTTGTCTGCGTGAGAGATTTTGGATACTGGTGTGGCAGGAAGAACATTGAGACACAGATACGCAAGTGAGGAAGATTCAGGGCACTGACTGTGAAAGGCACTTTAATGATTTACTCAGCTTGGGGGATCAAAACCACACCACCAGAGACTGTTCACCTGCTGTGTGTGCAGGAAGGATATGTCGATTCTTCCACCTTACTAATGCACCTGCAGGTCCACACTGGGGAGAGACCATTCACCTGCCCGGAGTGTGGGAATGGATTCAGTCAGATGTGCAACCCTGTGGACACGCCAGCGAATCCACACCAGGGAGAGGCCATTCACCTGCTGTCAGTGCAAGAAGTTCTTCACCAGTTCCTCCCACCTGCAGAGGCACCAGTGAGTTCATGTGCCATCGCAGGGCAATTGAAGGAGTGACAGCTGAATGCCATTATCAACTGGACGATCAACCCAGTTCTGGGGACTCATGGGTTCGAATCCTGCCACGGCAGATGGCGGAATTGGAATTCGGTCATAAGTCTTGAATTCAGAATTGGTAGGGAGGGAAAGACATCTGATTCACTCATATCCTTTTTAGGGAAGGAAATTGCCGTTGTGGGAAAGGATTCACTCAGTTGTCCTAGCTGCATTCTTTACCCAGTCTGGCCTACATGTAGCAGTATGGTTGACTCTTGACTGTCCCTCCTCCCCCCGGGGAGAAATTTACTTGAATGACGGCACGGTGGCTCAGTAGTTAGCACTGCTGCTTCATAGCACCAAAGTTCCAGGTTCGATTCCAGGCTCTGGTGACTGTCAGTGTGGAATTTGCATGTTGTCCGTGTCTGCGTGGGTTTCCTCAGAGTGCTCCGGTTTCCTCCCACAGTACAAAAATGTGCAGGCCAGGTGAATAGTCCATGTTAAATTGCCCATAGTGTTAGGTGCATTAGTCAGAGAGAAATGGGTCTGGGTGGGTTACTCTTCGGAGGGTTGGTGTGGACTGGTTGGGCTGAAGGACCAGTTTCCACACTGTAGGGAATCGAATCTAATCTAATCATATCCGAACCTAACCATATCCCTCTAAACCCTTCCTATTCATATACCCATCCAGATTCCTATTAAACATTGTAAATGCACCAGCCTCCACCACTTCGTCTGGCAGTTCATTCCGTACACACACCACCCTCTGTGCGAAAAAGTTGCTTCTTCGGACCATTTTAAATCTTTCTCCCCTCACCTTAAACCGATGCCCTCCAGTTTACAACTTCATCTGCCCTGGTGAAAAGACTTACAAAAGTTGAGCAGCCAGACAAAATGCAAAAAGAATACAACGTCGAGCTACAGGGAAAAATAAAATTGTGGCTCCAGCCGTTTTTTCTCCTTTTGGCCTTTAGATCCTTTACATCTGTCAGTAACAGTAGTCACCAAAGCGCACACTGCGCATGCTCCGAGATGTCAGCGAGGAAGGCGCATGCTCACCGGTGTCAGCAAAGTAGTACGCATGCTCCTCGAAGTCCGAAGAACGGCACACGACTTCCTTTTGATGGACCAATGGTAAAGCCTGGAGGACCGGATGGAGATTGGTCCTCCTGCCAGTTAGAGCACCCCTATTGTCTGAATGCAGAAGGTGGACCATAAGCTTCTGTAGCTGCTGTGAAGATTGAGCTTCAGCCCAGACTGTAACTTGCTTCTTCTGTCCAACATCTGTGAGTACAGCACTTTCTTTTCTCACCCCCTATTCCATTTAGTTTTCATTTTGGTGTTTAATTATATTCATAGAGATGGACAGTACGGAAACAGACCCTTCGGTCCAACTCGTTCATGTCGGCCAGATATTGCAACCTAATCTAGTCCCGTTTGCCAGCACCCAGCCGATATCCCTGTTCATATATAGTGTTGATTTGCAGCAGCTGAAAGGAAAGGGAGTGATTCTCTGGGGTGGAGACAGACTCAGGAAATGTTGGACCAGGTCTGTGTCTCAGTTGGCAAACACATGGCAAATGCAGTACCTCAATGTGAAGCTATAGCCTTTGCTGTGGCAAAACAAAAGCAGAAAGGAGGTGCGTTTTTAAATGTGATACATTGGGATGCTGAGGATCAGAGTCGCACCCATATTCCTAATTTCTTCGTCTCCGCCGCATCTGCTCCCAGGAAGACCAGTTCCAATACCGAACAACTCAGATGGCCTCCTTCTTCAAAGACAGCAATTTCCCCCCAGACATGATCGACGATGCTCTCCACCGCATCTCCTCCACTTCCCGCTCCTCCGCCCTTGAGCCCCGTCCCTCCAATCGCTACCAGGCCAAAACCCCACTGGTCCTCACCTACCACCCCACCAACCTCCATGTACATCGTATCATCCGTCGTCATTTCTGCCACCTCCAAACGGACCCCATCACCAGGAATATGTTTCCCTCCCCTCCCCTATCAGCGTTCCGAAAAGACCACTCCCTCCGTGACTCCCTTGTCAGGTCCACAGCCCCCACCAACCCAACCTCCACTCCCGGCACCTTCCCCTGCAACCGCAAGAAATGCAAAACTTGCACCCACACCTTCAGATTCCTGAAGAAGAGCTCAAGCCCAAAACGTCGATTCTCCTGCTCCTTGGATGCTGCCTGACCTGCTGTGCTTTTCCAGCAACACATTTTCAGCCCACACCTTCCCCCCCCCCCCCCCCCCCCCCCCTTACTTCCCTCCAAGGCCCCAAGGGATCCTTCCATATCCACCACAAATTCACCGGCACCTCCACACACATCATTTACTGCATCCGCTGCACCCGATGTGGCCTCCTCAACATTGGGGAGACAGGCCGCCTTCTTGCAGAACGTTTCAGAGATCACCTCTAGGACACCCGGACCAACCAACCCAACCACCCCGTGGCTCAACACTTCAACTCCCCCTCCCACTTCACCAAGGACATGCAGGTCCTTGGACTCCTCCTTCGCCAGACCATGGCAACATGACGGCTGGAGGAAGAGCGCCTCATCTTCCGCCGAGGAACCCTCCAACCGCAAGGGATGACCTCAGATTTCTCCAGTTTCCTCATTTCCCCTCCCCCCACCTTGTCTCAGTCCCAACCCTCAAACTCAGCACCACCTTTCTAACCTGCAATCTTCTTCCTGACCTCTCCGACTCCACCCCCACTCCGGCCTATCACCCTCACCTTGACATCCTTCTACCTATCGCATTTCCAACACCCCTCCCCCAAGTCCCTCCTCCCTACCTTTTATCTTAGCCTGCTTGCCACACTTTCCTCATTCCTGAAGAAGGGCTCATGTCCGAAACGTCGATTCTCATGCTCCTTGGATGCTGCCTGACTTGCTGCACTTTTCCACCAACATATTTTCAGCTCTGATCTCCAGCATCTGCAGTCCTCACTTTCTCCTAAAAGTACAGCTAGTCAGGCAGCATGAGAGTTGATGTTTTGGGCACAAGCCCTTCATCAACAATGATGTGTAGATGTACAATGGGACCTCAGTGTCCTTCTGCACCAGTCACTGCCAGTTGTCGGACAGGTGCAGCAAGCTATCAGCAAGGCAAGTGGTATATTAGCAAGAGGAATTGAGTTCAGAAGTGGGGATGTCTTCCTGCAGTTAGGGGGGGTCATTGAACGTATTCACTGCTGAGTTCATGTGATATTTTGAACAACAATGAAATGGATGTTTATGGGGGATATTAAGAAAATGGTTTCAAGACCAGCATAGAACAGTTACAGTGTCAGACAGCACAGAAACAGCCCCTTCAGTCCAACTAGTCCATGCTGACTATGTTCTCAAACTGAACTAGTCCCACTTGCCAGTATTTGGTCCATATCCTCTGAATCTTTCCTATTCAGATACTTATCCAAATGTCCTTTAAATGCTATAACTGCACCACTTCCTCTGGACATTCATTCCACACGCGAACCACTCTGTGTAAAATGAAAAATAATGTCCCTCATGTCTTTCAAATCTTTCTCCTCTCTCCTTCAAAATTTGCTCCCTAATCTTGAAACCCCCACACAAGGGAAAGGACACCTGCCATTCATGTTAGCTATATCTGTCATGATTTAATCAACCTCAGTAAGGTCACCTCTCAACCTCCTATGCTTCAATTAAAAATGTCCCAGCCTGTCCATCAAAATGTAGGTATATTCATATCCAGTTATGATCTGTGCAATACTGGTCCAGGCACGAAAGATCAAATGTCCTAGTCCTGCTCCCAATTCTCACCCTCTGTGTCCAGGACAGCAAGAGACCATAAGACATAGGAGCTGAGATTAGGCCATTCAGCCCATCAGGTCTGCTGATAGCACACAATCGCAGCTGATAAGTTTCTCAGCCCCATTCTCCTGCTTTCTCCCCGTAACCCTTGATCCCCTTGATACTCAAGAACCGGTCTACCTCCGTCTTAAATATTCTCAATGACCTGTCCTTTGCAGCCTTCTGTGGCAATGAATTCCAAAGATTCACCACTCTCTGGTTGAAGAAGTTTCTCCTTATCTCTGTTCCAAAAGGCCTTCCCTTTACTCTAAGGCTGTGCCTTCAGGTTCTTGTCTCTCCGACCAATGGAAACATCTTCCCAACATCCAGTCTGTCCATGCCATTCAGTATTCTGTATGTTTCAATTAGAGTGTGGGACTGTGTATCAGCATGAACCAGACCCTTCAGGGTGAGATGCAGCAGGAATTAGGTTCAGCAAAGTGAGAATGGAGGGAGTGTGTGTGGGATGGAGATTTTCAGCTTCGAGGGAATAAGAGAGTTTGCTATAAATGGGAATTTAGCAGATGGGTCATTGGGCCGAGGAGTGGGAGATGGAGTTTAATTTAGACAAATGTGAGGAGTTGCATTTTGGTCAAGCAATCCAGGCAGAACTGGCACAGTTAAGGGGAGTGTTGCTGAATAAAGACCTTGGAGTGCAGGTTCATAATTCCTTGAAAGTGGAGTCTCAGGTAGCTAGGATAGTAAAGAAGGCATTCAGTATGCTTTTCTTTCTTGGTCAGAGCATTGAGTATGGGAGTTGGGAGGTCATGTGGCCGCTGTCCACGAAATTGGTTGGGCCACTTTTGGAACACTGCATTCAATTCTAGTCTCCTTGATATAGGAAAGATGTTGTGAAACTTTGAAAGAGGTTGGAAAAGATTTACAAGGCTGTTGCCAGACTTGGAGGAATTGAACTACTGGGAGAGGGAGAATAGGCCAGGGATATGTTCCCTGGAGCATCAGGGACTGAGGGGTGACCTTATGGACGTTTGTAACAGGCATGGATAGGGTGAATACCCAAGATCTTTTCCCCAGGATGGTGCAGTCCAAAACTAGACGGTGCATATTTGAGGTGAGAGGAGAATGGTTCACAAGTGTGGTTGTGAAGACTGGACTTTCAGAGCAGCTGTCAAAGATGTTTTGCCCTGACTGGGAGCAGAAGTTGTAACAGTGAAATCTTTCATTTATGAGCAAACAACTGAGTGAGTGAGTACATCCGGGATTTTGGGGGAAAGTGGGAATTCATTGCACTTTGGGGATGCAGCCCTTCCCTATCCAGTCATTTCTGCTGTTGGGTGAGACTAGACCTCAAGATTAGGGGGAGTAGCTTTCAAACAAAGATTAGGAGGAACTGTTTTTCCTGGAGAGTAGTGAATCTATGGAATTCTCTGCCCAGTGAAGCAGTAGAGGCCACTTCAGTATATTGAAGACATGGTTGGTGAATTAAGGATAGTTTTGACAATGCAGGGAGGAGGAGCTGCGATGGTGCGATTATCTTAATGAATGGCAGAGTAGGCCTGACAGGACAAATGGCCTACTCCTGCTTTTATTACTATGGAACTATAACCCTGCATTTCCCATGGCTAACCCAGCTTCAGGATGACAAGGATTGGATCCTACATATTGAAGGGGTAGTTAAATGGGAAGTTAGGTAAAGGTGGAGGGTTGGCACTGCTAATCAAAGCACTGATCACAGGGTAATCTGGTGTCAGCTCAGATTTCAGGTCCTGATTTCTCTGTCCTCTGTTGATCTCCCTGTTCGCTTAGAGTAAGATGTTGGTCTGTCAGCTCTGCTGGATTTCTGCTGAAGCTTTGACACCCATTTTTACACCATTTGGAACAATAAAACATTGAGTCAATTGAGACCCAACCCACCATCTCTCAGCCTGTCAACCATCAAGATACAGTGTTGTCATAGCAGGGAATCAAACAAGAAAAACGAATCAAAATTAGAAATAAATAGATACTCGTGCTTAATGTTTGTTCACTAGTAAGTAAACCAGAATAGGGCACTATAAGAATCCTGGGAGAACCCTATTTTGAGGAATTCTGTCCCTTACATCTATTAGTACCCAGCTATAATTTACAACAACATTTACAACCACAGAAATAAAGCATCTGTTTCTCAATGTCTGTGTGATATGCAGCACAGAAATAGATTTTTTATTTCTCTCATGCGTGTGTGTGTGTACACACAAGTCCACGGCAGTGAATTTATATTTGCAGCATTATATTTGCCGATACATTCTATTTTGCTCCTAAAATGAACAATCTCCAGGCAGTCAATACATATAGTATTATGTAAATTCAACTTTTGAAAATAGAACCAGCCTGACTCAAGGTTAGGATACAGACAGGCTCTGATCTCACACCTTTCATGCATTGTCTGAGCTGAAATAGTCGTAGAGATGTACAGCACAGAAACAGACCCTGCAATCCAACTTGTCCATGCCGACTAGATATCCCAACCTATCTAGTCCCACCTTCTGACACCCAGCCCATATCCCTCCAAACCCTTGCTATTCATATATTCCATCCAGATACCTTTCAAATGTTGCAATTGTACAAGCCTCCACCTCTTCCTCTTGCAGCTCATTCCGTACATGTACCACCCTCTATGTGAAAAGGTTGCCCCTTAGGTCTCTTTTTTATATCTTTCCCCTCTCACACTAAACATATCCCCTCTAGGTCTGCCCTCCAACCCTCCCCCCACCCCCCAATCGCTACCCCCCAATCGCTACCCCCCAATCCCTCCCCCCCCCCAATCCCTCCCCCCCCCCAATCCCTCCCCCCCCAATCCCTCCCCCCTCCAATCCCTCCCCCCTCCAATCCCTCCCCCCCCCCAATCCCTCCCCCCCAATCCCTCCCCCCCCAATCCCTCCCCCCCCAATCCCTCCCCCCCCCAATCCCTCCCCCCCCCAATCCCTCCCCCCCCAATCCCTCCCCCCCCAATCCCTCCCCCCCCAATCCCTCCCCCCCCAATCCCTCCCCCCCAATCCCCCCCAATCCCTCCCCCCCCAATCCCTCCCCCCCAATCCCTCCCCCCCAATCCCTCCCCCCCCCAATCCCTCCCCCCCCAATCCCTCCCCCCCCAATCCCTCCCCCCCCCAATCCCTCCCCCCCCAATCCCTCCCCCCCCAATCCCTCCCCCCCAATCCCTCCCCCCCAATCCCTCCCCCCCAATCCCTCCCCCCCCCAATCCCTCCCCCCCAATCCCTCCCCCCCCAATCCCTCCCCCCCAATCCCTCCCCCCCAATCCCTCCCCCCCCAATCCCTCCCCCCCCAATCCCTCCCCCCCCAATCCCTCCCCCCCCAATCCCTCCCCCCCAATCCCTCCCCCCCAATCCCTCCCCCCCAATCCCTCCCCCCCCAATCCCTCCCCCCCAATCCCTCCCCCCCAATCCCTCCCCCCCAATCCCTCCCCCCCAATCCCTCCCCCCCAATCCCTCCCCCCCAATCCCTCCCCCCCAATCCCTCCCCCCCAATCCCTCCCCCCCAATCCCTCCCCCCCAATCCCTCCCCCCCAATCCCTCCCCCCCAATCCCTCCCCCCCAATCCCTCCCCCCCAATCCCTCCCCCCCAATCCCTCCCCCCCAATCCCTCCCCCCCAATCCCTCCCCCCCAATCCCTCCCCCCCAATCCCTCTCCCCCAATCCCTCTCCCCCAATCCCTCTCCCCCAATCCCTCCCCCCCAATCCCTCCCCCCCAATCCCTCCCCCCCAATCCCTCCCCCCCAATCCCTCCCCCCCAATCCCTCCCCCCCAATCCCTCCCCCCCAATCCCTCCCCCCCAATCCCTCCCCCCCAATCCCTCCCCCCCAATCCCTCCCCCCCAATCCCTCCCCCCCAATCCCTCCCCCCCAATCCCTCCCCCCCAATCCCTCCCCCCCAATCCCTCTCCCCCAATCCCTCGCCCCCAATCCCTCGCCCCCAATCCCTCGCCCCCAATCCCTCGCCCCCAATCCCTCTCCCCCAATCCCTCTCCCCCAATCCCTCTCCCCCAATCCCTCTCCCCCAATCCCTCTCCCCCAATCCCTCTCCCCCAATCCCTCTCCCCCAATCCCTCGCCCCCAATCCCTCGCCCCCAATCCCTCGCCCCCAATCCCTCGCCCCCAATCCCTCGCCCCCAATCCCTCGCCCCCAATCCCTCGCCCCCAATCCCTCCCCCCCAATCCCTCCCCCCCAATTCCTCCCCCCCCACACTCTCCCCTCTTCCCCCCCCCACACTCTCCCCTCTTCCCCCCCCACACTCTCCCCTCTTCCCCCCCCACACTCTCCCCTCTCCCCCCCCCACACTCTCCCCTCTCCCCCCCCACACTCTCCCCTCTCCCCCCCCCCCACACTCTCCCCTCTCCCCCCCCCACACTCTCCCCTCTCCCCCCCCCACACTCTCCCCTCTCCCCCCCCACACTCTCCCCTCTCCCCCCCCACACTCTCCCCTCTCCCCCCCCCACACTCTCCCCTCTCCCCCCCCACACTCTCCCCTCTCCCCCCCCCACACTCTCCCCTCTCCCCCCCCCACACTCTCCCCTCTCCCCCCCCCCACACTCTCCCCTCTTCCCCCCCCCCACACTCTCCCCTCTCCCCCCCCCCACACTCTCCCCTCTCCCCCCCCCCCCCACTCTCTCCCCTCTCCCCCCCCCACACTCTCCCCTCTCCCCCCCCCCCACACTCTCCCCTCTCCCCCCCCCACACTCTCCCCTCTCCCCCCCCCACACTCTCCCCTCTCCCCCCCCCACACTCTCCCCTCTCCTCCCCCCCCCACACTCTCCCCTCTCCCCCCCCCCCCACACTCTCCCCTCTCCCCCCCCCACACTCTCCCCTCTCCCCCCCCCACACTCTCCCCTCTCCCCCCCCCCCACACTCTCCCCTCTCCTCCCCCCCCCACACTCTCCCCTCTCCTCCCCCCCCCACACTCTCCCCTCTCCTCCCCCCCCCACACTCTCCCCTCTCCCCCCCCCACACTCTCCCCTCTCCCCCCCCCACACTCTCCCCTCTCCCCCCCCCACACTCTCCGCTCTCCCCCCCCCACACTCTCCCCTCTCCCCCCCCCCACACTCTCCCCTCTCCCCCCCCCCACACTCTCCCCTCTCCTCCCCCCCCCACACTCTCCCCTCTCCCCCCCCCCCCACACTCTCCCCTCTCCCCCCCCCCCCACACTCTCCCCTCTCCCCCCCCCCCCACACTCTCCCCTCTCCCCCCCCCCACACTCTCCCCTCTCCCCCCCCCCACACTCTCCCCTCTCCCCCCCCCCACACTCTCCCCTCTCCCCCCCCCCACACTCTCCCCTCTCCCCCCCCCCCCCCCACACTCTCCCCTCTCCCCCCCCCACACTCTCCCCTCTCCCCCCCCCAACACTCTCCCCTCTCCCCTCTCCTCCTCCTCCTCCCCCCCTTCCCTCCCTGATGAAGGTTGGTAAAATTACAGCATGTAAAAAACATCTGGGTTGGTGTATGAATAGAAAGGGTTAAGAAGCATATGGGCCAAGTGCTGGCAAATACAACTAGATTAATTTAGGATATCTGGAAGACTTTGGCTGAAGGGTCTGTTTCTGTGCTGTATGACTCTGGCTTTCTACTAATGTTTGCCACATCTGTATGTTCAGTTTCTCTCTGGTGTCAGTGTTAATGCCTTGATGTCTCATTTTGTTCCCCTCTTCCTGGGTGCGTTAACCATTTTGTGTCTGGTTGTTCCTCAAGAAGCTGCATGGCAGGTTCATCCTGAATTAACATTTTTGTTTGCTTCCCAAAATTAGACCTGCTCGCTCTCAGCAGCATCCCAATGTCGTGGAAGATATTAACTTTCAGGTGGAGTCATCCAAACTTCAGAGAGGTGTCAGTCTTGATATTTTTGCTTTTCTGCCCCTGTAAGATCCTGAATCAGTACCTTCAGAATTAGCTAGAATGGAGTGAGAACAGAGAGAGAGAGTGGGATGGTGCTTTCAATTTTGTAGAATATTCTGCAGAAAGTAGAATTGCTTGTTCTGAGTTTCTATTCTGGACTGACAGTGATGACATTTGTAATCTCGCTTTTTACAGAGTATTTGAAGATAGAAGTTTCAAATCAACAGTTGAAGGGCTTATGCCCAAAACATCAACTCTCCTGCTCCTCAGATGTTGCCTGACCTGATGTGCTTTTCCAGCACACTTCTCGACTCACTGTACAGCATCTGCAATCCTCGCTTTGACATCAATATCTGACAGTCACTCAATCCATTAGGACCTCAGCAATTTTCAACTTAGATTCTGTGAGAAGGAGCAAAGCTTTTTGGTTCCTGTTTCAGTACATTTTCAGCATCAGTGGGACTGGATGAGAGACTCTACTGTTGAACCGCACTGAGTGTGGAGCCTGGAAGAGTGATACGGCCTGGAATGCGGAATTCACGGCAGAGAGTGGCTATACACGTGTTTGTGTGCAGCTGAAGCTTTGGCCATGGAGAATCCTGAGGAATCTCACCCTATGGAGAAACCGTGGAAGTGTGGCGACTGTGGAAAAGGCTTCCGTGTCCCGTCTGCCCTGGAGATTCATCAGCGCAGTCACACCAGGGAGAGGCCATTCTCCTGCACCGAGTGCAGGAAGGGTTTTACCCAGGCCTCCACCCTGCTGAGGCACCAGCTGGTCCACACGGGGGAGAGGCCATTCTCCTGCCCTGAGTGCAGGAAGGGCTTTACCCAGGCCGCCTCCATGCTGAGGCACCAGCGGCGCCACACAGGGGAGAGGCCCTTCAGGTGTCCCGAGTGTGGGAAGGGCTTTACCCGGCCCTCCATCCTGCTGACCCACCAGCGGGTCCACACAGGAGAGAGGCCATTCCCCTGCCCCGAATGCGGGAAGGCCTTCAGCAATTCCTCCCACCTTCTGACCCACCAGCGGGTCTACACGCGGGAAAGGCCCTTCAGCTGTCCCGAGTGTGGGAAGGGATTCAGTCAAGTGGGCGCCTTGCGGAAGCACCAGCTGCTCCACACCGGGGAGAGGCCATTCAGCTGCCCCGAGTGCTGGAAAGCTTTCAGTGATTCCTCTGCCCTGCTGAGACATCAGCTGGTCCACACGGGGGAGTGGCCGTTCAGGTGCCCCGAGTGCGGGAGGGGCTTTAGCAATTCCTCCAATCTCCAGACCCACCGGCGGGTCCACACGGGGGAGAGGCCCTTCAGTTGCCTCGAGTGCGGGAAGGCCTTCACCTGCTCCTCCCTCCTGCGGAGGCACCAGCGAGTTCATTTGCCATCGCAGGGGGTTGAAGGAATGACAGCCTAGTGACATTATGAACTGGACTAACAACCCAGTTCCGGCGAATCCTGCCACGGAAGATGACGGAATTGGAATTCGGTCAGAAACCTGGAGTTCAGTATTTAATGATGAAATCATTTTTCGGGGCAAAGAAAACTCCCATCTGACTGACTCATGTCCTTTTTAGGGAAGGAAAACTATTGTTAGGGGAAAGGATTCACTCAGTCGTCCCAGCTGCATTGTTTCTCTGGTCTGGCCTACGCATGACTGACTCCAGACCTACAGCAGTGTGGTTGTCTCTACACAGCTCCCCCCACCCATTCACAGGGAGAACCTTACTTGGATACAGGGTATGGATTGAAATTGTTGAGTTAAGCAATACTTTCTATGCGTAAAGGCTGTACCAAGGATCCAGTTACAAAGGGACAACTAGGTGCTAACTAATAGTAAAGAAACGGTGGCACAGTGGATAGCACTGCTGCCTCACAGCGCCAGAGACCCGGGTTCAATTCCCACCTCAGGCGACTGACTGTGTGGAGTTTGCACGTTCTCCCCGTGTCTGCGTGGGTTTCCTCCGGGTGCTCCGGTTTCCTCCCACTGTCCAAAGATGTGCAGGTCAGGTGATTTGGCCATGCTAAATTGCCTGTAGTGTTAGGTTAAAGGGGTAAATGTAGGGGTATGGGTGGGTTGCGCTTCGGCGGGGCGGTGTGGACTTGTTGGGCCGAAGGGCCTGTTTCCACACTGGAAGAAATCTAATCTAAAGTGGGGGGAGTGTGTGGGTTTTGACCTTGAGCTGTTTAAAAAAAAATCAGTTACTTTTTTTCTATGCCATTTTGCTAGGGGGATCTGAAGCTGTAACAAAGTTGGGTCACAATAAAGGTTACCTGAATTTACCGTTGGGCTCAGACTCACATTGAAAGCTGTGAGCTCTAAGTAGTTTTTGTTTTAAAGCTGCTCATTTCTTTCAGCCTCCTGCACTAAGTTTCCAATGTCATGTATCAGATGGAGCAGTGAATGAGGAGCTTGTATCATTAGAAATTGTACATTTTTCAGGAGTGCAGATACTGCATTGTTTCAGCAGCATTGTAAAGTTTACTGGCAGCACTGGGAGGTGTGGGATGTGTTCGCGAGAAACTGTTTTGAGGAGCCGGTCTTGAACTGGGGTGGATAAAGTTAAAAATCACGCAACACCAGGTTATAGTCCAACTCATTTATTTGGAAGCACTAGCGTTCAGAGTGCTGCTCCTTCATCAGGTAGCTGTGGAGCAGGATCAAAGCACACAGATTTTATAGCAAAAGATCACAGTGTCATGCAACTGATAGGATATATTGAACAAACCTTGATTGCTGTTAAGTCTTTCATCTTTTTGAATGGGTTGCAGGTTTCCTTAATGTATAAATCTCAGAATTTCTTTTAAGTTACAATCTCATGATGACTTAGGTTTTATAAAAATAGGTGACTTCTCAGCTCAGACAATGCATGGCAGGTGTGAGGCTTGAGTCTGTCTGTATCCCAATCTTGAATCAGACTGGTTTCATTTCTGAAGTAGGAATTTATAAAATACTACATGGATTGACTGCCTGCACTAACTGGCTGCAGATTGTGTGCTTTTTTGAGTGAAATTGCATGTATCTGCAAATGTAATTCTGCAAATGCAAATTCACCCCATTGTGAATTTGCACCTTGTGCATCAGAGTGCGCGTACCATGCTTTGTAAAGTGTGGGTGTGTTGGAGTATAAGCCTCAGGAGTTGAGAGTGTTGGGGTGTGTGTTTGAGAGATATGGATAAAAGCGAGAGCTTGCATTTTGCGAAAACAAAGAAGTGCAGGACTTGTACAGTTAATGGGAGAGCCCTGGGTTGTATTGTAGAACAGAGAGATCTGGGGGTGTTCAGGTACACAGTAGTTTGAAAGTTGCATCATTGGTAGACTGGGTGGTTAAGAAGGTATTTAGCACACTTGCCTTCATTGTTCACACCATTGAGTATAGGAGTTGGGACATAATGTTGAGGTTATACAGGATGATGGTGAGGCCACTATTGGAGTACTGAGTACAGTTTGTCCTGTTATAGGAAGAATACTATTGTAGAGGGTTCGTAAAAGATTTGCCAGGACTGGAGGATTTGAGTTATAAGGGGAGGCTGAGACTTTCACGAGAGCAGAGGAGGTTGAGGGGTGACCTTATTGAGATATACAAAATCATGAGAGGTGTAGTAAAATTATTAGCAAAAATAGCGAGGTGCAAATGTTGATATGTCGAGCTACCCGGGTGGGGTGGGGGGAGGGGTGGGAGAGGTGTGTGTGTGGTGGTGGTGGTCATTGAGGCTCTATCTTTTTTTCTCCCATTGGCCTTTGGATAGTTAGAAACTGTCAGTAACTCCATCTCCACAGAGTCTACCACACATGCTCCTCAGTGTCAGCAAAAACACCGCCCATGCTTGTAGCTGTCCGCAAAAACGGCGCTATGTTGTTTTGATGGACCAATGAGGAATACTGGAGGACCGGTAGGAGTCTAGTCTTCTTGTTAAACACAGCCTCTCTATTGTCTGAAAGTGGACCATTAGCTTCTCAAGCTGTTGCTGCTTCTCTCTATGAATGAAGATTGAGATTCACCACAGACTGGAACTTCCTCTGTCCAACATCTGTGAGCACAGCGATCTCTCTTCTCTCCCCCCTCTTCTATTCTCTTTTTTTTCATGCAGGGGTTCAATTTGTGACTTGAAGCAGCTAAAAGCAAAGGGTGGGAATCCAGGGAGGGGACAGACTGGAAAAGTTGGTCCAGGTCTGTGTCTCAATTGGCAAACACATGGCAAATGCATTACCTCAGTGTGAAGTTATAGCCGGTGTTGTGGAAAAAGAAAACAGCACAAAGCATTGTTTAAATGATCATCTATTGGGATGGCAGAAGCTGGAGATCAGAGTCAAAAAATGTGGCACTGGAAGCACAGCAGGTCAGACAGCATCCGAGGAGCAGGAGAGTTGATGTTTCAGGCACAAGCCCTTCATCAGGAATGTTGTGTGGATGGACAAAGAGGTCTCAGCATTTTTTCACACCAGGAGAAATTGAGGTCTGCAGATGCTGGAGATCAGAGTTGAGAGTGTTGCTGGAAAAGCACAGCTGTTCAGGCAGCATCAGAGGAGCGGGAGAATCGACGTTTTGGGCTGATTCTCCTGCTTCTTGGATGCTGCCTGATCTGCTGTGCTTTTCCAGCAACATATTCTTCCACACCAATCAATGCCAGTTGTCAGACAGCTGCAGCAAGCAATGCGCAAGGCAAGTGGTATATTAGCAAGAGGAACTGAGTTCAGAAGTGGGGATGTCTTCCTGCAGGTATGGGGTCACTGAATACATTCAAGGCTGAGTTCATCTGACATTTTAAACAAAAATGAATTGGATGGGTATTGGGGAAGGCAAGAAAATGGTTGTGACGACCAGAAAAAGAAGAGTTAAAGTCAGACAGCACAGAAACAGACCCTTATCTGAGGATGGATGTGGTGTTCCCTACATTGGACAAACAGGCAGAAAACTAGCGACTAGGATATATGAACATCAACTAGCCACAAAAAGACATCACCCACTATCCCTAGTATCCTTACAGATGCATGAGGAAGGACACCACTTCGACTGGCACAACACATCCACCCCAGGACAAGCCAAACAGAGACACGCATGAGAATTCCTAGAATTCTGGTTGGAATGCTATGCTTCTATCAACAAATACATTGACTTGGATCCCATTTACACCCCGCCCCCCGAAAAAGAACAGGAAATGACATTGCCATACGAAATGATGCCACCACAGGAAATGACATCACCAACCCAAAGAAACCCAAACATTTAAATAGAAAGTGGGCTACACCACTGGTGCTTCATCTGGAGGCTCACTGCAGATGTTACCTAGTATAGTGATGGAAAATGAACCTTTCAGCTCAGCAAGCAAACCTACATCCAGAACCTCACCCTGAGCTACAAACCTTCTCAAAACTCACCAGTTTTATGGTCCAATCTGGTTGCTGAGATTCTTCATATTGATGGATCCACTCCAATTAAACACTGGGAAGAATGAAGCCACTGGTTTCCAATTTTTTGCATCCATCTTCATTCCTCAGCCTCCATCTCTCTCCCTTATAACTCTCAGATTCAGCCAGGCTGTTCATAACTTGCTGCATTGGATTCTGAGAGTAGCTTCTGACCTGTGCCAGCACAAAGCCTCCTGTATCCGCCTCTGTCATCTCATTCGAGCCTGTCCCATTCTCAAAGTAGCTGCTGCTGCCGGAATCATCTTTGGTCCCTTCCTTACCTCCAGGCTTGACTACTTCACTGCTGCAATCAATAATTTTACGCATTTGCTCTTCTGTAAACTTGAAATCATCTAAGACTTTGCTCTTGTTTCATGGCAACAATTCTCATTCCTCTGTGGCTCATGTGTCCACTGACCTGTGCTGGTGCCCATTCAAGCAACAACCAAATTTTAAAATTCTCATTTTAGTCTTCAAATCTCTCCAATGGTTTCTCCCATCTTTATCTTTGTAATCTCTGTATGTTGAGATGAGTGTGCTGCTCCAATAGTGAGTGTCTTTGAACAGAACTTGCAGGTAATGGTCTCCCATGTAACTGCTGCTCTTGACCTTCTTAACGGTAGTAGTTTGAAAGGAGCTATCTAAAGAGTTTTGACTTTCCAAACATCCTGATATTGCTTTCTTGATAATTGATTCTAACAGCTTCCCATCAACAGCTGTTGAACTAACTGGTCTGCAATTTCTCACGTATTGCTTCTCTCCCTTTTTGAATACAGGTGTTACATTAGTATTTTTCCACTCCAGTGGATTCATAAGATATCAGAGGCCATTCAGCCCAACAAGTCTGCTCCGTCATCCAATCATGGCTGAAGTCAACTCCTTTCTAGCGCTTTCTCTTCGTAACCTTTGATCACCTTGACAATTAAGAATCTACCTATCTCAGTCTTAAGAAAGATTCATTGAGTTTATTTTCTGTCCAAGGAATTTTGGAATATTGTAACTAACGTATCCACTGCCTTTAGTACATTAGAATGTAGGCCATTAGGCCCAGGGGACCTGTCTGCCCTCAATCCTGATAGTGTACCTATCGACGTTAATTGTTTAAGTTCTACCCTTTCGATAGCCTCTGACTTGCCGGTTCCAATAGGGATAGTATTGCTGTCCTCCAATGTGAAAGCTGAGGAAAGTTTTGATTTAGCAGCTCTGCTATTTCAGTGTTCCCCCCACTAACTCAGCGGTTTCATCTTCCAAGGGACAAACATTTACTTCAGCGATTTTGTTCCCTTCAGCATACCAATACCAGCTCTTGCTATTCTTTTTGATATTTTGTGCTGGGTTTATTTCGCAATTTACCTTACCTATTTTTATGAATTTTATTCATATCCGTTTGTTTATGTCTGAAAGTTTCTCAATGCTTCAGCCTTCCAGAGGTCTGGAATAACATGGCTGAAAATTGAAAGAAAATACGTTCAAACTTAAAAGAAACTCACCTTTCAAATGCTGGGGGCGGGGAAAACGATTGCCCCGCCCCCATTGTCTCCGAATTCTTGGAGGACTCCTCCAACCGCTGACTCTTCCTAATCCACCTTTCTCCGTGTGACTACAAATTTTGACCAGAATAACTATTTCTGCTTTTCCACCAAATTTAAACTGGCTGCCCTATAACTGCTGAGCATATATTTACGACCTTTCTTAAACAAGGCTGCAATGGTTGCAGTTTTCCAGTCACTTCCTCCAATTCCATGGAAGACTGTTGAATTATGGCGAGTGCTCCCATAATTTCTGTCGTCCCTTTCTTCAAGATCCTTGGATACATTTCATCGAGTCCCAGTGCCTTGTCAACTTCTAAGTGCCAACAGCTTATCGAAGACTTCTTTCATATTAAGTTTGAACTTATACAGTGACAAAGTCACCTTGTTGGTTGCCCCGTAAGAATTAGAGTGGAGTGAAAACAGAGGGAGAGAGAGTGGGATGGTGTTTTCAATTTTGTGGAATAAGAAAAGAATATTCTGCAGAAAGTAGAATTGCTTGTTCTGAATTTCTACCCTGCACTGACAGTGATGAATTTTATAATTTGTTTTTGCAGCGTATTTGAAGATCTGAAGACAGAAGTTTCAAAATGAACAGGTGGAAGCGTTATGCCGGAAACATTGACTCTCTGCTCCTCGGATGCTGCCGGACCTGCTGTGCTTTCCCAGTGCTGCGCTTTTTGACTCTGACTCCAGTGACTGCAGTCCTCACTTTGACATCAATGTCTGATAGTCACCCAATCCATCAGGACCGCAACAATTTTCAACTATGATTCTGTGAGAAGGAAACAAGCTTTTTGGTTCTTGTTTGAGTACTTTTTCAGCATCAGTGGGACTGGATGAGAGACCCTACTGTTGCAGCGCACTGAGCGTGGAGCGTGTAACAGCTATACGGCCTGAAAACAGGAATTCACAGTGGGGAGGGGCTGTACAAGTGTTTGCGTATAGCTGAAGCTTCAGCCATGGAGAAACCAGAGGAATCCCGTACTGTGGAGAAACCATGGAAGTGTGGTAACTGTGGGAAAGGCTTTTGTGCCGCGTCTGCCCCAGAGGCTTATCAGCGCAGCCACACCGGGGAGAGGCCATTCTCCTGCCCAGTCTATAGGAAGGCCTTCAGCAAATCCTCCGACCTGCTAAAGCACCACCAGATCCACAGAGGGGAGAGGCCATTCAGCTGCCGAGTACGGCAAGGCCTTCAGCAATTCCACCACCCTGCTAACCCACAAGCGGGTCCAGGCAGGGGAGAGGCCCTTCAGCTGCTCAGAGTGTGGGAAGGCCTTCAGCAATTCCTCCGACCTGCTGAAGCACCAGCGGGTCCACACAGGGGAGAGGCCATTCTCTTGCCCTGACTGCGGACAGGCCTTCGGTGATTCCTCTGCCCTGCTGACCCACCGGCGGGTCCACACAGGGGAAAAGGCCCTTCAGCTGTCCCAACTGCGGGAAGGCCTTCAGCAAATCCTCTGACCTGCTGAAGCACCAGCGGGTCCACACGGGGGAGAGGCCGTTCTCCTGCCCGGAGTGTGGGAAGGCCTTCAGCTATTCCTCTGCCTTGCTGGCCCACCGGCGGGTCCACACCGGGGAAAGGCCCTTCAGCTGCCCCGAGTGTGGGAAGGCCTTCAGCAGTTCCTCCTACAGGCTGAACCACCAACGGGTTCACACGGGTGAAAGGCCTTTCAGCTGCTTAGAGTGCGGGAAAGCCTTCAGCAATTCCTCTAACCTGCTGACCCACCGGCGTGTCCACACACAGGAGAAACCCTTCAGCTGTCCCGAGTGAGGGAAGGCCTTCAACAGTTCCTCCCAACTGCTGACCCATCAGCGGGTCCACACAGGGGAGAGGCCGTTCCCCTGCACAGTGTGTGGGAAGGCTTTTAGCAATTCCTCCAACCTGTTGAACCACCAGCGGGTCCACACGGGCGAGAAGCCCTTCACCTGCTCTCAGTGTGGGAAGGGTTTCACCCGCTCCTTCAACCTGCGGAGCCACCAGCGAGTTCACGAGGATTGAAGGAGCAATGGGTTGGAGGGGTTGGTGGTGGCGGTGTTGGGTGTGGAGAGTGTGTGCGCTTTGACCGTGAGCTGTTTTTAAAAAAAAAACTACTTTTTCTATGCCTTTTTGCTGGGGGGAATCTGAAGCTGTAACAAAGTTGGCTCACAGTAAAGTTTACCTGAACTTAACGTCAGGCTCAGGTTCTCATTGAAAGCTTTGAGCTCCAAATGGTTTTTGTTTTAAAGCTGCTCATTTCTTTCAGCCTCCTGCACTAAGTTTCCAATGTCGTGTATCAATGGAGCAGTGAATGAGTAGCTACTATCGTTAGAAATTGTACATTTTTCAGGCTGTAATGAGTACTGCACCATTTCATCAGTATTGTAAAGATTACTGGCAGCAGTAAAGGGTGTGGGCTGTGTTCACTAGAAACGACGTGGAGGAGTCGGTGTTGGACTGGGGTGGGTAAAGTTAAAAATCATAGTTAAGTTAAAAAGCACCAAGATATAGTCCAACAGGTTTATTTGGATGCACTAGCTTCCAGAGCACTGCTCCTTCATCAGGTAGCTGTGGAGCAGGATCATCAGACACAGAATTTAAAGCAAAAGATCACAGTGTCATGCAACAGAAATGATATATCGAAAAAAACCTGGATTGCTGTTAAGTCTTTCATCTTTTAGAATGGGTTGCAGGTTTTGCTTCATTAATGTATAAATCCCAGAACATTTTTTAAGTCAGTCTCGAGATGACTTAAGGTTTTATAAAAATAGGTGACATCTCAGCTCTCACAATGTATGAAAGGTGTGAAGTTTGAATGTGTCTGTATCCGAATCTTGAATCAGACTGGTTCTATTACCAAAGTAGGAATTTATAAAATAATACATGGATTGACTACCTGCCGATTTCTGCTCAAAGCGCACATCGAATGTATCTGCAAATGCAAATTCACCACATCGACCCATATGTATGTGTTTGCAAGTGTGCATGCTTGGTAACGTTTGTCTGTGTGATGGAGTATAAGCCTCTGAGAAGGACAGAATAGTGACAGACATCATCTCTGTTCTCTGCAGTTGGCAGCAGGAGGCCAGATGGCATCAGGATTCAGGAACCAACGTGCTCAGGGCTGGAGAAGTGGGAAAGGGAGGCTGCAGTGGGTGTGGTTCAACAATGTCAGGAGGAGACAGCCAGTCAGAAACAACAAAGACAAAGCAGAACCCCAAAGCTATGGGCAGCACAGTGACTCTGTGGCTAGTGCTGCTGCCTCACATTGCCAGGGACCTGGGTTTGATTCCAGCCTCTGGGGACTGTCTGTGTGGACTTTGTGCATGGTTTACCTCTGGGTGCTGTGGTTTCTACCCACAGTCCAACAATCTGCAGTTTAGGGTGATAAGCCAGGGGGAGCTGCAGAGCTATATGGTAGGTGAGTTGGTCTGGTGGGAAGCTGGTTGGAAGTTTGGTGTGAATTAGATAGGTCAAATAGCCTGCAGGGATTATATGATTCTGCTACCATGACCACGTGTATATTGAGAAGTGACTGCTGTGGTCCTGGGAAAGGTGGGATTTGTGGTGTCGCTGCCCGCTGTCCATTCTCTCCCTGTCCCCCCAACTCTTGTCCATTTTCTCTCTCTCGACCCCCAGCCATTCTCTTTCCTTACTTCCCCCAGCACCTGTTATTTCTTGTGCCTCAAGACTTCTTTGATTGCTGTATCAAGACTTTCTAAGAAAAGAGAGAGAGGATGGATGTTGATGAGTCTATATGAGAGATGGGGGTGTATGAGAAATGGCTGATCTTTAAAATGAAGAATAGCTAAAATTATATATTCAGAAACATCATTAAAGCATCTTCAATTTTATTAAAAAGCTACAGGCACCTTTCTGAACCTGCATTGAAATATGTGCAGTTAGGCCACAGTTGAGTACAGGCTGTAATGGGTGAATTCCGAGTCTTGTGATATAGGTTCCAACTATGTAGAACAAGAGTCACAGAGTCAGCAACGGACTGCTTATGCTCTTCGGTGTCAGCAAAAATCTGCGCATACTCCTAGATTTCTGCACAAACGGTTTGCCACCTTCTTTTGATGGACCAATAGAGAGCCCTGGAGAATCGGAAAGAGACTGGACCTCCTGCCATTCAGAGCTCCCCATTCTCTGAATGCGGAAGTTGGACAATGAGCTTTGGAAGCTGCTAATCTCTCCCTGAATGATGGTTGAGCTTCACCCCAGACTGCAACTTCATTCCTCTGTCCAACATCTGTGAGTACAGCACTCTCTTTTCCGTTTACTTGTTTTGCATTCTGGGCTTCAATTGTTGACTTACAGCAAGTGAAAGGAAAGGGAGTGAATCTAGGGAGGGGACGGACTACGGAAACGTTGGTCCAGGTCGTTCTCAGTCGGCAAACACATGGCAATTGCATTAGCACAAATGTGATAATATAGCCTTTACTGTGGAATAAAAAGCAGAAAGGAGTTGCATTGTTAAAAGTGACACATTGGGATGTGAAGGAAGTGAGGACTGCAGATGCTAGAGATTAAGAGTCAAAGTGTGGCGCTGGAAAAGCACAGCAGGTCAGACAGTATCCGAGGACCAGGAGAGTCAACATTTCAGACATGAGCCCTTCATCAGGAATGATATGTGATGTACAAAAGGCCTTCTACAGGCCGCCTCCTTGCGAAACGTTTCAGAGAACACCTCTGGGACTCCCGGACCAACCAACCCAACCACCCTGTGCCTCAACACTTTAACTCCCCCTCCCACTCCACCAAGGACATGCAGGTCCTTGGACTCCTCCATCACCAGACCATAGCAACACGACAGCTGGAGGAAGAGTGCCTCATCTTCTGCCTAGGAACCCTCCAACCTAAAGGGATCAATTCAGATTTCTCCATTTTCCTCATTTCCCCTCCTCCCACCTTGTCTCAGTCCCAACCCTCGAACTCAGCACCACCTTCCTAACCTGCAATCTTCTTCCTGACCTCTCCGCCCCCACTCCAGTCTATCACCCTCACCTTAACCTCCTTCCACCTATCGCATTACCAATGCCCCTCCCCCAAGTCCCTCCTCCCTACCTTTTATCTTGGCACACTCTCCTCATTCCTGAAGAAGGGCTCATGCCCGAAACGGCGATTCTCCTGCTCTTTGGATGCTGCCTGACCTGCTGCACTTTTCCAGCAACACATCTCCGGCTCTGATCTCCAGCATCTGCAGACCTCACTTTCTCCCCAAGTGATATATTAGCAAGAGGAGTTGAGTTCAGAAGTGGGGATGTCTTCCTGCAGTTGTGAAGGGTCATTGAATATATTCAAGGCTGAATTCATCTGATTTTTGAACAAAGTGGATGGTGATGGGGGAAAGTTTAAAAAAAAAAGTTTTTAAGACCAGTACAGAATAGTTCCAAAGTAATACAGAACAGAAACAGACCCTTCAGTCCAACTAGTCCATGCTGACTATATTCACAAACGAACCTAGTCCCATCTAGTTTGACCTATATCCCTCCAAACCTTTCCTATTAATGTACTTATCCAAATGTCTTAAATGTTGACAGTTCCTGCATCCACCATTTCTCAGAACATTGAAAGAGAGTGATTCCACATGTAAACCAAAAGAAAAAGGTGCTCTTCATGTCTTTTTTTTAAAATCTTTCTCCTCTCACCTTAAAAATGTACTCCTTAATCTTGAAACCCCCACCCGAAGGAAACAGCATCTGCCATGCACATCAATATCCCTTCTTGACTTTATAAACTAAGGTCACCTCTCAACCTCTTGTGCTGCAGTGAAAAATGTCCCAGCATATCCACCTCGATGTAGGTATATTCATATCCAGTTATGATCTGTTCAATGCTGGTGCAGTCCCGAAAGACCAAATGGCCTACTCCTGCTCCCAATTCTCACCCTCATGAGTCTAAGGACAGCAAGAGACCATAAAACATTGGAGCACAAAATTAGGCTATTCAGCCCATCAGGTATCTTCATACCATTCAATCGTGGCTGATAGGTTTCTCAATCCCATTCTCCCGCTTTCTCCCTGTAACTCTCGATCCCCTTGATACTCGACAGCCTATCTATCTCAGTCTTAAATATCCTCAGTGACCTGGCCTGCTCAGCCTTCTGTGGCAATGAATTCAATAGATTCGCCACTCTCTGGTTGAAAGGTTCCTCCTTATCTCTGTTCTAAAAGGTCTTCCCTTTACTCGAAGGCTGGGGCCTCGGTCTCTAGTCTCTTCTGTCAGTGGAAACATCTTCCGAACGTTCACTCTGCCCTGGCCGTTCAGTATGTTTCAATTAGATCTCCCCTGTGTGGGGGCCTGTGTTATGAACTAAACCAGACCATGCAAAACATTCTTAAGCAGGCAGCCCCACACCATAACTTTGCAATTTGTTTCAGTAAGTGTACAGTAAAAATTACCTGGAGTAAGTTAGCTTGGTTGATTACTAGATTTTAAAACAGACAATAATTATTCACAAAATTACACAATTAAACACAAAGATCAGAATAAAGAACCCCTACAGAACTCAGCCTATCCAACTAGACTTAATTATGCTGTTCGAATATATACAACAGTCCGAATAAGCAAACTCAATTTGAAAACCAGTATAAATAGAACACATGCCTACAGATTGAAGTTGAGAGGCAGAAAAGAGAGAGAAAGTTTCCACACAGCTCCCTGTTGAATTTCCAACCAGTTTGAAAGTTGACTACGCCCCCTTTTTTTTAAAAAATACAGGTCACTTCTAAAATATGACCATGTTGGCCTGAAATCTCATCAGTTTACATATAAACAAAAGGCCTCTTAAAATCCTTTTCATCTCAATACCAAACCAGACTGATCGGAGATTGACCCAGTTTATTACCCCTCTGGGAAAAAAGTCAAAGACACAGTCTCCTTGAGCCAAGGAACATCTTTTAGGAAAAAAAGGTACTAGCTTTGTGACACCTGTTAATCAGCAAGAACCAGACACTTCAGGAGGAGGTACAGCAGGGATTAGGTTCAACAAAGTGAGAATGGAGGGAGTGAGAGAGGATATGGGGCCTCTGGACGGTAGGATAAAATGGCTGAAGGAGCTGCACAAGATGGCTTCTGCTTTGCTACGTGACGAGCTGCTGCTTGTGTCTGTAGCTGTATAAACAACTAACTACTAAAACCACTAGAATGCAGAAGTAGACCAATGAGAAAGTACTAACCACACTCTGCAAGCTGCAAGTCCTTTGTATCTCAAGATAAAGATGACCTAACCTTTATGACAACTTGTTTACCAATTATCATAAGAGTCAGAGATGTACAGCATGGAAACAGACCCTTCGGTCCAACCCGTCCAGATATCCCAACACAATCGAGTCCCACCTACCAGCACCCAGCCCATATCCCTCCAAACCCCTCCTATTCATCCAAATGCCTTTTCAAATGTTACAATTATATCAGCATCCACCACTTCCTCTGGCAGTTCATTCCATACACGTACCACCCTCTGCGTGAAAAGGTTGCCCCTTAGGTCTCTTTTATATCTTTCCCCTCTCACCCTAAACCTATGCCCTCTAGTTTTAGACTCCCTGACCCCAGGGAAAAGACTTTGTCTATTAATTCTATCCATGCCTCTCATGATTTTGTAAACTTCTATAAGGTCACCCCTCAACCTCCGATGCTCCAGGGAAAACAGCCCCAGCCTGTTCAGCCTTTCCCTAAAGCTCAAATCCTCCAGCTCTGGCAACATCCTTGTAAATCTTCTCTGGATCCTTTCAAGTTTCACAACATCTTCCCGATAGGAAGGAGACCAGAACTGCATGCAATATTCCAACAGTGACCTAACCAATGTCCTATACAGCCGCAATATGACCTTGGAGTGTGGAACCTGAAACAGCCCGGAAAGAGGAATTCACGGCATGAAGTTGCTATACACTCACTCACTTGTATGCGGCTGAAGCTTTGGCCATGGAGAAACCTGAGGAATCCTGCCCCATGGAGAAACCATGGAAGTGTGGCAACTGCGGGAAAGGCTGTTCCTCTGCACAGAGTGCAGGAAGGCCTTCAGCAAGTTATTTGTTCTGTTGAGGCACCAGTGGGTCCACACTAGGGAGAGGCCTTCAGCTGCCCAGAGTGTGGAAAGGGCTTTACCCATGCCTGTGCCCTGCCGACCCACAGCAATATGGTTGACTCAAGACTGCCCCATCCGGGCAAATGAGTGGGGAGAAACTGACTCGGATGCAGTGTATGGGATGAAATTGCTGGGTGAGGCAATACCTCCTCCGGGTTACGGTTGTACCAAGGATGCAATTACAAAGGGACAACTCGGTGGCGACCAATAGTAAAGAAAGTGAGTGGGGAGTGTGTGAGCTTTGACCTTGAGCTGTTTAAAAAACAGCTATCTTTTCTGTGCCTTTTTGTTGAGGAGATCTGAAGCTGTAACAAAGTTGGGTTGCAATAAAGGTTACCTGAACTTATCGCCGGGCTCAGACTCTCATTGAAAGCTTTGAATTCCAAGGAGTTTTGTTTTAAAGCTGATCCTTTCTTTCAGCCTCCTGCACTGAATTTCCAATGTCATGTATCAGCAGGAGCAGTGAATGAGTTCCTAGTTTTGTTTGAAATTGTAAGTTTTTCAGGAGTGCAGAGTGCTTCGCTTCATCAGCATTGTAATGTTTCCTGGCAACACCAGGAGGTGTGGGCTGTGTTCACTAGAAATGTTGTGGAGGTGCTGGTATTGGACTGGGGTGGGTAAAGTTAAAAATCACAACACCAGGTTACAGTCCAACAGGTTTATTTGGAAGCACTAGCTTTTGGAGCGCTGCTCCTTCATCGGGGAGCTGTAGTGCATGATCATAAGACAGAGATTTTATAGCAAAAGATCAGAGTGTCATGCAACTGATAGGATATATTGAACAACCCTAGGTTGCTACTCAGTCTTTCCTCTTTTAGAACGGGTTGCAGGTTTCAGTTAATTAATATGTAAATCCCAGAACATAGAGTCACAGAGATGTACAGCATGGAAACAGACCCTTCGGTCCAACTTGTCCATGCCGACCAGATATCCTAACCCAATCTAGTCCCACTTGCCAGCACCTGGCCCATATCCCACCAAACCTTTCCTATTCATATACCCTTCCAAATGCCTCTTAAATGTTGCAATTATACCAGCCTCCATCACATCCTCTGGCAGTTCATTCCATACACGTACCATTCTCTGCGTGAAAAAGTTGCCCCTTAGGTCTCTTTTATATCTTTCCCCTCTCACCCTAAACCTATGCCCTCTAGTTTTGGACTCCCCGACCCCTGGGAAAAGACTTAGTCTATTTACCCTATCCATGCCCCTCAATTTTGTAAACCTCTATAAGGACACCCCTCAACCTCCAACTCTCCGGGGAAAACAGCCCCAGCCTGTTCAGCCTCTCCCATAGCTCAAATCCTCCAACTTTGGCAACATGCTTGTAAATCTTTTCTGAACCCTTTCAAGTTTCACAACATCTTCCCGATAGGAAGGAGACCAGAATTGCACGCAATATTCCAACAATGCCCTACCAATGTCCTGTACAGCCGCAACAGGACCTCCCAACTCCTGTACTCAATACTCTGACCAATAAAAGAAAGCATACCAAATGCCCTCTTCACTATCCTATCTACCTGCGACTCCACTTTCAAGGAGCTATGAACCTGCACTCCGAGGTCTCTTTGTTCAGCAACACTCCCTAGGACCTTACTATTAAGTGTTTCGATCAGAGTGGCGCTGGAAAAGCACAGCAGGTCAGGTAGCATCCAAGGAACAGGAAAATCAACGTTTCAGGCAAAAGCCCTTCATCAGGAATACAGCTTTATTCCTGATGAAGGGCTTTTGTCTGAAACATCGATTTTCCTGTTCCTCGGATGCAGCCTGACTTACTGTGCTTTTCCAGCACCACTCTGATCGAAACTCTGGTTTCCAGCATCTGCAGTCCTCACTTTTGCCTAGTTGATCCTTACCATGAAGTGTATAATCCTGCTAAGATTTGTTTTCCCAAAATGCAGCACCTCACATTTATTTTAATTAAACTCCATCTGCCACTTCTCAGTCCATTGGCCCATCTGGTCAAGATTCTGTTGTAATCTGAGGTAACCCTCTTTGCTGTCCACTACACCTCCAATTTTGGTGTCATCTGCAAACTTACTAACTGTTCCTCTTATGCTTACATCCAAAATCATTTATGTAAATGACAAAAAGTAGAGGACCCAGCACTGATCCTTGTGACACTCCACTGGTCACAGGCCTCCAGTCTGAAAAACAATCCTCCACCACCACCCTCAGTCTTCTACCTTTGGAGCCAGTTCTGTATCCAAATGGCTAGTTCTCCCTGTATTCTGTGAGATCTAACCTTGCTAATCAGTCTCCCATGGGCAACCTTGTCGAATGCCTTACTGAAGTCGATATACATCACATCTATCACTATGCCCTCATCAATCCTCTTTGTTACTTCCTCAAAAAACTCAATCTGACTATCCCTAATCAGTCATTGCCTTTCCAAATACATGTACATCCTGTCCCTCAGGATTCCCTCCAACAACTTGCCCACCATTGATGTCAGGCTCACTGGTCTATAGTTCCCTGGCTTGTCCTTACCACCCTTCTTAAACAGTGGCAACACGTTAGCCAACCTCCAGTCTTCTGGCACCTCACCTGTTGACGATCAACGGTACAAATATTTCAGCAAGAGGCCCAGCAATCACTTCTCTAGCTTCCCACAGAGTTCTAGGGTACACCTGATCAGTTCCTGGGAATTTATCCACTTTTAGGTGGTTTCAAGACATGCAGCATTTTCTCCTCTGTAATATGGACATTTTGCAAGATGTCACCATCTATTTCCCTACAATCTATATCTTCTATATCCTTTTCCACAGTAAATACTGATGCAAAATACTAACTTAGTATCTCCCCCATTTTCTGCCGCTCCACACAAAGACCGCCATGCTGATCTTTGCGGGGCCCTATTCTCTCCCTAGTTACCCTTTTGTCCATATGTAAAAACTCTTTGAATTCTCCTTAATTTTACTTGCCAAAGCTATCTCATGTCCACTTTTTGCCCTCCTGATTTCCCTCTTAAGTATACTTCTACTTCCTTTATTCTCTAAGGATTCACTATACATAACATATGCTTCCTTTTTCTTAACCAAACCCTCAATTTCTTTCGTCATCCAGCATTCCTTATACCTACCAGCCTTTCCTTTCACCCTAACAGGAATATCCTTTCCCTGGATTCTCACTATCTCATTTCTGAAGGCTTCCCATTTTCCAGCCGTCCCTTTACCTGCGAACATCTGTCCCCAGTCAGTTTTGAAAAGTTCTTGCCTAATGCCGTTACAATTGGCTTTTCTCCAATTTACAATCTGGTCAATCCTTTTCCATCATTATTTTAAATCTAATAGAATTATGGTTGCTGGCTCCAAAGTGCTCCCCCACTGACACCCCAGTCACCTGCCCTGCCTTATTTCCCAAAAGTAAGTCAAGGTTTGCACCTTCTCTAGTAGGTACATCCGCATACAGAATCAGACAATTGTCTTGTACACACTTGACAAATTCCTCTCCATCTAAACACTTAACACTATGGCAATCCCAGTCTATGTTTGGAAAGTTAAAATCCCCTATCATTACCACCCTATTTTTCTTATAGATAACTAAGATCTGCTTACAAGTTTGTTTCTCAATTTCCCTCTGACTATTAGGGGGTCTATAATACAATCCCAATAACGTTATCATCCCTTTCTTATTTCTCGGTTCCACCCAAATAACTTCCCTAGATGTATTTCCGGTAATATCCTCCCTCAGCACAGCTGTAATGTTATCCCTTGCTAAAACAAGGGTGGGCAGGACTTGTACAGTTAATGGTAGGGCCCTGCTGTAAAACAGAGAGACATGGGGGAGCAGGAGTTCAGGTACATAGTTCTTTGAAAGTTGCATCACTGGTAGATAGGGTGGCTAAGAAGGCATTTAGCACAAATGCCTTCATTGTTCACGCTGTTGAGTTTCTGAGTTGAGACATCATGTAGAGATTGTACAGAATGTTGGTGAGGCCATTTTAGAGTACTGAGTACAGTTCTGGTGACCCTGTAATAGGAAGAACTCTATTAGAGAGGGTTTGGTAAAGATTTACCAGAACGTTACCAGGACTGGAGGGTTTGAGTTATAAGGAGAGGGTGGAGCACAGGAGGTTGAGGGGTGACCTCATTGAGATTTATAAAATCTGAGGAGTGGAGGTAAGGATTATAGCAAAGGGCTGTTCCTTAGCATCGGGATACTCAAAACGGTGGGGCATATTGTTTTAACGTGAGAGGAGGGAGATTTAAAAGGAACCTGAAGGGCAACGTTTTGACAGTGTTGTTTGCATGTGGAATGAACTTGCTGAGGATGTGGTAGATGCAGGTACAGCTACAACATTTAAACGACATTTAGATGGGTACATGAAGAGAAAGGTTTAGAGGGATATGGGCCAAATACAGGCAAATGGAACTAGTTTAATTTGGGAATTCTGGTCGGTATGAAGGGGTTGGACCATACTGTAAACCTCTATGAACCAGAAATGATCTTATTCACAGAGACCTGGGTTCAATTCCCGATTCAGACGACTGACTGTGTGGAGTTTGCACATTCTCCCCGTGTCCGCGTGGGTTTCCTCCGGGTGCTCCGGTTTCCTCCCACAGTCCAAAGATGTGCAGGTCAGGTGAATTGGCCATGCTAAATTGCCCGTAGTGTTAGGTAAAAGGGGTAAATGTAGGGGAATGGGTGGGTTGCGCTTCGGCGGGTCGGTGTGGACTTGTTGGGCCGAAGGGCCTGTTTCCACACTGTAAGTAATCTAATCTAATCTAATCTAAACCAGTAGAATTCTGAAAGGGGCTTGACAGGATAGATGCAGATAAAAATTTTCCTTCGTTGGGGGCGTCATAGAATCCTGACAACGTGGAAGCAGGTCATTCGGCCCATCTATTCCATTCTGGCCCTTGATATTGCATCCCACCCATACCTGCCCCCTTACTCCGTATTTCCCATGGCTAATCCATCCTAACTTGCACATCCCTGGCAATAGGACTCAGCTGGAGAGGTTCTCACACAATGTCAAAGGCATTGAAACCCATCATTCAGGGAACCCCTAGCTTCTGTCACGACACTACAGATTTCTTACAGAAACTCAGCACCCATGGACCAGTACTCTCAATGTCGGCATCACGGCAACAGCCTTATTACTCAATACCAACAACTGCCAATCTCAGACCACTGTCCTACAACTCATCCACTTTATCCTCGATCACAACATCTTCACCTTTGACAACCAGTTCTTCATCCAGACCATGGAGCCAAATTTGCACCCCAATATGCCAACATTTTTATGCACAGGTTCGAACAAGACGACTTCTCTACGCAGGACCTCCAACCAACACTATACACCAGGTACATTGACGACACTTTCTTCTTCTGGACACATGGAGAGGAGTCACAGAAAAAGCTATACAGTGATATCAACATGTTCCATCCCACCAAACTCATTTTGGACTATTCTCTACTATCTGTCTCAATCTTGGACACCTGCATCTCCATCAAGGATGGGCAGCAACTCAGCACCACACACAATCTCAAACCCACACATAACCTCACGATGCTACACTTCTCCAGCTTCCACCCAAAACAGCCATCCCCTTATGGACAAGCCCTACGCATACACAGGATCTGTTCAGATGAGGAGGAACGTGACGGGCACTTAGAAGTATTCAGGGATGCTCAACTCATTGGCCGCCGGTTCCAACATGCCATGGTGAACCATGGGAAATGCAGGGTTATAGTTTCATAGAAGCAAGAGTAGGCCATTTGGCTCGCCCAGTCCACTCTGCCATTTATTAAGATCATGGCTGATTTATCCATCGTCTCAGCTCCTCCTCCCTGCATTGTCCCAACTACCCTTGAGTCCCTGACCATGCAAAACCCATCCAACCGTGTCTTCAATATACTTAATGAAGCTGCCTCTACTGCTTCCACAGGCAAAGAATTCCATAGATTCATGACTCTCTGGGAATAGTGGTTCCTCCTAATGTCTGTCCTAAATCTACTCCCCCTAATCTTGAGACCTGGTCTCATCCACCAGCAGAAATGTGTGGATAGGGTAGGGCTGCATTCCACAGTGCAATGAATTCCCATCTCCCACCAAAATCCCGGATGTACTCAGTTGCAGTCTCACAATTGAAAGATTTTACTTCTGCTCCCACTAAGGGCAAAAAAGTCCATTCTTCATAACCACATTTCTGCTTTCACCGAAGACGATTAGAATCATATAGCAAGGAAACAGACCCTTCCGTCCAACCCGTCCGTACCGACCAGATATCCTAATTAATCTCGTCTCATTTGCTAGCATTTGGGCCACATCCCTCTAAACCCTTTCTATTCATGTACTCAGCCAGATGCCTTTTAAAATGTTGTAATTGTACCAGCCTCCTCCACTTCCTCTGTTAGATTGTTCCATACATACACCACCCTCTGCATGAAAAAAATGCCTCTCAGGTCCCTTTCCTCACCCACCTTAAACCTATGCCCCTCCTGTTCTGGACTCCCCTACCCTGGGAACAAACCCTATTCACCCTATCCATGCCCCTTAAACTTCTAAAGGTCACCTCAGCCTTGAATGCTCCAGGGAAAACATTGCTGGCCTACTCAGCCTCTCCCTGTAGCTCAAACTCACCAACTCTGGCATCAGCCTTGTAACTCTTTTCAAAACCCTTTCAAAGTTTCACAACATCTTTCCTATAGTAGAGAGACCAGAACTGTATACAGTATTCCAGACCTCCTGTACTGCCTCAACATAACCTCCCAACTCCTATACTCAATCCACTGACCAATAAAGGAAAGCATACCAAACACTTTCTTCACTACCATCCCTACTTGTGACTCCACTTTCAAGGAAAGGAACCTACACTCCCTGTCTCTTGGTTCAGGAACACTCCCCAGGACCTGACCATTTAATGTATAAGTGTAGAAGTCCTGTCCCAATTTGCCTTTCCAAAATGCAACACCTCACATTTCTCTAAATTAAACTCCATCTACCATTCCTCGGCCCATTGGCCTATCCGATAAATTATAATTCGTAATGAATTCTCTTTCCTCTCTTATTCCTGAGAAGCTGAAAATCTCCATCCCCCACACACTCCCTCCATTTTTATTTTGCTGAACCTCATCCTGAAGGGTCTGGATCATTCCGATGAACAGGTCCACACTCGGAGGATCTAATTGAAACATACAGAATACTGAACAGCCTGGCCAAAGTGGACATTGGGAAGGTGTTTCCACTGGTAGGAGAGACTAGGACTCGATGGCACAGCCTTCGAGTAAAGGGAAAACCTTTCAGAATAGAGGCAAGGAGAAACTTCATCAGCCAGAGAGCAGTGAATCTATGGAATTCATTGCCACAGAAGGCTGTGGAGGACAAGTCACTGAGAAAATTTAAGACGGAGACAGATCGGTTCTTGAGTATCAAGGGGATTGAGCGTTACAGGGAGAAAGTGGAAGAATGGGTTTGAGAAACTCATCAGCCATGATAAAATGATGGAGCAGAGCTGATGGGCAGAATAGCATTATTTCTGCTCCTGTGTCTTGTGGTCTGTTGATGTCCTGGACACAGTGTCAGAATTGGGAGCAGGAGTAGGCCATTTGGTCTTTCGAGCTTGGACCAGCATTGAACAGATCATAACTGGATATGAATCTACTTCCATTTCGGTGGATAGGCTGAGACGTTTTCACTGGAAGTAAGTGAGGGCTGCAGATGCTGGAGATCAGAGTCCAGAGTGCGGTGCTAGAAAAGCACAGGTCAGGCAGCATCTGAAAAGCAGGAAAATCGACGGTTCAGGCATATGTCCTTCATCAGAGCTTATGCCCAAAACGTAGATTTTCCTGCTGCTCGGATGTTGCCTGACCTGCTGTATTTTTCCAGCACCACACCCGTTTTCACTGGACCACAGGAGATTGAGAAGTGACCTTATAGAGGTTTACAAAATCATGAAGGGGATAGATGAGATGAAAGGCAGGGGTCCTTTCCCTTGGGTGGGGGTTTCAAGATTAGAGAGCAATTTTGAAGGAGAGAGGACAAAGGTTTAAAAAGTCATGAGGGGCATGATTTTTTTTTTAAACAGAGTGGTTTGTGTGGAATGAATGTCCAGAGGAAGTGGTGGATGCAGGTACAGTTACAATGTTTAAAAGGCATTTGGATAAGTACATGAATAGGAAAGGTTTCTGAGGGATATGGGCCAATCTAGGTGAGACTAGTTTAGTTTCAGTACATAGTCAGCATGGATTAGTTGGTCTGAAGGGTCTGTTTCTGTGTTATATGACTAACTGTTCTGTACTGATCTTAAAACCATTTTCTGCTTTCCCCCATAAACATACACTTCTTTGTTGTTCAAAGATCAAGTGAACCTAGCCTTGAATATATTCAATGAGCCCCTAACTGCAGGAAGACATCCCCAATTCTGAACTCAGTTCCTCTTGCTAATGTACCACTTGCTTTGCTCATTGATTGCTGCACCTGTCTGACAACTGGCGATCGCTAGACGCTGAGCCCCCTTTGTACATCCATACATCATTCCTGATGAAGGGCTCATGCTCAAAACATGGACTGTCCTACTCCTCGGATGCTGCCTAACCTGCTGTGCTTTTCCAGCACCACACTTTTCAACTCTGATCTCCAGTATCTGCAGACCTCACCTTCTCCACATCCCAATATATCACCATTTAAACAATGCACCTCCTTTCTGTTTTTTTTTTCACAGCAAAGGCAATAACTTCAAATTGCGGTACTGTATTTGCCATGCGTTTGCCAAATGTGGTCTTCTCTACATCGGGGAGACCAAACGTAAACTTGGGGAATGGTCCACAGCTGAAGCCGCAGAGTCCAAATGGACCTCCCAGTCACCACCCATTTTAATTCCCTTTCCCACTCCCTTTCTGACAATCACCTTAGGCCTCCTGCATTTCCACAACGAACCAAACCGTAAATTAAAGGAACACCTCATCTTCCGCCTGGGCAGCCAACAGCCCGGAGGCCTCAACACCGCGTTTTCCAATTTCAAATAACCTCCCTTTCCATCACCGACTCCCTTCCCAGTCCCTCCCATTCCACTCTTCCTTGCCACCAACCAGATTCCTTCCACCCACTCATCAACCAGGTTGTACCCTCTACCTCTCTCCAGCTATCTCCACTTCACCACCCTGTCCCCAGCACACCTTTGTTCTGCACCTTCCCCTACACCCATCTCCAGTCTGGAACAAGGGTTACACCCGAAATGTCAACTTCTCCACCTCCTGATGCTACCTGGCTTGCTGCATTCTTCCAGCCTCCTGCCGGTCTATTTTGCCAATTGAGACACAGACCTGGACCAACATTTCCCGAGTCTGCCCCCTCTCTGGATTTGTTCCCTCTCCTTTCAGTTGCTGCAAGTCAACAATTAAACCCCAGAATGAAAAATAAATAGAAAAAGGGGTGAGAAAAGAGTGTTGTATTCACAGATGTTAGACAGAGGAAGGAAGTTGCAGTCTGGGCTGAAGCTCAATCTTCATTCTGAGAGAGTGGAGCAGCAGCAGCTTCAGCTTCAGAAGGTCATGGTCCAGCTTCTGCTTTCAGACAGCAGGGGAGCTCTGGTTGTCAAGAGGACAAGTCACCTTCAGGTTCTCCAGTGCTCCTTACCGGTCCATCAAAAGAAGATCTTGCGCCTTTTCTGCCGACAGCAAGGAACATGCCCAATATTTTCGTGACACCACTGAACACGCGCCCTGCAATATGCTCTGTGGCGATACTAGTGTTACTGACAGATATTAAGTGTCCAAATACCAAGAGGAGAAAAAAAAGGATAGAGCCACAATTTTTTTTTCCCCCACATGGCTTGACATTTTATTGTTTTGGCATTTTGTCTGGCTGCTCAATCTCTGTGTTTTCCCCAGTGTAGCGGTAAAGTTCAGAACTAGAGGGCATAGGTTTAGGTTGAGAGCGGAAAGATATAAAAGGTACCTAAGGTGCAACGTTTCCATGCAGAGTGTGGTACGTGTATGGAAGGAGCTGCCGGAGGAAGTTGTGGAGGCTGGTTCAATTACAACATTTAAAAGGTATCTGGATGGGTATAGGAATAGGAAGAGTTTAGAGGGATATGAGCCAAGTGCTGGCAAATGGGACTAGATTAATTTAGGATATCTCGGAGAAAGTGAGGACTGCAGATACTGGAGATCAGAGTTGAGAGTGTTGGAAAAGCACAGCAGGTCAGGCAGCATCCAAGGAGCAGGAGAATTGACATTTTGGGCAGAAGCCCTTCAACAGGAATCTTTTCTGAGGATGTAGAATCTGGGTTGCAGTTCTGGGAAAAGTGAGGCTCTGAGCTTGGGCAGGACTGACTGCAGGTAAAGTAAATGGCTGACAGTGTGCAGTGGAGGATCCAAAAAGAGAATCGTTGGTGAAGGTTTTGGATTTGTAGTGTGCACTGGGGTATCCTGTTCAGGTCCAAATTGGGTTGGTCTGAATGTGGTCTGGAGTCCATGTGGGATCAGATGGTTCCACAGCTAAGCAATGAGAAAGGAGATATGGCTGTGGTAGTCAAATTGTTTGAGGACATGGCTGAAGAAATTCTGGGCAGAGGAGAGGACTTGGGGGGGGGGGGGGGGGGGGGGTTACAGTGAGAGAGGGACTCTCAGATCTTTATAGACAGAGGAGTAGAACCTCTTCCAGGGAGGCATCCATGGAAGAGACTTCGCAGTAATGTTGAAATCAACTAGGAGAAAGTGAGGACTGCAGATGCTGGAGATCAGAGGAGAGAGAGTGTAGTGCTGTAAAAGCACAGCAGGTCAGGCAGCACCTGAGGAGCAGGAGAATTGACGTTTCGGGCATAAGCATTTCATTATGATGAAGGGCTTATGCCCGAAACATCGATTCTCCTGCTCCTTGGATGCTGCCTGAGCTGCTGTGTTTATCCAGCACTATACTGTCAACATTAATTTTGGATATCTGGTCAGCATGGACAGGTTGGACCAAAGGGTCTGTACAACTCTATGAGAAGCATACCTTGACAAATTACAAACTAGTGTATGTCCTTGTTAACAAGGCTTAGTACACCACATGCTTTACTAACCATTCTCAACAGGATCCTACCCCTTCACTGACTGAGGAACATATACATGCTGGGGAATTGCACAGGTAATAGCAAGGAGTAAACAGCGCAGGGATTTTGAAAAAGAGAGGATAAACAGCACAAGGATTAAAAGAGTGAGGGTAAAAATCACAAGCCCCAGTAAAAGCAGATGGAACGAGAGTGTAGGGACGGGACGGGACGGGACGAGACGGGACGCACATTCCTTCCCCTCCGTCCCCCCCCAACCTGCCTCACCTTTCACCTCCCGGGCCCAGTACCTTCCAGGTGGCCCCATAGTTGACACAGGGGCCGCCCCACGACCAGTAGAACTCCACCACCCTGGCGGCCGACGAGTTCCCAAGCAGGCCCTTAACCCCATCCGCCTCCAGAATGCTCACCGGCTCCTGCCTGCTGTACAGTCGGCCGGTGTGGCCGTGACACAGCAGCTGCGCCAGGAAGGCAGCGGTGCCCAGTGACGGGTGTCTGCCCCGGGCCGCACGGCGCCATTTTCCTAACGGCCGCCCTCCCGCCGCTTCCCCGCTCGAGCGACTTCTCCTCCCAACCGCCTTCGCCCCCGCGTGACGTCTGCACGGGGGGGTGGGCGGGGCCGGGGGAGCCTCACCGTCACCAAGCAACAGCCACCTCGCGCTACAACTGCTCATTCACAAAAACAAACTCTCCTGTCTCGCTCTGCAGCTGCAGGGGGGACACTGCCACGTTTCCAGGAGCCCTGTCTACATTGGGAAAGCTCACGGCTCAATTTAGAGAGATATTCCGACATATAACGGAACGGCGTCATATCTAAAGGGGGCAATCTGCATTTTAAAGGGACGTGAACATTTTCAAGGGCTATTTCTGCAAATAAAGAGATTTAATGGACAAGAGCTCGTGGGTCCACAGTTAAAATGCTTTAAACAACCGTTTCTTATTTCACTGCCTTCCCAGGATACAGAATTTCTCTCATCTGAAATTGTTTGCCCAGAAAAAAAATCCAGCAGGAATATGATTGTGGAGCTATCACTAAAAATGTCTAATTTGGGTCACCCAACGTTATTAATGGAAGAACATTATCTCTTCAAGGTTCGATTTGCCCATCAAAATTCCTTGAATTTAAGGTGTTCCATTGTTGTTTCAATTATGATCCATTAAAAAGCAATATCCAGTCTCATCTGAGTGCAGAACCAACTCAACTGGTTGAACAACCGAAACAACTATTCTGTATGAACTTTAGATGTGACATCCTCTCCCTCTCTCTCTGTTGACCCAATGGGATTAACCAGGGCTGGGAGTACCACTCTCAGAATACGATTGTTGATCTACAGTTTGCTTCTGCTGCTGAACATAAGGATTTAAAAGCTGCTAGCCTGATCCCGCACAATGCACAAAAACAGACTGTTCACCCATGTCTGCGCAGAGGATAATTTTCACTTGGAATGGATCACAAAATAACAACTGTTAGCACGCAAACTGCAGGCAGTCAATCCATGTAATATTTTATAAATTCCTACTTTGGAAATAGGACCAGTCTGATTCAAGATTGGGATACTGATAGACTCGAACCTCACACCTTTAAAGCATTGTCTGAACTGAGATGTCACCTATTTTTTATAAAACCTTAAGTCATCTCGAGAATGTGATTTAAAAGATTTATATTAATGAACCAAAACCTGCAACCCATTCTAAAAGATGAAAGAGGTAACAGCAATCTAGGCTTGTTCAATATATCCTATCAGTTGCATGACACTGTGATCTTTTGCTATAAAATCTCTGTCTTATTACCCTGCTCCACAGCTACCCGATGAAGGAGCAGCACTCCAAAAGCGAGTGCTTCCAAATAAACCTGTTGGACTATAACCTGGTGTTGTGAGATATTTAACTCTATCCACCCCACTCCAATACCAGCCCCTCCATATCGTATCTCGTGAACACAGCCCACACCTCCCGGTGCTGCTATTATACTTTACAATGCCAATGAAATGACTTACTCTGCACGTCTGAAAAATTCCCAATTTCTCAAGATACTAGCTTCTCATTCACTGCTCCATTTGATATGCGACATTGGAAACTTAGTGCAGCAGGCTGAAAGAAATGAGCAGCTTTAAAAATTAAAACTCTTGGAGCTCAAAGCTTTCAATGAGAATCTGAGCCCGGCAGTAAGTTCGGGTAACCTTTATTGTGACCCAGCTTTGTTACAGCTTCAGAAGCCCCCCGGCAAAAAAGCGTAGAAAAATGAACTGCTTTTTAAACAGTTCAAAGCACACACACTCTCCACCCATCCCACCTCACCTTCTTTACTGTTTGTCACCACCAAGCTGTCCCTTTGTAACTGGATCCTTGGTACAGCGTAACTCGAAGGAAGTATTGCCTCACTCAGCAAAAAAAAACTGTCAATTGAGGGTGCAATGCAGCTTCTTGATGAACAACCAGATACGAAATGGTTAACGTCCCCAGGAAGGTGGGAGCAAAATGGAACATCAAGACATTAACACCAACACATTTCAGTCAAACATCTCTGCTCCCAGTAAGGGCAAAACATCCTGAAACTCCAGTCTTCACCATCAGATTTCTGCTTTCACAGAAGACGATTAAAGTCATACAGCACGGAAACAGACCCTTCGGTCCAACTTGTCTGTGCCAAACAGGTATCCTAAATTAATCTAGTCCAATTTGCCTGCATGTGGTCCATATCCCTCTAAATCCTTTCTATTCATGTACGCAATCAGAAGAATTTTAAAATTCCCCTCTCACCTCAAACATATGTCCCTCTAGTTTTGGACTCCCCTACCCTGGGGTAAAGACCTTGGGTATTCACCCTAGCCATGCCGCGTATGAATGTCAACATGGTCACCCCTCAGCCTCCGATGCTCCAGGGAAAATATCCCCAGTGTATTCAGGCTCTCCCTGTAGTTTAAACCCTCCAACTCTGGCAACAGCCTTGTCAATATTTTCTCACCCCTTTCAAAGTTACACAATATCTTTCCAATAACAGGGAGACCAGAAACAAATGCAGTCTTCCAAACATGGCCTGTACAGCTGCAACGTGACCTCCCAACTCCTATACTCAATGCTCTGACCAATAAAGGAAAGCATACCAAATGCTTTCTTCACTATCCTGTCTACAGCGACTCCACCTTCAACGAACTATGAACCTGCACTCCAAGGTCTCTTTGTTCTACAACACCCCTCTGAAGTGTGTCAGTCCTGCCTGCATTGCTTGACCAAAATGCAAACCACGCATTTTCATCTGCCACTCCTTGGCTCTTCAGCCCATCCAATCAATTCTAATTTATAGTGAACTCTTTTTTCCTCTCTCATTCCCTAGAATTTGAAAATCTCCATCCCACATAATCTCCCTCCATTCTCAGTTTGCTCAACCTAATCCCTGCTGTACCACAACCTGCAGGGTCTGGTTCATGCTGGTTAACAGGCCCACACTTGGGGGGAGGGGGGTTCTAATTGAAACATAAACAATACTGAATCCTGAATGGCCTGAATAGAGTGGACATTGGGAAGATGTTTCCATTGGTTGGAGAGACTAGAACCAGTGGGCACAGCCTTCGAGTGGTATGGTGGTGAGTGGTGAATCTATGGAATTCACTACCACAGAAGGCTGTGGAGGCCTGTCATTGTGGATATTTAGGACTGAGATGGAGACTTTGAATATCCAGGGGATAGAGGGTTACGGGGACAAAGTGAGAGAATGGGGTTGAGAAACCCATCAGCCATTATTAAATGGCGGAGCAGACCCGATGGGCTGAATGGCCTAATTTCTGCTCCTATGTCCTATGGTCTCTTGCTGTCCTGGACACAGTGTGAGAACTGGAATCAGGAGTAAGCTATTTGGTCTTTCAAGCCTGCACCAGCATTCAACAGATCATAACTGGATATGAATCTGCCAACATCTACGTGGATAGGCTGGGACATTTTCACTGGAGCATAGGAGGCTAAGAGGTAACCTTACCGAAGTTTATAAAATCATGAGGGACATAGATGAGGTGACCGCCGTGTATCCTTTCCCTCGGGTGGGGGTTTCAAGATTAGGCAGCAAATTTGAAGGGGTGAGGAGAAAGACTTTAAAAAGGCATGATGGGTAACTTTTTTTGGCATACAGTGGTTTGTGTGTGTAATGAATGTCCAGAAGAAGTGGTGGGTGCAGGTACAGTAACAACATTGAAAAGACATTTGAATAAATACATGAATAGGAAAGGTTGGGAGGGGCATGGGCCAAACGCAGGCAGGTGGGACTAGTTTCGTTTGTGAATATAGTCAGCACAGACTAGTTGGACTGAAGGGTCTGTTTCTGTGATGTATGACTCTAAATGTAACTCTGTAAAATCATTTTCTTGCGTTCACTTATTTGATGTTCAAAAATCAGATGAATGCAGCCTTGGATATATTCAACGACCACCTAACTGGAGGAAAGCATCTGCACTTTACAACAGAATTCCTCTCGGCAAAATACCATTTGCCATGCTGATTGCTTGCTGCGCCTGTCTGACAACTGGCATTGACTGGTGTCGAAGGACGCTGAGGCCCCTTTGTACATCCATACAGCATTCACGATGAAGGGGTCGGGTCCGAAACATCGACTCCCCTGCTCCTTGGATGCTGCCTGACCTACTGTGTTTTCCCAGTGCCACATTTTGACTCGAATCTCCGGCATCTGCAGTTCTCCTTTTCTCCACAACCCAATACATTAACATTTAAACAATACACCTCCTTTCTGCTTTTTTTCACAACAAAGGCTATAACTTCACATTACGGTATCCATTTGCAAATTGTGGTATTCTCTACATCGGGGAGACCGAGCGTAAACTTGGGAATGGTTCGCCGAGCATTGCAGCCGGGTCCGCAGAGGCTGACCAGACCTCCCCGTCACCACCCATTTTAATTCCCCTTCCCACTCCATTTCTGACATGAACATCTTTGGCCTCCTCCATTGCCACAACAAACTGAACCACAACTTGGAGGAACAACACCCCATCTTCCACCTGGGCAGCCTACAGCCCAGAGGACTCAACACAGAGTTCCCCAATTTCAAATAACTTCACTTCCCATCCCCCGATTACTTTCTCAGCCTCGACCCCTCCTTTGCACTCCTCTCTGCCACCAACCAGATTCCTTCCTCCCATTGACCAATCAGGTCGCACCCTCCACCTGTCTTCACCTATCCCCACTTCACCATCGTGTCCCAAGCACCCCTTTTCTCTGTATCACTCCCTGTACCCAATTCCAGTCCTGAACAAAGGTTACACCAAGATATCGACTCCTCCACCTCCTGATGTTGCCTGGCTTGCTGTGGTCTTGCAGCCTGCTGCCTGTCTATTTTGCCCATTACGACACAGACCTGGACCAACGTTTCCAGAGTCTGTCCCCTCCCGGATTCACTCCCTTTCCTTTCAGTTGTTGCAAGTCAACAATTGAACCCCAGAACGAAAAAGAAATGGAAAAGCGGGTGCAAAAAGAGAGTACCGCACTCACAGATATTGGACAGAGGAAAGAATTTGCAGTCTGGTTAAAGCTCAATCTTCATGCAGAGAGAGAGAGGAAGAACAGCAGCTTCAGCACCTCATGGTCCAATTTCCGCATTCAGTCAATGGGATGGCTCTGATTGGCAGGAAGACCAGTCTCTTTCTGGTCCTCCTGGGTGTCCTATTGGTCCATCAAGAGAAGGTCGCGCGCCGTTTTTTCCAGACAGCGATGACAATGCCCAGTGTTTTGCTGACACTGGCAGGCATGCGTAATACGTTTTTTGGAGATGGTGTTATTTATACATTTAAATGTCCAAGTGCCAAAAGGGAAAAAAATGGTACAGCCACAATTGTTTTATTGCTTTTGCATTTTGTCTCGCTGCTCAACTTTTGTACATCTTTTCCCCTTGTTGAGAGAGAGAGAGAGAGAGAGAGAGAAAGACAGACAGACAGACAGTGTCCCCCAGTGAGCTGACTGTGGGAAGGAGCTTTAACCAGTTACACAGACTGAAGAACTATTACACTATTCGCAGGAGGGAGTGACTGTACACGTTTCCTGAGTGTGATCACAGTTTCACTTGTTCATCAGAAACAGAGAGCCAAAAGGACACCAGAACTGCGGAGAAGTCGTGGGAATGTGGGGACTGGGGGAAGGGATACCATTCCCTGTCAGCACTGGAGATTCATCAGCTCAGTCGCATTGGGAAGAGGCAGTTCTTCAAAACATTACTACAACATTATTTCCCATTGACAAAAATACATTCACGCTGCCTGATTACCTTGAACTTATACAAGTGCCTTGTCATAACATCTTTAATTATACCTTTCGACATTTTCCCTATGACATATGTTAAGGTAAATGGTCTGCAGTTTCCCATTCTCTGTCTCCCTCCTCGAAGAAAAAAAGAGTTTACCAATTTAAAGAAACCTTCCCTGAAACTAATGGCGTTTGGAAAATTAAAACCAATGTTTTAACTATTTCACTGGTTAGTGTTTCTTTAAGAGTCTTGGATGAAATCCTTCAGGTACCCGGAACTTGTCAACTTATAGTTCCAACAGTTTAATCAGTTTCCCTGGTAATTGTAATTTTCTTCAGTTCCTCCCTCCTTTTCAATTCCTGATTTACAGCAAGTTCCAGGGTGTTACTTGTATCCTCTCTAGTGAAGACAGATTCAAGCTCTTTTCAATTCATCTACCATCTCTTTATACTCCGTTATTGAATCTCCAGACTCATTTTCTATAGAACCAACACTTATTTTGTTAACTTTTTTTAAAGAAAGCTGAAGAAACTTTCCAACCTGTTTTTATATTTTTGGCTAACTTTCGAACCCTAATTGCTGTGCTACTGCCTGCATTATTTCAGCTGTTTTGCCCGAGCTGTCAACTCGAGCATCAACCTGTCTGCTTCTTCTATTGAACTGACCTTGATTAAGTGTTGCAAAACACACAAGGACAAGTCTTTCCTCTCCAGAACGTCTTGGTACTTAACATGATAAAATTCACTTGGAAATATTGTTCATTCAAACTTTACCAAGCACATCCTACAGATTCAAAATTCAACAATGAGATGCAGTTTTGTTACAATCATTCAGTTTGAAGAGAAAAATTATTCATTTTGAAGAGAAGTTTGAAAACCCAGTCATTAACTGGAAGAACAACTTTTTTTTTGTTTAAAAATGTGAAAACCTAATCAACAGGAGTAACTTTGCAGAATAGTATGTATGGCATTAAATTGTAAATCTAGTTTTCTTTCCTTCCCTGCCATAGTTCCCACAAATCTTTATATGAATCTTGATAGTTCATTCACTTACTGGGAATAGTCCAAGACAATCCTTTCTAGGATTCACTTGAAATCTTCTCAGGATTCCAAGTATATCTGGTAATTTTATGAGGATGCCTCCATTAGCTTTTGGCGAAGTGAACTTTTAGATTTCGTTTGAGACTTCAAGGTTTAGATTGATCAGTTTGAATGTCGGTTGGAAATACCTCTGGTTCCTCATGGCTGTCCGTACTTTTAATCTCACAGCACCTAGTGCGTGAATGACTAAGCTGCTGCTGAACACAAACCGCTTTCTGTCAGCAATGCAAACTGCACGGTGGGTTGTTCTCACCATCTGGAAAAATGAAGGGGCAATCTCAGTCAGGATAGCACAACAACACTTCTTCCTCAGGAGGCTTATGCAATTCAGTGTGTCAATAATGACCCTCACTAACTTTTACAGATGCACTATAGAAAGTGTTCTATCTGGATGTGTAACAACCTAGTCCGGCTACTGCTTTGTCCAGAATGATAAGATACCCAGAAGGTTTTATGCGCATCGCAGACCATCATGGAAGTCAACCTACCATCCATGGTCTCCACCTACACTTCTCTTTGCCGCAGAAATGCTGCCAACCCCCTAATGCTCTCTCACAACTTCAGAAGATACAGAATCTGGAAACACATGCACCAACAGATTCAGAAAGAGCTTCTTCCCTGCCATTGTTAGACTGATGAATGGACTCTCTTTGTACAAATGGAATGATCTGCAGAGAAAGTGGTGGAGGCTTGCACAATTACAATATTTAAAAGGCATCTGGATGGGTGGGTGAATGAATTAAGAAAGGTTCACAGGGATATGGGCCAAGTGTTGGTAAATGGGACTAGATTTATCCAGATTAACTGGTCAGCATGAACGAGTTAGACTGAGGGGTCTGTTCCCACGCTGGACATCTCTATGACTGTCCAATGCTCACTTACCGTCCCCTTCAATAACAGCATAATTGGAAGTATATGACATAGCTACAACACATAATTACAACAATTAATTATAATCGAATGTGAGAAAACCACGAAGAGCACGTTGAATGTTTAACAACTCAATAACACTAGACAAATCTCTGACCCTTTTCACGTTCCAGTTCTGATAAATGCCATGAGGATCAGAAAGCCTTAAGAGAGGGCGAATCTGAAACCTCTTCGCTTGCATTCACACTATCCGCCGCCAGTTGGTACAAGTGTACAGTGCCTTCCCTCTTCTCTCTCCCTCCCAGAATGAGGAATAGAAAGGGGGAGATATTGCTTTGCTCTCAGATATTGCCCAGAGTTGGGGAGGTCTCAGTCTGAAACTGATCGCACTACTTCCGCGTTGTGACGTCCTCATACGGGGCGGGACGTCCGGAGGGAGCCGGCCGATGACGATCCCGTGTTCCAAGATGGTTCTCTTCTATTGACCACGCGTTATGACATCACACAGGTAAACCGTGAGCCAATTGGAATCCCTGGATGACCGGAAGGAGACTGGTCCGCAGGCCAATCAGAACCGCCGTATTGACTGAATGCGGAAGTTTGACAATGAGCTTCTGAAGCTGATGCTGCTCCTCTCTCCCTGAATGAAGATTGAGTTTCACCTCAGACTGCAACTTCCTTTCTCTGTTCACTATCTGTGAGTACGGCACTTTCTTTTCTCACCCACCTTTCTATTCTGGGGTTAAACTGCTCAGTTTCTGACTCTTTATTCCATCCAGTCCATGCTGAACATGATTCTAAACTAGCTAGTTTCCACCTGCCTGGAAGTGGTCTCCCATTTCAGGGAGAAATGAGGAATTTATTCTTTTCTTGTTAGTTTATGGAATGTTCCCCCACAGAAGGTAATGGAGACTGGCTCATGGAATGTATTCAAGACTTAATTGAAGAGAATTTTAAATGACAGGGATATGAAAGGTTATGGAGAACAGCAGGAAATGGAGTGACGGCCAAAGCAGCACAGATATGATTTTATGGAACAGCAGAGCAAACCCCAGAAGCTGAATGGCTCACTCCTGGTTCAATCTGTGACAACCTATGTCCAGGGCAGGAAGAGGTGAGCATAGATCCATCAGTCAACATTTTTCAGCATTTTTAGGAGAATGTGGAGCATGGGGCAATAATACCTAGTGAGAATGGAGGGACACTGTGGCATTGAGAAGAAAGAATGTTCCACAGGAACCAGAATTGTCTGTTTGGAATTTCTATCCTTTGTAAATAGTGATGTCTTCTGTATTCTCTATTTTACAGGATATGAGAATGGATGGAATTGCAGCCATAAATCTCAAAACAAGATCTGATCGAGACAATTGATTCACTGGCATAGGAATGTTATCAGTCTTTTGAATCTCACTGGAAATTTTATTTCTCTTCTGTCCTGTCTGCTTTGAAATGTTTCAAACTTCAGTGAGGCTGAAGTACACAGGCCTCAGTGAGCGTGTACCAGTGAACTGACTGTGGGAAGAGCTTTAAGCGGGTACAAAGTCTGCAATAGCAACATCCCGTTCGCAGTAGCAAGACATAGAACACCTTACATTTGTGAATGGTCCTTCAACTGATTGTCAACACTAGAAGGCGGTGGGGATTCCCACGTGATGGAGAAACCGTGGAAATGTGGAGACTGCGGGAAGGAATTCAAATTCCCATGCTTGCTTGAAAGCCATCGCCGCCGTCACACTGGGGAGAGGCCGTTCACCTGCTCTGTGTGTGGGAAGGGGTTTACCCATTCATCTGCCCTAGTGACCCACCAGCGGGTCCATACGGGGGAGAGGCCTTTCACATGCAATTTGTGTGGGAAGGCGTTCGTTCAGTTATCCACCCTGCATAGTCACCAGCGGGTCCACTCTAGGGAGAAGCCTGCTCTGTGTGTGGGAAGGCGTTCAACCAGTCTTCCAACCTCCAGAGTCACCAGCGGGTCCACACCGGGTAGAGGCCGTACACCTGCTCTGTCTGCGGGAAGGCGTTTGTTCAGTTATCCACCCTGGTGACCCACCGGCGGATTCACACTGGGGAGAGGCTGTTCACCTGCTCCATGCGCGGGAAGGCGTTCACCCAGTCTTCTGCCTTGCTGACCCACCAGCGAGTCCACACCGGGGAGAGGCCTTTCTCCTGCTCAGTGTGCGGGCAGGTATTCACACGGTCCTCTGCCTTGATGAACCACCAGCGGGTCCACACCGGGGAGAGGCCGTTCACCTGCTCTGTGTGCGGTAAGCACTTCAGCGATTCATCCACCCTGCGGCGACACCGGTGGGTCCACACCAGGGAGTGACCATTCACCTGCTCCATATGCGGGGGAGGGCTTCATTGATTCGTCTTCTCTGCGGAGACACCAGCGGGTCCACACTGGGGAGAGACCGTTCACGTGTTCCATCTGTGAGAAGGCATTCATTCAGTCCTCTAACCTGCAGAGTCACCAACGGGTCCACACCGGGGAGGGGCCGTTCACCTGCTCAGTGTGTGGGAAGGGGTTCATTGATTGGTCTTCCCTGCGGAGACACCAGCCTATCCACACTGGGGAGAGACTGTTCACCTGCCCCGAGTGCGGGAAGGGATTAGGTCAGTCATGCCATCTGCTCAGACACCAATCCAGTCACACTGAGTAGTGAACATTTGGATGCTTTGTGGGTGTTACTTGTCTTAATATTCAAGAGCTGAAAATGTGTTGCTGGAAAAGCGCAGCAGGTCAGGCAGCATCCAAGGAGCAGGAGAATAGACATTTCGGGCATGAGCCCTTCTTCAGGAATCCTGAAGGGCTCATGCCCGAAATGTCGATTCTCCTGCTCCTTGGATGCTGCCTGACCTGCTGCGCTTTTCCAGCAACACATTTTCAGCTCTGATCTCCAGCATCTGCAGTCCTCACTGTTTCCCTTAATATTCAAGAGGGCATATATTCCCTGGTGAGATGAGCACCTATTAAGACACACTTACTGATTTGGAGCATGTACTGAAGTCAGGAGGTGTGTATCTGTCATGTTTGACTCCGAAGAAATCTGGCTCCAGTTTCTCCAACCCCGCCAGGATGATAACATGGTGTGACATATTGTGTTATTTGTCTCTTTACTAACCCACTCTCAAACGCTTTCTATTTAGTCATTCATAACTCTTTTCTAAGCTGCTCACAGGAGCCCTATATCTAATAATACTGCATTCCCATTTCATTCACTCATAACTCTTTCCTATAACATAGCTTTATTCGTTCATTCATAAAATTGCAGTTTTGTAGTATAAGTTAAAACACCTCTTTTGACTCATTCTTGCTTTTTCACACCTTCATCCCTTACCAGCCCTTGCTACTAGCAGTGTTTTAGGCCTATTTCTGCATCAAAAGCTACCTCTGAATAACTGTCAACATAGTAATGTTTTCAGAACAATGCCTCCCTGCCATCTTATCACCATGAAAGAATAGAATATTAATCAGCACTTGCCAACTGTCTATCGGGACCTGAATAAATACATCAATACATAAATACATCAAGTAGTTTTCCTGACTCGCAGCCACTGTCCCCTTTAAGAAGCTGACTATCGAGACTGTGCTTCTATGAAATTGCAGGAATGAATGAAACTCATGCTGGCAAATACTAAACATATCTCACAATCCAGCAGTGATAAACCGTTTAATATCCTTTATTATTTTATTCAGTGCAGGTACAATGTCTAACTTATTTAGAGCATATAGGCTGAGTAGTTTTACCAACATTTGCTGACTTAAAAGACGAAAGGACTAACACCTCTTAATTCTGCAAGCAGACCACACAGATAATCTCAATCCTATCAGGAGTAGCAGCCAGCGTTTATGTACAATAGATAAAACAATGGAACACCATAGTGACGGGGTGTTAATCTCTGTAAGAACTGTGTGTAAAGAGGCTGCTGTAAGGACGGTATTTTGGGATTCCATCTCCACCTCAAGCTTGTGCAACTTGCGGTTGCTGAATAAAGAGGCTATTTGAACACGATCCCACAACAGGAACAGAGAATGCTCGCCCAGTGCTGAAGGTTGGACAAAAAGGAAAACTAAAGTTTCTGACTGGCTGACAATCCGAGTGGCGTTTGTGAGAAATGCCCGGAGCAATGTGGAAATTGTCAGGGTCTGGGTGACCCAACGATGTTCCCGAGCCACACAACAAGTGGCAGGGTAGAGGAGGGAATGTGGACATGGGTTACGTCCCCACCATAGCGCTGGACAGCATGGAAACTGACCTTTCCATCCAACTTGGCCATGCTGACCAGATATCTGAAGTTAATCTTATCCCATTTGCCAACATTTGACCCATATCTCTCTCAATTCAATTCATCTATCCATCCAGATGACTTTGAAATGTTGTAATTGTACCAATCCCACCACTCCCTCTGGTAGCTCATTCCATACATGCATCACCTTCTGTGTGAAAAGGTTGCCCCTTAGATCCCTTTCCCCATCTACCTTAAACCTATGCCCTCTAGTTATGGACACCAAAGGGTCTGATTCCATGCTGTACAGCTCTATGAATCTAGTGTAAGTGATAACATATTGGTGGTACACATTTGATGGGCCAAAGGGCCTTTTCTGTACTGTATGATTCTGTGATCAGAAAACTCCTGTAGAGTTCCACAAAAAGGAATGCTCTCTGAATCGGACACCATTTATAACAGATTAATGCAATAATAACTTTAATGTGGAATTTAAGAACAGACATCATTCCATTAGAGCACGTTCTTTCTGCACTGAAACCATTCTGTTGTTGGTGGGAGATCAGGCTGAGGAGCTTTAACTATTTAGGTTTAGATGTTATGCATATAAGTCTGGAATAACAGTGGATTAGGAATCGTGTTTAGAGAGAATGGTACTCCAAGCATCTCTAATCCTGTTATGTTAACGAGAGAGAGAGGATGTCACATCTACAGATCCGACAGAAGAGTTGTGCAGCTTGTTCGGTCAGTTGAGTTGGTTCTGCTCTCAGACAAGACTGGATGTTGATTTTGATGGATCCCTATTAAACGCTACATCAGAACACTCCAAATCCAAGGAATGTGTCATGAGTAGATCAAACATGACATTTGGAGAAATAGGTGCTGACATTTCTATCCTTGTGGGGGCTGGGGGAAGTCTTCAGATCAGGGAACGTATGTGGAGAGAGAATTGGTTAATGTCTCGTGTCTGATCTCACTCTCATTCAGAACTGAAAGGGGCTGGAAAATGCTCGTTTTTATGGCATAGACAGAGGGGAGAGTAAGACCGAGGGGAACATCTGGTGAGAAATACCCCGAGCCAAAGAGATAGATTGCTAATGATGGTGAAGGTGAGATTGAGGTATCATATGGGTGTTAATGGAAGTGTGAAAGGGAGAAAGCATCCACACTGCTCAGAACAAAGTCAACAAGACATGCCTGTGTGAGCAAATGGAACAAAATTGGAGAGGACTAAGCAGGGTAGACTGATACAGTGAATGGTAGACCCCTGGGGATTGTTGCTGAATGAATAGCTCCAGGAGTGCAGACGTTAATCCTTGAAAGTGGAGTTGCGGGTAGACAGTGATGAAGAAGGTGCTTGCTTTCGTGGGTCACAGCATTGATTAAATGAGTTGGGACGTCATGTGGTTGTACAGGACATTGGTGAGACCACTTTTATAACACGGCATAGAAGTCTGGTCGCCATTCATTTGGAAGGACCCTGTTAAACTTGTGAGGCTGCAGACAAGATTTACAGGGATGTTACTGGGACTGGAGGTTTTGAGTTATAGGGAGAGGCTGGGGCCTTTTTTTACCCTGGAGCGTTAGAGCCTGAGGGGTGACCTTATACTGATTTATAAAATCATGAGGGGCATGGAGAGAGTGAGTAGCCAAGCTCTTTTTTTCTCGGGGAGGGGAGGGGGTGTGGGGGAAGGTTCAAAACTAGAGGGCATAGGTTTAAGGTGAGAGGGGGAAATATTTACAAAGGACCTAATGGGAAACATTTTCATGCAGAAGGTGATGTTTGGATGGAATGAGCTGTCAGAGGAAGTGGGTACAATTGCACATTTTAAAACGTATCTGGATGAAGGGTTCAGGTTTAGAGAGATATGGGCTAAATGTGGAACTTGGGTCTGGGCCAGATTGAGACATCTGGTCGGCATGGATGAGTTGAACCGAAGGGTCTGTTTCTGTCTAGTGTGACTCTATATCTATCCTCTATGACCAAAACCAGACCTCTTCACTGATAATCTTCCTGCTGGATTTTTTTTTAGAGCACCCAATTTCAGGAGATTTCTGGTGGGTAAAATTGGCATCTGTCCTGTATCATGGAAATTCTGGAAAATAAAAATAAATAGTTCTCCCTGTGAATGGTACAATCCTCCCCACTGCTACCTCTCCAATGAACAATTACAATCCTTTCCGCCCCCACACCCATTCAGGGTACAGTCCTCCCCTACCCACATCTGACATGAATGGTATGACACTTGCTGTCTGAATTGTATAATTGTCCCCTTCCCATGTGAATGGTACAATCCTTCCACCCCCCACCCCCCCCCCCCCCCCCCCCCCCCCCCCCACCACAACCCATGAATAGTAGGATCCTTCTCAGTTCCCCATTCCCCCCAGAATGGTACAATTCTCCCCTGAGAATCCTGAGCTGGGAACTCCTAAGTCTCTTTGTGTTTCCAGCATGGACCCTTTCTGGAACTCCACTTGCCCCCTCCTGAAAAATGAGGTAAAAATAATGACTGCAGATGCTGGAAACCAGATTCTGGATCAGTGGTGCTGGAAGAGCACAGCAATTCAGGCAGCATCCGAGGACAGGCAAAATCGACGTTTCGGGCAAAAGCGTCGATTTTGCCTGTCCTCGGATGCTGCCTGAATTGCTGTGCTCTTCCAGCACCACTGATCCAGAATCCCTCCTGAAAAATGTCCCTTTATACCACCACTCTGCCTTCTGCCAGCCAATCCTCAATCCATGTCAGCACCTTGCCCCTAACACCTGGGACTCATCTTATTTCACAGCCTCCTGCGCTGCACCTTGTCAAAGGCCTTCTGGAAATCCAAATCACTCTCATCCACTGGCTCTCCCTTTGTCTAACTTACTCATCCGCTGCCTAAAGAACCCTAATACATTTGTCAGACATGACCTCCTCTTGTCAAAGCCATGCCGATTCAGTCCTGTTTTACCACGCACCTCGAAATATTCCACACTCTCACCCTTCAAAATGTGTGTTCAGTTTACCCATTTTACAATAAATAAGCTCTTCTGTTAATTAAAATGTAACCAAGTTTAAAGACATCATATTATGTATGTACACTGTCTTTGCCCCTTGTAATATATTATCCTTCTGAAGAAGTCCTTCAAAAAATATTAGCACAAGGTATGAAATGGACATTGGAGTGAAAAAGGATGAGAGATGTCTTAATAGAGGTATACAAGATGTTGAGAGGCATAGATAGAGTAGATAGCATTGGAAGAAATGATTGTTACAAGTCGGCATAATTTTAAGGTAATTGGAGGAAGGTTTGGGGGAGATGTCAGAGTAGGTTCTTCACGCAGAGTGGTGGGTGCATGGAATCCACTGCCAGCGGTGGTAGTAGAGTCCGATATATTAGCAACATTTAAGCGATAGGCACATGGAAGTTAGTACATTGAAGGGTGTGCCTCATCTGAAGTAGGATAAAGTGCCTGTACTCTTCTGTGTTCGATGTCAAAAGTTTCGGATTTGTGAGCAGTACAGTCAGATCCGAGCAAACAAGGACATGCAGGTCATACGGCGCTTAGACCGAGCGAGGCGTGCAGGGTTACGGCTGCACAAGGGGTGCACAAAAGGAAGGTCAACATTTAGATTTCAAATTGGACCATTTGGATGGTGTTGGACAGAGGAAGGAAGTTGCCGTCTGAGTTAAAGCTCAACCTTCATTCAGAGAGAGGAGCAGGAGCAGCAGCAGCTTTAGAAGCTCATGGTCCACCTTCCGCATTCAGACAATACGGGGCGCTCTGATTGGCCGGATGACTCCTTCCGGTGCTCCAGGGTTTCCCAAAGATTGGTCAGCCATCGACCAGAACGATGAGGGGCGGTGCCCCATGCCTATCTGACACATGCGCAACAGCACCTCCCTCTCAGCGCACGTGCACTGTCCGCCATCAGAAGAGGGGTTTCTCCATCGCATGGGAGTGTGGGAGATATAGCTGCCATTAAAGAGATTAAATCAAGTGTCTCATATGCTTCCTTAACTGTCCTCCTCGTGTGTTGTTGTTGTACATCTCAGGAACCAACCTTTAATCGATTTTAAATGTATACACTGAATGAAAGACTACAGGTGTTTACCTCTAAACTCTATTTCCAGTTCAGTGTCAGTATGTTGCTCTGTATCTGTCCTCAAATAAGGACCGAGTCAATACCCTCCACCTGTCACTCCTGAACGTTGATTTTGCTTTTTGTTTGCACATTCCAACACTCTGTTTCAATCATTTGTTAAAAGTTATTCGTGGTACATGAGAGTTGCTGGCTGGCCAGCATTTTGTTCCCCTTGAGAAGGTGGTGATGGGCTGCCGTTTTGAACTGCTGTGGTCCACATGCTTCACGATGACCCACAATGTCCTTAGGGAGGGAATTCCAGGATTTAGACCCAGCAACACTGAAGGAACAGCAATATATTTCCAAGTCAATATGATGAGTGGCTTGGAGGGGTACTTGCAAGAGATTGTGTTCCCAAGTAGCTTTTGTCCTGGTCCTTCTAGCTGGAAGTGGTTGTTAGTTTGGAAGGTATTTTCTCAGGTTCTTTGCTGAATTTCTGTGGTGCGTCTTGTAGATAGTACACACTACTGGTTCTGAACAGTGGAGCAGAGGGAGTGCATGGATGTGGATATGGTGCCAATCTATCAGGTTACTTTGTCCTGGCTGGTATCAAGTTTTTTTCAGTGATGTTGAAGCTGCACTCATCTAAGCTGGTGGGAGAGTATTCCACTTCACTGCTAAATTGTGCCTTGTAGAAGATGGACAGATGAAAGTATTTGACAAATGCACTGCTTCCACAAGATCTAGTGGATTTGTGCCACTTTTACCCACCAAAAAGCTCCGGACACTGGCTGCATTATAACAAATCCAGTGGGAAGATTATCACTAAAAAGGTCAAGTTTCGCTCATAAAAGGTTTACAAAATTATGAGGGGCATGGATAGGGTAAATAGGCAAAGTCTTTTCCCTGGGGTCAGGGAGTCCAGAACTAGAAGGCATAGGTTTTGGGTGAGAGGGGAAAGATATAAAAGAGACTTAAGGGGCAACTTTTTCACACAGAGGGTGGTACGGGTACGGAATGAGCTGCCAGAGGAAGTGGTGGAGGCTGGTACAATTGCAACATTTACGAGGCACTTAAATGGGTATATGAATAGGAGGGTTTGGAGGGATATGGGCCGGGTGCTGGCAGGTGGGACTAGTTTGGGTTGGGATATCTGGTCAGCGTGGACGGGTTGGACCGAGGGGTCTGTTTCCATGCTGTACATCTCTATGATTCGAAGTGTTATTGACTTATAGAGTCACACTGCACTGAAACAAACCCTTCAGTTCAACACATCCATGCTGACCAATTGTCCGAGACTGACCCAATCCTAATTTCCAGCATTTGGCCCATATCCCTCTAAACCCAAATGATTCATCCAGACACCTTTTAAATGATGTAATTGTACTCAACTGCACAACTTCCTTTAGCAGCTTGTTCCACACACACACAACCATCAGCATAAAAAGATGGTCCCTGACATCCCTCGATCTAACCCATCACCCACAGCACCCCTTGTCCATTCCCCTGCCACACATATCGCCCCCATTCATTCACCCCCGTCACCCACAGTGCCCCCTGTATGTACCCCTGCCACCCACAACGCCCCCTGTCCATTCTGCCCGCCCCACCATCCACAGTGCCCTATCCATTTCCCCCGCCACCCACAGTACCCCCGTCCATTCCCCTCGCTACTATAAGCACCCCCTGTCCATTCCACTACCCCGCAATTCATAGCACCCTCTGTCCATTCACCCATGGCTCCCACCACCCTCCCTGTCCATTCCCCCTGCCACCCACAGCGCCCCTGTCCATTTACTCCGGCACACACAGCGCCCCCTGTCAATTTCCCCCCCCGCCCCACACAGCGCCCCCTGTCCATTCTCCCTCTCTACTTCTAACACCCTGTCCATTGTCTCTCACGCCACCCTCTGCACCACTGTTGTTTCTCTTCGCACTGTCTCCCCTCCATCCATTCTCTCTCCCTCACCCTCTCTCGCCATTCATTCTCCATCACTTTCCCCACCCTCTGCCACACAGCCCATTCCCTCGCCCCTCCCACCTTCCATCCCCAACCATTCTCTATCCACCCAGTGCCCCTGTGCATTCTCTCTGTTTCTTTCTCTCCCAACACTCTGCATATCCAATTCGCTCTCTCCTCACCCCATTCTGTATCACTCCTCCCCAGCACTCTGCATCCCCTCCCCCATTTTCTCTCTCTCTCTGGCCCCTCTCTCATTCTCTGTCCCCCCCCCAGTCTTTCTCTACGCTCTACCCTCTGCCCCCCTGTCCATTTTCTCTCTCTCTCTCTACTGCCCCCCTCCCCCCCGAATCTGTCTCTTTTCTCCCCAGCTTCCCCCTAACTCCGGTCTTTCTCGTGCCTTGAGCCCTCTTTGATCGTTGTATCAAGCCCTCCTAAGGAGAGAGACGGAGAGAATGGGTGGTGATGACTCTACCTGGGAGAAGGGAAAGATGAGAAATGGCTGATCTTTACAATTGAGAATAACTAAAATGATATATTCAGAAACATCGTTAAAGTCTGAAAGTACATACATTCTTTTTTTTTAAATACCTGCTGAAATCTTTCTGAAACTTGCATTTAGGCTACAGCTCAGGACTGGCTGTAAGGGGTGAATGGACAATTCCTAGTCTTGTGTAATTGGTTCCAACTATGTAGAAATAGAGTTGTAGAGCACGGAAACAAAGCCTTTCAGGCAAGGCTGACCAGATATCCTAATTTAATCTAATGACCCATTTGCCAGCATTTGGCCCATCTCCTTCTAAACTCTTCATATTCATATACCAATCCAGATGTCTTTTAAATGTTGTAATCGTAGCAGTCATCACCAATTCCTCTCGCAGCTCATTCCAAACGCACAACATTATCTGTGTGAAAAATTTGCCCCTTAGTTCCCTCCATAAATCTATACCCTGTAGTCCTAGACTCGCTCCGACTACCCTGGGGAGAAGGCATACAAAAGTTGAGCAGCCAGACAGAATGCAAAAGGAATTAAAAGTTGAACCACAGGAGAAAAAAAAATGGCTCCACCCTTTTTTTCTCCTATCGGCATTTGAACACTTAAAAACTGTCAGTAACAGCGACATCTCCACAGATCATACTGCGTGTGCTCCTCGATGTCAGTAAGGCACTACTCATGTTTGGCAGTGTCAGCAAATCACTGCGCATGCTCCTCGCTGTTCGCTGAAGAGGCGTGCGACTAACTTTTGACGAATCAATAGAAAGTCAAGGAGGACCGGAAGAAGAATGGTGCTCCTGCCACTCAGAGCTACCCTATTGTCTGAATGCGGAAGGTGGACCATGAGCTTCTGAACCTACTACTGCTCCACGATCTGAAAGATGATCGAGCTCCAGCCCAGACTGCAACTTCCTTCCTCTGTCCAACATCTGTGAGTATGGCACTCTTTTTTTTTCTCACCCCCTTTTTCATTCTGGGATCAAAGGGCGTGGGTTTTGACCATGCTAAATTGCCTATAGTCATCAGGGATGTGTAGGTTAGGTGTATTATTGAGTAGTAAATGTAGAGTAATACGGTAGGAGAATGGGTCTGGGTGAGTTGCTCTTCGGTGGGTCAGTGTGGATGTGTTGGACTGCAGGGATTCTATAAACTATTGACTTGTAGCAACTGAAAGGAAAGGGAGTGGATCCAAAGGGAGGACAACTCAGGAAATGTTGGTCCAGGTCTGTGTCTCAATTTGTAAATAGACAGGCAGGAGGCTGGAAGAACGTAGCAAGCCAGGCAGCATCAGGAGGTGGAGAAGTTGAAGTTTCAGGTGCAACTCTTCTTCAGGACTTGGGGTGAGTATAGGGAGAGCTGCAGAACAAGGGTGTGCTGGGGTCAGCGTGGTGAAGTGGGAATAGGTGAAGACAGGGAGAGGGTACAACCAGGTTGGTTAATTTGTGGAAGGAATCTGGTTGGTGGCATGGAGGAGTGGAAGGGAGTTGGGGAATGGTAAGGGAGGATATCTGAAATTGGAGAACTCAGTGTTGAGTTCTGGGAGCTGTAGGCTGCCCAAGCAGAAGATGAGGTGTTGTTCCTCCAATTTGCAGTTAGGTTCATTGTGGCAATGGAGGAGGCCAAAGATAGTCATGTCAGAAAGGGAGTGGAAGGGGAATTGAAATGGCCAGTGACTGGGAGGTCCGGTTGGCCGCCGCGGACCCGGCTGCGATGCTTGGCAAACCATTCCCCAAGTTTACACTCAGTCTTCCCGATGTAGAGAAGACCACAATTGGCAAACATGTGGCAAATTCAGGATCTCAAAGTGAAGTTAGAGCCTTTGCTGTGAAAAAATGCAGAAAGGAGGTTTATTGTTTCAATGATGATATATTGAGACGTGGAGAAAGTGAGAACTGCAGTTGCTGGAGATCAGAGTTGAAAAGTGTGGGCTGGAAAAGCACAGCAAGTCAAGCAGTATCCGAGGAGCAGGACAGCTGACGTTTTTGGCATGAGCCCTTCATCAGAATGATGTGTGGATGTACAAAGGGACCCCAGCATGCTTCTACACCAGTCAATGCCAGTTGTCAGACAGGTGCAGCAAGCAATCAGCAAGGCAAGTGGTATGTTAGCAAGAGAAATTGAGTTCAGAAATCCGAATGTCTTCCTGCAGTTTGGGGGTCATTGAATATATTCAAGGCTGAGTTCAATGATTTTTGAACAGCAAAGAAGTGTATGTTTATGAGGAAAGGCAAGAAAATGGTTGAAAGACCAGTACAGAACAGTTAGTCATACAGCTTAGAAACAGACCCTTCAGTTCAACTTGTTCATGCTAATTATATTCACAAACTAAACTAGTCACACCTGCCTGTGTTTCGCCCAAATCCCTCCAACTTTTCGTATTCATGTACTTATCCAAATGTCTTTTAAACATTGTTACAGTACCTGCATCCACCACTTCATCTGGACATTCATTCCACATACAAATCACTCTCTGTGGGGAAAGATAAGGTGCCCCACATGTCTTTTTAAACTGTTTCTCCTCTCACCTTCATTATTTGCTCGTGAATCTTGAAAACCCCCACCCGACAGAAAGAACACCTGCCGTTCACCTCATCTACTCCCCCTTATGATTTTATAAACCTCTATAAGGTTAACTCTCAACCTTCTGTGCTCCAGCGGAAAATGTCCCAGCCTATTCACTTAGATGTTGGTGGATCCATATCCAGTTATGATTTGTTGAATGCTGGTGCAAGCTTGTAAGACCGAATGGCTTACTCCTGCTCCCAATTTTCTCGCACTGTGTCCAGGATAGCAAGAGACCATAAAACATGGGAGTTGAAATTAGGCCATTCAGCCCATCTGGTCTGCTCAATCATTCAAACATGGCTGATAAGTTTCTCAACCCTATTCTCCCACTTTCTCCCTATAACACTCGATCCCTTTGATACTCAAGAACCTATCTATCTCAGTCTTGAATATCCTAAGTGACCTCACCTCCACAGCCTTCTGTGGCAATGAATTCCATAGATTCACCATTCTCCGGCTGAAGACGTTTCTCCTTATCTCTGTTCTGAAAGGTTTTCCCTTCACTTTAAGGCTGGGCCCTCAGATCTTAATCTCTCCAACCAATGGAAACATCTTCCCAACGTCCACTCTGTCCAGGCCATTAAGTATTCTGTATGTTTCAATAAGATACCCCCTGAGTATGGGCCAGTTAATCAGCATGAAACAGACCCTTCAGGATGAGGTACAGCAGGGATTAGGATAGGCAAAGTGAGAGTGGAGGGAGAGTGTGTGGGATGGAGATTTTCAGTTACTTGGGAATAGAAGAGAAAAGAGAGTTCGCTACGAATTAGAATTGATCGGATGGGCCAATAGGCTAAGGAGTAGCAGAGGGACTTTAATTCAGAGAAATGTGATGTTTTGCATTTTGCCATAAGGGGAAAAGACATGCAAAAGCAATAAAATGTCGAGCCACAGGGAACAAAAACTTGTGGCTCCAACCTTTTTTTCTCCTATTGGCATTTGGACACTCAAAATCTGTCAAGGAACACGAGCATCCCCATTGAGCATTCTATGTATGTTTGCCGGTGTCAGCAACGCAGTGCGCATGTCTGCCGTGTCAGCAAAACACTGGGCATGCTCATCGCTGTCCGCAAAAAAGGCGCGAGACCTTCTTTTGACGAACCAATAGAGAACCCTGGAGGACCGGAAGGAGATTGGCCCTCCTGCCAATCAGAGCCACCCCATTGTCTGAATGCGGAGGTTTCAGCATGAGCTTCTGAAGCTGCTGCTCCTCTCTCTCTCTGAATGAAGATTGTGCTTCACCCAGACTGCAAATTCCTTCCTCTGTCTAAGATCTGTGAGTATGGCAGTCTATTTTCTCGCCCCCTGTTCCATTTCTTTTTAATTCTGGGGTTCAATTGTTGACTTGCAGAAACTGAGAGGAAAGGGAGTGAATTCTGGAGGGGACAGACTCTGGAAACGTTGGTCCAGGTCTGTGACGCAATGAGCAAAATAGACAGACAGGTGGCTGGAAGAAGAACACAGCAAACCAGATAGCATCAGGAGAAGGAGAAGTGGACGTTTCGGTTTCTTCATGACGGGGGTGGGGGTGTGGGTGGGGGTAGAGGTGCAGATAAAGGGTGTGCTGGGGGCAGGGTGGTGAAGTGGGGATAGGTGAAGACAGGTAGAGGGTACGTCCTGGTTGGTCAATGGGAGGAATGAATCTGGGAGGGAGGGAGGAATGGAATCAAGGGATGGGAAGGGAAGGGCAGGGCGATTTTGTTTTGAAATTGGAGCACTCAATGTTGAGTTCTCCGGGCTGTAGGCTGTCCAGGTGGAAGATGAGATGTTGTTCCTCCAATTTGCGGTTTGGTTTGTTGTGGCAATGGAAGGTCTATGATGGTCATGTCAGAAAGCGAGTGGAAAGGGGAATTAAAATGGATGATGACTGGGAGGTCTGGTTGGCCTCTGTGGACTCAGCTGCGCTGTTCAGCGAACCATTCCCTAAGTTTACGCTCTGTCTCCCTGATGTAGAGAAGACCACAATTTGCAAACAGGTGGCAAATGCAGTACCACAATGTGAAGTTATAGCTTTTGATGTGACGAAAAAGCAGAATGGAGGTGTATTGTTTAAATGGTGATATAATGGGATGTGCAGATGCTGGAGATCAGAGTCAAAAGTGTGGTACTGGAATAGCACAGCAGGTTAGACAGCATCCAAGAAGTAGGAGAGTCGATGTTTCGGGCACGAGCCCTTCATCAGGACTGATGTGTGGATGTACAAAGAGGCCTTAGCGTCCTTTGGAACCAGTCAATACTAGTTGTCAGATGGGTGCAGCAAGCAATCAGCAAGGCAAGTGATATCTTAGCAAGAGAAATTGAGTTCAGAAGTGGGGATGTCTTCTTGCAGTTATGGGGACATTGAATATATTCAAGGCTGACTTCATCTAATGTTTGAACAACAAAGAAGTGGATGTTTATGGGAAAAGGCAAGAAAATGGTTTTAAGACCGGTACAGAACAGTTACAGAGTCATACAGCACAGAAACAGACCCTACAGTCGGACTAGTCCATGCTGACTATATTCACACAAACTAAACTAGTCCCACCTGCCAGTGTTTGGCCCATATCCCTCCAAATCTTTCCAATATATGTACTTACCCAAATGTCTTTTAAATGTTGTTACTGTACCTGTATCCACCACTTCCTCTGGATCTTCATTCCACACACAAACCATTCTGTGTAAACAAAAAAAAAGTGCCCCTCATGCCTTTTTAAAATCTTTCTCCTCTCACCTTCAAATTTGCCGCGTAATCTTGAAACCCCACCCTCGGGAAAGGATACCCAGCAGTCATCTCATCTATGCCACTCATGATTTTATAAACCTCTGTAAGATCACCTCTCAAACTATGCTCCAATGAAAACTTCCCAGCCTATTCACCTAGATGTTAGTAGATTCATGTCGAGTTAGGATCTGTTGAATGCTGGTGCAGGCTTCAAAGGCCCAATGGCTGACTCTTGCTCCCAATTCTCACAGTCTGTGTCCAGGACGGCAAGAGACCATAAGACATAGGAGCACATTTAGGTCATTCAGCCCAACGGGTCTGCTCTGCCATTCAATCATGGCTGATAGGTTTCTCAGCTCCAATCTCCTACTTTGTCTCCGTAATCCTCGATCTCCTTGATACTCTAGAACCTATCTATCTCAGTCTTCAATATCCTCAATGACCTGTCCACCACAGCCTTCTGTGGCAGTGAATTCCATAGATTCACGACTGTCTGGCTGAAGAAGTTTCTTCTTATCTCCATTCTTAAAGGTCTTCCCTTTACTCTGAGGCTGTGCCCACTGGTTGGAGAGACTAGAACCAATGGAAACATCTTCCCAACGTCCACTCTGTCCAAGCTGGTCAGGATTTTGAATGTTTCAATTGGAACCCCCCTGAGTGTGGCCCTGTTAATCAGCATGAACCACACCCTTCAGGATGAGATACAGCACGGATGAGGTTCAACAAAGTGAGAATGGAGGGAGTGTGTGTGGGATAGAGATTTTCAGCTTCAAAGGAATAAGAGAGGAAAGAGAGTTCACTATAAATTAGATTTGATCAGATGGGCTGATGGGCCAAGGAGTGGCAGATGGTGTTTATTTTAATGAAGTGTGTGGTTTGCATTTTGGTCAAGTAATCCAGGCAGGACTGACACAGTTAAGGGGAGTGTTGCAGAACAAAGAGACCTCGAGTGCGGGTTCATAGTTCCTTGAAAGTGGAGTCTCAGGTAGACAGGACAGTGAAGAAGGAATTTGGTATGTTTTCCTTTATTGGCTAGAGCATTGAGTATAGGAGTTGGGAGGTCATGTTGTGACTGTACAGGACATTGGTTAGGCCACATTTGGAAGACTGCGTTCATTTCTGGTTTCCCTGTTATAGGAAAGATATTGTGAAACTTTGAATAGGATCGGAAAAGATTTACAAGGCTGTTGCCAGAGTTGGAGGGTTTGAGATACAAGAAGAAGCTGAATAGGCTGGGGATATTTTCCCTGGAGCATTGGAGGCTGAGGGGTGACCTTATAGACGTTCATAAGGGGCATGGATAGGGTGAATATCCAAGGTCTTTTGCCCAGGGTAGGGGAGTCCAAAACTAGAAGGCATAAGTTTGAGGTGAGAGGGGAATTTTAAAAGGCATCTAGATGGGTACATGAATATGAAGGGTTTAGAGGGATATGGACCACATGCAGGCAAATTGGACAAGATTAATTTAGGATATCTGTTTGGCACAGACGAGTTGAATCGAAGGGTCTGTTTCCGTGCTATATGACTTTAATCGTCGGCGGTGAAAGCAAAAGGGTCGTTGTGAAGACTGGACTTTCAAAGCAGCTTTCAAGGATGTTTTGCTCTTACTGGGAACAGAAGAATTTGACTGAAGTGTGTCGGTGTTAATGCCTTGATGTCTCATTTTGTTCCCACCTTTCTGGGGATGTTAACCATTTCATGTCTGGTTGTTCATCAAGAAGCTGAATTGCAGGTTCACCCTGAATTGACAAACTTTTGTTTTGCTTTCCAAAATCAGACTTGCTCACTGTCAGCAGGAGCCCAATGTTGTGAAAGATATTAACTTTCAGGTGGAGTTACCCAATTGATGTTTTCGCTTTTCTGCCCCTGTAAGATCCTGAATCAGCACTTTCAGGAAGATTAGTTAGAGCAGAGGGAGAGAGAGAGAGTGGGATGGTGTTTTCCTTTTTGTGGAACAACAAAAGAAAAGAATATTCTGCAGAAAGTAGAATTGCTTGTTCTGAATTTCAACCCTGCAATGGTAATAATGACTTTTGTAATCTCTTTTTGCAGAGTATTTGAAGATCTGAAGACAGAAGTTTCAAAATCAACAGAGAAGGCCGCCTGCCCAAAACATTGACTCTCCTGCTCCTCAGATGCTGCCTGACTTGCTGTGCTTTTCCAGTGCCGCACTTTTCAACACTGACTCTCCAGCGTCTGCAGTCCTCACTTTGACGTCAATGTCTGACAGTCACTCAATCCATCGGGACCGCAACAATTTTCAACTATAATTCTGTGAGAAGGAGCAAAGCTTTTTGGTTCCTGTTTCGGTACATTTTCAGCGTCAGTGGGACTGGATGAGAAATCCTGTTGGTGCAGCGCACTGAATGTGGATCATGTAACAGCGATACGGTCTGGAAAGAGGAATTCACGACAGAGAGGGACTGTACACGCATTTGTGTGCAGCGCAAGCTTCGGCCATGGAGAAACCAGAGGAATCCTGCCCTTTGGAGAAACCATGGAAGTGTGGCAACCGTGGAAAAGGCTTTCATGTCCCATCTGTCCTGGAGTCTCATTGGCGCAGCCACACTGGGGAGAGGCCGTTCTCCTGCCCTGTCAGTGGGAAAGTCTTCAGCGATTCCTCCACCCTGCTGAAGCACTGGCAGGCCCTGACAGGACAGCTGAAAGGCCTCTCCCTCGTGTGGACCCGCCAGTGCTTCAGCAGGGTGGAGGAATTGCTGAAGACTTTCCCGCAGTTGGGGCAGCAGAAAGGCATCTCCCCCAAGTGCAGGAAGGCCTTCAGCAATTCCTCTTCCCTGCTGAAGCACCGGCGGGTCCACACTGGGAAGAGGCCCTTCAGCTGCCTGAGTGCTGGAAGGCCGTCAACAATTCCTCCAACCTGCTGACCCACTGATGGGTCCACACGAGGGAGGGGTCGTTCTCCTGCACCGAGTGCTGGAAGGCCTTCAGCGATTCCTCCGCCCTGCTGAAGCACCAGCGGTTGCACACAGGGAGAGGCCTTTCAGTTGCCACGAATGCGGGAAGGCCTTCAGCAATTCTTCCAACCTGCTGAGGCATTGGCAGGTCCACATTGGGGAGAGTCCATTCTCCTGCCCCGAGTGCTGGAAGGCCTTCAGCAATTCCTCTGCCCTGTTGAAGCACCAGTGGGTCCACACTGGGGAGAGGCCGTTCTCGTGCCCCAAGGTTGGGAACGTGTTCAGCAATTCTTCCACCCTGCTAAAGCACCAGCAGATTCACAATGGGGAGAGGCCAATCACCCACTCTGTGCAGGAAGGGCATCACCCGCACCTCCCACCGACAGAGCCACCAGCGAGTTCATATGCCATCGCAAGGGTAGTGAAGGAACAATGGCCGAGTGCCATTATTGACTGGACCAATAGTAAAAGAAGTGAGGTGGCATGGGGGGGAGCGGAGGTGAGTGTGCGCACTTTGACCTCGAGCTGTTTAAAAAGTAGCTACTTTTTCTACACCTTTTTTGCTGGGGAGATCTGAAGCTGTAACGAAGTTGGGTCACAATAAAGGTTACCTGAACTTGCGGCCAGGCTCAGACTCTCAATGAAAGCTTTGAGCTCCAAGAGTTTTTGTTTTAAAGCTGCTCATTTCTTTCCAATGTCGTGTATCAGGTGGAGCAGTGAATGAGTAGCTGGTATCATTAGAAATTGTAAATTTTTCAGGAGCGCAGAGTGCATCGTTTCATCGTCATTGTACAATTTACTGGCAGCACCAAGGTGTGGGCTGCGTTCACTAGAAATGATATGGAGGAGCCAGTGTTCGACTGGGAAGGACAAAGTTAAAAATCACACAGCACCAGGTTATAATCCAACAGGTTTATGTGGAAGCACTAACTTTTGGAGCAGTGCTCCTTCATCGGGTAGCTGTGAAGCAGGATCAAAAGGCACAGATTTTGTAGCCAAAGTTCAGTGTCATGCAACTGATAGGATATATTGAACAAACCTAGATTGCTGTTAAGTCATTCACCTTTTAGAATGGGTTGCAGGTTTCAGTTCATTAATATGTAAATCCCAGAACATCCTTTCTGTCACATTCTTAAGATGACTTAAGATTTCATTAAAAAAAAAGTGACAGCTCAGAAAATGCGTGAACGGTGTGGGGTTTGAGTCTGTCAGTATCCCAATCTTGAATTAGACTGGTTCTATTTCCAAAGTAGGAACCTTATAAAATATTACATGGATTGGCTGCCTGCAGACTGTGCACATTTTGAGCAAAATTGAAAGTATCTGCAAATGTAATTCTGCCAAAACAAATTCACCCCTTAGAGTTATATATGTGTGTGTGTGTGTGTGTGTGTGTGTGTGCATGAGAGAGTGTGATTGTGTGCATGAGAGTTTGTGCGTGAGAGTGTGCGTAAGAGTGTTTGCATGCTTGGTAAATTGTGAGTGTGATGGAATATAAGCCTGTGAGAGTGTTGGGGGTTGTATGTGTGTGTGTATGAGAGAGGTGTGAATAAAAGCGAGGGGTTGCGTTTTGCTAAAACAAGGAAGTGCAAGACTTGTACAATTAATGGTAGGACCTTGGGTTGTATTGCAAAACAGTGAGAAGTTCAGGTACATAGTTCTTTGAAAGTTGAATCACTGGTAGACATGGCGGTTAAGAAGTCATTTAGCACCATTGCCTTCACTGTTCACACCATTGAGGATAGGAGATGGGACATCATGTTGAGGTTGTGCAGGATGTTGGGGAGGACACTTTCCAGGGACGGAGTGCATTTCTGGTGGCTCTGTAACAGGAAGAATTCTATTAAGAGGGTTCGGTAAAGATCTACCAGGATATTCCCAGGACTGGAGGGTTTGAGCTATAAGGAGAGGCTGGGACTTTTTTCATTGGAGCACAGGAAGATGAGGGGTGACCTTATTGAGATTTATAAAATCATGAGTGGAGGTAAAGTGAACAGCAAAGGGGGAGCTCAAAACTAGGGGCATTTTTATTCAAGATGAGAGGAGAGAGATTTAAAAGGAACCTGAGGGGCAATGTTTTGACAGAGAGTGGTTTGCATGTGGAATGAACTTGCTGAGGATGTGGTAGATGTAGGGGCAGTTACAACGTTTAAATGACATTTGGATGGGTACATGAATAGAAAGGATTAAGAGGGATACTGCGGATGCTGGAATCTGAAATCAAAAGAGAAAATGCTGGAAAATCTCAGCAGGTCTGGCAGCATCTGTAAGGAGAGAAAAGAGCTTACGTTTCGAGTCTAACTGACCCTTTGTCAAAGGTTTAAGAGGGATATGGGTCAATTGTCGGCAAGTGGGACTAGTTTAGTTTGGGAATTCTGGTCGGCATGGATGAGTTGGACAAAGGGTCTGTTTTTGTGCTATATGTCTCTGAACCAAAGAAGTGATCTTATTGAAACCAATAGAATTCTGAAAGGGGCTTGACAGGATAGATGCAGATAAAATGCTCCATTGTGGAGGGAGTCATAGAATCCCGACAATGTGGAAGCAGGCCATTCAGCCCATCTATTCCACACTGGCCCTCCGAAGAGCATCCCACTCATACCCACCCCGTTACTCCATATTTCCCATGGCCACTCCACCCTAACCGGCACATCCCTGGGCACTATGGGCAATACAGTACAACCAATCCACCCTAACCTTACACCCTCATCTATAAATTGCCTTCTCGAGAATGTAATTTAAATGCAGAGCGTTTCTAAGAAAAATGTCAGTCTGACAACATTGGGACACAGACAGAATTCACACCTATTGTCTCTTAAAGGGATATTTCTGCTTATAAATAGGGCAACGTCTCCCCGAAATGTAGATTCATTTAGATATGACTGCGTCACTTTACATATTAAGATATTCCTTTTAATGTGCACGCATCCGTTTGAAATATAATCTTGTTCATTTAAATCTCTTTATTTGCAGAAATAGCCCGTTAAAATGTCCATGCCTTTTAAAATGCAGATTTCCCCATTTAGATGTCGGAATATCTGTTTAAGTTGAGCCGTGAGCTTTCCCAATGTAGACAGGGCTCCTGGAAACGTGGCAGTGTCCCCCCTGCAGCTGCAGAGCGAGACAGGAGAGTTTGTTTTTGTGAATGAGCAGTTGGAGCGCGAGGTGGCTGTTGCTTGGTGACGGTGAGACTCCCCCGGTCCCGCCCATCCCCCCGTGCAGACGTCACGCGGGGCGAAGGCGGTTGGGAGGAGAAGTCGCTCGAGCGGGGAAGCGGCGGGAGGGCGGCCGTTAGGAAAATGGCGCCGTGTGGCCCGGGGCAGACACCCGTCACTGGGCACCGCCGCCTTCCTGGCGCAGCTGCTGTGTCACGGCCACACCGGCCGGCTGTACAGCAGGCAGGAGCCGGTGAGCATTCTGGAGGCGGATGGGGTTAAGGGCCTGCTTGGGAACTCGTCGGCCGCCTGGGTGGTGGAGTTCTACTGGTCGTGGGGCGGCCCCTGTGTCAACTATGGGGCCACCTGGAAGGTACTGGGCCCGGGAGGTGAAAGGTGAGGCAGGTTGTGGGGGGGACGGAGGGGAAGGAATGTGGGGCCTATCCTGTCATAGTGACATTTTACACTCACTTTCCATCAGCTTTTACTGGGGCTTGTGCTGTTTACCCTCACTGTTTGTTTCATCCTTGTGCTTTTTACCCTCTCTGTTACTTGTGCAATTCCTTAGACTAGTGTGTAAATACTAGTGGAGGAGATTATGCACCAGCATATGTTCCTTAGTCTTTGAAGGGATAGGATGTGGAGAATGGTTAGTAAAGCATGTGGTGTACTAAGCCTTGTTAACATGGATATAGTTTGTTATTTGTCAAATTATACTTTGTATTATTTAGAGTCGTCAGAGTTGTACAGCACGGAAACAGACAACTTTGGTCCAACCCGTCCATGTCGACCAGATATCCTAAATTAATCTCGTCCCATTTGCCAGCACTTGGCTCATATCCCTCTCAACCCTTCCCATTTATATACCCATCCAGATGCCTCTTAAGTGCTGTAATTGTACCAGCCACCACCACTTCCTCTGGCAGCTCATTCCATACACACACCACCCCACCCTCTGCATGGAAAAGTTGCCCCTTAGGTATACCTTTTATATATTTCCGCGCTCACCCTAAACCTATGTCCTCTAGTTCTGAACTTCACCCCTACACTGGGGAAAAGTCAAAAACGTTGAGCAGCCAGACAAGATGGAAAAGCAATAAAATGTTGTGCCGTATGGGGAAAACAATTGTGGCTCTACCCTTTTATTCTCCTATTGGCATTTGGACACTTAAAATCTGTCAATAATACCAGCAGCGCCACTGAGCATATTGTGTGCATTCCTGTGTTAACAAGCACGGCCATGTTCACCGGTGTCACCAAAACATTGCACACGTTCCTCACTGTCGGCAGAAAAGGTGTGAGACCTTCTTTTGATTGACCAAGAGTACGACACACACATTTCTCATCCCCTTTTCCATTTATTTTCCATTGTGATGTTCAATTGTTGACTTGCTGCAACTGAAAGGAAAGGGAGTGAATCCAGGGAGGGAACAGACTTGGGAAAAGTTGGGCCAGGTCTGTGACTTAATTGGCAAATAGACATGCAGGAGGCTGGAAGAATGTAGCAAGCCAGGCAGCATCAGGAGGTCAAGTCGATGTTTTGGGTGTCACCCTTGTTGAGGACTGGGGATGGGTGTAGGGAGAGCTGCAGAACGAGGATGTGCTGGGGGAACGGTGGTGAATTGGGGATAGGTGGGGACAAGTAGAGGGTACAACCTGGTTGGTCACTGGTAGGAAGAAATCTGGTTGGTGGCGGCAGGGAGGGGCTAGGAAGGAATTCAAGGGGTGGCGAGGGAGGTTATTTGAAATTGGTGAACTCAATGTTGAGTCCACCAGGCTGTAGGCTGCCCAGGTAGAAGATGTGTTGTTCCTCCAATTTGCGGTTTGGTTCGTTGTGGCAATGGAGGAGGCCAAAGATGGTCATATCAGAAATGGAGTGGGAAGGGGAATTAAAATGGGTGGCGACTGGGAGGTCTGGTCAGCCTCTGCGGACTGGTCCCCAAGTTTATGCTCAGTTTCCCCAGTGTAGAGAAGACCACAATTGGCAAACACGTGGCCAATGTGAAGTTAGAGCTTTTGCTGTGCTTTAAAAAAAAAAGCAGAAAGGAGGTGCATTGTTTAAATGTTGATATACTGTTTTGGGATATGGAGAAAGTGAGGACAGCAGTTGCTGGAGATCAGAGTTGAAAAGTGTGGTGCTGGAAAAGCACAGCAGGTCAAACAGCATTCCAGGAGCAGGAGAGTTGACATTTTGGGCATGAACCCTTTATCAGGAATGACGTGTGGATGTACAAAGGGGCCTCGGCATCCTTTAGGAGAAAGTGAGGACTGCAGATGCTAGAGATCAGAGCTGGAAATGTGTTGCTGGAAAAGCGCAGCAGGTCAGGCAGCATCCAAGGAGCAGGAGAGTCGACGTTTCGGGCATGAGCTTCCTGAAGAAGGGCTCATGCCCGAAACGTTGATTCTCCTACTCCTTGGATGCTGCCTGACCTGCTGCGCTTTTCCAGCAACACATTTTCAGGCCTCAGCGTCTTTCCTCACCAGACAATGCCAGTTGTCAGGTGCAGCGAGCAATGAGTCGTGCAAGTGGTACATTAGCAAGAGGAATTGAGTTCAGAAGTGGGGATTTCTTCCTGCAGTTAAGGGGTCATTGAATATATTCAAGGCTGAGTTCATGTGATTTTTGAACAACAAAGAAGTGGATGTTTATAGGGGAAGGTGAGAAAATGTCTGGACATTCATTCCACACACAAACCACTCTCTTTTTTAAAAAAAATGCTGCCCCTCAAGTCTTTTTAAAATCTTTCTCCTCTCACCTTCAAAATTTGCTGCCTAATCTTAAAACCCCCACCGAAGGGCAATGACACCTGTGATTCACCTCCTCTATCCCCCTCATGATTTTATACAACCTCTGCAAGGTTACCTCTCAACCTCCTGTGCTCCAGTGAGAAAAGTCACAGTCTATCTACCAAGATGTAGGTAGATTAATTCCCAGTTATGATGTGTTCAATGCTGGTGCAGGCTCGAAAGACCAAATGGTCTACTCCTGCTCCCAATTCTGACACTCTGTGCCCAGGACAGCAAAAGACCATCAGACATAGGTGCAGAAATTAGGCCATTCAGCGCATCAGGTCTGTTCATACCACACAATTGTGGCTGATAAGTTTCTCAATCCCATTCTTTCACTTTCTCACTGTAACCCTCGATCCCCTTAATACTCAAGAACCTATCTATCTCATGTCGTAAATATCCTCAGTGACCTGGCCTCCACAGCTGTCTATGGCAATGAATTCCATAGGTTCATCACTGTCTGGCTGAAGACGTTTCTCCTTTTCTCTTTCTAAAACGTCTTCCCTTTATCTAAGGCTGTGCCCTCCGCTTCTTGTCCCTCCTACCAATGGAAGCATCTTCCCAACGTCCACTCTGTCCCGGCTGGTCAATATTTTGACCCTTCAGAGTGAGGTACAGCAGTGATTCGGTTCAGCAAAGTGAAAACAGAGGGGGCCTATAAGTTAGAATTTTTGGGGTGGGCAACAGGCTGAGGAGTGTCAGATAGAGTTTAATTCAGAGAAATGAGGTATTGCATTTTGGTTGAGCAATCCAGGCAGGACTGACAGTTAAGGGGAGTGTTGCTAAACAAAGAGATCTTTGAGTTGCAGGTCGATAGGCTAGTGAAGAAGGCATTTGGTATGATTTCCTTTATTGGTCAGAGCATTGAATAAAGGAGTTGTGAGGTCATATTGTGGCTGTACATTGGTTAGGGCATTTTTGGAAACTACGTTAAGTTTTGCTCCCCCTGATATAGGAAAGAACTTGTGAAACTTTGAATGGGGTCGTGAGAATGTTTGTAAGGAAAACTTGTCCTGAAGCATTTAGACTAAAATGTAATGTTGAATTATAGAACACATTTGCTCCACACTAGAAAATAGACAGGCAGGGAGGGTAAGGCATATAAGAACATTTGCCTTAACATCAGTGAATTTGTATAAACAGGATATTGAGTGATCACATTCACGGCTGTTCCTTTGTGAAATGAATAAGTGTTTGATTCTGACCTCGAAATGAAACTCTGTATCAATTACTTCTCTCCCGAATTATTGCCTTTCACTGTTATCTGTCTAGTTCAGAACATGCAGTGCTTTTGTAAAAAAAAAATTCATATAAAGAAAGCGTATTTGCCACAGCACCGCCTTTGTAAAAAAAACTTGTGTATAAAGATAGTATACAGAGTAGCCCGCCAGGGCTCTTGGAAGAAGAGTGATTGCTACTCTTCTGGGTTAATAGAATCCAGTTAGCTTGTCTTATAGGTATCAGAGTTCTGCTGTAACGGTGATGGTATTAATGAAGAGGATAATTTAAAATTAAACTAAACTGTCTGTAAGAGTTTTATTTTTATTCCAGACTTCCAAAGAGTACGATCTCCGGGATGAACCAAGATAGGCTGACAGGTCTGAGTCCACAAGGGACTCCCTGGGCTGTCTCAATTTGGCGCTGCAAGCAGGGTTCCAACAAGGGCTACATTTGAGTGAAACTGGAAAAGAGGAGTTCCATCGAAGGGTTGGACTCAAGACCAATGGGCCCACAAGGTAAAATTGTACCTTGATTACTCTCTGTCTACATCTGTGTGGTGTTTCCCCCATTTCACTCTCTCGGTACCCTGACGGAACCCTAAATGAGATCGTTTAAATAGGACTAAAAACAGAAACTGTCAGAATTTTACAATGTTGAGAATGTTTTGCAGAAATCATTAGTCTTGTTGTTCATTGTCGGGTTGTTGATTAGTGAAAGTTTTAAGTCGAGATTATCTTCTCTGTTGTATCTGTTCAACTTGGCTTGTCTTGCTTTGCTGTTTGTTGTTTGTTAGTTATGGTTTTGTTCTGTTGGGTGTTCTTCATTTATGAAATATAGAGGGTGGCTGCTGCTTTTGTCATTTATATATAAAAAATAAAGCTGGCCAGTGATACAATTCTTGCATACTTGGTTAAGCAACTATGTGCCACATCCAGGATTTATGAGATATCTGGAATGTGAGTGCCTCATTTCTCTTAAAATGTTCATGTGTATGTACGAGAGAGTGTACATGTGAGACAAACAGAGACTCAGCACTGATTCCCTGCAGCTTGCAGAAAGTTTAATCCTGTGAGATTTGGTTTGGTTGTTGATGAATGAATGTTTGCATTTGTATTTTGTGGGGTTGGAGCCCTTGTTGATCAGTGGTTTTGTGAAGATTTAAAGTAAGTAGGATAACTATGAGTGTGCCCCTAGATAAGATTGAAGACAAATGTCCCCTAACAGAAATAACAAGTCTGTATCCTTAATTATGAGAAACAATTAAGGAGGATATCAGCTGCAGCTGCTCAACAGAATAAGGATTGGTCTCTAGAAGGCACACATGATTTAACTCTATTCACTAAAATTGAACAAGGGATTTGGGAAAAAAGAAAGGGAAGTAAGCAGAAAGAAGTCTTATCAGAGTAGGAAAGGGTAGCTCGGGGGAAAAAATGGGAAAAATCCATTCAATCATCATGGAGACAAAACTGTATTAAAAGGGGAGTTAGTCCATTAACTGAGGAAGGATGTGAACTAAATTGGACAGAACTAAAACGTAAATGTGAAGCACATGATTTAGAAGTAGAATTGGAATAGGCAAGGGAGAAAATTACAAAAACGCGAAGATTCAGAATCTACGTTGAAACGTCAAGGGCACCAAAGAAAAAGGAAACTGGTGAATAAACAACAGACTGCAATTGCAGCTGCGCAGGACGAAGCTCACAAGGACTGTTCCTTGTACCCCACCCTCCCCTCTTCCAAAGACCCATTACTAAAGAATCCTGATCCTTTTGTAGATGGTGGGGGGATACTGATTCGGAGGAGGAAATATTTTATGCCTCTAATTCTGTCAGCTGACCACCTCCGGTTCCCTGGCTGAACCCTCCCCCCTTACTCTGATGACGAACGTGCCAAGGCTCATGACCTTTCCCCAGCAGTTCTGCCGAGGAAAAATTCGGCTTACCACAAACCCGGTGCCTACTGTACTAGGAGTCAATTAAAATTAAAACTTGGAAGGAACACTGAACAGACTCCTTTTGATTTCCACTGCCCCTAAACTAATAAGTCCCGAAGACACCGGTGATTTGCAATCAAAGTCTCGGGACCTTAATATCAGACCTTGCACTCACCCTGATGTGGGAGGGCCAAAAAGAAATTTCCCGAATAGAAGAGGTTCCAAACCCACAGGCTCTGAATCCGGGACAAGCCCAATTTATGGATCTTTATCAACCATGGAAACCTCATGACTCTCAAGCATTATCAATAAGGCTGCAGATTATGGAAGGAATCCTGAGGGATCTGTTAATTACATTAATAGGACTAAGACCATTTATAATGCTGCCTCCCAAGACCTAATTCACCTCAGAATGCAGCTTTTTGCCTGAAAAATGGGCGAGTTCTGAGAAATTTTACAAGGTAATAATCATACCCAGCTTGTAGTCCGGCACCCGGTGGAAACTATCAGATTGAATTATTACCTGTCTCCACCAAGCAGTGCATCATGAAGTTGATGTGGGTCAAGTCTTAACATGTAAACCCAGCTCGGGCGAAGAGGCTGAGGAGTTCCTTACCCATTTTAAGGAATGCTATGGCGCTTCTTCTGGTGACACTAACTACCTTACAAGGATGATCATCCCAATTTAATGCCCTATGTATGACTCTCTTACCTGATCAGGTACAGAAAGCTATTAAAACACACAATATCCACTGGCAAGATGCTGAGGTTGCACAATTCAGCCGAGAGGTTTGTTACTTCTGAGAACTAAAGGATCCCAAGAGTAAGGCTACCATCGGCACGGTCAAGACAGAACTTGCCCAAACTGCAGTGGCTAACCTTAAACGCAGGATTCAAAGAAGACCTTTCCGTCTGCAAGGTCAGTCAAGCTAGCAAATGAAACCCTCATACTATCGTCCAGTATGGCACTTCAGTAGAAATGGTACTGTGTATTCACAACATCCCAATGGACCTTGCGGTCCTCCTATGTATCCTTCCCCAACAGTCCATGATGCCCCTATACATCCTCTCATTACTCTTCCCTGCCTCCCCGACCCCCGAGAGTCCCCCAACAACTACACCTTTGTTTCAATTGCAGTGAACTAGGACATTAGTCCAAGAACTGCCCTTTCCATAGCAGTCCCTGGTTCATCACCGCAGTAAAAACAACAGACAATCTCCTGGTCTCCCTCCCCAGTGATCTCAGCAGGTTGCCCCTTTTACTGCACAAAATCCTTTTCAAAACTGACTCCCGGATAGAGAGCAGCTTCCTGCTTTGAATTTTCCCATACTTACCGCTAGCACAGAAGATGGACCTATGCTAATTCTTAACTGTAATGGCCATGATATTGAATTTATGTTTGACACAGGAGCCACTGTTTCATCACTTCCCGTCCATCTTGCTAATGCTTTTGATTTTCAAAACTCGGACGACGATGAAATTCTGCAATGTTTTGATGGTTCCTCTAAAAAAACATGCATACGCTGTCCATCTGACAGTGGTGTGGAAAAATTGTGCCATGCTCCCTTTTTGCTTTGTTGTTACTAATGGATTACGTATCCCTCTACTCGCTAGAGATCTCCTCTGTCCTCTAAATATTACTATTGAATGTCATGATGATGGTATCCTGATTCAGGATCCACTTCATTTTGTTCAATGCATCAAAACCAAAGCCTCCTCGATGGTGGTCATTTGATTTGGATCCTTATGCTTTCGATCCTATTTTACATAACGTCCCTCACCCCCACATTACTTTAGCTTATGACTCATCCGGGAATGATCTCAGGCTTGAACACATACTATAATCCCTCACTGGGCACTACTCGGCACGCTTGGGTGATTGGTGAGATCAGATCACTAGCTGGTGGCGTTCTTTTCATGTCAGTTCCTCTTCATAGCTGGAAAACTGGCCCTCTCATTTTCCCCTGTGTCACCACTCTCTTGAACCCAGAACACAAAGCCTAAGAAGTAGGTTTTGACACCAAACTTGCCGTGAAATTCAGCTGCTCACTCAAGGATCAATCCTATTTTATGCACAGCCTTAGTCGATTTATGGCAGTCTTCATCATCATCATGCACACCCTCACCCGCAGGACGCAGTATACCCTGGAGTCTGGGTGGACTCTAAAACACAAGTGGGCCTTGCTAAGGTCCCACCCATCTCCATTCTGAACAAACTTAATTCTGTCTTCCTGTCTATACCTCAATACCCCCTGAAACCAAAAGGTGAAGCTGGCATTCAACCTGTCATTGATTCATTTCTACAGCAAGGCCTTCTAGTCCCATGCCATTCTTCTGTCAATACACCTATCTTTCCGATCCCTAAACCGGGATGTCCTGAATGTCGTTCACGACCTTCGTGAAGTAAATAAAATCATTGAGGCTCATAATCCTCCAGTTGCTATTCCTGCTACTATCCTCAGCCAAGTACCAGTTGATGCCAAGCTCTTCACTATCGTTGACCTCCAACATGCATTCTTTTGTCTTCCTTTGCATCCAATAGCCCAATACATTTTTGCCTTTTTTTAAGGGCCACCAATATATGTGGACTTGCCGACCTCAAGGGTTTATTCAGTCGCCAACACCCTTTTCAGAGACTCTTCACGCCCAGCTTGAATTATTTGAATTTCCTGGAGACATTACCCTAGTTCAATACATCGATTACCCCCTCGCTAGCCCTGACAAAGTGTCCAATCACACTGACTCCACTACCTTTCTCAACCATCCACATCAATGTGGCTATATTGTACCCCCCAGCAAAGTTAAGACTAATCAGAAAGAAGTTAAGTTCCTAGGTACTCTCATTTCTGAATTCGATCGGTGCTTGACACGTGAACGTATTGATCCTATTCTTTGTATTGCCCCTCCAAACAGATACGGTAGTTTCTCGACCTCATCAATTATTGCCGACAATGGATTCCTAATTGTGCCCTTCTGATCAAAAATGATCTCCCCGTCCTCGATTAGTGAGCCTTAACGGTATGAACTCACCCCATAACAACTACAAGTCTTTACGGAGCTTAAAACTACCCTCTCTTCAGCACCCATGCTAGGCCGACGTTTGTATGACTGCCACTTTCATCTTTATGTTGCCATCCTTGATACCTGTGCTTCAGCTGTTCTCACCCAGCAACATGGCTCCTCTTGGCGCCCTATTGCCTATTTTTCTACTAAGCTTGACCCTGTTGCTCAAGGTATGCCTTCCTGCACCCAGATTCTCTCTGCCATCCATACTATGGTAGTGGCTGCCTCTAATATAACTTTACATCAAAATGTAGAAGTCTGTACCTCACATTCTGCAGTATCCTTGCTGATTTCTAAACATACTCAACACCTCGTTAAGGTTCGTCTCAGTCGCTGTGAGATTTCATTACTTCTGAATCCGTTTCTCTCCTTTCAATGCTGCTCTAACACTAACCCCCCTACATTCCTGCAGGAAGAACCGCTTGAACTGCCTGATCCTCCCCATGATTGTGTTCTCATAAATGAACTTGTTACTAAACCATGTCCTGATCTTACGGACAACACAGATGTGATCAACAAAACGGGTCAAGATGCAGGGAAGATACCTGCCCAACTGTCGTCTGATTCATATGGATGGAAGTTTACTTGCTGGCTATGATTGCTGTGTGGATGGATCGTGTGGGATGTACTGATAGTCCTTGGTCTCATCCTAGGAATATACACTGTCGTCCGCTTATGCGTGAAATGGACTGTACATTTGTTTTTCACCTAAGCCAAAGAAGAGTCTGCTTAATTGATCCTTGTCTAACCCTCTACCTCCATCCTCGAACTTCCATGCTGAAATCCAGTATCTTTCAGACTCTGCTCCTCTGGACGATGACCTAGCAGAGGAGGCACTTGACTTATTTGAAAATACAAATTGACTGAATGGACTAATTGTTATAAGCCAAGTAGTTGTCATGAATTAACAAAAGAAGGGAATAAGAAAGTCTATAGACATAAAACTTGTCTTTAAACATTTAAACTAAAATATAATATTGAATTATAGAGCACATTTGCTGCACACTAGAAAATAGACAGGCAGGGAGGCTTGGTAAAAGGGGAGAACTCAAGGTATGCAGAAGATTATCAAGTGATAACAGGATACCCTAAGGCAATTAAGTACATTTGCCTTAACAGTGAATCTGTGCAAATAGGACACAGAGTGATAACATTCATGGCTGTTCCCTTGTGAAATTAATGACAGCGTTTGATTCTGACCCCGAAACGAAACTTGGTACTGTCAAAAGCCTTGTAATTGACAGTCAGGTCCTGTGAATTATAATGGATTCTTATTACCCTTTGCAAGCTATGCAAACAGAGGGAAAAACACCTTTGCTGTTAAAAGTCCCTGACTTGAGAGTTCAAAAGGACAAGAGAGAGGAACCATTATAGCACTGGGGCTCCCGAAGCCATTAAAAAATTACCTGCGTTGGATTGAACGTAATTGCATTTTTGAGAGTTTATGATGGTATTGAGTAGCCATTACCGGTTATTAAATATGAACTCTGTAAAAGGTAATGTTGACGAAGCTTTAACTTACTTGCTGTTCTTGCAGACCACTCTACAGACCTTTCAGACTGCCCACTGTCAATTCCAACTAATCAGATCTTATGTCTTATTTGAATCACAACCCTGAAAAGAGAACATGTTTAATTCGAAGACTAATGAATCAGTTTAAATGCAACCTTTTGGTAACATCTCAGCCTCGGGTACAGTATGATTCAGTGCCTAAAAAGCAGGAGTCTGCTCCTAGCTTAGAAATTATTCTCGGCCTAACATTGAATAGATTCTGGCACAATGTGTCAGGAAGCCATTTTATGGTCAAAAGTTTGCCCTCCTGCTAAGAAGCCGTTTTGGAAAATAGTTGTATCTGACCTGTGACCTGTGCAAGGTTAGGAACTCTCCAATTAGCTCAGACTGGTACCTCTTTATGATGGGAGTTTATCTCGCTAGCAGGCACCTAACTCGGCTGGATATGTTTTTCCCACCTGATGAATGGCTTAGGGCCTGTAGGAGTGATTAGTCAAGCATACAGAGACCTGTCAATTAACTTTTCTTCCTTACGAATTAAGAACATGCAATGTTTTTGTAAACTTTTGTGTAAAGGAAACCACTTTGTAGCAGTACATCAGAGTAACCTGCCAGGGCACTTGAAGAGTTGGTCCCCTACTCTCCTAGGTTTCTAGAACCGAGCGAGTTTAGCTTAACGGTATCAGTGGAGCTATTGCTAAATAAAGGGGTGAACTAAAATTAAACTAAACTGCCTGTAAGAGAATTTTTTTTATTCCAGACTGTCAAAGAGTATGACCTCTGGGACGAATCGTGAGAGGCTACAGGTCTGACTCCACAAGGGATTCCCTGGGCTGTCTCAAATCCCTACTTTAACACTCCAACTCATCCATGTTGACAAGTTAGCCTAAACAGTCTAGTCCCATTTGCTAGCACTCGGCCCATATCCCTCTAAACCCTTTCATCCAGATTCCATTCAAATGTTGTAATTATACCAGCCTTCATGACTTCCTCAAGCAGCTAATTCCATACCCACACCACCCTTTGCGTTAAAAGGTTGTCCCTTAAGTCCCTTTTATTTCTTTGCCCTCTCACCCTAAATGTATGCCATCAAGTTCTAGACTCCTCCCAACTCAGGGAAAAGACCTTGTCTGTTTATCCTATCAATGTCCCTCATGATTTTATAAATCTCTATAAGGTCGCCTCTCAGCCGCCAACGCTCCAGGGAAAACAGCACCAACCTATTCAGCTTATCCCAATAGCTCAAATCCACCAACCCTGGCAATGTCCTTCTAAATCTTTTCTGAACCCTTTCAAGTTTCACAACAAACTTCTGACAGGTAGGAGACCAGAACTGCACACAATATTCTAAAAGTGGTCGAACCAGTGCCCTGCACAGCTGCAACATCACCTCCCAACTTCAATACTTGATACTCTGACCAATAAAGGAAAGCATTCCAAACACTGCCTTCGTTATCCTATCTACCTGTGACTCCACTTTCAAGGAGCTATGAATCTGCACTCTTTGTTCAGCAACACTCCCTTGGATCTTACCATTAAGTGTATAAGTCCTCCTCTGATATGCTTTTCCAAAATGAAGTGCCTCATATGTAAAAAAAAATTAAACTCCATCTGCCACTTCTCAGCCCATTGGCCCATCTGATTAAGGTCCTGTTATCCTCTGAGCTAAGCATCTTCACTGTCCACTACACCTCTAATTTTAGTGTCATCTGCAAACTTAGTAACTATACCTCGTATATTGACATCCACAGCATTTATATAAATGATGAAAAGTAGTGGACCCAGCACCCATCCTTGTGGTATACTACTGGTCACAGGCCTCCAGTCTGAAAAGCAACTCTCCACCACCACCCATAAGACCATAAGACATAGGAGTGGAAGTAAGGCCATTCGGCCCATCGAGTCCACTCCGCCATTCAATCATGGCTGATGCGCATTTCAGCTCCACTTACCAGCGTTCTCCCCGTAGCCCTTAATTCCTCTAGACAGCAAGAATCTATCAATCTCGGCCTTGAAGACATTTAGCGTCCCGGCTTCCACTGCACTTCGTGGCAATGAATTCCACAGGCCCACCACTCTCTGGCTGAAGAAATGTCTCCGCATTTCTGTTCTGAAATGACCCCCTCTAATTCTAAGGCTGTGTCCACGGGTCCTAGTCTCCTCGTTTAACTGAAACAATTTCCTAGCATCCACCTTTTCCAAGCCATGTATTATTTTGTATGCCTCTATTAAGTCTCCCCTCAATCTTCTAAACTCCAACGAATACAATCCCAGTATCCTCAGCCGTTCCTCATATGTTAGACCTGTCATTCCAGGGATCATCCGTGTGAATCTCCGCTGGACACGTTCCAGTGCCAGTATGTCCTTCCTGAGGTGTGGGGACCAAAACTGGACACAGTACTCCAAATGGGGCCTAACCAGAGCTTTATAAAGTCTTAGTAGTACATCTCTGCTTTTATATTCCAACCCTCTTGAGATAAGAGACAACATTGCATTCGCTTTCTCTATCTTCCTACGTGTGAGCTGGTTCTGTATCCAAATGGCTAGTTCTCCCTGTATTCCATGATATCTAACCTTGCGAACCTGTCTCCCTTGGGGAATCTTGTCAAACGCCTTACTAAAGTCTATCTAGTACCCTGGCATGTAGGCCATCAGGCCCAGGGGACTTGTCTGCCCTCAATCCTAATAGTTTGCTGTGTACCTTTTCCCTCTCAACGTGGATTGTTTAAGTTCTATCCTTTCTATCACCTCTGATTTGCCCGTTCCAATAGGAATAGCACTATTGTCCTCCAGCTTGAAAACTGAGGAAAAGTATTGACTAAGCTCTCTGCCATTTCAGTGTTCCTCCTATTAACTCACCGGTTTCATTTTCCAAGGGACCATAGCGACTCTGATCCCTTTAGCATGCCAACAGAAGCTTTTGCTATTCTTTTTGATATTTTGCGCTAGGTTTCTTTCGTAATTTATCTTTATTCGTTTTTTTAGTATCCCTTCGATTATGTTTGCAAGTTTTCCAATGTTTCAGCCTTCGAGGTCTGGAATAACATTTCGAAAAAGACTGAAATTTTTTTAAAAAACGTTAAAACTTAAAGACAAACCCACCTTTCAGGTGGCTGGCGAGGGGAGCAGGGAACACATTGGCCCCGCCCCCATTGTCTCCGATTGGTTGGATGCCTCGTCGAACCGCGCCCACTACACGCGGGGTGACGTCACGGTCTGGTCACCCAGTCCCTGGTGAGTTGGCGCATGTGCAGTGTAGGTCATGTAGCGAGACAAAGGCAGTGTTACTGAGTGGGAGAGGAATGGCGCCGGTGGCTTAAGGAACAAGAACAGGACCCGCTGGAAAAGCTGAGCAGCCCTGGCTGCATGTGTCAAGAGAATCCGAGGAAACGTCACGGGTCCAGTGATCCTCCTTCAGAACAGAAATAGGTTTCGGAAACATCCCGGAGAGGTCGCCAGGCCTGAGCGCCCGGGGAGAGGGGACAGTGAGTACCTACCTCGACACTGTCCTATTCCCCCCGAGTCCAGGAACTCCCCACATACGTTCGAGACACCACCCACGCCCTCCACCTCCTCCAAGACTTCCGTTTCCCCAGCCCCCAACGCCTCATCTTCACCACGGATACCCAATCCCTCTACACCTCCCTCCGCCATGACCAGGGCCTCCAAGCCCTCCGTTTCTGCCTCTCCCGACGTCCCCAACAGTACCCTTCCACCGACACTCTCATTCATCTGGCTGAACTGGTCCTCACACTTAACAATTTCTCCTTCGAATCCTCCCACTTCTTCCAGACCAAAGGGACAGCCATGGGCACCCGTATGGGCCCCAGCTATGCCTGTATCTTTGTTGGCTACGTAGAACAGTCCATCTTCCGTAATTAAACTGGCACCACTCCCCACCTCTTTCTCCGCTACATTCATGACTGCATTGGTGCCATCTCGTGCTCCCGCGAGGAGGTTGAGCAAACTTCACTGCCACATTCCACCCTGACCTTAAATTTACCTGGACCATCTGACACCTCCCTCTCCATCTCCATTAATAATGACCGACTTGATACCAGCATTTTATAAATCTACTGACTCCCACAGCTACCTGGATTACACCTCTTCCCACCCTACCTCCTGCAAAAATGCCATCCTGTATTCCCAATTCCTTCGCCTCTGCCGTATCTGCTCCGAGGAGGACCAGTTCCACCCCAGAACACACCAGATGGCGGCCTCCTTAAGATACCGCAATTTCCCTTCCCACGTGGTTAAAGATGTCCTCCAACGCATCTTGTCCACATCCCGCACCTCCGCCCTCAGACCCTGCCCCTCCAACCGTATCAAGGACAGAACGCCCCTGGTACTCACCTTCCACCCTACCAACCTTCGCATAAACCAAATCATCCGCCAACATTTCCGCCACCTCCAAACAGACCCCACCACCAGGGATCTATTTCCCTCCCCATCCCTTTCCACCTTCCGCAAAGACTGTTCCCTCTGTGACTACCTGGTCAGGTCCATGCCCCCCCTACAACCCACCCTCCCATCCTGGCACCTTCCCCTGCCACCGCAGGAATTGCAAAACCTGTGCACACACCTCCCATCCAAAGCCCTAAAGGAGCCTTCCACACCCATCAAAGTTTTACCTGCACATCCACCAATATTATTTATTGTATTCGTTGCTCCAGATGTGGTCTCCTGCACATTGGGGAGACTGGACGTCTCCTAGCAGAGCGCTTTAGGGAACACCTCTGGGACACCCGCACCAGTGGGCGGCACGGTGGCACAGTGGTTAGCACTGCTGCCTCATAGCGCCAGAGACCCGGGTTCAATTCCCGCCTTAGGCGACTGACTGTGTGGAGTTTGCACATTCTCCCCGTGTCTGCGTGGGTTTCCTCCGGGTGCTCCGGTTTCCTCCCACAGTCCTAAAGATGTGCAGGGTCAGGTGAATTGGCCATACTAAATTGCCTGTAGTGTTAGGTAAGGGGTAGATGTAGGGGTATGGGTGGGTTGCGCTTCGGCGGGGCGGTGTGGACTCGTTGGGCCGAAGGGCCTGTTTCCACACTAAGTAATCTAATCTAATCAATCAACCACACCGCCCTGTGGCCCAACATTTCAACTCCCACTCGCACTCTGCCGAAGACATGGAGGTCCTGGGCCTCCTTCACCACCAGACACCTGAAGGAAGAACGCCTCATCTTCCGCCTCGGAACACTTCAACCCCAGGGCATCAATGTGGACTTCAACAATTTCCTCATTTCCCCTTCCTCCACCTCACCCCACTTCCAAACTTCCAGCTCAGCACTGTCCCCATGACTTGTCCTACCTGCCTATCTTCTTTTCCACCTATACACTCCACCACCCCCTCCCCCCAGAGCTATCACCTTCTTCCCACCCCCACTCACCTATTGTACTCTGTTACTTTCTCCCCACCCCAACCCTTCAGGATCTCTGCCTGTATTCCTGATGAAGGGCTTTTGCCCGAAATGTCAATTTTACTGCTCCTCTGCTGCCTGAACTGCTGTGCTTTTCCAGCACCACTCTAATCTAGACTCTGGTTTCCAGCATCTGCAGTCATTGCTTTTACCGAGAGGAGACAGGTGAGACAGGGGAGGATTGGAAACCGCGGGAGGAGGGAGACTGGGGAGTTTCTAAACTCCTAGGGGAGGTCTGAGGCCGTGAATAAAAGCTCCACAGGCCCAGTGTTTTACTTTGTTTGGGGAAGGACCTCTGGGGGCAACCAGTCGCCATATTCGTGAGGGTAAGACGCATGTTGTCTTGGGGCGGGGAGCGTGAGCATCCATCTTGGTGAGGGCACCATCAACTGTCATTTCTGGGAGAGAATTCCAACTTTGTGGCAGCCTTTGTGTCAACCAGAATTTTATCATTCTGGATGTAAGTTTGCTCGCTGAGCTGGAAGGTCATTTTCAGATGTTTCATCACCATACTGGGTAACATCATCAGTGAGTCGAGTTAAGCGCTGGTATTAAGTCCTGCTTTCTATTTATGTCTTTTGGTTTTAGGATGGTGATATCATTTCTGTTCTTTTTCTCAGAGCATGGTAGATGGGGTCCAAATCAATAGATTTCCAGTTGGAATGACATGTTCCAAGGAATTCTTGTGTGTGTTTCTGGTTGGCTTATTGGATGGTAGCTTGTCATAGGATGGATGTATGGTCCCAGTCAACATGGTGTCCTCCTTTGTCTGTATGTAAAGATACTAGTGATAGTGGATCATGTGTTTTTGTGGATCAACAGTTTTTGTGGCTAGTTGATGTTCATATATCCTGGTGGCTAGTTTTATACCTGTTTGTCAGATGTAGTGTTTGTTACAGTCATAGAATCCCTATGTGTGGGAATATGCCCTTCGGCCCAACAGCTCCATACCGACCCTGTAGAGAGTATGCCAGCCAAGCCCATTCCTCTACAATTACCCCTGACTTATGTACCACTATGGGCAATTTTAGCATGGCCAATTCACCTAGCCTGCGTATCTTTGGATTGTGGGAGGAAACCGGAGCACCCGGAGGGAACCAACACAGACACTGGGAGATTGTGCACACTCCACACAGACAGTCGCCCCAGGATGGGATTGAACCCGGGTCCCTGGTGCTGTGAGGCAGCAGTGCTAACCACTGAGCCACCGTGCCGCCCCCTTATATTTCAACAGTCTTTCAACTTTAAACACATTCATCACAGTCTTCCCAGAGGATTAGACTGTTCTTTCTCATTAGAGATGGCTGGTGGTGGTTTATCTTGAGGGTCACCACACCTCAGCCGAGGGGAAAGGCCGAGATGGAGATCCTCACATTTATCCAGCTTGGGTGATACATAATATGAAGCACCTTGGTATACTTTTGTTGAAGTGTGACCATCAGTATTAGCTGCTGCTATTGCTGTCATTTATTGGCAAGACTGATGTCAAGTGAAACAATTTCAGCAAGAAATTGGCAGCTGGCAGAGCTCCCCCACCCAATGCCAAAAAAGTGAATGCTTTTGTTGGTGAAAGAAAATTGGCAAAGAAAAAAAAGTTAAAGTATCATGTACCTTTAGAAAGAGTGGAAGGGTTGATTTTTCAAAATAAATGAAAACAACATTTATGAAATGGAGCAACAAACTAAATTAACAACGCAGGTTTCTTTTCACATAACTGCACTACTGAAAATGTCTGTATTATGGGAAAATGTTATGTACTAAAATCTGTTCTTATTTTGTAAAGAGTCAGGTCAATAGGTTTAATTTTGTCAACAGTGATCAATAAGATCTTGATTTATACAGCATCTATGTGAGATACACTGGTAGTTAATATTTGATCGAGTAAGTCTCCACTGACCACCACAAGAACAAAGATTTTCCCTGTCTGAACTGTCAGAAAAGATGTGCTTTCTTCACAAATTTTGACTTCTTGGTGTGTTTGTATGTCTTGCAATATTTGATTTTAAAGTATGTAATTTACAGTGAAAATGAATTGTTTGTGCTTTTTAATGTTGATTTTAAGGTACGCTGATAAGAAACGGTGTATGCATTTAGGCCGTCTAAAAATAGAATGCTTTTCATACTCAAAGTTGCTGTGCAAACAAAACACAATTTGGGAGGTGATGGTTGTTCCCTATCTCAAAGCCAATATAAATAATACCTGTGCTGTCAACACATGCAACCACTGCCTTTCACTCTTTTTAAAAAATAATTGGGAATTTAACACATCACACTACTGCAGCAGAATCTGAGCACGTTACATCGGGCTTCCCATCAGGATGCTGGAACAAACCTCAACCTAATTTGGGATGTTGGGGAAAGTGCAAAATAAATGAATCACTAGTATATACCCTGTGGTTAAAGAGCGCTACAACAGTATTATACGGACATGTCAGCTGTCTTGGTGAGACCGAACTTTACTCTGCGACACCTTGATTGGTTGTCGCTGACTGCATGTAAAACGAAACATTATGGAGTAAAGACATTTTTGCGACAGAAAATGTTTTATTTGGCCTTCAGCAGTCACACCTACACTTTTACCATATATTTTGCTGCTTATTTTGATTTAACTTGATGATATATAACCTCAGTTGCTAAACAACCCTCAGTGGAGCCTCCAGCGTTATTTGAGATCAAACACAAAAGCCAATTTCTTCCGAATACAAAATGTTGCTGACTACAAAGAAAAATCACACAAAAGCATTTATTCACACCCAGATCGATTTACCGCAAGAAATAGCAGTATTGGCCATTCTGCTCCACCATTCAGTGAGATCATGACTGATCTGATAACCCTCAATTCAATTTTCCTGCCTTTTCCCCAAAACCCTTGATTCCCTACTGATCTTCCTTTGACACCTTCAATTTTTCAGAGGTTTAACTTATCTAGAACTTTGAAGACTGAGACACTTGAACACACAGTAGCAACATCAATCCTTGTTAATTGTCCTTGCTTCTGTGCCACAGAAAATTGTTTTCTGGATCCTTGTTTGAGTCTACAAACTGCTCAATAAGCTCAAACAACCCTCTTCTGTTCTTCTAATGAGCCAATATCTCTGACAGCTCCATTTCAATGAAACTGAAAAAGCTTCCTATCACTTTTGGTTGCAGCCAATAGGGTCAGGATTAAAGATGATTCTCATTTTCCTAAATACTTGGAATAGATTCAATTGATTTTAAACAAACAAGTTCTGACACATGTTCGGGTTCGTTTGAGAAGTTTAGCAGAATTGTTTTTCTCAGATGGGACAATGAAACTTCTTTAGATTGTTTCCACTATTGGAGGTCTACCTCCAGTTCTTTTTCTTAGCACATTATAATGATCTTCTGAACTAGTTTTATTTCATTATATCCATCCCTTCAAACAAACCAATTCTTCCCATAAGTAAATTCATCCATCTCCAGCACATTCTAGGTGATATTGTTCCTTAAATTCCATTAAAATGTCCTATCTCTTTCCTTAAATCTATGCCCCCTAATTGCTGAAGCCGTCCACCAAGGGGAAAAGTTTCTTCCTATCTCGACCCTAAGTGTCTTATCTGTACAAACAGGTCCTCACCCATCCTTCTCTGCTCTAAGGAAAATACCCTCAGCCGATCTAATCACTCTCATAGCTGAAACCCACCAACATGCACCACCCTGGGTTAGTATTCCCTTCTGCACCCTTTCTAGTGCCATCAAATCCTTCTAATAATGTGACGACCAGATCCACTACTCCAGCTGTGGCCCAACAAATGTCTTGTACAGTTCCATCATGATCTCCTGGTCTCATGTTTAATGCCTTAACTATTAAGGGCAAGTGTTTCATATGCCGCCTTAACCATTTCATCCACATGTCTTGTTGCCTTCAAGAATCTATGAACACATATACCTTTCTCTGATCTTCAGTACATTCTAAATTCTTGTGATTCATCATGTACTCCCTTGCCTGTTGATCCTCCTGAAATGTATCATCTCAATCTTTTCAAGATTGAACTCCATCTGTCAATGTTCTGCCCATCTGACCAACCCATCTTTATTGCCCTGTAGTCTAAAACTTTCCTCCTTGCCATATATTAGTGTGGGTTCTGAATTTCTTTTGGGCCTGATTTATTTAGGTTGCATTGTGTTTATTTTGTGGGATATCTTAAGAAGATTGGGAGGACACTTGGATCCAGTATCTGTTTATACCCAAAGAAGAAACTCAAACCAGAATTTTTTTTTATCCAATGTTTTCCCTGGTAACATTTTCACAATGACTTCAATTCCTGAACACCCTTCGCTTAACTTAAACTATGTTCAAATCAAGACATTACTGAATGGAGATCATAACTTCTTGTACTATTAAATCTGTCTCAAGCAATGCTGCAAATTAGGTAACCTTGCATTATTATTTTATAACTGTGCTCAAAACCTTTTCTAAAAAGTGACCGGATGAAGATTGAAGTTGACTGAACTGCTTTCTTCATTTTATAATATTGCCAAAAAAAGTAAATGTTCAAACATATGCAATATTTTTCTTTCTCTAAAATAGGTAATGAGGTGAAAGGGAATAATGGACAAAGCATTGAAAACAATGCTGACTCTAATTCAGCAAGTATGTTCTTTTCAATAAGTTTAATTCAATATTTACATTAATTACAGTTGTGGGTGACACAAATAACAATACTTTAAGGCTGTTACTTAAGTTTAGAAATTCAATCACACTCTGTGTAGATGGCTTAAAATCATTATATCAAAAGCTTAAAGTGCTTGCATAAAACACGAAACCTCAGTTATGTTTATTATTTCCCAAAATGGGTTATCAAGTAAAAGTATTATTGGAGATTTGATGACAGCGGGCAAAATGGCAACTCTAATTTCGCAAGTATGCAAGGTTTAAGCTTAAAATGCATGACAGGTTTATTTATCCAAGAAATAAGCACCTTTACTCTCTCTAATATTAGCTCCAATTATCAATATTTGATATGAAATAGAAGATCTAGCTTGAGAAATCTACAACGTATTGCCACATGCTTGCCATAAATACGACAGGAACACAGTAAAAGTAGTGAAAATTAAGTCAGATCTTTGTGGTTACTGATCCATAAGATACAGAAGCAGAATCAGTCTGCTCCACCATTCGATCATGGCCAATGTGTCTCAACCCCATTCTCCTGCATCCTCCCTGTAACCCTTGATTTCCTTACTAATCAAGAGCCTATCTTTATCTGTTTTAAAAGCACTCAGTTACTTTCCTCATTTCAGTGGCAATGAGTTCCACAGAGTCACCTCTTTCTGACTGAAAAAAATCTTCCTTATCTCATCCCAGCATTTCTTGCCACCGAGAACTATGGGGGCAGAGTCCATGTCTATACTTCCTTGCATGGTAATTTGTAAATAACATTTGTTTTTTCAGGTTCATTAGCTGCTGCTTAAGTGTGTTGGTAGATTTGTGGGCTACCATGATGTGGAGAGGTTTGAGTTGTCTGGACATCATTTCACAGATGTCTTTGATGTAAGGTAATGTGGCTAGGGTTTCTGCGCATGTGTCTGCTTTGAGTTTGTTGTTGAGAAATCAGCGGACAGGGTTTATTGGGTACCGTTCTTCTTGAATATGTTGTATAAGTATTTATCTTCTGCTCTTCGTAGTTTCTGGATGGTGCAGTGTGTAGTGGCTCGTTGAAATAGTGTCCTGATGCAGATGTGTTTGGGATGATTTGCTTCTGCATTAGGTACTTGGGTCTGTGTATGTTGTTTTCCTGTAGACGTTAGTCTGAAGTTCCCTATTGACTGTTCGCTCTACTGACATCAAGGAATGGCACTTTGTTGTTCTCTTTTGTGAATTTTATGCCAGTAAGGATATTGTTGATGGTGTTGTAGGTTTCCTCTAATTTGTTTCATTTTGTGATGACAGGTGTCATCACTGTGGCGGACCCAAAATTTGGGTTGGAGCGTTGGGAGGGCTGTTTGTTCGAGTCACGGCATTATTGCTTCTGCTAGGAACCTTGATATTGGTGGTCTCATGGGTGTTCTGTTGATTTGTTTGTAGGGCTTGTTATTGAATGTGAAGTGGGTGATAAGATACGGTTCCACAAGCTTGACAATGTTATCTTTGCTGATGAAGTTGGTGCTGTTTGGTGTTTGTGTCTTTGGTGGTTCTTGTAGTGTAGTCAGTGTTTCTTTGGCCACGTTGATGTTAATGGATGTGAACGGGGCTGTTATGTCAAAGGACAGCATTATTTCATCCTCTTCTATCTTAGTGTCTTTGATGTTCAGGAATTCTTGGGTGGAGTGAATGGAGTGGCATGAATCTTCTACTCAGTTTTTTAGTCTTCACTGGAGGTCTTTGACTAGTCTGTATATTGGTGTTCCAGGTAGTGAGACTATGGGCCTGAGGGGGGCTCCTGGTTTGAAGAGGAGGAGAACAACAACAAACTGCCTTTCCTGGATGTCACAGTAGAGCGAACAGTCAAGGGGAACTTCACACTAGCGTCTACAAGAAACAATACACACGGACCAAATACCGAACTACAGAAGCAATCATCCCAACCCCCACAAACGAAGCTGCATCAGGAGATTATTTCAACGAGCCACCACACATTGCAGCACAGAGGAACTGCGAAGAGCAGAAGAGAAATAAGTATACGTACTCAAGAACGGAAAACCAATAAACCCAGTCCGCCGATTTCTCATTGAGGCTTCCAAGCTGACCCTCAAATTTGGTTTGTCCCTGCATTCTTTCCTGGCTGTCTTTTCTGGGTTTTGAAAACTTTCCTCTGACTGCAGATAAGAATTGGGAAGTTGTGTTGTGGCTGATAGGACATTGGGTAGACCACTTTTGGAATATTGTGTGCAATTCTGGTCTGCTCCTATCAGAATGATGTTGTGAAACTTGAAAGGGTTCAGAACGCATTTAAAAGGATGTTGCCAGGGTTTGAGCTGAATGGGCTGGTCTGTTTTTCCTCGTGCATCAGAGGCTGAGGGGTGACTGAGAGTCATTAATAAAATCATGAGAGGCATGGATAGGGTAAATAGACAAGGACATTTCCCTGGGTGAGAGAGTCCAAAACTAGAGGGTAAAAGGTTTAGGGTGGAGGAGGGCAAGATTTAAAAGGGTCCGAAGGAGTAACCTTTTCATGCAGAGGGTGGTGTGTGTAAGGAATGAGCTTCAGAGGAAGTGGTGGATGTTGATACAGCTATGACATTTAAAAGGCATCTGGATAGGTATATGAATAGGAAAGCTTTAGAGGGATATGGGCCAAGTGCTGGCAAATGGGACTAGATTAGGCTAGGATATCTGGTTGGACCGAAGGGGCTGTTTCTGTGCTGTAGATCTGACTCTGGCTTGCCACTAACATTTGCCATGTCTGTATATTTAGTTTCTCTCGGGTTGTCTGTGTCAATGCCTTGATGTCTCATTCCACCCACCACCTACCACCACCACCACCACCACCACCACCCCCCCCACCCACCACAGGGACGATAACCACTTCATGTCTGGTTCTTTATCAAGAAGCTGTATTGCAGGTTCAACCTGAATTTACACTTGTTTTGCTTCCCAAAATCAGACTTGCTCACTCTCAGCAATATCCCAATATCCTGAAAGATATTAATTTTCACGTGGTGTTATCCAAAATTCGAAGGTGTCAGTCCTGACGTTTTTGCTTTTTCTGTCCCTGTCAGATCCTGAATCAGCACCTTCAGGAGAATTAATTTGAGGGAGTGAGAATAGAGGAAGAGAGAGAGTGTGGGATGCTTTCAATTTTGTGGAACAGCAAAAGAAAAAAATGTTCTGCAGAAAGTGGAGTAGCTTGTTCTGAATTTCTACCCTGGACTGACCGTGATGACTTTTGGAATCTCTTTTTTTCTAGAGTATTTGAAGATCTGAAGACTGAAGTTTAAAAATCAACAGATGAAGGGCCTATGCCTGAACCGTTGATTCTCCTGCTGTTTGGATGCTGCCTGACCTGCTGTGCTGTTCCAGCACGGCACTTTTCAACTCCTCTCCAGCGTCTACAGTCCCCACTTTCACATCGATGTCTGACAGTCACTCAATCCATCGGGACCTCAATGATTTTGAACTATGATTCTGTGAGAAGGAGCAAAACATTTTGGTTCCTGTTTCAGACCATTTTCAGCATTAGTGGGACTGAATGAGAGTCTCTACTGTTACAGCGCACTGTGTGTAAAGCCTGAAACAGTTATACGGCCAGGAAAGAGGAATTTACTGTGGGCAGGGGCCATACACAGGGCTGTAGCTGCGGCCATGGTGAAACCAGAGGAATCCCACACCGTGGAGAAACCATGGAAGTGTTGCGACTGCGGGAGAGGCTTCCATGCCCCATCTGTCCTGGAGATTCATCGGCGAAGTCACACCGGGGAAAGGCCATTCTCCTGCCCCGAGTGCGGGAAAGGCTTTACCTGCTCCTCCCGCCTGCTGGACCACCGCCGAGTCCACACTGGGGAGAAGCCATTCTCCTGCCCTGAGTGTGGGAAGGGCTTCACCTACTCTTCCCACCTGCTGGCCCACCAGCGCGTCCACGCTGGGGAGAGGCCCTTCCCTTGCTCTGAGTGTGGGAAGGCCTTCAGCAAATCCTCGGACCTGCTGAAGCACCAACAGGTCCACAGAGGGGAGAGGCCATTCAGCTGCCCTGAGTGCGGGAAGGCCTTCAGTGATAACTCTATCCTGCTGAGGCACCAGTGGGTCCACACCGGGAAAAGACCGTTCTCGTGCCCGCAGTGCTGGAAGGGCTTCACCCGCTCTTCTGCTCTGCTGACCCATCTGCGGGTCCACACGGGTGAGAAGCCCTTCAGCTGCCCCGAGTGTGGGATGGCCTTCAGCAGGTCTTCCCACCTGCTGAGGCACCAGCGGGTCCACACTGGGGAGAGGCCCTTCTCCTGCCTCCAGTGCGGAAAGTGCTTTACCCAGCCCTCCAACCTGCTGACCCACCAGCGGATCCACACCTGCGAGAGACCGTTCTCCTGCCTCGAGTGCGGGAAGGGTTTTGCTGTTTCCTCTAACCTCGTGGCCCACCGGCGGGTCCACACAGGGGAGAGGCCGTTCAGTTGTCCCGAGTGCGGGAAGGCCTTCAGCAGTTCCTCTGCCCTGCTTCGGCACCAGCGCGTCCACACCGGAGAGAAGCCGTTCTCCTGCCCCGAGTGCGGGAAGGGCTTTACCCGCTCCTCCACACTGCTGACCCACCGGCGGGTCCACACGGGGGAGAGGCCATTCAGCTGCCCCGAGTGCAGGAAGGCCTTCAGTGATTCCTCTGCCCTGCTGAAGCACCAGCGAGTCCACACCGGGGAAAGGCCCTTCAGCTGCCCTGAGTGCGGGAAGAGGTTTACATTTTCCCGCAACTTGCGGAAGCACCAGCGGGGGCACCAGCACTCACAACAATCAGATTCCACCGCTGACATTGCCATGAGTCCCCCCCAGGACTGATTCTCCTGACAGTGGGTGCAGTGGGAGAGTTGGTGCACTGTATTTGTTTTCCATTGGACTGCAACCTCACGGCTCAGGGGTGGCATTGTGACTCAGTGATTAGCACTGCCTCATGGCACTAGGAACCAAGGATCAATTCCACCCTTGGGGCGACTGTCGGTGTGGAGTTTGTGGAGGGTAGGAGAATGGATGAGATAAGAAACCGCTGCCTTTCTTGAGACAAGTCTCCCGGAGAGAAGTTGCTGACTGACTGTCTGATCTGTTGATCCTCACAGTGCCCCATTGCCCTCAGTTAACAGGAGGAGGTCCACACAGATGTACCGAAGCCCCTCTTTGGACAGTGGAAGGAAACCTGTGCAGACAGGGAAAACGTGCAAACTCCACACAGACAGTTACCTGAGGCTGGAATTGAACCTGGGTCCCTTATGCTGTGAGGTAGCAATGCTAAGCAGTGTGCCACCCTGTGGTGTAAAATTATGTCCCAATACATGTGTGAATCATAATGTAACACATGTATTGGGCCAAGCAGTGGAATGTGGTGAAACGGTTAAAAATTATGTCCCAATACATGTGTGAATCTAACCGGAATGGAGGTGTTGCTTAGTCCCGTGTGAATCTTATTACACACCTCCCCGTGTGAATCTTCTTATCTGTATGTAACCAGAATGTAATGTGTTTTTTAGCCTTGCTCTGCTGTTCACATGAATGTTTATATCTGGAAAAGAGTATATCAGCTGGAAAAGTCTCCAGTTCGGTGAGTCTGCTCCGGGGTTACGTTTAACCGCCGAGCGTGGGTTGTTGGCAACTGCTCTACGAGAACTGACGGCTCCCAGTTCCGGTAACATGTAGAGTGAGTATAAGCCAGACCCGTTGTAAGTATGAGACCTGGTTGTGGCGACGCTGCAGGGAATAAAATGCTCATATTCTAGCAGACTCGCCTCTTGGTCGTTTGTTCTGTGTCAGACTACTCTCCTACGAACCTGACCTTGAGAATTTTTTAAAACACACCCCAATATGTTATAAAACTGGAATAAACCTACTAAGTTGGAAATGTGTCCATACCAAGAACTTACTGTAAATGTTTGGAAGCAAAAGTCCATCGGAATTGTCTTTGGGATGGATCCAAAACTTACTTTGTTAATGATTGAAATTACTTTGACCTCTGGAACTGTCTGCCAGAGAGTGTGTTGGAGTCAGATTCAATTATGGATCATTAAACTGAAAAGGAAAGCAATTGCAGTGTTCAGTGAAGAATAGTACAAGGTACTGTAGTGGGTGGCACAGTGGTTAGCACTGCTGCCTCACAGCGCTAGAGACCCGGGTTCAATTCCCGCCTCAGGCGACTGACTGTGTGGAGTTTGCACGTTCTCCCCATGTTGGTTTCCTCCGGGTGCTCCGGTTTCCTCCCACAGTCCAAAGATGTGCAGGTCAGGTGAATTGGCCATGCTAAATTGCCCGTAGTGTTAGGTAAGGGGTAAATGTAGGGGTATCGGTGGGTTGCGCTTCGGCAGGGCGGTGTGGACTTGTTGGGCCGAAGGGCCTGTTTCCACACTGTAATGTCATCTAATCTAATCTGAGTTTCCTGATTGGGGCTGTTCACTTGCTCCTGTTACCATTTCAGGTTGCTAACTTTTCGTTAGCATCCTGCACATGTTGGGATTTTTTCTCCTTTCTATATCTCCTTGACTCAGTGACAAATCTAGTTTATGAATTGTTCCTATGATATCTCATGAGAGGGTTTATGATATTCACAGTGTGTCCAAGTGACGAAAAACAAACTGTTCATCTTAAATATTTGATTTTAAACAATGGAAATAAAATTAATGTTTGGAAAACACACAACTTGCTGTGTAGTAAGATAATCAGAAATAGGAATGGGAGTAAGTAATTGACCGTTGAGATGCTCTGTCTTTCATTTATCTAAATTCTCTTTCCTGCACTTGTTTTTTCATGACTTCATCTGCTGAAGTGACTACACTCCAAAAGCTTGTGATTTCAACATAAGAACTAGGAGCAAGAGGCGGCCTTCCGGCCCTTCGAGTCTGCTCCACCACTCAACAAGATCATGACTAATCTTTTCGTGGACTATGCTGCACTTACCTGCGTTTTCACCATATCCTTAATTCTTTTATTTTTCAAAAACTTATCTACTGCTTCTAGTGATTGCTGAAGTAATGTCAAATACTTCCCTGGGCAAGGAATTCCATAGATTAACAACCCTCTGGGTGAAGAAGTTTCTTCTCAGTTCAGTTTTAAACCTGCTTCCTCTAATCTTGAGGCCATGTGCTCTTATCTTAGTCTCACCTACCAATGCAACATCCTATTTCTATTTCTTTCATAATTTAATATATTTCTGTAAGATCCCCTCCAAACAAACTTGCTGGACTCTAACCTGGTGTCATGTGACTTATGACTAAAAAATTTGTTATTACGCATCCTCATAGCAGTGGGATTTCAGGGCTCGAAGATAGGGACACTACCACTGCGCCTTAAAAAAAACCTCTGCAGCAAATAGGCTCTCTTCTAGTGAATGAATGGGGAGAGGTTTTTTCTCAACATGGGATACAAATATTATACCCTCAGAGCCCTTTACACTAAATTGAGCCCTCTTCAGTTGATTGAATGGATGTGGAGGTGCCACAGTTGAATTGGTTGATAACGTTAAAAATCACATCTTCTCCCTGAATATGTGACACTACCGCTAATAGCCCCAGAGCCCGTTGCAGTAAATTGGGTCATCTGCTGTTGAATGAATGAACGGGAATGAAAAGGGCGGATACACTGACGTGATTGTGAAATTCCCCACCAATCCCAAAGCTTGTGGTCGGTACCGACTAATCGGAGAGAGATATTCCAGAGGGTGGGACCAACACGACACGGAATGCCAGCTGCCATTGGTCAGGTGGTGTAAGGTGCGCTTTGATTGGAGGGGACGTGGATGATGCGTGTCACAGAAGGAGGAGACGGAAAGAAGAAGAAAAACAAAGATGGCGGCACGAGGCTGCGGTTTTCTCATCGACTCAGCGGGCGGTTTCTGACGGAGGGAGGGGGGCAGACAGGCATCGTTTACCTCAGAAAATACCTTTAAAATACATTTCAAATTAAAGTCGGACCTTTTCAAACAAAAGTTGTGAAGAAAAGGAGACAGTCCCCGGTGGGGTTTATTGTTTATTTGTGTATAATTCCCGGGGCCCGGGAAGGGGGAGGTGACGGTTACCGGGTGAACGAGAAAACAAATTTAAAATGTCGGCGGTGGAGGAGAGAGAGCCGGCGGCCGGAGCCCAGGAGCTCAACAACCCCCCGGAGCTGGAGGAAGGTCCGAGCTCCAAGAAGCGGGGGGCCCGGCTGGAGGCTGGATTTGCTCAAGGCTTGTATCTATTAACTTATTTAAATGGTACCTACTGTATGGGGCTATGGTTTACATTAAAACCGGAGGGTCATGTCAGAGTGTTTGTTTATATTGAGCAGTTGTAGTTGGTAAAATACACTCCCTGGAGGAGCACCTTCTATGTTGCTGCATTTCTTACCTTCTGCCCTTCCCCCATTTGTTATCTCCCATTTGATTTTACATTTTATTTGGTCAAATTTAATTTCATATTAATCGGACTTGGTATTCACTGTGTTATTAATTTGTTTGTTGGATTATTGTAAGACAAAATTAATGGTGTTATTTCATTTCTGATGTCAGAGTTTGACATTGAATGTGCAGATGTGAATATCAGTAAGATGTGAAAATAAATCAAGAACTTGTGCTTTTTAACAAAAACAGCTGTTCACTGATATTAATGGCATTGTCTCATTTGAGGGTGATGATTCAAGTCTGATCAACAAACTGTTTCATAGTCACCCAATTTAATTTAAATTTTTTTAGAAAATAACTCTGGGAGATTAAGATTTATACAACTTATAAATAAATAAATCTTATAAATATGTCCAGTTCTCTACCTCGTCTCCTCTACATTGGGGAGAATGGAGGCCAACTTGCAGAACATTTTAGAGACCAGCTCTGGGATACTGAAATTAAATGACTCCATTGCCCTGTGGCCGATCATTTTAACTCTCCCTCCTCCACCGCCAAACTCTAACCACCTGACGTCTGGAGAAAGAACACCTCATCTTCTGTCTCTTAAATACAGCTGCTGTTTTCTCTACTTATGGATGTTTGTAGTTTCCTTAATTAGATACTGATTCAGGGGCTTGGTGGTGATAGGGAAACTATCCTTGACTGATAACAATGTCACAGACACAAAGCATTAGACATTTTAATACTTTTATTGCAACCTTTTTCTGAATGATAAAGCTATAAAAATATGAAAATAACATTCTAACAACAATAACAGTAAACCAACTACTACACAAAACATATCAAAACTATACTCACTACAGATCAATAAATAATGTGCAATAAGACTGTAGCTCTCAATCTTCAAGAGCATCAATATTACCCCAACATTTGTTTGAAATTCTTCCTGTCAGGGCATAGAGTTCACTAAACCAAACCAACATGGCTACACAAAGGCCCTAATTAAAATGGCAGACAAATCTGCTTCCAGATAATTCAAAAAGGGCTGCCATGTCTTATAAAAATTCTGTCTTTTGGTGCACCATATTTGTGAGAAAGTCCAAAGCATGAAGGCAAATGTGCTAAGCGCCTTCTTAACCACCCTGTCTACCAGTGGTGTAACTTTCAAAGAATTATGTGCTGAAACCCCCAGGTATCTGTGTTCTACGTCAAGACCCAGGGCCCTCCCATTAATTGTACAAGTGCTGCTTTGTTTGTTTTACCAAGATGCAACCCCTTGCTTTTATCCATACCCCTCTCAGACACATACATTCACCAACCTCCCCCCCCCCCCCCCACCGCCCTCCTCCGAAACTCTCACCGGCTTATACTCCCATCACACACTCATTTTACCACATGCACATACACAAACATGCACTCTTATGCACACACTCTCACACAAACTCCAGCTTCAACCATACACACCACCCTGTGTGAAAAAAGTTGCTCCTTTGGGTCCCTTTTATATCTTTCCCCTCTCACCATAAACCTATGCCCTATAGTTCTGGACTCCCCAACCTCAGGGAGAAGACTTTGTCTATTTATCCTATCCATGCCCCTCATGATTTTATAAACCTCAATAAGGTCACCTCTCAGCCTCTGATCCTCCAAGGAAAATAGTCCCAGCCTATTCAGCCTCTCCCAATAGCTCGATCCCTCCGACACTAGCAACATCCTTGAAAGGGTTTAGAAAAGATTTAAAAGTTTCACAACATCCTTCTGATAGGAAGGAAACTAGAATTGCACGCAATATTCTAACAGTGGCCGAACCAATGCTCAATGCTCTGACCAAAAAAGGAAAGCATACCAAACATCATCTTCACTATCCTATCTACCTGCAACTCCACTTTCAAGGAGCTATGAATCTGCACTCCAAGGTCTCTTTGTTCAGCAACACTCCCTGGGACCTTACCATTAAGTGTCTAAGTCCTGCTTTTCCAAAAGGCAGCACCTTACATTTATCTCCATCTCCAAATTAAACTCCATCTGCCTACCCTCAGCCCACTGGCCCATCTGTTCAAGATCCTGTTATATTGTCTATTATGCCTCCAATTTTGGTATCATCTGCAAACCTGCTAACTAATACCTCCTATGTTCACATCCAAATCATTTATATAAATGATGAAAAGTAGTGGACCCAGCATTGATCCTTGTGGCACACCACTGGTCACAGGCCTCCAGTCTGAAAAGCAACCCTCCACCACCACCCTCTTTCTTCTACCTTGCAGAATTTGCAGAATTATATATGCAGTTACATTCAGTTTTGCTCAAAAAGCACACAGTCTGCAGGTATTGAATCCACGCAATATTTTATGAATTCCTACTTTGGAAATAGAACCAGTCTGACTCAAGATTGGGATACAGATGATCTCTGACCTCAACTTTAATGCATTGTCTGAGCCGAAATGTCACCTTAAGTTACGTCGAGAATGTGACTTAAAAGTAGTTCTGTGATTTACGTATTAATGAACCTAAACCTGCAACCCATTCTAAAAGGTGAAAGACATAACAGCAATCTAGATTTGTTCAATATACCATTTCAGTTGCATGACACTGTAATCTTTTGCTACAAATTCTGTCCTATGATCCTGCTCCACAACTACCCGATGAAGGAGTACTCCAAAAGCTAGTCCTTCCAAATAAACCTGTTGGACTATAACCAGCTGTTATGTGGTTTTTAAACTTTGTTTCTAGTGAATACAGCCCACACCTTGCACTGCTGCCAGTAAACTTTACAATGCTGATGAAATGATGCAGCAGCTGCAGAGATGAAAAATGTAACAGTTCCTAACAATATTAGCTTCTGATACACAACATTGGAAACTCAGTGCTAGAGGTTGAAAGAAATGAGCAGCATGAAAACAAAAATCTGCTGGAGCTCAGCTTTTAATGAGAGTCTGAGTCCGGTGGTATATTTAGGTAACCTTTATTGCCACCCAACCTTGTTACAGCTTCAGATCTTCCCTGCAAACCCAGGAGTCCCCAGAGCTGGGTTGATAGTCCAGTCGATAATGGCACTCACTCCTTCAATCCCCCTGCAATGGCAAATGAACTCGCTGGTGCTTCTGCAGGTAGGAGGAGCGGGTGAAACCCTTCCCACACTGAGAGCAGGTGAATGGCCTCTCCCCGGTGTGGACCCGCTGGTGAGTCAGCATGCTGGAAGAATTGATGAATCCCTTCCCGCACACAGTGCAGGTAAAGGGCCTCTCCTCTGTGTGGACCCACTCATGCTTTCGTAAGTTGCCCATATGACTGAACCCCTTCCCACACACTGAGCAGGCAAATTGCCTCTCCCTGGTGTGGACCCGTTGGTGCTTCTGCAGGTCACCCACATAACAGAAGGCCTTCCCGCACTCAGGGCAGGTGAATGGCCTCTCCCCCGCGTGGACCCGCTGGTGCCTCTGCAGGATGCCCACATGACCGAAGGCCTTCCCACACTCAGGGCAGGTGAATGGCCTCTCCCCCGTGTGGACGTGCTCGTGATTCCGCAAGTTGCCCACATGATGGAACCCCTTCCCGCACTCTGGGCAGGTGAATGGCTTTTCCCCTGTGTGGATCCGCTGGTGGGTCCGTAGGTTACTAACATAACGGAAGGCCTTCCCGCACTCGGGACAGGTGAACGGCCTCTCCCCAGTGTGGACCCGCTGGTGCCTCCGCAGGTCGCCCACATGACCGAAGGCTTTCCCACACTCAGAGCAGGTGAGTTGCCTCTCCCCCGTGTGGACCTGCTCGTGATTCTGCAGGTCGCCCACCTGACTGAACCCCTTCCCGCACTTGGGGCACCTGAAGGGTCTCTCCCCCGTGTGGACCCGCTCATGCTTCCGCAAGTTGCTTGTACGATGGAAAGCCTTCCCGCACTCGGAGCAAGTGAACGGCCTCTCCCCAGTGTGGACCCGCTGATGGATCAGCAGTGCAGATGAATGCGCGAACCTCTTCCCGCACATCAAGCACGTGAAGGGCTTCTCTCTTGTGTGGACCCGCTGGTGTGCCCGCAGGTTGGAAGAATTCGCAAACCCCTTCCCGCACACTGAGCAGGTGAACGGCTTCTCCCCGGTGTGAACACGCTGGTGTGTCTGCAGCTGAGACAACTGAATGAATCCTTTCCCGCAATGGTGGCAGATGAACGGCCTCTCCCCAATGTGAACACGTCTGTGTATTTCCAGCACAGAGGGAGAAGGGAATCCTTTCCCACAGTCCCCGCATTTCCATGGTTTCCCCATGAGGAGAGCTTTCCTTGTGTTGCTCTGGGTTTGAAATTATAAATACAAAGGGTATATAGTCTGTCCCCAACGTGAGGGGTGAGATTTTGATATTCCAAGCTGAGTAAATGGTGTGAAGTACTTTTCAGTCAACGCACTGGATCTCCCTCACTCGGGTGTCTCAGTATTCTTCCTGCCACACCAGTGTCCAAAACCTCTCAACCAGACAAAAGCAAACATTTCTTCTCAATTTGAATGACTGCTGATATCCAAGTCCCAATGAATCAAGGAGCTCTGCCAGAAGTCGACGTATCAATTGCTTCAAATTTCTTTCCACGTTTTTCTGCAAAAATAAATTCACAAAGTTTGTGAGAAGATTTATAGCTCGGGTGTTCGTTGTTGTGGTTCTGTTCGCCGAGCTGGGAATTTGTGTTGCAGACGTTTCATCCCCTGTCTAGGTGACATCCTGAGTGCTTGGGAGCCTCCTGTGAAGTGCTTCTGTTTTGTTTCCTCCGGCATTTATAGTGGTCTGTCCCTGCCGCTTCCGGTTGTCAGTTCCAGCTGTCCGCTGCAGTGGCCGGTATATTGGGTCCAGGTCGATGTGTTTATTGATTGAATCTGTGGATGAGTGCCATGCCTCTGGGAATTCCCTGGCTGTTCTCTGTTTGGCTTGTCCTATAATAGTAGTGTTGTCCCAGTCAAACTCATGTCGCCCCGATTTCATCTGCCTTCCCTGTTGGGCCTCTTGCATTGAAGTAAATGCAGTTTAATTTATCAGTGCTCCCTTGTTCTCTGCTTTTTTCCTTCCTGTCCTGACTATTTGACTCACTCCCTTTCCCAACTGGACGAATCTCAGGTTAATCTCTTTCCTCACTATTTCCCTGGGGCCCATCCCCCACTTACTCATTCAACCCAAAGGACCAGCCACGTTACTATACATCAAGAACATTTCTGAACTGACAGCCAAACTACTACGACCACTAGGACTCATAACAGCACACAAACCACAGCCACTCTCAGACAACAACTCACCAGGACAAAGGACCCGATACCCAATATGAGCAAAACCAACGTGGTGTACAAAATCTCATGCAAGGACTGCACAAAACACTACATAGGACAAACAGGAAGACAGCTTACGATCCGTATCCATGAACACCAACTAGCCATGAAACGACACGACCAGCTATCCTTAGTAGCCACACACAGATGACAAGCAACATGAGTTTGACTGGGACAACACTACTATTATAGGAAATGCCAAACAGAGAACAGCCAGGGAATGCCTAGAGGCAATGCGCTCATCCACAGATTTTATCAATAAACACATCGACCTGGACCCAATATACCGGCCACTGGAGCGGACAGCTGGAACTGACAAACCGGAAGCGGCAGAGACAAGCCACTATAAATGCCGGAGGAAACAACACAGAAGCGCTTCACAGGAGGCTCCCAAGCACTCAGGATGTCACCTAGACAGGGGACGAAATGTCTGCAGCACAAATTCCCAGCTTGGCAAACAGAACCACAACATAAATTCACAAAATAAGTGATCACTGCCAGTACAGTTAAATGAATGTAACATAGGTGGCAATTCCTGTAGTTTGCCAGATGTCTGCTGATCACATTATCCAGGTCACAGAAACCTGAAAACCCTCATGCAGCCAGATAGCCTTAAGTGTGTATGGAGGAAAACTTCATTTAGGTGACAATGACCTGGAACAAGCTAAATCAAGGACAGGATAATGAAATGTCAAGGATGCTTGCAGAAAGAAAGCCAGTAAAGTTGCTGAATGAGTAAGTGGGGGATGGGCCCCAGAGAAATAGTGAGGAAAGAGATTAACCTGAGATTCGTCCAGTTGGGAAAGGGAGTGAGTCAAATAGTCAGGGCAGGAAGGAAAAAAGCAGAGAACAAGGTAGCACTGATAAATTAAACTGCATTTACTTCAATGCAAGAGGCCCAACAGGGAAGGCAGATGAAATCGGGGCATGGTTAGGAACATGGGTCTGGGATATCATAGCAATTACAGAACGTGGCTCAGGGACGGACAGGGCTGCCAGCTCAATGTTCCAGGATACAAGTGCTATAAGAAGCATGGTGTGGGCGCAAGAGAGGAGGGGGAGTGGAGTTTCTGATAAGGGATAGTATTACTGCTGTATTTAGAGAGGATATTCCTGGGAATACATCCAGGGAAGATATTTGGGTGGAACTGAGCAATAAGAAAGGGATGATCACCTTACTGGGATTGTAATATAGATCCTCTAATAGTCAGTGGGAAATTGAGAAACAAATTTGTAATGAGGAGATTTCAGTTAGCTGTAAGAGTAAAAGGATGGTCATGGTAGGGGATTTTAACTTTCCAAACATCGATTGGGACTGCCTCTGTTCAGGGTTTAGATCAAGAGGAATTTGTTAAGTGTGTACAAGAAACTTTTCTGAGTCAGTATGTCAATGATCCTACCAGAAAAGGTGCAAAACCTGACCTACTTTTGAGAAATAAGGCAGGGCAGGTGACTGAGGTGTCAGTGCAGGAGCACTTTGGGGCCAGTGACCATAATTGTAGTAGATTTAAAATAACGATGGAAAAAGGACAGACCAGATCTAAAAGTCAAAGTTCTAAATTGGAGGGAGGCTAATTTTGATGGTATTAGGCAAGAACTTTGAAAAGCTGATTGGGGGCAAATGTTCGCAGGTAAAGGGACGGCTGGAAAATGGGAAGCTTTCAAAAATGAGATAACGAAAGTATAGAGACAGTATATTCCTGTTAGGGTGAAAGAAAAGGCTGGTAGGTGTAGGAAATGCAAATGACTAGAGAAATTGGGGCTTGGCTAACAAAAAGACAGAAGCATATGACAAGTATGGATAGGAAAAATCGAATGCATCCTTAGAAGAATATACTTTAGAAGAAAATTAGGAGGGCGAAAAGGGGACATGAAATAGCTTTGGCAAATATGTTAAAGGAGACTTAGAAGGGGTTTTTATAAATACATTTAAGGACAAAAGGGTAACTAGGGAGAGAATAGGGCCTCTTAAAGATCAGCAAGGCAGCCTATGTGTGGAGTGGAGAAGATGGGGAAGATCCTAAATGAGTATTTTGCATCATTGTTTACTGTAGAGAAGAACATATAGAATGTGGGGACATAGATGGTGACATCTTGCAAAATGTCCATATTACCAAAGTGGTGGTGCTGGATATCTTGAAACACATAAAAGTGGATAAATTCCCAGGATCTGATCAGGTGTACCCCAGAACTCTCTGGCAGGTAGGGAGGTGATTTTTGGGCCCCTTGCTGAGATATTTGTATCATCAATAGTCACAGGTTCCAAAAGATTGGAGGTTGGCTAATGTGGTGCCACTATTTAAGAAAGCTGGTCAAAAAAAGCCAGGGAACTACAGACCAATGAGCTTGACATCGGTGATAGGCAAGTTGTTGGAGGGAATCCTGAGAGACAGGATGTACGTGTACTTGGAAAGGCAAGGTCCAATTAGCAATAGTCAGCATGGCTTTGTGAATGGGAAATCATGTCTCACAAACTTGACTGAGTTTTTTGAAGAAGTAACAAAGAGGATTGATGAAGGCAGAGTGGTGGGTTTCACCTACATGGACTTCAGTAAGACATTCAACAAAGTTCCTCATGGAAGATTAGTTAGCAAGGTAAGATCTCAAAATACAGGGAGAACTAATCAACCGGATACAGAAGTGGCTTGAAGGTAGAGGAAAGAGGGTGGTAGTGGACGATTGCTTTTCAGACTGGAGGCCTGTGGCCAGTGATGTGCCACAAGGATCAGTGCTGAGTCCACTACTTTTCATCATTTATATAAATGATTTGGATGTGAACATAGTGGGTATAGTTAGTAAGTTTGCAGATGATGCCAAAATTGGAGGTATAGTGGACAGCGAAGGAAGTTACCTCTGATTAAAACAGGATCTTGATCAGATGGGCCAGTGGGCTCAGGAGTGGCAGATGGAGTTTAATGCAGATAAATGTAAGGTGCTGCATTTTGGAAATGCAAATCAGATCAGGACTTATTCAACCTCAGTGTCATAGAGATGTACAGTATGGAAACAGACCCTTCGGTCCAACTCGTCTAGGCCGACCAGATATCCAAAATTAATTTAGCCACATTTACCAGCACTTGGCCCATGTCCCTCAAAACCCTTCCTATTCAAACACCCATCCAGAGGCCTTTTAAATGTTGTCATTGTGCCAGCCTCCACCACTTCCTCTGGCAGCTCATTCAATACATGCACCAACCTCTGCATGAAAAAGTTGCCCCTTAAGTAATTTTAAATCTTTGCCCTCTCATCCTCAATCTCTGGATTCCCCTACCCCAGGGAAAAGACCTCATGATTTTATGAACTTCTATAAGGTCACCCCTCAGCCTCCAACGATCCAGGGAAAACAGCCCCAATCTATTCAGCCTCTCCCTGAAGCTGAAAACCTCCAACCCTGGAACGTCCTTGTAAATCTTCTGAACCTTTCAATCCTTGCCATTCAAATACTAATTTTTCACAGAGGGTGGTTCATGTGTGGAATGAACTTCCTGAAAAAGTGGTGGATGTGGGTAAAGTTAAAAGACATTTGTTTAAGTACATAAATAGGCAAGGTTCGGAGGGATACAGGCCAGGAGCAGGCAGGAGAGACGAGTTTAATTTGGAATTATAGTTGGCATGGATTGGTTGGACCGAAGGTCTGCTTCCATGCTGCATGACTCTATGGCAGGTTCATAGTTCTTGAAAGTGGAGTCACAGGTAGACAGGATAGTGAAGGTGGTGTTTGGTACACTTCACAGGATATTGGTTAGGCCACTTTTGTAATATTGCATGCAATTCTGGTACCAGTGATCCCATCCTGACACACCATACACCAGAGATAATGACTAAAATTGACTGGGACACAGAATAAAATCATAGCCTCTTTCTGAACTGCAGAGATTTTATTTGGTCCATAGAATACATTGGGTATCGGAGTTGGGAGGTCATGATGCAGCCATACGGGCGGTACGGTGGCACAGTGGTCAGCACTGCTGCCTCACAGCGCCAGAGACCCGGGTTCAATTCCCGACTCAGGTGACTGACTGTGTGGAGTTTGCACATTCTCCCCGTGTCTGCGTGGGTTTCCTCCGGGTGCTCCGGTTTCCTCCCACAGTCACAAAGATGTGCGGGTCAGGTGAATTGGCCATGCTAAATTGCCCGTAGTGTTAGGTTAAAGGGGTAAATGTAGGGGTTATGGGTGGGTTGCGCTTCGGCGGGTTGGTGTGGACTTGTTGGGCCGAAGGGCCTGTTTCCACACTGTAATGTAATCTATACAGGACATTGGTTAGGCTACTTTTGGAATATTGCATTAGATTCTGGTCTCCCTGCTACAGGGTAGGAAGGATGTTGTGAAACTTGAGAGGGTGCAGAAAAGATTGACAAGGATGTCACCAGGATTGGAGGATTGTGGTATAAGGAGAGGCTGAATAATATGGGGCTGCTTTCCCTGGAGAGTCAAAGGCAAGAGGGGTAACCTTGTCAAGGTTTATAAAATCATGAGGGGCATAAACAGGGTAAATAGGCAAGCACTTCTCCCAGGGTGGGGGTGTCCAAAACTAGAGGGTTTAGGGTGGGAGGGGAAAGATTTAAAAGGGACCTAAGGATCAACGTTTTCACAAAGAGGATGGTGCATTTATGGACTGAGCTGCCAGAGGAAGGGGCCAGTACAATTACATTTAAAAGGCATCTGGATGGGTATGTAAATAGGAAGGGTTTAGAGGGATATGGACCAAATGTTGGCAAATGGAACTAGATTTACATAGGATACCTTATCAGCATGGATGTGTTGGATCAAAAAGTCTATTTCCGTGCTGTATATTTCTATGTCTATTTGATAACAGATGCTTTATTTCCGTTGATGCAAATATTGTTATAAATCATAGCTGGATACTAATAGTTAGATGTAAGGGAGAGAGAATTCCTCAATTAGGGCACAATAAAAATCCTGGGAGACCTAATTCTGGTTTACGTCCTAACAAACAAACATTAAACAAGAACCTATTTAATTCCTAATTTTGTTCCATTTTTCTTGGTTTATTCTCTGCGATGATAACACTGTTCAGTTGACAGGCTGGGAGATTGTGGGTCAGGCCTTGAGTGACTGAATGTTTTATTGTTCCGGAAGGTGTAAAAAGTGGGGTCAAAGTTTCAGCAGAAATCCAGCAGAGCTGAGAACAGACAATATCTTACTCTGTGAGAACAGGGAGATAAGAGGACAGGGAAATCAGGACCTAAAATCCGAGCTTACACCAGACTACCATGTTATCAGTGCTTTGACTGGCAGCGCCTTTACCTTTAACTGGCTTCCCATTCAACTTGAATTCCATGTACCCCCTCGATATTCAGGATCCACTCCTTGTCATCCTGAAGCCATGACTCTGTAAGGAGTCTCAGATCATAATTATTCTCTTCAATGTGTGCAGTCAATTCATTCACTTTTGTTACAATGCAGCACACATTCAGACACGCCATTTTTAGTTTCAGTTTTTGTGATCTTCTGAATCCAGCTTTGATAGCTGGTACATTTACTCTCCTTGTCCCTTTCTATCATTCTCTGATGCTCATTTTCCACATCACAAGATTGCTCACCTGCCTTGATTTGGATTGGCCATGCTAAATTGCCCAGTGTCCAGGGATGTGCAGGTTAGGTGGGTTAGCCATGGGAAATACAGGGTTACAGGTTCATAGCAATAGAAGCAGGAGTAGGCCATTTGGCCCATTCACCCTGCTCTGCCATTCATTAAGATCATGGCTGATCGATCCATTGCATTATCCCAACTACCCTTAATTTCCCTACCATGCAATAACCCATCCAACTGTGTCTTGAATATACTCAATGAAGCTGCCTCTACTGCTTCCTTGAACAGACAATTCCAGAGAGTCACTACTCTCCCGGAAGAGCAGTTCCTCCTCATCTGTCCTAAAACGACTCCCCCTAATCTTGAGGCCATGTCATCTATTGCTAATCTCACCCACCAGCAGAAACAACTGGATTGGTGATGGGGGAGGGGGGTAGCTGCATGAGTGGTTTACTCTTCAGAGGGACTGCCGTGGACTTGATGAGCTGAATGGCCTGCTTCCACACTGTTGGGCTTCTATGATTTACCGCAGTTGTCTGCCCTGGATCACAGCACCCAAAACCTCCCACCTTCTGCCAATCCAAAGACAAGTCCCACGAGAGTGTGTGTGTTATCTAAATGCAGAATTGTTTCTCATAAATTCAGCCCACGCCTCTCACTGCTGCCAATAAACTTTACAATGCTGATGAAACAATGCTATACCTGCAGTACTGAAAATCGTGAGGCTAACGATACAGTTACTGATTCACTGCTCCTTCTGGTGAACAGCATTGGAAATAGTGTTGGAGGCTGACACAAATGAGCAGTTTAAAAGGATCGATCAGCCATAATCTTAATGAATGGCAGAGCAGGGTGGATGGGCCAAATGGCCTATTCTTGCTCTTATTAATACGAACCTATAACCCTGCATTTCCCATTGGTTCCTTGTTCAGCACACTTTACTTACTGCCAGTAAACCTTAAAGCACTTCAACCCCACAGTGCAATGAATTCCCACTTTCCACCAAAATCCAGGATGTACTCACTCACTCAGTTGCTGTCTCACAAATGAAAGATTTCACTATAACTTCTGCTCCCAGTAAGGGCAAAACATCTTTGAAAGCTGCTCTGAAAGCCCAGTCTTCACAACGACACTTCTGCTTTCACCAATGATTATCAGAGTCATACAGCATGGAAACAATCCCTTTGGTCCAACTCGTCTGCGCTGGCCAGGTATTTTAAATTAAACTAGTCCCATTTGCCAGCATTTGGCCCATACCCCTCTAAACCCTTCCTATTGATATACTCATCCAGATGCCTTTTAAATGTTGTAATTGCAGCAGGCTCCACCACTTCCTCTGGCAGCTCATTCAATAAACACACTGAAAAAGTTGCCCCTCAGGTCTGTTTTAAATCTTTCCCCTCTCAAGTGAAACCTATGGACTGCCCTACCACGAGGAAAAGATTTTTGCTATTCACCTTATCCACACTCCTTATAAACTTCTATAAGGTTACCCCTCAGGCTCCAATGCTCCAGGAAAAATATCCACGGCCTATTCAGTGTCTCCCAACAACTCAAACCCTCCAGCTCTGCCAACATCCTTGTAAATCCTTTCTAAACCCCTTCAAGTTTCACAACATTCTTCCATAGGAGGGCCACCAGAATTGCACACACTATTCCAAAAGTGGCCTAACCAATGTCCTGTGCAGCCGCAACATGACCTCCCAACTCCCGTACTCAATGCTCTGACCAATAAGGGAAAGCATACCAAATGCCTTCTTCATTATCTTGTCTCCCTACAATTTCACTTTCAAGGAATATGAACCTGCAAGGTCTCTTTGTTCAGCAACATTCCCTATTAACTGTGTAAGTCCTGCCCTGATTTGCCTTACCAAAATGCAACATCTCACATTTATCTAAATTAAACTCATTCTGCCACTCCTTGGCCCATCAGCCCATCCTATCAATTCTTTCTTTCCCCTCTCATTCCCTAAATGTTGAGTCTCCATCTCCCACACACACACCCTCCACTCCCACTTTGCTGAACCTAATCCCTGCTGTACCTCATCCTGAAGGGTCTGGTCTGTGCTGATACACAGGCCCACACACAGGGGAGATCTAATTGAAACAGACAGAATACTGAATGGCCTGGACAGAGTGCTCGTGGAGAAGATGCTTCAATTGGTAGGAGAGACTAGGACCTGAGGGCACAGCATTAGAGTAAAGGGAAAACCTTTTTAGAACAAAGATAAGGAGAAACCTTTTCAGCCAGAAAGTGATGAACATCTGGAATTCACTGCTACAGAAGGCTGTGGAGGCCGGGTCACTGAATATGTTTAAGACAGAGACAAATAAGTTCTTGAGTGTCAAGAGGGAAATCGAGGGTTACGTGAAGAAAGTGGGAGAATGAGATTGAGAAACTTATCAGCCATGATTTAATGACGGAGCAGTCCCGATGGGCTGAAAGGCCTAATTTCTGCTCCTGTGTTTAATGGTCTGTTATTGTCCTGGACTAGGAGTGAGAGAATTGGGAGCAGGCCATTTACCCCGTCAAGCCTGCACCAGCATTGAACAGATCATAAGTGAATATGAATATACCTGCATCTCTGTGAATAGGCTAGAAATGTTTCTACTGGAGAAGAGGACGTTGAGTGGTGACCTAATAGAGGATGACAAAATCATGAGTGATATCGATGAGGTGAACAGCGGAGATCCTTTCCCTTGGTGGGGATTCAAGATTAGGGAGCAACCTTTGAAGAAGAGAGGAGAAAGATTTTTAAAAAGACATGAGGGGCACCATTTTGTTTCCCCACAGAGAGTCGTTTGTGTGTGGAGTGAATGTCCAGAGAAAGAGGTGGATGCAGGTACAGTTAAAACATTTAAAAGACATTTGGATAATTACATGAATGATGAAATTTAACTTAGATAAACGTGAGGTGCTGAATTTTGGACAAACAAATCAAAGTAGGACCTATACACTTTACGGTAAGGTCCTGAGGAGTGTTGCTGAACAAAGAGACCTTGAAGTACAGGTTCATAGTTCCTTGAAGGTAGAGTTGCAAGTAGATAGGATAGTGAAGGCAGCATTTGGTATGCTTTCCTTTATTGGTTTGAGCATCGAGTAAAGGAGTTGGGAGTTGATGTTGTAGCTGTCCAGGACATTGGTGAGGCCACATTTGGAAAATTGCATGCAACTCTGGATTCCTTCCCATCAGAAGAATGTTTAAAACTTGTAAGCGTTCAGAAAAAGATTTACCAGGATGTTGCCAAGTTTGAAAGATTTACGCTCTTGGGTGAGGCTACATAGGTTGGGGCTGTTTTCCCTTGAGTATCGGAGGCTGAGGGGTGACTTTACAGAGGGGCATGGCTGGGTAAATAGACAAAGTCTTCTCCCTGTGGTGGGGGAGTTCAGAACGAGGGGGCATAGGTTTAGGGTGAGGGGGGAAAAAGACATAAAAGGGACCTAAGAGGCAGCTTTTTCACCAAGAGAATGGTAATGTGTACAGAATGACCAGTCAGAGGAAGTGGTAGAGGCTGGTATAATTAGAGCATTTAAAAGGCATCTGATTTAGGAAGGATTTAGAGGGATATGGGCCAAGTGCTGGCAAATAGGACTAGATTGGAATAACTGGTCGGCATGGACAAGTTGGACCGAAGGGTCTGTTTCCATGCTGTACATCTCTATGACTCCAACAGGAAGGGTTCAGAGGGATATGGGCTAAACACAGGGTGGGGCTAGTTTAGTTTGAGAACATAGTCAGCATGGACTACTTGAACTGAAGAGTCTGTTTCGTGCTGTATTACTCTGTAACTGTTCTGTACTGGTCTTAAAATCATTTTCTTGCCTTCCTCCATAATCATCCACTTGTTTGTTGTTCAAAAATCAGATGAACTCAGCCTTGAATATATTCAATGACGCTCTAACTGCAGGAAGACATCACCAGTTCTCAACTCAATTCCTCTTGCTAAATACCACTTGCCTTGCTCACTGCTTGCTGCACCTGTCTGACAACTGGCATTGACTGGTGTAGAAGGATGCTGAGGCCATCTGTACATCCACACATCATTCCTAATGAAAGGCTCATGCCCGAAATGTCAATTCTCCTGTATTTGCCATGTGTTTTTCAACTGACCTGGACTAACCTTCCCGAGTCTGTCCCCTCCCTGGGTTCACTCCGTTTCCCTTCAGTTTCTGTAAGTCAACAGCTGAACCCCGGAATTGAAAAGGGGGTGAAAAAAGAGATTGCTGTACTCACAGATTTTGGAGTGAGGAAGAAAGTTGTCGTCTAGGCTGAAGCTCAATCTTAGTTCAGAGAGAGAGAGAGAGAGAGCAACAGCAACATCTTGGTCCAACTTCCGCATCCAGACAATGGGTTTGCTGTGATTGGCAGGAGGACCAGTCGCCATCCGGTCCTCCTGAGCGTCCCATTGGTCCATCAAAACAAGGTCGTGGGACATTTCCGGTTGTTGCACGAGCATGCGTAGTGTTTTGCTGACACCGGCGAACATGCGCACTGCGTTGCTGACACAGAGTAGCATGCGCAGCATGGAGATGCTGGTATTACTGAAAGATTTTCAAAGTTAAAAATCACACAACGCCAGGGTATTCCAAAAGGTTTATTTGGAAGCACTAGTTTTCAAAGCGCTGTTTCTTCATCGGGTGGTTGCGGAGCAGAATAATTAGACACAGACTTTATCGCAAGAGGATTATAGTGTCATGGGAGTAATATTAAACAAATTTAGCTTACGTCTTTTAGAATGACCATGATAGTTTCTGTTCCTTCATATGTAAATATCAGAACTTTTTAAAAGTTACATTCTCAAGATTGCTTTTAACAATAGGTGTCTTCTCAGCTAAAGTAATGCATTGAAGGTGTGAAGTTAAAGTCTGTGTCCCACTGTTAGGTCAGATTGATTCTATTCCTAAAGTGGGAGTTACAGAATCTTACGTGGATTAATGCAGGTTTTGAACAAAATATAATGTAATTCTGCACGTACATATTCACCCCACAAACTTGTGCATGTGCGCGCAAGGGAAACCGAATGGGTATGGGGGGGGGGGGTGGCGGGGTGAGGTGTGAGTGTGTCTGTGTGAGAGTGTAATGAGTTATAAGTCTGTGAGAGGCTGTGTGTGTGTGTGAGCATATAAGAGAGCGCTTGTGTATGAGAGAGGGTCTGCGTGAGTGTGTTGGTCTGGAGGAGCGTGTGTGTGTGCGTATGAGAGAGTGTATAATGTAATGGGGTCAGCTGCAGTGTGACATGAATCCAAGGTCCCAGTTGAGGCCATCCCCATGGGTACCGAACTTGGCTATCAGCCTCTGCTTGGCCAATTTGCATTTTTGAGGAGAAAGTGAGGTCTGCAGATGCTGGAGATCAGAGCTGAAAATGTGTTGCTGGAAAAGCGCAGCAGGTCAGGCAGCATCCAGGGAACAGGAGAATCGACGTTTCGGGCATAAGCCCTTCTTCAGAAACTTATGCCCGAAACGTCGATTCTCCTGTTCCCTGGATGCTGCCTGACCTGCTGCGCTTTTCCAGCAACACATTTTCAGCAATTTGCATTTTTGCCTGTCCTGAAGTCCGCCTTGGAGGATGGTCACCCGAAGGTCCGAGGCTGAATGTCTCGGACCGCTGAAGTGTTCCTTGACTGGGAGGGAACACTCCTGCCTGGTGATTGTTGTGCAGTGTCCATTTATCCATTGCCGTAGCCTCTGCTCAGTCTCGCCAATATACCATGCCTCAGCGCATCAGTGCCTGCAGTGTATGAGATAAACAATATTGTCGGGGTCACATGAGTACCTGGTGCACTCATGGTGGGTGGTGAACCCATGTGTAATTGTGTTGACACTCTGACATGTTTTGCAGCCTCTGCCATGACAAGGTTGTATCATGTTGCCTTAAGGCCAGGCAGTTTGCTGCAAACAATGTTCTGTTTAAAGTTTGGTGGTTTGAAGGTCAGAAGTGGAGGCGTGGGGAAGGTCTTGGTGAAGTGCTCATCCTGATCGATAATGTGTTGCAGGCTGTGAAGAACGTGTCATCGTTTTTCAGCTCCCGTGAAGTACTGGACAACAAAGGGTACCATTTTGGTTGCAGCTCATGTTTGTCTCCTAAGGAAGTCATTACGGTTTCTCGCTGCGACACATTGGAACTGGCAATTGATGAGTTGAGCGTTGTATCCCGTTCCTTTGAAGGTATGCTTGTGTACTTCCAAGTGTCTGTCACGTTCCTCATCTGAACCGATCCTATGTATGCGAAGGCCTTGTCCATAGGGGATGGCTGTTTTAATATTGTCAAGTTATCCATGGGTTTACAGTACAGAGAAGTGCTGAGATGCCTATTCTTAATGGAGATGCATGTGTCCAAGAATGAGACAGATACTAAAGAGTAGTCCATGGTGAGTGTGATGGTGGGACAAAACTTGTTGATATCACTGTGTGGTTGTTTCAGTGACTCCTCGCCTTGGGTCCAGAGGAAGAAATGTTGTCAATATATCTGGTGTATTGTGTTGGCTGGAGGTCCTGTGCAGAAAAGAAGTCTTGTTCGAACCTATGCATGAAAATATTGGCATACTGGGTTGAAAATTTGGTCCTCATGGCAGTTCTATGTGTCTGGATGAAGAACTGGTTGTCAAAGGTGAATATGGTGTGGTCGAGGATGAAGCAGATGAGTTGTAGGACAGAGCTCAGAAATTGGCAGTTGCTGGTATTCATTACTGAGGCTGTTATTGTGATGCCATCATCGTGGGGAATGCTGGTGTAGAGTGCTGAAGCGTTCATTGTGACAAACAATGTTCCTGATTCGACTGGTCTGTTGGTGCTGAGTTTCTGGAAGAAATCTGTAGTGTCGCGACAGAAGCGTGGGGTCCCTTGTACAATGGGTTTCGAGATGCCTTCAACATAGCCAGAGAGATTCTCTCACACAGTCCCGTGGCCTGATACAATGGGACGAAGGCAGTAGAAGTTGCCTTCATGAGAATACATGGGAAGAGGGTGCTTGAGAACTCTGAAGGTTTGAATTGAAAGTCTTGATCAATGTTGTTAATTCATGGGTGTGCTCTTTGGTCGGATTGGCTGGCTGTTGCCTGTCGTGTTCCTGGTCAGTTGTCTGTACACTTCCTTGCAGTAGTCCAATCTATTCTGAATTGCTCAAAAACTGCATAAATCCATGTAAGATTCTGTAGTTCCCACTTTAGAAATACAATCAGTCTGACCTAACTTTGGAACACAGACAGACTTTGACTTCACGCCGTCGATGCATTATCTGAGCTGAGGTGACCCCTATTGTTATAACCTGGTGCTGTGTAATTTTTAACTTTGTTTCCAATGAACACAGCCCACACCTCCAGCTGCTGTCAGTAAACTTTACAATGCCGATGAAACAATGAACTTGCAGTCCTGAAAAATTTAAAATTTCTAATAAGATGAGCTACACATTGACTGCTCCTTCTAATATATGACATTGGAAACCTCACGCTGGAGGCTGAAAGAAATGAGCAGCTTTAAAATAAAAACCTGTTGGGTCTCATTGCCTTCAATTTCTGAGTCCAAAAGGTAGGTTCAGGTAACTTTTATTGCGATTCAACTTTGTTACAACTTGAGATCTCCCCAGCACAAAGGTGGACAAAAAGTAGCTTTTTTTTTAAACAGCTCAGACTCCCCTGTATCCCACTTCCTTTACTATTGATCAGCTGAGTTTCCCTTTGTAATTGGATCCTTGGGACAGCCTTAACCCGTAGGAAGTATTATCTCACTCAGCAATTTCAACCTATACCCTGTCTCCAAGTAAGATTCTCCCGCTTATTTGCCAGGCTGGGGGGCAGTCAAGAGTCGACCACACTGCTGTGGGTCAGGAGTCACTTGTAGGGTAAACGATGCAACTGGAACGACTGAGTGAATCCTTTCCCAAAATGGCAGTTTCCTTCCCCGAAAATAGTTTGATCATGAGATTCTGAACTCCAGATTTCAGACTGAATTCCAATCCTGTCATCTGCTGCAGTGAGATTTGAACCCAGGGGTCCGCAGAACTGGGTTGATAGTCCAGTCGATAATAGCACTCAGCCATCACTCCTTTAATCCCCCTGTGATGGCATGTGAACTTGCTGGTGCATTCACAGGTGGGAGTAGTGGATGAAGCCCTTCCTGCACGGAGAGCAAGTGAATAGCCTCTCTCTGGTGTGGACCCACTGGTGGATCAACAGTGTAGATGACTAAGTGAATCCATTCCTGCACATGGAGCACTTGAACGGTTTCTCTTCCACGTGACCCGCTGGTGTGTCTGCAGATGACCCATCTTACTGAATCCCTGTCTGCACACGGAGCGGGTGAACGGCCTCTTCCCTCTTCCCCCGTGTGAACGTGTCTGTGGGTTTCCAGCATCGATAGGGAAGGGAACCTTTTCCCACAGTCCCCACATTTCACCATGGAGGTGGGGGTGGGAGGAGGGGGCGGAAGCTTTCCTTGTGTCACTTTGGGGTTGAAATTACAAACAGAACGGCTACACAGTCTCCCCCCACTGTGACAGGTGAGATTTTGATCCCCCAAGCCGAGTAAATGGTGTGAAGCACTTTTCACAGTCAGCGCACTGAATCTCCCTCACTCGGGTGTCTCAGTATTCTTCCTGCCACACCAGTGTCCAAAATCTCTCATGCAGACAAAAGCAAACATTTCTTCTCAATGTGAATGGCTGCTGATATTCAAGACCCATTGAATCAAGTGGCTCTGTCAGAAGTTGATGTATCATTTGCTTTCAGATTTCTTTCTGCATGTCTTCCTGCAAAAGAAATCACAAAATAAGTGATCACTGTCAGTACAGTTAAATGGACATAACATCGGTGGCAATTCCTGTAGATTGCCAGATGCCTGCTGATCACACATTATCCAGCACACAGAAACCTGAGAACCCTCACATAGCCAGATAACCTTAAGTGTGTACGCAGGAAAACTTCAACTTGTACCTGTCAGGAACAAGTTGAAGCTTTTGGAAGCAGAGACTGATGACACTGCCAGTTCGCAAGGCGGCTAAGTTTGTCAATCAAAAGTTGCCGCAGAGGCAGAGCAGAAGAGTTGGACATCGCACAGAGCCGTGCTAATAGGGGACTCCATCGTGAGAGGAACTGACCGGGGTTTTTGTGGCAGCAGACGGGATTTAAGGGTAGTGTGTTGCCTTCCTGGTGCTAGAGTGAAAGACATCGCGGACAGAGTGCAGGAAATCCTCATGGACGAGGGTGAAGAGCCAGAGGTGGTGGTACATGTCGGCCCAAATGATGTCGGGAAGAAGAGGAGGAACATACTACAGCGGGACTTCGGAGAACTAGGAAGAAGGCTGAAAAGCAGGACGTCCAAGGTGATTATCTCCGGTTTACTTCCAGTTCCTCGGGCTGGTGAGACCCGAAACAGGGAGATAATGGACTTTAATGTGTGGTTGGGGGACTGGTGCAGGAAGCAAGGATTTAAGTTCTTGGATCACTGGGGTATATTTTGTGGTAAACATAAATTCTACAAGAGAGACGGCTTTCACCTTAATAGGTTAGGGACCAGCATTCTGGCAGGCAGATTTTTCTACTGCAACACCGCTACATTTAAACTAAGTAGCGGGGGGGAGGGGACAAGCTGGATGTTTAGAAAGGAAATTGAAGGGAAAGTTAGAACAAGAGAAGTCAAGAAAGACAACTGTATCAATGAGGCAGAAAACTCGGAAAGGCATCATGCTGTAAGGTTGAGTGAAGTAAGGGTTGATGGGAAGGGTGAGAGCAGTAACAAATTAAAAATGCTATACATGAATGCACGAAGCATTAGACATAAGATGGATGAGCTTGAGGCTCTTTTGGAAATTGGCAAATACTATATTGTGGGGATAACTGAGACGTGGCTTCAAGTGGACAGGGCCTGGTAAATGAATATTCAAGGCTAGACGTGCTATCGTAAGGACAGACTGACGGGCAGAGGGGCCTTGTTGGTAAGGGACGATATTCAGTCCCTTGCCCGGGGGTCCTAGAGTCATCAGATGTAGAGTCAGTGTGGATAGAGCTTTGAAATACTAAGGGTAAAAAGACCCTCTTGGGAGTCATCTACAGGCCCCCAAACAGTAGTCTGGACGTCGGATGTAAGTTAAATCAGGAGCTGAAATTGGCCTGTCGCAAAGATGTAACTACAGTTGTTATGGGGGATTTTAACATGCAGGTAGACTGGGAGAATCAGGATGGTATTGGACCTCAAGAAAGAGACTTTGTGGAGTGCCTCAGAGATGGATTCTTAGAGCAGCTGGTGCTGGAGCCAACCAGGGAGAAGGCAATTCTGGATCTGGTATTGTGTAACGAACCAGAATTGGTCAGAGACCTCGAAGTGAAGGAGCCATTGGGAAGTAGTGACCATAATACAATAAGCTTCAATCTGCAATTTGAGAGGGAGAGGGTACAGTCGGGAAGTGACAGTACTTCTATTGAATAAAGGGAACTATGGAGCTATGAGGGAGGAACTGGCCAAAGTTCAATGGTGCAATACCTTAGCAGGGATGACCATGGAGGAACAATGGCGGATATTTCTGTGTATAATGCAGAAGTTGCAGAATCAGTTCATTCCTAAAAGGAAGAAAGATCCCAGGAGGAGGCATGGGTGGCTGTGGCTGACAAGGGAAGTTAAGAAACATATAAAGTTAAAAGAGAAAAAGTATAACATAGCTAAGATAAGTGGGAAAACTGAGGACTGGGAAGCTTTTAAAGAGCAACAGAGGATTACTAAGAAGGAAATACGCAGAGGAAAAATGAGGTACGAAGGTAAACTGGCCAAGAATATTAAGGAGGATAGTAAAAGCTTTTTTAGGTATGTGCAAGGCAAAAAAATGGTTAGGACAAAAATTGGGCCCTTGAAGACAGAAACAGGGGAATATATTACTAGGAACAAAGAAATGGCAGCGGAATTAAATGGGTACTTCAGATCTGTGTTCACTGGGGAAGACACAAGCAATCTCTCTAAGGTAACAGTGGCTGAAGGACCTGAACTGAAGGGAATTTATATTTGCCAGGATTTGGTGTTGGAGAGAGTGTTAGGTCTGAAGGTTGATAAGTCTCCGGGGCCTGATGGTCTGCATCCCAGGGTACTGAAGGAGGTGGCTCGGGAAATCGTGGATGCGTTGGTGATTATTTTCCAGAGTTTCAATAGATTCGGGGTCGGTTCCTGAGGATTGGAGGGTGGCTAATGTTATACCACTTTTTAAGAAAGGTGGGCAAGAGAAAGCAGGAAATTATAGACCAGTTAGTCTGACCTCAGTGGTGGGAAAGATGCTGGAGTCTATTATAAAGGATGAAATTACTGCACATCTGGATAGTAGTAACAGGATAGGACAGAGTCAGCATGGATTTATGAAGGGGAAATCATGCTTGACTAATCTTCTTGAATTTTTTGAGGATGTAACTCTGAAGTTGGACGAGGGAGATCCAGTAGATGTAGTGTACCTGGACTTGCAGAAAGCTTTTGATAAAGTCCCACACAGGAGGTTAGTGACTAAAATTAGGGCGCATGGTATTGGGGGCAAAGTGCTAGACTGGATTGAAAATTGGTTGGCTAATATGAAACAAAGGGTAGTGATAAATGGCTCTATTTCGGAATGGCAGGCAGTGACCAGTGGGGTACCGCAGGGATCCGTGCTGGGACCGCAGCTTTTTACAATATATGTTAATGATATAGAAGATGGTATCAGCAATAATATTAGCAAATTTGCTGATGATACAAAGCTGGGTGGCAGGGTGAAATGTGATGAGGAGGTTAGGAGATTACAGGGTGACCTGGACAAGTTAAGTGAGTGGGCAGATGCATGGTAGATGCAGTTTAATGTGGATAAATGTATGGTTATCCACTTTGGTGGCAAGAACAGGAAGGCAGACTACTACCTCAATGGAATCAATTTATGTAAAGGGGCAGTACAGAGAGATCTGGGTGTTCTTGTACACCAGTCAATGAAGGCAAGCATGCAGGTACAGCAGGTAGTGAAGAAGGCTAATAGCATGCTGACCTTCATAACAAGAGGAATTGAGTATAGAAGCAAAGAGGTGCTTCTGCAGCTGTACAGGGCTCTAGTGAGACCACACCTGGAGTACTGTGTGCAGTTCTGGTCTCCAAATTTGAGAAAAGACATTCTGGCTATTGAGGGAGTGCAGCATAGATTCACGAGGTCAATTCCTGGAATGGCAGGATTACCTAACACTGAAAGACTGAAGCGACTGGGCTTGTATACCCTTGAGTTTCGAAGACTGAGGGGATCTGATTGAGACGTATAAGATTATGAAAGGATTGGACACTCTAGCAGTAGGAAACATATTTCCACTGATGGACACAGCTTAAAAATACGGGGTAGACCATTTAGGACAGAGCTCAGGAGAAACTTCTTCACCCAGAGAGTGGTGGCTGTGTGGAATGCTCTGCCCCAGAGGGCAGTGGAGGCCCACTCTCTGGATTCATTTAAGAAAGAGTTGGATAGAGCTCTCAAGGATAGTGGAATCAAGGGTTATGGAGATAAGGCAGGAACAGGATACTGATTAGGAATGATCAGCCAAGATTATATTGAATGGCGGTGCAGGCTTGAAGGACTAAATGGCCTACTCCTGCACCTATTGTCTATTGTCTATTGTCTAAAACTTCATTTAGGTGACAATGACCTAGAACAAGCTGCCTTCAAAGGTGCTGGAAATAATTTTTATTTAATAGGACAGCAAGAAGTCATTCAGCAACTTTACTGGCTTTCTTTTCTCAAGCAGCCTTGATATTTCATTATCATGTCCTTGATTCAAAGGCATTTGACTGGGTGGAGTGTCGAGATCATTTTTATACCCTAGGTGAAGTGTTTACTAGATGGGTAAGGGTCCTTTACAGTGATCCTCCAGCAGCAGTTCTCACCAATAGTGTAAGACCTAGTAATGTTAACATGGCAGGGGCAGTCGGCAAGGCTGTGGCCTTTTACCTTTATTTATCACATTGGTGATTGAGCCGCTGGCAGAGACTATTTGTAGGGACTCCAATATAGATGGTCCAGAGGTGGGATCAAAGGCGCATAAGAGCACAGTATATGTGGATGAAGTTCTTATTTTTCTCTTGAACCCAGTAGTTTCAGTGCCCCAATTGATACAGTGGATCAATTCATTTGGCTCTTTCTCAGGTTACAAGATTAATTTTTCAAAGTCGGAGGCTTTGCCTGTGGGGTGTCTTAGGGGAATATCTGACGTTGAGGGTGGGTTTGCTTTTCAGTGGGCACAGAGAGGTTTTCTTTACTTAGTCCTTTCTGTTACCCCCATCTTTGATCAGTTATTTAAGGCTCATTTTGTCGACCTTTTTGACAAGATTAAACAAGATCTTTGAAGATGGGGGGCCCTTCCGATATCATGGTGAGGTCGAGTGGCTCTTATTAAAATGAATGTTCTTCCTGGCTTCTTATATCCTGGGCTGTTGCTCCTTTTGCTTTTTCCTAGGCAGACATTTCAGAAGTTGAATGGTTGGTTTGGTTCTTTTATTTGGGGCCAAGCAGCATTATTTATTAATTTATTGATCTGTAATGAGTAAAGTTTTGATTTGTTTTGTAGAGTAGTTTAGTAGTTGGTTTACTGTTGTTAGTTGTTATAATGTTATTTTAATATTTTTGTAGTTTTATAAGTTTTATAAAGAAAAGTTTTCAATAAAAATATTTTTAAAAGTCTAATGCTTTGTGCCTGTGATACTGTCCTCAGTCAAGGATAGATTCCCCATCACCACCAAGCCCCTGAATCAATATCTAATTGAGGAAACTGCCAACATCCAGATAAGTAGACAAACAGTAGCTGTATTTAAGTGGGGACTCCGGAAACGTGCTGTTTATTACAATAACTACTGTACACCCAACATGCATTAGGAAATAGACACCTGCCTGTGAGAAACGAGTCAATCCGAGTCAAATTCTGAAGCAGCGAATTTTATTGAAACATACTTGCAAGATGGGTGGCTAACAAGTAGGCATCCCGATCCAAAAATTACTTCACAATTTATACAGTTTAATTGAGTCTCTCTCGGTACTTCCCCATTTACTTCATTGGCCTAGCATATTCCGCTATCACTATTCCTTTTTGTATTCTGCCCCTGCCTCGCTGCGCTCCGCCCTTGTTTACTTCTCCCACTACTCTAAGCCTGGCGCCCCTTTCTCTTGTTTGTTTTATCCCTTATTTGCAGCTAAGTTGGCTCACTCTGGTGCCTATGTGAAGGCAATCTGCTGAGCTGGCATGGCTCAGTGTTCTTTTCCTCCTTATATACTTGTCCGTAACATATTCCATTGTTGCTCGTCCTAATCGTAACTGATGCCCTTCATTGTTGTGGTTCTATTTGCCGTACTGGGAATTTGTGTTGCAGACATTTCGTCCCCTGTCCAGGTGACATCCTCAGTACTTGGGAGCCTCCTGTGAAGCGCTTCTGTGATGTTTCCTCCGGCATTTATAGTGGTTTGTCTCTGCCGCTTCCGGTTGTCAGTTCCAGCTGTCCGCTGCAGTGGCCGATATATTGGGTCCAGGTCGATGTGTTTGTTGATAGAATCTGTGGATGAGTGCCATGCCTCTGGGAATTCCCTGGCTACTAAGGATAGCTGGTCATGTCGTTTCGTGGCTAGTTGGTGTTCATGTTACTAACCAATGTAGTATACAAAATCCCATGCAAGGACTGCACAAAACACTACATAGGACAAACAGGAAGACAGCTAACGATCCGTATCCATGAACACCAACTCGCCACGAAACGACACGACCAGCTATCCTTAGTAGCCACACAGCGGATGACAAGCAACATGAGTTCGACTGGGTCAACACTACTATTATAGGACAAGCCAAGCAGAGAACAGCCAGGGAATTCACAGGGAGTGCCAGGGCATGGCACTCATCCACAGATTCTATCAACAAACACATCGACCTGGACCCAATATTCCGGCCATTACAGCGGACAGCTGTAACTGACAACCGGAAGCGGCAGAGACAAGCCACTATAAATGCTGGAGGAAACAACACAGAAGCGCTTCATGGGAGGCTCCCAAGCACTGAGGATGTCACCTAGACAGGGGCGAAACGTCTGCAACACAAATTCCCAGCTCGGCGAACAGAACCACAACAACGAGCACCCGAGCTACAAATCTGCTCACAAACTTTGACTCCCTTCATATAGTTTCATCTTTGCATGCAAGTTTAGCTAACTCAGTTCTTTGCTGAAACAATTATACAATTGTGTAAGTTAGTTCATCACCTTGCAGAAGCAATTACAGCTGCAGAAGCAACCTGCTCAACCTATATCCCACAATTTCCCCCTTTTTCCATTAGGATCATATCTAGGGACATTCTATTCTCACAGGCCAGTCTGCTGGTTGCATCAAGTTGTTCGGCTATGCCTTTAATTGCGTCTCTAGTGTAATTATTGAACCTTTGCTAATTATAGAAAATATAATTTATCCAGTCTACATTTTTGTTGACTACTACCCACCAGAAGAGAGCCGATTCAAAGCCTGCTGTGATCTGGTTACGAGCCTTGTACTCATCAGTACCCCTCTTGGAACTCCTATAGGGTCTAGATATATCCGCTCATCAAACGAATTATCCGATAGTGATCTCTTACTCCATTCCCCTTTCTTTACTATCTCTTTCGTTTCAAATGCCAGGGTGAACGGGATTGCCAATTGCACAATTGCACACATGCCCCTCCAATTTGGAGGTAGGGTGGGTCTCAATATTTTCCCTCCACAGTACCACCACAGATCCGCTCGGGGAATCCTTAATGCTGAGTAGTTCCCTCCCTTGTCCTTTTCCGTCACGTACTCAATTTCGGTACATGATTTCAGCTCCCCCAAGTACCTGGACCGATTTGTTCCTTGTCTGTTTACAAAAAATGTGTGATTTCCGACCACGGCAGAAAACATGGGGGGGGGGGGGGGGAGCGTTTTTAAATCTTCCTTCTTTAAGGGAGGGAACATTAATAGAAGGGGCATACAATTTTTATTACTCCATGTGGTCTCATCCTGATACAGGGCTATCATGCATGTCATGCCCCTCCTGTCTCGCTTTCACCCAAGCGGAAAGGGGACTACTTGGGCCATTGGTCTCCCAGAGGCACATGCTAACAATTGCTTTTATTCAGACTTTTCACAGTGTACTTTACCCAATCAGCCCAGGCATTTGTATCCCCATATCCTGTTTCTACTTCAATGGTCTGTTTTAAGTGTTTACCTTTACAATTTTTATCACCTTAGGGTCAGAGTAAGGGGCTTTACTATTCCTTTCCCCTATTCGGGTTCCGTCTTGCACGTGTATATTGAAACAACATTCCCAGAAATCCTTCCTGTCTGCTTTCATTTCTATCAAAAATGTTTTGTTTAATTGGACCTGACAGGTTCCTCCCCCCAAAACTGCTTCACGCCATGACATTTTCTTTATTGTTAAATATATAGGGTTACACTTTTTATCGGGACAGTCAAGAGCTAGCCGGAAGGGACCCCGGTGTACTGTGACGAGTGGATTAATCAAGAGATCACCTTCACGGTCTTCCTGCCTCCGCCATTCTTTACATCCTCCATCCCAAAGATATCCCTTACACGTCTCTCTCCAAAACACTTTCTTCCCGTCAACTCTACCCCATGCCCCCGCTTTGGGGCCTTTTTCATAGAACTTAAGATGTATCTCTGAGTTATTATATTGCCTCTGACTTCTTACATCTCCGCAATCCAGTAGGCTGCAGGCATCTGTTTCTATAACTTGTGGATTTGTACTTTCTGGAACCGTTATCACTAAGTAAGATGACCACACCACAGCCTGACAGAATCCTAAGACTAGAAAAGCTAATATAGGGTACCTAAACATTCTTCCCATTCTACAGTGGTATTGAAGCACCGAGAGACTTAGCATACACACTACAGAAACTCTCCCGTGCTCGCGCCACTATATAATCAGTTATTTAAAGTCTTTTTTAGCTTAGGTTTAAGTGGTTCTTTTGTCGGTTTGGTTGTCCAGACTTCTCTCTCAACTGGAGATTCAGCTGGCCCTTTGATCTGAGTGTAGTGAGTCCAGCCTTTCTCTGTTGTTCTTATCGCCGTTCTTATCATCAGAGTGCCTGGTACGGCCCCTCCTTGGTTGCAATTTGGTCTCAGTCCATGATCCCCCGGTTGGATCGAATGCACGGTGAATTCAAGGGGTGGAGTCTGTGCCAATAAACCCTGTTTCCTGATGAAAGACAAAGAGGAGGACAAGCCCAGTGATTCCTGAAGAAGGGCTTATGCCCAAAACATCGATTCTCCTGCTCCTTGGATGCTGCCTGACCTGCTGCGCTTTTCCAGCAACACATTTTTAAGCCCAGTATATACTTCTTTAAGAACAGATCTTTAGTCTCCAGGGTTGGCAGTTCCCCTTTCATTCCCAGTTAGGGCAGGCCAAACAATATCTCATAAGGGGACAGCCCCATATCTTTCCTTGGGGCCGCTCGCACTCGCAAAAGGGCTATAGGTAAACACTTAGTCCAAGGGAGTCTGGTTTCTGCTACTAATTTAGATAACTGCTTCTTGAGTGTCTGGTTCATTCTCTCAACCTTTCCTGATGAAGGTGGGTGCCAAGGGGACTGGAACTCCCAGGAGATTCCTAACCTCTTCATCATTCCCTGCAGTACTCTGGAACTAAAGTGAGTTCCCTGATCTGAATCTATGCATTCCGCTATCCCATATCTGGGGATTATGTGTTCGAGTATTATCTTGGACACCCCACTTGCGGTGGCAGTGGCTAAAGGGTAGGCCTCCACCCATCCAGATAGGTGATCAACCATTACCAGCATACACCTCAGTCTTCCCACTCGGGGTAATTCGGTATAATCTACCTGAATGCTCTGAAATGGTCTTAGCCCAGGTTCTCTCCCTCCTGGGATTTGTTTCTTTAACACCTTCTTGTCTACTTTTTTACATGTTATGCATCCCTCACATATCTGTTTGGCTATTGTATATATCCCTTTGCATCCATATTTCCTTAAAACTAAATCACACATTGCTTGCACTCCCCAGTGATTCCCCTGATGTAAGACAGCCATAAATTTCTGGCATTGTCATTTTATTCAACATTTCCCTCCCACCAGGTAACAGCCAGCGCCCATCCGCTGTCTTTGCAGTTACTAAATGTTTTAGTTCCTTTTTCTCCTTTGCAGTAAACAACGTGGCACCTGAAGATCTGGAATTGAAGGTGTTAGGGAGTATAGCACTGCTCCCTATGGATTCAGGGCTGCTTCTATAGCTACCTCATCGGCCAGTCTATTTCCTCTCACTTCCGGTTCATTCCCCTTCTGATGTCCGTTTATATGAACTACCGCTATTTCTCTCAGGAGTAACAGGGATTCCAGCAATTGTTTTATCAATTTCTCACGTGCTAGTTATTTTCCTCTGCTATTTATCAATCCTCTTTCTTGCCAAATTTTTCCGAAGGTGTGTACTACTCCAAACGCATATTTGGAGTCTGTGTACCCCGTTCCTTCCTTGCCTTCTAAGGTTCTGAGAGCTCTTTCTAGGACATAGAGTTCACAAGTTTGGGCTGACCAGCCATTAGGCAGTCTTTCAGCCTTGATAATGCTTCCCTCTATCCCGTATACTACAGCATACCCATTGTGCCTTTACCCTCAATCACCCTGGAGGACCCGTCGATAAACAACCGAGCTCCCGGATGCAATGGTACGTCTCTTAAGTCCACCTGCACTTTAGTCTGATATTCAATAATATCAAGCCAGTCATGTTCTGGATTGCCAAGGGCCACCTCCTCTCCCCGCCACAGAAATGCAACTGGATTCAAGCAACTGTCTGTGACTAACACAAGGTCATTCCGCTGTATTAAGATTGTCTCATATTTCATCTCCTAGAGTCTGTGAGCCACCGCCCTGCTTTCTGATTTTAATATGGTCCGTACCTGATGTGGGGTGCTGACTATTTAGGCTCCCCCAAAAGTAAGTTTCCAACTCTGCTCTACCAATAAGGCTATTGCTGCCACTGCCTGCATACACTCCGGCCACCCCCTTGAGACTGGGTCTAATAATTTCGACAAGTAGGCAACCGGCTGCTTTATTCCCCCCCATCGCTGGGTTAGGACCCCTAGAACAAATGGAAGGACTTGTCGAGGGAAGGTAATGCAAGAACAGGGACATGGATTAGGTTCCTCTTTAGTTCTTCAACTAATTCCCTCTCTTCATCTGACCAATTCAATAATTTAGGTTCTTCCTCTAATAGTTTCAAACATAATTTCTTTGTTTTCTGTGCATATGAGTCTATCCATAATCTACACAACCCTGTTAATCCCAGGAATTTTAGTAATTCCCTTTTGGCTTTAGGCAGCGGCATTCCCACAATTCTCTCAATTCTTTCTGGGCTTATTTTTTGTTTTCCTTCACTGATTAGGTGTCCCAAATATCTGACTTCCATCTCTACATACTGCAATTTATTTTTGGAGACCCTCAATCCTTGTTGTCCTAGAAAGTTTAGTAATTTGTTTGTGGCTTTTATTGTTTTGTCCCTTTCTCACCTGTTACCAAAAGATCATCGACATATTGGATCAGAGTAGCTCCTTGGGAGCTATTAAACTTCTCCAAGACTTGTTCCAAAACCTGACCAAAGAGATTCAGGGATTCAGTAAATCCCTGTGGGAGTACCGTCCATCTGTACTGCTGTTTTCGCCCTCTTTTTGGATCTTCCCACTCGAAAGCAAACATATTCCTATTTCCCTCCGCCAGTGGACATGCCCAGAAGGCATCCTTCAGATCCATTACACTGAACCATTTATGGTCACGGGGAATCTTACTCAGTAGTGTATAGGGATTAGGAACCATAGGGTGGCGGGCTTGTACTATTTGGTTCAATGCCCTTGGGGTCTTATAGCAGGCGATAACTATCGTCCGATTTCTTTATTGGTAGGATAGGGGTATTGTAAGGGGATAAGCAGGGCTTTATTAATCCATCCTTAATCAATCCCTCAATTACTGGCTGCAGTCCCCTGCGTCCCTTTATTGAAATCAGATATTGTCTTTTGCAAACCACATCTCCCTCTCTTTTTGAACTGATCTCCAAAGGAGGTATTTGTAATTCCCGCGATTCCCTTCCCGTTCCCACGCTATGGGTTCTATTTCCTTCTCCTCTTCCTCAGTCAGGATGGCCATTTGTATTACTAATCTCTGGTCCCATACTCCAATCTCCAGTCCCAGGAGTATGATTAAATCCCTCCCCAATAAGTTACTTCCACTATCAGGAGTAGATAACAGTTCACTTTTGACTATCTCTTCCCCATTTTCGATTATCATAGGTTCAAAAACTGGAACTGTAAATCCCTCCCCTTTTACTCCAGAAACAGCTAACATTTGTTTTGAGATTTCCGCTCTCTTGCGCTTAAAATTTAAGGATGACCTTGTGCCCCCATATCAACTAGAAAAACTACGTCCTCTTTGTAAGGTCCCTCCTTTAAATTTATCAAGGGTTCCTGGTGGGTCCCCGGGGGCAGGAACCCCTGATACCCCTATTCTTCATCGAGGTTCATAAACGGTACTGCCTTTGCTTCCTTTTTCAGATCTGGACACTCTTTCAAAGTGACCTGTCTTTCCACAGTAATAACATCCTGCCTGTGGGGATTTCCACTTTGATCCTTGTTCCTGTCTACCAGACCCCTTAACATCTCCTCCCCGATCCTTTCTCCTCCCTTTATTTTCAACATGCTGCCCGCCACCATTCCGGTTTCCTTCTTCTTTTAGTTTTATCCTTTTCTTTATTACCTCATTAACCGTGGTTATCATTATTTTTGCCTTCTGTTTCTGCTTTTTATGTTACGTTGCCAGATCAATTGCTGAGCCGATTTAGGGGAGAAAGTGAGGTCTGCAGATGCTGGAGATCAAAGTTGAAACTTTATTGCTGGAACAGCACAGCAGGTCAGGCAGCATCCAGGGAACAGGAGATTCGACGTTTCGGGCACAGGCCCGATTCCTGAGGAAGGGCCTGTGCCCGAAACGTCGAATCTCCTGTTCCCTGGATGCTGCCTGACTTGCTGTGCTGTTCCAGCAATAAAGTTTCAACTCAAAACTGAGCCGATTTAACCAATTGAACAGCTTTAGGGCCACCTAATGGCCATTCTTCATCACCCAATGTTTTGTTTAGACCTTGATTTTTAAAAAATAAATATTGCAATGTTTCTTGCTCCCTGTAACCTCAAATATCAATTCATCAATTTATGCTTGTCTAACTTTAAAGCCTGTTCCTAACTATACATTTTGGAACCTTACTTGTAAATATATATTTATATATTATAAATTCATTTATTCAGTATTTAATATTTAAAATGTAAAATGCATACAGTTCCCAACTTTGAAATCCACTATAATTATCCAGTTTTAGTTCCTTAATTTAAATCCAAAATTAGTTTTCTGAAGTAGTCCTGACCAGTCATTGCTCAATTACAATGTTATAGGTTGTGAAATAACCGGAGCTGCCTTAGAAGGATTTGTCTATTCAAGTTAAAAAAAACATCTAATGCATGAATAATGGCCGAATCCAAGGTCACAGATATTAACCATAGAATTTTTTTGATTTATTACAATCTAATGTTGAACTGAATCTTCAACTGTCCTCCATAAATCGCTTTATGTAAGGATAAAAGAGATTACTTAGAAACTGATAGTAAGGCAGTCATGACCTGTGAAAAGAACAGGAGTTAACATTTTATTTCATAATCACTGTAAAATCCTTAACCTTAAAAGAAATCATGTTAAATTTCCATACTAGAAATCAGATTCAAAACAGTCCTGGCTCTCAAGCTCCAGGGAACAAAGCACAAACATTCAATCACCAACAAATAAATGTGCATTCAAACCAAATCACAAAGGTTAAACTTTCTATTAGCTGTACAGCTTTTCTCTCTCTCTCTCTCTCACACACACATACCGTATGTCACAGACACTTTGAGCTTCCCACAACGACTCCTCTAGAGGCTTCTCACTCCACCCCTCTATCTTTTGAATCTTTTTCTGGATGTCTGGCATGATTTAGTGACGAAGTGTACCCTCAGTAGCTCTTCAGCTACTAGCCCTTCCGACACGAAGCATAATCTGATTCCTCCTCACTGTATGGCTGTTTTCCGTTGACATATAAATTCAAATATTTACAAACACAGTCTTCGTCCGACCCGTACTTTGGCCAGAAAACGGCGGGACAAAGAATGAATTGCTTAGTCCATACAAAGCAATAATATTTAATCATCTTTTTCCTATCTTGCCCCTTCTACACGTATTATTTTTCCAATTCCACGACATCCTGCCCAACGGACTTTCTGGCGGTATGTTGTCAGGGACCCGCCTCCATTTCCATTTCCTTTTTTTTCCGGAGGCTTTTGTTTTTACTCTTGGCACAGCCCATATTGAGTTCCTTCGTTAGTCCCTTATTAACTACTAAAACTCAATCACAGCCACCAAGGCAGTACTTAAAAATCAATTTTCCTACGTTGGTCCGTGCACGGAGTTGCCTGGCTCAACGTCTCCCTGTGCCTACTTAAATTTCCTATTTCAAAACCTTTTTTGCCTGGTTCAGATAGACTCTCAGTGGATCTCAGTCAGTCGACTAGATGGGGGAAGCCACCGCCGAGGTACACGGGACCGTTCTGAAAGGAACGGGACGCATCTTCCCAGCCATCGATAGTGCCTACCCTGCTGGTGATGATGGACACCCCAGACGAGTTCCCAAATTGTGAGAAACAGAGCTCACAATATAATAAATTTAAGTCCGAGTCAAATTCTGAAGCAGCGAATTTTATTGAAACGTTCTTGTAAGACGTGTGTCTAACAAGGAGGCACACCGATCCAAAAATTACTCCACAATTTATACAGTTTAATTGAGTCTCTCTCAGTACTTCCCTGTTTACCTCATTGGCCTTCAAACCTATCAATAATTCTTATTATGTTCTGCCCCTGCCTAGCTGCGCTCTGCCCTTGTTTACTTCTCCCTCTACTCCAAGCCGGGCGACCCTCACTCTTATTTACCCTGTAACTAACTTGGCTCGTTTCAGTGCCTACATGAGGGCAAAGTGCCAAGTTTGGCATAACTCAATGTTCTTTGCATCTTATCTGTTTGTAACATCTTCCATTGTTTGCAGGCACATTTCATTCTTGTATGCACATTTCAGGTAATGAAAAGCAATTATGTATTTCCTTCACAGTTTCCATTCTTGGCTGAAACAATTATACACTAGTGTTAGTTCATTTACCTGGCATAAGCAATTATGGTTGCAGAAGTAACACTGCTTTACCTATATCCCACAACATTTCTCAACAGCCTGAAAAGTTTTTTAAAAAATTGAAACTTTTTTTAAAAATACCTTTCAGGAGGCTGGGGGCCGGCAAAACGATCGCCCCGCCCCCATTGTCTCCGATTGTTTGGAGGTAGTCCCCAACCACGCCCCTCCCCTGCGATGACGCCATACAGCAGGACCCCGCCTCTTGTGTTGGCGCATGTGCAGTGTAGGTCCCGCTGCGGGACTGAGGCAGTGTTACTGAGTGCGGTTTCGGCGGCTGAAGGAACAAGAACAGGAGCCGCTGGAAAAGCTGAGCAGGTCCGGCAGCTCGTATCGGGAGGAATGTGAGGAGGTGTTTCGGGTCCGGGGATCCTCCTTCAGAACAGGACCAGGTTTCAGGAACATCCCGGGGAGGTCGCCAGGCCCGAGCGCCAAGACCTGGCTCCTGCCCCCGGGGAGAGGAGACAGTGAGACAGGGTAGGATTGGGACCCGCGGGAGGAGGGAGACTGGGGAGTTTATAAACTCCTAGGGGGAGGCCTCAGGCCTCGGGAAAAAACCCACCGGCCCAGTGTTTACTTCACTGGGGAAGGACCTCTCGGGTTGCCCAGGCAACCGGCCGCCATCTTTGTGTGGGTCAGGCGCCTGTTGTTTTGTGGCGGGGAGCGCGGGCGGCCATCTTTGTGAGGGTCAGGCGCCTGTTGTTTTGGGGCGGGGAGCGCGGGCTGCCATCTTGGTGAGGGCACCATCAACTGTCATTGAGAGAGTCACAGAGATGTACAGCAAGGAAACAGACCCTTCGGTCCAATTCATCCATGCCGACCAGATATCCCAACCCAATCTAGTCCCACCTGTCAACACCTGTCCCATATCCCTCCAAACCCTTCCCATCCAGATGCCTTTTGAATGTTGCAATTGTACCAGCCTCCACCACTTCCTCTGGCATCTCATTCCATACACACACCACCCTTTGTGTGAAAAAGGTGCCCCTTAGTCCCTTTTATATCTTTCCCCTCTAACCCTAAACCTATGCCCTCTAGTTCTGGACTCACTGACCCCAGAGAAAATACTTTGTCTATTTATCCTATCCATGTCCCTCATAATTTTGTAAACCTCTATAAGGTCACAAGACCAGAATTGCACGCAATATTCTAACAGTGACCTAACCAATGTGGGATATAGGTAAAGCAGTGTTACTTCTGTAATCATAAATTGCTTCTGCAAGGTAAATGAACTCACGCCAAGTGTATAATTGTTTCAGCCAAGACCTGAGTTAACAAGAATGAAAACTATGTGAAGCAAATATATAATTGTTTTTGTATTAGCTAAAATGTGCATACAAGAATGAAATGTGCCTGCAAACAATGGTAGATGTTACAGACTAATAGATAAGGTGCTGTGAGGGGAGGGGGTTAAGCTAGCTATGCCTGTACAAACAGTAGTTATAAGCATCTGTTTCCTGCTTCTGCGAAAACAAGAACAAACCACAATCAAGAGGTCATAAGGTTCTAGCAAGCAAGGAAGCAGCTGGCAGTAAAGGAGGCTATACCTAAAAATGGACCACAGCAGGATGTGGTCAAATGGCCTTGTGAGGCCAGAAATAAGCATTTTGTCACAGATAAGGCAAAAGATAAACAAGAGTAATGGGTGCCGGTCTTAGAGACGTGGGAGATGTAAACAGGGGAGGAGCAATGGGAGGAGGGAAGAGGAATGAATTACATAAATGTTGTGTACTCGTTAAACACTGTGTTTGACTATTTTGTAAATAGACACCACACTCCTCTTGCAAGAGCGTATAAACGATATAAACGATACGACTGCTTCAGTTCTTGTCTCGGACTGAAATTATTGAAGTGAGTGAGCTTTGTTTCTCACACTAATGTCCTGCACAGCCGCAACATGACCTCCCAACTCCTGTACTCAATACTCTGACCAATAAAGGAAAGCATACCAACCACCTTCTTCACTATCCTATCTACCTGCGACTCCACTTTCAAGGAGCTATGAACCAGCACTCCAAGGTCTCTTTGTTCAGCAACACTCCCTAGGACTTTACAATTAAGTGTATAAATCCTGCTAAGATTTGCTTTCCCAAAATGCATCACCTCGCATTTATCTGAATTAAACTCCATCTGCCATTTCTCGGCCCATTGGCCCATCTGATCAAGATCCTTTTATAATCTGAGGTAACCTTCTTCGCTGTCCACTACATCTCCAATTTTGGTGTCATCTGCAAACTTCTTTGCAATCAAATAATTTATGTAAATGACAAAAAGTAGTGGACCCAGCACCGATCCTTGTGACACTCCACTGGTCACAGGCCTCCAGTCTGAAAAACAACCCTCCACCACCACCACTCTCTGTCTTCTGCCTTTGAGCCAGTTCTGTATCCAAATGGCTCGTTCTCCCTTTATTCTAACCAGTCCAACCAGTCTCTGCCCTCATCAATCCTCTTTGTTACTTCTTCAAAAAACTCAATCAAGTTTGTGAGGCATGATTTCCCACGCACAAAGGCGTGTTGACTATCCCTAATCAGTCCTTGCCTTTCCAATTACATGTATATCCTGTCCCTCAGGATTCCCTCGAACAACTTGCCCACTATCGACATCAGGCTCACCGGTCTATAGTTCCCTGGTTTGTCCTTACCACCCTTAGTAAACAGTGGCACCAAGTTAGCCAACCTCCAGTCTTCCGGCACCTCACCTGTGACTATCGATGATACAAATATCTCAGCAAGAGACGCAATAATCCCTTCTCTTGCTTCCCACAGAGTTCTAGGGTACAGCGGATCAGGTCCTGGAGATTTATCCACTTTTGTGTGTTTCAAGACATCCAGTACTTCCTCCTCTGTAATTTGGACATTTTTCAAGGTGTCACCATCTATTTCCCTGCATTCGATATCTTCCATATCGTTTTTCACAGTAAATACTGATGCAAAATTCTCCCCCACTTTCTGCAGCTCCACACAAAGGCTGCCTTGCTGATCTTTGAGGGGCTCTATTCTCTCTGTAGTTATCCTTTTGTCCTTAATGTATTTGTAAAACAAACCCTTTGGATTCTCCTTCACTCTGTTTGCCAAACTATTTCATGTCCCCTTTTTTGCCCTCCTGATTTCCCTCTTAAGTATACTCCTACTGCCTTTATACTCTTCTAAGGATTTACTCGATCTATCCTGTCTATACCTTACATATGCTTCCTTCTTTTTCTTAACCAAACCCTCAATTTCTTTCTTTAGTCATCCAGCATTCCCTATACCTACCAGCCTTTCTTTTCACCCTAACAGGAATATATTTTCTCTGGATTCTTGTTATCTTATTTCTGAAGGCTTCCCATTTTCCAGCCGTCCCTTTACCTGCAAACATCTGCTCCCAGTCAGCTTTCGAAAGTTCTTGCCTAATATCATCAAAATTGGCCTTTCTCCAGTTAAGAACTTTAGCTTTTAGATCTGGTCTATCCTTTTCGATCACTATTTTAAATCTAATAGAATTATGGTTGCTGGCCCCAAAGTGCTCCCCCACTGACACCTCAGTCGCCTGCCCTGCCTTATTTCCCAAGAGTAGATTTAGTTTTGCACCTTCTCTAGTAGATACATCCATATCCTGGATCAAAAAATTTTCTAGTACACAGTTAACAAATTCTTCTCCATCTAAACCTTTAACACTATGGCAGTCCCAGTCTATGTTTGGAAAGTTAAAATCCCCTACCATAACCACCCTATTATTCTTACAGATAGCTGAGATCTCCTCTCAAGTTTGTTTTTCAATTTCCCTCTGACTATTAGGGGGTCTATAATACAATCCCAGTAAGGTGATCATCCCTTTCTTATTTCTCAGTTCCACCCAAATAACTTCCCTGGATGTATTTCCAGGAATATCCTCCCTCAGTACAGCTGTAATTATATCACTTATCAAAAACACCACTCCCCCTCCTCTCGCCTCCCTTTCTATCCTTCCTGTAGCATTTGTATGCTGGAACATGAAGCTGCCAGTCCTGCCCATCCTTGAGTCATGTTTCTGTAATTGCTATGATATCCCAGTCCCATATTCTTAACCATGCCCTGAGTTCGTCTGCCTTCCCTGTTAGGCTCCTTGCATTGAAATAAATGCAGTTTAATTTATTAGTCCTACCTTGACCCTGCCTGCCCTGAATGTTTGATTTGCTTCTGTTCTCAACTGTACCAGTCTCGGATTGATCTCTTTCCTCACTATCTCCATGGTTCCCCCCCCCCACCACCACATAACTAGTTTAAATCCTCCCGAGCAGCTCTAGCAAATTTCCCTGCCAGTATATTAGTCCCTTTCCAATTTAGGTGCATATCGTCCTTCTTGTACAGGTCACTTCTACCCCAAAAGAGATTCTAATGCTCCAAAAATGTGAATCCTTCTCCCATACACCAGCTCCTCAGCCATGCATTCCTCTGCTCTAACCTCCTATTCCTGCCTTCCCTAGCTCGTAGCACTGGGAGTAATCCAGATATTACTACTCTCAAGAACCTCCTTTTTAAATTCCTGCCAACTCTCTGTAATCTCTCTGTTCGTGCTACATTCCCCTGAGAATCCATCACCCCCTATATTTTCCAAAATGGCATACTTGTTTGAAATGGGTATAGTCACAGAAGGCTCCTACACTCACTGCCTGCCTGTCTTACTTTTCCTGGAGTTAATCCATCTATGTGACTGTATCTGAGACTTCCCCCCTTCCTATAACTACCATCCATCACATACTGTTGCTGTTGCAAATTCCTCATCACTTCTAACTGTCTGTCCAACCGATCCATTCAATCTCATAAGATTCGCAACCAACAGCATTTATTGCAGATATAATCTGCAGTAACCCTTAAACTCTCTTTAAACTCCCACATCTGACAAGAAGCGCATATAACTCGACTAAAGGCCATTTTTGCTCCTTCACAATCTACAGATCCAGAAACTAACACCGTCTTATTCCTCTACAAAACACTGCCCCAAGTTAAATTAATAGCTATGGCTTATATTTTAAGTTTAATCAAGAGACATATCTCAAAAAACATATAATCAAGAAAGAACCCATTCTACTCGCTACTGCAGACCTTCTGTAGGTCCCACTTAAAAACAATACACTTTTCTGCTGCTTGCTGTGATCCTTGCCCAAACAGTTCCTCCAAAATCAGCTGTGAATTTCACTGTTTATTAATTTTCCCAGACGCACTCCGAATTCCAGCGATACATGAATTCAAACAGCAAAGGCAGTAACTGTGCAGGTTCACTGCGGTATCTTCTGGAAGAGAATTCCAACCTCGTGGTAACCTCGGCCTTGGTTGAGCTTAATTACCCATACTGTCCAGTGATGTGCAGGTTAGGGTGGTTCCCCCATACTAAATTATTGATAATGCCCAAGGATATTCTGGATGGTGTATGTTAATCACGCTAACTTACCTACAGTGTCCAGGGATGGCAGGTTAGGGTGGATTGGCCGAGGTAAATTTATCCATAGTGTTCGGGATTCTACAGGTTAGGGTGAAGATCTAGACCCCCTCAATCGGGCTCTCGGTCCAAGATCGGTTAAAAGAATCACTAGGAGTACGATCTATTTAAAGCAAGGTTACCAGTTTAATGAAATAAGGCAGCCTAGCATAGATTTATCCAGCAATACAGAGGTTAAAAGCTTCTATGTTCCGTGACGAAATTGCACAATTACATTCGAAAATTACACGTTTATGTTTTTTAAGAGACAGCACAGCCTTAATTACAAGAAAAGACCAATCAAATGTAATAAGGTGACATGATTGACGGTAGGTTAATCCAATGATATTTCCTGGGAAACAGATTATTTTACTTACAAAATCATCCCATGCTTGCTAGTTCAAGGTTAGTTCGAATACCAAGTTACTTATGATTTATATTATGAAAACTCCATTGTTCTCTTTTATTTCTAAATCCAACCAACTCAGCAAAGCAACAATTCCATTTCAGTGTCAAATCATAACCTGAAGCCATTTTGTTATGTTATTTTGGATTGAAAAGCCATTTTGTGGTTAATAAAAACCTACATACACCTGTTGCTCCTAACAACAGCCTAAATTCAAATTTTAAATCCTCATCTCAATAAAGCAGCAGTTGTCTCATTACCCAAAAGGGTGAGACCACAAACGATATAATTACAGTTTTGATGACTAATAATTCCTGAAAATCCTCCTACAGAAAAAAAACTAAGAGCTACATATCCCAAAGAGTGATATTACTGTTTTGTAGAGATTTTGGATTTTTCCATTCTCTACAGCTACAGCACGAGGAGTACTTACTTTATTCGAAATATTAACCAGGGTTAGTGTAGACCAATAAGAGGCCTATCTTTGTGGACTTCCTTGAGGCTGTTCAATAGATGGGTCTTTCGGTAAGAGATGCGATTATTGTCCAAGAATGGTTCGACTCATCCCATAATTGGGAAGACATGGGTGCCATTAGGGGTCAAAGAGTCTTTTACTGAAGTCAGGACGTAATAGGCCACTTCATTCCTGCCAAATATTAAATTGTGACTTTGAAGAAACAAATTGTTACTGAAAGATAACATTTCCCTATCTTCTCTTTTGCGGCATGACCTAATTGGATGGGGCAAGGCTTACCAGGGCTGCCCATAGCACAACTGGTATCAAACTGGCACACAACACCTTTGGTAAAGACCATTTAGACTTGTTCTGTAAATTAACTGTTCACTGCAATAGTCATTCTTAGTAACATTCAGTCTCTCAGCAGACAAGGACATCTTCCTGGCATAGTTGGTACACAGTCTCTGGTTGCTCAGGATCGCACAGGTAAACTGTCCCTTCTTGTGCACCAATGCTAGCAATGGCAAGTTCACACAGCAGGGCAAGTTCGATCTTTATCATCTCCCCCCTTGCAAGGGGCTCGTCTGATGAACTTGCAATGATGGAGATGAACCCAGGGGGAGATGAGGATTTAAATTTTGAATTTAGGCTGTTGTTAGGAGCAACAGGTGAATGTAGGTTTTTATTAACCACAAAATGGCTTTTCAGTTTAAAATAACATATCAAAATGGCTTCAGGTTATGATTTGACACTGTGAACTTGAATTGCTGCTTTGCTGAGTTGGTTGGAATTGGAGATAAGAGAACATGGAGTTTTCATAATATGAATCATAAGACAGTAATTTGCTATTCGAACTAACATTGAACTGGCAAGCATGGGATGATTTTGTTTTACGCACAATCAGTTTCCCAGGAAATATCATTGGACTAACCTGCTGTCAATCATATCACCTTATTACATTTGATTGATCTTTTATAATTAAGGCTGTGTTGTCTCTTAAAAAAACACAATTACCCAATTGCACCACGGAGCACAGAAGCTTTAACCTCCGTGTTGCTGGATAGAATTGCATCAGGCTGCCTTACTTTATTAAACTGATAACCTTGCTTTGTACAGTCCGCATTCTGTTGATTCTTTGACTGATCTCGAGACCGAGGGGTCCCGCTTGGGATCCAAATCTTCAAGGGTGGATTGGCCAGGCTAAATTCCCTCACAGTGTCCAGTGATGTGTAAGTTTGGAGTATTACTCTGGGGTAAGTGTAGGGCAATAAGGGGAGGGATATGGGTGAATTACCATTCAGAACGTTGGTTTGGACTTGTTGGGCCGAGTGGCCTGCTTCCATGCTGTGAGGATTCTTTGAAGGGAAGGGATTTTTGCAAACTGCTCTCCTTCCATCTGCTGCAGAGTTCCACTGTCGGCCTGCCCCGTTTTCGACATCACAACGCGAAAGTGGCCATATCGGTTTCAATGTAAAACACCCTCCTCTGGGCAACTCCTCATCCTGGGAGGGAGAGGGGGTTGGGGGGAAATCTGTTCACTTGTAGCAACTGGGGTGAATCTAGTGAGGGAGTCTACTCTGGCAACTCAGGTATGTGTCTTAATTACCCGGGTGAGGAGGGACGGATGATAGTAATTGGGGAGGGGGAGATACCTTTTTTTTTATGCTTCCAAGCTGACCCTCACAAGTTCGGGTTGTCCCTCCATTCTTTCCCAGTTTTCAAAACCCACCTAAGACAACTTTCCCAATCCTCTGCGTATCGGAATTGGGAGGTTATGTTGTGGCTGTACGGTACATTGGTTAAGCCACTTTTGGAATATTGTGTGCAATTCTGGTCTCCCTCCTATCGAAAGGACGTTGTGAAACTTGAAAGGGTTCAGAAAAGATTTACAAGGATGCTGCCAGCGTTGGAGGGTTTGAGCTGAATTGTTTAGGGCTGTTTTCCTGAGTGTGGCAGAGGCGTTTGTATACACCTATACAATCATGAAAGGCATGGATTGGGTAAATAGACAAGGTATTGTCCCCTGGGTTTGGGGGTGTCCAGAACAAAAGGGTAATAGCTTTCGGCTGAGGTGGATGATCAAAGATTAAAAAGAAACCTAAGGGCAACTTTTTAATTCAGAGGGTATTGAGCGTAAAGAATGAGCTGCCAGAGGAAATGGTGGAGGCTGGTACAATTACAATATGTGAATGGCATCTGGATGGTTATATGAATAGAAAGGGTTCAGAGGGGTATGCGCCAAGTGCTGGCATATGGGACTAGATTAATTTAGAATATCTGGTCAACATGGATGAGTTAAGACCATAAGACATAGGAGTGAAAGTAAGGCCATTCAGCCCATTGAGTCCATTCTGCCATTTAATCATGGCTGATGGGCATTTCAGCTCCACTTACCCGCAATCTCCCTGTAGCCCTTAAATTCTTGATCTCTCAGGGAATTATCCATCTCTGCCTTGAAAACATTTACGTCCTGGCCTCCACTGTGCTCCATGGCAATGAATTCCACAGGCCCACACTCTTTGGCTGAGGAAATGTCTCCTCATTTCTGTTCTAAATTGACCCCCTCTAATTATCAGGCTGTGCCCATGCGTCCTAGTCTCCCCTGCCTAATGGAAATACCTTCCCAGCATCCACCCTTTCTAAGCACTGCATAATCTTGTAAATTTCTATTAGATCTCCTCTCAGCCTTCTGAAAGCAAATGAATATAATCCCAGGATCCTCAGCCATTCATCGTATGTTAGGTGTATCGTTCCAGCGATCATCCATGTGAATCTCTGCTGGACACACTCCAGTGCCAGTATATTCTGCTGTTACTGCCGCTGAGTCACACCTTGAACCCTGTTTAGTGGGTGAAGTGGGAGGGGCAAGAGGATCCTTTCTGCTGGACTGGCTACTCTCACATCCACTTTACTTCCGATGGGGGCTGATGCTCTCTGACAGCACCTTCCCTACGGAATTGATCTGCAGGAGCAGATGGAGGACATTTTTATCCTGGATGGAGCGTAATGTTTGTCCAAGCACTGCAGATAGATCTGAAAAAGATACATCTTGTCTCTGTCCCATTGAGTCTCCAGCACAGGGCCAGGTCGGTTGGCTCAGTTGGCCTCTGTCAGTGTTTTCGCTCTGCCTGAACCTCTACCTACCCCTCTTCATCGTCCCTTCCCACCCCTCATCAGCAAACTGATATCCCCCACTTATCGGACGTTTGCTTTCTGCCTCTGTCTAACTGCCCCCTTCTTTTATACCCTTGATGACATATATCTAATTGTTTTTAATGATAGGATTGTTCCTCTGTTTTCAAAACCATCAGATTGAAATTTAATAGGTTTTTGTAGCCAAAGGGCCTGGTTTAAATTGATTGGCTCAATTGAAAAACTGTTTTCTTGGCCTGCTAACAATACGACCTTTTGATACAAATGTTTCAGCTCTCTGTTGTGACAGTGATTCTCCTTTAAGAAGATTATGTTGTTCTTGGTATTTTTTTGAAGAGGGGTTGTAAAAGGCAGAGGTTCCAAATCATCTGGGGTTAGGGATTTTGCTAATGGCCAACAGATACTGGCTAAGGCATCAATCAGGGAAAAGGGTTTGAGATTTTTTCTAAAATGCTTGTACAATGAAAGGACAGTTCTGCATTTTGTTTACCCTGGTTTGGTTTGAGTTTTAGCAAGCAGTCTGTCCAAAGCTACAGGGGGAAGAAAGGTACCCTGATTCAACAGATATTTCTGGCTAACTCTCTCTCCAACATCTCTCCTGTAAGAATCTGTGCATGAACTGACCTTTTTTTGCCAGAGGGGTGTGTTTATGGGAATGTTGCAGGAAATCGGAACTGCAGCTTTTTGAAGTTGCGGGGAGATTGTGTCGGTTGGGTTTTCAAACGGCTGTTATTCTACATTGTTTTCTTTGTTTGTGTTTCATTCCATGGTGTGTAAATAAATTCTGTTTTCCTGGAAACCAGCTGCATCACTCCTGGGATACCTCTGCCTAAAACAACCAGTAAAGTTAGGGTCTGGCCTTGTCCATAACACTATACCTACAAATTGTGTTTCCAGCAAGGATGTTGTGAAACTTGAAAGGATTCTGAGCTTGGAGGGTTTGAGTTATAGGGAGAGGCTGAATAAGTTGCAGATATTTTCCCTGGAACATCTGAGGCTGAAGAGTGTAGAGATTTATAAAAACATTAAAGGCATGGATAGGGTAAGTAGTCAAAATCTTTTTTCCAGGGTGGAGAAATCCTAAACTAGAGGTTTAGGATGAGGGGGAAAGATGTAAAAGGGACCTGAGGGGAAACCTTTTCAAGGAGAGGGTGGTACGTGTAGGGAATGAGCTGCCAGAGAAAGTGATGGAGGCTGGTACAATTACAACATTCAAAAGGTATTTGGATTGGAACATGAATAGGAAGAGTTTAGAGGGATATGGGCAAGTGCTGGCTAATGGAACTGGATTAATTTAGGATATCCGGTCAGCATGGACGAGTTGGACTGAAGGGTCTATTTACCTACTGTGCATCTTTTTTGGCTCTAAGTCCCTTAAAAAAAAATACCACATTGGGTTTCAGAGTTCGGTTGAGGCAATGTTACTGACAGGCCCCTCTGGTTCACACATAAACTATCTGTCCTGTTACAGAGTCAGAGAGATGTACAGCACTGAAACAGACCCTTCGGTCCAACTGGTCTATGCCAACCAGATATCCAAAATTAATCTAGTCCCATTTGTCAGCATTTAGCTCATGTACCCATCCAGATGCCTTTTAAATGTTGTAATTGTACCAGCTTCCACCACTCCCTCTGGCAGCTCATTCTGTACATACACCCCCCTCTGTGTGAAAACTTGCCCCTTTGAGGTCCCTTCTAAACTTTTCCCCTCTCACCCCAAACCTCTGCCCTCTAGTTCTGGACTCCCCCACCCTGGAGGAAAGACCTAGTGGTTTGGCCAGCTGTATCACTCCTGGGATGTCTCTGCTAAAAGCTCCTCATGCATTTTTATAAATCTCTATAAGGCCACCCCTCAGCCTCCGATGCTGCAGGGAAAATAGCCCCAACCTATTCAGTCTTTTACTGTAGGTCAAGCCCTCCAACCCTGCAAACATAGTTGTCAATCTTTTCAGAACCCTTTCAAGTTTCACAACTTGCTGCAAACATGTCGTCTTTGTTCATCTGACGTGGGAGAATTTTCTGTATGATGTCTTCTATCTGAAAGAGCCCTCCCCTATGCTGCGACAGAGGCACAATGACTTTCAAAATCCTGACAAACTGTTATCAGTCCAAGATTCATTTGTAGAAGCTTCTCAATTACATCTGTAAATGCACCAAATGTATTTAAAAATGAGTCATGAATAAAGGCTGCATTAATTTTTATTGTGAAGTTCTACTCATACATCTCAAATCAGAGCATACAAACCTGGTCAGAAGCAGCCTACGGAGTCTAAGATGCCACTGGCTATTTCCCAAACAGGACTGACTTTGCAAGAAACCATAGACATTTGAAATGAATGGGGTGCCATTCATTTTAAGATCAGGTGAACCTAAGAGGCACTGCATTACCTTAGAAATGAGAGATCCTTGACACACACAGCTGAAATCATTGCTGCGCTATTATTAGCAAATTGGAATTAAGGCTGGTGTTTTTTTGCTGGAGCAGAGGAGGTTGAGAGGCGAAGTTTATAAAATCATGAGAGGTATAGATAAAGGTAGTTGTCTCTTCCCTAGGGTGGGGAAGTTCAAGACCAGGGGACACATATTTACAGTGAGGGGAGGAAGATTGACAAAAAGACAGGTGGGGACAAATGGTTTTGCAGAGTGTGGTTCACATGTGGAATGAACGTCCAGAGGAAGTTGTGGGCACGGGTACAATTACAACATATAAAAGACATTTGGATAAGTACGTGATTAGGGGGAAAGGTTTGGAGGGAAAGGGAGAGGTTGAATAGGTTGGGGCTGTTTTCCCTGGAGCATCGGAGGCTGAGGTGCTGCCTTTTATGGGTTTATATAACCATGAGGGGCATGGATAGGGTAAATAGTCAAGGTCTTTTCCCTGGGTTGAGGTCGTCCAGAACTAGAGGGAATAGGTTTAAAAGTGAGAGGAGAAAAATTTTAATGGGACCTGAGGGACAACTTTTTCACGCAGAGGGTGGTGCGTGGATGGAGTGAGCTGCCACAGGAAACAGTGGATGCTGGCACAATGTCAACATGAAAAAGGCACCTGGATGGGTGTATGAACAGGAAGGGTTAGAGGAATACAGGGCAAGTGCTGGAAACAGACCCTTTGGTCCAACTTCTCCATGCTGACCAGGTATCCTAAATTAATCAGACCAAAGGGTCTGTTTCCAGCACTTGGCCCACATCCCTCCAAACCGTTCCTATTCATGTCCCCATCCAGATGCCATTTAAATAATGTCATTGTAACAGCCTTCACTTCTTCTGGCAGCTCATTCCATACATGTACAACCCTTTGTGTGAAAAAGTTACCCCATAGGTCCCATTTAAATCTTTTCCCTTTTGCCATAAACCTATTCCCTCTGTTTCTGGAATGTCTAACCTCCAGGGAAATGACCTTGTCTATTTGCCCTATCCATACCCCTCATGATTTTATAAACTCATATAAGGTCACTCCTCAACCTCCCATAATCCAGAGAAAACAGCCCCAGTCTACTGTAGCCCAAACCTTCCAACCCTCAGCAACATCCTGGTAAATCATTTCTGGTGGAGAAGTCAATGATTTGGGTTAATACCTGAAACACTGACATCACTGCTGGTGCTGCCTGGCTTGCTGTGTTCTCCCACCCTCCTGCTTGCCTACTTTGGATTCCAGCATCTGCAGTTTTTTTTGTCTCTAACCAATGGCAGAGCAGACTCGATGGGCTGAATGGCCTAACTTCTACTCCAATGGTATCACAGGCTTAGGTTTGTGCGGATTGTTTCAGTGGGAATGTGCAATCCCAGGCTCAACGAGCAGCAGCGCCCAATGGATCAAAGTTCATAGAATCACAGAATCCATACAGTGTGGACACTGGCCCTTCAGCCCAACAGGTTCATACTGACCCTCCAAAGAGTAACCCACCCAGACCCATTTCCCAACCCTATTACTCTACATTTACCCTGACTAATGGACCACACCTACACATCCCTGAACACTGGGACAATTTAGCTTGGCCAATCCACCCCAACTTTCACATCTTTGGTTTGTGGGAGGAAACCGGAGCACCCAGAGAAAACCCACGCAGGCACAGGGGGAGAATGTGCAAACTCCACACAGACAGTCACCCCAATGGTGGAATCGAAGCCAGGTCGCTGGCACTGAGGCAGTGCTGCTAACCGCTGAGCCACTGTGGGTGTGGGGTGCAGTCCAGCAGAAAACAAAAAAAAAAAGCCCATCGACTCTTCCACCACACCCACTGCCAGAAAGGGCAGGAAGTTCAGTCCTGGGGGTGATCCACAGCAACCTCACCGGCAGAATCAGATTGTTGGGAGCGCTGGTGTCCCCGCTGGTGCCTTTGCAAGTTGCAGAACTGAGTGAAGGCCTTCCCGCACTCAAGGCAGCTGAAGGGCCTCTCCCCAGTGTGAACCCGCTGGTGCTTCAGCAAAGTGGAGGCCTGGGTGAAGGCCTTCCCGCACTCAGGGCAGCTGAAGGGCCTCTCCCCAGTGTGGACTCGCTGGTGCTTCAGTAGGTCAGAGGAATTGCTGAAGGCCTTCCCACACTCGGGGCAACTGAAGGGCCTGTCCCTAGTATGGACCCACCGGTGGGTAAGCAGGTTGGAGGCATGTGTGAAGGCCTTCCCACACTCACGGCAGCTGAAGGGCCTCTCCCCTGTGTGGACCCGCTGGTGGGTCAGCAGGGCAGAGGAATCGCTGAACCCCTTCCCACACTCTGGGCAGGAGAATGGCCTCTCTCCGGTGTGGACACTCTGGTGCCTCAGCAGGGTGGAGGCCTGGGTGAAGGTCTTTCTGCACTCAGGGCAGCTGAAGGGCCTCTCCCCCGTGTGGACCCTCTGGTGGGTCAGCAGGGCAGAAGAACTGCTGAACCCCTTCCCACACTCTGGGCAGGAGAATGGCCTCTCCCCGGTGTGAACCCGCTGGTGCTTCAGTAGGTCAGAGGAATTGCTGAAGGCCTTCCCACACTCGGGGCAGCTGAAGGGCCTCTCCCCCGTGTGGACCCGTCGGTGCCTCAGCAGGGTGGAGGAACTGCTGAATCCCTTCCTGCACTCAGGGCAGGAGAATGGCCTGACCCCAGTGTGACTGTGCCGATGAGCCTCCAGGGCAGACGGAACACAGAAGCCTATCCCGCAGTCACCACACTTCCACGGTTTCAACATAGGGCAGGATTCCTCAGGTTTCTCCATGGCCAAAGCTTCAGCTGCACACAAATGTGTGTACAGCCTCTACCTGCTGTGAATTCCTTTCCAGGCCGTATAACTGTTTTAGGTTCCACACTCAGTGCAACAGTAGGGACTCTCGTCCAGACCCAATGATGCTGAAAACGTACTGAACCACAAAGCTTTGCTCTTTTCCACAGAATCTTAGTCAAAAATAGTCACAGTCGCAATGGATTAAGCGACTGTCAGACATTGACGTGAAAGTGAGGACTGCAGATGCTGGAGAGTCAGTGTCAAAGTGCGGTGCTGGAATGGCACAGCAGGTCAGGCAGCATCTGAGCAGCAGGAGAGTCGACGTTTCGGACATAAGCCCTTCGTCTGTTGATTTTTAAACTTCAGTCTTCAGATCAAATACTCTGTAAAAATAAATTACAAAAGTGATCACTGTCAGTCCAGGGTAAGAATTCAGAACAAGCTTCTATTTTGTGCAGAACATTTTTTTCCTTTATTATTCCACAAAATTGAAAGCACCATCCCACTCATACACTCCCTCTCTATTCTCACTCCGCTCTAACTCATTCTCCTGAAGGTGCTGCTTCAGGATCTTACAGGGGCAGAAAAGCAAAAACATCAAGACTTACATCCCTTTTGAATTTTGGATAACTCCACCTGAAAGTTTATATTTTCCACGACATTGGGATACTGCTCCGAGTGAGCAGATCTGATTTTGGGAAGCCAAAAGAACTGTATAAATTCACGATGAACCTGCAATACAGCTTCATTACAAACAACCAGACACAAAATGATTAACGTCCTGGGGGGGCATCAAGGCACTGACACCAACACCAGTGAGAAAGTGAACATACAGATGTGACAAACATCAGTCTTTCATCTTTTAGAATGGGTTGCAGGTAAAATGAATATATAAATCCCAGATCTTCTTACAGGTCACCTTCTCAAGATAACAAGGTTTTGTAACAAAAGGTGACATCTCAGCTCAGACAATGCATTAAAGGTGCGAGGTTAAGTGTCTGTCTGCATCCCAATATTGAATCAGGCTGGTTTTCTTTGACAAAGTGGAATTTACAAAATATATATATTCACCGCCTATATTGACTGCCTGCAGATTTGCAGTTTTTGAGCAAAATCGAATTTTTGGATCAGAAATTAGCTAGCTGAAAGAAGACAGAGGGTGGTGGTTGATGGGAAATATTCATCCTGGAGTTCAGTTACTTGTGGGGTACCGCAAGGGTCTGTTTTGGGTCCACTGCTGTTTGTCATTTGTGAAAATGATCTGGATGAGGGCATAGAAGGATGGGTTAGTAAATTTGCGGATGACACTCCGGTCGGTAGAGTTGTGGATAGTGACAAAGGATGTTGTAGGTTACAAAGATACATAGATAAGCTGCAGAGATGGGCTGAGAGGTGGAAAATGGAGCTTAATGTGGAACAGTGTGAGGTGATTCACTTGGGAAGGATTAACAAGTATGCAGAGTACTGGGCTAATGGTAAGATTCTTGGTAGTGTAGATGAGCAGAGAGATCTTGGTGTCCAGATACATAGATCCTTGAAGGTTGCCACCCAGGTTGACAGGGTTGTTAAGAAGGCATATGGTGTGTTAGCTTTTATTGGTTGAGGGATTGAGTTTCGGAACCATGAGATCATGCTGCAGATGTACAAAACTGGTGCGGCCACATTTGGAGTATTGTGTACAGTTCCGGTCACTGCATTATAGGAAGGTCGTGGAAGCTTTGGGAAAGGTTCAGAGGAGATTTACTAGGATGTTGCCTGGTATGGAGGGAAGGTCTTATGATCAAACGGTGAAGAACTTGAGGCTGTTTTCGTTAGAAAGAAAAACATGGAAAGGTGACTTAGTAATCAGAGGGTTAGATAGTTTGGACAGTGAATGCCTTTTTCCTTGGATGGCGATGGCTAGCACGAGGGGATATAGCTTCAAACTGAGGGGTGATAGATATTGGACAGATGTCAGAGGTAGTTTCTTTAGTCAATAGTAGGGGTGCGGAACGCACTGCCTGCAACAGTAGTAGATTCGCTAAATTTAAGGGCATTTAAATGGTCATTGGATAGGGATATGGACGAGAATGGAATAGTATAGGTTAGACGGTCTTCAGATTGGTTCCACAGGTCAGCACAACATCGAGGGTCGAAGGGCCTGTACTGCGCTGTAATGTTCTATGTATCTGCAAATATTCTGAAAATATAAGTTCACCCCATAGACTTTTATATACGTGTGCGCATGCATGAGAGAAAGCAAATGTCTATTTCTGTGCTGTTTATCTCTGTCTAGTTGATAACAAATGCTTTATTTCTGAGGATATAAATATTGTTACAAATCAGAGCTGTGTAATAATAGTTAGATGTAAGTGAGAGAGAGAGTTCCTCAAATTGGGCGCTATAAGAATCCTGGGAGACCCTTTATTTCTGGTCTACTTCCTAATGAACAAACATTAAGCATTGTCACCTTTTTTTTTGTTTAATTTCCCTGCTACGACGAGTCTCTCTGTCTGGATGGTTGACAGGCTGGGAAATTGTGGGTTAGGCCTTGATTGGCTGAATATTTTATTGATCTGGAATGTATCAAAGATGGGGGTGGGGTCAAAACTTCAGCAGAAATCCAGCAGAGCTGACAAAAGTTGACATAGAACTCTGTAGGAACAGGGAGATCAACAGAGGACAGAGAAATCAGGACCTGAAATCCAATCTGACACCAGACTACCATGTTATCAGTGCTTTGATTAGTAGTGCCAACCCTCTACCTTAACCGAGCTTCTCATTCAACTTGAATTCCATGTACCCCCTTGATATTCAGGATCCAATCCTTGTCATCCTGAAGCCATGTCTCTGTAAGGTGTCACTGATCATAAGTATTCTTTTCTGTGTGCAGTCAATTCATTCACTTTATTATAATGCAGCACACATTCAGATACTGAGCTTTTAGTTTTTTTTGTGATCTTTAGAATCCAGCTTTGCTTGCTGGTACATTTCTCCTCCTTGTCCCTTTCTATCGTTCTTGAAAGTTCATTTTCCATATCACTACATTGCTCACCTGCCATAATTTGGATTGGCCAGGCTAAATTGTGTCCAAGGATGTACAGGTTAGGTGGGTTACCCATGGGAAATGCAGGGTTATAGTTTCAGAGTAATAAATGCAGGAGTAGGCTATTTGGCCCATCGAGCCTGCTCCTCCATTCATTAAGATCATGGCTGATCTATCCATCGTCTCAGCTCCTCCTCCCTGCGTTATCCTGACTACCTTTAATTTCCCTACCCTGCAAAAACCAATCCAACTGTGTCTTGAATATACTTAATAAAGCTGTCTCTACCTCTTCCTCAGGCAGAGAATTCCATAGATTCACTACTCTCCAGGAAAAGCAGTTCCTCCTCATCTCAGTCCTAAATCTACTCCCCCTAATCTTGAGACCAAATCCCTAGTTCTAGTCTAACTCACCAGCAGAAACGACTGGACAGGATAGGTGGGGTGGGGTGGGGGTGGGTCTGGGTGGTATGCTCTTCGGAGGGGTCAGTGTGGACTTGATGGGCTGAATGGGGCCTGATTCTGCACTGTAGGGATTCTATGATTTACCGCAGTTGTGTGTGCCCCATATCACAGCACCCAGAACTTCCCACCTTCAGCAAATTGAAAGACAAGTCCCACCCTGCCCTCTCGTATGTGTGTTATCTAAATGCTTAATCGTTTCTAGTGAATACAGCCCACACCTCCCGCTGCTGGCAGTAACCTTTACAATGCTGATGAAACAATGCAATACCTGCAGTACTGAAAATTGTAAGGCTTCTAACGATACCAGTTACTGATTCACTGCTCCTTCTGATGAACAGCGTTGGAAATACAATGTTGGAGGCTGAATGAAATAAGCAGTTTAAAACAAAACCAACCTAACCCTTCACTAGGCTCCCTGCTCAGCACATTGTACTTACTGCTAGTAAACCTAGCACTTCATCCCCACAGTGCAATTAATTCCCGCTTTCCAACCAAATCCCAGATGTGCTCCCTCACTCAGTTGCTGTCTCACAAATGAAAGCTTTCATTGTAACTTCTTCTGCTCCCAGGAAGGGCAAAGTATCTTTGAAAGCTGCTCCTGAAATTCTAGTCTTCACAACTACACTTCTACTTTCACAGAAGACGATTAGAATCATACAGTAAGGAAACAGACCCTTCGGCCCAACTCGTTTGTGCTGACCAGATATCCTTAATTAATCTAGTTCCATTTGCTAGCACTTAGCCCATACCCCTGTAAACACTTCCTCTTCATGTATCCATCCAGATACCTTTTAAAATGTTATGTACCAGCCTCAACCACTTCCTCTGGCAGTTCATTCCTTACAGACATCACCCTCTGCGTGAGAACGTTGCCTCTCAGGTTCCTATTTCCCCTCTCACCTCAAACCTATGCCCCATACTTTTGGATTCCCATATCCTGGGGAAAAGATCTTGGTGATGCTCCCTATCCATGACCCTTCTGAACTTCTATAGGGTCACCCGTCAGCCTCCAACACTCCACAGAAAACAGCCCCAGTCTATTCAGCCTCTCCATGGAGCTCAAACCTTCCAACTCTGGCAACAGCCTTGTAAATCCTTTCCGAACTCTTTCAAGTTTCACAACATCTTTCCTACAGCAAGGAGATCAGAACTGAGTGTGGTATTCCAAAAGCGGCCTAACCAATGTCCTGTACAGCCATAACATTACCTCCCCACTCCTGTACTCAATGAACTGCCCAATAGAGGAAAGCATACCAAACACCACCTTCACTGTTTGATCTACTTGCGACTCCACTTTCAGGGAACTATGAACCTGCACTCCAAGGTCTCTTTATTCTGCCACACTCCCCAGGACCTTAGGTATATAAGTATGCCCTCATTTGTCTTATCAAAATGCAACACTTCATATTTGTCTAAATTAAACACCATCTGCTACTCCTTGGCTCATCACATCTGATCAATTCTAATTTATAATGAACTTCCTTTCCTCTCTCATTCCCTAAAAGCAGAAACTCTCCATCCCACACACTCCCTCCATTCTCACTTTGCTGAACCTAATCTCTGCTGTACCTCATCCTGAAGGGTCTGGTTCATGCTGGTTAACAGGCCCACACTCAGGGGGAATCTAACTGAAACATACTGAATACAGAATTGCCTGGACAGAGTGGTCATTGGGAAGATGTTTCCGTTGATCAGAGAGTCTAGGACCCGAGGGTACAGTCTTCGAGGAAAGGGGAGACCTTTCAGAACGGAGATAAGGAGAAGCTTCTTCAGCCAGAGAGTGGTGAATCTATGGAATTCATTGCCACAGAAGGCTGTGGAGGCCAGATCATTGAGTATATTTAAGACAGGGATAGATAGGTTCTTGAATATCAAGGGGATCAAGGGTTATGGGGAGAAAGCAGGAAAATGGGGTTGAGAAATTTACCAGTCATGATTGGATGGCAGAGCAGACACGATGGGCTAAATGGCCTAATTTCTGCTCCTATGTCTTATGGTCTTTGCATGTGAGAACTGGGAGCAGGAGTAGGCCATTTGGTCTTTCGAGCCTGCACCAGCATTGAACAGATCATAACTGGAAATGAATATCCCTACATCTGGGTGGTCAGGCTGGGACATTTTTCACTGGAGCATAGGAGGTTGAGAGGTGACCTTATTGGGGATTATAAAATCATGAGGGGGAATAGATGGGGTGACCAGTGGGTATCCTTTCCCGAGGGAGGGGGTTTCAAGATGAGGGAGCAAATTTTGAAGGTGAGAGGAGAAAGATTTTAAAAAGACACAAGGAGCACTTATTTTTTAAGAACGTGGCTTGTGTGTGGAATGAGTGTCCCAAGGAAGTAGTGAATGCAGGTACAGTTACAATGTTTAAAAGACATTTGGAGAAGTACATGAATAGGAAAGGTTCAGAGGGATATAGGCCAATCACTGGCAGATGGACCAGTTTAATTTGAGAACATAGCATGGACTCGTTGGACTGAAGGGTCTGTTTCTGTGCTGTATGATCCTGTATCTGTACTGGTCTTAAAACCATTTTCTTGGAGATCCATGATAGCAGTGGTCTGAGTGGTCTGCTGTGCTGGGCTCTGCCATACCCCCTGGCAAGGTGGACCTTGACCCCCCCCCCCCCCCAAAAATTGCTAATATAAACATACTGAACATCTGGACTTGCTATAATTGTGATTTGACAGCTTTAAGACCAGAATGAAAGCAAATGAAGGAAAGGCGCTGAAGGTGGTGCAGCAGGTAGGGCACTCCCCTACTGCATCAGGGGTGCATGGAGCCATTGCTCAAACTCCCAGGGCAGACCCTTTGGGTTTAATGGGGCAGCAGTTACTCTGGGAGTTTGGCAAACTCTGAGAAAAGATTGAAGCAGCGGTGGAACCACTATCTGCCACGCTGGAAAAGCATGGTCAGGAAATTCAAATGTTGGACCAAAGAGAATAGGCAGAGGAGGAGAGGACCGTGGCACCGGAGACCGTGGCGGAGGTCTCGGGAGGAAGGATCCGAATGCTGGAAGACCAGGTACGGGTCCTTCAGGAGCAAGTGGGCGACCTGGAAAACAAAAGTAGAAGAAAAAGCTTACAGCTCTTGGGTCTTCCGGAACGCGAGGGCAGTGAAGACCTCGTTGGATTCCTGGAGAAGTGACTCCCGACATTCCTGGGGCGGGAGTTGGAGTCGGGCCTGTTGAATGTGGAGTGGACCAACGGGATCACAATGCGCAGGTCCAGGCCGGACCCACGCCCCCGCACGGTCCTAGTGCAACTCCTGCATTACAAAGAAAAACAGTTAGTGACTGAAACAGCAAGAAGACTGGGAAGTGATCCAGAGGCTTTAATGCACAAAGGCTCAAGAATAATGTCTTTTCAGGACTTCTCAGGTCCCAGAATTAAGAAGAGAAGGGATTTGATGAGGTTGAGAAAATTAAGGGATCTGAACAGTCAATATTACTTCAGGTACCCTGGCCGTGTTGCATTTCTCTCATGGACGGGCGGTATATAATTTTGATTCAGCAGAAAAAGCAAAGGACTATGTGAATTCTCTGAATTAAAGGACTCCAGTCGGGGTGGAGGGAGGGGGCATTGTTACAGACAATGGTACAGTTTTTTTGCCCCTTCCTGTCTCCTCTCTCCACTTATTTTGTGGTTATCAGTTTTATACCAACTGCCTTGAAGTAAAACCAGAATGATTTAGTATATCGGTCAGTTGGATATTATCTGGGGCCTTTGTTTTTTACTGCTGTCCTTTTGGTTTTGGACTAGGGGTGGTTCAGATGTATGGAGAAAGGGTGTGTTGGGAGGGGGGGGGGGGGGGGGGTGGGTGGGAAATGGACATCCATTGTTAACTCTCAGAATGTAAATAACATGTTTTTCATCTGTGTATTCCCTGGGGCTAGGGCACGGCCTCAGCTGGAAGGAGCCGGGATGGTAGCAAGGATTGGGAGGAGGGCACCCTATTGGCAGGGATGAGGGAGATCTCGAATGGTATTGGGGGTTATTTGGGTGTTTGCTTAAGTTATATGTAGTGGTTAGTTAGTTTTTTAGTTGTAGTAGCTTTTACATTTTATACATTTATTGTCTTTGTCACTCGCCTCACTTCAGATAAGCTTCCTCCTCTCGGGAAACCACGGGCTGTTCTGGATGACCATGGCTAGTGATTCGTTCAGGTGGTGCACCTGGAATGTAAAAGGGAGCCATTCCCCCATTAAAAAGAAAGAAGGTTCTGTCAAACCTCAGGAAGGAAAGGATGGACATCGCCCTGCTGCAAGAAACACATTTAACCGATAAGGAACATCTGAAACTGCAGCAAGGGGGGTTATGATAGGGTATTCTTCGCCTCCTTTAGCTCCAAGAGTAGAAGAGTGGCTATATTGGTAAGAAGGAACCTTCCTTTCCAGGCAATTGAGCAAATTAAGGACAAACATGGACTGCCCATCGTTCTTAAAGCTCAATTACATGGAGAAGAGTATGGTGTCCTGAATGTGTACCCCCACCCCCCCACCACCCTCCACGTGCACCCTCTTACATTTCTGATTGATGCAGTTGCTATATTAATGAGTCTTGGGGTGCACAGCACGATCATAGGAGGGGATTTTAATCACCTAATAGATCCTGAGGTAGACAGGGTGACAAAGGGCCTGGCATGTATGACTGCACAATCTAAGCAGTTGGTGGACATGATTAGTTTCACTACAGTGTAGAAACAAGCCCTTCGGTCCAACAAGTCCACACTGACCCTCCGAAGAGTAAACCACCGTGATCCATTTCCCTCTGACTAATGCACCTGACACCATGGGCAATTTAACATGGCCAATTCACTTTACCTGCACATCTTTGGATTGTGGGAGGAAACCGGAGCACCTAGAGGAAACCCACGCAGACACGGGGTGAATGTGCAAACTCCACACAGACAGTTGCCCGAGGCCGCAATTGAACCTTGGTCCCTGGTGCTGTGAGGCAGCAGTGCTAACCACTAAACCACCGTGTTGCCCCAGTGTGAGGAGTTGGGGTTAGTGGATGTGTGGAAGCACCTCCACCCAAATGGAAGAGACTTTACTTTCTGTTCCAACCCACACAAGTGCCACACGCGAATTGACATTTTTTATGCCATTGGATTATTTGGACAGGACATTGGCTTGTAAAATTGGGCAGATAGCTGTCTTGGACCATGCGCTAGTGTATTTCGATGGTAAAATCATGGGTGGTGGAATGGATGGCACTGGCACATGGACCCATTCCTGTTAAGGGACAGCAAATTCGTTGAGTACATCACAAGAAAGTTCAGGGCCTTCTGGAATATCAACTCCAGTCAGGCCAGTAATCCGGCAATACTGTGGGAGGCCACTAAGGCATATTTATGAGGCCTAGTTATTTCGTATTCAACAACTAGAAGGAAGCAGAGGGAGGAGCAACAACAGATGCTGAGAAAGTATATTATATTAGGCCTTCACTGGTCAAGCTGCAGCTCTCCAGGCTGCTCTCGACTCATTACACACACAGGTGGCAAAAAAGGGTCCCCTTTGCCAAACAAAGATTGTTTGAATTTGGAGAACCTGCCCCTCCCCAGTATAAAGGCGGAACAGGTTTCCCTGTTGAATGCACCTATGATGATACAGGAGGTGCAGGAAACAATAAAGCATCTCCAGAGTGGCAACACACCGGGGTCAGATGGATTCCCAAGTGAATTCTATAAGGAATTCATAAATGCCACCTCTGGGGATGTATATCAACTCATATACACAGGTTTGTCTTCCACCCTCTCTTAGGGAGGCTAATATTTCCTTCATTTTAAAGAAGGGGAAAGAGCTTGAAGAATGTGCTTCATACAGACCCATCTCACTGTTGAATGTAGATTTTAAAATTCTACCCAAGATACTGGCCTTGAGGTTGGAAAAGGTGTTGCCCTATATTATGAAAGAAGATCAGATGGGTTTTAAGGACCGTAGCTCCTCCAACAATATCAGGAGCGTACTGACCATAGTGCAGGTATGCCAGCAAAGATTGATCCCGGGTTCAGTGGTTTCCCGAGACGCAGAAAAGGTGTTTGACCGGATAGGATGGCTGTACCTGTTTGGGGTCCTCAAGCGTTTTGGTCTGGGGAGGGGGGGGGAGGGGGGGAGGGGGGGGGGGGGGGGGGTCCTTTGCTAGACGGGTAGTGGTGTTGTACAATGATCCTAAAGCAGCAGTCATCACAAACAGCACAAAGTCAGATAACTTTCATACTGGGAGGGGTAGTCGACAAGGGTGTCCTCTTTCACCACTGCTATTTACCTTGGCAATTGAGCCATTAGCTGAGGCTATCAGGTGGGATCCTGAAATAGTGGCGCCAGAGGTGGGAATGGGCAAGCATAAGATCACACTATATGCTGATGATGTCCTTTTGTTCTTGGTCAATCTGGAGGTGTCAGTTCCTCGATTGATTCAAACAATTAATGTGTTTGGCAGTTTTCGGGCTACAGGATCAACTTTAGAAAATTGGAAGCCAAGCCGGTGGGGGGATTAGTGGAGGTGCCTGATCTGAAGGATAGAATGCAGTCCCTGTTTAGATGGTCATCAAAAGGATTTTTTGTATTTGGGAATGTTTATTACTCCTGCTTTCCACCAGCTGTATAAAGCTAACATGTACAGTTACTGGAGAGGATAAAGCAGGATTTGCAGATTGGGAGGGATTACCGTTCTCATGGTTCGGCCAAATTACCCTGATTTAAAATGAATGTTCTTCCTCGCCTGTTGTACCCCATGAGAATGCTTCCGTTGTTGCTACCCAGATGAGTATTACTGAGGCTTGATGGTTGGCGAGGTTATTTTATTTGATGTCGCAGGTGCCCCCTAATTAAATTTACCAAATTGCAGCTCTCGCAGGATGAGGGAGGGTGGACCTTCCGGACTTGAAGAGATATCAAATAAGCGCTTTGTTAGCATATGTGGGTGACTGAGCACAGAGGGATTTGATTTGACGTTGAAGCCTCAGTTGAGATGTCCCCTCAGTTCATCTATTATTCATGGATAAGATGAAATCCATAACCGAGCAGTGTAAGAATTCAATCATTTTAAATACAGTGAAAGCCTGGAGGATAATGAGACAAGACAAGGGCAATTGGCTTAAGACCTCGCCGTTTACCCCATTGGTGGGAGTCCAAGGATTTAAACCTGGGGCAATGGACTCCGGCTTTAAGTCATGGGAGAATAAGGGAATCTCCTGTCTGGGAGATTCATGCAAGGGGGAGGTCTTGATGACATTTAGCCAACTAAGTCAGAAATATGGATTGTCTAATAGGAACCTTATCCGTACTTTCAGATAAGGGATGATATACAGAGGAAGACCACACTCAGCTTTACAGGTCAGACGTGGAGAAAAGACTGCTCCGGTGTACAGGTGCTCTTTCAGTTAGTACTTTGTATCATTTACAGAAGAGACGTGCCTTAAGGGACATGGAGGGACTCTGTAGGATGTTGAATCAGGAGCTCGGAGAGGATATTTCATTGGAAGTATGGGAAGATATATGGGAAAATGTAAGGAAAATTTCAATATGTAACAAAGCACAGACCATTCAATTGAAGAATTTACACAGCGCTCATTTGACGTTAGAGAGGCTAGCTAAGTTCAAGAGAGTGGCATCACGAGGGTGTCCCAAATGTAAAATTAATATAGGCACTCTCACACACTGCTATTGGTTATGTTGTAAGATCCAGCGATATTGGAGTGCTATCGTAAGGGAGCTGAAGGACATCCTGGGGATTGAAATTAAAGTGGATCCTACTTCTGGAGTTGCCAAATCTGTCTTTCTGGGGGAACAGGGAACAGACTGTGTAACATTCTTACCCACTGTGCAAGGAAGAACATTTTTGGACGTTGGAAAATCCCCCAGGGCTTATGGGGTGGCATAGGCTGGTGATGGAACATCTCCCCCAAGATTACCTCACAAGTATGGTGCAGTTTTACAAGACATGGCAGCCTTTCTAAATTATATTGATGCAGACTTATCGGCAATATTAATTAGGGCCGTGGTATAGCCATGGGAATCAGTCTGGGCACCCGTGGGACCCTGGGAGGGGGAGGCTGGGGAAAAAGAATACAGGTACAATAACTGGTGCTCCCAGGGATGGGAACCTCAGTGGAGGTGTAGTGAGTGAAATAGAATAAAGTAATGTGATATAATTTGAGTTAATTTGAATTCAGTTTAATTTAGTTTTTATTTAATTTGATTGCAGTTTAGTTTAAGCTAAGTTTGTTCTGGTAGAATAGTAAGTAGTTCATCATTAATAGTATTGTGATATGACATTGTTGCACTGCATATATCTTTCTATTTTGGTATTGTTCTTTTTTGTCTATAGATGTTTTGTGAAAGATCTGAAAAAGTTTCTAAAAATATTTTTGAAAACAAACACATTTTCTTGCCTTCCCCGATAAATAATTTTGAGATTCAAAAGTCAGATGAACTCCGCTTTGAATATATTCAATGTCTCCCTAACTGCAGGAAGACATCCCCACTTCTGAACGCCATTCCTCTTGCTAACATATCACTTGCAGTGCTTGCTGCACCTATCTGACAACTGGCATTGACTGGAGTAGAAAGCCTGAGTAGAAGGTAGCCGAGGCACCTTTGTACATCTACTCATCATTCCTGATGAAGGGCTTTTGCCCAAAACGTTGACTGACCTGTGTTTTTCCAGCACTAAATTTTTGACTCTGATTCCAGCATCTGCAGTCTTCACTTGCTCCACAACCCAATATATCACCATTTAAACAACGTATCTCCTTTCTGTTATTTTTTACAGGAAAGGCTATAACTTCACAATGTGTTACTGCATTTGCCAAATAAGACACATACCTAAATCAACTTTGCTGCAAGTCAAGAACTGAACGCCAGAATGAAAAAATAAAATGGAAAAGAGCGTGTTGTACTCACAGATTTTGGACAGACGGAAGAAGTTGAAGTTCAATCTTCATTCAGAGAGAGAGGAGCAACACCAGCTTCACAAGCTCATGGTCCAACTTCCGCATTCAGATATGGGCGGGGGGGAGTAATCAAAAGCCGGAGGACCACATTCTTTCCGGTCTTCCAGTGCTCCCTATTGGTCCAGCAGAAGAATGTCGTGCGCTATTTCCGCCGGCAGCGAAGAGCATGCGCAGTATTTTGCTGACACCGGCGTACATGCGCAGTGCTTGCTGACACCGAGAAGCATGCGCAGAATGCTCAATGGAGATGCTGGTGCAACTGACAGATTTACAGTGTCCAAATGCCAATAAGAAAAAACAGTTTTTTTGTTTCCCTGGGACTCAACAGTTTATTCCTTTTTCATTTTTTCTGGCTGCTCCACATTTGTATGTCTTTTCCCCAGGATAGAGGAAGTCCAAAACTACGGGGGCATAGGCTTAGGCTGGGAGGGAAAAGGTTTAAAAGGGACCGAACTGGTAACATTTTCACGCAGAGCCAGAGACAGTGGTCTAATCTGGAACAATTACGACATTTAAAAGGCATCTGGATGGGTATATGAATAGGGAGGGTTGAGAGAGAGAGATGGGCCAAATGGTGGCAAATGGATCACGAGATTAATTTAGAATATGTGGTTTGCGTGCTGTGCGTCTCTATGACTCTATTTGTACATAATCTGAACCAAGACTAGGAATAGGCCATTCCACCTTTACAGCCTGTCCTCAACTGTGGCCTAACTGTACAGACTTCAATGCAAGTTTCAGAAAGGTGTCTGCACCTTTTTAAACAATTGAACATGCTTTCAGACTTTACCAATGTTTCTTAATAAATCATTTTAGCCATTTTCAATGTTAAAGATCAGCGATTTCTCACCCACCTCCCCTCCAACCACCCCTCCCCCATCTTCCAGGTAGAGTCATGACCATCCATTCACTCTCTATCCTTAGAATGGCTTGATACAGTGATCAACGAGGGCTCGAGGCACGAGAAAGGATGGGAGTGGGGGTGCAGGTAGAGAACTTGGACGGGAGGCAGAGGCTGGGAGGAAGAAAGAGAGAGAAAATGGACATGGGGACAGAGCATTGGGGGTAAAGAAAGCCTGGCGGTACATAGGGTGGGGGGCAGAGGGTTTGTCAGAGAGACAGAATGGGGGGGTGGATACAGAGTGTGAAACGAGAGAAATTGGGTGTTGCAGAGTGTCGGGAGAGAGAATGAACTGGGTCACGGTGGGGGAGAAAGAGAGCAACAATGAATGACAGGAGAGGGTTGGGGAGAGAGGGAATGGATAGAGAGCAGAGGGTGGGGAAAGAGAGAGAATGGAGAGGGGAGAGAGTGTGTGTGGAGAGGGACTGGATGGCGGAAGGCAGAGGGTGTGGAGGGAGAGAAGAGGATTGGATGGGAAAAGCAGGTGGATGAGAGACTGGACAGGGGGCAGAGGGTGTGGAGATAGAATGGACGGAGATGCAGAGCGTGGCATGTGTGTGTGTGAGAAAGAGACGGGAAGCTAGGGATAGCGAGAGAGAATGGACAGGAGAAGCTGAGGGCATGATCGGGTCCTGATTGAATGGGGATGTGGTGAAAGGATGCCACCCACTTCCAGCATCCCCTTGTCTGCACACTGGGGATGGCAAGAAGTGGCTTGAAACTGAACCAAAAGTCAGCCCTTTCAGGAGACGGGAGCTGGGCAAAACAGGAGGATGGGTTGGAGTCCATTGAAAGGTGGAGGAATTGGGACACAGAGATTTCGAGTAGAAGATAGCGAAGGCTGTTTCATATAAACCAGAATTCTCTCATCTGTTTTCTGTCCTGCACTGACAGCAGTGATGTGTTTTCTCAAGGTATTAGCAGAGGAGGATTTGCTCTTCAGGCATGCACAAGGAATTTACTCAGGGCCTGAATATCAGCAGCGTTTGAATCCAGGCGGGGAAATGTTTGTCGACAGGAAATGATTTCAAACATCAACGTGCATTGAGAAGCCCGTGATTACACACAGACTGTTTCAGGGTTCTGATTGTGGAGAGAACTTGAACTCTTTAGCGAAATGTGAACTAGTGTTTTTTTCTGTAGACGAGCCCGTCAGTGGATCGTTGAAGCTGCTGAGACACAATGCCCACTGCATCATAGAAACTCTGTGGAAGCAAATTCAATTCCTCAAACTGACTGGAGTGTCACCAGGATTGGGAAGAAGCCAATTGATTGCTGAGAGCTGGAGAGGGGATTCCTCGGAGCGCCAGGGACCTGGGTTCGATCCCACCCTCAGGGTGACTGTGTGGAGTTTGCATTTCCCTATCTCCCCCACTCCCCCCCCCCCCCCCCCCCCCCAACCACCCCTCCCGTGTCTGCTTGGGTTTCTTCAAGGTGCTCCGGTTTCCTCCCATGGTTCAAAGATGTGAAGGTTAGAGTGGATTGGGCATTATAAATTCAGGGATTAACTGTGGGGGTTATTGGGTAGGTCTGGGTGGGATGCTCTTCAGAGGGTCAGTGTGAACATGTTGGGCCAAATGGCCTGTTTCCACAGTGTTGGGGTTCTATGATTCCCCCAAAGTGTCTGCAGCCTGGCTTCCAGCTCCATCTCTCTGAGCCGAAGGTCCTCCAGCCTGTGTTTCCCTAGCTTCCAGCACCCAGAACCTCCCACCTTCTGCAAATCGAAAGACAAGTCCAACCCTGCCCTCTCCAATGTGTGTTGTGTAACTGCTTAATCATTTTTAGTGGGCCAGCAAAGGCTGATAGCCAAGTTCGGAAACCAGGAGGATGGCTTCAACCGCGACCTTGGGTCCATGTCACACGCTCTCTTTCTCTCTCTCTCTCTCTCTCACACACACACACACTTTACCCAGCACGCTCTCTCTCATGCATGCACTCACACATTTGGGGTGAATTTGCATTTGCACAATTATATATTTGGAAATAGAGCCAGTCTGACTCAAGATTGGGATACAGACAGTCTCGAACCTCAGCTTTTATGCGTTGTTTGACGTGAGGTTCCTTATATAAAACATTAAGTTACCTGGAGAATCTGACTTAAAAGAGGTTCTGGAATGTTCAAATTAATGAACTGAAATCTGCAACCCATTTTAAAAGATGAAAGATTTAACAGCAATCTCGGTTTCTTCAATATATCATTTATGTTACATGACACGAAAGGTTTTTGCTATATATTCTGTGTCTTATGATCCTACTCCACAGCTACCTGATGAAGGAGTAGCGCTCCAAAACCTAATTCTTCCAAATAGACTTGTTGGACTATATCCTGGTGTTAGTGAGATTTTTAAACTTTGTTTCCAGTGAATACAGCCCACACCCTCCACTGTTGCCAGTAAACTTTGCAATGCCAATGAAACAATTAACCTGCAGTCCTGAAAAACATACAATTTCTTCCAATACTAGCTACTCATTCACTGCTCCTTCTGAGATACGACACTGAAAACTTAGTGCTGGAGACTGAAAGAAATGAGTAGCTTTAAATCAAAAACCTGTTGGATCTCGCAGCTTTCAATGAGTGTCTAAGCCTGGTGGTAAGTTCAGGTAACCTCTACTGCGACCCAATATTGTTACAGCTTCAGATCTCCCCAGCAAAACGATGTAGAAAAAGTAGCTTTAAAAAAAAGCTCAAGCTCAAAGTGCATACACTCACCCCACTCCTCCCGCCCCATTTTCTTTACTATTGATCAGCTCAGTTGTCCCTTTGTAACTGGATCCCTGGTACAGCCGGGTAAAGCATGCAGCTGGGACGACTGAGTGAACCCTTTCCCACAACAGCAGTCTCCTTCCCGAAAAAGGACATGAGTGAATCAGATGGGGGGGTTTTACCCAGGAAATGGTTTCATCCTTAGATTATGAAGTCCAGATTACTGACGGAATTCCAATTCTGCCATCTGCCGCGGCAGGATTCAAACCTGGGATTCCCAAGAGCTGGCTTAATAGGGTCACTCGGCCATCGCTCCTTCAATCCCCCTGCGATGGCACGTGACCTCACTGGTGCCTCCGCAGGTGGGAGGAGCAGGTGAAGCCCTTCCGGCACATACAGCAGGTGAATGGCCTCTCTCCGGTGTGGAGCCGCTGGTGGGTCAGCAGTGCAACTGACTGAGTAAAACCCCTCCCGCACATGGGGACTGTGAATGGCTTCTCTCCCTTGTGGACCTACTCGTGCGTCTGCAGTTGGCTGATCCGACTGAAGCCCTTCCTGCACACTGAGCAGGTGAATGGCCTCTCCCCGGTGTGAATGCATCTGTGGGTTTCCAGCAGGGATGGGGAGGGGAATCCATTCCCACAGTCCCCACATTTCCACGGTTTCCCCATTGGGGGAACTTTCCTTGTGTTGCTCTGGGTTTGAAATTACAAACAGAACGGGGACATAGTCTGTCCCACCGTGAGGGATGTGATTTTGATTCCCCCAAGCTGAGTAACTGGTTTGGAGCACTTTTCACAGTCAGCGCACTGAATCTCCCTCACTCGGTGTCTCAGTATTCTTCCTGCGGCACCAGTGTCCAAATTCTTTGAAGCAACCAAAAGGAAACATTTCTTCTTGATTGGAATGGCTGCTGATATTCAAGTCCCAATGAATCAAGTGGCTCTGTCAGAAGTTGATTGATCATTTGCTTTCAGATTTCTTTCTGCACATCTTCCTGCAAAAAAAATCACAAAATAAGTGATCACGGTCAGTACGTTAAATGAACATAAAAAAGGTGGCGATTTCTGTAGATTGCCAGATGCCTGCTGATCACATATTACCCAGCACACAGAAACCTGAAAACACTTATGCAACCAGATAGCCTTAAGTGTGTTTGGAGGAAAACTTCATTTAGGCGACAATAACGTGGGATAAACTGCCTGAAAAGGTGCTGGAAATGGAGCTGAATCAAGGATATGAAAATGAAATGTCAAGGCTGCTTGAGAAAAGAAAGCCAGTAAAGTTACTGAATTACTTCCTGCTGTCGGATTAGATAAAAAAAATGACAAAAAAAGGACGTGACCCCATTACTACACGAGAAGGTGAATAATAATTGCAAAGAAACTTTCACAACAGCCAACAATATCATATGTACACCAAATGCAGCAACATACGCCTACATTTTATATCAATGTGCCAATCCCTTAAATGCTGCTCAGTTCCCTGAGAAACTAGCCTTTTAATTGTGAACATGAAGAAAGAAGCAATCCTTTTCTAGGGAGCAAACTGTAAACGTGCCAAACTGAGGGAATACACAAGGAAAGTACCCTTAAGAGAAAAAAAAGTAGCTGAGCACCTTTGGACACTCTGCTCCCTCCCTGGATTCACTCCAGTTGCTACAAGTGAACAGTGTTTCATCCACCCCCATCTCCCCCTCCCACTCCCTGTCTCACTCCTGGAGGATGGGGAATGGAAAGCGGGAGACATTGCTTTGCTCCCAGATGTTGCCCAGAGGGAGAGAATTTCACTCTGAAACTAACAGGGATGACGTCAACAATGGAGGGCGTGCCGGACAGCTGCCCTGCAGTTGAGGCACGTGTGGAGGGGAGGACACTTTGCAAACTCCCACTCTCCTCCAAGTCAAGCAGTTTGAGTTCAAGCAAAGCAATGGCTTTAAGTTTATGTTAGAAAACCTCCTCTGTGCCATGGGAACGCTTCTACCATGGGAAATTCAGGGTTACAGATTCATAATAACAGGAGGAGTAGGCCATTTAGATCAAATCCTCCAACTCTGGCAACATCGTTGTAAGTCTTTTCTGAACCCTTTCCAGTTTCACACCATCTTTCCGATAGGAAGCAGACCAAAATTACATGCAATATCCCAAAAGTGGCCAGACCAATGTTCTGTACAGTGGTAACATGAGCTCTCAATGACTTTACTCGATACTCTGAACAATAAAGCAAAGCATAACAAACGCCTACTTCACCATCCTATCTGTATGCGATTCTACTTTTAAGGAGCTATCAACCTGCACTCCAAGGTCTCTTTGTTCAGCAACACTCCCGAGGACCTTACCATTAAGTGTAAAAGACCTATTCTGATTTGCTTTTCCAAAATGCAGCACCCCACATTTATCTAAATTAACCTCAATCTGCCACTCAGCTCATTGGCTCATCTGATCAAAATCCCGTTGTAATCTGAGGTAATCTTCTTTGCATTCACTACACCTCCAATTTTGTCATCTACAAACTCGGTAACTATACCTCCAATGTTTAGATCCAAATCATTTGTATAAATGACAAAAGGTAGTGGACCCAGCACCGATCCTTATTACACACAACTGGTCACAGGCCTCCAGTTTGAAAAGCAACCCTCCATCACCACCCTCTGTCTTCTGCCTTCGAGCCAGTTCTGTATCCACGTGGCTAGTTCTCCCTGTATTCCATGAGATCATACGTCTCCCATGAGGAACCTTGTTGAATGCCTTCCTGAAGTTAATATAGATCACGTCCACCGCTCTGCCTTCATCAATCCACTTTCTTACTTAGTCATAGAGATGTAGAGCAGGGAAACAGACCCTTCGGTCCAACCCGTCTATGCCGACCTGATATCCCAACCCAATCTAGCCCCACCTGCCAGCACCCAGCACATATTCCTCCAAATCCTTCCTATTCATATGCCCATCCAAATGCTTCTTAAATGTTGCAATTGTACCAACCTCCACCACTTCCTATGGCAGCTCATTCCATACATGTACCACTCTCTGCGTGAAAAAGTTGCCCCTTAGATCCCTTTTATATCTTTCCTCTCTCATCCTAAACCTATGCCCTCTAGTCCTGGACTCCACCACCCCAGGGAAAAGACTTTGTCTATTTATCCTATCCATGCCCCTCATAATTATGTAAACCTTTATAAGGTCACCCCTCAGCCTCCGACGCTCCAGGGAAAACAACCCTAGCCTGTTCAGCCTCTCCCCATAGCTCAAATCCTCCAACCCCAGCAAGATCCTTGTAAATCTTTTCTGAATCCTTTCACGTTTCACACCATCTTTCCGATAGGAAGGAGACCAGAATTGCACGCAATATTCCAACAGTGGCCTAACCAATGTCCTGTACAGCTGCAGCATGACCTCCCAACTCCTGTACTCAATACTCTGACCAATAAAGGAAAGCATACCAAACACCTTCTTCACTATCCTATATACCTTTGACTCCACTTTCAAGGAGCTCGGAACCTGCACTCTAAGGTCTCTTTGTTCAGTAACACTCTCTATGACCGAACCATTAAGTGTATAAGTTCTGCTAAGATTTGCTTTCCCAAAATGCAGCACCTCGCATTTATCTGAATCAAACTCCTTCTTCAATCAACTCAATCAAGTTTGTGAGACATGATTTCCCACGGACAAAGCCATGCTGACTATCGCTAATCAATTCTTGCTTTTCCAAATGCATGTAAATCCTATCTCCCAGGATTCTCTCCAACAACTTGTCACCCACGGATGTTAGGCTTACTGGTCTTGCATTCCCTGGCTTTTCCTTACCACTTTCTTAAATAGTGGCACCACATTAGCCACCCTCCAGTCCTCCGGCACCTCACCTGTGACTATCGATGATACAAATATCTCAGCAGGATGTCCAGCAATGGTTTCCCTAGCTTCCCACAGAGTTCTAGGGTACACTTGATCAGGTCCTGGGATGTATCCACTTTTATGCATTTCAAGACATCCTCCTCTGTAATGTGGACATTTTCCAACACGTCACCATCTATTTCCCCACAGTCTATATCTTCCATGCCCTTCTCCACGGTAAACACTGATGCAAAATATTCGTTCAGCATCTCCTCCATCTACTGCAGCTCCACACATAAGCCGCCTTGCTGATCTTTGAGGGGCCCTATTCTCTCCCTTTTTACCTTTTGTCCTTAATGTCTTTTTAAAAACAGTTTGGATTCTCCTTAACTCTATTTGCCAAACCTATCTCATGCCCCCTTTATGCCCTCATGATTTCTCTCTTAAGTATGCTCGTACTGCCTTTACACTCTTAGGATTCACTTGATCTCTCTGTCTATACCTGACATATGCTTCCTTGTTTTTCTTTACCAAAATCTCATTTTCTCCAGTCATCCAGCATTCCCTACACCTACTAGCCTTTCTTTTCACCCTAACTGGAATATTCTGTGTCTGGACTCTTGTTATCTCATATCTGAAGGCTTCCCATTTTCCAGCAACCTGCGAACATCTGCCCCCAATCAGCTTTTGAAAGATCTTGCCGAATACCTGAATCTTCCTCCAATTTGGAACTACAACCTTTAGATCTGATATATTATTTTCAATCACTATTTTAATGTTAATAGGATTGGGGTTGTTGGCCCTTATGTTTTACACCCTCTCCAGTAGGTACATCCACATTGTGAATTAGAAAATTTCCTTGTACACACTTAACAAATTCTTCTATTTGGCAGATAGGTAAATGGGCAGGAGTTATACCTTGGTTCCACTCTTCCTTCATTCCCATCAACCCTACCCCCATTCCCACCCCAATAGTCCAACGGCACTTTCCCCTGCAACTACCGAATGTGTGACACCAGCCCATTTACCTATTCCCTCCTCACTATCCAAGGGCCCAAACTTACCTTCCAGGTGAAGCGGCACTTTACCCGCACTACCCACAACCCAGTCTACTGCATTTGCTGCTCACAATGTGGTCTCGTCTACATTGGGTGACTGCTTCACAGAACATCTACGTTCTGTCCGCAAAAAAGACCATGAGCTTCCAGTTGCCTGCCAATTCCACACCCCACCCTGTTCGCTGGCCAACATCTCTGTCTCAGGTTTGCTGTAGTGTCCCAGCGAAGCTCAGCACCAGCAGAACGAAGAGCACCGAATATTACACTTGGGGAGCATACATCCCTCTGGTCCCAATATCGAATTCAATAATTCTAGGGCCTGAAATCCATAGTGTCCTCGTCCCTTCCACACACACCAAGCCTTGTTATCACATAGTCTGTCATTACACGCTACCTATTCTTAGCCACGAACAGTCTTCATTCACCCTCCCACGCAGATCGTTATCAACTCCCTTTCCTGTCCAACAGTTCTTCCCTCGCTTTGGGCTCTGTCCTGGTCTATCATTTCCTGCGTCCGCCTTCCTCCCACAATATCTCCTGCATATAAACCGACAATTTCCCAATCACCATCAGTTCTTTTTATTGTTTCTGATATACAGCATCCACAGTTCTTTCAGCTTTTTATTGAGAGAGAGTTGGAAATTGTTTCGAGAGACAGAAGGAGAGGGGGGAGAGACAGACCAGACATGAACTGTTGATGTCCGTTGTTACACATAACGTAAAATCATTGCAGTGCGATCACTTCCTTTAATCATGAATAGAGACCCGCAACTCTCTGCGAGCTTGTGGCGCAATGGTAGCGCGTCTGACTCACGTTTTCAAAACACGTCAGGCTCAGTGTTTCAAACCAAGGAAGGAGTGCATTTACTTCTTTCCGGAAACTTTCGATCACACACGTGAAGCTTTGCTATCAGTTTGATTTGTGAACAGTGTGTCAGGGCGGTGGTGTGCCCATTGTTTGGGTAAATGCTCAGCTCCCCGCAATGTGAGAAGTAAAACACAAACTGTTGATCACGCGATTTAAACACACAGCCGCTTTGTTTAGTTATACCGAGACTTCCACAACATAATCTAGAGATTCCCAGCTTTGTGTTTCAATCTATCAGGAGGTCCCAGCTCATCCTGTTATAGCAGAGTGACAGCGAGTTCAGATAGAAATGTTTCCCACCAACGGCCTCTCACTGGACACAGTTAAAATTATCTTTATTCAACAGGAGGAGCGGAAACTACAGTCTGACGGCCCCTCTCCAAATTAACGGTGAGCCTGAATTTTATAAACGGTGTCAGTAAAATCCAGTGGCGGACACTGATTTGGTTCAACCTTTTTTTTTCCCAAGTGTAATTCACCGAGAGGATGCTGCTGTGTGAAACCGCGTGGGGAATTACTGCAGGGCCTCCTGCACATGGGACACACCGCAACTGATGTGTTTCGCCTTCACCAGTTTATTCCTATCTCGGAGAAGAGACGTTTGATGATTCGGATCATAACAGGCCGACAGAGAACAGGAGAAGAGCACTCAGACCTTCACAAGCTTGTCACCACAGCTGGGTCATCGTGGCCAGTGTATCAGTACGGGATAGTAATCTGCATCTACTGACTGGAAGCACAGCAAATTGGAGTGCTGGTGGGACTATCACACAGGAGAAAACGGCTTCGACCTATCAACTGGAGTGGCTCCCAATGCGCAACTCCGCTCAACTCAACTGAATAACTGTAAACAAATTACTCCCTGATTCAAAGGAATACTCGGTTTTGAATCTGCATTGTGGCATGTACCTTCGAGAATGATGTCAAAACACCTTCATTGCTGTGATGGAGTATCCTGGTTGGCAGAAGATACCCGTTGTCAAATTTCCTACGTTCTGTTGGTCCAACTCCGATTTCACTCAGAATCACGAAATGTGTGACAGCGCAGACTGAGGCTACGCAGCCCACCTTAGCTCTGCTGGCTCAACACAATATGTAAATGATTGTCTCATTCTGTCGCCTTCTCCCTGTAAATCTGCACATTGTTACATTGAACGTGCCCACCGAATTCCCTTTTGTGTCCATTGAATCTGCCTCTTTGTCACTGTCAGACAGCGACTTACTGACCCCACTCCCTGTGCGAAAACGGTCTTCCTAATGTAACTTTTACTTATTTTCCTGATGATTTTAAATCTCTGCCAAATCGTTCTCGATCCTTTCAGGCCTGGGAGCATTTTCACGGCATTATTTCCTCTGTCTAAAACCCTCATGACGTGGAAACTTCAATCAGACCAGCTTTCAGCCCTCTGTTCTCCAAAGAGAGCTGCCCCAAACTTTCCAATCTCCCTTCATTGCTGACATTCCTCAGGACGGTACCTGTTCAGCGCTGTCTGCAATCACTTCACTTCCCCGCTTCCTGAAGTGTCACCCTCAGAATTGAGCGTAATACAGGTAGAGGATTCATTCAGACTCGGATTGCGCGGGCGAAAAATCTGCAATACTTGTTTTCACTTTGAACAAGTGTTTCCCTTCGCCGTGTTCACTGCAATGGCAGCTCTGCGCCGTCCCTAATTCAGGCAGTCCGATCTTATTTAATTAAGCGGCTTTTTGAGAAAATTCATCAGGTATTTTTGCTCAGGTCAATTTAAGGAATGATGGTTCGCCTGGGATTGGAACCCGGGAATTCTCACACGGCTGCATATGCTCGAAGACCCAAAGCTAGAATCATATCCCAGACTAACGAGCCACCAGCCATGGGTGCAGCCACCTCCGGAAGCAGCTGAGACTTGCTCAGTACGAAATACATTGTGCATTGCTCCCAGAATTGCAAGTAGGGAAGCGTTTCAAGAACATCTGCTTCTCAATCTGTCTCCCTGCTCCCAGGACGCTGCTGTTTGTCCCGTCCCCAGGGACCGGGCTCTCTCCACTGGTGGATAATTGAACCATTTCGTTTCTACTTGCAAGCTGTGCTGGTGGAAGGCAGAGCCCATTCACTCTTCTGCTCTCTCACACTATTACGTGAGGCAGGAGAAGTCAGTTACAGTCATGCGTAGGAAATGGGCAACTTTGAACTTGTTCCAAAGGTCCTGTTAACGGAGAGATAGAAAGATGCTGTGCTGTCGGGACAGAGAGAAATGGACACCGGAGACTCTTCCCTCAGGGAAATTGATATGGGTACATTTTTGTGCAGCCTGCTTGGTGTTCAGAATTTGTCTTAACACAACAATCCTGCAGGAAGTCTTTTGTTACACCGTTGGTTTCTTTACTGCGGGCAATGGACTAAAACAGCAAGTCATGTGTTTCAACTTCACCGGTTCATTGCCATCTGAGAGCAGAGGTTTCACACGAGATCAGGACACACCGACAGAGAACAGGACAAGACAACTCAGAGCTCCACAAGGGTGCCAGCGCAACTGTGTAAATTTGACTTGTGGATCGATGTGATATATTGAGCTCAGATACCCGAAGTTTTGGGAAACAAATGACATGGCAAGGAAAAGAACAGAGCGCCGTTATACGGGAAAGCTACTAAAGACATTAAGTGAGTCGGAGAAAATGGTTTCGCTTCTGGGTTATGATCCCAGCATGCACCCGTTGTGCCATTCTCCTGCATTGCACGGTAGCTTTTCCAGAGAAGTATTCAGCTTTCCATTTGGCGTGTGACTTGCACGTTCGAGAATGAGGTCAAAAGATCTTCACTGCTGTAGTGCCATGTGCTGTTGTGCAGACATGTCGCCGATGTGCAAATATAAACTCAGAGAACAATGTACACTAGAGACTCTGAGCCAGCTGAAACTTGCTCGGTGTGAAATACACTCCACATTGCTCCAAGAATTGCAAGCAGCAAAGTGTTTCCAGAACATCTGCTTGTCATGCTGTCCCCGGGGCGCTGATGTTTGTCTCATCCCCAGGAACTGTTCTATCTCCACTGGCGGATAATTAAACCAATTTGTTTCTACTTGTCCGCTTTTCTGGAGGGAGGGAAGAGTCCATTCGCTCTTCTGCTTTTTAACTTCCAATCCCTTGGGGTGAGAGGTATCACTTACACTTTGTGGGCGGCACGGTGGCACAGTGGTTAGCACTGCTGCCTCACAGCGCTAGAGATCCGGGTTAAATTCCCGCCTCAGGCGACTGACTGTGTGGAGTTTGCAGGTTCTCCCCGTGTCTGCGTGGGTTTCCTCCGGGTGCTCCGGTTTCTTCCCACAGTCCAAAGATGTGCAGGTCAGGTGAATTGGCCATGCTAAATTCCCCGTAGTGTTAGGTAAGGGGTAAATGTAGGGGTATGGGTGAGTTGGGCTTCGGCGGGTCAGTGTGGACTTGTTGGGCCGAAGGGCCTGTTTCCACACTGTAAGTAATCTAATGAGTGGGAAGTGAGTAACTTTGATTGTGAATTTCCTCCAAACGTCTGTTATCGGAGAGATAGAAAGATGCTGTGCTGGCGGGGCAGAGAGAAATGGACACCGAGGACTCTTCCCTCAAATAGATTCATATGAGTACATTGTTGTTCAGCCTGCTTGGTGTTCAAAATTCGTCTTCACGCAGCAATCTTACAGAAAATCTTTCGCAAAGTGGGCATCGCTTTCATCGCTGCGACCGCGCAGCAGTTAACATCTGAGATCAAGTGCCCCGATGAAGAGAATCCGAGTGAAACCTTCACTCACTGAGAGTCATCCCCACGGCACTGAGCTGCGGGACTGCAGGCAGTCCAACACGGAAGGGACGGTTAAATGAACCATTGTCGCTCCCTCAGCCTCTCTGTCCCATAGACAGGCAGCGGGACGGCATAAACACGTACCATCGTTCTCCCGCCGACAGAGGCGGTCCAGCCCATCGTGTCCACGGCGACTCTCTGCCACTTGTCTCTTTCTGAGGTGATTCACAATCAGTGATATCTGTCCGAATACTAAGGGACTGTGTCTGAATGGTGACACAGTTACTGACATGCTGATCATGTTGTCATTCACGTACGAACCGGCGTGGCGAATTACAGCAGGGAAGGTAGGAAACCACAAGGCATGCGTTTCAGCTTTATCAGCTGACACCAGAGTGACCAGTGACAAGCATTGCCCTCCTCAACATAGGGGACAGAGAACAGGAGAATACCCCGCAGACCTCCACGAGTGTGTCATCTCAACTGTGCACATTGGGCCAGTATATCAATGTGAAATATTTACGTCGAAGTTTTTTGGGAAGCAGATGAGAAGGCGAGGTGCACAACAAGCTGCTAAAGACAACATTGAGTGAATAGGAAAGATGGTTTCCCTTCTGGTTTATGCTCCCATCACGCACCGGCAGACATATCGCCCCAAGCAAATATTAACTCTGTCTAAATTGCCACATTCTGTTTTTACGAACCGTGATTTCACCCAGAAGCACAATTTACCTGCTCCCTCCTGAATATCCTTCCAGGCTCGAATATATCTTCCAGGTGAAGCAGCACTTCACCTGCACATTTGCCGCAACCTCGTCTCCTGCATTCGCTGCTCACAGTGTCGTGTCCCCAACCGAGCATGAAGTATAATCTGGATGACTGCTTCACAGAACACCTCGGTTCTGCCCGCAAAACACGGACCTGAGCTTCTGCTTTCCTGCCACTTTAACACGCCACCCTGTTCCCTGGCCAAAATCTCTGTCTCAGGCTTGCAGCAGTGCTCCAGCAAAGCTCAGCTCCAGATGGAAGAACAACGCCTCATATTCCACTTCAAAACCCTACAGCCCTCCGGTCTTCAAGATCGAGTTGCACGACTTTAGGGCCTGAAATCCCCCATGTCCTTGACCCCTACCACACACATACGAACCCCTTGTTATCACATAGTCTGCTACGACACACTACTTATTGTTAGCCACGAACGCTCTCCATTAACAGTTATTCACCCTCCCACACGGATCGTTATTCACTCCTTTGTCCCTCCTATTGTTCTCTCTCTGAGCTGGCGGGAAAGAGAGCAATGTACACTGGAGACTCTGAGCCAGCTGAAACTTGCTCAGTGTGAAATACATTCCACTTTGCTCCAAGAATTGCCAGCAGCAAAGAGTTTCCAGAACATCTGCTTGTCATTCACGTCGGAACCGGCGTGGCAAATTACTGCAGGGAAGGCACGAAACCACAAGGCATGCGTTTCAACTTTATCAGCTCATTGGCATCTCAGAGAAGTGGGTTTGCGGTTCAGTTCATAGGAAACCAACGAAGAACAGGAGAAGACTACTCAGACCTCCAAAAGCCGGTCACTTGAACGGTGTGAGTTTCGCCATACTATTTGGTATGATACGGGGCATTCAGTCAGGAAGTCTTTTGAAAGGCAAGATGCCGAACAGAGTCCCATCGCAAAGGCAAGTCGCTCAAGGAGACAGTGAACAATAGCAGAGGATGGTTTCGATCCATCGACCTCTGGGTTATGGGCCAGCACGCTCCCGCGGCGCCACTCCGCTTGTACGCACAGCGCCGTTTTCCACAGGTCCCTTCAGCCTTTCGTCTGACGAGACTGTTGTCAAAGATCTCCACTGCTGTCGTCTTATATGGTGTTGCGCAGACGTATGGAGGCTGTGTAAATATAAACTTTTTCTAACTTCCCACATTCTGTTGGTCGAACTGTGATTTCACTCTGAATAGACGCCATGCGGCCCACCTTCGCTCTGCTGGGTCGACACAGTAAGTAAACGTGGGTCTCTATTCGTATTATTCTCTTGTCTTCTCCATGTAATTCTGCACATTGTTACTTTAAACATGACCACCGAATTCCCGTTTGCGTCTCATGAATCTGCCTCTATGTCAGTGTCAGTTAGGGATTTACTGACCCCAATCACTCCCTGTACGAAAGCGTTCTCCCTAATGTCACTTTTGGTTCTTTTCCTCATGACTTTAAATCTCCGCCGAATCGTTGCCGATCCTTTCAGGCGTGGGAGCATTTTGACTACATTACTTTCTCTGTCTCGACTTCGCGTAACTTGGAAAGCTTCAATGGGGCCAGATTTCAAACTTCGGATCTCCGAAGAGAGCTGTCCCAAATTTCCAATCCACCCTCATCGCTGACATCCCTCAAACACCGCAACACTCACGTCAACCTATTCAACGCTATCTCCAATCATTACACTTCGCTGCTTTCTGTCCCATTGGTTCTCCAGGGAGCCCAACCTCGTTGAACGAACGTACTTTTTGAGAAAATGGAAGAGGCACTTTTGCACAAGGCATAAAACGCGGGCTCGTCCGGGATTTGAACCCGGGACCTCTCGCAAACCTACGTCGACGAAGACCCAAAGCGAGAATCATACCCCTAGACCAACGAGCCAGACAGCAAGCGCGCTTCCACCCCACCCCCCGCTCTACCTCTTGAACCAGCTGAGTCTTGCTCAGAGTGAAGTATAGTTGACATTGAACAGGCTGGGGCTGTTTTCTCTGCAACGTCGGAGGCTGAAGGGTGACTTTATGGAGGTTTACAAAATTATGAGGGGCATGGATAGGATAAATAGGCAAAGTCTTTTCCCTGGGGTCGGGGAGTCAAGAACTAGAGGGTGAGAGGGGAAAGATATAAAAGAGACCTAAGCGGCAACATTTTCACGCAGAGGGTAGTGCGTGCATGGAATGAGCTGCCAGAGAAAGTGGCGGAGGCTGGTACAATTGCAACATTTAAGTGGCGTTTGGATGGATATATGAATAGGAAGGATTTGGAGGTATATGGGCCGGGTGCTGCCAGGTGGAACTAGATTGGGGTGGGATATCTGGTCGGCATGGCCGGGTTGGACCGAAGGGTCTGTTTCCATGCTGTACATCTCTATGACTCTATGAACAGCTGCTTCTCATTCTGTCTCTCAGCTGCCGTTTGCCCGTCCCCAGGAACAGGGCCCTCTCTACTGGCAGAAAATTAAACCGTTTTCTTTCTAAACTTTTCTCTGACACCGGAGTGACCAGTGACAAGCATTACCCTCCTCAACATAGGGTACAGAGAACAGGAGAAGACCCCGCAGACCTCCACGAGTGTGTCATCTCAACTGTGCATTTTGGGCAGTGTGAAATATTTACGTCGAAGATTTTTGGAAAGCAGATGAGAAGGCGAGGTGCACAACAAGCTGCTAAAGACAACATTGAGTGAATAGGAAAGATGGTTTCCCTTCAGGGTTATGCTCCCATCACGCACCGGCAGACATATCGCCCACAAGCAAATATTAACTCTGTCTAAATTGCCACATTCTGTTTTTACGAACCGTGATTTCACTCAGAAGCACAATTTACCTGCTCCCTCCTGAATATCCTTCCAGGCTCGAACATATCTTCCAGGTGAAGCAGCACTTCACCTGCACATTTGCCGCAACCTAGTCTCCTGCATTCGCCGCTCATAGTGTCGTGTCCCCAACCGAGCATGAAGTATAATCTGGATGACTGCTTCGCAGAACACCTCGGTTCTGCCCGCAAAACACGGACCTGAGCTTCTGCTTTCCTGCCACTTTAACACGCCACCCTGATCCCTGGCCAAAATCTCTGTCTCAGGCTTGCAGCAGTGTTCCAGCAAAGCTCAGCTCCAGATGGAAGAACAACGCCTCATATTCCACTTCAAAACCCTACAGCCCTCCGGTCTTCAAGATCGAGTTGCACGACCTTAGGGCCTGAAATCCCCCATATCCTTGACCCCTACCACACACATACGAGCCCCTTGTTATCACATAGTCTGCTACGACACACTACTTATTGTTCGCCACGAACGCTCTCCATTAACAGTTATTCACCCTCCCACACGGATCGTTATTCACTCCTTTGTCCCTCCTATTGTTCTCTCTCTGAGCTGGCGGGAAAGAGAGCAATGTACACTGGAGACTCTGAGCCAGCTGAAACTTGCTCAGTGTGAAATACATTCCACTTTGCTCCAAGAATTGCAAGCAGCAAAGAGTTTCCAGAACATCTGCTTGTCATTCACGTCGGAACCGGCGTGGCGAATTACTGCAGGGAAGGCACGAAACCACAAGGCATGCGTTTCAACTTTATCAGCTCATTGGCATCTCAGAGAAGTGGTTTTGCGGTTCAGTTCATAGGAAACCAACGAAGAACAGGAGAAGACTACTCAGACCTCCAAAAGCCGGTCACTTGAACGGTGTGAGTTTCGCCATACTAAATGGTATGATACGGGGCATTCAGACAGTCTTTTGAAAGGCAAGATGCCGAACGGAGTCCCATCGCAAAGGCAAGTCGCTCAAGGAGACAGTGAACAATAGCAGAGGATGGTTTCGATCCATCGACCTTTGGGTCGTGGACCCAGCACGCTCCCGCTACGCCACTCTGCTGTTACGCACAGTGCCGTTTTCCACAGGTCCCTTTCGCCTTTCGTCTGACGAGACTCTTGTCAAAGATCTTCACTGCTGTCGTCTTATATGGTGTTGCGCAGACGTATGGAGGCTGAGTAAATATTAACTTTTTCTAGGTTCCCACATTCTGTTGGTCGAACTGTGATTTTACTCTGAATAGATGCCATGCGGCCCAGCTTCGCTCTGCTGGGTCGACACCATTTCACTTGCCTGGTTTCTTCCCCATTCGTTCTCCAGGCAGCCCAACCTTGTTTCACGACGGTGCTTTCTGCGAAAATAAATGGGGCATTTTTGCACAAATGAAGTTTAGAGACTTGATCTTTTGGGAAGCGGATGAGAAGGCAAGGTGCAGAACAGAGCGCCGTTATACGGGAAAGCTGCTAAAGACGACGTTGAATGAATAGGGGAGAATGGTTTTTCTTTTGGGTTATGGTCCCAATACGCACGCGTTGTGCCATTCTCCTGCATTGCTCGGCAGTTTTTCCAGAGAAGTATTCAGCTTTTCATCTGGCGTGTGGCAGGCACGTTTGAGAATGACGTCAAAAGATCTTCACTGCTGTCATGTCATATCCTGTTGTGCAAAAATAAACTCTGTCTAAATTCCCACATTCTGTTTTTCGAACTGTGATTTCGCTCAGAATCACTAATTATCAAAACTCGCAATATTCAAACTTTAACAAAGTGCTCATAGAAATGATTAGTGAACACCTGAAAGAAATTCTTCCAAACTTACCTGGGGAATTTCGCTTTGAGGGGTCTTGAACTTTAAGTGGAAGGAAGTGAAGTTTGCCTCGAGGCTGCTTAATGTGGAGATGTGTTCTCCATGTAAACTGGTCGTAGTTGACCATCCCACTGCTTCCCGATGCGGGGCTGCCTGACCCCCAGGGAGGTTTACTTGTAGCAACTGGAGTGAATCCAGAGAGGGAGCAGATTCTGCAAAGGTGCTCAAATACTTTCTATCTCTCTTTTAGGTATTTTCCTTGTGTATTCCCTCAGTTTGGTACGTGTGCAGTTTGCACGCTGGAAAATGATTGCTTTTTTCCTCATGTTCACAATTAAAAGTGTAGTTTTTCATGGAACTGAGTCGCATTGAAAGAATTGGCATATTGATATATATATATATATATGTACATTCATTTAGTTGAAGATTAGATTAGATTAGATTTGAATGAAGTTTTCCTCTACGGGAAAACTCCATGTACGGGAGAGGGGTCACTCAGTCAGCTGCACTGCTGACCCACCAGTGGGTCCACACCGGAGAGAGGCCGTTCACCTCAGCCTATCTGGCTGCATGAGGGATTTCAGGTTTCTGTGTGCTGGGTATTATCTGATCAGCAGGCATCTGGCAAACTACGGGAACTGCCACCTCTGTTATGTTCGTTTAAGTGTCCCGCCAATGATCACTTATTTTGTGATTTTTTTTTTGCAGGAAAACGTGCCGAAAGAAATCTGAGAACAAATGATACATCAACTTCTGTCAGAGCCACTTGATTCATTGGGACTTGAATATCAGCAGCCATTCCAATCAAGAAGACATGGTTGCTTTTGTTTGCTTGAGAGATTTTGGACACTGGTGTGGCAGGAAGAATACTGAGACACCGAGTGAGGGAGATTCAGTGCGCTGACTGTGAAAAGTGCTTCACACCATTTACTCAGCTTGGGGGAATCAAAGTCTCATCCCTCACAGTGGGGATAGACTATGTCCCCGTTCTGATTGTAATTTCAAACCCAGATCAACACAAGGAAAGCTCCCCCAATGGGGAAACTGTGGAAATGTGGGGACTGAGGGAAAGGATTCCCTTCCCCATCCCTGCTGGAAACCCACAGACGTATTCACAGCGGGGAGAGGCCATTGACCTGCTCAGTGTGCTGGAAGGGCTTCAGTCGGATCAGCCATCTGGAGACGCACAAGTGAGAGAAGCCATTCACGTGTCCCACGTACGGGAGGGGGTTCACTCAGTCAGCTGCACTGCTGACCCACCAGTGGGTCCACACCGGAGAGAGGCCGTTCACCTGCTGTCAGTGCCGGAAGGGCTTCACCTGCTCCTCCCACCTGGGGAGGCACCAGCGCGTTCACGTGCCATCGCGGGGGGAGGGAAGGAGCGATGGCCGAGCGCCGCTAACAACCCCGCTCTGGGGACTCTCAGGTTCGAATCCCGTCGCGGCAGATGGCAGAATTGGGATTCGGTCAGTAATCTGAACTTCAGAATCTAAGGATGAAACCATTTTCAGAGGGCAAAAACCCATCTGATTCACTCATGTCCTTTTCAATGATGGAAACTGCCGTTGCGGGAAAGGATTCACTCAGTCGTCCCAGCTGCATGCTTTACCCGGCTGTACGAAGGATCCAGTTACAAAGGGACAACTCAACTGACCAATAATAAAGAAAGTGTGGTGGGGGGAGTGGGGGTGAGTGTGTGCACTTTGAGCTTGAGGTGCTTTTTATTTAAGAAAAGCTACTTTTTGTACGCCTTGTGATGTGGAGATCTGAAGCTGTAACAAAGTTGGGTCACAGTAAAGGTTACCTGAACTTACTGTCAGGCTTAAACTCTCGCTGAAAGCTGTGAGATCCAACAGCTTCTCATTTCTTTCAGCCACCAGCACCGAGTTTCCAGTGCCGGTCTCAGAAGGAGCAGTGAATGAGTAGCTAGTATTGTTCAAAATTGTAAATTTTTCAGGACTGCAGGTTTATTGTTTCATTGGCATTGCAAAGTTTCCTGGCAACAGTGGGAGGTGTGGGCTGTATTCACTGGAAACAAAGTTTTAAAATGACACAAACACCAGGGTAAAATCCAACAGGCTTATTTGGAAGCACTGGGTTTTGGAGCGCTGTTCCTTCATCAGGTAGCTGTTGAGTAGGATGGTAAGACACAGAATATATAGCAAAAGATTATCGTGTCATGCAACATTAATGATATATTGAAGAAACCTGTTAAGTCTTTCATCTTCTAAAATGGGTTGCAGATTTCGGTTCATTAATCTGTAAATCCCAGAACTCCTTTTTAGTAACATTCTCCAGGTAACTTAATGTTTTATAAAGGGAGGTGACACGTCAGGTCAGACAACGCATGAGAGCTGTGAGGTTAGAGTCTGTATGTATCCCAGTCTCGAGTCAGACGGGTTCTATTTCCAAATATATAATCCTGCAAATGCAATTCACCCCAAAGACTTCTATGTGTGAGTGCATGCAGGAGACAGAGCGTCTGTGTGTGTGCGTGTGCATGCTGGGTAAAGTGTGCGTGTGATGGAGTATAATTGTGTGAGAAGGTGTGTGCATGGATGTGAGTGTGAGGGGTGTCTCATTGTGTGTCTGAGAGAGAGCCTGTGTATCAGAGTGGGTCTGCACGACCGTGTGAGTACTTGAGTGTGTGTGTGTGTGTGTGAGAGAGAGAGAGAGAGAGAGAGAAAGAGAGAATTTGCGTGTGTATTGTGTAGCTGGGTCTCCTGTAGTGACTCATGGACCCAAGGTCTCAGCTAAGGTCATTCTCGTGTGTTCCAAACTTGTTATCAGCCTCTGCTCGGCCACTAGAAATTATTAAGCAGTTAAGCAGTTTCACAACACACACTGGAGAGGGCAAGGTGAAGGGCTTATGTCTGAAATGTTGATTCTCCTGCTCCTTGGATGCTGCCTGACCTGCTGTAATTTTTAAGAATCACATTCTCGACTCTGACCTCCAGCATCTGCAGTTCTCACTTTCTCCTCATGGGTGAGGTGGGGCTTGTCTTTTATTCACTCATTCACTCTTACAGCCTGTCCTTGGTTGTGGCCTAACTGTGCATATATCAATGCAAGTTTCAGAAAGATTTCTACAGCTTGTTTTTTTTTTCAAAAAAGAACATTCTTCCAGACTTTAACAACGTTTCTGAATATATGATTTTAGCTATTCTCAATTTTAAAAATCAGTCATTTCTCCCTGTTTCCCAGGTAGAATCGTCACCACCCATTCTCTCTTTCTCCTTAAAAGGGCTTGATACAGCGATCAAAGAGGGCTCAGGCACCAGAAAGGATGGGGCCGGTCGCTGGTGGGGGCGGAGAAGGGAGAGAAATGGAGAGGGGGACAGAGGTTGGGGGGTAGAGAAGGACTGGGGTTCAGAGGGTTATGGGGAGAGAATGGGGATGCAGTGTGAGGGGAGAGAATTTGCAGGGGGTAGTGGGTGAGGAGAAAATGGACGGGGGTGGGGTGCAGAGTGTGAAGAGAGAGACAGCACAATCCTACCTTCCCCAGAACTGGTATCAGTGTCCCACAAACGAACCCACTCCTCCCACAGCAGACTTGGGGCAATCATTTCTCAATATACGCGTGGCTAAGGCAGTGGAATCATATCATCCCTACAGGCCATTCACACCGACCTTCCTAATAGCATCCCATCCAGACCCACTCGATTATGCTACAGCTCTGCAATTCCACACAGCTATTTCCTGATGAAGGGTTTTGCTGGAAACGTCAATTCTTCTGCTCCTCGCACACTGCCTGACCTGCTGTGCTTTTCCAGCACACACTCTCGACCCTAATCTCCAACATCTGTAGCCGTCACTTTCGCCCTGTAGGGGGTGAATGTTCTCTGCCGAGTCTTTTGAATCTCTTCAAATCTTTCCTCCTCACCCTAAACCTGTACCCTCTAGTTTTGGAGTACCTCGACCCTGGGGTAAAGGCAGGAACGTTGAGCAGCCAGACAAAATACAACAGGAATAAAACGTCGAGGCACAGGGGAAAAAAAACATTTCGGAAAAAAAAATGGCGTTGGCATTTTTCTCTCGTATTCGCATTTGGACACTTGAAATTTGTCATGATCTGGAAGTGCCGGTGTTGGACTGGGGTGTACAAAGTTAAAAATCACACAACACCAGGTTACAGTCCAATCGGCTTGTTTAGAAACACTTAGCTTTCGGAGCGTGGCTCCTTCATCAGGTGGTTGTGGAGTATAAGATCAGAAGATCATAAATTCTGTGTTACCATGTTGTACTCCACAACCGCCTAATGAAGGAGCAGTGCTCCAAAATCCCGTGCTTCCAAATAAGCCTGTTGGACTATAACCAGGTGGTTTATGATTTTTAACTCTAAAATTTGTCAGTGAACACCAGCATCGTGACAGAGCATACTGAGCATGCTCCGCGGTGTCAGTAAGCACTACGCATGTCTGTCGGTGTCAGCAAAGTACTGCGCATACGCCTGGGTGTCCGCAGAAAAGGCGCACGAGCTCCGTTCCATGGACCAATGGAGAACCTTGGAGGACCCGAAGGAGGCTAGTCCTCCTGCCAATCAGAGTCGGCCATTGTCGAAATTAGGAAGTTGGACCGTGAGCTCTGAAACCGCTGATGCTGCCCTTTTGTCACTGAATGAAGATTAAACCTCACCCCAGACTATAAATTCCTTCCTCTGTCTAAAATTTGTGAGTATAATAGTGTTTTTGTCAACACGTTTTCCATTTTCTTTTCATTCTGGGGTTCAATTATTGATTTGTAGCAAATGAAAGGAAAGAGTGAATCGAGGGAGGGGACAGACTCTGGAAAAGTTGATCCAGGTCTGTGTCTCACTTTGCAAACGCAGTGCCACAATGTAAAGGTATAGCCTTTGATGTATGTAAAAAAAAAAGCAGAAAGGAGGTGCATTGTTTATGTAGTGATATGTTGAGATGTGGCGAAAGTGAGATGCTGGAGATCAGAGTTGAAAAGTGTGGCGCTGGCAAACCACAGCAGGTCAGGCAGCAACTGAGGAGGAGAGTCGACGTTTCGGGCACGAGCTCTTCATCAGGAAAGATGTGTGGATGGACAAAGGGGCTTCAGCGTCCTTCGAAACCAGCTACTGCCAGTTGTCAGACAGGTGCAATGAGCAAAGCAAGTGATATATTAGCAAGAGGAATTGAGTTCAGAAGTGTGGATGTCTTTCAGCAGTTAGGCCGGTCATTGAATGTATTCAAGGCCGAGTTCATTTGACTTTGATGAACAAAGAAGTGGATGGTTTTGGGGGAAGGCAAGAAAATGGTTTTAAGACCAGTATAGAACAGTTACAGAGTCATACAGCACAGAAACAGACCCTTCAGTCCAACTAGTCCATGCTGACTATATTCACAAACTAAACTAGCCCCACCTGCCAATGTTTGGCCCATATCCTTCTGAAACTTTTCTATTTGTGCACTTATTCAAATTTATTTTAAATGTTGTTACTGTACCTGCATTCATTACTTCCTCTGGACATTCATTTGACACACACTCCACGCTCTTAAACGAAAAATGTGCTCCTCATGTCTTTTTAAAATTTTTCTCCTCTCACCTTAAAGAGATTGCTCCTTATTCTTGAAACAACAGCTGATATTGACCTCATCTATGCCCCTCGTGATTTTATAAACCTCAATAAGGTCACCTCTCAACCTCCTATGGTCCAGTGAAAACGTTCCAGCCTATTCACCTAGATGTAAGTAGATCCATATTCAATTATGATCTGTTCAATGCTTGTGCAGGCTCGAAAGACCAAAAGGCCAACTCCTGCTCACAATTCTCTCACTGTGGCCAGGACAGCAAGAGACCATAAGACATAGGAGCAGAAATTAGGCCATTCAGCCCATCAGACCTGTCCATACCATTCAATCGTGGCTGATAGGTTTCTCAACCCCATTCTCCTGCGCTCTCCCTGGAACTCTCCATCCCCATGATACTCAGGAACCTATCGACCTCAGTCTTAAATATCCTCAGTGACCGAGCCTCTACAACCTTCTGTAGAAATGAATTCCATAGATTCACCACTCTTTCACTGAAGAAGTATCTCCTTACCTGCGTTCTAAACCGCCTTCCCTTTACTCGAAGGTTGTGCCCTCGGGTCCTAGTCTCTCCCACCAATGGAAACATCCTCTGAAAGTCTACTCTGTCCAGGCCATTCAGTATTCTGTATGTTTCCATTAGATCCTCCTGAGTGTGGGCCTGTTAATCAGCATGAAACAGACTTTTCAGGATGAGGTACGCAGGGATTAGGTTCAGCAATGACAGAATGGAGGGAGAGTATGTGGGACAGAGATTTTCAGCTTCTCAGGAATAACAGAGGAAAGAGAGTTTAGCATAAATTAGAATTGATTGGATGGGCCAAGGAGTAGCAGATGGGGTTTAATTCAGAGAAATGTGAGATGTTGCATTTTGGTCCAGCAATCCAGGCTGGACTGACACAGTTAAGGGGAGTGTCGCAGAACAAAGAGACCTTGGAGTGCAGGTTCATAGTTACTTGAAGGTGGAGTCTTACATAGACAGCATAGTGAACAAGGTGTTTGGTATGCTTTCCTTTATTGGCCAGAGCGTTCAGTATAGGAACTGGGAGATCATTTTGCGGCTGTACAGGACATTGGTTAGGCCACTTTTGGAATACTGCATTCAATTCTGGTCTCTCTGATGTAGGAAAGATGTTATGAAACTTTGAGAGGGCTCAGAAAATATTTAGAAGTCTATTGCCAGATTTGGAGGGTTTGAGCTGCAGGAAGGGGCTGAACAGGCCAGGGAGATATTTTCTTTGGAGCATCAGAGGCTGAGTGGTAACCTTTAAAGAAGTTTATAAGGGGCATGGATAGGGTGAATACCCAAGGTCTTTTCTCCATGGTAGGGGAGTCCAGAACTAAAGGGGCAGAAGTTTAAGGTGAGTAGGGAAAGGGACCTGAGGGGCAACATATTTTCAGACAGAGTGTGGAACGTGTATGGAACGAACTACCAGAGGAAGTGGGGAGGCTGGTACAATGACAACATTTAAAAGCCACTGGATGGGTACTTGAATAGGAAGGATTTAGAGGGATGAGTCAAATGCTGGTAAATGGGACTAAATTAGTTTGTGATATATAGCTGGCACGGATGAGTTGGGCCAAAGGGTCTGTTTCTGTGTTGTATGACTTTAATCATCTTCAGTGAAAGCAGAAGTGTTGTTGTGAAGACTGGACTTTCAGAACAGCTTTCAAAAATGTTTTGCCCTTACTCAGAGCAGAAGAAATTACAATGAAATCTTTCATTTGTGAGCCAGCAACTGAGTGAGTGAGTGAGTACATGTGGGATTTGGTGGAAAGTGGGAATTCATTGCACTGAGGGGATGAAACCCTACCCTATCCAGTCATTTCTGCTGGTAGATGAGACTAGGCCCCAAGATTAGGGGAAGTAGATTTAGGACAGAGATGATGAGGAACTGCTTTTCCTGGAGAGTAGTGAAACTATGGCAGTCTCTGGCAGTGAAACTATGGCAGAGAAGGTTGCTTCGTTAAGATTAGATTAGATTAGATTACATTACAGTGTGGAAACAGGCCCTTCGGCCCAACAAGTCCACACCGACCCGCTGAAGCGAAACCCATACCCCTACATTTACCCCTTACCTAACACTACGGGCAATTTAGCATGGCCAATTCACCTGACCCTGCACATCTTTGGACTGTGGGAGGAAACCGGAGCACCCGGAGGAAACCCACGCAGACACGGGGAGAACGTGCAAACTCCACACAGTCAGTCGCCTGAGGTGGGAATTGAACCCGGGTCTCTGGCGCTGTGAGGCAGCAGTGCTAACCACTGTGCCACCATGCCGCCCACCTAGTATATTAAGTATATTGAAGACAAAATTAGATGAGTTTCTGCATAATTGGGGAATTAAGGATAGTTGGGATATTGCAGGGTGGAGGAGCTGAGAAGATGGATAGATCAGCCATATCTTAATGAATGGCAGAGTAGGCAGGACGGGCCAAATGGCTGACTCCTGCTTCTATTACAATGAACCTATAATTCTGCATTTCCCATGGCTAACCCAACTAACCTGCACACTATGGGCAATTTAGCCTGGCCAATCCAAATCAAGGCTGGTGAGCAATGTCGTGATGTGCAAATGAACATCAGAGAATGATAGAAAGGGACAAGGAGAGTAAATATACCAGCAATCAAAACTGGATTCAGAAGATCACAAAAACTGAAACTAAAAACTGAATGTGAGCTGCATTGTAACAGAAGTGAATGAATTGACTGAACACATTGAAGAGAATAATTATGATCTGAGACTCCTTACAGGGACATGGCTTCAGGATGGGAAGGACTGGATCCTGAATATCGAGGGGATAGTCAAATGGGAAGCTCAGTAAAGGGAGGGAGTTGGTGCTGCTCATCAAAGCACTGATCATAGGGTAGTCTGGTGTCAGCTTGGATTTCAGGTCCTGATTTCTCTGTCCTCTGTTGATCTCCCTGTTCCCACAGATGTTGGTCTGTTCTCAGCTCTGCTGGATTTCTGCTGAAGCTTTAACGCCCCCTTTTACACGTTCGGGAAAAATAAAACATTTATTCAATCGAGACCCAATCCATAATCTCCCAGACTGTCAACCAGTCCAAGTAAATCTGAAGTAGTGGTCTCCCAGGATTCTGATAGTGCTCTACCTGAGGAATTCTCTCTCCCTTACATCCAACTATTAATATCCAGCTATGATTTACAACAATACTTGCAACAACAAAAATAAAGCATCTGTTATCAAATAGACATATGGATATACAGCATGGAAACAGGGTTTCTCTATTACACACACAGAACCACACTCTCCATGGGGATGAATTTGAAGTTGCAGCATTACATTTGCAGATATATTCTATTTTGCTCAAAAGTTCTAAATTTGACGGTGTTAGGCAAGAACTTTCAAAAGCTGATAGTGCGCCAATGTTTGCAGGTAAAGGGACGGCTGGAAAATGGGAAGCCTTCAGAACTGTGACAACTAGAGTCCAGAGAAAATATATTCTTGTTAGGGTGAAAGGAAAGGCTGGTAGGTATAGGCAATGCTGGATGACTGGAAAAATTGAGGGTTTGGTTCAGAAAATGAAGGAAGCATATGTCAGGTATAGACAGGACAGATCGAGTGAAGCCTTACAGTATAAAGGGAGTAGGAGTATACTTAAGAGAGAAATCAGGAGGGGAAAACAGGGGACATGAGATAGCTTTGGCAACTAGAGCTAAGGAGAATCCAAAGGATTTTTGCAAATAGATTAAGGACAAAAGAATAAGAAGGGAGAGAATAGGGCCCCTCAAAGTTCAGTAAGGTGGCCTGTATGTGGAACCACTGGAGGTGAGGGGGATACTAAACGGGTATTTTGCATTAGAGTTTACTGTGGAAAAGGACATGGAAGATATAGAATGTAGGGAAATAGATGGTGACATCTTGAAAAATGTCCATATTACAGAGGAGCAAGTGCTGGATGCCTTGAAATGAATAAAAGTGGATAAATTCCTAGGACCTGATCAAGTGTAACCTTGAACTCTGTGGGAAGATAGAGAAGTGATTGCTGGGGCTCTTGCTGAGATATTTGTATCATTGATAGTCACAGGTGAGGTGTCGGAAGACTGGAGGTTGATTAACGTTGTGCCACTGTTAAAGAAAGGTGGTAAAGACAAGCCACGGAACTATAGACCAGTGAGCCAGACGTCGGTGTTGTTGGAGGGAATCCAACTGAGGGACAAGATGTACATGTATTGGAAAGGCAAGGACTGATTAGGGATAGTCAACATGGCTTTACGTGTGGGAAATCATGTCTCACAAACTTGAGTGAGTTTTTTTGAAGAACTAACGAAGGGAACTGATGAGGGCAGAGAATACATGTGATCTATATGGACTTCAGTAAGGTGTTCAACAAGGTTCCCCATGGGAGACTGGTGAGCAAGGTTAGATCTCATGGAATACAGGGAGAACTTGCGATTTGGATACAGGACTGGCTCAAAGGTAGAAGGTGGTGGTGGAGGGTTGTTTTTTCAGACAGGAGGCCTGTGACCAGTAGAGTACCACAAGGATCTGTGCTGGGTCCACTACTTTTCATTATTTATATAAATGATTTGGATGTGAGCATAAGAGGTATAGCTATAAGTTTGCTGATGACACTAAAATTGGAGGTGTAGTGGACAGCGAAGAAGGTTATCTCATATGACAATGAGATCTTGATCAGATGGGCCAATGGGCTGAGAAGTGGCAGATGGAGTTTAATTCAGATAAATGTGAGGTGCTGCATTTTGGGAAAGCAAATCTTAGCAGTACTTATACACTTAATGGTAAGGTCCTAGAGAGTGTTGCTGAACAAAGAGGTCTTGGAGTGCAGTTTCATAGCTCCTTGAAAGTGGAGTTGCAGGTAGTGAAGAATAGGATAGTGATTGGATAGTGAAGAAGGCATTTGGTCTGCTTTCCTTTAATAGTCAGAGTATTGAGTACAGGAATTGGGAGGTCATGTTGCGGCTGCACAGGACATTGGTTAGGCTACTGTTGGAATATTACATGCAATTCTGGTCTCCTTCCTATCAGAAAGATGTTGTGAAACTTGAAAGGGTTCAGAAAAGATTTACAAGTATGTTGCTAGGATTGGAAGATTTGAGCTATAGGGAGAGGTTGAATAGGCTAAGGCTGTTTCCCCTGGAGCGTCAGAGGCTAAGGGGTGATCTTGCGGATATTGATAAAATCATGAGGGGCATTGATAGGATAAATGGACAAAGTCTTTCCCCTGGGGTGGGGGAGTCCAGAACTAGAGGGCATAGGTTTAGGGTGAAAGGGACCTAAGAGGCAACTTCTTCACTCAGGGAGTGGTATGTGTATGGAATGAGTCGCCAGAGGAAGTGGTGGAGGCTAGTCTGGATGGGCATGTGAATAGGAAGAGTTTGGAGGGATATGGGCAAGTTGCTGGCAGGTGGGACTTGATTGGGTTGGGATATCTGGTCGTCATGGATGAGTTGGACTGAAGGGTCTGTTTCCATGCTGTCCATCTATGACTGTATCACTCTAAATGCACAATGTGCTGGCAGTCAATGCAGGCAGCCAATAGATGTAATATTTTGTAAATTTCACTTTGCAAATTGAAGCGGGCTGACTCAAGATTGGGATACAGACAGACTCTGACCTCACTCCTTTCATGCATTATCTGGGCTGAGATGTCACCTTTTCTTATAAAACCTTGTTATCTCGAGAAGGAGCCTGACAGGAAGTTCTGGGACTTGCATATTATTGATACCTGCAACCCATTCTAAAAGATGAAAGACTTAACAATCCAGGTTTGTTCTGTATATAATTTCAGTGGCAGGACACTGTAATGTTTTTCCATAAATTCTGTGTCTTCTGATCTTGTACTCCACAACCAACTGAATAAGACGCAGCACTCCGAAAGCCGGTACTTCGAAATAAACTTGTTGGACTGTAACCTTTTATTATGTTATATGTAACTTTGTCCAGGTTGGGGTGGATTCCCCATGTTAAATGACCCATAGTGTTCTGTTTTGGATGGGTTCAGGTGGATTGGCAGTGTTCAGTTATCCATATCATCGAGGGATGTGCAGGTTAGGGTGGATTGGCTGTGCGAATTTACCCATAGTGCCCAGGGATGTGCAGGTTAGCATGGATTGGCCGTGCTAACTTAACCTACACACCCCTGGGCACTATGGCTAAGATGGATTCACTGTGCTAAATTCACTCTTTCATTGAGAGTGGTGTGTGTAAGGAATGAGCTGCCAGAGGAAATGGTGGATGCATGTGCAATTATGACATTTGAAAGGCATCTGGATGGAACTATAAAATGGAAGGATTGAGAGGGATATGGGCCAAATGGTGGCAAATGGGTCTTGATTAATTTAGAATACCTGGTTGGCATCGACGAGTCGGACTGTTTCCATGCTGTATATCTCTGACTCTGGCTTGCCACATCTGTATGTTCAGTTTCTCCCTGATGTCGGTGTTAATGCCTTTGATGTCTCATTTTGCTCTCTCCTTTCCAGGGATGTTAACCACTTCATGTCTGGTTGTTTCTCAAGAACTTGCATTGCAGGTTCACCCTGAACTGACACTATTTTTTGAGCTTCCCAAAATCAGACCTGCTCACTCTCAGCAGTGGAGTTATCCAAAACTCAGAGAGATGTCAGTCTTGAAGTTTTTGCAGTTCTGCCCCTGTAAGATCCTGAATCAACACCTTCAGGAGAATTAGTTAGAGCGGTGTGAGAACAGAGGGGGAGAGAGAGAGAGAGAGAGGGATGGTGCTTTCAATTTTCAGATATGGAATAACAAAAGAAAAGAATGTTCTGCAGAAAGTAGAATTGCTTGTTCTGAATTTCTACCTTGCACTGACAGTCATGACTTTTGTAATCTCTTTTTACAAAGCATTTGATGATCTGAAGACGGAAGTTTCAAAATCAACAGATGAAGGGCTGATGCCCGAAACATCAACTTTCCTGCTCCTTGGATGCTGCCGGACCTGTTGTACTTTTCCAGCGCTGCACTGTTCAACTCTGACTCTCCAGCTTCTGCAGTCCTCACTTCGACGTCAATGTCCGACAGTCACTCAGTCCATCAGGACTGCAACAATTTTTGACTTGTGATTCTGTGAGAAGGAGCAAAGCCTTTTGGTTCCTGTTGGAGCACGTCTTCAGCATCAATGGGACTGGATGAGAGACCCTACTGTTGCAGCACACTGAGTATGGAGCCTGAAGCAATTATATGGCCTGGAAAGAGGAATTCACGGCAGGCAGGGGCTGTACATGCGTTTGTCTGCAGCTGAAGCTTCGGCCATGGAGAAACCCAATGGATCCCGCCCCGTGCAGAAACCGTGGAAGTGTGGCGTCTGCGGAAAAGGCTTCTGTGTCCCTTCTATCCTGGACACTCATCAGCGCAGTCATACTGGGGAGAGGCCCTTCAGCTGCCCCGAATGCGGGAAGGCCTTCAGCAATTCCTCTGACCTGGTGAGGCACCAGCGGGTCCACTCAGGGGAGAGGCCCTTCAGCTGCCCCGAGTGTGGGAAGGGCTTTAACCAGGCCTCCACCCTGCTGGCCCACAGGAAGGGGCACACCGGAGAGAGGCCGTTCTTCTGCACTGAGTGTGGGAAGGCCTTCAGCAATTCCTCCATCCTGCTGGCCCACCGGCAGGTGTACACTGGGGAGAGGCAGTTCACCTACTCTCCGTGTGAGAAGGGCTTTACCTGCGCTTCCCATCTGCGGAGGCACCAGCGAGTCCATGTGCCATCGCAGGGGGATTAAAGGACGGATAGCCAACTACCTGATTGACTGGACTATCAACCCAGTTCCGGGGACTGCCAGGTTTGAATCCCGCCGTGGCAGATGGTGGAATTGGATTTCGGTCAGAAATCTGGAGTTCAGAACCTCATGAAGAAATGATTGTTTGGGGGACAACACCCATCTGATTCACTCACATCCCTTTTTAGGGAAGGAAACTGCTGTTGTGGGGAAGGATTCACTCAGTTGTCCCAGCTGCATCCTTTACCCGGTCTGGCCGACACGTAACTCCAGACCCACAACAGCATGATTGACTCTTCATTGCCCACCACTGCCACCAGTCATTGAGTGGGGAAAGTCTTACTTGTTTACAGGGTATGGGTTGAAATTGCTGAGTGAGGCAATACTTCCTACAGTTAAGGCTGTACCAAGGATCCAATTACAAACTGACAACTCGGTGGTGACCATAGTAAAGAAGGTGAGATGGTGTGGGTTGGGGGTGCACGCTTTGACCTTAAGCTATTTAAAAAGCAGCTACTTTTTCTACACCTTTTTGCGGGGGTGGGGAGGGGGGGTGGTTTGAAGCTGTAACAACGTTGGGTCGCAATAAAGGTTACCTGAACTTTTCGCCGGGCTCAGACTCTCATTGAAGGCTTTGAGCTCCAAGAGGTTTTTGTTTTAAAGCTGCTCATTTCATTTCAGCCTCCTGCACTAAGTTTCCAATGTCATGTATCAGATGGAGCAGTGAATGAGTACCTAGTATCATTAGAAATTGTAAATTTTTCAGAAATGCAGGTACTGCACCGTTTCATCAGCATTGTATAGTTTACTGGCAGCAGTGGGAGATGTGGGCTGCGTTCACTGGAAACGGTGTGGAGGTGCTGGTGTTGGACTGGGGTAGATAAAGTTAAAAATCACACAACACCAGGTTATAATCCAACAGGTTTATTCGGAAGCACTAGCTTTCAGAGTGCTGCTCCTTCAGCGGGTAGCTGTTGGCCGGAGAATAATACCCCGATTGTATAGCAAAAGATCACAGTGTCATGCGACTGATAGGATATATTGAATAAACCTAGATTGTTGTTATGTCTTTCATCTTTTAGAATGGGTTGCAGGTTTTGGTTCATTAATATGTAAATCCCAGAACATCTTTAAAGTCACGTTCTCGAGATGACTTAATGTTTTATTAAAAAAAAAGTGACATCTCAGCTCAAACAATGCATTAAAGATGTGAGGTTCGAGTCTGTCAGTATTCCAATCTTGAATCAGACTGGTTCTATTTCCAAAGTTGGAATTTATAAAATATTGCATGGATTGACTGCCTGCAGATTGTGTGCTTTTTGAGCAAAATTGAAAATATTGCAAATATAATTCTGCCAATACAAATTCACTCCATAGAGTTTTGTGTGTGTGTGAGTGCGTGCATAAGACTGAAGTGTGAGTGTGATGGAGTTTAAGCCTGTGAGTGTGTGTGTGTGTCTATGAGAGAGGTATGAATAAAAGTGAGAGGTTGCATTTTGCTAAACAAGGAACGGCTGGACGTAGTGAGTTTTGAGAAGATTTGTAGCTCAGGTTGAGGTTTTGGATGTAGGGTTGCTTGCTGAGCTGCAAAGTTCATTTCCAGATGTTTCGTTACCTACTGGGTAACGTCTTCAGTGGGCTTCAGGTGAAGAATGCAGGAATTTTCAGCATTGCTATGTACAGTTAATGGTAGGTCCCTGGGTTGTGTTGTAGAACAGAGATACTTTGGCGGCAGCGGTGGGGGGGAGGGGGGAGTTAGGGGGTTCAGGTATATAGTTCTTTTGAAAGTTGCATCACTGGTAGACAGGTGGTAAAGGAAAGCATTTCGCACCATTCCCTTCACTGTCCACCCCATTCAGTATAGAAGTTGGGACATCACATTGAGGTTGAACAGGATGTTGGTGAGGCCACATTTTGGGTACTGAGTACAGTTTTGGTGACTCTGTGATAGGAAGAATACGATTCGAGAGGGTTTCGTAAAGATTTACCAGGATGTTGCCAGGACTGGAGGGTTTGAGTTATAAGGAAAGGTTGGTACTGTCTTCATTGGAGTGTAGGGGGTTGAGGGGTGACCTTACGAAGATTTATAATGTCATTAGGAGTGGAGGTAAAGTGAATAGCAAAGAGCTCTTCCTTAAGACCATAAGACACAGGAGTGGAAGTAAGGTCATAAGTCCACTCCGCCATTTAATCATGGCTGACGGGCATTTCAACTCCATTTACCATACTCTCCCCATTGAGATACCAAGAATTTATCAATGTCTGCCTTGAAGACATTTAATGACCCGGTCTCCACTGCGTTCCATGGCAATGAATTCCACAGGCCCACCACTCTCTGGCTGAAGAAATGTCTCTTCATTTCCATTCTAAATTGACCCCCTCGAATTTTCAGGCTATGCCCATGGGTCCTAGTCTCCCTGCCTAATGGAAAAACAAACTGCCTAATGGAAAAAAACATCCACGCTTTTACTATCTTGTAAGTTTCTATTAGATCTCCCCTCAACCTTCTAAACTCTAATGAATATAATTCCAGGATCCTCAGCTGTTCATCGTCTGTTCGGCCTATGATACCAGCGACCATCGTGTGAATCTCCGCTGGGCACGCTTCAGTGCCACTATGTCCTTACTGAGGTGTGGGGCCCAAAATTGGACACAGTATTCTAAATGGAGCCTAACCAGAGCTTTATAAAGTCTCAGTAGCACTTCGCTGCTTTTACATTCCAACTCTCTTGAAATAAATGACAACATTATATTTGCTTTCTTAAGCACGGACTCAACCCGCAAGTCAACCTTTAGAGAATCCTGGACTAGCAGTCCCAGATCCCTTTATACTTTGGCGTTTTGAATTTTCTCAATGATTAGAAAATAGTCCATGCTTATTCTTTATTCCGAAGTGCAAGACCTCACATTTGCTTACATTGAATTTCATCAGCCATTTCCTGGACCACACTCCTAAACTGTTCAAATCTTTCTGCAGCTTCCCCACCTCCTCAGAACTACCTGCCTGTCTGCCTAACTTTGTATCATCACCGAATTTCGTGGGAATGCCCCCAGTCCCTTTATCCAGATCATTAATATATAAAGTGAACAGCTGCAGCCCCAACACTGAGCCCTGCGGGATACCACTTGTCACCAGCTGCCATTCCGATAAAGAACCTTTTATCTCAACTCTCTGCCTTCTCTCAGGCAGCCTATCCTCATTCCATGCCAGTAGCTCAACTCGAATACCATGGACCCTCACTTTACTCAGCAGCCTCCTAGGAGGCACCTTATCAAAGGCCTTTTGGAAACCTAGGTAGATGACATCCTCTGGATTTCCCAAGTCTAACCTACTTGTTAACTCTTCAAGTTTGTCAGGCACGACCTCCCTTTACTAAATCCATGCTGACTTATTTTAATCCAACCATGCACTTACAAGAATTTAGAAATCTCATCTTTAACGATAGATTTTAGAATTTTATCTACAACTGAGGTTAGACTAATCGGCGTATAAGTTTCCAGCTTATGTCTTGATCCTTTCGTGAACAAAGAACTTACAACAGTGATTTTCCAATCATCTGGGACTTTCCCTGACTGCAGTGATTTTTGAAAGATTACAACCAACATCTCTGCTAATTCTTCAACTACCTCCATCAGAACGCTAGGCTTAGCCATCAGGGCCAGGAGATTTCTCAATTTTTAGACCTATTAGCTGTTCTAGCACTTCCTTTTTTTGTAATGGCTACCATACTCAATTCTGCCCCTGAACTCTCCTTAATTGTTAGGATATTACTCATGTCTTCCACTGTGAAAACTGACAAAAAGTATTTATTAAGTTCTTTAACTATTTTCTTATCTCCCATCACTAACCTTCCTGCATCAATTTGGAGCAGCCCAATTTCTACTTTTGTCTCTCGTTTGTTTCTTATGTATTGCAAAAAACTTTTACTATCATTTCTAACATTACTGGTCCGCTTACCTTCATATTTGATCCGCTCCTTCCTATTTCTCTCTTTGTTATCTTCTGTTTGTTTTTGTAGTCTTCCCAAGCTTCTGATTTCCCAGTGGTCTTGGCTACTTTGTAGGCTCTCTTTTTCGTTGATACATTTCCTGACTTCCTTTGTCAGCCATGGCAGTCTTCTTTTCCCCCCCGCCCCGCCCGAGAATCTTTCTTTTTTGGGGGGATGGACCTCTGTACTGTGTCCTCAATTACACCCAGAAATTCCTGCTATTGTTGCTCTACTGTCTTCCCCACTAGGCTCTGCTTCCAGTCAATTTTTGTCAGTTCCTCTCTTATTGCCCTTTATTTAACTGTAACACCATTACATCTAATTTTGCCTTCTCTCTTTCAAACTGCACACTGATCTCTACCATATTATAATCACTGCCTCCTAAGTGTTCCTTTGCTTTAAGATTTTTAATAAAGTCTGGCTCATTACATAACACTGAGAATTGAAATATGCTCAGTTAGGCCACAGTTGAGGACAGTGTGTAAGGGGCGAATGGCCTATTCCTAGCCTTTTGAAATTGGTTCTGGCTCAGTGGAAATTGAACCATTGAATTGTAGAGTACAAAAACAACCCTTCGGTATATGCCAACCAGATAGCCTAAATTAATCTCGTCTCATTTGCCAGCACTTTGTCCATATCCCTCTAAAACTTCCTATTCATGTACCTATGCAGATGCCTTTTAAATGTTGTATTTGTAACAACCTCCACCATTTTTCCTGGCAGCTCATTCAGTTCACACACCAACCTCTATGTGAAAAAATTGCCCCTTGGAGCCGTTTTAAATCTTTCCCCTTTCACCCAAAAACTAATGTCCTCTTGTACTGGACTCCCCTGCCCCAGGGAACACCTTATCTTTTTCTCATATCCATACCTGTCAAGATCTTATAAACCTCCATAAGGTCACCCCTCAGCCTGCAATGCTCCAGGGAAAATAGCCCCAGCCAATTCAGCCTCTCCCTGTAGCTCAAACCCTCCAACCCTAGCAATATTCTTATAAATAATTTCTGAACTCTTTTAAGTTTCACAACATCATTCTTGGTTGGTGAGTAATAGGCTGTGAACAATCTATTTTGTTCAGGTCGTAAGAGGGGGCTTTTCTTGAGGCGAATTAACTTTCACACTTTTTTTAATCCTTGGGTTCCTTTTAAAAGTTTCCCCTCTCACCCTAAACCTGTGCCCTCTAGTTTGGGATTCCCCCTCCCCTGCGGGAGAGACAGGCAAAAGGAATGAGATGTGCAGTCACATGGGAAACAAATTGTGACTCCCGCCTTTTTTATCCCAAATTGGCAATTGGACACAAACTCTGTCAGTAACAACCGGCGCCGGTCGCCATTGGTCAGATGGAGTAAGGTGCGCTCTGATTGGGCGGGGCGCGGATGACGCGCGTCACAGAAGGAGGAGACGGAAAGAAGAGAAAAACAAAGATGGCGGCGCGAGGCTGCGGTTTTCTCATCGACTCAGCGGGCGGTTTCTGACGGAGGGCGGAGGCAGACAGGCATCGTTTACCTCAGAAAATACCTTTAAAATACATTTCAAATTAAAGCCGGAACTTTTCAAACAAAAGTTGTGAAGAAAAGGAGACAGTGCCCGGTGGGGTTTATTGTTTATTTGTGTATAATTCCCGGGGCCCGGGAAGGGGGAGGTGACGGTTACCGGGTGAAAGAGAAAACATTAAACATGTCGGCGGTGGAGGAGAGAGAGCCGGCGCCCGCGGCTTCTTCGGCGGCGGGAGGTGGAAGAGCGGCGGCGGGGGGTAAAGTCCGGCGGAGCACAAGCTGGAGGAGAGGCTGCACTCGGTGCTGTGCTGGACCGTGAGCCTGGAGCTACCCGCGGCTTCACTCTACCAGGTACCGGGCTGGGCTGAGGGGGAACCCGGGGGATAAGGCGGATCGCCATTAGCCTGGAGCCACAATCACTCCCATTCCAAAACAAACATAATTTCTATTAGAATCACCATCTAATCCTCCATACACCTTCTATAATCCATGTAGGAGGGCAGGCTGTACCATCTGACTGAACTGTTCCGATATTCAATTGTGTATAATGTATAGATATCTTTTTTTTAATAAAATATACAATGTTATTTAATACATTGGATATGAAATACTGTCATCATGGGATTTGCAGCACTTCACAGCGCTGTAGAAGGTCACAGGCAATATTGTGTACGAGAGCCTGTGTAAACCTCTCTGGTTATGTTTTATAAATGTGATTTGAGGTAATTGCACGTAAAATGTGGTCACATGCAATCATTGGGTAGGATTGTGCGTGTGTATGTAGGTATTTAGATCCTGCGGTTTTGTCTTGCCCAATGATGTGATGGAGGGAGGGGAATGGGCATACTAATTAATCATTCTACCAAATCCAGCATCTTGCTGAAGAGCTTCACTTCTTTGCGATTGTCATCTTCCAAAGAATCAACCTACCCAGTATTTAAATGGACATGTGCATATGTATCGTTGTGCCTGAATGCTGGAAACCTTTTTTTAAAAAAACCTTGAGTACATTTCCTGTGCACCATGCATGGCAATTGGACGTGTTTGATTTTTTTTCTTGCAAGTGCTGTGAAAAGTAGTCTGATCGTGTAAAAGTCGACCCCAGTTCTTCATAGACAGCAGACCAATGTTTGTGAGTCAGTGTGATGGCCGTCATGTTCCACTCCAGCTCTGCAGTCTGTCGGTTGTTCGGCTCTGTTCCTGTCTTCCAGTCCGTTGTCAGTATGTTCCACTCAGTTTTCAGAATTACCATAATTTTTTTTTGGCTTTATTCATCAGTTGAGCTTCTGCTTATGATACGGTATGAATCTTGCCAGGCATGAATTTCAACCCCTCAAGTAGTATCCAAGTAACAGATAACCCCCTAAATTTAACCTTGAAAAGTAGTCAAAAATTTGACTATCATTTGAGTATATACGATATAAATGAATTAATGTTCATTGCTTCTTCGCTTTACTCTATTTTGCCTTATGAAAGGTTTCATATGAACACTCCACTTTTGGATAGTGGGGAAAACCTGTATCAGTACAATACAGCACAGTCACAAGCCCTTCTTATTTGGTTTAGGCACCCCTGTCAAGCCTGTGCCAATTCTTAATTCTCACTTGGACCTGCTATTTATTGCCCATTTGCGGTTTCTATCCTTCTGTTCATCTCGCGTTCGTGTGTCTATCAAGATACACCTTAAAAGTTGCTAAGGTGCTTGCTTCCACCACCCATCACCCCTCTGTGTGAAAAACCTTCCCCTCCACTTCTCCCGTAGACTGCCCTCCTCTTGCCTTGAACCTGTGCCCTTTTGTGGTTGACCTTTTCACCCTGGGGAATTAAAAAAAACCTCTGAGTACCATACAATCCCTAGTGTGGAAAAGACCATTCAGCGCAACATGTGCACACTGACCCTCTGAAGAGTAACTGACACAGACTTATTCACCTACTCCTATTACGCAACATTAGCCCTTGACTAAAGCACCCTCTTCCAGAGCATCCACGTCCTTCTGATAGAGTAGTGACCAGAACTGCATACAATATTCCGAATGTGGTTGAAATAAATAGCTGTAACATAACTTGCCAATTCTTACACTCAGGGAATTGGCCTTCTTGACCACCACACCCACCTCTGTTTCCACTTTCAGGGATCTATATGCCCAGATCCCTTTGCATGCCAGTGCTCCTAAGAGTTCTGAAATTTATTGTACAGTTCTTATATTTCTTTCTCCCTTGTGTCTGTATCCAGCTTCCCCTTAAGGCTACTCCCCACTTCATCTCTTTGCCCACTCATCACCCCTCCACACATCAGCATATCATAAGACCATAGGAACTGAAATTAGGCCATTCACGCCATTGAGTCGACTCCACCATTCAATCGTGGCTGTTAACTTTCTCAAGCCCATTCGTCCCAGAACCCTTGATCCCCTTTAATACTCAAAAACATTTCTGTCTCCATCTTAAATATGCTCAATGACCTGGCCTCCACAGACTTCTGTGGCTGTGAATTCCACAGATACACCACTCTCTGGCTGAAGAAGTTTCTCCTTGTCTCCCAACTAAAGGGTCTTCCTTTTCCTCTAAGGCTGTACCCTCGGGTCCTAGTTTGTCCTAACAATGGAAACATCTTCCCAACATCCACTCTCTCCAGGCTGTTCAGTATCCTGTAGGTTTCAATTGCAACCCCCCTCATCGTTCTAAACTCCATATAGTACCAGAGCCCTCAAAAGTCCCTCATTAACTTTTCATTCCTGGGACCATTCTTGTGAACCTCCTCTGAACACCCTCCTGGGCCAACACATCCTTGCTAAATAGGAGGCCCAAAACTGCGCACAATGCTTCAAATGTGGCCTGACCAGAGCCAGAGTCTCAGAAGTACATCCCTGCTTTTGTATTCAAGTCCTGTCAAAATAAACACCATCATTGCATTTGCCTTCCTAACTACTAACTCAACCTGCAAGTTTACTTTGAGAAAATCCTGGATTTGAACTCCCAAGTCTCTTTGCACTTCGGATTTCTGCATTTTCTCCCCATAATCCTTTTGTTCCAACAGTGACTATCTGGTGTCAGGGCAGCACCAGTGATTTCCTGACATATGAATTGTATTTGGGGGTCCTCACTTTCTTCTTGTATTTGGGGATACCAAGGAATGTCAGGAACTGCGAGTATCTCAGGAATGATCGTTATTCCTGGGGGAGGCAGAGAGGAATGTGGTGTGGTCCTGTAAACTCCAGAACTTTAATAACTTCATGAGTCAGCAATAACTCTTTCTGGACAAAGAAATGAAAGGGCCAATGAGAAACTGCTACAAGGGAGTTAACAAATAACATACATTAACCATCGCTGGGAAGGAGGAGGCAGCACAATGAGCTGTTTCTTTGGACAGATGAGATAATGGTGTTTAATAACTGTGTGACAAAAGGACAATTAATTCTGCCTGTAGAAGGAAGGCCTTGGCGTAAAGGGGTTAATTGCAGGACAGGCTGTTTCAAACAGGTGGAAAACCCTCAAGGATAAGAAGGTAAGCTACAGACCTGAGGTCTCCAGAAGGGTGGGGAGGTGGTGTCAGAATCTAAAGAAACGTTACACCACAAATTTGAAAGTGACGGAACTCCACCAGAATTCAACTCCAGAATGATTTAGCAGCAGTACTTGGAAGAACAACAGTGCATCAAACCCCTGTAAACTTCCAGAGATGGGCATTGTTGGTAGAAACAATGTTGAATTCCACCATCACTTGGGTGATAGCCAAGATTGGGGTGGGGGAAGGGAGGCTGAACTTGCTTACTTGAGGGGTGACCTTACAGACGGCTTTGCAGTAGAAGGGTTTTAGGACCTACAATAAAGTGTAAATCATTGTTTCAACAGTTGGTTGTCTGTGCAGTTTCTGCGTCAGTATTCAAATTAAAGCGATTCACCCACAATCAGAGTGAGAGGTTGGGATTAATAATGACTCCTTTGCATTCAGCAGGACGGCACATCAATACTGTTATAAAGCGAATGCTGAATCCCCTCCCCTCTCTGAGATCTCAAACCGAAACACCAAAAGAGGAGCGCATTGCCCTATAATCTATAAAATTAGTGTGAAAAGTGGCGTCATCTGCTCTAGTCTTAAAAACAAAAATAAATCCCTGACACTTTAAAAATCAACAAAAAGCAATTTACGTATCCAACTTGCATGGTGAACAACTGAACTAATTTATTAACAAACCCAATAAATCCCTTCGAACTACTGACAATTCTGGCATAAAACAGGATTCTTGTCATATGCTGTTCCAATAAATACAAGACCCACTAATATAACAAGAAATAGAATTTAGTCTCTCTGATTACAGCCAGGTTACATGTCTTCCAGAATATTCTATGCATCTTTCTATTGAATCTTTTGTTCGGAATGTCTCCTCCAATTCCTGCTCTTCTTTTTTTTGTAAATGATGCTCTCTCATTCACAGATGACTGTCAGGGCTGATTTCTCTCTCTAGTGCTGAGGACTCTTAGCACTGGGGCTCTGTCCAACTGTCCCCTTCTTTTATACCCTTGATGCTATATTGAGTTTTTAGAATAGGATTGGTCCTCTGTTGTCAGATTTAAATTTAATAGGTGTTGGTAGCGACAAAGAAACACGAGTCAGTGCTACAGCATGGAAACAGGCCCATCGGCCCAAACTGGTTCATGCCGACCAAAATGTCCATCAACAGTAACCCCATTTCCTTGCACTTGGCCACTATCCTTCTAAGCCTTTCAAGACTGGGGACACATTTGTATGGTGAGAGGGGAGAGATTGTAAAAGTTTTGTCCCACATAGTTTTTCAGAGTGTGGTTTGTGTATGGACTGAGCTGCCAGTGGAAGTGGTTGAGGTAGGTACATTAACAACATTTAAAATACATGGAGAGTCCTAATTAAATTAATTGGCTAAATTGAAAAGTCATTATCTCGGCCTGCTAACTGTACGACCTTTTGATAGAAATGTTTCAGCTTGTGTGCTCTCTGTTGTGATGATGTTACTCCTTTAAGAAGATTATGTTGTTCTTGATTTTTTTCCCCAACAGGGGTTGTAAAAGGCAGAGGGGCTGATTCGTTTGGGCGAAGGGACTTCACTAATGGCCAACAGGTATTGGCAAAGGCAACAAAGGTTTGAGATTTTTTTTCCTAAAACGCTTCTACTGCAAAGCCGTCTGTAAGGTCACCCCTCAGCCTCTGACACTCCAGGGAAAATAGCCCCAGTCTATTTTCTCTTGCAGCAGCTCAAACCCTCCAACCCTGGCAGTATGTTTGTAAGTCTTTTCAGAACCCTTTCATGTTTCACAACTTGTTACAAACATGTCGACTAATTCAGAGAAGCCTCTCAATTACAGCTGTAAATGGAGAAAGTGTGTTTAATAATGAGTCATGAATAAAGGCTGCATTAATCTTTTACCGTGAAGTTTTACTCCTACATCTCAAAACAGAGCATACAAACCTGGTCAGAAGCAGCCTATGTGATTTAGGACACTATTGGTTGTTTTCCAATGAGGACTGACTTTGCACAGAAACCATAGATATTTTAAATGAATGGGGTACCATTCGTTTTAAGGTCAGGTAAACTTAAATGGCACTGCATTGGCTTAGAAATGAGAGATCCTTGACACACACAGCTGAAATCATCACTGCACCATTATTAACAAATTGGAATTAAGGCTGGGATGTTTTCCCCCTGGAGCAGAGGAGGATGAGAGGCGACGTTTATAAAACCATGAGGGTTATAGATAGGGTTAAGGATTGTTGTCTTTTCCCAAGTATGGGGGAATTTCAAGACGAGGGACACATTTGTATGGTGAGAGGGGAGAGATTGTAAAATTTTTGCCCCACATATTTTTTCAGAGTGTGGTTTGCGTATGGACTGAGCTGCCAGTGGAAGTGGTTGAGGTAGGTACATTAACAACATTTAAAATACATTTGGTCAAATACATGGAGAGGAAAGGCTTAGAAGGATAGTGGCCAAGTGCAGGGAAATGGGGTTACTGTTGATGGACATTTTGGTCGGCATGGACCAGTTGGGCCGATGGGCCTGTCTCCAGTCTGTAGCACTGACTCGTGTCTCTTTGTCGCTCCAACAGTTTTGAATTTTCAGATGAGCATCTCACTTAATCACACTGAATAAAATCCGATCTCATTAGTCAACTCTGATTTGGAAGTGCTGGTGTTAGATTGGGCTGGACAAGGGCAGAAGTCAAATGGCACCAGGTTAGAGTCCAACAGGTTTATTTGAACTCACGAGATTTCGGAGCACTGCTCCTTTGTCAGTGAAGTGACGAAGGAGCAGCATTGAAGAAGGAGCAATGCTCCTAAAGCTGTAACCTGATGTTGTGTGACTTCTGATGTCTTCAGCTGTGAGTTTGCGTCGAACTTAATGGGATATTTTGTACAACATGGCATTTTTAAACAGTATCACTTGGAGGGATTCATTTGAAACCTTTCAAGAGGTGAGTTCAACAAGACTGAACTATTCAAAGTTACTTGGACTCCATTTTAAAACTTACATCAGGACCGGTAGACAGAGATATACTGCACAGAAACAGACCCTTCGGTCCAACTCATCGATGCTGACAAGACATCCTAAATTAATTTGGTCCCATTTATCAGTATTTGGCCCATTATCCTTCTAAACCCTTCCTGTTCAGGTCCGAAACCAGATGCCTTCTAAGTGGTATAATTGTACCAGCCTCCACTCTCTCTGGAAACTCATTCCATACATGCACTACCCTCTGCCTGAAAACATTGCCCCTTACGTCCCTTTTAAATCTCTCGCCCAGCCAAATAGCCTCTCCCTGCAGCTCAAACCCTCCAACCCTGGCAACAATCTGGGAAATTGTTCCAGATACAGAAGTCAATGTTTCGGGAAGAACCCTTCTTCAGTCCTGAAGGAGGGTTAATACCTGAAACGCTAACTTCACCTCCTAATGCTGCCTGGCTTGCTGCATTCTCCCAGCATACTGCTTGCCTACTTTGATTTCAAGCAACCGCAATTTTTTTTGTTTCTAACAAATGGCGGAACAGACTCAGTTGGCTGAATGGCCTAATGTCTGCTCCATTGGTCTTAGCTTTCTACGGATTGTTTCAGTGGGAACGTGCAGTCCCAGACTCAGTAGTGTCGCCCACTGGAAGCAAAGTTTATGGAATCACAGAATCCCTACAGAATGTAAACAGGCCCTTTGGCCCAACAAGGCAACACCAACGTTCCGTAGAGTTACCCACCCAGACCCATTCTCTTAACCCTATTACTTTACATTTACTTGGAGAAAGTGAGGACTGCAGATGCTGGAGATCATAGTCGAGAGTGTGGTGCTAGAAAAGCACAGCAGATCAGGCAGCAGCCGAAGAACAGGAGAATCAATGTTTCAGGCATCATTGCTGAGGAAGGACTTATGCCCAAAACGTCGATCCTCCTGCGCGTCAGATGCTGCCTGACCTGCTGTGCTTTTCCAGCACCACACGCTTGACCAGTCTACATTTACCCCGGACTAATGTACCACACTTACACATTCCTGAACACGATGGACAATTTCGCTAGGCTAACTCACCCTAACTTGTACATCTTTGTATTGTGGGAACAAACCGGAACACCCTGAGGAAACCCACGCAGACATGGAGAATCAAACAGTAGATTCAAACCCGAGTCCATGGCTCTATGAGGCAGCTGTGCTAAGCACTGAGCCACCATGCCGCCCTGAGCCACTGTGGGGTTGCTGTTGGGGGTGCGAGGTGGTGTGCAGTCCAGAATTTTTTTTTTTAAAAAAGCCCACCAGCGTCTGAGTCCTCATTTTCAGAATGGGGCAGAAGGTTTAGTCCACAGTCGCGTCACTGGTGGAATCCGATTGTTGGGAGCACTGGTGCCCCTGCTGGTGTCTTCGCAAGTTGCTGGAAAATGTGAACGTCTTGCCACACTCAGAGCAGCTGAATGGCCTCTCCCCTCTATGGACCCGCCGGTGGGTCAGTAGGTGGGAGGAGCGGTTAAAGCGTTTCTCGCACTCTGGGCAGGAGAACGGCTTCTCCCCAGTGTGGACCCGCTGATGCCTCAGCAGGTGGGAGGAATTGCTGAAAGCCTTCCCGCACTCGGGACAGCTGAAGGGCCTCTCCCCCGTGTGGACCCGCTGGTGGGCCACGAGATTGGAGGAGACCGCAATGCCCTTCCTGCACACTGAGCAGGAGAACGGCTTCTCCCCCGTGTAGACCCGCCGGTGGGTCAGCAGTTGGGAGGGCTGGGTAAAGCCCTTCCCACACTCATGGCAGGCAAATGTGGACCCGCTGGTGTGTCAGCAGAGAGGAGGAACTGCTGAAGCCCTTCCTGCATTCGGGGCAGGGGAACGGCTTCTTGCCTGTGTGGACCCACTGGTGCCTCAGCAGGGCAGAGGAATCGCTAAAGGCCTTCCCGTACTCGGGGCAACTGAATGGCCGCTCCCCCGTGTGGACCCGCTGGTGCTTCAGCAGGTCAGAGGATTTGCTGAAGGCCTTCCCACAATCAGAGCAGGGGAAGGGCCTCTCCCCGGTGTGGACACGTTGGTGCGCCAGCAAGTGGGAGGAGTGGGTGAAGCTGTTCCCGCACTCGGGGCAGGTGAATGGTCTCTCCCCTGTGTGGACTCGGCGGTGGTCCAGCAGGTGGGAAGAGCGGATAAATCCCTTCCCATACTCTGGGCAGGAGAACGGCCTCTCCCTGGTGTGACTGCGCTGATGAATTTCCAGGGCAGATGGGACACTGAAGCCTTTCCCGCAGTCACCACACTTCCACGGTTTCTCCATGGGGCGAGATTCCTCTGGTTTCTCCATGGCCAAAGCTTTATCTGCATACTAACGCATGTACAATCCCTCCCTGCCGTGAAATCCTCTTTCCAGGCTGTATAATTGTTACAGGCTGCACATTCAATGTGCTGCCACAGTAGCGTCTCTCAGCCAGCTCCACTGATGCTGAAAGCGGACTGAAACAGAAACCAAAGAGTTTTGCTGCTCCTCACAGAATCATAGTCGAAAATCGTTACAGTCCCAATGGATTGATTGACTGTCCTCATTGAAAATGAGGACTCAGACGCTGGAGAGTCAGTCAAAATGTGTGGTGCTGGAAATACACAGCAGGTCAGGCATCATCCAGGGAGCAGGAGAGTTGCAGTTTCGGGCATAAGCCCTTCAACTACTGAATTTGAAACTTCAGTCTTCAAATCTTCAAATGCACTGGAAAAACAGATTATGAAAGTCATCACTGTCAGTCAGGGTAGAAATTCAGAACAAGCAATTCTACTTTATGCGGAACATTCTTTTCTTTTGTAATTCCATGAAATTGAAAGCACCATTACCCTACTCTGATTGCTCTACATTTATACCTGATTAATGCATCTAACCTACACATCCTGGACACTATGGACAATTTAACATGGCTAATTCACCCAAACCTGCACATCTTTGGATAGTGGGAAGAAACAGGTGCACTGGAAGAAATCCGCCGCAAACACCAGACGGAGAATGTGCAATATTCACACAGACAACGGCTCTAAGGCTGGAATTGTATCTGGCTCTCTGGTGCCGTGAGGCAGCATCACTAACCACAGACACCGTACCTTCCTTTTCCAGTCCCGCCACCAAGTCACTCAGCTTGAGCTTGAGCTCAAGCAAAGCACTACGTTTAATTTTCGCTTCACACTCACTGAACTTTCGGCCCGTCCCCACTTTCCCTACAGGAAATGCAAACAGCTGGGGGGTTGCCACGTCGAATCCCTACAGTGCGGAATGAGGCCATTTGGCCCAACAACTCTCCATTTACCTCCGACTAATATACCTAACCCACACATCCCTGAACACTATGGGGCAATTTAGCATGTCCAATTCACCCTAACCTGCAAATCTTTGGACTGTGGAACGAAACCGGAGCACCTGGATGAAACCCACACAGCTACAGGGGGGGGACAATGTGCAAACTCCACACAGTCAGTCACCTGAAGCTGGAATCAAATCCTTGTCCCTGGTGCTGTGAGGTAGCAGTGCGAACCACTGAGCCACCTTGCCGCCCATGTGTGCTGAAAGAGATGCAATGTGGAACTTTATTGACTGTACCACACAGTGGATTGTTGAGTAAGGTCGAGTCTCGAAGGATCTGGAAAGAGGTAGCCAACATTTAGGAGCGCATTGCGACAGACGCTGGAATCCGTCCTGAAAACAACAAATGTTGTTTGTTGGAGATCACAGCTGGTCAGGCAGCGTCCACAGAGAGATAGCAAGCTAACATCTCAGGTCTTCTTAGAGATTTATAAAATCTTGCTGGATACAGAGAAGATGACTGTCCGTCATCATTTCCCTGGAATGAGGGATTTCAAGACTAGCGGACATATGTTTAAGGTGAGAACAGAAAGATTTAAAAACAAAATAAGGGGCAACATTTTTACACAGAGTGCTTCACGTGTGGAATGAATTTCCAGAGGAAGTGGTAGATGCACTTACCGTCACAACATTTAAATGACATTTGGAATAGTACATGAATAAGAAATGTTCAGAGGGATATTGGGCCAAGCACATGTAGGTGGGACAAGTTTAGTTTGGGATTATGGTCGACATGGACTGGTTGGACCAAAGGATCTGTTTCCGTACTGCGTGACTCTGACTGGATACAGTGGATGTGGGGAAGATGTTTCCACCAGGAGGAGAAACGAGGACCAGAGGACACAGGCTCAGGGTGAAGGAATGCCCTTCAGAACTGAGATGAAGATGAATTTCTGCGGCCAGAGGAGGGTGAATCTGTGGATCTCATTGCTGCAGAGCGCTGTGGAGGCCAAGTCATTGAGGGCATTTAAGACAGGGATAGATAGGTCTTTGATAAGTAAGGAGATCAAGGGTTACGAGGAGAAGGCAACAGAATGGGGTTGAGAAACATATCGGCCATGATCGACTGGTGGAGCAGACTCAATGGGCCAAATGGCCTCATTCTGCCCCTGTGCATTGTAGTCTTAAAACTGGGCAGATTACTGAAGTGGTTTTCATGAACAATTTCAGAGTCCTGAAGTAAAGCCGTAGAGGTGTACAGCACGGAAACAGACCCTTTAGTCCAACTCATCCATGCTGACCAGTTATTCTAACCTAATCTCGTCCCATTTGCCAGGACTTGGCCACTATCACTCGAAACCTTTCCTATTCATATACCCATCCAGATGCCTTTTAAATGCCGTAATTGTACCATCCCCCATCACTTCCTCTGACACTTATTCCATACATGCACCACCCTCTGCATGAAACACTTGTCCCTGAGGTCCCTTTTAAAATCTTTCCCCTCTCACTCTAAACCTATGCCCTCGAGTTCTGGACTCCACAACCCAGGGAAAAGACCTTGTCTGTTTATAAAATCATGAGGATTATGGATAAAATAAACGCGTGGAAGGTCACCCACCCCCCTCACAAAAGCTTCTGACGCTCCAGGAAAACAGCCCGAGTCTATTCTGCCTCTCCAGATAGCTAAAATCGTCCAAACCCGGCAACATCCTTGTAAATCTTTTCTGAACCCTTTCAAGTTTCACAGCTTCCTCCTGATAGGAAGGAGACCAGAATTGCACACAATATTCCGAAAGTGGCCTAACCAGTGTCCTATACAACTACAAAGTGACCTCTCAACTTTACTACCCAATGCTCTGACCGATAAAGGAAGGCATACCAAATGCCTTCCTCACTGTTCTATCTATCTGCGACTCTATTGTCAAGAAGCTATGAACCTGCACTCCAAGGTCTCTTTGTTCAGCAACACTCCCGCGGACCTTACCTGATTTGCTTTTCCAAATGTAGTACCTCACATTTATCTAAATTAAACTCCATCTGCCATTCCTTAGCCCATTGGCCCATCGGATCAAGATCCCATTGTCATCTGAGGTAACCTTATTTGCTGTCCACTACACCTCCAATCTGGGTGTCATCTGCAAACTTACTAACTATACCTCTTATGCTCACATCCAAATCATTCATATGAATGATGAAAAGTAGTGGGACCAGCACCAATCCATGTGGCACAACACTGGTCACAGGCCTCCAGTCTGAAAATCAACCCTTCACCACCACCCTCTGTCTTCTACCTTCAAGCCAGACCTGTATCCAAATGGCTAGTTCTCCCTGTATTTCTCGAGATCTAACCTTGCTAACCAGTCTCTCATAAGGAACCTTGTTGAATGCCTTTCTGAAGTCTATGGAGATCATGTCTACTGCTCTGCCCTCGTCAATCCCTGGTTACTTCTTCAAATAATTCAATCAAGTTCGTGAGACATTATTTCTCACGCACAAAGCCATACTGACTATCCCTAAATCAGTCCTTGCCTTTCCAAATACATGTGAATCCTGTCCCTCAGGATTCCCTCCAACCACTTGCCCTCCGGCAATGTCAGGCTCACTGGTTGATAGTTCCCTGGCTTTTCCTTGCAATCTTTCTTAAATATTGGTACCACGTTAGACAACCTCCAGTCCTTCATCACCTCACTTGTGACTATCAATGGTACAAATACCTCAGCAAGGGACCCAACAATAACTTCTCTAGCTTCCCACAGAGTTCTAGGGTACAACTGATCAGGTTCTGGGGATTTATCCACTTGCATGCATTTCAAGACGTCCAGCACCACTTCCTTTGTAGTATGGACATTTTTACATTTTTCAAGATATCATCATCTGTTTCCACACATTCTATTTATTCCATGTCCTTCTCTACAGTAATCACTGATGCAAAATACTTGTTTATTATCTCTCCCAACTCCTGCAGCTCCACACATAGGCTGTCTGGCTGATCTTTGAGGGGCCCTGTTCTCTTCCTAGTTACCCTTTTCTCCTTAATGTATTGATAAAAACCCTTTGCATTGTCCTTAACTCTACTTGTCGAAGCTATCTCATGTTCCCTTTTTGCCCTCCTGAGTTTACTCTTAAGTATACACCAACTGCCTTTTTACTGTCAGGATTCACTCGATATCTCCTGTCTATACTTGTCATATGCTTCCTTCTTTTTCTGAACCAAAAGCTCAATTCCTCGAGTCATCCAGCATTCACTACACCTACCAGCCTCCCCTTTCATCCTAGGTTCTAGATTACAGTGGTGCTGGAAAAACACAGCAGTTCAGGCAGCATCCGAGGGGCAGGAAAATCGACATTTTGGGCAAAAGCCCATCTAATCTAGAATCTGGTTTCCAGCATTTGCAGTCCTTGTTTTTACTGAGGTTTTCCCCTTTCACCCAAACAGGAATATACTGTCTCTGGACTCTCAGTTTCTTATGTTTGAAGGCTTCCCATTTTCCAGCCATCCCTTTACCTGCGAACATCTGCTCCCAGTTAGCTCTTGAAAGATCTTGCCTAATACCAAGTTAGTCATCCTCCAATTTAGATCTGGTCTATACTTTATCATCACTCTTTTATAGCTCATAGAATTATGGTCACTGGCCCCAAAGTGCTCCTCCACTGACAGCTCAGTCACCTGCCCTGCCTTATTTCCCAAGAGTAGATCACGTTTTGCAACTTCACTAGTCAGAACGTCCATTTACTGAATCAGAAAATTTTCTTGTACATATTTAAATTCCTCTTCATCTAAACCCTTAACACTATGGCAGTCCCAGTCTATGTTTGGAAAGTTAAAATCCCTGACCATAACCACCCTATTATTATTTCAGATAACTGAAATCTCCTGACAATTTTTTTCTCAATTACCTTCTGACTGTTGGGGAGTCTGTAATAAAATCCCAATAAGGTGATCATCCCTTTCTTATTTCTCAGTTCCACCTAAATAAGCTTCCTGCATGTATGTTGTGGTTCTGTTCGCCGAGCTGGGAATTTGTGTTTCGTCCCCTGTCTAGGTGACATCTTCAGTGCTTGGGAGCCTCCTGTGAAGCGCTACTGTGATCTTTCCTCCGGCATTTATTGTGATTTGAATCTGCCGCTTCCGGTTGTCAGTTCCAGCTGTCCGTTGCAGTGGTCGGTATTTTAGGTCCAGGTCGATGTGCTTATTGATTGAATCTGTGGATGAGTGCCATGCCTCTAGGAATTCCCTGTCTGTTCTCTGTTTGGCTTGTCCTGGGACAACACTACTATTATAGGACAAGCCAGACAGAGAACAGACAGGGAATTCCTGGAGGCATGGCACTCATCCACAGATTCAATCAAGAAGCACATTGACCTGGACCCAATATACCGACCACTGCAACGGACAGCTGGAACTGACAACCGGAAGCGGCAGATTCAAACCACAATAATTTCAGTTCAAGTGGTGGATGTAGGTCCAGTTAAAAGGCATTTGCATCAGCACATGAATAGGAATGGTTCAGAGGGATTTGGGCCAAACACTGGCAGGTGCAACTAGTTTAATTTGAGAACATAGTCAGCATGGACTAGTTGGACAGAACAGTCTGTTTCTGCACTGTCTGACTATTCTATACTGGTCTTAAACACATTTTCTTGCCTCCCCCCATAACCATCCACTTCCTTGTTGTCGAAAACTCAAATGAACTCAGCCTTGAATATATTCAGTGACACCCCTCCCCCCCAACTGCAGGAATACATCTCCACCTCTGAACTCAATTCCTCTCGCTAATGTACCACTTGCCTTGCTCATTGCTTGCTGGTACAGAAGGACGCTGAGGCCTGTTTGTACATCAACACATCATTCCTGATGAAGGGCTCGAGCCTGAAATGTCGAATCTCCTGCTCCTCAGATGCTGCCTGAACCTGTTGTGCTTTTCAGCTCCACAGTTTTCGATTCTGATCTCCAGCATATGCAGACCTCACTTTCTTCACATCCAAAGATATCACTATTTAAGGAATGCGTCTCCTTTCTGCTTTTTTTTTAAACAGCAAATGCGATAACTTCACATTGTGCTCCTACATTTGCCATGTGTTTGCTAATTGAGACACAGTCTTGGACCAACTTTTCCAGACTCTCTCCCCTCGCCGGGATTCACTCCCTTTCCTTTCAATTACTGCAAAACAAAAATTGAACCCCAGAATGAAAAAAAAAATGGAAAAGAGGGTGAGAAAAGAAAGTGCCGTACTCACAGATGTTGAACAGAGGAAAGAAGTTGCAGTCTCGGGTGAAGCTCAATCTTCATTCAGAGAGGAACAACAGCAGTAGCAGCTTCAGAAGCTCATGGTCAAACTTCCGTATTCAGACAATAGCAAGGCTCTGATGGACATCCAGAGCTCCCCATTGGCCCATCAAAAGAAGGTCGCGGTCCGTAATTGCGGACAGCGTGGGGCATGCGCAGTTCTTGTTGACACCGTTGAACATGCGCAGTGTGGTCGGTGGAGTGGTCGGTGTGGCTGACAAGATTTTGTACCTGAATGTCAAATGTCAACAAGAGTTTAAAAAAAAGCTGAAGCCACATTTTTTTTTTACCTGTAGCTCGACATTTTATTGCGTTTGCATTTTGTGTGACTCCTCAACTTTTGAATGTCTTTTCCCCAGGGTAGGGGAATCCCAAGCTACAGGGCATAGATTTCGGTTTATAGGGAAAAGATTTAAAAGGGACCTCAGGGTCAGAAAAAAAGTTTGAAAGTTAATTCGCCTCAACAAATGCCCCCTCTTATGCCCTGAACAAGATAGATTGTTCACAGCCTATTAATCATAGTAGCAATGATGTTGTGAAACTTAGAAGGGTTCAAAAACGAATTATAAATATGTTGGAAGGGTTGGAGGGGTTCAGCTGCAGGGAGAGGCTCAATACGCTGGGGCTGCTTTCCATACAGCGTTGGATGCTGAGGGTTTATAAAGCCTTATAAAATCATGAGGGGCATTGATAGGTTAAATACACAAGGTCTTTTCGCTGGGGTGGGAGAGTCCAGAACTAGAGGGCATTCATTTTGGGTGAGAGGGGAAAGATATAAAAAGGACCTAAGGGGCAAATGTTTCACGCAAAGGGTGGTGCATGTATTGAATTAGCTGCCAGAAGATGTGGTGGAGGCTGGTACAATCACAAAATTTGAAAGGCATTTGGATGGGTACATACGGATCAAGACTAATTTAGGATCCATGGTCAGCATGGACCAAAGGGTTTGTTTCCATACTTAACAACTCTACGGTTCTATTTCTGCATAGTCAGAATCAATTTCACAAGACTCGGAATAGGCCATCCACAACTTCTAGCCTGTTCTCAACTGTGGACTAACTGGACATATTTGAATGCATATTTCAGAAAGATGTCTGCAGCTTTTCTATAAAGTTGAACATGCTTTCATGATGTTTCTGAATATATCATTTTACCTATTCTCAATTTTAAAGATCAGTCATTTCTTGTGAAGCCGTGTCTACCAGGTAGAGTCATCAACATCCATTCTATTTCTCTCTTCCTAGAAGGGTTTGATACAGTGATCAAAAAGGGTTTGAGGCATCCGCAAGAACAGGGAGTGGGTGGAAGAGAAGGAGAGAGAATGGACGGAGGGGCAGAGTGTCAGGGGGTGAGAGAGATAACTGACAGGGGGACAGAGGGTGGGGGGATGAAAAAGGCTGTGGGGGGAAACAGGGGATGATCGGAATGGAGAAGATTTTGGGGACCGATGGTGAGGGAAAGAGAAAGACTGGTGTGCAGAGGTGGGGAAGAAGAGAATGCAGGGCAGAGGGGTGGGGGCTGAGAGAGAATGGAAGGGGGACAGTGGGTGGGGAGAGATTGGACAGGGGAGCAGAGGGTTGTGGAGAGAGACTGCCCAAATCCCACCTTCCCTTGGACCGGTGTTGATATCTCATGAACTGGAACTCACTCCTCCCACAGCAGACTTGGGTCAATCATTTCTCAATATATACGTGGTGAAGGCAGTAGAATCATATAATTCTGACAGGCCATTCGGCCCATCGAATTCACACCAACCTTCCAAAAAGCATCCAATCCAGACCCACCTGCTGACCCTACAGCCCTGCAGTTCCTCATAGCTAACCCACTCTAATCTGCACACTTCAGCATGGCCAATCCACCCTAAACTGCAAATCTTTGGACTGTGGGAGGAAACCAGATCACTCGCAGGTAACCCACAGAGACACAAGGAGGAGGACGCGCCAAAGTTCACACAGTCAGTTGCCCAAGGATGGAATCAAACATGGACCCCTGGGACTGTGAGGCTGTGGTACTAACCACTGAGCCACGGTGCCGTCCAGAGTTAGCTTCTAACGTTTCACGCACCCTCAGCAGAGGCTCTCTCCTGACATTTGTGGACCACACCTGCTGTAACCTCCCTTTCCCTGAGCACATTGGTTCCCAAATCTTGGCACCAGATAGACACCAATGTCATCTGGCCTCTTGCTACCCACTGCGGAGACCAGTGACAATCCCTGTCACTATTCTGTCCCTTACCACCACCTCCCCAATGTTGATCGTAATCCCAGCACCCAGCCAGTTCGCTCCTCCACCCCCTTGCAGCCCTCTCTCAGGTCCCCTTTACCTACCTGATCCACGCTCACACCTCCTGACCCTGTCCACTGACTCAATCAGAAGGGTCTGTCCGGAGAGAAATGGAATAAAATGTCTGGTTATCTTTATCCCCAAAGGTCTGCAGCCTGGCTTCCAGCTCCATCTCTCTGAGCCGAATGTCCACCAGCATATGTTTGCCCTGGATCTCAGCATCCAGAGCCTCCCACCATCTGCAAATCAAAAGACAAGTCCCACATTACACTCTCCAATGTGTGTTATGTAACTGCTTAATCGTTTCTGGTGGTCGAGCAGAGGCCAAGTTCAACTTGGCTATTGATACCCAAGTTTAGAATCCATGAGGATGGCTTCAAATGGACCTTGGGTTGATGTCACACTACAGGTGACTCCACTACACTATACAGTCTCTCTCTCTCTCGCTCTCTCTCTCACACACACACACACACACACACACACACACTTATACACACACACATACACGTAAGTCAATAGGGTGAATTTGCGGAATTATATTTGCAGATACATTCTATTTTGCTCAAAAAGTGCACAATCTGCAGGCAGTCAATGCAATTAATATTTTATAAATTCCTACTTTGGAAATAGAACGAGTCTAACTCAAGATTAGGATACTGACAGACTCAAACCTCACACCTTCCATGCATTGTCTGAGCTGTTGCTTCTTTTAATAAAATAGAGTCATAGAATCTTAGAGATGTACAGCATGGAAACAGACTCTACGGTCCAATCCGTCTACGCCGACCAGACATCCCAACCCAATCTAATTCCACCTGCCAGCACCCGGCCCATACCCCTCCAAAACCTTCCTTTTTACATCCCCATCCAAATGCCTCTTAAATGTTACAATTGTACCAGCCTCCACCACATCCTCTGGCAGCTCATTCCATACACGTACCACCCTCTGCGTGAAAAAGTTGCCGCTTATGTCTCTGTTATATCTTTCCCCTCTCACCCAAAATGAATGCCCTCTAGTTCTGGACTCCCATATCCCAGGGAAAAGACTTTGTCTATTTACCCTATCCTATTCTGGGATTTGCATATTAATGAACCGAAACCTGCAACCCATTATAAAATGTGAAAGACTTAACAGCAATCTTGGTTTGTTCAATATATCATTTCAGTTGCATGACACTAATCTTTTGCTATAAATTTTGTATCTTATGATCCTGCTCCACAGCTACCTGCTGTAGGAGCAGCGCTCCGAAAGCTAGTGCTTCCAAATAAACCTGTTGGACTATATTCTGGTGTTGTGTGCTTTTTAACGTTGTTTCTCATCAACACAACCACAACACTTCCTGCTGCTGCCAGTAAACATTAGAATGCTGATGAAACGATGCAGTAACCTGCAAAGATGAAAATCTTAACAGTTTCTAACGATACTTGCTACTGATTCACTGCTCCTTCTGATACACGACTTTGGCAACTTAGTGCTGGAAGCTGAATGAGCAGCTTTAAAACAGAAACCTGTTGGATTTTATATCTTTCAATGTCTGAGTCCTAATTTAAGTTACCTTTATGGCGGCCCAACTTTGATACAGCTTCATGATCTCCCCAGCAAAAAAATTACAAAAAGTAGCTTTCGTTTTCTTCAACAGCTGAATCTCAAAGCACACACACACACACACACCCCTGACCTTCCCTACCACCCCAGTTGATTTACTATTGGTAAGCACTGAGGTGTCCCTTTGTAACTGGATCCTTGGTACAGTCTTAACCCGGAGGAAGTAATGCCTCACTCAGCAATTTCAACCCATATACTGTATCCAAGTAAGTTTCTCCCCACTCATTTTCTGGGGGCAGGAGTGGGGACAGGGGGTTTAAAGTCGACCACATTGCTGAGAGTTTGGAGTCATGTGCAGGCCAGACCAGGTAAAGGATGCATGTGGGACGACTGAGTGAATCCTTTCCCACAACAGTAGTTTCCTTCCCGAAAAAAATCATGAGTGAATCAGATGAGGATGTTTTGCCGGTGAAAATGGTTTCATCATTAGATTCTGAACTCCAGATTTCTGACCAAATTCTAATCTCCCATTTGCCGTGGCGGGGTTCAAACCTGGGAGTTCACAGAGTTGAGTCGGTAATCCCGTTGATAATACTACTCGGCCATTGCTTCTTCGATCCCAGTGATGGCACATGAACTCACTAGTGCCTCTGGAAGTTGTCCACCCAACCAAATTCCTTCCTGCACTCAGGGCAGGAGAACAGCCTCTCCCAGTGTGGACCCACTGGTATGTTTGCAAGGTGGATGAACTCATGAACCCCTTCCTGCTGTGACAGTAGGTGAACGGTCTCTCCCCAGTGTGGACCCAAGGATGTTTCAGCAGGCCAGGAGAATTGACGAATGTATTCCTGTACTTGGAGCAAGTGAACGGCTTCTCCCCGGTGTGAACATGCCAGTGCATCAGCTGGTTGCACAGCCAACTGAATCCCTTCCCACACACAGAGCAGGAGAATTGCCTCTCCCCTGTGTGAATGCTTCTATGAGTCACCAGCACTGATGGGGAAGGGAACCCTTTCCCACAGTCCCCACATTTCCACAGTTTCCCCATGGGGAGAGCTTCCCTTTTGTCGCTCTGGGTTTGAAATTACCAACAGAATGGATACACAGTCTCTCTCCAGCGTGAGGGGTGAGACTTTGATTCCCCAAACTGAGTAACTGGTTTCAAGTGACTGCTTACCCAATCTGCTCAACCTCTCCTCATAAGACAATCCTCTTCATGCCAGGAATCAGTTGAGTGAAACTTCTCTGAACTGCTTCCAATACAAGTACATCCCTCCTTAAGGAAATGACCCAGAAATGCACAGAATATTTGAGCTGTGGTCTCACCAATACCATGAGCAGCTGGAAAAAGCCCTCTCATCCTATAAACTCTACCCCACTTTCATCTCCTGCAAAGTCAACAAGTTAACCTCAGAATGAGAAAATAAATGGAAAAGGGGGGTGAGAAAAGAGCAGAACATAGAACATAGAACAATACAGAACAGAACAGGCTCTTCGGCCCACGATGTTGTGCCGAACATTTGTCCTAGCTTAAGCACCCATCCATGTACCTATCCAATTGCCACTTAAAGTTCGACAATGATTCTGACTCTGCCACTCCCACAGGTAGCGCATTCCATGCCCCCACCACTCTCTGGGTAAAGAACCTATCCCTGACATCTCCCCTATACCTTCCACCCTTCACCTTAAATTTATGTCCCCTTGTAACACTCTGTTGTACCCGGGGAAAAAGTTTCTGATTGTCTACTCTATCTATTCCCCTGATCATCTTATACACCTCTATCAAGTCACCCCTCATCCTTCTCCGTTCCAATGAGAAAAGGCCTAGCACGCTCAACCTATCCTCCATTCCAGGCAACATCCTGGTAAATCTTCTCTCTTCCCTCTCCAAAGCTTCCACATCTTTCCTAAAGTGAGGCGACCAGAACTGCACACAGTACTCCAAATGTGGCCTAACCAAAGTCCTGTACAGCTGCAACAGGAGTGAGTGTGTGGTAACTCACAGATATCACACAGAGGAAGGAAGTAGCAGTCTGGGGTGAAGCTCAATCTTCATTCAGAGAGAGAGGTGCAGCAGCAGGAACTTCTGGAACTGATGGTCCAACTTCTGCAATCAGACAATAGGGGGTTCTGATTGACAGGAAGACCTAACAGCCTTCCGGTCCTCCAGGAATTCCAATTGGTCAATCTCCAGGCACAGCTCACAATGGTCTTTATGATGCGAGGGCGATTGACCAATGCGAGACAGGCAGTTTAAAACAGATGGACATCACTGGCTGGCACTGCGGCTGCAAGGCCTTCAAATTTCTTCCTCTCCTGGGGTCCCCATTGGTACCCCTCCAATGACACACTCATTCATTTGGCTGAACTGGTTCTC